>NC_090353.1:15299159-16533699 GCF_035084215.1 Heptranchias perlo | reverse complement strand
TTCTTTAAGGGCACCTACCATGTGGTAAATTCTAATAAATCCAAATTATTCAGTTTAGCAGAAAAAATACTTAACTTGAAATTTGTCAACCATGGAAAATCACAGTATGTGTTCTGGATGCCCCTTGCTTGTGTAAATATCTGTCATGTATCACTTTCACTATAAACCATTACATTGCTGAAGTAAGGTTTAGTGTCAATCCCTACTAAAGACAATCAAGTCCAAATATGTAGGGCAAAATTACTTTTTGGAAGCACAGAATTGCTAGTACAGTTGTTCACCGTTTGTTGTTAAGAGTATTGGATAAGATTTCCCCCCAATTTTCCAGCACAATTGTTGTTTTATGAAACTGAAGAGAATAGCCACCAAATTGCATGTGCCAACTTCATTACCTGCCATTCAGTGTTCCACAGAGAAGTTACTAATGTGCTAAATGAATCTTGTATACATTAAAAAATCTAAATGAACTGAACTTATTTCAACTTCTCGGGGGAATATAGATTCTGCAATGTAACTGTGTCCTTAAATAACTAAAAAGGTGAATAACCTTATAAATGGCTTCCAGTCTTTCACACTGAAACTTGATGAAACAGTGTGTCTAGATCTGGACAAAAAAGGTCCTGCAGACCATTTTAATGGGGTATTTGTATAAAGTAAAAGCAAGGATTCTATTTATGGATTTGTGACTAATTTTATAGAAACTGAAATGTGATACTGTACAGCTGCTGGATTTATATTTTTAAAAATCTTATCCAGAAGATTGAAATTGTATGACATTCTGATATTATAGTTGATTGGTGTCTGATTAGTTCAATGTGATTTATGCCACAAATCCTACTTTTTTGCAGAGAGTATGTGAGAAGGTAGTGGCAAGTCTTTATTTGTTTTGTTTTGGTATGCTTTCTAATTACAGTTTCATCCCATGTTTCCTCCTGAGAAGAGGACTGAACAATGTCTGAGTTAGAATGCTGTAATTGCTGTGAGCGTTACTTTCCTTACAGGGGAGTGTGCTTTTGGTGAGATTGGCTGTACCATCATATTTTCCTTCATGCATTTTTTTAAAAAAACCTTTTTTTTAACCCCTTTTCTTCCCTCCTCTAGGCATAGGATAGTAATCAGGAATGGAAATATGGGGTCTGTTGCCCTACCTTAGGTCTGTTAATTTGGTATAGATCACGCTGGGCTGTACACATGAGCTGTTGGGAAGCACTGCACTACCTGGATGAGCATTAGAAAATTTGCTTAGTTGAATGCAGTTTCACTTGATTTCAAGTTAAGCCTGTGGTTTAAAGTTGTTCCTTGAACTACCCTGATGAGTCCGTTTTTAACCTTTTTCATTGATCTGTTTTTACTTCATTTGACTAAGTTGACGAAGGTGGAATATTATTGAGCCATATAGACCAGAAGATCTCTGGTTTGATTTCCAATCTGCGCTAAGTTAGCCGATCACAGCTATTGCAGCATTTGGGCTCGTGCAATTGGCCTCAGTGCCCTACGGTTAAGAAGGGAAAAATCAACCACAGTTCCCATACTTGTGAACTATCCAGTTACCCTTGCTCAAAAATATGTAACCAAGTCTAGAGAGGCAAGGCAGAAATATTTGGTGCTGTCAAAGGTTGCTTTCTGACATAACATGCTAGGGAAAATATTCTTAAATGGATTTAGTCCTTTCAGTCCTAAGTGATCCTGAGACGATACCTGATCTCCACATGGGGGAGCAACTGGGCATTAGTGATCATTGTATCATCAGATTTCAGTTCGTTAGTGAAAGTTAGTAGCCGGTGAGGAGTTGCGCGTGCCGGCGGGCCGGCCGGCGAGGAGTTGCGCTCTGCTGGCTGGTCAATGAGTTGGAGGCAGGGCAAGACTTGTGGCGGGACTCGCAACAAAGTCTATTTTACAGTAAAGAAAGTCTATTTACTCAGCAGAGTCTATTTAAATTGCACACAACAGTAAACAGTCTACAGAGTTTATTTAAAAAGAGTTTCTACAAACTACAGCAAACAGAACTTGTGACCGATAAAAGCAGGGTGATTTCTCCAGCAAATTGCAGTGAATGGAGGATAATTACATACAAGTTATGCGAGTAAAATCAATCCCAGTCACTTACAGGCAAAATTGATGGGGAAAGTACCCAATCATCTCCATTCTGGCTAGGAATAGTGGTGTCACTATATGCAGCTTTTTTTTGCCTCTCCCAGTTGTATTGCATGACTAAGATTAGGGCGTCCATGGTATACGAGGCCGCACCATGTCTGGATGGAATGGGCTTGATGGACCTGATGGTCTTTTTCTTCATTCTTTTTCACGCATGTTTGTATGTGACTGTTAGGTGAGGAGAGGTTTGGACACGGCTGTGATGTCTAATTGGGAGAATAGCTTGTCAACATTCATTGCCTTGACTCACAGCTCACTTGTATGTGATGAAACTACCCCAACATAAGATCATGAATTAAATTCTTTCATTTTGTCCATCTGCCAAAGGTTTTACTATGTTTGATGTGGAGATAAAAGGATGCTTCTATCAACTGTAAAATTTGCATTATTATATAAAGAGTATCTTTAGCACATGGAAATATATATTTACTGCTATGAAATCATTACACTTGTTGGTCTACCACACAGTTAAGTGTTTCAGCAGCTTTTCTACATAAGTGCACATTACAGTAGTATTACCGATTCTACTCAAGTGAACATATCCTATCTGGTGTTGCACAGCTGAGGTGAATGAGAGCAAAGTGGAATTGCTGTATTACTAAAAGAATGCAATAGTTCCAGTGTGTTGTGCCATAGATGATAGTACTGCACTTGGGTTTACAACATTTTTTCCTTCATGCAATGAGATGCCAGCCTTTGTTGTGGAAAGTCACTAAATTTTTTTTTAAAGGAATATTTGACATAGGGAGGCTACTCCAGGCTGTCCTTGCACACCTTTAGTAATGGTAATAACGAATTATTAGGAGAGGCACAGAGTAGGTTGCTGCCTACTCTTATCTGCAGGTAGTATGGGTAGACTGTTATGGGTGAAGGGAATAAATTATACGTTTTGAGAAAGAATGAGAGATCAACTTCAGTTCTTTTGTTATGTGCCTCATTATAATTTATATGCTAATCATTTCATTTTCATTTTTGATTTAAAAACTATTGGCAGGTGACATCTGTTGGATATTTTTAAACTGAAATTTTCAACTTTTGAACTTAGATCTTATCTGGTCAGGGGGTTTTGGGCAGTACAAAAATAGCAAAAAAATACTGATCTTCAGTTTATTTGGTTTTTACAAAATGAATATCATACTGTGGATAATCACTGGATTGTGCCTGGTGTTTTTTGCAACTGAGTTACTTTTTTTTTTCAGTTTTATGTTTGTATCTAGACATATCTGAAAGTTGACTTATAAAAATTGAACTTAATTAATGAACCTTAACCTGCATTTAGCTTAGTATAAACCAACATTCAGATTTTTATGGAAAGGATGATATTAAAAAATAAATTCTGTTGTAGAGCATATGTTTAGTTTTTTTAATAAAAGATATACCTAAAATGTGTAATCATGTCAATTGCATAAATTGTTGATATTCTCCAAAATGAAATTGAACTGGCAGGGAACTTTGCCAGTTCACACGTTTCCTGCTTTTTCCTGTTACACAAGGGCTATCCCCTCTGAATTTACAAAATATATGTTGATAATCTGGAATCATATCAAACACCTTTGTATAAAGGTGACTTGACATGGGGGTGGAGGGAAAGGAAGTGATATGGGATGGTAGGGTAGACTGTTCACAGATATGTCCATCTTATGCTGTGAATGCATATAATAGGACATATGATATACATATGAAAATATTGTATCTGTAGAAAGCTTTTCAAGATGCCACATCCTGGAAGACATTTCTTGGGATTGGCAGGTAATTTCTCTCAATTGTGTACCATTGCAAGCATGGCACAGTGATAGGACGTGTTTACCCTCTAGTTCCCAAATTGCTGAGTACCTGGGCCCCGATTTTACCAGGCCTGCGGGTTTCCGGCGGGTTGGTTTCCGGGAGCGTGGTCAACACGCTCGGTGAAATTAGTGGGTTGCCCGCGCGATCGTAGCAGGCAATCCACTAATTGGATCCAATTACCTGCTCCTCCGGGCTCCGCGCTGCTGGTCTGCGCGTCGGGCGGGCTGCGCATGCGCAGTACGATCTGTCAGCTGGAGGCTCTCTAGTTAAAGGGGCAGTCCTCCACTGACAGATGCTGCAACCAATAGAACACATTACAGCATGGAGCAGCCCAGGGGGAAGGCTGCTCCCAGTTTAATGATGCCTCACCCCAGGTATCACCAGATGGGGTGAGGAGGAGGGGGAGGACAGAGATCTTCCACCCGGCGGGTGGAAGATCTCTGTGCCTCTGCCACCAAGAAGGCCTGGCTCGAGGTGGCAGAGGAGGTCACTTGCACCACCAACATATCGCCCACCTGCATACAGTGCAGGAGGCGCTCCAATGACCGCAGTAGGTCAGCCACAGTGAGAACACGTAGTCTTTCCCCTACACTCCGTCTGCCACAACACTGCCCCCACCCCACATCTCCTTCGGCACCGCCAACACCACTCTGTCACATCACCCCTCATACCCACTCAAACCCCATCCTCATCTTACCTGCACCTACTCACCTCGCGAGTACTCACCCCGCCACTAACACGCAACCCAATCCTCATATAATCTCATGGCTCTATCCCATACGCACCCTCTCGTGCATCTCCCTCACGGCCAGCCTCACTCAACCTGCCACCACCTGTGCTGCAGCCACAGAGCATGCATTACATATGTGCAGTAGGCAGCGTAAGGCAAACGTGTCGTGAGCATGAAGGGGATGCACAAGGGTGTTTGAGGGTTTGTCATGGGTGTTACCTATATTGAATTTCAGAACAACTCACATCACACATTATATTGGCACCACCACTGCCATGTCTCCGCGAATCCTGTCTGTTTTGTGCAATAATGCCCGCTCCTGGGTATCACTGAGGACCCACCACTGATGCCACCCATTGTGTCACTGCAGAGTAGGTGCAGGTGTATTTGCAGGGCTCTTCCGCGCAGACGACTGAGAGACATCGGCGGTGTACCCGGCTGCACCCTGGAAGGATGCGGAGGAGAAGTTGTGGAGGGCAGTGGTGACTTTGGCAGCAACAGGTAAGCAGATGGTGCTGGGGCCAGCCAGGAGCAGCTCGGCATGAAAGAGGCTGCAGATCTCCACGACTACATGTCGAGTGAATCTGCGCCTCCGTGTGCACTGCTGCTCTGAGAGGTCCGGGGAGCTGCGCCTCGGTCTGCGGACCCTGTGGCGAGGGTAGTGCCCTCTGCGACGCGTCTCTCTCTGCGGTAGCCCTCCCTCCTGCTGTACAGGTGGATGTGTCACAGCACTCTGTTGTGGAGCTCCACGTGTCAGAGGTGGACGGCATGGATGGCGAGGCTGGTGATGCTGTTCGCCCTCCGAGGGGGTCATGACTGCAGCTACGACGGCCCCCATCCGCAATATGTACATCTGAGGGGGTCCGCAAGGTAGGCACATGTCTCCGGACCCTGGGGTGAGTGTGCAGGTTGGTGACTTTGACCGTCAGGAGGGGGGTGGTGGAGGCCACACTTTGTCCCAAGTGACAGAGCGGCCTCCTGCAATGGGTGAGGGTCTCCCCACCCCCCCCCCCCCCCCACCTGTCAAATGGACCTTTGCAGCTGCCACAGGCTGACGGCTGCAACACGTCCAGTTCAACTAGGACTGTTTCCCCCGTGTGTGAAACAGTCCCATGTTTCTCCAAAATCACACACAGTCCCTTAATCAGGTCGTGTGTCTCGAAGGCCGCCTTGGAGAACGCTTACCCGAAGATGTCAAGGACATTCAGCCACCGATCTTCGGGTAAGCGTTCTCCAAGGCGGCCTTCGAGACACACGACAACGCAAAATCGTCGAGCAGAAGTTGATAGCCAAGTTCCGCACCCATGAGGACGGCCTCAACCGGGATCTTGGGTTCATGTCACGCTACACGTAACCCCACCAGCAAAAAGGGGGAAAAAAATTATGTTTTTAATATTCCCTCTCTCTCTCTCTCTCTCTGCCATTTGGGTTTCTTTCTGTCTGTCTGTGTAATTGACACAATGTATATCCAGTGTACTGGGACGTGCTGTTCTCCGTGACTGGCCTGTTTGAATAACAACGACACCTTTTGATTGGTGTGATGCTGTCCCAGCCTAGTATAAGATATGCAATTTGAGAACCCTTTCACTCATTCACCTGACGAAGGGGATAATCTCCGAAAGCTTGTGATTTTAAAATAGATTTGTTGGACTATAACCTGGTGTTGTAAGATTCCTTACATTTGTCCACCCCAGTCCATCACCGGCATCTCCACATCATGTTTGAATCAAAGAAGAGCAGGGGGTTTCTCCCAGTGTCCTGGCCAACATTACTTCTTCAACTAACACCACCAGAAATATATTAACTGGTTATTCATCCCACTTACTGTTTGTGGGACTTTTCTGTGTGCAAATTGGCTACTGCATTTGCTTACATAACAATAGTACCTGCACTTCAAAAACAGTTAATTGGTTGTGAACTGTTTTGGGACGTCCTGAGGACATGATAAAGTGCTATGTGAATGCAAGCTCTTTCTTTACTGTTAATGTTCAGAATAGCATTGACAGAAGAGGGACTTAGTTGTCTGCATCTTGCTTTGCATACAGAATAGTATGGGGAGGGGACAGAGATAAGCGGGACCTGAAAACTGTCAATTTAAAATTGTGTTGGAAAGAGAGAAAAAAATTATCTCAATGGATTTTCTTTGTTGCCATAAACTGTGTACAGGACCAACTGCACCCTCATAGTCTTTCAAAAGAGTCCAAATTCCCAACAAGTAGATGATTGTTGAAAATATTACTTCAGTTTGATAGTTTTATGTCCACTGATGCAAACAACAGAGATGTCATTTGCTGTCATGTTATGCTGTAGTAGCAGTAGTGCTTTCTTCTTATTTGTCTTTAAAATCTACATGAAAATGTAAAAATAGCTGCTTTTTTGAGCATTGGCCATTCATAAGTTATCAAACATTGAAAACATAGATGCTGTGTTGGAAAGTTGGTAGCAAAGAAAGAAATCATATAGCTATTTTTTTCATAGTGTCTCATCATTGAAGACAGCAGTACATATACACTGGTGGCTTCAAACAATTGTCAGTAATAAATTGCTCATACAATAAAGTATTCTACAGGACTCTGTCTACAACAGATACAACTTGACTGGTGGTCTTTTGAGTGAGCTGTTACAAATAAAACGGATGAGTGTTTAAAGATGTATGTTTTTATCCAAAAACTGTGAATTCCAGATAGCAATGTTTTGTCAATTGGTGCTTTGAAAAGTGACGATCAGTACTCTTTCCAAGCTTCTGCAACAAATTCATATCAAGTAAATGTTCCCAAGATTTTTATTTGAAATTTCCGTATCCACCTTGAAACCTATTGGCCCAGAATTTGCTAGAGCAGAGCATCTCGCAATAAGCCTTGTTAGACTTTTTCCCTCAGCTTGAAAAATTTTTGCACTGCAAGTTGCTGGAAGTGCGAGCTGATAACGGGACCTCTGGGACCATGGTGAACGACGGGACCAACTGTCCATCTCCTTAACCAATGAGACTTAAGGATTGAGAAAGAAACAGAGGAACAATAGAAGAAAAAAGGGTGAAATAAAGGCAAATCAAGTACAGCGAGGGAAAGAAAGATTGGATAAAGAGAGAAAAAAAGAGACATAGGAAAAGTAAGAAAATTTTAAAATTTAAATTTTAAATATCTCTAACAACAATTTACTACCTGTAGGAATGAGACGCCACAGTTTAAATTGTTCCCTTTCTAGGCCAGAGAGATTGAGTGGCATTGCAGGAACATAAATATCATCATTAAAAAGGTACTTACACTGTTAAGTAGCAGCCCTAACTTTCTGTGGCAATTTTAACTTACAATTAATGCGCAAATGCAGCAATTTCTTGAAACTCACGGGGAGGTTGAAGGCGAGCTTCTGTTTTCACAAGGTTAACGGCGGAGCAGCGCACATCAAGCAACAACTTGTGGCAATTCGCGATTCACAGGGTAGCTCTTCTGTAACTTCTTAATTTTTGGAACCATTTTTTCCAGCTTTTAGTATCATACCTGCATTTGTGCCCTTTTATTTTCCCCCTTCATTTTTATCTGTGCCTGCTCTTCAAGTACTGTGGGCAATACCACAGGAGATTAATGTGTGTGTGTGTGTGTGTGTGTAAAATATAAAAATATAATCTGGATTTAGGTCTAGGAGGCACAATATCAAATTTCCACATGACCCAAAAATAGAGAGTTTGGTTAACTGAAGAGGACTGAGTGATTTGAAGAGAAGACCCGGGTTAGTAGATTGGGCAGATGAAACTTAATGTGGAGAAATGTGAGGTTGATGCATTTTAGGAGGACATATACCGTAAGAGGAGTGGAGTAGCAGAGACACTTGAAGGTTTAGGGAAACTTAGGGGTTCAGATACACAAATCTTTAAAAGTGGGAAGACAAGTCAAAAAAGATGTAAATAAACGTGCAGGATGCTAGGTTTTATAAATAGGGGTATAGAGTACCAAAGCAAATAGGTAATGCAAAATCTATACAAATTGTAGTTAGGTTACGTTTAGAATATTGTACCCAGTTTTGGGTGCCTTACCCTTGAGGGATGTCAAGACAATTGAGAGGGTGCAGAAGAAATTGAATAAGATGATACCAAGGATGAGAAGTTTTAATTATAAGGAGACACCAGAGAAAAAGGAACTTTTTCATCAAAGCAAAGAAAGTTAAGAGATGGTCGGATGGATTTATTCAAAATTGAGGGGTTCCAATCAGGTAAATAGGGTAACGGTATTTCTACTGGTTGTCGGGTCGGTAATTAGTGAGCATAAATTTAAGATTGTCATCAAAAGAATGAAGGTAGAAGTTAGGAGACTTTTCTTATGTAGAAAGTTGTTAGACCATGGAATCATTACTAGAAACATGGTGGAATCAGAATCCATTAATAATGGCTTTTAAAAGGGAAGTGGATAAATATTCGACTTCATAGAGCTGGTGCAAGCACCATGGACAGAATGGCCTCCTCCCGTGCTGTAAAATTCTGCGATTCTATGGTGATACCTGTGTTGTGCACTGATATTCAGATGAGGTTGCCATAATGAGGGGGGTGATATGACTACCACTCACTGAACAACATTCTGTATGCACCGGACACAAAAATATGTATCAAGATAAAATGAAATATTATTGTGACTCTAAATGGCAGAAAGTAAGAGTCCAGGACAAGTACAACTGTGAAAATTATCTCCAGTTGGACCCACTTGAGCTGACCCACATGAGAAACCGTTGGTGACACTCTGCACTATACTGGAAGAGGAAGGGCTCCAAGAGTGTACATTGCAAGAGGTGGTCACCCTTCAGCGAGAGAGGAAAAGTGAGGAAGGGAAATTGGTGACTATATTCTGGGTGGAAAGTTGACTTGGAGTTAATGCAGGAAAATCTGGAGACAATGCAGGAAACTCTTGAGGTCTGAAGGTATCTGATAGGTATACAGCGTTTTGTACTTGTGACACAAATGAAGATGGTGACTCAGGAGGAAATCACAAGCAACATCATGATACTGTGGACCAAGTGGTTATCCAGGGGGAAAGAAATATTAGCGTTAGTGTTTATAGATAAATGCAGGTTGTGTGTATGTCCATTTTCATAAAACATTTGATGAGATACTACATTACAAAAATGAAGGTACATGTGATTAAAGTGCATGTTGTTACATTATAAGAAGGATTTTGGCACTCAAGTGCATCTACCTGAAGAGATGGCTACGAGGCAGAAACCAAAGAGTAGGAATAAATGGATATTTTCAATTTTGCAGGATGTAGGTAGTAGTGTTCCCCGGGGATCTACTCTGACACGTCATTTTTTTTGAGTTTATATAAATGCTTTGGATATAGGCAGAAGAGGAATTATTTCAAAGTTTGCTGATGATACCAAATTAGGGGAAATGGTAAACTGAAGTAGAATACAAGATATTTCAGGAAGACATAAAACAGATTAGCAGAGTGGGAAGACAGTTGGCAGATGCAGTTAAATGCAGAGAACTGTTAAGTGGTATACTTTGAGGAAAAAATAACTGTTGAAATGAAGTGGAAGAACAGATCTAAGGGTGCAGATGTATAGATCTTTTAAAAATGTGAGTCCGGATAGAAAAAGCCACAAAAAAGCTGATGGGCACCTGGGTTTTATAGAGTAGAGGTACTGAATTTAAAAGGCAAGAGTGATATGGAATTTGTACAATAAGTTTGTACATTTGGGAGTATGTGCAGTCTGGGCACCCCATTGTAAGAAGGATATTGAGCCTTCTAAAAGATATAGCAAAGAATCAGTAGAATGATACCTGGAATGAGAGATTATACTGTAGTTACAAAGCTCAATAATTGGGTTTTTTCACTGGAACAGAAAAGTTAAGGTGGCATCTAGTAGAGGTATTCAAAATTATGGACTGTTTTGAGAGAATAAATAGTGAAAGATTGTATTCAAATGGTTTGTAAGGAGTCAGGGCCTCATTTAAATAAAAGTTCCTGGTGTCCTGCCCAACACCCGGCGAGATTCACTACCTGGAGGATGGGAGTAGGAATTTGGCGGCAGGAGACCGCAGTGGGGACCTGTGGGAACGGTCCCCGGAGGTCAGTGGGAGGAGGGGTTACAGGGCAATCGGGTCGGGGGGGTGGTGCTCCAGCACGATCAGGGGGAGGCTGGGAATTTCCTGGAGATCGGGGGGAGGCCGGCGCTGGGAGGCCTAAGGACTCCTTGTGGGTCCTGAGGGGAGCACTCCTGCTCCTCCTGGCCCACATGGAGTTCAAAGAGAAGTAATTTTTGCAGGCTTACCTTGGCTTGGCCTGTCAGCACCTTCTGCCGTGATTCTGCCAGGCTGCTGACAGTGCGGGATTTCCCACTGCCTTCAAGTGACTATTACGTTGCTGCACTGATGACGTCATCGGGCAGTGACTTTTGTAGGTTAAGTGGGCCCCTGCTTGCCTGTAGGAGGCTCGTCGATGGTCTGATTCGCTGCTGTTAATATTACGGTGGCCAGGAACGTGGCTCGTTGGGGACGGGATTGCCATTTTCGATATTTTAACCCCTCGCCCAACCCTATCTTGTCTGTAACGGGGGTGGGGGGTTAAAATTGAGGCCATAGACTCAGGATTATCGCTAGAGGAATGAAATGGGAAGTTAGAAGAAATTGTTTTCAGAGAGTTATTAGAATGTGGAATGCTTTACCACAAGTGGCAATGGATGCAGAGACTATAACATCATTTATCATGGAATTGGATAAGTATTTGAAAAGGAAGAATATAAAATGAGTAAAGACTGAGAAATATAGACTAGATTAGACAGTTGTGAGCTAGCACCAGTACAAGGCACAGTCCTGACTTATAAATTTTATGATTTTGTTTTTCTGACCAACGCAAGTGAATATCATTGCTTCTAAAGATCTAAAGCCTATATGCATGTTACTTTCTGTTGTTCACCAATAAGTCTTTTAAGAGGCTGCTGGTAGAGTACAATGAGTATAATTGTGTTTTGTTTTTAAATATCCAAAACACATCCTGGAGGCTATCTTTAGTCAAGTCATTAGGACTTGGATCATGAACATGAGGTAACTTGTCTGTTTGCCATTTTCAAGTACTATATTATGTTCTTTTACAGCTCTACGAACTAGACAGTGATCCAAGAAGGAAAGAATTTTTGGATGACCTTTTCAGTTTCATGCAGAAGAGAGGTAAAGGTGTTAAATTTTTTCCCCCATTTTCTCCTCTCCTCTCCTGAAGGCACTGACTCCTACTGGTTGTGGGCAACCCTCCAATACCTCACGTGTTCTTTCTTCATGTGTGAGCCCAGCCAGTAAGTGCTGGCAAGCTATTCAGCTATAGTGGGGGCGAGGTAAAAATTGCAGCCACACCGATCATGTCCTTACCCAATTTACACACATGCACTTTCAGCAAGAATCTCTGGATCTGGGACAATGGTTAATTTTTTTTGCTGTTATTTTCTTCCCCCAAGCTCTGGGACACTGAGGCCAATTGTAACGTCGCTACAACTGTTGTGGCTAAAATTGAGCCATGCACAAACTAATGATTGAACCAAGGTGTCAATTTTCAGCAGTTTTTTCAACATACTTAAATTATATTTTGAAAGATATTTGCTATCTGAAAAGTTTAGCTTAAAACCCACATAACGTACTGCATAAGATGTTTCATCCAGGATGCTTAATCGAGTGATGTTAAGTGTTCCCAAATGTTACTGTTTTTTGGTCACCTTTTTGTAAACAAAAAATAAGGCATTTGAGGTGATCCTGGTGGTTGTAATAACTATGTCTTTAATGCAGGTAACTTATATTATGTAACATGATGATAGTAGGATTTTTGTTTTGAAAAAAACCATACTGATCAATTAAATTAGTTTCATTTTCATCAGGTTGGCTATAAATACGCTAAAAACAATCTCTTTATAAAGTACCCTTGTTCTGATGCTCTGTCCCTTCCCTTTCAAAACTCAGCATCCGAGGCAGAGCTGCTTTAATATTGTTTTAATTTGGATTTAGGGAGCCCAGCATCCGTGAGCCAGTACCTGGTATTTACTCTATTAAACCTGTTTTTTGTAGCCTGGTGGCAGACTCAATAAACCCAATTTTACCTGGGTCTATGAGTATGCTAGTATGCTGCAGCAGATGGATTAAACAGTATAAACACAGAGAAAATTCAGGGACATCGTCTCCTGGAATTCAAATTAAAAGAATATAAAAGCAGCTAGCATCTGCTGTAAAAATATAAGACCAAGTCTGGCAAAATGTTAAAATACCTTGAATAGCTTGGTAAGAAGATAAAATCCCACAATTTCAAAGTTCTGTTGTAAAATCCTGGCAGATTAGATCTATCTACTGTTTTCGTATTACCAAATGCAGTATGGTTTTAGCTTCAGGGCTTGACCATGAACGTTTACTGCCCTCTACTCTTGAGATTAGAAATCTTTTCATATCTGTTTTTGTTACAAAAATGCCTCTGATCTGAGGTTTACTGTGGTGGGTAAAATTCCTAATCAAAATCTAATTTATATTGAGATTTTGTGGCAGTGGTGAATTGATAACATGACGCAGCCTTGATAACATTAGCACTCATGACCGGATTTGTTTTAGCTGTAGTTAATGTTGTTAGATATTCCTTGTTAGCATCTTATGACAAGAAATATTTTACTAAAAAATACATCTTGCTTTGCTCGGTTTGAGATTGCCATATTCTACAATTGCCTACAGCCATTAGAAAACCTGGCTAACGATCTTCAATTGTTAATCCCAAAATGAGCAGTGGCATGTACTTTCCAGGATTAATGGAAACCAATGTATCTAAACCTAAAGAACTTTAACTCTGCCTACAAACTAATTGAATCTCTTAACTGTAGTGAACCATAGTTGCCCTATAATTTCAATTTTCCTAATATATAGATAGAAGCTAAACATAGTTACTTCCTAGGGGAAAGTATGCCCCATATGACAACTTTTGGGTAATGTGAGTTTAAATGTGTGACTGCCTGTGTCCCTAGTAACTGTACTCTTCAGATTTTACTGTTTGCCACATATTAAGTTCTTAATGCATCTACTTAGAAACCAACCCACCAGTGGAGGGGGAAAAAAAAAAAATCTAAAATACAGCAGAAAATGTGCGAGAAACACAATGGGCTTGATTTTCGCACCCGCGATTGGGTGCATTCGTGGCAGGGGGGTTGCGAAAATCCAGGATTCCCGGGGCGGTTCTGGAGCCCGGCTCCAACCCGCCCGCTTCCAGGTTCCCCAGTGACGCGCTGACATGCGCGCGCAGCCCCCGCATGTGGGACTCCCGCCGGCAATTAAAGCCGGCGGGGTGCCACTTAAAGCACTTAAACAGGTACTTCAGGTTGTTAACAGACCTGATTGACCTGATATTTTAGGAGGGATGGGATTTTGAAATTAACTGGGGGAAACACTCCCAGTTGAAATGGACGTGTTGCAGCCATCAGCCTGTGGCAGCTGCAAAGGTCCATTTGACAGGTGGTGGGGGGGGGGGGAGACCCTCACTCATTGCAGGAGGCCACTCTGTCACTTTTGACAAAGTTTGGCCTCCACCACCCTCCTCCTAACAATAAACTTGCACACTTACCCCGGTGTCCAGACACATTTACCATCCTTGCTGACCCCCTCAAACGTCCGGATGGGAGCCGCCATGGCTGCAGTCATGACCTCGGAGGGCGAACAGCCTCGCCAGCCACGCCATCCACCTGACACGTGGAGCTCCACAACACAGTTCTGTGACACATCCACCTGCACAGCAGGAGGGAGGGCAACCGCAGAGAGAGATGCGTCGCAGAGGGCACTACCCTTTCCACAGGGTCTACAGACTGAGGCTCAGCTTCCTGGACCTCTCGGAGCAGCAGTGCACATGGAGGCTCAGAATCACTCGACATGTAGTCGTGGACATCTGCAGCCTCCTTCATGCCGAGCTGCTCCCGGCTGGCCCGAGCACCATCTTCTTACCTGTCGCTGTCAAAGTCACCACTGCCCTCAACAACTTCTCCTCCGCATCCTTCCAGGGTGCCACTGGGGACATCGCTGACGTCTCTGTCATCTGCACAAAAGAGCCCTGCAAATACACCTACACCCACTCTGCAGTGACACAATGGGTGGCATCAAGTGTGGGTGTTCATGGTGAACCCCATAAAAGGGACCTATTCCACAAGCCAGTCAAGAATGGGCAAGACGTGGCAGTAGTGGTGATAATAATAATAAGATTTATTGTGCATGTGAAATAAAACAAATATAAATAAAAAACATGACAAATCGTCAGACACCCCTGTGCGTTCCCTTTGTGCTCACTAAACCTTCGCCTTGCGTTTCTGGGAACCCCTGCGTGGTGCTACCCCTGTGGCTTCAGCAGAGGTAG
This sequence comes from Heptranchias perlo, assembly GCF_035084215.1. Classification (NCBI taxonomy): domain Eukaryota; kingdom Metazoa; phylum Chordata; class Chondrichthyes; order Hexanchiformes; family Hexanchidae; genus Heptranchias; species Heptranchias perlo. The sequence continues at coordinate 16,518,687 of NC_090353.1, read as the reverse complement.
TGGCAGGTTGCTCTTGTCCATGCCCTGACCGATGAGATGCTTTGGGCCGACGCCGTCTGGGTTTCGGTGCCTCTGAGGGCCCCTCCAAAGACTGCTCCACCTGCACCTGTGCAGGGGCAGACTCGGCCACCTGGAGAGGGGGCAGCATTGCGGGTACTGGTTGAGAGGGGGGCAACGGGTGAGACGTGGAAGCGCTTTGAGTGGCGTCCCCACTTCCATGTCTCCTTTCACCATCATCCCTCTCGTGGCCCAGGCCCACATCACTGCTTCCACCGTGCTGGACGGCAGTTTGGAGGACTTGTGTGAGGCCTTGGAAGGCCACTTGTAAAGTATCTGTCAGCCTATTCAAGGCAGCAAAATGTTGCTCATCCTGAATCCGAACGGCCGTTGTCAGGGCCTGAATGGACTCATTGTTGAGCCGTGCTTGACGCTCGAGGGAGGCTAGCCTTTTCTCCATCGCAGACATTCCCACACCTACTCACGACACTATCTCAGAGATGCCTTCATGTCCCTGCGACACTATCTCAGAGATATCCTCCTGTACCTGTGCCACCATTCCCCTCATGCAGGAGTTGGACTCCTCCATCCTCTGCGCGATTGTGGAGAGTGCGCATGGCACCTGTTCCAGTACCTCGGCAATGTGCTGCTGCCCCTCGACGACTCTCCTTTTCACAGCTGGCCCCCAGGGTTCAGCAGCTGGGTCCAGCTGAGCAGAGCCTGGAGAAGAGTGCTCCCACCGACGCGGACTCTCCATGCCTGCCCCTGCCACCAGGGTCTGCTCGTGCTCACGTGTGTGGTGACTCACCACGTGCAAGCCCAACTAAGTGAGGACAGGGACCCACCGAGGTGTGTGTATCTACGCTGGTGGATGCATGGCTCAGATGTGACGATGGACCCTCAGAGACCGGCAGGTCCTCTGAGGAATCACCCTCCACGGTCATGGCGCTCGCAGATGGCCCTGCAAGAGAATATAAAGCAATATTAGGCATGTGGACAAATGTTGAGGTGCTGCAGATGCCAAGTGATGCTAAGATCATTCGCTATCATGAGTGCTGAGTGTTAGCTTTCTGTCACCGGCCGCTTGTGCAATCCCAGCCTCGGCATCCGCCACAAACAGGCACTCCAGTGTGCGCTGATGTCCAATGCCTGCTGCTCTGCGTCTGTTAGTGCCACCTGGTGCGGCGGGCACCCTCCGGTCCGTGCCCTCTCCCGGGCGTTCTGGCATCTCTTCTCCTATCAAGGCAAAACACAGAGGCATGATTGAGTGATGGTTGCATGGTGAGCCACTGCATGCATTGGTGTGGGTGGGGTTGAGCGTGAGGGAGATGCATGGGAGGGTGCGTATTTTCTGGTAATCATCTGCAGATTGTCACTTGCTAAATCTGCAGTGATTTAACAATTTGCTAAGACTTCTACTCTTGATCAGTGTCCAATAACTCCTACTGGAATTGTGAATGAGTGGGCAGTTGTCTAGTAGGATTGGTTCTACCCCCATGTTCAAATAGCCTGTCAACACTGACTGTCTAGGCTTACACATGAGAATGTCCACTTGGCTGAGGCAGTAAAGGGTTGGCTACAAACCGGCCAGCCCTCCAACTGCAACAGCTGTGAGGGCAGGCAGGTGACTTGAGCCCAGCCCTCCACTGTCTTCTGGTTGAGACTTTAAACTGAAGCCTCGTTTGCCCCCTCAGGTGGATATAAAAGTTCCATGACACTAGTTGAAGACGAACAGGAGAGTTCTCCCTGTGACTTGGCCAATATCCCTCAACAAATACTACTAAAACAGATTATCCTGGTCATTTACCTCATTGCTATTTGTGGGACTTTTCTCTGTACCCACGGTGCCATACTGCAGCAAGATTCAACATTTTCAGTACAGAAAAGGGAAAAAAAGTGCATGGCCTATGTCCTATACTGCTTTGTTAACATTCAGAGTGTAAAAAAAACTGATTTTTTAAAAATACATATCATTGCCATTGTTGATGTTTTAAATTATTTTCATTGTTTTGTTAAGCATCTGTATTATGTCACATTGCCCTGGAGAGTAATCAAGAAGGGGACATAGAAAGTTGGGACAGCAGGTTAGGTTTAATGGGAGTGAAAGATAAACTGAAAATGCAATTCATTTCATTATTAATATTAGAGATAATGAGGACAAAATGCAGATTATAGTGACCCAATTAGTAGTGAATCCAAGTACAGTCAGAATGGAATAGAGGCCTTCCTGAATACACTATAAACTGGTAATACACATTCAGACTAGAATGCCTGACTATGCACATGGGTTGGGATGGCACAGTTTAATAAATGTAACAAAAAATCTTTATGAATTAAGAAGACTTTTGATGTGGATCATGTGATTTTTATTCCATTGAGCTATTATTAAATATGCCTTTGTTTTTTAGGGACTCCAGTCAATCGGATTCCCATAATGGCTAAGCAGGTTCTGGACCTCTATATGCTCTATGTGTTGGTCACTGAGAAAGGGGGCCTAGTGGAAGTCATTAATAAGAAGCTTTGGAGGGAAATTACCAAAGGCCTCAACTTACCCACCTCTATCACAAGTGCTGCCTTTACACTCAGAACTCAGTGAGTTAATAATGAAGGTTTAAAATGGTGAAATTTGCTGGAACAGCTCGGTGCAATTTTAAAAGTTGGCATGCAACTGGATTTGGTCTGTTTGTAAATGGAAACCTCTTGCATTGTTTTATCACAGTTCTCAAATAATCAGTAACCTTTACTATACTGGCCAGCCCTCCAACTGCAACAGCTGTGAGGGCCTGCAGGTGACTTGAGCCCAGCCCTCCACCGTCTTCCGGATGAGACATTAAACTGAAGCCCCGTTTGTCCTCTCAGGTGGATGTAAAAGTTCCACGACACTAGTTAGAGAAGAGCCGGAGAGTATTCTCTATGTCTTAGCCAATATCCCTCAACGAATATTACTAAAACAGATTATCCTGGTCATTTACCTCAACGCTGTTCATGGGACTTTTCTGTGTGCAAATTGACTGCCACGTTTCCCTACATTACAACAGTGACCACACTTCAAAAAAGAACTTCATTGGCTGTGAAGTACTTTGGGATGTCCTCAACTTGTGAAAGGCATTATATAAATGCAAATTTGTTCATTCTTTATAAATTTGTGTTTTTTAAATATTAAATTAAAATCTTAAAAATATTAGTTTAAAAGTGTGTGAATATTGGTTCTACTTACTTTATTTGATGCTGTGTAGCAGGTTGTTGTAGAACTCTAGTCCAAATACAGGTTATCCTTAACTAAGTTCCATACAGTAGAAACCCAATTTATCTTGTATAAACTAGCTTGAGGGCTGATCTGGAGCTGTTGGATGTAGGGAAACCACACTATTTGCTGGGTTTTCTATGACCCCAGAGGTCACAGTTGTACTGTGCATGCATGTGAGGACGTAACATTTCTCTGCATTCCCTCACTCAAAAATTACATGTACAGGTGGTATAATCATAGCCGCCTGCTTCCAATAGTGGATTACTGGGGCATTATGTGCATTCATGTGTGCCACGCCCACTACACTATCCAGTCATTTACTGAGATTTCTTTCCTTCTCTCAATCAGACAAATGTCTCTCATTAGGAATGATAATCACATATTTTAGACTTCAAAATATACTGTAAATCTGGTTATTTTCACTTGGCTTTATTCTAATCATCTGGCCACTTGTTTCAAAAATGAAGTCCACACAATAATATAATCTTTCCAGCATGCACATGCAATGCTTGAAAATTAATGTGCAAAATTTCCCCCAGTTGCCCCATTTAAATTTCTCAATTTACAATACTCTGCTTTAATGTCTGCCACGCATGGAAATAAACACAGCACCAAGCTTAAATAGGTTTGTAATTGGTATCGCTGTTGCGGATTGTAAATGCCACTCCTAAGATTTGCCTGATATTGACAGTTGTGCCCATATTGTTGGCTCTCCCACAATTGTAATTGCAACATTCAGGTATTTTCTTGTTCAGGTACAACATAACTGTGCCTTCATTTTTGCAGATATATGAAATACCTCTATCCATATGAATGTGAGAAGAGAGGTCTGAGCTCTCCTAATGAACTGCAGGTTGCTATTGATAGCAACCGACGAGAGGGTCGAAGACACAGCTTTGGATCAACTCTTTATAGCTACTCTCCTAGTGGAACGTCTTCAGTGCTATCCTCTCCCAAATTACAAGTGCCTACACTAAGTCTAGCAACAACTAATGGCAGCCCTATAAGCCAGCTGGTAAAAATAAAGAAAGGTATTTCATTAGATTTTACGTATGATTTACAAGAATTAGCACTCCCAAGATTCGACCCGTTGCAAATCTCTTTTTAGACTGTACTGTGTTCACTTTTGGTCTCCTTATCTAAGGAAAAATATACTTGCCTTTAGAGTGGGTGCAATGAAGATTCACTAGATTGATTCCTGGGATTAGAGGGTTGTCCTTTGAGGAGAAAATTGAGTAGAATGGGGCCTATATTCTCTGTAGTTTAGAAGAATGAGAGATGACCTCATTGAAATGTATAAAATTCTTAAGGGGCTTGACAGGGTAGATGCTGAGAGGCTGTTTTTCCTGGCTGGAGAGTCTAGAACTAGGGGGCATAATCTCAAGATAAGGGGTTGGCCATTTAGGACTGAGATGAGGAAACATTTCTTCACTGAGGGTTGTGAATCTTTGGAATTCTCTAACCCAGAGGGCTGTGAATGCTCAGTCGTGAGTATATTCAAGACTGAGATCAATGGATATTTGGACACTAAGGGAATCAAAGGATATGGGGGATAGGGCGGGAAAGTGGGGTTGAGGTAGATCAGCCATGATCTTATTGAATGGTGGGGTAGGCTCAAGGAGCCAAATGGCCCACTCCGCTCCTATTTCTTATGTTCTTTTGTAGATTAGCTTTTGAAAGATGCCATTGTACTGATGCACTACAGCTTCATAATTATTGATTGAAATAAGTTTCTGTTCTGCAAACTCTCTGTTTTGATGTATGGAAAATGTTCTACCCTTTAGTCATGAATGGAATTTCCAGTTTCCTTTCAATTTATTTAGTTTGATTGCATTTTCCTTTCTCATTGTCACTTTTCATCCCTACTCCTTCCCTCCCCTCCTTTTGACTCTTTACTGGAGTATGTTTCTGCCAGCACTGGTCACCATTTGGTACCTCACTTGAATGGTCATTTTCTGTGTGTGAGCCCATGAAAGCAAAGTTCTGCAGGTTTTTCAGCAATGGAGAAAATCACATCTGAGCCGATTATAGCTTCACCTGATGACAACACACACTTTTCTAGCAGGGGGGGTCACTAGATAATGGTTAGGAGTGGCAACTTGGCCCAAATTTTTCCCCTCCCTAGCCCAAGGGCATTGAGGCTAATTGTAACACCCCTACTGTCACCCCAACTGAGAGTAGCTAATTCTATACGGACCAGGGACTAAGGCTGGGACTTTTTACTTTGTACAACTCAGCTACTTACTAAATAAACTCAATGCTCCATCAGGGAGCCCTAATGTGGTTAGATCATGACTAAACTGTAAGTGACTTTTGCTCATCAGACATTGGATTTGTGTTCCTTTACTTTTTAAAAAATTGTTGTAAAATTTGCATGCTGCTAAATTTAAACTGTGACAAAAATGGTTGACTATTAGTACTGTGCAAAAAAAAGTGATGAACACAACAAAAAGGCAAGTTATTTGAGATGAATAATATTGTTCTTTCCTTTTAAAGGCCCCATAAACACTTCGAATACTCTTGTTTTTAAATACTTTCTACACTTTTTTATTAACACTTATGAATGTTGCGATCTTGTTTTGATGTGCACTTTTTGTTTTGCAGAGGAAGATTCAATTATTCCACTAACATTGGGGGGTAGACTCCCTATCTCACTGACTGGTCACCAGGTAGCTGCAGTGCAGGCTGCTGCAGCTCAGGCTGCAGTTGCCGCACAAGCTGCGGCATTAGATCAGCTGAGAGAGAAGCTGGAGTCCGGAGAGCCTCCGGAGAAGAAGATGGTAGTTGGGATGGATGACCAGCAGCGGCTGATGCAGCGTGCTATTCAGCAGAATCTACTTGCCATGACAGCCCAGATACCAATGAACATCAGAATCAACACCCAAGGTATAATGAGCATTATGAGGTATTCTTATTGCTTGGGCGGAGAATGTGCAGTGCTAAAGTTGTAATGTGTTAGGATAAAGGGAACACTCAAGTGTAGAGCTAAGCTTTACTTTAAGGGAAAGAAACTAGAGGAGAGCACTTTATGTTCAGAGTACTCCCCTATTTTATAGAGAGGAAAAAAGATCCACTTACAAGAATTTTGATTGATTTTTAAAAAAATCATAAATGTTCTGAACTGGTGGGTGGCACACCAGGTTGGCTCTCCTTGTTAGCCCATGCCTTGATGGCACTGATGCCATGCACCTCAGAGCAGCAGCATTGGAAATAACAGGGGCTGTTACTTTAAACCATTTTGAGCTGATCCAGTGTACTTAAGGCCTAGAAGCCACACTGTTGACTGAATTCTGTGTATCCCGAGCTGGAAACATTGTTTTCTGGGGTGAGGTGTCTCTGGACCAGCACCTGGATGGCCCAAAATCACAGCACTAGTTGTTTCCAGTGGAAGCATTCCAGAATGCAAGGACACACTTTTTGTTAGGGATGTTGCTGAGAAGCCTCTTGGGGGAGGATACTTGACTGGCATATCTCACATCAGTTCAGAAAATTGATGTTTTCAAAATTCTTGTAAGCATATCTTTTTTCCTCTATAAAGTGATGGATTGCTTTGACCAAAAACTACTTTCACTAGTCTTTCTTTCCTGTTTAATGAATGAGAAGATTGTGAATTCACAAGTGCATCTTGATGAGGGCAATAGTCATTACTTTTGTCATAATTTATCTATGGTGTTTGAAACAGTGAAATTTCTATTATGTCTTCATTTGTAGCACTCAGTGGTAATACTCTCACCTGAGTCAAAAGGGTGGGGATTCAAGCCCATTCCAGAACTTGGGGCACATAATCTATGCTGACACTCAGTGCAATGCCGAGGGAGTGGTGCATTGTCAGAGGTCTTTTGGACGAGATTGTTAACCTTTCTATGATTCAGTTTACAGCACGGAAGGAGGCCATTCGGCCCATCGAGTCCGTGCCGGATCTATGCAAGAGCAATCCAGCCAGTCCCACTCCCCTGCCCTATCCCCATAGCCCTGCAAATTTTTTCCTTTCAAGTATGTATCCAGTTCCCTTTTGAAGGCCATGATTGAATCTGCTTCCACCACCCTCTTGGGCAGTGCATTCCAGATCTTAACCACTCATTGTGTAGAAAAGTTTCTCCTCGCGTCACCTTTGGTTCTTTTGCCAGTCACCTTAAATCTATGTCTTCTGTTTCTTGACCCGTCCGCCAATGGGAACAGTTCTCTCTGTCTACTCTGTCTAGACCCTTCATGATTTTGAATACCTCTATCAAATCTCCTCGCAACCTTCTCTGTTCCAAGGAGAACAACCCCAGCTTCTCCACTATCTACGTAACTAAAGTCCCTCATCCCTGGAATCATTCTAGTAAATCTCCTCTGCACCCTCTCTAAGGCCTTCACATCTTTCCCAAAGTGCGGTGCCCAGAACTGGACACAATACTCCAGTTATGGCTGAATCAGTGTTTTATAAAGGTTCATCATGACTTCCATACTTTTGTACTCTATGCCTCTATTTATAAAGCTCAGGATCCCATATGCTTTTTTAACGGCTTTCTCAACCTGCTCTGCCGCCTTCAATGATTTGTGTACATATACCCCCAGATCTCTCTGTTCCTGTATCCCTTTTAGAATTGTACCCTCTAGTTTATATTGCCTCTCCTCGTTCTTCCTGCCGAAATGTATCACCTCACATTTTTCTGCGTTAAATTTAATCTGCTACGTGTCTGCCCATGCCATCAATCTGTCTATATCCTCTTGAAGTCTATCACTATCCTTCTCACTGTTTACTACCCTTCCAAGTTTTGTGCCATCTGCAAATTTTGAAATTGTGCCCTGTACACCCAAGTCCAAGTCATTAATATATATCAAGAAAAGCAGTGGTCCCAGCACCGACCCCTGGGGAACACCACTGTACACCTCCCTCCAGTCAAAAAAACAACCGTTCACCACTAATCTCTGTTAACTGTCCCTTAGCCAATTCTGTATCCATATTGCTACTGCCCCCTTTATTCCATGGGCCGCAATCTTGATGATAAGCCTACCATGCAGCACTTTATCAAACACCTTTTGAAAGTCCATATACACCACATCAATTGCATTGCCATCATCTACCCTCTCTGTTACCTCATCAAAAAACTCTCAGGTTAGTTAAACACGATTTGCCTTTAACAAATCCATGCTGGCTTTCCCTAATCAATCCACTCTTGTCCAATTCTGTCCCAGATTATCGTTTCTAAAAGTTTCCCTACCACTGAGGTTAAACTGACTGGCCTATAGTTGCTGGGTTTATCTTTACACCCTTTTTTGAACAAGGATGTACCATTTGCAATTCTCCAGTCCTCTGGCACCACCCACATATCTATGGATGCTTGGAAGATTATGACCAGTACCTCCACAATTACCACCCTTACTTCCCTCAGCAACCTAGGATGCATCCCATCCAGACCGGATGGTTTATTAACTTTAAGTACAGCTAGCCTTTCAAGTACCTCTTCTTTATGAATTTTTAGCCCATCCTGGATCTCAATTATATCTTCCTTTACTGAGACTCTGGCAGCATCTTCTTCCTTGGTAAAGACAGATACAAAGTACTCATTTAGTACCTCGGCCATGCCTTCTGCCTCCATGAGTAGATCTCCTTTATGGTCCCTAATCAGCCCCACCCCTCCTCTTACTATCTGTTTACTATTTACATGCTTGTAGAAGACTTTTGGATTCCCTTTTATGTTGGCCGCCAGTCTATTCTCATACACTCTCTATGCCCCTCTTATTTCCTTTTCCACTTCCCATCTGAACTTTCTATATTCTGCCTGGTTCTCACTTGTGTTATCAACCTGACGTCTGTCATGCCCCTTTTTTCCGTTTCATCTTATTCATTATCTCTTTTGTCATCCAGGGAGCTCTGGCTTTAGTTACCTCATGGGAATGTGCCTAGACTGTACTCGAACCATCTCCTCTTTAAAGGCTGCTCACTGTCCAATTACAGTTTTGCCTGCCAATCTTTGATTCCAATTTACCCGGGCCAGATCTGTACTCATCCCATTGAAATTGGCCCTCCTCCAATTGAATAATTCCCTGCAGTTGGATGTAAAAGATGCTATGATACAATTCGAAGAACAGCAGGGAATTTTCCCTATGTCCTGACCAGCGTTCATCCCTTAACCAATACCAAAAAAGGATTAAATCCTCATTTATATCATTTGCTGTTTGTGGGACCTTGCTGCGCATATCTGCTGCCACATTTGCCTACGTAACAACAGTCACAACACTTCAGAAAAAAGGTAATTAATTGGCTGTGAAGCACTTCAAGACATCTTTGGGACGCGCTATATAAATCCAAGTTCTTTCCTTTCTTCCTAGTTGCCTCAAATAACTAAAGCATATTTAGTTCATTTTTTGAACAAACTTAAGTGAATTCATCTTCTCGTATTGTGTTTATGGATATGCCTGTTCTGAAATCTGCACATGTTCCATTTTGCACACTAAGGGTTTGTTGGTGACAATGTAGATAAATCCTTCATGTGGTGACACACACAAATCAGGAAGCTTCCAGGTTCTAACCTTGGTCTGTGCTATGTTAGCTGATCTCAACTGGGTTGGATGAAGAACTGTTAGAACTGGCTTGCAGGAGAAGAATCAGCCAACCCTCCTACTCCTGATTACTAGCCAGTGACCCCCAGCCCCCTTCTAATTTTAGATTTCCAGCACTCCCTTTTTAGCAACAGATTTCTGCTTTGCTGGAGTCTCTTCTACATTTATTTGAACAACCAACAGAGAGAATTTGTATATTTTCTACTAATGGATTTTTCAGTATAGCATTGGAGAAGTACATTTTCTTGAGACCTTAGCTCAAGTTTTTCTAGTTTTGAATCCCCTAAAACATAGAAGCAGTTCTCTATATCTGTCATGTCTTACTACAATTTTTCCACATAAGAGGCATTTGGGGACATATGTTTATGCACATCTGGAAAAGCTTTATATGAATAGTTGCCTCGATTATAGTAAGAATATTTATCGCTTCAATTTATTAGTTGCAATAGGGGGGTTCAGTGGTGTTGACCATTGGAGCACTAAGGCTGAGTCACAGGATATAGATATGTGTATAATTGATACTCTCACTACTGATTCCCAATCTGAATCATGCCAGGTTGGTTGTTGAGAAGAAATTGTGGTATTTCCTTGTATAGGCTGATGTCCTTAGTATCTACTGGTGAAGAGAGGTATATTGTGCGTGTGAGAGTAGCCCTTCTGACTACCTCCTTGGCAGCTGAGATGTCAAAGCCATAAGGATCAAAGCTTACAAGAAGTACATTTACATAAAAACATGGAGTGAGGTTGTAATAATGCGTGTGGGGTCACACCGCCATCAACAACAAATTATGCCTTTGACATAATTAAATATCTCAAAGCATTTGAGGTGAAAATTCCTGGACACCATGCAGTGCTGGGAGAAGGTTTAGGAGTGGTGACCAAAGGCATGATGAAACAAAGGTAGGTTTTGACAGGAGGGGGGGGGGGGGGTGCAGTTAAAGGAGGATGGGGGGAGAGGGCGAAGACATAATAAAGGGAGTGGTTTAGGAGAGGTTCTCGAGCATACGGCTAATAATGAAGGGACAAGATGATACAGAGGAGGTCAAAGTCAATAGAATATAGGGTGCATGCTGGGACAAGGGTCTGAAGGAGGTTGCAGAATGAGGAAAGGGTGAGGAGGGACTTGCGGATGGAAAAACAGGATTTTGAAGTCAATTCATTGGTGGATAGGGAGGCAGTGAAGATTGAGTAAGGGATCGAGGGATGGGAGATGGACAGCGGAGTTTTGGATCAGTTGCAAATTGTGACGGGTGGAACTTAAGAGGCCAGGAAGTGGAGTGTTGGGGCATTCAAGTCTGGAGGTGACAAAGGTAAGGATAAGGGCTTTACAGGCAAAAGGGTTTGAAGCTACGCTCATGGTCAAACAGGACACTGAGGTTGTGCGCCATCGTACTCTGCCTAAGCAGCAGTCAGCAAGGGTGAAGTAGTCGGGGCCAAGATGTGCAGTTTTTGGCAGGAACCACATAGGGTGTTTTTTTTAATGTGTTGAATTAAGTTTTTGCTTAACCAGAAATTAATGTTGTTTATGCTATTTGACATCACAGTGGTGGTTGAGGAGTCAAGGGTAGTGGCAGAGAAGGTAGAGCTAGGGTGTTGCAAAAGCTGACTCCTGCATATGAATGATGTTGCTGAGAGTTAAGAGTTGCATGGAAAAGAGGACCACCAAGTATAAAGCCTTGGGTACAGCCTAGGTAATTCTGAGGGGCAGGAGGAGAAAGCATTGAAGGAGATGTTCTAGCTTTGTTGGGACAATAGGAGTGGAATCAAAGTAGGGCAGTGCCATGGAAGTGGATCACAAAGGAGAAGACAGTAAAGGAGGATGGCGTGATCGACTGTGTTAAACACTGAGGAGCAGTCCACGAGGTCAGAGAGGGGCAGCGCATCACGGTTGTTAAAAGGAAGGAAGAATTTGCATTTATATAGTATCTTTCATGTCGTTAGGACATTCTAAAGCGCTTCACAGCTGATGCATTGCTTTTTGAAGTGTGGTCATTTTTTTTTGTGGGGAAATTTGTGTACAGCAAGGTCCCACAAACAGCATATGAGATAAATAATGAGTTAATCTGTTTTTAGTAGTGTTGGTTGGGGGATAAATATTGGCCAGGGCACTGGGAGAACCCCCCTGTTCTTCGAATAGATCTGAACAAGCAGATGGGGCCTCTGTTTAATGTTTCATCTGAAAGACAGCACCTTTAACAATGCAGCACTCCCTCTGTACTGCACTGAAAGTGTCCACCTAGATTTTGTGCTGAAGTCCTGTAGTGGGACATTACTGATTTTGACCAGGTCATTGCTTGTATCCATTTTCCATGGTGAATTGTTAATATTGCTCTGTTTGTTTCCCAGCAGACCGCCAGGAATCAGCATTGAACCTTACCACAAATGGCATGAGCAGTATCAGTATGTCAGTGGAGATCAATGGGGTTGTTTACACAGGTGAATCTGAAGTTCCATGTAGAACAAATGAGGCACTTTAAGGACCGTTTGTGAAATATAGTGCAGAAAAAGCATCCTTTTGACCTGTCTTTCTGTTAAATAGGAAGCTGGATTTTCTTTCCATTTCATACAAAATCTGATCATGTATTATATAGTTCAGAGTATCCCATTATGAGCTGCAGATTAGTTCTCGATAACCTTGCAGCAAAGTATCTTTTCAGAGATAATGAAAATTGGAGTTCAAGTCAACCAGTGCCCTCCACATTTCCTGACCTTCACGGACAGAGTTTTGAGGCCTGATGACTTAATTGATCTTTGAGTTGGCAATAGTGCAGGATATCTTGCTCACAGAAATACTTTGTCATAGTTGTTGAATGTGTAATTTTCACAGTTGTCAACTCCCAAAAGAATTCCTAATGGTTTTTGGTGTTAAACATTCTTGTATTGTTTAGAAGAGTTTTATCTCTACTTAGATCAAGTAATCCTTGTGTCATTATAACTATTTGAGTTCAGCAATACTTATTCAGGATAGGATACTGGTGTTTATGCTCCACACGAACCTCCTCCCATTCTATTTACTTCATCTCACCCTATCGACATATCCTTCTATTCCTTTCTCCCTCATTTGCTTATTTAGCTTCCCCTTAAATGCATCTATACTATTCACCTCAACCCCGCCACGTGGTAGTGAGTTCCACATTCTCACCACTCTGGAGTAAAGAAGTTTCTGATTTATGTGACTATCTTATATTTATGGCCCCTAGTTTTGGACTCCTCACAAGTGGCAACTTCTCTACGTCCACTCTATCGAACCCCTTCATAATTTTAAAGACCTCTATCCGGTTACCTCCCAGCGTTCACTTTTTTAGAGAAAAAAGCATCAGCCTGTTCGGTCTTTCCGATAGTTATATCATTTAAGTTCTGATATAATCCTTGTAAATCTTTTTGCACTTTGTCCAGTGCTTCTATATCCTTTTTGTAAGACCAGAACTGTGCACAGTACTCTTAAGTGCATGAGCAAAAATTTCCTCCAACTAAATATTGGGAAAACCGAAGCCATTGTCTTTGGTCCCCACCGCACACTCCGTTCCCTAGCCATCTACTCCATCTCTCTTGCTGGCCACTTTGAGGCTATACCAGACCGTTGGCAACCTTGGCTACGTATTTGACCCTGAGATGTACTGGATGAGCAAAAATTTCCTCCATCTAAATATTGGGAAAACCAAAGCCATTGTCTTTGGTCCCCGCCACAAACTCCGTTCTCTAGCCACCGACTCCATCCCTCTCCCAGGCCACTGTCTGAGGCTGAACCAGACCGTTTGCAAACTTGCTGTCCTATTTGACCCTTAGATGAGCTTCCGACCAGATATCTGCTCCATTACCAAGACTGCCTACTTCCACCTCCGTAATATTGCCAGTCTCTGCCCTTGCCTTAGCTCATCAGCTGCTGAAACCCTCATCCATGCCTTTGTTACCTCTAGATTCGACTATTCTGATACTCTCCTGGATGGCCTCCCATCTTTCAACCTCCCTAAACTTGAGCTCATCCAAAACTCTGCTGCCTATATCCTAACTTGCACCACCCATCACCTTTGTGCTCTCTGACCTACATTGGCTCCCAGTCCGGGAATGCCTCGATTTTAAAATTCTCATCCTTGCTTTCAAATCCTTCCATGGCCTCACCCCTCTCTATCTCTGTAACCTCCTACAACCCTTCGAGATCTCTGCGGTCCTCCAATTCTTGCCTCTTGCGCATCCCCGATTTTAATCACTCCACCATTGACGGCCATGCAATCAGCTGCCTAGGACCTAAGTTCTGGAATTCCCTCCCTAAACCTCTCCGCTTCTCTACCTCCCTCCTCCCTTTAAGACGCTCCTTAAAATCTACCTCTGTGACCCTCACCTGCCCTAATATCTCCTTATGTGACTGTACCAAATTTTGTCTGGAAACGCTCCTGCAAAGTGCCTTAGGATGTTTTACCACGTTAAAGGTGCTATATAAGTGAAAGTTGTTGTTGTCTAACCAAGGTTCTATATAAATTTAACATAACTTCTCTACTTTTGAATTCTGCTCTTCTAGAAATGAAACCAATGCTTTGTTTGCACTTTTTGTAGCTTTGTTAACCTGTGATGCTACTTTTAATGATTTGTGCATCTGTGCTCAGAGATCCTCTACCCCATTTAGACTCTTATTTTCTAAGTAGTAGGTGCCCTCCTTATTCCGCCTACCAAAATGCACTGCTTCACACTTATCTATATTGAAATTGATTTGCCATATACACGCCCATTCTGCAAGTTTGTTAATGTCGTCTTGTATTTTGTCGCAGCATTAACTATACCCGACCCCCCCGCAGTTTGGTGTCATCTGCAAATTTTGATATTGTACTTCTGATTGCAGAGTCCAAATCATTTATGTTAATGGTGAACAACAGTGGTCCCAGCACCAATCCCTAAGGAACACCACTTCTCACCTTCTGTCAGTCTGAGTAACTACCATTAATCCCTACTCTCTGTTTTCTGTTTTGTAGCCAGTTAGCTATACATTCTGCTACTTCTCCCCTGACTCCACATAGTCCCCTGACGGTAGTCATGAGTCTACTATGCAACACCTTATCAAAGGCCTTTTGAAAGTCCATGTATATCACATCCACTGCATTACCCACGTCTTTCTGTTAATTCTTCAAAAAATTTGTTCTATAACTGCCAAAGAAATTACATGCTTGTCACTTAAAGTTTTTTTTATAAATACATTTTATTTGCCAAGCATAGTGATTTTATTTTTAATCAAAGTATTTTATAAAGTATATCAGTCCTTACAGCTATGTTTCTTGTGATACTGGAACTTCACCCCTTTCTTGAACTTCATGCACTACAATCAATTGTAGCCAGACAGGTTACTTGCTCCAAAGCCTCTTCAATGGTATTGAGACAGCCACTAGAATGTTTGCAGGGCTGGCCTGGCCTGGTGATGATTGTGTCTCTGACTGAAATGTTCATTGCAACTGAGTCATTAATTTGCCTGCAATCTCTAGTATTTTGAAATGGCATGTTTAATTATGCAAGTTAAAGGATGTTTTACCTTTTTTTTTTAAAATAGGTGTTCTGTTTGGTCAAGGACCTGGAGTATCTGGTGTATCCAGCACGAAAGGAAATAGCAGCAAAAATAAAAATTCCCAAGGCACACCTGGTCTATCTGTACCTCGTACACCTACCTCCTCATCATCACATACTTCGAACAACTCTTCACCGTGAGGCTGGAGCTATAACAATGCCAACTTCTTGAGCACAGTGCATCACCGCCAAACACTTTAAAAGGAGTTCTCAGGCTTTTAACTCTCATGGAAAATAAGTTTTAATCATCAGTGGTTTCATTCGAGTGGCTAAAACTGAGGGCCAACAGTAAGCATAATCCAACTCTGCTTAAAAACTTTCTTGGGTAACTGATTGAGATCCAGGAGCAGCTATGTACTACTAATACCTCAAGCATCTACTTAATCTTTAATCAAGAAGATTGATTTATCATTGGTTACGTTTTTCCTTTCAGCCAAATTCAGCATTTAAAGAATATATATGTATTTCCATGATGTGCTATTTTAATTCAGATTTATAAGTGAATATTGATATTTTTTGAAGGAAAAGAAAATTTCAACTACATCTATGATATTGCTTATTACTTTTTGGTATATTCAGTTACTGCCGAACAAGAAAGGGATAAACTATTTCAATGTTTATCCATTTATATAGATCATTCTTATACATGTAGCAATATACAGACTTTTACAGCCGTTCAACATATTTATTGTATACATTACTTTTTTAATATATATTTTACTTAGTTTCACAACACAGGACCCTAATACAGTGGAGCTATCTTCAGATCAACTTATTTTCTGGCAAATATAAATCGATCTTAAAGGAGCATTCCATTCTAATCAAAGTCTGGACCATTGTAAATAGTAATTTGGAAAAAATAATTGGTAAATTTTAGCAGTGCTGCTCTTGTAATGTCGCCTTTAGTTCTGATGGTATATGTTTGCACAAATCTCCAAAGTGCTTACATTTCTCTCTTAAATGCACCATTTCAGCATGAATGCAGCAGTGCTGGGTCTGCAGTTTACTTCATGTTATGTGCTAAGAACTGGTGCACTACCCATTAAATTTCCTTGAAATGACAAAAAAACCTCACATTTTTAACTTGACATCTTTCGGAGATATTAGTATGTCAGTTTTTAAAATTGCATTTTGATGAAGCCAGGATGGAATTCTGCTAGCTAATCTCCTTAAGATTTTGCCATGACAGTGAAGGGGAAAACTCATTCAAAGTCTACTGTTTGCCACTAAATATTTCTGATTTTATTTTGTAAATGCAATATTATAGAGATCGTTTCCAAAATATGCTAAGGACATCTTACATAAGATATGAGTTACAGCATTGTTTGTTATCAAATCACCTTGTTGATTGCGAGACATACCTCAGCCGAAGCATTAGCAGAGCAATATACATCCATATTCCTTATAACTTTAGAAGTATATGAAGACTTGTAGCTACAAAAGTTTTGTGCAGACATTGACTTTATAAGTTGGATCTTGAATGTTCATGAGTGGGTTTGGATTTTCTTGGCACTGATCTTTAGTGAGCTCCACTGCATTTACTGTAGGATTTAATGTGGCATTTGAAGTAAAATATTTTATACAGAGTTAGCTTTGTTGTGTTCATACTGTGAAAACATAACATTTTTAGAGTGTAAGCCAGTACATCACCATTGAAGCGGATATTATATAGAAAAACTGTTCAGCGTGAAAGTATATATATATATATATATATATATCTATCTCTCTCTCCCCTAGAATTCTGAGGTTATTATTGCAATGCGTGTAAAGACCTGCCTTATGCAAGTGCTATATGTTTTTTTGAGATGATGCAGTTAGCAAGTTCTCTTGTGTATTTGTAGATTTTCAACCAAGTGCTTTTCTTCCTCTCCCTCATGTTTGTTTATCAGCAAGTTTTCCTTTTTCCATCTATTTACACACACTACGGTTTATTCTTATCAGTAGTCAAATGTGATGCTGCACAGCCTGCATCATGCCTTTAGTGTGCTGGAGATAGCATGCCAGCATGCTGAAATTAATTTTGTACCATCGCACTGAAATGAATGAAAAGCAAAGATTGCTAGAGACTATATATTTACATCTGTTACAGGTTATTGGGTTTTACTGGATTTACTTGGTGGGGGGTGGGGAGGGGGGTGAAGTAATAATCATCTGGAATTATTGAAAACTGGTATCAGTTGCTTGAAGAAACCATTCCCATTCAAATAAATAGGAAAAGAAGCAATGAGTTGTAACATGCTACAAAGGTGTTGCATAGCCTGCTGTATTAATACTTTTCTAAAATGTAATGTAAGGGTTTTTTTGTGCTCATTGATGGGGTTGTATTGTGCAAATACTTAAAAAAAAATCAATTGGGTTTGAAGTCCAACAATTTAAAGGTTGGAAAGGAAGAAATGATATTAAGACCTTTGAAGGGTTGCTGGCTGTTGTTTTGAGGTCTGCATAATGTAGAAATACTTAGACAAATCATATCACGGAGGCAATTTCTAGCTACAAGTTTAACTAATCCTACACATGGAATGTGTATATTTTATTTTTTTTCCCACCCTCTTTCTGCTAATTTTCTTCCCTACCCTTCCACCCCCCCCCCACCCCACCCTTCTGAAGACATTGTCTCCTTTCTAGGATATGGTTTAATAGGTAACCGTCGCCCTGAGGCACTGTACCCCAGCCAATATTGGCAGGCTATTGGACAGCAGTGGGCATCATAGCCAAGCCGACCCAATCCTTACCCATGTCTGCACACGTGGGCTTCCAGCAGAAGTTGCTGGCTAGTGATCAGAAATGCAAACCCTGGCCAACCCTAACCTAGAGCGCTAGGGTAATTGACCAGAGTTGTCTCAGTGACAGTACTTTCTTAGGTTTGACTTTGAGGTTTTTTTTAAAAAAAAAGACTGGGACCTGCTCAGTAAAGAAAGAATTTGCATTTTTATAGCACCTTTCACATTCTCAGGCTGTCCTAAAGCACTTCATTATCAGTGAATTATTTTTGAAATGTAGTCACTTATATAGTCAAATGTGGCAGTCAATTTATGCATATTAAGATCTTACAAACAGCAAATGAGACGAATGATCAGTTAATCTCTTTTTGTGGTGGTAGTTGAAGGAAGAATGTTGGCCTGGACACTGGGAGAAATCCTTGCTTTTTTATTAAAAGCCAATATAACCTCTCCTTCAGTACTGCACTGAAATGTCAGTTAAATTGTGTGCTCAGGTCCTAAAATGGGGCTTGAACCCAGAATCTTCTGATTATTCAAGTATTCAGCATTTCAGTCAACACTTGTTTGTTTCTAGGTACCAATTTTACAGCTAAAGTAATGCCAGATGCTTCTGAAATAAGGAGATACTTCAACATTAGTCATGACTGCTCAGATTAGTGTGTGTTCTTACGGCAGTTGTCTAATTTTCTTTATCATATATGTTTCCAACATTCAGTATGAACACATTTAAAGCAGGTTGTAGTACATAATAAGTGTTACAGATTATTTTACTTCCTGTAATATTTTCTCCAGGTTAACATAATTGAAGTAATAATGTAGCTGAATTTATTGATAATGCTGTTGATTCTGAGATGTATAGAGATATGTAGCTTAATAAATTCTGTCTTTGCTCTGGCACTAAAATTGGATGCAGATAACTACCTCTTATCGTCCTTCTAAGATCATCAGATCCTGTTTGGGAGTAGAAGGAATTCACTGAATGCATTACCAGCCTGGCAGGAAGGATGAGCCTGGGCAATTGTTTTGCCCCAGTGGAGCTGCTTTTGGGTTTATTGGGGTGGGGGAGCTGTGGGGAGGGAGTAAAGGGTTGCAATGAGGCCAGGACCTTGTCTGCCCTTGGGATCCTGACCTTTTACATTGCAACAAGATAGCAGTAGGAAATAATCTATTAAATATGCAATTTCCTGTCCCTCCTAATAAAGCTTTGCTACTCTCAGCTTTCATTGCTGTGATAAAATGAAAATTTATGTTCAGGGATAATAGCGCAGAGAGGTTCTGTTGGCTTTTAAAAAAAAATCGATATGTTGTTGTAGTTGACCCAGTGACCTAAGCCTTTTGGGGGATGGGATGGATCCTCAATTGTTGCTGGCAAATGTGGTTCTTGCTTTTGTATGGCGACAAGCTGTGCCAGATTGATTTTTTTAAATGTAATCCAGTGCTTGTACAGCACATCAGAAATAGTGATAAATTAGTACTCTGAATTGTATCTCTGTCTTTGCCTAGTCGGTATGTGTGGTGAGCTGCACTTTTGACATTGCTTCTTTATTTTTGGACATGATTCTGCTATTGGGTTTGATAGGTTTATATTGGTTTAGGTCAACCATTTCAGGGAACAGAACTTAATTCAATGCTTATCTACTTGCTAGTTGATGGCCATTTTTCAGTATTTGCCCCAACCTATTTTTAATAAGACCACCTTTCTGATCTCTTTTTGCTGGTTATATTTACTTCTTCCACAGTTTTAACTTTCCTAGAAATAAAAAAGTACTGTCTTCAACTGCATATCTTGGGGAAGGTTTATTGTGGTTCCTGTGTGTTCATGACATTATAAATGTAATGGGAAAATTTCTTCTGATTGCTATATCTAATGAAATTGCTCACTTGTTTGATTTTGCTAGAAATAGTAGTTAGAAGAAACTTTCCTTCTGTTTATAATGTTGTTAACAGTAATTAGAGGAAATCTTTCCCTTTGCTATCAGAAACTAGCTGCTTGTAGACTGTATAACCAATAACTAAAAAGAGTGAAAGACACATACGTGAATCAGTGCCTTACACAAAGTGTATCCCCTCCCTTTCTACATGAACATTGCCCTTTAAATATTGTGATACAGATAAACATGAGCAGACTTCAGATTTTGGAATCGATGCCATTAAGAATTAACGGTTCAAAATGAACCTTTAAAAAATGGTAGCTAATCGGTGTCAACCTTGCAAGTCCAAAACCAATACTGCTACTTTGTCAAGAGCTTTAGACATCACTGTGGATTAAATAGCGAGTTGCATTGTGTTACAAAACGGTTTCCACTGCATTCAGATAATGCACAAAAAAGATGCCATTGACACATGTACAAGTAAGATAAATTGATCTTAAAAGACAAAATGGAAAGACATATACTGCAAATAAAAATCAAAATGTGAGGAAAGTTGACTTCTGAATCATGGGTCTTTCTAAAATGGAAGGGTAGATTTTAAGCAGTTCCTTTTAGTGAAAATATGGTTGCTACAAAATGTTCTGACCATTTTATTAACTACATACTATAAGCACTTTTCAGCTCTACCCTTTTGTTTTTGATGTTTCCCTTTGTTCAAATGTGCCCTGTGGAGTTGTACTGCGTGTTCACAGCATGGAATTTATACTCTGTTTACACATTCAAGAGTATAATATGGTATTAGAACTATATTACTGGGACTCCTTGATGGAAAGATGCATCATATGTTGTAGTACCAAGACATACAGACCAGAAGGTTAGCTCTGCTAGGACTACATTTGGCCTCGATGCCCCTGGACTAGGGATGGGAGAAAATCAGCAAATGTTACTGCTGAAATTGGGGGGGGGGGGATAATTTTTGGAAACTGTACTGGTATATATGCTCTCTAGAGTAAACCACAGTAAATTGCTAATCCTGTATAACTTAAATTACTCTGCAGCATGAACCCAATAATCAACATAAACCTTGTGACTTCAGAAATGGAAGTATTGTCCATATGCAAAATCCTACCACTTTCTAGAGCTGCCTGGTTAAAATCCATAGTATGAATGGGATGAGCAAACCTGAACTTCCAAGAAGCTGAGCAAACCTGAACTTCCAAGAAGCTGCATCGGTTTGGGTGAGTAATGTAAATGGGTATTAGCAAGGCAGCTCAGACCAGAAAGATTTCAGTAACTAATATTTTAGTAGAATTTTTGAACCATTGTTAGAAATGTCTTTTGATAAGCTCCTCTGAGGAATTAGTCTCGTAGTTAAGGGCACCATCCAGTTATTGCACCAGGCCATAAAGATCAGTAGGTCCATGTTTGTGCTAAGTTCTGTGATCTCATGGCACATGGTGGGGTTGCTACAAATGGAATGAGCAGCCTAGCGCTAGGTAGAGAGAAAAAATCAGCCAAGATTTCTGCTTCTGATTATGTTTTGATGATTTCTGTTGGAGAGTTCGTGTATTTTTACATTAGGTGAGGATAGGATTGGGGTACCAAAGGGCTGCCAATGCCTGTGAAACCATATCCCAGCGAGAGAGGTGGGAAGAAAAACAGTGTGGGAGGAAGGTGGTTCTTTGTTAGCTACTGCATTTTTTTTTTCCTATAACTTGAATTTTTATTTGTAGTTGATCTCTTTAGACTTGAGCATGATTGGCCACTAGTGTGCAGTTGATTTATGGGAGCTCTATACACCAATCACGGGCCAATGCTTATTGGAACACACCCATGTATAACAGTGGTGTCAATAGTCACAGTGAAAATGGCTTATGTAAAGAGTTGTCAGATGGGATGAGCATTGGTCATTTACATAAACCAATTCACATTGCAGATCTACTGCATTCCACATTAATTTGGACAGAAACTTTCAGAATAGATTTCTCCAAGTTTAAAATTATACTTTCAAGTGATTGATTTTAGACTTCTCCAAGCACTCCTTTAATTTGCCCTATTGGGGTTCACAATCATTTTAGCATATAAAAAACCATAATCTGATTAAATGTGTTATGCCAAGTTTATTCAATGAACTTTTTCCTGGATGTACTTTTAAAATTAAAATTCTTTTATTGGAAGTCCTTTTCTGCTTTCAAAATATGAACCATCTATCCCGTAACTTTTTTATTGATAATTTATAAAATAAATTCCTTTTGCCAATGATAAACTTGGGCAAAGCCAACAGCCACATCGCATTCTCAAAACTAAAGTGTAAGTAAACTACATTTTAAAAAAAAACATGCTCAGGGTTCAGGTGTGGAATTGGCTTGTACATGGTCTTACAAAACAATTGTCTGTACACATTAGTGGGCCAGTAGTTAGGGATTCCTATTCAAGAGTTGGCAACAGGAACAGCTTATTTATTTATGTATTTTTATTTAAGTGACCTTAAAGCCCAGTGCATTGGAATCTTGCACATCGTTGGCTTCAGTGGCAGTGGAGAGTTAATTGTTGAACAGTGGGCGATTAATGTATCAGAGTACTTTTTACCATTAGCACAACATATTCTGCGGATGTCAGCTGTTTTTAAACGGACACAATTTTTAAAAAATGACATGGCAGTTTTGGAATTCACAATTAATGTGAATGGAAGCATGAACAATATTAGCCTTCTAGATTAGAATTTGCTGGGTTTTTTTCATTTAATCCTTGCACAGTAATGGGTGAATTAAAAGTCTTCTGACTACAGATCATTGCAATCCTAAAGGGGATTATGATGCTGGACTGGGTGTCTATTTTGGCTTTTAAAGGAATGTTGGACTGGGACAGCTTAAACATGGATTTGCACTTCCAGTCTTTTATGAGCATTTGGTTGTGAAATTATGCTCTGACCAGTAAAATTTGTTTACCTAAAACTGTAATTAGGTGATCCATTATGGGCCTAAAGGTTCAGATTGGGGCCTATAGTCAATTTGTTTAGATCGGTAAATTTGGTACATACATATATCTGTTTAGCAGATTGATGTATAACCCTGTAATGCATGACTACTGTAGTGACCTGAAGCAGGTACCAATAAAAATATGTTGGCAATTAGGCTAAATGTAGCCTGAACCAAACTGGCAGTACATGGAGAATTAAGTTGCAAAGTGAGCTGGGGCCTCAAAGTCCAAATTCACTGGGCCAGGCAGCATAACTCTTACTTTCTTTGTAATGCTTTATTGAATGTTGTTACAAACCTCTGAAAATATGGTATGAATCCTAGTTTTTTTTTGTATGAAATGTATTTTTAATATTGAGTTACAGGTACTGTTTAACATACCTCACTGATAAAGTAATCAATATGTTCTTGCCAAGCAGTAGCAGTTACTTTTCCTTTATATGCTTGTCCATTATGTGAATGATTGATTGATTGTAACATCTTTGCTCAATGGCCCTTCAGATTTACTTACTGTGGATATAATTATGGTTCCTAAGGATTTGCAACAACAATGGCAACAAATTGTGAAAAATTGTCATTGGGGGTCTGCTGGAGGTAGTAAATGGACAGAAAGGGAAGCATCAGTTCAGTTTCAGTCAGAATCAAAAATATCTCATGACAGAAACTAGTTGTAGAAGATGTAACTATATTGTTACAAGTGCAAAACTGGATTTATATTCACTGCATTAGGCTTTTGGCTTCAAACCAAGTTAAAGTGAAATTATTAATGTAAACTAACTCAGTGATTTGTGACCAGTCTTATAAGTGAACTTGAACTTGGTTTTTAAACATAGTTAATTTTTTTTTTAGAAATGCTTTTAATTTTAAGCCATTTGGCAGTAGCTGCTACCCATTAATAAGAACTATAAAGATAAAAAGAAAAATACTGCAAATACTATAAATGTGAAATAAAAACATAAAATACTAGAAATACAAGTGGTCCATCAAAGACAGGCTATAATATGTTCGATGTAGGCTCTATATCAGAACAAGGTCTGACAAAGGGTCTAAAGTTGAAACATTAGCCATTTCTCTTTACAGATGCTGCGTATTGCCAACATTTTCAGAAATGTAAATGTCCTCCTTTTCTATCCATTTACATAGGTTGGACATGTTAGCCCCCACTGTACACCTGAAGGCCTATGTATAATAAATTTACTCGTGTCCACAAAAAATGACTATCTGGAACCCCAAACAACAAATTAGTAAAAGCCCATGTCTATAAAGATTACCTGAAGCCAATCCCCAGAGCTGGTTATCATGGACTTAATTTATGGGTACCTGGATACATCTTGACGAACTCTGTTGGTAGAACTGCCATCAAACTATGCTTGAAATGTTTACCTGTACTGTATTAAGCAGTTTTACATCTTCGAACTATAGTATAAGTGAATCATGTGTGAATTATTTTAATTGCTATCAAAATATAAACCCAGTTGCTTGAATGGTTTCTTGCACTGTGTGAAGAAATGTCATTACTCCAATTTGAATGGTTTCTTAAAAGTTATTATTTTGATCATTGGGTTCAAATATTGAAAACATAGTTTTTGATTTTCATAATTTCCTCATTTGTAGTGTTTTATGAAAAATTCTATCATCTGCGATGAGTTTCTTTAAGGATGACGATTGCTGTATACCAAAGACATAAATGAACACACACTTTAAAGAAAGCAAAAGCACTATGGAACATACAGCTTTGATATTGTCCACTTGTCCTTGCTGTGTACAGGCTAATAATTGATGCTATGCTGGTAGAATTAGAATGAATAATGACTAATAAATATATACTTTTGTGTCAATGTGCTGTTTACAATCTAGTACTGTCTATTAGAGGCTAGATTGTGATTCTCAGGGGTTTTTGAAAACATTAACTGCTGTATATCTTCCAATGATTGTAGAAATCAAATATTTACTCTAACTTGTAACTATTGTGCAGACCTATCTTACCTCATGCCCTTTTCCCCCATTTTTGATTCATATTTTGTCCTATTTGTGGGAGTCTGTTTTAATTTAAACAATTGACTAGGAAAATGAGAAATGCCAGTACTTTAGTTAAAGTTAACTGGCAGACTTTAAACTGGCATGGAAGAGGATTTCGAATAGACAGCTCCAGATGAGCTAGTACTGGCACAGGTGTGATGGCTGAATAGCCTCCTTCTGTGCTGTAAATTCTATGAAAACAAAAAGACACTAAAAATAATGAGCATAATCACAGTGTAAAGGTGCGCATTATTGTCTGGAGTTTAGAAATGCTCTATCCCACGTGAGATACCGAAGGCTATGATGGGATTATTGAAAAAGGTGTCATAGTAAATGTCAGTCTGATGAATAAAATAATTCAGAATATAACCAGAGCTTGAGAGAATTGTATTCAAGTAATACAAGAAAGGTCTGTTCCACTTTACAAATATAAATTGAGGAATTATGAAAAGTAATAGTACAGTAATAAAAAGGAGGCATATTAATGTAGAAGTTTTATTCCCCGTGAGGAAAACGTGATGACAATTAGAAATCAAAAATAAGCTCCCATAAATAAAGCTTCCAGTTTTTTCTTTGTTCTGTGATAGTTTCTTTGGCTTTTATTTTAAATGTTGATAAATACTGAATATTATATATCTGTTTTAAAATGTCACTTATTCTAACGGGTTAGAACAGGAAAATATATTTCCCAACTCAGGAAAACCACTTCTTCAACTTATGCAAAGCTTCAACTATAAAATGCGATTTATCCCTTCCTTCCACCGCCTTGTTTTGCGTTCACATTTCTCAATTGTACCGATGTTATGTGACTGATCACTTGTGGTTTACATTTTATAACAACTACAACTTGTATTTAACCTCTGGATATTTAAAAGGATAAAAATGAAAATGTGTAAGATCTGACAGAATATTGATAATAAACAAAGTTCTGACTTTTCCTGTTTTCATCCTCTGCCTATTGGTGTAAATTGTGTCCTTTTGTAGCATAATGAAGCGTAGTCGGAGATGTTGACAATAATCTGAAGTACCTGGTCTCAGCATTAAATTGTTAATGAAAACTGTAAATGTGTTCTAGACCAGGCACCCACTTGTATTTTACCACAGAAATGTTTTGATTTTATGCTCTTTTTATACAAGTGACATGGCCGTATAATTCATGCAATGACACTATTGTGATATTACTGTTTTCGTGAGGCTATTTTTGACCATATGACCAGATATCTCGCTACTACTTTTACTCTTCTCCATTCAAATCTCCTGACTGAACAAGGACAAAAATATATTTTTTTAAAAACACGTTAAAATGAAGTGAAACATTTTCTCCCTTTTCCCTTCCACAGGATTGGGTTATGCTTCAAGCTTTTTTTCCCCCTCTTCTAGTTTCTGTTAATTTTCTCCTTTCCTCTCTTGAAGCTGCTGACTCCTGGTATGGTTGGTTCCTTGTATGCCATGTGATCTCTCTAACTCTGATTACGTGTTCATTCTTCAGTAAATGCTAGCAAGCTACTTACCCATGGGGAGTGTCACAGGCAAGCCTGATCCTGCTGTCAAGCAACATCAAGCTAGGGTCACTAGATAGCGATATGGAGTGTGAATCCTGGCTTATTTTCTCTTCTTTGTAATCTGGGGGTACTGAGGCCAATTGTACCACCCCTACTGCCAAGGCTGAGATCATGCTAAGTCAGCATTGACTAGGAAGGGAGCCTGGCACCTCTGAGTCAGTATGACCTTGCTACTCATTGCATTAACCAACTGAGCCAAAGGTGGAGCCCATTTTTAAGAAATTCTGTTTTAGAATTTTATTGTAGTGCATGTTGTGATTGTAGATGAATATATTTTTCCCTTTCCAATTCTATCCACCCCCACCACCTTGGAGATGGTGGTTTGTGCTGAGTTTGTTAGTTTTGTGGACTGTGATAACCTATCCAGATGGGTATGCTTAATGTTTGGGTCTGGACAATGAGTGCCCATGGTTCACAGCTGAGCCTGGGCCTAACCCTATCCTTACCTTGCATCCAACACAGTCCCTTCCAGCAATGATTGCTCAATTCCTCACTAGTCATGGAGGCTTAAACCGGAGGTGATTTTATGAGTCCATACTGCCAATGGGGGGCCTCACAAGCCAGCAGCGCAGATTGGAAATTTGGGCACATGCCCACAATTTTCTGACCTTTTAGTTGGAACATCATGGGCAGCATGTGCTTGACTTTTTGAGATGTGCTGCTGATGGGCAAATTCTCTTGGCTATATGAACTTGTAAAATTACCCTTCAGATCCAAACTCCACTGCTGAGATCAACTGACTTGGCACAGATGAAGTAAACTGGGAATGTCTTGGTGTGTAGGCATACCTCATGCATTTACCCACTGAGCCATCTGCAGATGTTATGAGTATATTTTAATAGCTTGCAACTAGAGTAGGGAAAGATTGATGTACATGCTATTAAGCAATGATGTAAAATAGTCAGAATACTTCTATTAGCCTAAATTAATTTTTAAAAAATGCAAAGGGATGTCAAATAAAAAGGATAAAATTATGTATGATACAGTAAAATAAGGCATTCAGTTATGATGGCCCTTTTAATTCATTCATACCATATTTTACCACAAATGTCATTGGGACTGCACACTCAAGTGCACAGTTTAGGAAAACTTAATGTATAAAATAACAGGTGCAATAAACCACCCATTGGGAGGTTTCAAAACTGATTTTTGTTTCACAGTTATACATGAAGAATGTAAAACCATGGGGTATTAATAGAATGTGAGAATTTAGATCTTTAGTTTTATGTTTAAAATAATTCTAAATTAATTGGGCATACGATCTCCCCAGAAGGGTTAGAATTCAATCTTCAATTATGGTGGTCATTTTAAAATGGATGATGACTTTATATGGGTATGTGTGCTCCAGGCTTTGATTATAAATAACATAAGCAAGCCAAGCATTACTGGTGACCCTGGTTGATCAGTTTGGTGTTAGGATTAGTCTCTTTTTTTTCTCTCATGGAATTGACTGTCTTGCAAAACAGAAATATGAGGAGTGGCTTAAAATGAAGCTTTGAACAAATAACCAATTCACATTTTCCAGAGCTGCTACTTATGAGTAAACCCTCCAGAAATGTGCTTTGTTTGTATAATCATACACTTTAACAATAGATTCTGACTCCCTATATTTTGTCCCTCTTTCGGCTCAATCCTCAATTTTCCTCGAGGGTAGATATATCTACCTAATTAAAACAGAAATTGATCAACAGCAATGTTCCCCCCCCCCCCCCCACTTGCTGGAAAAAAAATTCTGTCCAAATGATACCCAACGTGTCAGTTTTATTTCTTTTCTCAATTTTCTCCCCTCCTGAAAGTGCAGCCTCCTTCTGGGTTAAAGTTCCATAGGTGCTGGATGCCTACTGGCACCTCGATGAATTGGCAGCTGAGAGAGTCTGGAGCATAAGCATCGGCAGACTATTTCATTGTGGAGAGCATCGCAGCTGAGCCTGATCTTGTCCACATTCTACGTCTGCACTTACATACTTTGCAGAAAGTGTCATTGGATAGTGAGAGAACAGGGACTGTGTCTATTCCCCCCCCCCCCCGCACCCAAAACCGAGGAGCACAGAGACCAACTGTAATGCCCCATCTAACACAGCACAGACTGGGATCAACCTACGATTTTCCTACTCTGTGAGCTTATTATCACAATATAGTGAATTTACCCATCAAGTCATCAGGGAGGGGAAAGGGAAATAGTTTTCATTTAATCGGTTCAGGTATTTGTTTACACTGGGAATGATCCAAGAGACTGCGAGTAGAAGAAAAGCTGAAGAGAAAGTAAAATTCAAAGGAAGAATGGATTTTATAAAGGAAAAAAAATCCTAGCACAGTGTTGTGCTTTGCTTAGAAAAAAAAAATTGCTGGATCTTGGAGATATGAAACACTTTCCTGCAACATAAAGCTTCCCCCACAACACATCAGTGTGATAGGTTAGTGAACAGGAAATAGCTGTAAACATTCAGCTGCTGTCTACCTCTGAACAAATACTTGGTTACAGGGGGCTGGGTCCTATGAAAGACTAGTCTGCCTTCATTCCTCAGATGAGTAGGCCTGAGTCCATTGTGTTATAATACCCAAAGGTTAAGGGTGGCTGACTCATGACCTTAGAAACAGGAAAGGTGAGATTAGCCTGAAAAACAGTCCTGCTGACAGAAACAGATTGATTAAAATGTTGATTTTGTTTGTAAAGGTAAGACTTGTTTAATCAAGAGGACCAGAAACAATGCCCAGTCTTTTACTCACTGCAAGTGCAAACTCACTAAACATAATACTTATGTAAAATTCATTCAGTTCTTTGATACCCAGCAATGCACTTTTATTGAATGTATTTTTTAAAAAATCATTACATGGTTAAACATGTTTCTTTGGCACACCCACCAATACTTGAGGCTAGAGACTGGTCCCTTTTCTAGGCACTAAACCCTTGCAAAAAGTACTGACTGAATCAAATCCTGAATTAATATTCTTCCTCCCTGAAGTGAATTTCCAGTTCATTGTATATAATAGCTGTATCTTCTTGATGAAAGATATCTGCTAGTTTTGAACAGCCATTAACATTAATTATACCTGTGATATATATGTGCTCTGAAGGCCAACAATTGTTTAATTGCTACTAAAAATAAATGATGGTGACTGACTATTGAATATACATTAAACCTGCTGTCAGCTGCAAGTTATGTTTGCAACTATGTCACTCAAAACAAGAGACTAAGAACATTACTGAGTCAAAAGTTCAGAAGGGGTTAATTTAACTACTGAACATAAAATAAAACAAAGAAACATCAACAGCAGGACCTGGGTTAAGAGCCTTCCAGAGAAGGAATACATTGTAAAGCTGTGAAAAAAGAAGCATGATCCTGGGCATTTTACACATTAGTAAGCTTGACATCTATAGTCGTAAATTCACCAGCATAATTTATAAAGAAATCAATTCAGGAGAATCCAGTGAGGGTAAAGGCAATGCATCAAATCCAACATAGGTTCAGAAAAAGTAGGTCATTCCTAGCTTGTTTTTTAAAAAAAAAACTGAGGATATAATTGAGTTAGCAGATGAGTGTGTCATTATTACAAATCTAGATTTCAAACAAAGTCATTGCACAACCCAGTGTTATGGTGAGCCATGTATACCAAGAAGGCCCCACATACTACATATTGTCCTACAATCTACACAATGTTATTCCTCCCTCCATCCTCACAGTTGAAATTGAGACTCATCAATCAGTCTCTTAATTGGATTCTTTCCCAGTCAGAACTGAGTTGCTCAGTCTCAACCAGGATGAAAGTGAGAAAGCTACAGCATGTGGAGGACATCTCAAGTAATAGAAGGTAGATGGGTTAACTGGGTTGTGTGATAGTAGTCACCATGGTCTCCTAGAGTTTGCTTGAATGCGTTTGAGGATCAGAGAAGAATGTCCCAGTGTTTTTTCCTAAGTTGGCCTAAGTTTTTTTTTCTCTTTCTTGTGCCTCTCCCAGGAGATTATGTGACTGCAGGGAAGGGGGTCAGGGTTGATGGTGCATATAGGTTGCACCATGTCGGCATGGGACAGACTTCTTGATGGACCAGCTGGTATTTTCCTGTCCTTTTTCTTAAGTTCATAATTAGCTTCAATAGCCCTGGGCTAGAGAGGAGTGGGTTCTGCCAGGGTTACAGCTTCTGATCACAATCCATTGAACCCTGCTGGAAGTACATATGTATGGATGTTGAATGAAAATAGGATTGAGCCTGGCTATGATGCCCGCCACAATCAAATACTCGTTATCCAGGCTCATACATGAAGAATGGCCATTTCATGAATTACTGACAAACGGATGGGTTTCTGTGGAACTGCATGTCAGCTTAAGCCACTGCTTTCAGTGCTGAGACCTAAATGGTTTTTGCTGATAATTGCTGCTTGTATTGCTAATACAAATCCATAAGAGCAGATGGAGGTTTATCCCAAGTACTATACAGCAGCAGGAGAAACAAAAAATAGAGTTAAAGGCAGGCTTATTAGCAAGGGTTAAACACTGAAAACTACAGGTTTTGGCTTGCAGTGATCATTGTAGGCAAATACTTTTGAAAATTATATTTACTAGTTAATCTGCACTGGCATTGCACACAGTAAGTCAGAGAATATGGTCTCTTACCTGCATGGAAGGGGAAGAGAATTTGGAGGAAACCGGGACAAAGAAGAGATTCTTTTAACAAAAGACTGAAACATGATTTGCAACTTGTGTTTAAATAGCACCTTTTAATGTTAAAAACATCCCAAGGTGCTTCACAGGCATAATCAAAACAATAGGTGCTGAGCCAAAGAAATAGCTATTAGGAGAGGTGACCAAAAGTTTGGTCAAAGAGGTGGGTTTTAATGAGGGTCAAAGGAGGAGAGGGAGGTGGGTTTAGCGAGGAAATTCCACAACATGGGGCCTAGGCAGCTGAAGGCACAGCTGCCAATGATGAGGTGATGGGCAGGGTGGATGCACAAGATGCCAGGATCAGAGAAATGGAGAGTTTGTGGGGGGAGTTTGTATGGCAGAGGAGGTTACACTTGCAGAGGATGTCATCTGTGACTTTGGTTATTCTGACTCCCTCAAGGATCTATTCTTAACCACCCCCCTTCTACATCAATATGGCGGCCTCATCCGCTGATAAGTGTTCAACTTCCACATTGGAATCGCTCTCCCTGGCCACTGTCTGAAGCTGAATCAGACCGTTCGCAACCTTGCTGTCCTATTTCACCCTGAGGTGAGCTTCCAATCGATATCCACTCCATCACCAAGACTGCCTACTTCCACCTCCATAACATCACCAGTCTCCACCCTGCCTCAGCTCATCTGCTGAAACCCTCGTCCATGCCTTTGTTAACTCTAGACTCCACTATACCAATGCTCTTCCGGCCTACCTCCTACCTTGCACCCCTGTAAAGTTGAGCTCATCCAAAACTCAACTGTTCGTGTCCTGACTCACACCAAGTCCTATTCACCGATCACCCCTGTGCTCACTGATCTACATTGGCTCTCGGTCCGGTAACGCCTCAATTTTAATATTCTCATACTTGTTTTCAAATCCCTCCATGACCTCGCCCCTCCCTATCTCTGTAAACTCCTCCAGCCCTACAACCCTCCGCGATCTCTGGTCTCCTCCAATTCTGGCCTTTTGCATATCCCTGATACTCATAGGTCCACCATTGGTGGCCGTGCCTTCAGCTGCCTAGGCCGTCCATCTCTACCTCCCTCCTTTTTTAACAGGCTCCTTAAAACCTACCTTTTTGACCAAGCTTTCAGTCACCTGTGCTAATATCTCTTTATGTGGCTCAATGTCAAATTTTGTTTGATAAGGCTCCTGTGTAGCACCTTGGTACGTTTTTCTACATTAAAGGCTCCATATAAATGCAAGTTGCTGTTGTTTGGCTAGGGCCATTTTCGTGCTGTGGCAGGGGTGGAAACCCAAGTAGAAAGATTCAAATAGGGAGTTGTGCGAAAGATGGGCACAGCATTGGGAGGCAACAATACGTTCAAGGGCTTTAAGAGGAAAGGGAGATTGGAGATGGGATGGTCTTGTGCAAGTTCAGAGGTCTTGAGAGTGGGTATTTTGAGATAGCAATGATGTGGGTTTTAAAAGGGAGGGGAACTGTCACATGAGGAGAGGGAACTATAGTATTTGCAATGATTTAAAGCTGGAGCATTATGATGCAGCTTTGTTTCACTGCAGAATCACAGAGACTATTGGGAAGTGAGCACAGATCATTGATTTGGCTGAGTTAATTTTTTTTTAAAAATCATTTGATTTGCCTGTTTTCTGGCTGAAGTTGAAAACAAAGTCAGAACTAAGGAAAGTTCTGCAGCTGAGCTGTGGCTACTCCTAAACTCTGTCCTTATTGTGCGGGTAGATTAGGGCTATGGACTCTGCATCCTTGCTCAGAATAATCTCCATGGCTGAAGCCTCATTTTGCTTTTCGATGGGGACACGGTATTAATAAAAGGCTAAATATTGCCACATTCCAAAAGCACCAGTAATATTTTAATGCAGAATGGGCCATGAATTGGCGGAGAGGGTAGCAATGGCAGAGAACGGCCGAAAGTCAATCGGGAGAGGGGGCAAAATGAAGATGGGCCGCTGAACAGCCGACCAACAGTTGACTAAACAACAGTGGCCGTAGAAGCATTGGTAAGCATGAAATAGTGGACTTAAGACAAGAGAGATGAGCATGAACTGGATTGAACGCTCTGATACTCGCGGCAGTTTTGTGAAAGAGTGCGAGGGCAGAAGCAGGGTCTCAATCACTACGGGTGCAAAAGAGTGGGGGAGGGTACAAATTTAGAAAGAAGGAGGTGCAAACTTATTAGGGTTGCCAACTTTGGTTGGACATATTCCTAGAGCTTTCATTACATAACCTACCACCTCTAACTGCCCTGCCCATTCAAAACATCCTTTTTTCAACATCTCCAATATTTTTCTAACTAATACCCCTATAATTTTTCTCCTGGGTTTCTCACAGCAGTGTCCAGGAGATTAAACTTTGGAGAGTTGGCAGCCCTATGATGAAAACAGAGATCTATCCCTTCCTGTCAACATGGACCAAATTAGGTGGCTCCTTAGTGCTGGTTAATGGAAGCTGCTGAACCCGAGTCACATGGTGCCTGCCGGGGAGAGGCTAACCTGCTGCCTGACACCTTGTCCTCCACAGCAACTTAACAAAAAAAAGCACGTCAAGTCAACCATGAGTCTCTCAGCAAGTTATCAAGCCATTAAGAGGTAAAATTAAAGGAAGTAAAAAAATAAAAAGATACCAATGAAATAATTTAAAAACCTTCAAAACTTACTTTGGTTACAGTGCTTACCTTTACCAAGATGGAGGATGAAAGACTAAAAGGGTGCTCTACAGAGACACCCAGTGGTCAGAGCGTCAAACTGCATGAATGCTGAGACTTTTTAAACTGTATAAGCAGCTAGGGTGTGTAATAACATTAGCTGGCACAACATTGAAAATCCCTATAGCAGCACCACCTACAGGTGTAACAGGTATAGCATGAAATGTTACTCAAGTAACAAATTTAATGGGCCAGAATTTACTGTCAAAATAACGGCAAGGCTAATGACGCTCGCTGTTATTTATGGGTAAATGTTACAGCAACTTTAGGCGAGGAGCAGATGCGTGGTTAAACGTAAATATTCAAAAGTTGCTGTCCGAGTTCTGCCGCTCTGCCGTTAGCTTCGCAAAGGTGGTATCTCGCACTTAGCTTCCATGTTTTTGTAGGAACTTGCTATATTTGCCCATTAATCGCCCATTAAGTCTTGTCATTACAAGCATAAGTACTCTTTAATGATGCAATAAGGGTTAATGACTGCCAATCAACCACTCTGGTGCTGAAAATTAACTATTACAAGTGTGGAGTCTTATTCCTTCAGGTTTCGAATATTTTGAGGAGATTTAAAAAATGTCAAATTTTAAATCTTACATTTTATTTTCTTACTTTCCTACCTGACTTTTTTTCTCTCTCTCTTAATCCAATCTTTCTTTCCCTTTCTTTATTTCACTTTCTATACCTGATTTGACATTGAATTCACCCCTTTAATTCACCCTCCTTCTATGTCCTTCCTGTGCTTATTTCCCAATCCTAAATCTCATTGGTTCGGGAGATACCCTTTTGGTTGGCCTGTTCACTCAGGTCCCGGATGCCCTGGTTTCCCCACTGCGCTGTTATCAGCTCACACTTTCAGCAACTTTGTTAGCAAAAATCTTTTGAGCTGAAGGGTGCAGGGGCAAGTCTAACTAATGGCAGACGCTGTTAGATGCTCTGCTACAATTCTGGCCCAATTTTTTTTTATTCGCTCATGGGATGTGGGCGTCGCTGGCAAGGACAGCATTTATTGCCCATCCCTAATTGCCTTTGAGGAGGTGGGGTGAGCCGCCTTCTTGAACTGCTGCAATCCATGTGGTGAAGGTTCTCCCACAGTGATATTAGGTAGGGAGTTCCAGGATTTTGACCCAGCAATGATGAAGGAACGGTGATATATTTCCAAGTCGGGATGGTGTGTGACTTGGAGAGGAACGTGCAGGTGATGTTGTTCCCATGTCCTTCTAGGTGGCAGAGGTTGCAGGTTTGGGAGGTGCTGTCGAGGAAGCCTTGGCGAGTTGCTGCAGTGCATCCTGTAGATGGTACACACTGCAGCCACGGTGCGCCAGTGGTGAAGGGAGTGGATGTTTAGGGTGGTGGATGGGGTGCCAATCAAGCGGGATGCTTTGTCCTGGATAGTGTCAAGCTTCTTGAGTGTTGTTGGAGCTGCACTCATCCAGGCAAGTGGAGAGTATTCCATCACACTCCTGACTTGTGCCTTGTAGATGGTGGAAAGGTTTTGCGGAGTCAGGAGGTGAGTCACTCGCCACAGAATACCCAGCCTCTGACCTACTCTTGTAGCCACAGTATTTATGTAGCTGGTCCAGTTAAGTTTCTGGTCGATGGTGACCCCCAGGATGTTGATGGTGGGGGATTCGGTGATGGTAATGCCGTTGAATGTCATGGGGAGGTAGTTAGACTCTCTCTTGTTGGAGATGGTCATTGCCTGGCACTTGTCTGGTGCAAATGTTCCTTGCCACTTATCAGCCCAAGCCTGAATGTTGTCTGGGTCATGCTGCATGCGGGCACGGACTACTTCATTATCTGAGGGGTTGCAAATGGAACTGAACACTGAGCAATCATCAGCGAACATCCCCATTTCTGACCTTATGATGGAGGGAAGTTCATTGATGAAGCAGCTGAAGATGGTTGGGCCTAGGACACTGCCCTGAGGAACTCCTGCAGCAATGTCCTAGGGCTGAGATGATTGGCCTCCAACAACCACTACCATCTTCCTTTGTGCTAGGTATGACTTCAGCCAATGGAGAGTTTTCCCCCTCATTCTCATTGACTTTATATAATATATTACTAGTTGATTTTCTGAGGTGATGCACAGGGAATCAAGACCAAAGGCAGCATTCATGACAAGCAGAGAGCTAAAGAGTGGAGGTGATTGGAGTGAGGAGGGAGGGAGGCAAAAGGAGAAGGGGGGTTTGGAGAGAGGAGGCAGAGAGGATGAGGCAAAGAGCAGGAGGGGAGAAGGAACTGAGGTGAAAAGGGAAAAAAGGAAGTGTGAGGGTGTGGGAGAGGGGTGAGGTAATAAGAGGTGATGGGGAAAGGCAGATAGCTAAGAGGTGGTGAGAGGGGGAGCAGGGAGGAGATAAGGGGGAAGACAATGTGGGAGGGGACAAGGGGAGGGAGAGACAGGGAAAGGGACAAGAGGATGGGGAGAAGAGGGAAGGGGAGAAGGAGAGTTGAAGAGAAAGGTCGGAAAGAGGGTAAGAGGAGGTGGCATGGGAAGGGAGGATGAAGACGGTGAAGGGTGTTTGGGTAGAGGTATGGTTGAGAGGTTAAAAGGGAGAGGAAGTGAGAGAAGGGGGTGTGGGGAGGGGGGGAATGGGACAGATGAGGGGATGGGAGATGTTGTTAGTCAGTGGGAGGGGAATGTGAGGCCAGGAAATTTCAACCAGAGTCCAAAATTCAGCCATCAAGAATAGTGTAAAATGGGCAATCTCAAATCGACTGTGTGTTATACACCTCACCTGCTTTTCTATTCCATTGATTTCAAGGGAAAGTAAGCTGTGAGGAGGACACAAAGGGCCCGATATTAGGAGGGAGGCGGGCTGACAGCGGGGGTCGACTGGGCGCGTGGGTAATGCGCCCAGTGAAATCGGTGAGTTTGGCATGTGATCGTGAGTAAATTAAAGCCACTTACCTTGGCTTATGGGTTTCATGCTAGAAAGCTGCGCAGCAGGCGGACTGCACACCCGCATCATAGGCTGCCAACTGGAGGAGCCCTATTTAAAGGGCAGTCCTCCACTGACTGATGCTGCAGAAAATAGGCAAAATTACAGCATGGAGCAGCCCAGGGGGATGGCTGCTCCCAGGTTTAATGATGCCTCACTCCAGGTCTTACTGGATGGGGTCAGGAGGAGGAGGAGGAGGAGGGAGATCTTCCACCCGGCAGACGGGAGGAAGTGGCCTGCCTCTGCCACCACGAAGGCCTGGCTCGTGGTGGCAGAGGAGGTCACCAGCACCACCAACATATCACGCACCTGCATACAGTGCAGGAGGCGCTTCAATGACCTAACCAGGTCAGCCGAAGTGAGTACTCTTACTC
Source organism: Heptranchias perlo (assembly GCF_035084215.1). Classification (NCBI taxonomy): domain Eukaryota; kingdom Metazoa; phylum Chordata; class Chondrichthyes; order Hexanchiformes; family Hexanchidae; genus Heptranchias; species Heptranchias perlo. The sequence continues at coordinate 16,481,555 of NC_090353.1, read as the reverse complement.
ATTCCCCTACACTCCATCTGCCACGTCACCACCCCTACCCCCCATCTCCTTCTGCACTGCGAACACTGTTCTATCACATCAATCCTCACACCCACTGAACCCTCATCCTCATCTTACCTGCACTTACTCACCTCCACAGTACTTATCCCACCACTACCACTCAACCCAATCTTCATACAATCTCATGGCTCTATCTCATACTCACCCTCTGATGCCTCTCTTTCACGGTCAGCCTCACCCCACCTGCCACTACCTGTGCTGCAGCCACAGGGCATGCATCACGTATGTGTAATAGGAAGCGTAAGGCAAACGTGTCATGAGCATGAAGGGGATGCACAAGGGTGTTTGAGTGTCTGTCACGGTTTTTACTTATATTTGATTTCTGATCAACTCACATTACATATTACATTGTCACCACTGCCACGTCTTGGCCATTCTTGACTGGCTTGTGCAATAATGCCCTTTCATGAGGTTTTCCATGAGCACCCTTGATGCCACCCATTGGGTCACCCTAGAGTGGGTATATGTGTAGTTGCACGACTATTTTGTGCAGGTGCCTGTTGCGCAGCACTGTGTTGTGTAGCTCCACGTGGCGGAGGTGGACGGCATGCCTGGCGAGGCTGGTGATGTTGCTCATCCTCCAATGGAGTGATGAATGCAGCAATGGACCGCCCCCCACCCCCAACCATCCTGATGGTGAGTGTGAGGGGGTCCACAAAGTAGATAAATGTGTTTGGACAGCAGAGTTTAGGGTATGATTTAATAATATGGAGTGTGGAGACAAAGGTGTGGCAGGCAAAACTTTGTCTGAGATGACAGAGTGCCCTGCTGCAATGAATGAGGGTTTACCCCACACCTGTCAAATGGATCTTTGCAGTTGCCAGTGGCTGCTGGCTGCAACACATCTGTTTAAACAGGGAGTGTTTCCCCCAGCATAGGAAACACGCTCTGGGTAGTCCAAAATCCGAATCCTCCTAAAATCTCCATCTAATAAGGTCTGTAAACGACCTCAAGTACCCAGATAATGATGTTAAGTGGGATCCCTCCGGCTTTGATTGCCGATGGGAGTCCCGCATGTGGGGGCTGCGCGCGCACTGATTCGCGTCATTGGGGAACCCGGAAGTGGGCGGGTTGGGGCCGGGCTCTGGACCCGCTCCGGGAATCCCCAATTTTAGGAGTCCCCGCCACGAACGCACCCGCTCGGCCATCCGAAAATTGACCCCAAAGAGTCTGCAAAGGAATATAGACAGGTTAAGTGAATGGGCAAGAAGGTGGCAGATGGAATATAACGTGGGGAAATATGAGGTCATTCACTTTGGTAGGAAGAATAGAAAAACAGAATATTTTTTAAATGATAAGAAAATATTAAATGTTGGTGTCCAGAGAAACTTGGGTGTCCTCGTACAAGAAATGCAGAGAGTTAGCATGTAGGTACAGCAAGCAATTAGGAAGGCAAATAGCATGTTGGCCTTCATTGAAAGGGAGTTGGAGTACAAGACTAAGGAAGTCTTACTACAAGTGTACAGGGCTTCGGTGAGACCTCACCTGGAGTACTGCGTACAGTTTTGGTCTCCTTACCTAAGGAAGGATATTCTTGCCTTAGAGGCGGAGCAACGAAGTTTCACTAGATTAATTCCTGGGATGAGAGGGTTGTCCTATGAGGAGAGATTGAGTAGAATGGGCCTATACTCTCTGGAGTTTAGAGGAATGAGAGGTGATCTCATTGAAACATATAAGATTCCGAGGGGGCTTGACAGGGTGGAGACTGAGAGGTTGTTTCCCCTGGCTGGAGAGTCTAGAACTAGAGGGCATAGTCGCAGGTTATGGGGTCGACCATTTAAGACTGAGATGAAGAGGAATTTCTTCACCCCAGAGGGCTGTGGATGCTGAGTCGTTGAGTATATTCAAGGCTGAGATAGATCGATTTTTGGATTCTAGGAGAATCAAGGGATATGGGGATCGGGCAGAAAAGTGGAGTTAAGGTTGAAGATCAGCCATGATCTGATTGCGAGGCGGAGCAGGCTCGAGGGGCCGTATGGCCTACTCCTGTTCCTATTTCTTATGTTAGGAGCAGATCTTATATCGCCCGTTTTAAATTATTGCAAAAAATTAAAATTACCCCGGGGAAAGAGCTGGTAGTGGAATTAGTTTTGGATTGCCGAATAGCAGCCTCCTGTACGATAAATGTCTATTGTTCTATAGGCTACAAGAAAAATATTTTCTTCTATTAGGGGATCTCTCTCACTCCTATTTAATTTCTAAACTCTCTTGCAACTGTTCTTTCTATTGCTTATTTTATGGTTAGTGCTCCTCTGGATTTTTCTCTCATTCCTACCAAGCTGCAAATATTATGTCCTACACAGTTCCTCCTCCCTGAATCCTCATTGTGTTGAAATTAGGACTCTTCACACTGTCTCCTAATTGAACTCATTCTTTCATAGGTTCTCAAAGCTGTGGAACCTATTAACCTCTGTGGTGTCTGGCATTGCAGCATGTTCCTTCACCTAGGTTTCTCAATCAAAAATAAATTTGGCCACTCAGTAACGTGCCCATTCTTGTCCTGAGTTAGTGCTAATAGAGTAAACACTCAGTTTGGGTCCACCTGGAAATGGAATGTTTAGGTGCAGCTCTGGACTCCACTACACCCTGAGGGAATGAGGGACACTAGCCTTGTTTTGAGTGAATTACACACAAAAGAAATGTGTCACAGGTGCAGAGATTTACTTACTTGGGCATTTATAGATATTGAATATTTTTAAAACTTTAAACTTTGGATTAACTAGCCAAGTTTTTGAGAGTATTATGCTCAGGAAATGGCTGAGCATTTGAATCATTAATTGAACAGTGGTGATGAGGCTGTCCTGTCAATATTATAATGTCAAAGTATTTCGAGTTTTTGAAATTATTGTTTTCTCTTGATCGTTAACATTTAAAACTGATTGTTCTTCTGTCCCAGGCACAGACTGCAGATCAAACCTCGGACTTTCCTGTGTATGTGGTTCAGCTACTTGAAGGCACATTTCTTTCTCCTGAGGTTATTTGGAATCAAATTGTTTCTCAGTAGATTGGCAACTGCCTGTAAATCCCTGGCTGCTCCCCAAGATCAGAAAAAAAACTTAGCAAGAAATTACTATCTTTCTTTGTCTTTTAATATTTTGAAGTTTGAATTCTAAACTATGACTGATGCCACTGGAGGAGCTAAGGTAACGTTTCCATTTAAAATCAGTATCAAATCTGAAAACTCAATCTTCTTCCTCTGAGAATTTTTTTTGCCAAGTAATTGAGCAGAGTATTCTCTTGTTCTATTAACCATGGGTGCCCTGGTAGACTTTCTCTCATTGCCTGGATGGCTTAGTACAGGAACCTCTTTGGTCTCCCTTTTAACAGTTGCCTACTTCTGGATGCTCTGGTGACAAACCCTGGCCTTGTAACTGGTTGCTCTGGTTACAAGATATTGTATGGATGGGGAAAGACGTTTGGTCCATATAAGCTCCTCCATTTTGAAAGGGACTATTGTACCCCATCACAGCATCCACTGCTTCTTAAAATATTCTAGGGATTTTGCTTCCACTACCCTACTTGGAAGTTCATTCCATGTTGGTCACTTTATATAAAGAACTCACCGACATCAGCTTTAAATTTGCCCCCACGTCCTGTTGCCACAGTTTATTTGAAGTAATGTTCCAAATCTATCTTTTCAATACTATTTAAAAAATTCTTTACTTCTATACCATCTCAGTCTCATCCTTTCACGGTTGAATAGCCCAAGACCACCTCACTGCCTCTGATTGCCCTAGTAATTATACCCTGCTCTCTGGTTGCATCTTGCATTCCCATATCTCACTAATTTTGGCTTAAAAAGTAAATTGTTTTGATATATCTCACAGCTCCATGCATTTTAAATGAATTCGCGATTAGTCTCAGCGTGATTGCAACATTTATCCCAACAGTCCCCTCATCTTCACCGCCAAGTCGTTGCCCTGGTAACAGTTGCGGACCACTCTTGCCGCGCTGCTCTTTGGTAGCGGGAATTGTGGGAAGCTCGTAAGATGGCGGCGGCGCTGGAGGTTGTGCTGAGCTGTGATGTAGGGGGTTCGCTGTGGAACTGCAACGTGTGGGAGCCGCGCTCGGGCACCACGCTCACCACCTACCGGGGCGGCAACACCTCGGCCCGTGCCCTGTGCACGCTGGGTGGCGAGTATCTTCTGGGAGCGCAGCTCGGCAAGAACTATATCAGCGTGTGGGAACTGCAGCGGAAGGTGAGTGGCCGGGGGAGTGGGGAACGACAGGGGAGGGGCAGGAGGTGCCTCCCAACTCCGAGGTAGAGATGCGGTGAGCTCATACTCTCCCCCCCCCCCCCTCCTCCCCCCCTCCTCCTCCCCTCCCCCATCCCCCCCCCATCCCCCCCCCCCATCCCCCCCATCTCCCCCCATCCCCCCCATCTCCCCCCATCCCCCCCATCTCCCCCCCCATCCCCCCCCCCCATCTCCCCCCATCCCCCCCATCTCCCCCCATCCCCCCCATCTCCCCCCCCATCCCCCCCCCCCCCCATCTCCCCCCATCCCCCCCCCCCATCTCCCCCCCCCCATCTCCCCCCCATCCGATCCGCAAACACGTTAGGAGATCACAGGCTGAGCCCCGGCCAATGTACGCAAAGCCACTGTTGGAGTTTAACCAGCCAGGTAGCATTCAGCACCGAACACATGTGCTGCTGGTCCAGCTGGGAGCACCCATTGGTTTGCAGAGTTATCTGCAGTTGAGTGGGAAGAATTCCAAGCTCAGGGACAGCCCCCATTAATTACATGATGGATATGGGTGACGAAGGCTATTTGATTCATCGCTGTTCGTTCATTCATTCATCCAGACAAACAGACCCAGTAGTCCCACCATCATTGCATCCAGCTGCTGCTTAAATGATTCCAGGGTTTTCACAGTGCCCAGGAGTACCCTCGCTAAGAATAGTCACTAATTGGTCATTAGGAAACAGACAAGTGCAGGTTTGTTGCCCTTGCTAGACAGCAGAACACGACAAACTCCTCGTGTGGCATGGTGAGTGGAACAACTCACCATAAAGCTGAATTGTTTGATGTTGCTGGGAAACCTCAAACCTCTGGACAGTTACTTTTGTCGTCAAGAGACCGGCATTTAAATGTCTTAGGCAAGATGCTGGTCTTGTGACTAAGATTGATTGCTAAGTCAGAATGTCAGATGGCCCTTGTGCTATAAGTAATCGAGCAAGAGTATTCGGCCGCAAGAGGATATTGTCCACCACAAAGCCTGTTGGGTAATGTGGCCACAGCCAATGTTATGATGAAAATTTGCTTTGTGTGACTGCCAGTAGGTTGTACCTTTCATTTGTCACATTGCTTGTCCGACTGGATGAGCAAAAGTTTCCTCCAGCTAAATATTGGGAAGACCGAAGCCATTGTCTTTGGTCCCCGCTGCAAACTCTGTTCCCTAGCCACCTACTCTGTCTCTCTCCCTGGCCACTGCCTGAGGCTGAACCAGACCGTTTGCAATCTTGGCGTCCTATTTGACCCTGAGATGAGCTTCCAACCACATATCTGCTCCATGACCAAGACCATCTACTTCCACCTAAGTAACATCGCCCGTCTCCGCCTCTGCCTCAGCTCATCTGTTGCTGAAACTCTCGTCCATGCCTTTTTTACCTCCAGACTGGACTATTCCAATGCTCCCCTGGCTGGTCTCCCAAGTTCCACCCTGCTGCTCAAAGATATTTGTCCATTAGCTCATGTATATTGTGGAGCAGGCTACAGGAGAGCGGACTTTAAATGACATTATCTGAAAAACCTATGCAGCTGTCCTTACCACTAGCCCGTTTTTTTAAAAAAAGTGCACGTACACAGGTGGAGTTTTAAAATTGTTCCAAAGCAGTTATTTCTGTTGGTAACTTTCCCTATAGCTGGGAAGGCTCTGACCAGGGGACTGTGAGCGTTTCACCCATCCAGCCTGGCTGTGGCTGTGCATGTTTGCCCCTAAGTACATAGTGCCAGTGCTGCTTGTGCTCATACTACAGGACAATGCTATAACCATCAGAGGTTGGGGATCTCCAACACTGGTGCTGCATGAGTTTCAGTTGCTTTTAAAGTTGTTAACGACTAAGAAATGACCTGTGTACAATTGCTGTGATGTTGCTGAGCGCCTCTATGTCCACGTCGCAGAGTAATCTGGCCAAATTCAGCACAGCAGAAACCAAATCACGGGCCTGACGTTTTATACTGGAAGTAACCTATAATAAATGGGGTTCAAGGTTTTTAGGGTTCATGCTGTCGCAGGATACAGGCTAGTTCCTAGTGACAGCCCCAGGTATGCTTTCAGGAGTGTGAAAGAGCACCTGGAATTCACCATCACCGTGGAGAGATCCTCTAATACTGGCTTTGTTTAATACAAACACTCCAAATTCTGTCCAGTGGTATTTGAGAATGAAAAATGGATGATCATCTGTAACTTTTAGATTGGGCTGTGTTGTTCCACAGATACACTTCTACAATGCATCTTCTTAAAGTAGAGTGCAGAGTCACAAATTAATTGGCATTTTCTCATCAAACTTATGAAATCCTCCATTTAAAAATCACATAAATGTTTGAAATGTATTTACAAACTGAGCAGCTGCACTTGTTGAGTCATGCCTGGCTGAGCACTGATGAAACTCCATACAGCTTTGATTAGGAGTAAGACTCTGCTTGCACCAATTGCTTGTAATATCAGCACTTTCATATCAAAACTGTTTATAAATGAGAGCTCAAATCTCCAAATGTATAGGTACATTTGGGTTAACAGTTGAGTCCTGTTTCAATAGAGTCTGATTGGAGAGGACGCTGTGGGTGAGCACCTTTACCTTCTCTTGTTTTAGGATCAGCTGCAGCAGAAGATTATTTGCCCCGGGATTGTGACCTGTCTCGCCGCATCACCCAATGGACTTTATGTTACTGCTGGGATTGGAGAGAGCATCTACCTGTGGGAGGTAAATGCTAAAATTCCTGTTCACTGCAAATTGTGAAGTTTCAATCTAATAATTGCTGACTTCGCATACGATTATCCAGAATCAAGGTTTTGCAAAAACACACAAACCTGCAGCGGACTTAGTTTGTAGAGAATTCTTGTTAGATCAAAGACCATAAAACTTTGGAGAACTCAATAGAACTTTGTTTTCTTAACTTTTTTTATCCTGGGGAAAAAATAATGTTTCAAATCTAAATGATCAATATCCATGTTAAAAATAATTGAAAAGCTACATAAAATTTTCATGGAAACACTTGTCACTAAATGTTTGACTTGCTGGTTTTGTTTCTGAAGTATATCATTGGTCATTTGCTACAGAATTTGCAAAAAGCAGTTGCTTATTGGGGTTAAATTGAATGAAATTGGCAGGTACTGTAACTTGAAGCAGTTCTTTAAAATAACCACAATGTGGCACTCTATGCACGTTCAAAGCCAGAAAACCTCGCTGCTACTTCACATCCTCACTGGGGCTTAATTCCGATTTACCTTCATTGTTTTATGACTGACAGTAGATGTGGGACAGTTGAAGATTGATAATTGGGGCAGTCCTAGTGGAACTGAAGCCAGAATTATCGAAAAGCAAAAAACTGCAGATGCTGGAAATCTAAAGCAAAAACAGAAAATATTAGAATCATTCAGCAAGTCAGGCAGCATATGTGGAGAGAGCAGACAAGTTGAAGTTTCAGGGGTGGCCCCCTTATTAGAAATGAGTTTCAGATTTCCAGCATCTGCAGTATCTTGCCTTTTGTTTGTATTTAATTCAGTGCCACTTGTCTTCCAGAATGCCTATCTTGAAATTCCGTTCCTCTCTTCGGTGTGATTTCCATTTGTCTCTTACCCTTTTCACCTTCATTGCTATCTATTTCCCTTGTTCTTGATCATGTCTTTGCTAAGGCTTCACTTCCACAGGCATATCTCTTATCTCAACACCTGTCTCCAGCTCCGATTCATTCCACGTGGATTTTGGCTCAAATCCTGTTTTGAATCTGCTCACGATCACTGAAATCTCCATGATATTTAACTTTCCTCCAGCAACTGTTTTTGCCGCTTCATGAAATCTGCCCTCTCCACTTTGTGCTGCTGCAAGCATCCTCTGGAGCCCTCTTTCCAGCTGCACCAACTCACTTTATTTCAGAGTTAACCTTGCCCTCAGTTCCATGTCATCCTGTGCTTTAACAAAAAACTTTTTTTTTCCCCTTTCAGGTAGCAAGGACCTCAAGCTTGAATAACTCTTAGATGCCAACCTATCTCCTGATCCCTCTTCCTCTTCACTTTCTTCTGACCCCATCTCTCCATTGCTACATATTTGCTATCTTCTCTGACCCCTGAATAATCCATCCTCAGTAAGGGGCTCAGCTTCGTCCCCCTACATCCCTATCTCAATGAATTCTGAGCTGTACATGATGATGAGCTGTTCTGCTGCTGCCTTTGCCTCCCTGCCTACTTTTTTTTTAAACCTTTGCCTTGTCTCCAGCCTTTCTCATCCACCTGGACTCCACCCTCTGGACTCCTATATTCTCTTGATCTTTTTATTGAGAACTGCCGGCATGATATCGGTCATGTCTGTTTCTCACTCATTCTAATCTATCTCCATCTGAACTTGCAATAGCTGTTTTCTCAGATCCAATTCCGATATTAGAAAGAGAAAGAGCTAGTATTTATATAGCACCTTTTATGACCTAGGGACAAAGCACTTTACAGCCAATGAAGTACTTTTGAAGTGTAGTCACTGTTGTAATGTAGGAAACACAGCAGCCAATTTGTGCACAGCAAGGTCCCACAAACAGCAGTGAGATAATGACCAGATAAATAGGTTCTAAATTAATAAGCAGACCCTCAAATGTAATAATTTCTGGATTACTACCTGACCCACGTGCAAATTGGCATAGGGACAAACAGATCAGAGAGTTAAATGCATGGCTCAAAGAATGGTGTGGGAGACAGGGGTTTCGATTCATGGAACACTGGCACCAGTACTGGGGAAAGAGGGAGCTGTTCCGTTGGGACGGGCTCCACTTAAACCGGGCTGAGACCAGTATCCTGGCGAATCGAATAACAAGGGCTGTAGATAGGGCTTTAAACTTAAAAAAAAAAGTGTGGGGGGGGGCAGTGCTCAGGTGAGGGGAAATTTTGAAATCTAATGAGAGAAGTCAAGGCAACAAAGCAGTGTAGTGATTTGAGTAAAGATAAGTGGAGTGTGGCAGGAAGGGACAATAATAGAGCATCAACAAGTGAGGTCAAAGCAGGAAAAAATAGTAGAAAGTCAAAATTATAGGTTCTTTATCTGAATGCACGGAGCATTTGTGACAAAGTAGATGAATTAGTTGCACAAAAACTGAGATAAATGGGCTTGATCTAATTGCCATTACAGAGACATGGTTGCAAAGTGACCAAGATTGGGAACTAAATATCCCAGGGTACATGATCTTTGGAAAAGACAGGCAGAATGGAAAAGGCGGGGGGGGGGGGGGGGGGCGTTGAAGCCCTAATATTAAAGGATGACATAAGGACCGTGGTGAGAAAGGATCTTGGCTCGGAAGACCAGGAAGTAGAATCAGTATGGGTGGAAATAAGAAATAACAAGGGGCAGAAAACACTGGTGAATGTAATTTATAGGCCCCCTAATAGTAGCTATACCGTTGGACAGAGTATTAATCATGAAATAATAGGAGCTTGTAACAAAGGTAATGTAGTAATCATGGGAGACTTTAATCTTCATATAGAATGGGCAAATCAAACTGGCAAAGATAATTTGGAGGTTGAGTTCATGGAATGCATTCGAGATGGTTTCCAAAAGTAATATGTCATGGAACCAACCAGGGATCAAGCTTTTTTAAATCTTGTATTGTGTAATGAGACAGGGTTAATTAGTAATCTCACAGTAAAGGATCCTCTAGGGAAGAGTGATCATAATATGATAGAATTTCACATTGAGTTTGAGAGTGACGTACTTAAGTCTGAACCTAGAGTCCTAAACTTAAATAAAGCCAATTACATAGGTATGAGGGCGAGTTGGCTAAGGTAGATTGGGAAATTAAATTAAAGGGTATGACGGCTGAAAAGCAATGGCAAACATTTAAAGAAATATTTAATTATTGTCAACAAATATACATTCCATTGAGAAATAAAAACTCCACGGGGAAAGTGATCTACACGTGGCTAACTAAAGAAGTTAAGGATAGTATTAGATTAAAAGAAGAGGCCTAACATACTGCCAAGAAGAATAGTAAGTCTGAGGATTGGGAGAGTTTTGGGACCAGCAAAGGACAACCAAAAATTGATGATAAGGGAGAAAATAGAATATGAAAGTAAACTAGCAAGAAATATAAAAATGGATTGTAAGAGCTTCTATAAGTAAGTAAAAAGGAAGAGATTAGCAAAAGTAAATGTTGGTCCCCTAGAGGCTGAGGCAGGAGAAATTATAATGGGGAATCAGGAAATGGCAGATGCGTTAAACAAATATTTTGTATCTGTCTTCACAGTAGAAGAAACAAAAAGCATACCAGAAATAGTGGGGAACCAAGGGCTAATGAGAATGAGGAACTTAAAGTAATTATTATCAATAGAACATAAGAACATAAGAAATAGGAGCAGGAGTAGGCCAATCGGCCCTTCGAGCCTGCTCCGCCATTCAATAAGATCATGGCTGATATCCTAACCGCGAATCTAAACTCATGTCCAATTTCCTGCCCGCTCCTCGTAACCCCTAATTCCCTTTACTTCTGGGAAACTGTCTATTTCTGTTTTAAATTTATTCAATGATGTAGCTTCCACAGCTTCCTGGGGCAGCAAATTCCATAGACCTACTACCCTCTGAGTGAAGAAGTTTCTCCTCATCTCAGTTTTGAAAGAGCAGCCCCTTATTCTATGATTATGCCCCCTAGTTCTAGTTTCACCCATCCTTGGGAACATGCTCACCGCATCCATCCGATCAAGCCCCTTCACAATCTTATATGTTTCAATAAGATCGCCTCTCATTCTTCTGAACTCCAACGAGTAGAGTCCCAATCAACTCAACCTCTCCTCATATGTCCGCCCCCTCATCCCCGGGATTAACCGAGTAAACCTTCTTTGTACTGCCTCAAGAGCAAGTATGTCTTTTCTTAAGTATGGAGACCAAAACTGTATGCAGTATTCCAGGAATAGAGAAAATGTACTTGAGAGACTAATGGGACCAAAAGCCAATAAATCCCCAGGAGCCTACATCCGAGGGTTCTAAAAGAGAGTGAATGCATTGGTTGTGATCTTCCAAAATTCTCTAGATTCTAGAACAGTCCCACTGGATTGGAAGGCAGCAAATGTAACCCTGCTATTCAAGAAAGGAGGGAGAGAGAAAACAGGGAATTACAGGCCAGTTAGCCTGACATCAGTCGTCGGGAAAATGCTGGAATCCATTGTTAAGGAAGTGGTAACAAGGCACTTTGCCTAATCATATTATGATTTTCTGAGCCAACATAGTTTTATGAAAGGGAAATCGTGTTTGACAAATTTTATTCGAGTTTTTTGAGGTTGTAGCTTGCAGGGTAGATAAAGGGGAACCAGTGGATGTAGTATATTTGGATTTTCAAAAGGCATTCAGTAAGGTGCCACGTAAAAGGTTGTTACACAAGATAAGGGCTCATGGGGTTGGGGGTAACACATTAGCATGGATAGAGGATTGGTTAACGGATAGAAATCAGAGAGTAGGGATAAACGGATCATTTTCGGGTTGGCAGGCTGTAACTAGAGGGGTTCTGCAAGGATTGGTGCTTGGGCCTCAGCTATTTGCAATCTAAATATTAATGATTTAGATGAAGAGACCGAGTGTAACGTATCCAAGTTTGCTGATGATACAAAGCTGGGTGGGAAAGTAAGCTGTGAGGAGGACACAGAGTTTGCAAAGGGATATAGACAGGCTAAGTGAGTGGGCAAGAAGATGGCAGATGGAGTATAATGTGGGGAAATGTGAAGTTATTCACTTGGATAGGAGGAATAGAAAAACAGAATATTTTTTAAATGGTGAGAATCTATTAAATGTTGGTGTCTAGAGAGACTTGGGTGTCCTAGTGCAAGAAATACAAAATGTTAGCATGCAGGTGCAGCAGGCAATTAGGAAAGCGAATGGCATTTTGGCCTTTATTGCAAGGGAGTTGAAGTACAAGACTAAGGAAGTCTTACTACAATTGTACTGGGCTTTGGTGAGACCCCACCTGGAGTACTGCGTACAGTTTTGGTCTCCTTATCTAAGGAAGGATATACTCGCCTTAAAAGCAGTGCAACGAAGATTCACTAGATTAATTCCTGGGATGAGCGGGTTGTCCTATGAGGAGAGGTTGAGTAGAATGGGCCTATACTCTCTGGAGTTTAGAAGAATGAGAGGTGATCTCATTGAAATATATATGATTCTGAGGGGGCTTGACAAGGTAGATGTTGAGAGATTGTTTCCCCTGGCTGGTGAGTCTAGAACTAGAGGGCATAGTTGCAGGATAAAGGGTCGGCCATTTAAGACTGAAATGAGGAGGAATTTCTTCACTCAGTTATGAATCTTTGGAATTCTCTACCCCAGAGGGCTGTGGATGCTGAGTCGTTGAGTATATTCAAAGCTGAGATAGATAGATTTTTGGACTCAAGGGATATGGGGATTGGGTAGCAATGTAGAGTTGAGGTTAAAGATCAGCATGATCTTATTGAATGGCGGAGCAGGCTCGAGGGGCCATATGGCCTACTCCCGCTCCTATTTCTTATGTTGTTATAATCAGTTTTGGTTGAGAGATAAATATTGGCCAGGACACTGGGGAGAACTAACCTGTCCTTCTTCAAGATAGAGCCATGGGATGTTTTACATCCACGTGAGAGTTGCCTCCAGGAAACTGAGAGTTGAACCCTGGGGAACTGCACCCCACTGAGAATTGAGTGTTGGGAAAGTGTACCCAGGGATCAGCACCCTAGCAAGAGTCAGTGGCTGGGCAACTCCAGCAAGTCAGAGACTGGGGAAGACTGTTAATGTTTCTTTCTGGGCAGGAATAAAGTTCAAAAATAGAGTCCTATTCTTGTGCTTCCAATTTACTGAAAAACTGGAAACCTGAGTAGCTGGAACCACAACTGATCAGTGGTCTGCTGCAATCTTTTGATCCCTCACGAGAGTGACTGACATGACCAGCTCATTTTTGTGGCCCTGTAGTGCTCAGGGTGAGTAAATGGCACCACACATATGTTACCTTTTCTTTTTTGAACGGGATGCTTGTATTTTTGATGCAAGGTTGGTTTTTAATTTGTAAAGAATTGGTAGAATGAACTCAATGCAGATTAATATCTTCACAAGTGAATTTTGCTGGAGGCTTTCTCTGCCAGAAACCGTTTCAAGTGTACGTGACATCTAGAATAAAGATATGTAATCATGACTTGCTATAATCCAATGCACCATGGAATGGAAATATCTGGGCTTACTCAAGATTATGGACGAAGTGAGTTTGATTGCAGCTGAATCATCGGGGAGGGGGCTGAAAGCATTAACGAGGCAATATTCTGATGGTGCATTCTTGCGAAAGAAATGTATGCAGATAAATCTCAGCGTAGCCCAGGTTTTATCGGTTTATGCTGAAATTGCGCCTGGAGCACAGGAAAAATCTACCTTGTAGCCACGGTACACAACATGCCTCTATGCTGAAATCAGGAATCTACGTTTTGAACAAGTAATGTTGTGAATATTGTTTGAAACCAGTTAAAAGGGTTGGTAATAATGTTTTGCTTTGTTGTTTCAGGTATCTACCGGGAATCTCCTGCTCACACTGAACAGGCATTACCAGGACCTGACGTGCATTCGCTTCACTGATGACAGCAGCCACTTCATCTCAGGAGGGAAGGACAATCTCGTGCTGGTGTGGAGTCTGTGCAGGTATTGGATTAAATAGAAGGTGGTTTTAAGGGTGTCTGACTTCAGTAGGGTGTAGCATCCAATTGTGGAGATACGGTTTGACTGCTAACTGACTTGCAGCAGGTACCCTGTACTTTTTTTACTCTTGCGACTGTGCTCTACAGCTGTAATCCTTAGTTTGTCATTTTTTATAATGGAATGAAACAAACTTATTTGTTAAAACAATAGGTACTACGGTATTCAGTTCCCAGTTTTTTGATCTAAAGGTGGCGGAAAGATTTAAAAACAAACTTTTTATAGCTTCCGTCTGGTGGAGTTGAAATTCTGAGTTATAATTGGTGCAGGGCAGCCTGCTTTGTTGGGCCTGCCATTAAAATGAATGTGATGGAAAATCACAGGCAATTTCCTCAGATGTGCTCTCTGAGAGTGAATCACTCTTTGTCTTCATTGGCCACTCAGTTGCTTACGGTAGAGCTCTATGGGCTGCTTAACGACAATTGCACAAAATAAAACACTGAATTCACACAAAATCACTCCCGTCCACAAGCTAAATTACAAACTAAACTAAATACATTTTGTGTAATTGAAAATACGTAATATCGATCCTCCCTGTCCACAAGATAATTAACCCTGACATTACTGTTTAAATTTGCTGCGACCATGCAAACTGGAGGAGGCTGAATCACTGGCTTTGCAGGCCAGATATGGGTGGGACTCTAACTGTTCTAATCATAGATCAACAACATTGCCAATCTGGGATGCTGATTCCAACCTTCCCAGCAGGGGTAGGTGGCATTTGTTCAGTGTTGGGGAGTGACTGGGGTGGGTGTAATGGCTCTTTAGAGTTGCTAGGTGAATGGAGTACCTGATCTGACTGCTTTCATATCAACACTGTGTCTCATTTCTTTATATGTTTTTGAAGCTTGCTGAATGGATCAGCTCCAGTAGAGGTGCATAGCCTATGTGAGGTTATAATCTCGTTACATTTTATTTGCTAGGTTTTGTACAGACAGAAGGTCATGTGTATCTGACTGTGTTTCAATACATTATTCGTTAAGAACATAAGAAATAGGTGCAGGAGTAGGCCGTACGACCCCTCGAGCCTGCTCCGCCATTCAATCAGATCATGGCTGATCATCAACCATAACTTCACTTTCCTGCCCTAGATTATGTGTTTTGTTACGTTAAAGACACAATGTAAATGTAAACTGTTCTGGCACACTAGGAAAGAAAGGTTATACAGTGGGGGGAAAAAAATGACGAGAAGGATAAGAATTATCCTCCCATCTGAAATAAACATCTAACCTCAGTGAGCTCCGCCCAGACTGTCCTCGCTGCTCCTTTGGCTCTGAATAACTGCTCGTCCCTCAGCTCCACGATGGGAGGGCTGATCCTCCAGTCATTGCACCCAACCCATTGCAACTCTCTTGCAAAACAACTCTCCTTCCTGAAAGGTGTACTGTCTTTTCTCCCCACCCCCTCCCCATTTTCTCTATTGTTCACTGTCCTCCTTGTAAATCTCTCCCTCTTCTACACAAAGATTTCAAGATCCCACTCCTTGCTAGCTTAGTATGCGAGGCAGTTAGTAACTGTACCTTGTAGATGTTAGATTTTCAAGTTAGCATTCAGAGGGGATCCCAGGGCTTCCACAAGGGCATCAGATTTCTGTCATTGTGAGATTGGGAATGTGCTATGAGCACAGCGTCTTGAGCAGTTTCCTGAAAGTGTGGCATTATTTACATGGGGTCCCCCACATACAAAAGTATGAAAAACACTGATGTCGACCAAGAAGGTCCCAGGTCCCATCCGCAAGCTGCTCTGAGTTGCTGAGCTTAGTCAGGGCTGCAGTTGGCTTCCGAGCCTGGATCAGGGAAGGCAAAATTGGCCAGGTTCCCACCTCTGCTGGAAAGTAGAGTTCAGGTGAGAACAAAGATCAGGCTCAGCTATGATGCTGCTGCAGCCAACTAGCCTTGCCAGCACTTACTGTCTAGGCAGGCACATGGAAAAATGGCTGCTTGGAGTGGTAGTGAAGGGGTTACGTAGAACCTCCAGCAGGAGGGAGGTGGTTCTTGGCTTTTTACCAACTGCAGTCAACTGTCTTTCAGAAAATGCGTTGCTTGTTGGATACGGGGCTCATTTTTCTGTTGAAATTTCTGGAAAAGGAAGAAATTAAGCTTTAATGTGAATTTTCAAAGTACTTTAAGACACTGGCAAGTTTTCAGTGGAAAAATGGAAGATACCAAAAGATCCAGTGCAATGATACGTTTTTAAGTTTAGATTTCTCTTTCTGTTTCCCACTGTCTCTCTCTATTTCAGTCAGGAGTGTGGCACATCTTTCTGTGATTGGCCTCAATGCTACTTTGTTACGTAGGGCCAGAACTTGCTCCGACTGGTGTGGCAATGCTGTCCGCACATCCTGTGGACAAAGACTACGAATAAACTTACCTCGTGGTCTCCAGTGTCCACTTGCTCCCTTTTCAATTTTTTTTCAGTTCAGCGCTGTGATTTCAGCGTAGCTTCCTTCCTATCGATAGAGACTGTGGGAATGGAAGCCATGCCCACAGAACCTGTCAAGAAGAGAAGTCACACCCACAAGCAAGCAAGTATAAACCATTCATTTAAAGTAAACCTCTATGTTAGTTTAAATAAAAATTTAACATATCTTCTAAAAAGCCAAGCAAATGATTTAATTTAATGAAACTTACAGAAGTTAAAAATAAAAAAATTAAATTTTAATTCTTTTAATCAAAAAATATTAAAAGAAGAGTAATTTGACATTCCACATTTTAAAAATTTAATTTTTTGTTGTTTCGCAGTCATTAACAGTCACCGTGCTTTTAAAAAGTAGTGTAGGGCTGATATTTTCTAACGTGCCTTTTGGTGGCATAAGTATTTTCGTTTCAGCTGGACAGATGGGTAAGTTTACGAATGTTTAATGATTTCTATGATTTTAGCGTAGGTGGCCCTTTAATTCAGACCTGTCAAACCAATGGCAAAACAATGGGAGCAAGTTTGCGGTTTCCTTGTTTTAATGCACATTTGCAAACTTACTCCATTGATTTGCCGGCGGTCGGAGAGTGTGCCATTATGGAGCGGCGGCCTCGGGTGAGTAATTTCTGGGCCTAAGTGTGTTTTTGGAAGGTAACAATTTGCAGTCCCTCCTTTCAAAGGGGGGGAAAAAAACAGGATCTACTAAATTGTCACTGCTGAATATGTACTGTTTATATACAGTGCTACGTGAAGTGTGAAAAACACCTAGCATTCTAGGTCCTTCCAAACTTTAGTTGTGTCTGGAGAGAGCATTTTGAGGTAAATAACACTACGGTAAAGTAGTGGTGGTTACAGGTCTGCCACTGCTGATGGGAGCATTTTTAAGTGATGTATTGAAGCTGGTTTTATATTCATGTTATTTTAATTCAGATTAGGGGTACTGATTGCTGGCATTTGCCTACTTTTTTGTGGATCTTTGATTCTACCGTCGGGATAAGGAGTTGGATTTAGCAGTGCAAACAGTGGGAGCCAACACTAGAATCTAATTCAAAACAGTGCCAATGTTAAAAGCAGCTAGAGAGTATCGCAAAGAAGATACATTTGGTTTAAATATGATTTTTGAAACCTTATGATGACACTGGTGGCTTGTGAATTCAGAAATTGGTGAGGACTGTAACTGATACTCAGCATCTAGCTGAGAGACCGAGCTTCCCCGTAACTAAAGCTAGACAGCTACATAATTTGACTGTTTTGTCTGACTGAGTTAGTGCAGTAATATCCCCATTGAATTGTCTGATTCTATTCATAAGTCAGTTTGCCTGAAGTAGAAGTGTTTAAAAATAAATGTCAATAATGTAATGTTTGCGCCAGACCTGGTTAATAAGAGTACCAGAACTGATCCTATATAAAAGTGAAGTTCTGCTTTTTACATTGCTAGGCTAAATAAGCTGCTTTAAAATTGGAGGGTGATTTGTTAATCTACTGCAGGGTTGGAGACTGACAGTTTCTCTTACTGTGCTTCTGATAATTATTTGCAATTGGACATGATTTCCACAAGTTTGGATATTTTGACTGAGTTGTAGTCCAGTGGCTATCGAGGTGGAGGGGGACGAGGGGAAGGGAAGGGGAGACATTGCTTGTGATGGATTAATGAAATGTTTCCAATTTGTATTTTCTTCAATTTATTTTTATGTTGGTGGCCTTGCATGGTGTGAGGGATGATGGTAGTTGGGGGTGAAACCGTTTTCGTTCAGTGCTTATTTCAAGATTCCGGAGACTCGATGCTAAATGGATCTGATCAGTTGCATGTTCCACTGTTGAACTGTCCAAAGCCTGCCTTTGCTAGGATTTTCCCATGTGAGTTGGATTCCCTCTCATCTCAAGAACTGCTCAAGATCAAAGGATGCACTCTTGGAACTGTCTGTGCAGCTTTCCCAATGAATCCAACTAGTTCACTGTTCCATTAATTCAAAATTTAACCCTGAGATCTCTCTCAGATCCACCACACTGTCCCACTGTTCCATTTAACATACACTTTACCCCCAAGGTATCTCTCTTGATTAACACCCTATAACACTGTTCCATTTTATCACCTCCATATTTTGGTTCCTTGATGCCATAATAATTATCCTACACCTATCCCCATTGAATTGTATCTGCCATCTATTGGCCCAGTTATAAGATCTAAATCCTCCTGAACCTAGTTACATTGTTCCTTGTCATTTGCTCTGCTCGTTTTGATATCATCTGAAAACTTGAAGATGTTATATCCTGTATCCTTGTCCAAATCAGTCATTTCTATCTATGTCTCAGATATACTAAAAAATCTTATGTCTGCTCATACTTTCTGGTCTACAAAACCTTGCTTCTCTTGTTGTTGTATTTTTGTCAGGCTTTTCATAATTTATCCATTATAAATTTCTATGTCCACATTTATAATAGAAACTACCTTCCTCCGGTGGTGGTACTATAGTCCCTTAGTTTTACATCTTCCAGCCCCTCAGCCTGAACTGTAGAGAACTCCTGTGCTCTGAACATTTATACTTAGCTGTTTCCCAAATTGTCCAAAATGTTAATATTCAATAACTATAAATCTATTTTTTACATTAAAATTGCTGGATAGGTCAATATTTCATTTCAAAATGCATTGAAGCTTCTATATTAGTCGATCTCGATGGAAAATGCATTGTAAAAGTGTCCACGTGTACCTGCTTATACAGTACCGGTTATGCCTTTAGGTGGTGCTGTGATGGTTTCAAGTAGCTACTCGGGCAGTAGCTGATTTTCTTTTTAAAAAGCAAAATACTGCAGTTGCTGGAGATCTGAAATAAAAACAAAAATGCAGAAACTGAAAACACCCAGCAGGTCAGACAGGATCTGTGGAAAGAGGAACAGAGTTAACGTTTCAGGTCGACCTTTCGTCAGAACTTGGTTCTGTTCTGCTCAATTCTGACACAAGGTAATCAGCCTGAAATGTTTACCCTATGTTCCCTCTCCACAGATGCTGCCTGACCTGAGCAATTCCAGTATTTTCTGTTTTTATACAGATCTGCATGCAGTTATAGGCTTGGGCCACCAGGTTTCTGAGTCTCCAGTGGTATCATCCATATTGACAAATATAAGTAAAGGAGGTAAGTCAGATATTTCCACATGGAGGCCTGCTATTTATTTATTGAATTTCCACGATAGAGGCCCGCTATTAATTTAGTTTTGCCAATGGAGACCTGTGCTTTCATTTCCCAGATGGAGGCCTGGTCTTTATTTACTTAATTTTTCCGATGAAGCCCCCCCCCCCCCCCCCCCCCCGTATTTAATTTTTCTGATGACAGCCTACTCCAACTAATTTTGCTGATGTGTAAGGCCGCTATCAATTCATTAACCCCACGCCTTTAATTGGCTTTACAGATGACTGGTTGCAAATTTGAAGAGTGCTAATACTGACACCTCAGACTGCCAGCTGTATGTGAGCTGGGCTTAATCAATTCATGGCAGTCCGGTTGGAAAATATTTTAAACTGAGCTGAATCAAATATCTGAGTTTTGATCTAGCTGATATGCAGTGGTTCCCATATCTAGTTACGTTTCCCAATTCCCATATCTGGTTGCATTTCTCTGTTCCCTTAAAGTTGACGGTTGCAGAGTTCAGTGTTCAATTTTGACCAGATGTTAATTTTTCCTCATTTCCTCCTCATCCTCATCCAAACAGCTTTTGCTATTATTGATGGAAGGAGAATTGCCTTTAAGAAATTCATGCCATTGTGCTGTTTATGAAAGCTCATTCTGAGCTGCACCCTTCGTTATTTTCTACTTGTTACAGGATTTATATTGGGGTGAGGGGAGTTCTGAGTGGAGTGCTCCAAGGCTCAAGTGTTGGGATTGTTTTTAATTTACGTTAATGACTTGGATTCAGAAACTCAATACAAATTAGTTAAATTTGCCGATGATGCCAAACTAGGAGTACCAGTGATGTTGAAGGATCCACCTCAGAAATTACAAAATGAATTTGACAAAATATGTATATAGGCAGAACAATGGCAGATGAAATTTAGTAATACAAGTATTGCGCTAAGGAAGGAAACTAGGATGACCCACATACTCCTTAACTATTTCAACACTTTTTAGGGAAGAAGTTGAAGAAGTTCTAAAAGACCTAGGTGTCTTGGACTTTGATGCTCAATGTATCTAATCAATGCAGAGCATGTCCACTCCCTCCACCACCGGCCCACCGTGGTTGCAGTGTGCTACCTACAGGATGCACTGCAGCAACTCGGTGAGGCTTCTTCGCCAGCACCTCACAAACCCGTGACCTCTACCACATAGAATGACAAGGGCAGCAGGCGCATGGGAGCACCATCACCTCCAAGTTCCCTTCCAAGTCACACACCATCGTGACTCGGACATATATTGCCATTCCTTCATCGTCGCTGGGTCAAAATCCTCGAACTCCCTACCTAATAGCACTGTGGGAGTACCTTCACCACATGGACTGCAGCGGCTCAAGAAGGAGGCTCGCCACCACCCTTCTCAAGGGCAATTAGGGATGGGCAATAAATGCTGGCCTGGCTAGCGATGCCCACATCCCATGAATGAATTTTTAAAAAGCAATTAACAAAGTTAAGCTATATAGCCAAAAGAGTAGAATTTAAGTTAAAGGAAGTTATGATCAAATTGTACAATGCTTTGTTCAGACCACACTTTGAGTATAATGTTGCCGCAAAACAAAGACAGCATTCGGATGCCAGAGACCGTGCAGAGCCACGAGGCTGATTCCTGGTGTCAGAGGAATGAGTTTCAAGGAAAGATTCGAGAAACCAAGGCTTTTTATCCTGGATAGGGGCATCTGAGAGGTGACCGTATAGAATTATACAAGATAGATAAGGGAATGGAAACGATAAATCTGAAATATTGTAAATTAAATTATGGTTGAGCCATTCATTCAAGACCTTGGTTTGGGATGATTTAACTGTTCGGCATTGAGTTCTCCTTTTGTGGGTTTTAAGTCTGGCTCCTGATGGACCTTTTGAGCTGGCAGCTGGTAACATTTTTCAGAACTCAGTTCATCTGCAGTGCCGTGTACTGTCACTGCTCTGGCATCTTATTTCACAAACTGTCAAAAGATTTCTTCAGCTTTAAGCCTCTGATTGTGTAAGGCAAATCGAGAGATACTGTATTACTGACAATAGCCATTATTGATGTGCTGATGAGCTTTCATATTAGAATAAATTCTCCAGCCAGTAGTGTAAAATAATAGCCTATAGCATATCTGTTAAAGGTAATGCACTGGTTATAGTCTCGAATTGGTCAAAAAGAAAATAAATTCTGCTCATTAGCATACGCGAACATAACAAATTTTATGGAATCTGAATAACGTAACCTGCCCTTTAGGAGGTTTTCCTAAATTCCAATTTTATGGAATGCTGAGCTCCTGCTGCTGTAAATCCCACAGGTTACAATTGCTGAATTCATAATGGCACAAGATGGTGACTGTTGCAGCTCGGCCCGACTCCTTCTCCTGACTTGATTTTTGCACTCATAACTTGCTCCAGTTCCCGTCATCAGGTTTAAATTAGAGTAAAGGAGGGTCGAGGGAGCTAATTCTGAATGTATATAGAATTTTGTGAAGTTAAAGATCAGAAGATTACTTCGTATGAAGGAGGCCCATTAGCTCATTTGATCTCATCCTTTCAGAATACTAACCTGAATATATCTCCATTACAGGAGCCGTTTCCTGAATGATTGCAGTGTATTGGCTTCATCCGCCTTCTCTGGCAACCCTGATAAAGCTATAGATCATTCTCTGTCTAATCAAATCTTGTTGTGTCTGTCCTAAACTTGCTCATCACTGCCCTGGACCTATCATAGTATGGTACAGCATAGAAGGAGGCCATTTGGCCCACCGTGCCTGTGCCGGCTCTTTGAAAGAGCTATCCCAATTTGTCCCACTTTCCTGCTCTTTCTCCATAGCCGTGTAAATTTCTTCCCTTCAAGTATTTATCCAATTCCCTTTTGAAAGTTACTATTGAATCTGCTTCCACCACCCTTTCAGGCAGTGCGTTCCAGATCATCATAACTTGCTGTGTTTAAAAAAAAAGTTTCCTCCTGTCCTGTAGTTCTTTTGCCAATCACCTTAAATCTGTATCCTCTGGTTACTGACCCTTCTGCCACTGGAAACAGTTTCTCCTTATTTACTCTCTCAAACCCATTCATGATTTTGAACACGTCTATCAAATCTCCTTTTAACCTTATCTGCTCTAAGGAGAACAACCCCAGCTTCTCCAGTTTCTCCACATATCTGAATTCCCTCATCCCTGGTACCATTGTAGTAAATCTCTTTTGCACTCTCTGCCCTCTTGTTCTGCTGCCCTGATGTATTAAAGTATTCTTCCAGTTTTATTTTCTCACTCCAGTTAAATGTATTCCAGGGAGATATAAAGAATTTAACTGAACAATGGATTTTAGTTGGATTTCTCTCACAGGAAAATGTGCTTTTCTAAATTACTCCTTTTGCTGCCATGTAGAATGGAACAGGTTAGTGAAATGTTGATTTTTTTCATTAGTGTCTTACAGGTCAGCTTTGCTCGGGTGCCTGAGCCCCGACACGTGTGGTCTCGCCATACCCTGCCAGTGACGGACATACACTGCGGAGTCGGAGGTCCTCTATCTCGTGTTGCGACAGCATCTCTCGATCAAACTGTTAAAGTGAGTTTGTTCTCTTTAAAGCTCAGATCTGACTATGTTGGTTCAGCTACAACAGGTTTAATAAAACTTACAACTGAAATAAAATACTAACATTGGCTCTGTTTCAGAGGCAGAAGATTTTTTTGAATTAAAAGTGCATGTATATAGCACCTTTTCATGTGTCTCAAGACATCCCAAAGTTACCCATGAATTACTTTTTGGCTGTCACTTGTTATGTAGGCAAATGTAGCAATCATTTTGTGCACAGTGCAGTCCTGCAGAATGATCTTTTTTAATAGTGTTGGTTGAAGGAAGAATGTTGACCGGTACACTGGAGATTCTTCAAAATAGTGCTGTGGGATTTTTAACAGTGGAGGGGCCCTCAATTTAAATCTCATCCAAAGGATGAAAAGTTTTTAGGCTTTTACTCAGACAGCACCAAAGACAACTCCTATAAGCAAACTCTCAGTCCGTATAAACCAGAGTGTGACTTTAAACACCTGGGGCAGCATTTTAGCACCCGCTATCGGGTGCATTTCTGGCCGGGGGGGGGGGGCCCTAAAATCGTGAAATCCCGGAGCGGGACCGGAGCCCGCCTCGAACCTGCGCACTTCCGGGTTCCCCGCTGACGCACCGGCGTGCGCGCGCAGTCCCCGCTGGTGGGAATCCCGCAGGCAGTTAAAGCCAGCGGGATGCCACTTGAAAGTATTTATTTGGTTTGTTCAGGTCATTAACTGACCTGATTAAGGGATTACGTGAGGAGGGGTGGGATTTTGGAGCAAACTGGGACTGTTTCCCACACTGGGGGAAACACTCCCAGTCCAAATGGACCTGTTGCAGCTGTCAGCCTGTGGCAGCTGCAAAGGTCCATTTGACAGGTGTTGGGAGGGAGACCATCACTCATTGCAGGAGGCCACTCTGTCACTTGGGACAAAGTTTGACCTCCACCACCCTCCCCCTGACGATCAAAGTCACCAACTTGCACACTTGCCCCGGTGTCCAGACACATGTACCTACCCTTGCGGACCCCCTCAGATGTACATCTTCCGGATGGGGGCCGCCGTAGCTGCAGTCATGACCTCCTCGGAGGGCGAACAGCATCACCAGCCTCGCCATCCACGCCGTCCACCTCTGACACGTGGAGCTCCACAATAGAGTGCTGTGACACATCCACCTGCACAGCAGGAGGGAGGGCAACCGCAGAGAGAGATGCGTCGCAGAGGGCACTACCCTCGCCACAGGGTCCACAGACCGAGGCTCAGCTTCCTGGACCTCTCAGAGCAGCAGTGCACACGGAGGCTCAGAGTCACTCGACATGTAGTCATGGACATCTGCAGCCTCCTTCATGCCAAGCTGCTCCCGGCTGGCCCGAGCACCATCTTCTTACCTGTCGCTGTCAAAGTCACCACTGCCCTCAACAACCTCTCCTCCGCATCCTTCCAGGGTGCAACCGGGGACATCGCCGACATCTGTCAGCCGTCTGCACAAAAGAGCCCTGCAAATACACCTACACCCACTCTGCAGTGACACAATGGGTGGCATCAGTTGTGGGTCTTCGTAGTGATCCTCAGGAAAGGGCATTATTGCACATACCAGACAAGATTCGCGAAGACATGGCAGTAGTGGTGCCAATATAATATGTGATGTGAGTTGGTCAGAAATTCATTATAAGTAACAACCATGACAAACCCTCAAACACCCTTGTGCATCCCCTTCATGCTCACGACACGTTTGCCTTACGCTGCCTACTGCACATATGTGATGCATGCCCTGTGGCTGCAGCACAGGTAGTGGCAGGTTGGGTGAGGCTGGCCGTGAAAGAGATGCATGAGAGGGTGAGTACAAGATAGAACCATGAGATTGTATGAGGATTGGGTTGAGTGGTAGTGGCGGGATGAGTACTGGCGAGGTGAGTAGGTGTAGGTACGATGAGGATGAGGTTTGAGTGGGTATGAGGGGTGATGTGACAGAGTAGTGTTGGCAGTGCAGAAGGAGATGTGGGTTGGGGGCGGTGATGTGGCAGACGGAGTGTAGGGGAAAGAGTAAGTGTACCCACTTTGGCTGACCTACTGACGTCATTGCAGCGCCTCCTGCACTGTATGCAGGTGGGCGATATGTTGGTGGTGCAGGTGACCTCCTCTGCCACCTCCAGCCAGGCCTTCCTGGTGGGAGAGGCAGGCCGCTTCCTCCCGCCCGCCGGGAGGAAGATCTCTGTCCTCCCCCCTCCTCCTCACCCCATGTATTGATACCTGGAGTGAGGCATCATTAAACTGGGAGCAGCCTTCCCCCTGGGCTGCTCCATGCTGTAATTTTTTCTGTTTGTTGCAGCATCTGTCAGTGGAGGACTGCCCCTTTAAATAGAGCTCCTCCAGCTGACAGATCTACTGCGCATGCGCAGTCCGCCCGACGCGCAGATCAGCAGCGGGGAACCTGGAGGACCAGGTAAGTGGATCCAATTAGTGGATTGGATGCTACAATCGCGCGGGAAGTTGACTAATTTCACCGGGCGCGTTACCCACGCGCCCGATAGCCCCCCTCCACCGAGAACCCGCAGCCCTGGTAACATCGGGCCCCTGATATCTGATGATGTGGTGAACCCAGGGATCGAACAGAAACTTTTGAGACTGTATTTAGACGACTGGACATGTCTAGATTTCATAAATAAGTAGAATAAATAGTCTAATCAGATCGTAGCTTAGGCTTTAAAGTATGGAGCAGGTTTATTAATAACAGATAAGCAGCACCAAAGACAATGAAGCATGTTAACAGTAGTTCACAAAACATTCCTATTCCTCCTTGAACACAAAGTAATAAACAAGCATGACTCTTCACTAATACCCCTAATAACACAGGACCTGAGAGAGTGCCCTTTTACTGAAACAGTGTGTGCAGTTGTTTACTTAATCACCATGAAGCCTTACTCTTGATAGCCGCAGAAGAACTAATGAAATGAGCACAGGCTGCCAATTACAAACCCAAATCAGGCAGCTGGTTCAAGAGCCGACACTGTCAAATGGACAACAAAGAATTACTGACTCCTCTCACCAATCTGACTCACGTCTTTCCTTCGTTTTTCAGCACAAAAGGGAATCAAAACGGTGCTGAGCAAACAAATATATCTGCCACTCACTGTAGGGTTGAAAGACATCCAAAAGTCTTCCAGTCTATCTGTCTCTACCCTACCAAGGCATCAAGCTGACAATCGGGCAGATTTATTAGACCAACACCAATACAGATAGGTGTCAGGAAATGCTCCTGGTTGGACAAAGGCTAATAGTTCACAGTTAACTCTTATGGACACATGAAAGCCAATTGGTCACGTCCCAGCAGGTTTGTTGTTGGGAGTATGTACACTGGCATAACTAAATGCGTAGCTCCCAGACCAGGTTATTTTTTTAAGTGAACCTAGCTTTGACCCTGAAAGTATCAGTGAAAAGATGGAACACATAAGTCATGGACAGTGTGCTACATTTGTCAGATGCCACCAACTTTCTGAATACTGCACTGAAGTGTCAGCCTAGATTGTGTACTCAAGTTTTGGAATGGTGTTTGAATCCACAACCTTCTCACTCTCTGGCACTCTTTAGTATGACCTTTTTATACTACTGTATATTGAATAGTGGGTTATTTAGTGTGTTTTATACAGTACACATTAGAAGAAAAAACACATTTGACCCAATAGATTTTAATGTGATTTACTTCTTTTTTGATGCTCCTAATTCATCACCATAAATCACTCCCATCACTGTCACCGTAAGTGACAGACCTGTACCCACCACTACTTTATCCTAATGTTACACAGTTCAAAATACTTTCCCCAGAGCAACCCATCTTTGGAAGGACAGAATCTATAATTCATCCGTGTTTTCACTGTACAAATGCATTGAAAATTTCACACATGCAACATTAAAAAGCAATTATTCATCCTGACTCCTGTCCAGGTCCCACAGCTGATTTTAAATTTAAACTGATTTTCAAACTTTGACAGAAGTATATTCCTCAATCAGTTATTGGGCCTGCCGCACTGTCAACGTTGCTGCTCTGTAGCTAAACACACTGGTCCTGGTCTGTGGATTTCAAAGTTTTAAAGGTATCTTATAGTTAAAGGTTAGCATTTAAAGCTGAAAGAACGAACTTGCATTTACATAGTATCTTATCACGTTTATAGGATATCTCAAAGTACTTCACGCCCAATGAATTACTTTTGAAGTGTTATGTGGATAAACACAGCCGCCAATGAGATGAAATACCCAGTTAATTTCTTTTGGTGGTGTTGGTTGAGGGAGGAATGTGGACCAGGACATCAAGAATGTCCGGCTCCTCTTTGAATAGTCCATGGGATTGTTAATCTGAACAGGCAGGAGAGACCTTGATTTAAATTCTCACCTGAAAAACAGCACCTTCGACAATGCAGCACTCCCTCTACTGCAGTTAAATGTCAGCCTAGATTATGTGCTGAGGTTAACCTTCTTCCTCTGTGACGGCGGAGCACAATCCCGCCTCATCCTTCTCGATCTCCCTGCAGCCTTTGCTCTCTGTTGTCCAGCTGAGTGGGATTGCTCTCTCCTGGTTCCACCCTTAACTATCCAGTCACAGCCAGAGGATCTCCTGCAGTGGATTCTCTTCCCACCTCCGCACAATTACCTCTAAAGATCCCGAAAGATCTATTCTTGGCTCCCTCCTATTTCTCATCTACATGCTGCCCATTGTTGACATCATCCGAAGACACGATGGCAGGTTCTACGTGTATGCTGATGACATCCAGCTCTACTTCACCACCATCTCTCCGACCCACTGCCTCTGTGTTGTCATCCTGCTTATCCAATGTCCCAGTCCTGGATGAATCGCAATTTCCTCCAAAAAAACATAGGGAAAACCAAAACCATTGTTTTCATCCCCTGACACAAGCTCCATACCCTCACCACCGATTCCATTACCCTCCCTGGCCACACTATCAGGCTTAAACCAGAGTGTTTGCAGTATTGGCATCCTATTTGACTCTGAGATGAGTTCCTGACCCCCTACCTTCTTCATCACAAACACAGCTACTTCCATCTCTGTAACATCTCCTGTCTCCGCCCCTGTCTCAGCCTGTCTGCTGCTGAAACCCTCATCCATGCTTTTGTTACCTCCAGAGTGACTATTCCAAAATTCTCATCCCTATGTTCAAATCCTCCATGGCATTGCCCCTCCCTATCTCTAACCACCTTCAGCCCTGCAACCCTCCCAACAATTCTGCGTTCCCCCAACTCTGGTCTCTTGTGCATCCCCCATTCCTTTTGCCCCACCATTGGTGGCGTGGCCTTCAGCCATCTAGGCCCTAAGCTCTGGAATTGCCTCCATAAACTTCTCCACCTCTCCTTTAAGACGCTGCTTAAAACGTACCTCTTTGACCAAACTTTTAATCACCCCTCCTAATAATTCCTTCTTTGGCTCGGTGTCATTTTTTGTCCGATTTTTCTCCTGTGAAACACCTTGGGATGTGTTCCTACAGTTTAGGAACTATTTAAATGCAAGTTGTTGTTCTGACTTGGAACCAAGTGCTGCCAATTGAGCCAAGCTGACACTTATAAATTTTTACATACTTTGCAAAATAATTGATCCAAGCTGACAAAAGACTGCACCAATACCCCATTCTAATAGGAAGTGCTGTTTTAGTATCATTGGCCTTTCCCCAGTTTGGACAGCTGGCCTGTGCACACTAGTGCATTTCAAACCAGCAGTGATGTGCTGAAGTTGCTGGATGAACTTTTATAGAAATCTACAGAATGATATTGATGGAGTGTAATAATTTATTTAAAGATGCTTTTGAGTATGCATGAAACTAATAATTAGGATGACAGTACTTGAGTGAGTTTTTTCTTTCCAGCATTTTAAAATCTATGGGTAGGTTTGGCTGGAACAGGAGGATGAATTTCTCCAATGTAGGTGCAGCATTGCTAACAATTCCTCCAGCTTTTCAGCTGATTTACTCACACTGCCACAAACATGTAGAATATGTTTTTAAAAATGCTATTAATTTGACTTTTTTCTAAAGGTTTTATAAAGTTAGCTGCCTAGCTACTGATCTAGCCAGCTATACAAATTCAGACAATACAAACTGCATTCATGCAGTTGACCTGCAAACACTCAGTTGTAGCATGCTGCAGGGCGCATTGGCAGGGTGTAGTTACCCAGGTTATTTTGTACATTGTATTGATTGAACGTCTAGTAATTAGATTTTAGAACAATTGTGCTCATCTTGCGTAAAAGAGAGTCAGTGTAAGGAAAAAATACTGGCATTTGAAACCCATTTATGTGCAGCACTATAACTTGTATTCATGGCAGGGGCCAGAAGTCCATGAACTCCTAATTTAAACATTAACTCCTGCTGGTTTCTAAGTTTGTTACACTACGGCAAATAAAAATGACAGATTGCTTAGTTAGTGTTTGTTTCGTGTGGTTTTTCCAGTCCCCCTTGGGGTACAGTTTGCGTGTTAATAGTATGGTACATCTCCCAAGTGGCCATTCTTCATGTGTGAGCCTAGAAAGTGATTGGCACCAGGCTGTTTGATCACAGGGGGCATCACTGCTCAGCCTGATCCTATTCTTAACCAGTGTCCACATGTACATTTTTCCAGCAGTCACTGGATAGTGATCAAGGGTAGTAAGCTTAGCTGATTTCTTCAACCCCCCACCCCAACTCCCAACCCATGGGACACTGAGACCAACTGTAACACTCTAACTGCTGCTGCTCTGGCTGAGATTCACCTAATTCAGCACAGGTCGTGGATTGGGCCAGGGACTTTCCGGCCTGTGGTTTGGTTGGCCGGTGCCTAAATTCTTGTTTAAATTAAAAAGGTAACTCTGTTCCTTGGCGCATATGCTG
This sequence comes from Heptranchias perlo, assembly GCF_035084215.1. Taxonomy (NCBI): domain Eukaryota; kingdom Metazoa; phylum Chordata; class Chondrichthyes; order Hexanchiformes; family Hexanchidae; genus Heptranchias; species Heptranchias perlo. The sequence goes on along the minus strand of NC_090353.1, from coordinate 16,451,644 downwards.
CTGACTGTAGCCAAGCTGGTTCCCAGATTGGATTTAGAAAATTGCTGCACCATAAAATAGTCAAAGGCTGTTGCCAAAGATAAACTGGTTGCTAAATTTTCCTATCTTTGAAACTGTAATTTTTTGACTAAAGTATATAAAAAAACTCGTCAATTTTAAGGCTGAGCATTAACACTGATGATAGTGCTATACGTCCTTTTCATTAATGATTTTTATTTCCTTTAGTGAAGTTTTACTGCACACATTACACAGGTTGAATTGCACATGGCCCTCTAGAGCAGATGGTAATTTTGAAATTCACCCAAATGAATCATATGGTTGTTACAGTGACAGAGTAAAGTAGGTTTTTTTTGAGAGTGAGTGTTGGCTGCTCATTCTTGGACGACATCAAAGCCAAGCCTGATCCTGCCCTCTCCTGAAGTCCACACACGCACAGCATTCCAGCAGTATCACTACGCCAGCAGAAGCCAGAACTTTTGCTGACTTTTTTTAATACCTCCCTTCCTGTTAGTTCAGCTGTGATCAACTAACTGAAAGCAAAGTGAGAGTCGAATCTGTGACCTTCATATGAGGAGCTGCCATACATATTAGATCATAATGGAAGCACTGTCATTAATATATGTTGGGGTTCAGTTTTATTAACTATAGATGCGGAACCTGGATAGTCCAATGAAATTGCACATCTTGATTATACTGGAGCTCAGAGAAATATTATCCTGAACATTCCAAGGTGGTTGCTGTCTTTTTTTAAAAATATATATAATTTGCACCATGGGATTTCTGTTACCAACCAGGGAAGTGGCTAGAATTGAGTTTACTGTCTGATGCTGTTTCAAGTTGTTCAGTCCCCTCTAAACAGCCAGTAGAGTGGTCCATATCGGTACAAATTCCAACCTTGAAAATGATGTTTGTACCTGCAGTCTGACCCAGAGGTAAGCACTCTGCCAGCTCTCGCCAGTTTAATTCCAGCTTCTCTGAGCTGAAAAACAGTGACATTGCAGCTGGCAAACACCAGTCTGCTTCTTCCTCTGTCTCTGATCCTTTCTGGCATATTGTATGTGATTTCTACCCCATGGCATACTATTCCCTACCAGAGGCACGTTTTGTTTCTTTTATTTTTACAGGTTCTTTCCTTTGGTTAAAGTTTACGTAATAGTTTTTGACGAGTAGAAAAGTTGATTTTTGAAGTGCCAAAAAGAAGAATCTGCTCCCACCAAGTAAAGTAAAGCAACTAATGTGCATTAGTATTCCCTACTGTGGCAAACTGAGATTGGGAACTTGGCTGTTGGTACCTAATGCAATACCCCATCCTGTTTTCATTCTATTTAAATGTCATTAGAAAAGGTGTGGAAACCTGTATGCATTTTCTGTGATCCAGGCTTGGTTGTAGATTGGGTATTTTCTGCAAGTATATGTACCAATTTTTGGAGGAGTGGACTAGTTTTGGAGGTGTCGGGATATGTTTTTCTTTTTTGAGAGGTTATATGGTTCTGTTTTGAGGGTATAACTTGTTTACTCATCTTGAACATGTTGTCGCCTCCCAAATCCGTGCCCATCTTTCCTGCATCTCCATGTTTGAATATCTCCAATTAGATTTCCGCCCCTGCGACAACGCTGAAATGGTCTTAATCAAAGTCACAAATGACATTCTCTGTGATTGTGATTGTGGTGCACTAATCCTCGTTCTCAACCTCCCTGCAGCCTTTGACGTGGCTGACCACACCAACCTCCTTCAACGTCTCCCTGTAATCTCCTCCAGCCCTACAACCCTCCGAGAACTTTGCATTCCCTCACCATTGGAACCTGTGCCTTGAGTCTACTAGGCCCTGTGCTCTGGAATTCTCTCCCTCAATCTCTGCCTTTGCACCTCCCTCTCCTTTAAGACCCTCCTTAAGATCCACTTATTTGACTAGCTATTAGTCACCCCTACTAATATCTCCTTCTTTGGCTCATTGTCCATTTTTCTTTGATTTCACCTCTGAGGTGTGCTGCGATGTTTTTATTAACATTAAAGGCACTATGTAAATTAAAATTGTTACTGTTAAGTGTCAGCGGGCTATTTAACCATGGCACACATCACAGTGGAGCTTGGCCCTGTCCTCAGCTGAGGGTTGTGCACATGCATTTAGCGGCATGAGTTGCGGGAAAGTGATCAGAAGTGAAGGCCCTGGGTGATTTTCTCACGTTTAGCTGAGGTACGGAGGCCAGATGTAGCATATCTACTGCCCTGGCTAACTCAGCACAGACCAGGGGTGGAAACTGAGATCTTCTGATGTGGAGATTCATTGTAGCTGGAATTAACATTTGTTCTTTGATTCTTTAAATATGATTTCGGTATGGGAAAAAAAGTTTAGGAACAGAATTTTCAGTACTACCCATATCTATTGTAGTGATAGGAGATATCTTTAGTGCAGTGACTAATTTCCTCCTCCTGTAGAGATCTGCTCAAAGTCTCTGCTTGCACCTAGTACTGTTCCAGTGATACGGTTTACAAATAATTAACCCTTCTACCACCCCCCCCTCCCCCAATACACTTTGTGCCCCAGAACCGCTGTTGCAGTAATGTGGAAGTTGCAGCTGGGTGGTGCAGTGGGTTAGATGTTGGCTTTTCACCTCTGGGAGCTGGGTTCTAATCCACGCCAGGCTGATGGCATGAAAAAGTCCCTTCTAGCTGTTAGGGTCCAATGTGAAATGAGTTCAGGTAGTCTCGTACCCAGAGTTGCCAAACCTCCAGGATTGTCCTGGAGACTCCAGGAATTAAAAAAGATTAATCTCCTGAATACTACTGCTAGCAACCTGGGAGAAATATCATAGGGGCATTAAAAAAAATTGTTTCCTTTGGAATCTATAATTAAGGACAGAGTGACCAGGCACTTAAAGAAATTTGAACTGATTAGAGAGAGCCAACATGGATGTGTAAGGGGTAGGTCATGTTTAACAAACGTAATTGAATCTTTTGAGGATTTAACTGAAGTAGTAGGGGAATGTCTATGGATGAAATTTATATGGACTTCCAGAAGGCATTCGATAAGATTCCACATAAGAGACTGTTAGCTAAAATTAAAGCTCATGGAATCGAAGACAAATTATTGACCTGGTTAGGAGATTGGTTAGACAGAAGACAATAGAGAGTAGGGATAATTGGTACTCACATTGGAGGGAAGTGACTAGAGGTGTCCCACAAGGATCTGTGCTAGGGTCTCAACTATTCACTAAATTTCTTAATGACTTAGATAACAAAATAGAGAGCCGTATATACAAGTTTGCTGATGACACAAAGATTGGTGGCACAGTAAGTAGTGTAGATGGCAGCATAAAATTACAAAGAGACATTGATAGATAAGTGAGTGGGCAAAATTGTGGCTGTTGGATTTCAATGCAAGTAAGTGTGAGGTCGTCCATTTTAGACCAAAAAAGAATAGATATGAGTTTTTTAAATGGTGAAAAGCTAGGAACAGTGGAGCTCCAAAGAGATTATGGGGTCGATGTACACAGATCACTAAAATGTAGTAGTCAGGTACAAAAAAACAATCAAAAAGGCTAATTGAATGATGGCCTTTATATCTAGAGGGCTAGAATATAAAGGGGAGGAAGTTTTGCTGCAGCTATACAAAGCCCAGGCTAGACCACAGCTGGAGTACTGTGTACAGTTCTGGGTACCTCACCATCAAAAGGATATATTTGCCTTGGAAGGAGTGCAGCACAGATTCACTAGAATGTTACCAGGGCTCTAAGAATTTAAATTATGAGGAGAGATTACATAAACTAGGCTTGTATTCCCTGGACTATAGAAGGGTAAGGAATGATTTGATTAATGTTTTTAGGATTTTGAAAGGAATTGATAGGGTAGATAGGGAGAAACTTTTTCCGTTAGTGAGGGTGTCTAGGACAAGGGGACATGTCCTTTAAATCAGAGCCAGTCCATTCATAAGTTAGGAAACACTTCTTCACGCAAAGAGTGGTAGAAATGTGGAACACTCTCCCACAAAAAGTAGTAGATGCTAGCTCAATTAATAATTTTAAAACTGAGATTGATAGATTTTTGCCAGCCAAGGGTATTAAGGGATATGGAGCCAAGGCGGATAAATGGAATTAGGATACAGATCAGCCATGCTCTCATTGAATGGTGGAACAGGCTTGAGGGTCTGAATGGCCGACTCTTGTTCCTACATTCCCATGTTGGTGCTTTGGACCAGCTTCGTAGAAGTCAGGATATTTTGATACTGACTGATCACTGCTGTATAATACTAGGTACTTCGTAGTCAGAGGTAAAAAAAAGATATATATAAAACTTAATTATAATTCACCCAGAGAAGTGCTTTGTAACTGTGGTTTATTTTTAAAAAATGCAATTAAGTTGTGTTTAATATTCCAAATGGATCATAAGCTAATTTGTTGAATGAAATGTTTTTTTGGGCTCAGTTGGTGCACTTAGGCACCAAGTTGGCTGAAACCAGTCTTGGCTGTTGGTCTAACTCCCAAAGCAAATTTGAGTTCAGATATTCCTAGGTCCTTGAGTATTTAGGATCTGCTCCAGAATCCTGCAGGCCTGAGAAAAAGTGACCACCCCCTTACCTTCTCATATTTGTCTTCCCATAGCTAGCTCGTGCCAGTAGACTGTGGTTCCCAGGCCCCTTAGCTTGGCATCGGCAGGGACAGGTTGAAGAAACCTGCACTTTATAGAAATATATATCTTCATCCCCATGTGAGTGAGCAATTATACAATGATATTTGTTTTAAACTTTAACTTTCTTCAGCCAATCTCTACACAGCGGGCAAGAGAAGCAAGACAAAAGCTGCTGAATGGAGTGCTGTGAATCAACTACTGGAGGGTGAGAGCAAGCAAAGGTGGAGATGCTCACATTTTCCCCTCTTTGCCAGTGCTGAAAACCAGCCTTAGACTAAATGGTTATTACTCCAGAGCTGACATACACAAGGGCGTCAGAATCACAAAGGAATTTAGCTGAATAAGATCTTTTTAATACTAAACAGAGATTCACGCTAATGTGTCGAGTCTTCTAGTTATTGAATAGTAGATAACTGAGCCATTTAGCTAAACAATTAATGTCACATGAAGTTGAGAATAGGAAGTTAATTTGCTTAAATTTACATTGCACAAATGGAACACAAGCATTTAATAAAAATTGCCTTTATTACTGTAATTTAATGTGGATGTACAAAGATGAATTTTGGCTTTTAAATAACTAATCAATTAAAAACTTCAGTGCCTTCATATAGTGTGTGCATCTGATGTGTGATATGGATAGATATTGCTTTAGGACTGAGAAAAGAGCCAAATTCAGTCAGCACCAGGTAATGATTTCTACCATTGCCCAAAATGTAGAGAAGTCTTCAATAAATCAGGGCTCAATGTGTCTGCTGGTCCCATTATTCATAATGGACATCAAAACTCTAAGGCACTTAGAGTCTTATGGGGCGATCAATCAAAGCCATAATTAAGAATGGGGTGATCCTCTCGTATTATGCAATCAATAGTTGCTTTCACTTGCTACATTCATTATTGAGAAGCAGGAAAATAACAGCTTTAGAAAAATGTTTCAGTTTATATTGATAATTGGCCGTAACATACTCACATCCGCCCCTAGGCTAATGGAAGAGTTGAATAGGCTGTGTGCAGTAATTCAGAATTAAATGCAAAATAATCATGTTGACTTGCTGCATTATTTGCCATCTATTGTTTGTGTGTAAAATAAACCCTATCGCTGATACCAAATAATTTTACTTGGTAAAATTTGCACAAGATCTTATGGGGTGGCATGAAGTGAGGCAGCAGGTGCTGTGATCATTGGTTAATCTTCCAAGAATATAAATTAACCTCTTCAGCTCTGAGCTTCTCTTCCCACTAATTTCTCTTCTCCCCAAGACATTGGCTCCTTGCTGGTTTATGCTTCCAAGGTAGCAAGTCACCTTCCAGTATCCCAAGTGGTTATTATTTATGTATGAGCCTATAGAGAGAGTGTGGGCTGTTAGGCCATACAGGGCATTATAATTTAGCCTGAATCTGTCCTTGCCTACCGTCTACATGCATGCATTTTGAGCAAGGTTTACGGGGTAGCAGTGAGGGCTAGGAACCCTTATTGACTTCCCCAGTCGTGTTTTCTCCCCCCCCCCCCCCCCCCCCAACCCCTCCGCCCCGGCAAAAAGACCAGGGACACTGAGTCTAAACATAGCTCTTCAGCCCCACTGAGATCAGCTAATTCAGCACAGACCAGGACTCAAACCTGGTCTTTTCCTGATGTGTATGGCTCAGCTACTTACTGAATAAATTCACTGAGTTATCGAAAGAGAGAGTTGCACGAGTTGCCAAAATTATTTTTATGTAGAAAACATTTTACATCATAAAATACCCGACTACAGAACATGTTTTCATGTGTCAAATCCTGTGAATAATTATCTTTTTAGTATTGGCATAAAAAACATGGTCAAAAGTCATTAAAAGCCACTTGTTCTTCAAGGAAGTGAGAACCTTACTTCATGTCTCTGTAGCTGCAGGTTCGAGTCCTTTCAGATTCTGGGTAATTTTGCTGTGGGGTTGGCTTGTGTCATAGTGGCTTAGAGAGTGTGTGTTCCCCTCTGGGACATGAATTCAAATCCAGCTCAGACTGACTGAATGAAAGTCATCTTTCTCCCTTTAGCTGTAAGGTTCCTGTGAGCAATGAGTATAAACCTGCTTCATCGAATCAAAATTTTACAGCACAGAAGGAGGCCATTTGGCCCATCATGTTTGTGCCAGCTCTTATTATAGCTATCCACTTAGTCCTATTCCTCTGCCCTTTCCCCACACAAATTTTACATTTTCAAATGTTTATTCACTTCCCTTTCAAAACATATTATGGATTCTGCTTCTAATTCACTGACTTAGTGGAAATAGTTTTTTCCTGTTTACCTTATCAAAATCATCATAATTTTGAACACTTCATCAGATCACCTTTTAACCTTCTCTCTTCTAATGAAAAAAGCCTCTGTTTCTCTAGTCTCGTCTCATAACTAAAGCCTTCTATCATCCTTTGACATCCTTTTTAAATTGTAAACAATTTTACAACACCAAGTTATAGTCTATAACTTGGTGTTGTAAAATTGTTTACAATTGTCAACCCCAGTCCATCACCGGCATCTCCACATCCTTTTTAAAAGTAGTGTGCCCAAAACTGGACATAACATTCTAACTGGATGTACCAATATTTTTATAGGTTGAGCATTACCCCTTTTTATCTTTAATCAACTTCCTATTTGTGCTTCCACATTCCCTTTAATACCATGTGCCTTACTTCAACCAGCTTCCTATGTGACACCTTATCAGATGGCTTTCGAGAATCGATATGCGCAACATCCTTTTATCAATACATTCCGTTATTTCCTCAAAGAACTCTATTAGATTTGTAGGACATGACTTCCCTTTTACAAGTCCATACTGGCAGCCTTAATGAATCCATTTCTTTCTAGGTGAGCGTTAATTTTATTTTGTATTGATTATTTTATCTTTAAGCTAACCCATTATGGATGTTAGGCTGACTGGTCTATAGTTACCTGGTTTGTTCCTTTCTCACTTATTGAACAGTAGTGTTACCTTCCAATCCATTGGCATTACTTCCATATCCAAGGATGCTTGAAAGATTGTGGTCAGAGCCTCTGCTATTTCCTTCCTGACTTTCCTTATTATTCTAGGATGCATGACGACATGATCCAATATTTTTCACTTGGGAGTTCTAGCATTTCTTTGGTACTACTTTATAGTTATCCTAATTGCTCCACCTGCCCTCATGTACCCTTTTATTCCCACTACCACACTCTTCTGTGAAAACTGAGGCAAAGTACTCAATTAGTGTGTCTGTCATTTCTTAATTATCTATAAGATTTTCTTTTTCATCTCATCAGCCGTACCCTTTCTTCAACCATACTTTTACTTTTATGTTTATAAAATCCTTGACTATTTCCTTTTATGTTACCTGTCAGTCTCTCTTAGTCTTTCTAATCTTTATTTGCTACCCCTCTATATTTTCTGTACTCTTTGATTTTCTTTTATTAGCCTTAGATTGGTCAAATGCTTTTTTTTTAAAAAAGTCTCCTTTTTAATTTGAATTTCTTTATTCAGTCAAGGAAAACAATCTTTTGCTACATCCATTTTACTTCTTATGGGAATATGTCTAGTTTATACTCCTATCACCTCTTGTTTCATTGTTTTCCATTGGCTGTCCACTGTGTTATCAGACAAATTTTCTTTCCAATTTTACTGGGCTAGATCCCTTTTTAATCTCATTATGATCTGCTTTCCAGTCAAATATCTTTATTTTTGACTCATAATGTTCCTTTTCAATTTTTATATTGAACCGAACTATGTTATGGTAAGGGGCACATCAAGGAGAGAAACCTTACATTACCTATATCAGCCTTGGCTTAGTGGTAGCATTCTCTCCTCTGTCAGAAGGTTGTGGGTTCAAGTCCCACTCCAGAGACTTGAGCACATAATTTAGGCTGACACTTAAGTGCAGTGCTGAGGGAGTGCTGCGCTGTCGGAGGTGCCGTCTTTCGAATGAGAAGTTTAATCGAGCCCTGTCTGCCCCCTCGGGTGGACGTAAAAGACCCTGTAGCACTTTTCAAAGCCAGTGAGGAAATTCATGTAGTTTTGTAACTCGCTCACATCCATTTACAAAATAATTCCTTTAAAATGAGGTATTGATGGATTAGGGTAACATTAGCTATCAAATGAGCAGTGAACATATATTAGAAAAAAACAAATAAACATCTAAATACAGTGTAAGCTGGGCAAAACAAGAGGCAGGTCATTTGCATGTTTGTTAGAATATGCAAAGCATAATTTAATTGTTTGTTAATCTGTTGCCCTATATATTATCTCAGTTTGTAAAATATGAAAGAAAGGAGCAGTGATATTTTTATATTGTTGAAAAGCTGAAGATCACTATTTTCCAAAATCTATGAAAGATGGTCAAATTTAATATGTGAATAAGATGATTCCAGAAAGGGAGTTGGTGAGTTAGAAGCAGGACAACTACAGCACTGACTGAAATTGAGAAGAAAAATTTAAATATTGGTTTTCTTTTGTCCCAAAGTTGTTATGCATAAAAGTTAAGTAAATGTGATTATTTACAGCTTGACAACATCACTCCAAAGGAATCCCTGATTGTTTGGTTTCTATCATTAAATGTGATTTGTTTTTAAATCCAAGGGATTATTGAGTAGTACTAACTATGTAATTGGTTGAAGTTCAGAATTCCAGTGAACTGAAACATTCCCATTTTGTTACATTCCTGATCAGAAGAATTGGCAATTAACAAACATTCACTGTGAATTAAGCAGGAAATGCTCACGGATGACATTTTTAAGTATGCTGGATTTGGTTAGCCAAGTGTGTCAGTCATTCACACACTAACAAATTATTGTGAAAGATTGTCATTCATGTGATAAAGTGTTGGATTCAGTTATGGGGATGAGTGATTGCAGAAATGGTATGGGGTACAAATATTTCAAATTGGCTGTTTCTTTAATATAAGCAATCTAGAGAAATGCTGATGCAAACACATCGTTCGTTGCCAAACTAGTTTTGCACTTATTAATGCTTTCACTGTACTGAATGACCTTTTATAGGCTTCAAAATAGGCTCACACTTTCCTCTCAGCTGTCCTCCATTAGCAATGTTGGGTGGGTTTAAAATGCAATAACAGAAATGTACAGAACCATGCAACAGTTTGGAATTCATATCATTCAGTGAATAAACTTTAGTAATAATGTTTTGTTGTAAAAAATCTTTTATCTGTTCTACTTCAATGCATGTTTTTCTAATTACATTTGTGGATTTAGTGCTCATTAAGGTGAGAGGTATTATTGCTGTGGAATGGAATACTTTCCCTTTCAGGATCAACATCAAGCTCTCCCACATCAGATATAGCAAGGTTAGATGGGGTAAGCTTCCTTCACATTGTTCCAACAAAGTGCCTCAGCCTTATCTCAGTCGAGCCCCCCTGATTGCACCAGTGTGACAATTTTCCATTTCCTATACCAAACATTCTTTGTCTTCTGAGTAAGGTTGCTGATTGGTGCTGAATTGGGAGCACAAGAACTGGATTGAGATTCATTTCATACAAGACTCTTGTAGCCACCACGGTGTAGAGACTTTTGCTTCTTCAGCCGGGACTGGATTTAAGTCAAGATCCCAGAAGTGAAAGACGAGCGTCTAAGCCACTGAATCAAAGCATATTTTGAAGTCCTGTCACTTGTACACCAGTACCAAGTTTTTCAAGAAAGCTAAGAATACACAAAGGAGGCCATTGGCCCCTTTAGTTAATCCTTCCAACGAAACCCACATTTCCCAGTACCGCATCTAACTGCCTCTTGATTGATTCCAAAGTTTTTCTTTGCTTCTGGTAACCTACCCAGGAGACCATTCCACATATCAATCATTCTTTGTGTAATGAATTGCTTTCTGGCACCACTCTTGAACTTGCCTTTCACAATTTTGAACCTATGACCCCTTGTCTTGCAATCGTTAGTGTCTGCATCACAATTATATGGAACAGGCTAGATGGATGTGGATCTTTTCCTGTCCGTCATTTTCATTTGTTCGTATTTTCGAGGGGCAAGATTAGACTTGGGCAGGGATGCTAAATGGACAGCAGTATCGTGTGGGCTGCTTGTTCCGCTTGGTGTTCATGTCTTTTGAAGTCAGTGGAACTGAATATTGGGGTGAAGAGTATAATGGGCAGCCGATGCAATACTGCCATTTTGCACTGCAGCTCAAGATTAATTTCTACTCCTTAGTACCTTACATACCTGTATACGGTCTCCCCTTACTCAACTCGTTTCAAGGTTGAAGAGTCTTTCTGACCTTTCCTCGTGACTCGGCCTTCTGACATTAGGGATCGGTCTCTTGACCCTCCTTAGCACAATTTCCAAGGCTTGGATTTGAATAGGTTACAACACAAGATTTTTTTAAAATGATGGCACAGTCACATAGGCTATTAATTGAGAATCTATCTATTTCAAATTGTAGTTGGGACAGTGTAAATCCTCCTCTTGGCAGTGGACTATGATTGAAGACCATTTCCTGTCTTTATTCCTTAATCCCCATAATTGCTATGCAACAATATAATTTACAAGATAGAAAGGAGTAGTCTGACACAGAATTAATAATTGGTGCTACACTGGCACTTTCAGCCTTCTTTTAGACTGTGGTTTCCCAGTCCAATTAGCAGAGAGTTTAAAGAATCAATTGCTCTGATATTTTTGCAAGAAGTTGCTGAGCAATTGGAGAATTTTCCACCTATTAGCTCGGCAAGTTAGAAATATTCTGTTTCTGACAGGCTCATGGGAACAACACCATCTACAAGTTCCCCTCCAAGTCACACACCATCCCGACTTGGAACTGTATCACCGTTCCTTCATCATCGCTGGATCAAAATCCTGGAACTCCCTGTCTAACAGCACTGTGGGAGAACCTTCACCACATGGACTGCAGTGGTTCAAGAAGGCGGCTCACCACCACCTTCTCAAGGGCCATTAGCAATGGGCAATAAATGCTGGGCTTGCCAGCGACGCCCACATCCCATGAACGAATTAAAAAAAAAGGAATTGTAGACTTAGCAAATAACATGTCATAAAGTGGCTGCTCTTCTAAAGGCTGAGGTCTTTAGTGGCTATGTAGCTGAGCTGTACAGAACAGGTAAGTTCCAGGTTCAACTTTGTTCAGGGTGGCAGTAGGGATTCTACAATTGTCCTTGGCTCCCCTGGAATAGGGAGTGAAAATCAGCCAGGGTTCCTGCTCCTAATCGCTATCCATTGATTTCTGTTGGAATTTTGTATGTATGTAATTAAGTCATGTGAAGACATGATTGGGCTCAACTATGAGGCTCACTATGTCTTAAGTTTACACGTGAAGAATGCCCATAGGAGACGTACAAGAGGGATACTGGTACACAGCAATAAGGAGGGCAGAAATTAGATGCGGTGGAGAAAAATTAATCTCAAAGTCAGACAGTTTAGGGAACTGATATTTAACCTCTGAGTATCCACCACCCAGCAGTGTGCCAAAACATGTGCATGAATTAAGTTGAGACCAAAATCGTAACATTTCATCCATGTGGAATTCTGGTGATGCCTTAAAGCAAGGTGACCAAACTACATCTCACTTTATCAACATATCTTTCTATTCTTTTCTCTCATGTCCTTATCTAGCTTCCTCTTAAATGTATCTATCCTAATTGCCTCAACCACTCCATGTGTTAGTGAGTTCCACATTCTCACCACTGAGAATGTGGTTTGAACTAGTGTTCTGGAATTACCTTTTCTATACTGTTTGCTATCATGCATATGTCTACGGTCACCTTTGAGTTGCCCCCTGACTGACTTTTTTTTCCCCCTACCTCAGACCAACAACAAAGATTGCATTTATATAGCACCTTCAAAGTAGTAAAACACCCCAAGGGGCTGCACAGGAGCTTAATCAGATAAAAATTGACACTGAGCCAAAGAAGGAGACATTAGGACTGGTGACCCAAAGCTTATTCAGAGGTAGGTTTTAAGGAGCGTCTAAAAGGAGGAGTGAAAGAGGCTTATGGAGGGAATTCCAGAGCCTAGGGCCTAGACGGCTGAAGGCAGCCGCCAAAGGTGAGGCGAAGGGGCTGGGGGATGCACGAGGCTAGAGTTGGAGGAGCACAGAGTTCTCGGAGGGTTGTAGGTCTGGAGGAGTTACAAAGATGGGGAGAAGCAAGGCGTGAGGCCATGGAGGAATTTGAGTGGGAGAATGAGAATTTTAAAATTGAGACATTGGTGGACTGGGAGCCAGTGTAGGTCAGCAAGTACAGGGGTGATGGGTGAACTTGGTGTGAGTTAGGATTCGGTCAACAGAGTTTTGGGTGAGGTTAAGTTTGAGAGGCTGGCCAGGAGAGCATTAGAATATTCGAGTCTGGAGATAAAAGCATAGATGTAACACCTCAACTGCAGCCTTGGCTGAGATTACCTAACTCGCTTTGAACCAGGGGCCAAACCATTGACCTTCTGATCTTTATGACTCAGTACCACATTGGCCAATATATCTACCAATTGTGTGCCGGGGTGCTTGGACCAGGAGTAAGCGATAAAGTACTGGATGACTGAATGTGCTACAAGGCTGTGATACAATTTCAAGTGACAGATGATGTTCATAAATTACTCAAGACTGTGATTTGTGATTTTTTTTGACCTTTCTGTTCATTTTTTCTTTCTCTCTCACTTTCTGTGCCGTCTTCAGTCACATTCTAAACCAGTTGTTCCTATGTGTTTTTACTTTATATAGTAGTCCAGTGAACAATTAGTCTACAGAGGCTTCTTGGCTGATTAGTCTTTTTTACACCATTGTAATAAAAAAAAACCTTTTGAACAAGCTTTCAATACAGACTTTTAATTAAATTGAATTGTTGACTTTATTTCAGTTTTCAACTTCCCAACCAGTTTGAGATGAATGCTTAAATGTAGCCACCCAGTCTAATTGATGTGCTGTACATTCATTTTTCAAACATTGTGCAGGTTTCACCAAATTAATACTGCCTGATCTTACCTTGTTCATACATTTTATCCTCCTTTTATGTAATGCATTATTTTAAAAAAAAAATATTTATTGATATTTTACCAGTAATGCATCTATCCTGTTCTTTGTTAGTAATAACAATTACTCAGCGTTGCATTATCTTAAATTACTGATTGGTATGGCACCCACCCTGTCAAATCTATAAAATTTTAGCTATAAGTATTCAGTATCTTCGGCCTGGTAATTACATCAGGACAAACAAGAGGTGAAAGTAGCTGGAAAGTTGGTAGAAGAGTGCTATTCCTCGAGGAAGCTGTGTCCAAATATGTCACTTGTCAACTTCAGTATTGTATAAAACCTGTGATGGAGTATTGCAAAAAGCAAAATACTGCAGATGCCTGAAATCTGAAATAAAAACAGAATGCTGCCTGAGTGCTTCCAGCATCTTGTGTGGCGAGAGAAACATAGGGTTAATGTTTGAGGTTGATGACCTTTCGACAGAACTGGAAGATGTTACAGAAGAACAGCTTAAAAGCAGGTACCCAGCCAGGGAAAAGGAGAGGTCTGTGATGGGATGGAGGGCAGGAGATGATGGTGCAATTCAAAAGAAAGTGATAAATTATAGAAAAGATATGTCCACAGGATGTGTGAATGGTTACAGCTGAATAGCAGAGGGGAGGGAAACATGGAAAATCTGAAGCAGAGAAGGCTCCCGTGGCCCACGCATGTGGCGGAAGAAAGGCAGGTAGACATCACAGGTGCTGAACACCCCGCTGCCCGTGTACCGATTGGGGATCCCCATCCCAAGCACCAGTCCTAACCTTCCCCATTCCCACTAGCTCTGGGGCATCCATCCTACATTACCAGCACCTGCTGTCCAAGAGAAAATAGGAGCAGTGCTTAAGGCCAGAAGGCTATAAAGCACCTAGTAGAAAAATAAGGTGCTGTTGTTCGAGCCTGTGTTGAACTTCGAGAAGTATCGTCAATTCTTTAACGTCTATCATCTCTAGTAAGGGAAATCCAAACAAGGGAGCACAATCTTAATATTACAGCCAGAAATACGAACATAGGAACAGGAGTAGGCCATTCAGCCCCTCGTGCCTGCTCCGCCATTTGATAAGATCATGGCTGATCTGTGACCTAGCTCCATATACCTGCCTTTGGCCCATATCCCTTAATACCTTTGGTTGCCAAAAAGCTATCTATCTCACAAAATGAAATCAGGAAGCACTTTTTCACACACAGGGTAGTGGAAATCTGGAATTCTCTCCCCCAAATGGCTGTGGATGCTGGGTCAATTGAAATTTTCAAGTCTGAGATCGATAGTTTTTTGTTAGGTAAGGGTATCAAGGGATGTGGATCAAAGGTGAGTAAATGGAGTTGAAGTACAGATTAGCCGTTACCTAATTGAACAGCGGAACAGGCTCGAGGGGCTGAATGGCCTATTCCTGTTCCTATATTCCTAAAGTATGGCACTGCCAACAATGCAGCACTCTCTACTGCATTGCACTGCCAATCTAGACTGGATACTCAAGTCCTGTAGTGGGGTTTGACCCCACAGCTTTCTGACTCAGGTGAGAGCTATCACTGAGCCAAGCTGATATTTGGAGGTATATTATTTAATGTATATTTGTATAAATGAGAAAACAGTACTAATTCTCAACATTTTTAAGTAATTTTATTTTGTGGGTCAATACAACGTTAAACATGGAATTTGTTAAGCTTCGGGAAAATAATATTCTGAGTTTGAAGTTCAGTAAAAGTGAACAAACATATAAACACTTTTTGAATTGCCCTGCCCCTGTGAAAGTTTACCTCTTTTAACTTGAAATGAGATTTTGTCTCCTGTCAGGGAAGGGAAATATTATGAATGCACGCCACATGTAGCTGCTTGATTGATAGCTTTACACAAAAAAATCTTGTCCCAGTTCTGTTTATGCCTGCTTGTAATGTGGCTCCTCTCCGGCATCTCAATTTTGTGTTGGAGAGTGTGTGCGGCAAAACTGATGTGCGCTATGTCCCTGCAGGCCCTGCTGCCTGATCCTGAAGTTCTGGACACAATTTTTTTTTTCCAACACTGGAAGGAATTCTGAGAACTGACTACAAACAGCGGCTGTCTTTTAGATTATTCCCAAGTCGCTCGCCAACACCTGTTCCCGGCTTAGAGGAGCAGAATTCGTAATTTCACTGTCAGTGGTGTGTTGTGAATCAAAGATTCTGCTGAGCAGATTGCCCTTCAAACTTGAGAAAGCTAAAGTTACATCAACTGTTGAATCTGTTTATGTAATTTTTTTTGCTTAACTTATCTTTTGGAATGCATGTTATTCTGGTTTTAGTGTAGGCTGAAAAGAGAGAAAGGCTATATTTAATTATTAAGTAATTCTCTGACAGAAGCCTCAAAAACTCAAATACATTCACAGTCGGCTATAAAAATGTTTGTTCAGTATCCTGCAGTTACAAGTTTGGCTACGAAGCCTGCAGAGAGAACATTCTGTTCAGTCAAAAATACCAACTGGCTGTAATGTCGTTACCCACTCCTGTGCCAGTGTGACACTAACTCATAGTATTTAAAACTGACTGCTGACTTATCCAATAAATTACATAGTATGACGCCTTAAGAATGGGATTGAAATACTTATATTTATAAATGACTTTATTGTGTTGTTGAAATGTCTCATAGCATTTCACACAAATGTAGGCAAATATAGCAATCGTTCTGCATCTGCAGTGTCCCACAGACAACAGTGAGATGAATGACTTTTGTGTTGGTTGAAGGAGGAATGTTGGCCATGACACCGGGAGAACTCCATGCTCCTCTTCAAATTATATCATGAGCTCTTTAACTTGACTAGTTTAATGTCTCATCTGAAAGAAGCCACCGCTAGCAATGCAGTACTTGCTCAATGCTACTCTGGAGCGTCATCTTGGATTATATGCTCAAACCCTGAAGTGGGATCCTTCCCACAACCTTCAGACTCTGAGACGAGAGCTGAAAACTGAGTCAAGTTGATAGGTTGGGAGTTGTTTCAAATGAATATAGTGAGCATGCAATTCAGCTGTCTCAAACCACAACCATGTTGCACTTTTGCAAGTGCATTGTTCTTTGCAAACCTAGATCTCAACAATATTTTGTGGCCTTATTCTGTTAGTGATTAAAGAATCGTATGCCAGTTTATTAATGGCCCTCGCCTCATAAGATTTTATTCTTAACAATGAGAGGAATTATTTACATGATTATTTTCTACAGGGATTTGTAACGTTAAGTTTTATTCCTACCAATATTATCAGATTCTTTGCTTTCTGGACTCTGATAAGACCACTGGTCCTCATAGTATCTCACCCATTGCCTTAAGATGTGTACTTCTGTAATTGACACTGTCCTGTGCCTTCTGTTTAGTCTCTCCCGCTCCCAGCCTATCTCGAGATTACAAGATTTCTCTTTGGAAATATGCTTATGTTCACCCCATCCTAAGAAAGGCGATTCCCCTTGCAGTTCCAACTACTGCTGTTTTGTTCTCCCTACGGTAACTTATAAAGTTATGTAAGATGCTGTTAACTCTCAAATTATTTGTCACCTTGAAAGTTCTGGCCAATCCATGATTATGAAAGCTGTTCCACTGATAATCTTGTTATCTATGTTGTGCACTTATATATGGAACTGTGCTCTTGGAAAATGATTCACTGAAATATCCATTACCTTGGACATCTCCAAAACCTCGATAGGGTCTGACATAAACACTTGTAAATAAGTTACTATCATATGGCATCCCAATAAAGCTATGTTCATGACTATCTAGATTAATCTCACGTCACTTTCTCTGTGCTCTAGTTAATGACCCGCCATCCTTGGACTGTTTTTCCATTAACTTGGTTCTGTTTCTCTTTGACATCATTGATCTCCTCCACTCATCATTCAGCCGTATCTATTGCTGAACCTTCCACTTTACATTCATCAACTTCCTTCAGGTCACATTGGTTTAAACAACCTTCATTCCTCTATTTGCTAGCTGAATTACAATATCTTGATCTCTTTCTTATCCTTTGGGGCTATCAATGCAGATTTAGATAATTTGATGCTTGGAATCAAAGCTGTGGAGCTCCTTGCCTCCACCAGTTTTTTTTTCTTCCTCCTACAATCTATGGGGTTTTAAAAGTCAAGCTTGGCAAAACCTAATTATCACTTCTTGATTTATCTTGTCTTCTCTTTTATTCTTTTCAGCTTTGGTGGTATCCTTCACAACGGGCTCTTTGTTCTCACTTCTGAATTTTAAAAAAATTCTTTCCTTTTTGAAGGTGGAGACTAGCTGGGATGCTGGCCACCTTCTGGCACCTCACCCAAGTGTATAAGCAAGCTTTTGATTATGAAAGGCGACTGAACTTGATCCTGTTCTCACCCAACCCCTACACACAGCCAGCAAGGTTCGTTGAATAGTGATCAGCAGTTGGGAACACTGGTTGATTTTTATCCTCCTTGGCCCAAGGGCATTGAGACTAATTGTAGAGCCCCTACAACCATCCCTCCTAAGAGTAGCTGATTTGGCACAGACAAAGCATTGAACATGAAACCTTCCTGATATGTATGGCTCAGTTTCTCAATGGATAGCGTAATTGCCAACTAAACCATCAGGCTGCTGGTAAGTACTGTTTAATGAAATTGAAGGGTTTTCTTATTGCGGCCAAATAAAGTATCTCTGCCATGATGTATAGGCCTTAAACTTAATGTTATCTTTCAGTGGATCTGTGAAGGTTACAGTTTTCAGCATTAGTCATGTTCTGGTGCCTTGGTCAAGTGCTACTTCACAACCAGCCGTTAAACTGTCAGGCGCCTGCATTCAGAGTTTTATGTTTCCTGGGTTTAATTCATATTTTGCTCCATTATCTAGATTTATGATATGTTCTGCTTTTCACAGAATAATTTAACAGAAAAAGCTGAATTCACACCAGAAATTTTCTTTAGTTCAGAGAAATTTCTAGATCAGTTGAAAAATTCAGATTGTGTACCAAAATGATCTTCTCCAATCCTCCCCCTGCCCCCGAATTCCTGGTGACATGACAGATGGATTAAGCTTTGAAGCACAGGAAAAGCTGGTGGCGCACGCTGCTCCTTTTTCTCGCACCGCATTTTCTGTGAGATGTTGTTTACGGGTACTCTCACATTACATTCTGATAAATTATTTATACTGCCCATGTACTAGTGTACATAAGTCAATTGTCTATGGCATTGAATATGGGGTCTTAAGACCAAATGCAGTCTTCATGTGAAGTGGGGTTAGAGGGCATGGGGATAATTGGATCAGGATGTGTAGGTGTAATTCAGTCCCCATTTAAAAGTAATGAATTTGTTTTTTTTAATATTTTCATAATAAATTCTTGTATCCACATTTATCATGGCAACTGCTTATGTAAACTGGTCACATTGCATAGCCACTAATGGGGAAAGATGTAATTACTGTCTGACAAGTTTTACATATGTAAGGAATCTTACAACACCAGGTTATAGTCCAGGACTATAACCTGGTGTTGTAAGATTCCTTACATTTGTCAACCCCAGTCCATCACCGGCATCTCCACATCAAAGTTTTACATAGGCAGTTTCTATTATAAACGTGGACTTAGGAATTTATAGTAGAAAAATTGACAGGATGTGCATGCAGGTGTAAGACTTTTAATATATTCCTGTCTGTCTCACTCAAATTTCTTTGCCACATTAAAAACAAAGTGAAGAAAAATAAGTCATTTGGCACAGGTGCTAGAATATAATCCAGAGGTTAGACGTTACTAATTATGCTTAGAAAAGAAAGTCAGAGTTCTGATCTGCAGCCTGCGGAATAAATAAACTCTGACCTCACTCTGTGTTTACTTAACAACAATTAGACTTTGTAGCATTAAAGGGACACATCTTCACCTTAGCAGGAGAATAATGGGTCAGATTTTGCTGTGAGCAGCAAACGAACGGCACCTGCCATTCGTTAGACTTGCACTTGCCCATAGACTTTCCATGAGCTTTTGCCCAGCAACATCCTGTAAATTAGAGAACCAAAACGCATGGCACCCCCTACAGGGCATCTGGGACCTATGTGAACAAGGCAATCAACTGTGTATCCCCTTAACCAGTCAGATTGAAGCATGTTAATAAGCTGCACAGAGACTGAACCAGAAAGTGTAAGTTAAAATAATGATTTCAATATCCAATCAGGTACCGAAAGCAAAATAAAGAGGGTAAGAAGGTTGAATTGACAGGTAAGAGACAAAGAAAAAGTTTTTATTTAAAAATTTAATTTTTTTTTAAAATGTCCAAAAACAATTAAAACCTGAAGGAATGAGATGCCACACTTGTTAAAGTTAATTTTCAGTGCCCGAGAGGTTGTTTGGCAGTCATTAAGACGTACCATGCTGTTAAAAGGGTACTTATATTGTAATGGACAGGCCGTAACTTTTTCTGGCGAGGTTAGTCTGTATCTACGACGTCAGTGCAGGAACCTTACGCTGTTCCATTCATTTGAATGCGGAGGCAGCCGGCGAGATGCCGTTTCCGCGGGGCTTACAGAGGAGGCTCACATCTGGTACAGCAACTTCCGGATTTCCGCGTTTAACTGCGCATGTGCAGTCGCCGGAAGTTGCTGTTAGCCTTACCATTATTTTTACAGCAAAATTCAGCCAACTGCCTTTTGCATTACGTGGTATATAACATACTTCTTATAAACAGCATGACATCCATTTTACCATGAACATTGCCATGGGAGATTCACTAGTAATATTATTAAAAAAATGCTATGGTAGTGCATTTTTCCCATCTCAAATTTCTATGTTGCACTTGGGGTGGGGAAAGGGGGAGTATAGAGAAACTTTTCAGGGACATAAAATATTTTAAACTAGAATGTCTGCAACCTATTGGTGTGAACTCATCCGAGTTTACGTAACAGCAGTTAGATTTTGTAGCTTTAAAGAGAATCTCTCCTACACATGGAGAATAATATATTATGTTTTATATGGTGTAATGTCCTCATTACACAGTGTTATCCCTAGCTTAACGTGAAGAGTGTGATGGAAGATTTGGTAGTCTATTAAAAAGTGTGAGGGGTCACTAGGTAGCTTATCACTGCAAGTGGCATTTCACGTCTGGCATCTAGCTTATCATTCAATGTAGAGGAAACCACTCCAGGGACTTGAGCTCATAGTTTAATCTGATACTTCAGTGCAGTACTGAGGGAGTGCTGCACTGTGGAAGGTGCTGTCTTTCAGATGACACATTAAACATGTCTGCTCTCAGTTGGATGTAAAAGATCCCATGGCACTATTTCGAAGAAGAGTTTGGGAATTCTCCCTGGGGTCCTGGCCAATATTTATCCCTTAACCAACATTACTAAAACAGATTATCTGGTCATTATCACATTGCTGTTTGTGGGACCTTGCTTTACTGAAATTAGCTGCCACATTTCCTACATTACAAAAATGACTACACTTCAAAAGTACTTCATTGGTAGTAAAGTGTTTTATCCTGAGTTCGTGGAAGGCACTATGTAAATACAAGTTCTTTATCTCTTTCTCTGTTTCTTTTTCCCTCATTCTTTCTCTTTTTTTCTTTATCCCTTTCTCTCTAAACATGAAGCTGATCTGACATTCATGTTTGGTTGAAGATTCAATTCACACTTCCATTTTCAACATCAACAACTTGCATTTTCTTTAATGAAGAAAACATCCCAAAATGCTTTACAGAGGGGAGAAAAATATAGATAAAAGGAATATTTTGCTAGGTGTCTCTTGGTTACCTCTGATTACCGGTTTAACTTGTTTGTGCATGTACAGGGCCTTGGTGAGACCACACCTGGAGTATTGTGTGCAGTTTTGGTCTCCTTACCTAAGAAAAGATATACTTGCCATAGAGAGAGTGCAGCAAAGGTTCACTAGACTGATTCCTGGGATGGCAGGACAGTCGTATGAGGAGAGATTGGGTTGACTCGGCCTGTATTCACTCGAGTTTAGAAGATCTGATTGAAACATATAAAATTCTGACAGGGCTAGACAGACTGGATGTAGGGAGGATGTTTCCCCTGGCTGGGGGGTCCAGAATGATGGGTCACAATCTCAGGATACGGGGTAGGACATTTAGGACTGAGATGAGGAGAAATTTCTTCATTCAGAGGGTGGTAAACCTGTGGAATTCTCTACCATAGGAGGCTGTGGAGGCCAAGTCACTGAATATATTTAAGAAAGAGATAGATAGATTTCTAGACACAAAAGGCATCAAGGGGTATGGGGAGAGAGCAGGAATATGGTATTGAGATAGAGGATCAGCCATGATCATATTGAATGGCAGAGCAGGCTCGAAGGGCCGAATGGCCTACTCCTGGTCCTATTTTCTGTGTTCCTGTATTCATCCCAGTGAATCCCTTCCCTTTTATCCGTGCAAGATCTGTAGTGGCCACTCTTTTTAATTTGTTAATCTGTTTAAGGTTACAGTGGTAATACTGAATTAGTAGTGGAGAAATGAACTGGTCGCACGAGCTACCATCAGCGGTGCGATTAGGTCAGATGTGGTCACCTGCCCACCAGAGAAGAATAATTTTTTAAAAACTAATCTCCCATGGTGTTGCTTATGTGTAGTCTGGGGACTGGAGTATGGTTGCAATGTTTAGTTGATTACTTGGCCTGTCCCCGTAAAACTAATGCTCAGGGGCTTTCTGTAGGGAAATAATCTAAATAGGCTATCCTGGGGTTGATGAGAGGCTAATTACTGTTGCTATTTCAAATCGCTTGACTTCTCTCTTGTGGAGTGGAAAAGTCTTACAGTCAGATAAAACAGCATTTTTTTAAAAGAATGTTCAGTTGCGATATGTTGATACTTCATCCAAGTATGATGGATACACCTCGGAGATATTATAAATAATACAGACAGATTTAAAATAAATCCTTGACATCCTTTTGGTAGGACAGGTGTTCCTAATGTGCAAAATCACAGGAGACTCTAAGGAAATTTGCATATAGCATTAAAGTGCTTGTGGCCCATTTGTCAGTTTTTTTTTCCCCCCTGTTGCATTTGTAATGATGCCAGAAGCAAGAACATTTTATCTTAGATATTGCTGATTCTGAAGCAAAGCTGCAAGTTTAGAACATTATATTGCTGAAAATCATATCAGTTTATTCTAAAATTTACATTTAATCCAGATCCTGGCTCCGGTGGCCCATTCTTTAACTGCAAGCTGTCATGTTTTTTTTTATTCGTTCACGGGATGTGGGCGTCGCTGGCAAGGCCAGCATTTAATGCCCATCCCTAATTGCCCTCGAGAAGGTGGTGGTGAGCCGCCTTCTTGAACCGCTGCAGTCCGTGTGGTGACTGTTCTCCCACAGTGCTGTTAGGTAGGGAGTTCCAGGATTTTGACCCAGCGAAAATGAAGGAACGGCGATATATTTCCAGGTCGGGATGGTGTGTGACTTGGAGGGGAACGTGCAGGTGGTGTTGTTCCCATGTGCCTGCTGCTCTTGTCCTTCTAGATGGTAGAGGTCGCGGGTTTGGGAGGTGCTGTCGAAGTAGCCTTGGCGAGTTGCTGCAGTGCATCCTGTGGATGGTACACACTGCAGCCACAGTGCGCCGGTGGTGAAGGGAGTGAATGTTTAGGGTGGTGGATGGGGTGCCAATCAAGCGGGCTGCTTTATCTTGGATGGTGTCGAGCTTCTTGAGTGTTGTTGGAGCTGCACTCATCCAAGCAATGTGTCATTTTGTGGATTGTGACTTCATATTATCTGCCGGTTTTGTCAAAACGCTACATGGGTAATCCAAAATAAAAAACTCTAATTCCCCTTTTTATATTGCTGAGCTACTCCCGTTGGTGCCGAATTGCCCCGTTTATGTTGCAGAATGGATCCAAGAATGCAGTGCATTGCAACAGATTCAAACAGGTGCAGGTGCTCCAAGTCGCAGATATATATTTAAAGCAACTGCGCTTGGTCAAAGCACATTGTTGGCAGAGGGAGGCAGAGAGGTCAACCTGCCACATGCAGCCCAGATGCTGCTGGCTCGTACTGCTTAACTTTGCAGTTGGAGGCAGGGAGCAAAACTTCTAGAATTTCACCAATTCTGGCTACAGGAACTTCACATCATTGCCTCCTTATGTTCTTACCAACTGCAGCAAACCCTGTAATTTAAAAGGGATACAAGTTACTAGACTGAAACTGCCGGCTTTTTGGGAGAGGGGCATGTTCAAATCCTGCCTCTGCCAGGTGATTTAGTGACTACTGTAACCATAGGATATAGCTCTGAGATTGGGACTGAGGCAGAACTTGATAATCTGCAAATATAGTTCTTGGAATATAGAAGTCCTTTGTGAAAGCTTTTATTTGGGCAGTGGAAGGTGCTTTTCACCTACTATCAGCTGATTCCATCCCTTGGCATTTACCAAATGAATGCTTTAATTCAACATGCGTCTGTCAAAAATGTTATGGAAACTGCTGTTCACAATGAAGACTAAGACTTAGTGTCAGTATATAATCACTTTTGTACTGTATGTCATTACTATACACCAGAACTGAAATGCTAAATTAGATAAGTAAAAAGATGCAATTATTTGTGAGAATTTTCACTGCTAAAGGATGCCAGTGAATGGCAGTAATGAGGAAACTCAATGGAAATATAGAATTTTACAGCACAGAAGGAGGCCATTCAGACCATCATGCCTGTGCTGGCTCTCTGAACGAGCTATCCACTTAGTCCCATTCACCTGCCTGTTTCCCATTTACTTTTAAACTCTTTCAAATATTGTATCCACTGCCCATTTAAAAACTACTAGTCAGTTTCCCATGGCATTACATACAGGGAGTCATGACCATGTGCATTATTCACATCAAGTAGGGTTAGAGGGTGGTGAGGAGGTAGAGGGGGAAAGAAAAGAGGTGGAGACAGAGGAAGAGTAGGGAAGAGAAATTGAGAGAGTGGGACAGAAGGGAGATGGGGAAGGGGAATGAGAGGAGGTGAACAAGGCGAATACAGGTAGAGAGGAGGACAAGGTAGGTGGAGGGGGGGGGGCGGTTGTTGAGGATGGAAGGAATCAGAAAACTACACCTGTCAGTTTAACATCAGTTGTGGGGAAGAGTAGCTGAGCACTTGAACAACTATAAGCTGATTAAAGAGAGTCAGCATGGATTGAGAGGTAGGAGACAGAGTAGGGATAAAGGGAATATACTCTGAATAGCAGGATGTGACAAGTGGTGTTCCCCATGGATCAGTTCTGGGGCCTCAGCTTTTCACCATATATATCATTAACTTGGATGAAGGAATAGAGAGTTGTATGTCCAAGTTTGCAGATGGCACTAGTTAAGAGGCACAGTAAGTTGTGTAGTTGGGAGCAGGAAGTTGCAAAGGGACATAGACAGATTAAGAAAGTGGGCAAAACTGTGGCAGATGTAGTTCAGTGTGAGGTTATTCACTTTGGATCCAAGAAAGACAAATCGGAATATTGTCTAAATGGTGAGAGACTAGGAAGGTGGAGAAGCAAAGAGATTTGGTTGTCCATGTACACATTACTAAAAGCTATTGCACAGGTACAAAAAGTAATCAAAAATTTGACCTTTGTCTCAAGGGGGCTGGGATACAAAGAGGAGAAAGTGATGCTTCAGTTGTACAGAGCCTTGGTCAGACCCCATCTGGAGTATTGTGTTCAGTTTTGGGCACCGCATTGTAGGAAGGATATATTGGCCATGGAAGGTGTACGATGCAGATTCACCATAATTGATTCTGGGGCTTAAAGGGTTAAATTATGAGGTTAATTTGCATGTACTTGGCTTATATTCCCTTGCGTGTAGTAAGTTGATCTAATCGAGCGATGCCACTTAGGAATGAAATCTGGAAGCACTTTTTCACACAAAGGGTAGTGGAAATGTGAAACTCTTCTCCCAAAAGGCTGTGGATGCTGGGTCAGTTGAAATTGTCAAGACTGACATCGATAGGTAGGATTATCAAAGGAAATGGAACAAAGGTGGGTAAATGGAGTTGAGGTACAGATCAGCCATGGTCTGATTGAATGGCACAACAGGCTGGAGGGGATGAATGGCCTACTCCTGTTCCTATGATGGAGTTGGTTGTTCTCTGCTGATGTTATAGGCAAGATACCAAAAGCAGGGCACATAGCAAATTCATTTCTACTAAAAATACATTTCTTTCAACATCAGCGCAGCAAAGTAAATGAGGCAACACTTGCCTCCAGCGGGTCTGAGACCCATCAGAAGGAGTGGTATTACCAGGCACCTTGAGGCTTCCACTGCTGTTGAAGGCGGCTGCATTTTCTGTCAGTACGGCTGATTCCACCTATAGAGGCCAACAAAGCATTTGTGTGTTCACTGGCCTGCATGGAGTATCCCAACCCAGGAGAAACTACGATGGCCAGAAGCAATCACAAAGTGAGAATTTGCAACTGTACGTTGCTGTGGAATCTGCCACGTATTAAAAACAGCCAGCTCTTGAGTTAATACTGCTGAACCACTTCTTCAGATGGTTCCAGAATATGAATGCAGCTTAGGACTTCTGCTTTGGTTGTTTTGATAAATTCAGCTCATTTCCACCTGTTTATTGTAACAATCTAGTCCTTTGGTTGAGGACTAGCTCCTCCCCCTTCTTTTCTCCCTCCTTCCCTTTTCCCTTCTCTCTCTTCTCCCCGCCCCCCCCCCCCCACCCCGTCCCTTCCCTTCTTCACTGAAACTTTCTGATGTTAAATTATTCCATCATTAATACTATTTTTGTTATCCTTTTTTCTCCCCCCAAGCTTTGGGAAATATCCTGTGGAGAGCTCCTGATGTCTGTGCTATTTGATGTTGGAATCATGTCTGTGACCCTCGATCCTTGTGAATATTACCTGTTCTGTGGAGGAAACGACGGATCTATATTTCAGGTCAACCTGTTCACTGGGGTGAGTGGGGCTTATTCACATAAAGGTGATTTGTTACGTACAGGAACTCTTTAAAGGTACTTTTGATACAGTTTTTGAATAGTAAGGAATTGCTAATGAATCCAAATTCCTGAGGTGACCACTAGAGACTGCAGCAGATATTTTATGGCATCTGTACAAAGGCCTGGAAAGTATTAGGATTGCAGTCCACCGAAGGCCAATGATTATTTTGATAATCGGATGTTTTTTCTCTCTCTCTTGCCCCCAACTCTTAATGTGGTACAGTTCCGTGGGTTTGGGAGCGGCCTATTATCTCACCCAAGTGATCATTCTTCATGTGTGAGCCTGGACAGTGTGTGTTGGCAGGATATTCAGTTGTGGGAGGGGAGGAGGAGATGACAGCTGAGGTTAATTCTGCCCTCCCCTGATAGCCTCACATACACTGACTTTGCAGCATGTATCACTGGATACGAGAAGGGACTTTTGATCGGAGACTGCAACTCTCCGGTGTGACTTCAGGCTGGCATTGGCGTTGCTGTTTCTGTTTATTAGAACGTGCAAAAGTCATCTTTGATATCAGCACAACAAATCAACTGTACATTGAAGTGATTAAGAAAAGATAGAAAGGTTTGATGCTCTCACTGCTAGAGAAGTGAAGAAAGATGCATTGGGGAAAAAAAAGTACTCTCATTTCTTTAGCTCCTGGCCCAGTCGTGTTAATATCTCAAAGCACTTCACACAATGAATTGCACTGAAGTGCAGTGACTGTTGTTATGTAGGCAAACACAGCAGCCATTCTGTGCCAGCAATGCCCACAAGCAGCAAATGAATTGAAATGACCAGTTAATCTGTTTTTGGTAGTGTTATTTGAGGAATGTTGGCCAGGACATTGAGAATTCTCTGCTCTTCGAATAGTGGTGTGCAGTCTCTTATTTCCACCTGAAGAGGTCAACCCAACTTCAGTTTAGTGTCTTATCTGAAGGATGGCACCTCTGATATTGGAGCACTCCTGCATTCAGCACTGGAGTGTCCATGTAGATTATTTGCTGAAGTGGGCTTGAACCCACTTTTGAGAATGCTGATGCAGTCTCTTTAATTAAATAATTTCATCAAAAATGTAAGCACTTTGATCTACCAATTTATTATTAATCATGCTGCTTAAATTTTTTTAATTGCTTAAAATTTGTATTAATTGTTTATATTTTAGAGAGTTGTCCTAGCAGTGAAGAGTATGTACTATATTGAATCTGGTAGCAAAGTGACAATCTGAGCGAGATATCTGATAATGAACTGTTTAAATACTGTAGCACAATTTTGAGATGGACAACTGGAACTAGGAATGTTACAAAGGCTTGTATGACTGCCTTCAAAAAAAGGTCCATTGGAGCCAAATTGTTTAACCAATCCAATATTATTAATCTGTTCTGTCTCTGGTAGATATACTGTGCAGAGAGAGATTTAGAGAGAGCCCCAGACGCACAAGGATAAAAGGAAAATGAATCACAAACATATCCGAGGGGGAAGAGAGCGATATACACAGGCAGTGAGAGAGAGAGATGTTCTAGAGAAAGAATGAATCACAGACATACTGGAACAAAGCGACAGATAATAGAGCACCACAGATGCATGTAAATGGAGGAGAGAGGAAACCACAGAAAGAGGGTTAGAAAGATGGCGAACCACAGACACACACAGGAACAGAGAGAGAGAAAACAAATCACAGACATACACAAGGAGAGAGAGAGAGAGACAGATGATAGAGCACCACAGATGCACGTGGGGACAGACAGAAAGAAAGACATCAATTCACAGAGATGGAGAAAAATCCACAAATACAAATGAGGACAGAGAGTGAGCAATTTTAGACATCCATTATCAAGGCTGGATATATGACATAAGTGAGTCATGTGCTGAGGCTGACATAAAAAAAGAAAAGAATCATTTTGTTCCGGAGCTTCAGATTTTGTTGCACCCGACTATCTGAGGCTTTCTGTGATGAATTCAAGGAATCTCCGAAGTTTTTAAGCTCAGTTCCTGTCGTCTGTGCACAAATCCTGAAGAAGGTGCATTGTTTGCGTGGTGATAAATGTTGGATTTCTAGAGTTGACTGACTGCTGTCACAAAGAAACAGTCAATAGGTTTTAAAAAAATTGTGAAGAGTAGTAGTGCTGGATGACATGAAAACACAAAATGCTGCAAATACAATGCAAGTCTATCAGTGTCTGAAAAGAGAAAGAACAGGTTAATGTTTTGGACTCTTCAGCAGAACTGGAAACTTTAAGGTATGCCAGTGCCTTTTATTATGACTGAATAAAACAAAGTAGGGAAGAGAGAACAGGTGAAGATGAGAAAGGATTAATTAACAATCTTGTTGTGCGGGGTCCCTTAGGGAAGAGTGACCATAACATGATAGAATTCCTCATTAAGATGGAGAGTGAAGTAGTTGAATCCAAAACTAGGGTCCTGAATCTAAATAAAGGAAATTACGAAAGTATGAGGTGTGAGTTGGCTAGGATAGATTTGGGAACTTTACTAAAAGGGATGATGGTGGATAGGCAATGGCTAATATTTAAAGAATGCGTGTAGGAATTACAACAATTATTCATTCCTGTCTGGCGCAAAAATAAAACAGGAAAGGTGGCTCAGCCGTGGCTTACAAAAGAAATTAGGGATAGTATTAGATCCAAAGAGGAGACATATAAAATTGCCAGAAAAAGCGGCAAGCCTGAGGATTGGGAGCAGTTTAGAATTCAGCAAAGGAGAACAAAGAGATTGATTAAGAGGAGAAAAATAGAGTATGAGAGTGAACTAGCAGGGAACATTAAAAACTGACTGTAAAAGCTTTTATAAATATGTCAAGAGAAAAAGATTAGTGAAGACAAATGTAGGTCCCTTACAGTCAGAAATGGGGGAGATTATAATGGGGAACAAAGAAATGGCAGAACAATTAAACACATACATTGGTTCTGTCTTCACAAAGGAGGACCCAAATAACCTCCCGGAAATGTTAGGGAACCAAGGGTCTAGTGAGAGGGAGGAACTGAAGGAAATCAGTATTAGTAAAAAAAAATAGTGCTAGAGAAATTAATGGGGCTAAAGGCTGACAAATCCCCAGGGCCTGATAATCTACATCACAGAGTACTAAAGGAAGTGGCCCTGGAAATAGTGGATGCATTGGTGATCATCTTCCAAAATTGTATAGACTCTGGAACAGTTCCTACAGATTGGAGGGTGGCAAATGTAACTCCACTATTTAAAAAAGGAGGGAGAGAAAAAATAAGGAATTACAGACCAGTTAGCCTAACATCAGAAGTGGGGAAAATGCTCGAGTCTGTTATAAAGGATGTGATAACAGGACACTTGGAAGGCATTAACGGGATTGGACAAAGTCAGCATGGGTTTATGAAAGGGAAATCATGCTTAACAAATCTACTGGAGTTTTTTGAGGAGGTAACTAGTAGAATAGATAGGAGAGAACCAGTGGATGTGGTGTACTTGGATTTTCAGAAGGCTTTTGATAAGGTCCCACACAAGAGGCTAGTGTGCAAAATGAAAGCACATGGGATTGGGGGGAATATACTGGCATGGATTGAGAATTGGTTGACGGACAGGAAACAGAGAGTAGGAATAAACGGGTCTTTTTCCGGGTAGCAGGCAGTGACTAGTGGGGTACCGCAGGGATCAGTGCTTGGGCCCCAGCTATTCACGATATATATCAGTGATTTGGATGAGGGAACTGAATGTAACATTTCCAAGTTTGCAGATGACACAAAGCTGGGGTGGAATGTGAGCTGTGAGGAGGATGCAAAGAGGTTCCAATGTGATTTAGACAAGTTGGGTGAGTGGGCAAGAACATGGGGAGATGCAGTATAACGTGGATAAATGTGAGGTTATCCACTTTGGTTTTAAAAACAGAAAGACAGATTATTATCTGAATGGTGACAGATTGGGAAAAGGGGAGGTGCAACGAGACCTGGGTGTCCTTGTACACCAGTCGCTGAAAGCGAGCATTCAGGTGCAGCAAGCAGTTAGGAAGGCGAATGGTATGTTGGCGTTCATTGCAAGAGGATTTGAGTACAGGAACAGGGATGTCTTACTGCAGTTGTACAGGGCTTGGTGAGACCACATCTGGAATATTGTGTGCAGTTTTGGACTCCCTATCTGAGGAAGGATATCCTTGCCATGGAGGGAGTGTAACGGAGGTTTACCAGACTGATTCCTGGGATGGCAGGACTGACGTATGAGGAGAGATTGGATCGACTTGGCCTATATTCACTGGAGTTTAGAAGAATGAGAGGTGATCTCATTGAAACATACAAAATTCTAACAGGACTAGACAGACTAGATGCAGGGAGGATGTTCCCGATGGATGGGGAATCCTTAACCAGTGGGTCACAGTCTCGGGATACGGGGTATGCCATTTAGAACCGAGATGAGGAGAAATTTCTTCACGCAGAGGGTGGTGAACCTGTGGAATTCTCTACCACAGAAAGCAGTGGAGGCCAAGTCATTAAATATATTCAAGAAGGAGATAGATATATTTCTTAATGCTAAAGGGATCAAGGGATATGGGGAAAAAGTGGGAACAGGGTACTGAGTTAGACGATCAGCCATGATCATTTTGAATGGCGGTGCAGGCCCGAAGGGCCGAATGGCCTACTCTTGCTCTTATTTTCTATGATTCTATAACCAGGTCCAGTAAGTACTATCACAAGGAAACAGTCAAAGGCTTAATGTCCTGTGTACAGGTTTTTTAAAACAGCTGTAAAGATATAAAATAGTGACAGATGATACACAAACAGCATCTTAGACAGTGAAAAGGCATAAGAAAGATAGGTGTGTGAGGAACAGCTCCAAAATGGAACAGAACGAAGTTGATGGTGGATGGGAGAAATGTAGGCGACAGCAGTGGTCTGAATTTATTACGGTCAGTGTTCAGACCAGAAGACTGCAAGAGGAAGATGAGAAACTTTGTGACACAGCAATTTACACGTACTTTCTCCAACCTAGCATTCTGTAGTTGTTGCTCATGGTACATCATCCTCCACATTGGGGAGACCAAATTTAGATTGGGAGGATGTTTTGTCAAATGTTTCCATTCTGTCCCTCAAGCTTCATCTTTCTGTAGGTCTTAACATACATTTTAGGAACAGTATCTCATCTTCCTCCTAGGTCCTGGTCGGGGCATTGACTTTAGTAACTTCAGATCTTAGTTGTCTATCTTATTTTACTCCCCATTTCTCCTTTCAGTTTCCAGTTTATTCCCTCCTGTTTGGAACTGTTATCCTCTATTTCTCTTTCAAATGTCTCTTCACTGCCTGACTTGAGATGATCTTTATTATTATCCAGCACAACTACTCTTTACAACTTAAAAAAAAACTATTTACTGTTTCTTTGTTGTTATAGTCAATAGACTCTAAAGATTTACTTGTTGTGCTCATCCCTCTGGGTTTTTTTCAGTCCTGTAAAGGGACTAACTTCCAGTTTTCAGTTCTAACTAAATAGTTTTCACAAGATAATTATAGATGACGGAGGCCAATTGGCCCATCACAGCTCATCAGTCCAGAATAACCCCCACTGAAGCATCCAATTGATTCTTAAATGATTTCAGGTTTTTCACTTCCACTGTTCTGTCTGAGAGTTTATTCCATGAGCCGATCATTCTGTGTGAAGAACTGCTATCAGTCCCAAATTTTCTGTTTATTAGGTTAAACCTATGACCCATTGTTCTACTCTCGCAGTTCAATTTAAAGTAGTTTTCTGGATGCAACTTATCCATACTATTTACAATCTTCTATGCCTCTAAGATCTTCTCACGGATGTCTCCTTTCAAGGCTGACGAGCCCAGATTTCTCTGATCTTTCCTCATAATGGAACTCTAAAACTGAGGTTTAGCTCGTGGCTGTTCTCTCACTGCCTCTGATGCTTGAATGGCTCCCTTGTGTCTCGGTGACCAGAACTGGAGACAGTTCTCAAGGTGCAGTCTGAGCAGAGCTCCATACAGTTTGATCATTACTTCCTCTGAATTGTATTCTACGGTTTGGCTATATAGTTCAACATTCCATTGGCTTTGTTGATTGCTGCTGTGCATTAGTTGGACATTTTGAACAGTAAGGCTACTAAGACTGCTATGTCTCTTTCAACTTCATCCTTAGCTATTAAACACCATTTGTAAAGTACAAGATTGCCCATTTTTCCTTCCTGTGTTGTAGTACTTTTACATTTGTCTGTATTAAACTTCATCTGCTGCTGTTCTGCCCACTTATATATTTTGTCCAGCTCATCCTGTAATTTCTAATCTGTCTCCTCTGATTCCACTGCCCCTCCTAGTTCCTGGGCCTGTAGTTGATTGAGTCTGATTTGTCATCCTGTTTGAATATGGGCACAACAATGGTACCTCCCAGTGTCTAGTGACTCCCTCACAAGGATTGTCAATGCCTCACAAATCTTCTCCCTAATTTCCTTTTATTACTTTGGGATAAATATCAACTATCCCTGGATTTATTGTTTTTAAGCACTTTTAGCCTGTCTAGGACTTCGCAATTATATCAAAGTTATTAATTTTGCTTGGGGAGGACATATTGCTCATGCTTTGTGACTACTTGGAGGAAGTAGTCATTCAGTATGTTTACTATTCTGTGTTCTCTGTCTCAAGCCCGTTTTACATCTCTTATGGTTCTTACTTCTCTGCCTCTCTTACAATTGAAATGCTGAAATAATTTTTAGCTGTTATACTTTGCATCTGTAGTTATGTTATTTTTCTAGGACTGCCTTTGTCCCATTCATGATCTTGTTAACATGATGCTGACAGACATCCTGTGTACTTCCTGTATTTTATGTTATCAATTATCTCTTCAAAAATTCAACCAGAGTATCCCCAGAGACAATTTTTCAGATCCGTCCCATTTTAGAATGGAGTTGATCAATATCGGAGTTTTAAACTCTTTACCATCACAATCAACCCAAGGTCAAATTAAATTAATCTGTTTTATTGTCAAACTTGTCAAAATGCAAATATTGGGAAATTGACCTGTTGTCTGGCTTGTGAATGTCATCCTACAAATTGTGAATGATGGCACAGGTCATCTGTAATCAGTTTCATCATTGCATTGTCATTTATGTTTTCCCCAAATTCTCCCTATCCTCTTCCTGAAGGCACTGATTCCCACTGGGGTACAGATTGACAACTACCAGCCGCTGTCCGGTACCTCGCTTAATAGCCTTTCTTAATGTGCAAGCCTTGACAGTGAGTGCTGGCAGGCAATTCAACTGTTGGAAGTATCACAGCCAAGCCACATTGTGTCTTCACCTGTTGTCGACACACATGTGACATTCCATCAGGAGGTCACTAGATAGTGGGAACTCTGGCTGATCTTGTTTTTCCCCCTCCCTAGCCCAGCGTCAGAGGGCAATTGTAACTCCTCTATTGCAACCTTCTGAGATTAGTTAACTCAGCATAGCATGTCAGTCGAACCTGGGCCCTTTTTGGTTATCATGACAGTGTTACGCTCTGCCTTTACTAACTGGGCCATCAAGGGAGCTTTGCTTTTCAGTCATGAGAGAGCAAATAGGGACAGTGTGGGCACCAAACATTAGGAAGGATGTCAAGGCTTTAGAGAGGGTGCAGAAGAGATTTACTAGAATGGTACCAGGGAAGAGGGACTTCTGTTATATGCGAGAGACTGCAGAAGCTGGGGTTGTTCTCCTTAGAGCAGAGAAGGTTAAGAGGAGATTTGATAGATGTGTTCAGAATTATTGCCAGATTTATTTTCAAAGTAAATTACTGCAGTCAGGCAGTAAGTGCAGGGGATGGTGATGCGCTCAGGATACAATCAATGTAAAACTGATATATCATCACTGTGCACTAGAATTCTTCGCAAGGCCTGCTTGGTATTTTTTTCAAATTCTGTTGACAGAAACAAACCACTTAGTTAAAATAGGTGGACATGTTCACTGAATAACTAACGCATCAATTATCTTTTTCTGGCACATTTTCTCAAGCCCACCTGCCAAGAATTAGGGAGCTCCTAACTGGGAAAGTTTGTCCAAGTTGATTTTGGAGTTGTTTATTAATGGTGGTGCTGTGGCTTTCAGCACCATCCTGTTCACCTCTGGGATCAGAATTGGAATGTAGCCCTGACTGGTGGCTCAAAGCCCTTTTTCTCTGCTGGCTGTCCTGGTCCAAAATGAAATGAATTTTGGACAGCCTTATCTAGTTCCAAGCAAGCATAATTCCACTGCACATAAGTTTGTTCGATTCAACACAAGTTGCGACTGATTTGTCAGCCTTGCTCAGGTTACAGTGATGGAAAGTACTTGTTGATGCAGTAACGGAAGCCCTTTTGAGATTGGGGTCCTGGTGCATAATTGTATCCTCTTAACTTGAGTGCAAAATTCGGGAAAAACATTTCAAGATCCATTTTTAAATTTTTTTTTAAAAAGCCAGCAATGAAAGCTTCTGAGTTTAATATTCTGTCTGTCACACACATTAACATATAATTCATATTAAGAACAAAAACAAATATATTAAAATATATATTTTTAAAGTCTTTGTAAAAGTAAATCCAAAATTAAATGAGCAAAGCGGAAATGCAGCTCATTCTAATTAAACCACAGAATTTTGGAGTGACTGGGGGAGAAATTCGTGTAGCACCGGAAACACGCGCAAAATGGCCGATGCGGTTGGAATGTGCACCCAAAGACATTGCCTGAAGCTCTCTGGAATTGGGGCCTCGAGCCTCGTCCGCATAAAACTGGAGAGCTACAGACGCCAATCGGATGTCCCGATGAAGCTCGCTGGTTGGGGCCTTAAGAAGATCTGCTGGCTCTGACACCCGG
The DNA here is from genome assembly GCF_035084215.1 of Heptranchias perlo. Lineage (NCBI taxonomy): Eukaryota > Metazoa > Chordata > Chondrichthyes > Hexanchiformes > Hexanchidae > Heptranchias > Heptranchias perlo. The sequence goes on along the minus strand of NC_090353.1, from coordinate 16,416,394 downwards.
GTTCACAGTATTGCTGTAGAGAACCCCTGGCTGAAAGGTATGATTCTGTGAATATGGCTATGTCAGGCTTGTTGCTTGACTAGTCTGTGGGACAGCGCTTCCAATTTTGGTACAAGTCCCCAGATGTTAGTGAGGAGGACTTTGCAGGGTCGACTGGGCTTGGTTTGCTTTTGTCGTGTCCGGTGCCAAGTGGTCTGGTGCTGGGTGGTCCGACCGTTTTTTTTCTTCTTATGACTTTTTTTAGCGAGATTGTACAACTGAGTGGCTTGCTAGGCCATTTCAGAGGGCAATTTAGAATCAACACCACATTGCTGTGGGTCTGGAGTCACATATAGGCCAGACCGGGTTAGGACGGCAGGTTTCCTTCCCTGCTTCCCTACTCCTCTAGTAGATTCTCTTCCTTCAAGCACCTCATCTTGTTCCCCCCTTTCACCTACTTTAATGTTCTCGTTCTCTGCCACCGCCCCCCCAGCCCCACCTCGGGTTTGTCACTGATAACTTCCCTACTTTCTTCCCTCAGCCTCTGCAATGTGATTCCTCATCCTCGGTGATTTCAATCTATATCTCAACTCCACTTTGCCTCTGCCATCTGTTTTCAGTGCCTTCCTGGCCTCCCTTAACCTTTCCCCCCATATAAACTTTCCTACCCGTATTCATGGCTCCCCTCTTGACCATGCATCTCACGTAGCCTCTCCCCTCCCTTGGTCTTGATCACAAACAAGGCCATCACTGATCACTTCCTTGTATCCATCACCACCCCCTTCCCCTTACTCTTTTCCGAACTTGCTTCCTTCTGCATCCACCCCTGGAATAAACTCTTCCTAAGTTGCAACTGCACTTTCAAACTCCCTACTTTTGAGTCTTTGGCCCACCATTTGCCACAATACTTCTGTGGCTGTTGATCTGTTCAACCACCTCCTCTCCTCCACCTTTGATGCCCTTGTCCCCGGAAAACACATACTCTCTCCAAATCCTGGTAGTTCCCCCTAGTATGGCTCCCAACTTTGTTCCCGCAAGTTCAAGGAATGTCTGAAACTCACTGGGTTTAGCCATCCATCACCAGAGCTGACCCTATCGGGCCTCACTCTCCTCTGCAAAAACAGCTCTACTCCAGAATCACCCTGGAGAGAAAAGGTAACCTCTGGCATCTATTGTCCACCATCAACCACCTCATAAACCTCTCTCCCCTCACCTCCAGCAAGAAGTGCCAGGAGTTTATGGATTTCTTTGACTCTAAGATTGAAACCATCCACTCAGCTACCTCAACTGCATACACCCATTCCCCTTGCCCACCAAGCCAAATCTCCCACAAGGCTCCCCTGCTGTAGCCCTGAACCTGTGTTTTTCTCTAATTTCTTGCCTCACTCTCTCTGAGCTCATCTTATCCATGAGCCCCACCTCCTCTTGCTTGATCTCATTCCCACTAAACCGCTGACCACCCCTCTTCTGTTCCTGGGTTCTATGCTAGCTTATTTTGTAAATTGTTTCCTCGTCTCCAGTGCTGTCGTCCTCCCTTTCAAAAACACTGTCATCAACCCCTCCTCAAAAAACCCACCCTCGACCCCTCTGTCCTCCCAAACTACCACCCCCATCTCCAATCTACCTTTCCTGGAGGCCTTGAACGTGTTGTCACTTCCCAAATTCAGCCCCCCTTTCCTGCAACTCTGTTTGAATCTCCAGTAAGGTTTACCCTCTGCCATGCACTGAATTGGCCCTAATCAAAGTCACAAATGATATCCTTAGTGACTTTAATTGTGGTGCACTATTCTGTTAACCATTCTGCAGCTTTTGATATGGTTGACCACATCATCCCCAGTACCTCTCCTCCATTGTCCAGCTCAGTAGGACTGCCCTTGCTTTGTCCTACTCTTACTTATCCAATTGTAGCTAGCACATCTCCAGCAATAGAATCTCTTCTGGTCCCTGCACCATTACCTCTGGAGTCCTCCCAGGGATCTATCCTGGCCCCCTCCCCTTCCTCATCTACATGCTGCCCCTTGTGACCTCATCAAAAGACAGGTCCCACGGGTACCCTGACGACACACAGCTCTACTTCTCCACAACCTCTCTTGACACCTCCACTGCCACTTTGTTGTTAGACTACTTATCTGGCATCCAGTCATGGATGACCCATAGTTTTCTTCGATTAAACATTGAGAAGATGGATCCCATTGTCTACGGCCCCCACCACAAACTCCGTACCTTCACCACCAATTCCATCTCCCTTCCCAGCCACAATCTCAGGTTGTACCGACTGTACATAGCCTTGTCTCCTATTTGACCCTGAGCTGTGCTTCTGACCCCATAACCTTTTCATCACAAAGACTACTTCAACCTCTAATATCGCCTGCCTCCGTCCCTACCTCAGCCCATCTGCTGCTAAAATACTTACCCATGCATTTGTCACTTCCAGATTTGACTGTTTCATCGCTCTCCTGGCCGATCTCTCGTTCTCCACCCTCCATAAATTACAGCTCATCCAATACTCTGCTGCTTGCATCCCATCCTGCGTCAGTCCCACTCACCCATTACCCCTTTTCTCATTTAAACTACATTGGCTCCCGATACCCCAACATGTCAAATATAAAATTCTTATCCTCTTATTTAAATCCCTTCGTGGCCTTGTCCCTCCCTATCTCTGGAACCTCCTCCAGCCCTGAAACCCTTTGTGAACTGTGCATTCCTCCGACTCTGGCATCCTGTGCATCCCTCACTCCCTTTTCCCCACCTTTGCTGGCTGTGTCTTCACCCATCTAGGACCGATGCTCTGGAATTCCTTCCCTAAATCTCTGCCCCTCCAACTCCCTCTCCTCCTTTATGATCCTCCTTCAAACCCACCTCTGACCAAGCTCTTAGTAACCCCTCCAAATATCTCCTTGTTTGGCTTGGTTTCCATTTTTGTCTGATTACGCTTCTTGGGACTGTTTTCAGCGTTAAAGGCACTACATAAATGCAGGTTGTTGTTTTTGTTGTATTGGGTCGAAGTGATTTTCAAATCATCTTGTTACTCCTGTCAGAGTTTTTTAAGGGCATTTATCAGGACGGTATTAATTTGTGAAGTGCATTAAGTGGCACTCAGTGCCAACTGGGCTAGAAAGGGAGGAAAAAAATCAGCCACGGCTTCTGCTCTTGATCACCAATTAAATCTACTGAAAATGCGTGCAAGTTGCTCTTACCCACCCCGCTAAAAGTGGCAATTTTAAAATCTTGTCTGAAGCCCACTGCTGTACTAAGTTCAAAGTTTTTTTTTATAGGCATCACAAAAGCAATATTGGAAAATTATTAATTGGGAGAAAATTCAAATTATGATGGCATTGATTATTTATGCAGTTTATTAAAGTATATATGTTGCCAGTTGAACTAATAATGAATATGCGCTCCCATGTTTTTATGATTAATCACTTTTAGAGATACTACATTTAAACTGTAATCTGAATCTGAGCCAGGTAGGAGGAGTAAACCACTCTGATGACACCATTACTCATCCATCATCAACTCATTGGCTTGACATCCGACTGGTTTAACCTTCTGTATTAGTATCTGAAGAATAAATAAATGCATAATTTTTTTTATTCGTTCATGGGATTTGGGCGCCTGTGGCGAGGCCAGCATTTATTACCCATCCCTAATTGCCCTGGAGAAGGTGGTGGTGAGCCACCTTCTTGAACCGCTGCAGTCAGTTTGGTGAAGGTTCTCCCACAGTGCTGTTAGGTAGGGAGTTCCAGGATTTTGACCCAGCAACGATGAAGGAACGGCGATATATTTCCAAGTTGTGCTGGTGTGTGACTTGAAGGGGAACGTGCAGGTGGTGTTGTTCCCATGTGCCTGCTGCCCTTGTCCTTCTAGGTGGTAGAGGTTGTGGGTTTGGGAGGTGCTGTCGAAGAAGCCTTGGCGAGTTGCTGCAGTGCATCCTTTAGATGGTACACACTAGCCACCGTGCGCCGGTGGTGAAGGGAGTGAATGTTTAGGGTGGTGGATGGGGTGCCAATCAAAGCGGGCTGCTTTGTCATGGATGGTGTCAAGCTTCTTGAGTGTTGGAGCTGCACTCATCCAGGCAAATGGAGAGTATTCCATCACACTCCTGACTTGTGCCTTGTAGATGGTGGAAAGGTTTTAGGGAGTCAGGAGGTGAGTCACTCGCCGCAGAATACCCAGCCTCCGACCTGCTTTTGTAGCCACATATTTATGGCTGGTCCGGTTAAGTTTCTGGTCAATGGTGACCCCCAGGATGTTGATGGTGGGGGATTCAGCAATGGTAATGCGTTGAATTTCAAGGGGACTTGGTTAGACTCTCTCTTGTTGGAGATGGTCATTGCCTGGCACTTGTCTGGCGTGAATGTTACTTGCCACTTATCAGCCTAAGCCTGGATGTTGTCCAGGTCTTGCTGCATGCGGGCATGGACTGCTTCATTATCTAAGGGATTGCGAATGGAACCGAGCACTGTGCAATCATCAGCGAACATCCCCATTTCTGAACTTATGATGGAGGGAAGTTCATTGATGAAGCAGCTGAAGATGGTAGGGTCTAGGACACTGCCCTGAGGAACTCCTGCAACAATGTTCTGGGGCTGAGATGCTTGGCCTCCAACAACCACTACCATCTTCCTTTGTGCTAGGTATGACTCCAGCCACTGGAGAGTTTTCCCCCTGATTCCCATTGACTTCAATTTTACTAGGGCTCCTTGGTGCCACACTTGGTCAAATGCTGCCTTGATGTCAAGGGCAGTCACTCTCACCTCACCTCTGGAATTCAGCTCTTTTGTCCATGTTTGGACCAAGGCTGTAATGAGGTCTGGAGCCGAGTGGTCCTGGCGGAACATAAACTGAGCATCGGTGAGCATGTTATTGGTGATTAAGTGCCGCTTGTTAGCACTGTCGACGACACCTTCCATCACTTTGCTGATGATTGAGAGTAGACTGATGGGGCGGTAATTGGACGGATTGGATTTGTCCTGCTTTTTGTCGACAGGACATACTTGAGCAATTTTTCCACATTGTCTGGTAGATGCCAATGTTGTAGCTGTACTAGAACAGTTTGGCTAGAGGCGCGGCTAGTTCTGGAGCACAAGTCTTCAGCACTACAGCCGGGATGTTGTTGGGGCCCATAGCCTTTGTTGTATCCAGTGCACACAGCCATTTCTTGATATCACGTGGAGTGAATCGAATTGGCTGAAGACTGGCTTCTGTGTTGGTGGGGATATCGGGAGGAGGCTGAGATGGATCATCCACTCGGCCCTTCTGGCTGAAGATGGTTGCAAACGTTTCAGCCTTGTCTTTTGCACTCACGTGTTGGACTCCGCCACCATTGAGGATGTTTAATTGCCCATTAGTTGTTTAATTGTCCACCACCGTTCACGACTGGATGTTGCAGGACTGCAGAGCTTTGATCTGATCCATTGGTTGTGGAATCGCCTAGCTCTATCTATAGCATGTTGCTTCTGCTGTTTAACATGCATGTAGTCCTGAGTTGTAGCTTCACCGGGTTGGCACCTCATTTAGATATGCCTGGTGCTGCTCCTGGTATGCTCTTCTACACTCCTCATTGAACCAGGGTTGATCCCCTGGCTTGTTAGTAATGGTAGAGTGAGGAATATGTTGGGCCATGAGCTTACAGATTATGCTGGAATACAATTCTGCTGCTGCCGATGGCCCACAGTGCCTCATGGATGCCCAGTTTTGAGCTGCTAGATCTGTTCTGAATCTATCCCACTTAGCACGGTGGTAGTGCCACACAACACGTTGGATGGTGTTCTCAGTGCGAAGAAGGGACTTCGTTTCCATGAGGACTGTGCGGTGGTCACTCCTACCAATACTGTTATGGACAGATGCATCTGCGACAGGTAGATTGGTGAGGACGAGGTCAAGTAGGTTTTTCCCCTCATGTCGTTTTGCTCACCACCTGCCGCAGGCCCAGTCTAGCAGCTCTGTCCTTCAGGACTCGGCCAGCTCGGTCAGTGATGGTGTTACCGAGCCGCTCTTGGTGGTGGACATTGAAGTCCCCCACCCAGAGTATGTTCTGTGCCCTTGCTACCCTCAGTGCTTCCTCCAAGTGGTGCTCAACGTGGAGGACTGATTCATCAGCTGAGGGACGGTGGTAGGTGGTAATCAGCAGAAGGTTTCCTTGCCCATGTTTGACCTGATGCCATGAGATTTCATGGGGTCCACAGTCATTGTTGAGGACGCCCAGGGCCACTCTCTCCTGACTGTATATCACTGTACCGCCACCTCTGGTGGGTCTGTCCTGCCGGTGGGGCAGGATATACCCAGGGATGGTGATGGAAGAGTTTGGGACGTTGGCTGAAAGGTATGATTCTGTGAGTATGGCTATTCAGGCTGTTGCTTGACTAGGGTCGACTGGGCTTGGTTTGCCTTTGTCGTGTCCGATGCCGGGTGGTCCGTCCGGTTTTATTCTTATGACTTTTTTTAGCGAGATTGTACAACTGAGTGGCTTGTTCGGCCATTTCAGAGGACAATTAAGAATCAACCACATTGCTGTGTGTCTGGAGTCACATATAGGCCAGACCACAGAGGCAGTAGTAGAGGCGGGTACAATTTTGTCTTTTAAAAAGCATTTGGACAGTTACATGGGTAAGATGGGTATAGAGGGATATGGGCCAAGTGCAGGCAATTGGGACTAGCTTAGTGGTATAAACTGGGCGACATGGACATGTTGGGCCGAAGGGCCTGTTTCCATGTTGTAACTTCTATGATTCTATGATTCTATGATGGCAGGTTCCTTCCCTGAAGGAAATTAGTGAACCAGATGGGTTTTTATGACAATCCAGTAGTTTCATGGCCACCATTACCGATACTAGTTTTTTTTTGATTCCAGATTTTATTTAATTCATTGAATTTAAATTCCCCAGCTGCCGTGGCGGGATTTGAACTCATGACTCCGGATTATTAGTCCAGACCTCTGGATTACTCGTCCTGCAAGCAAATCCCTTTATCTGAAGCTGTCTGACACATTATTAACAGAGGGGTTTTTTTTGCATAGCAAGGAAAGTAAACTGGATATCTTTCAAAACACACTCCTCCTTTTTCCTGTATCCCCATTGTGTTGAAATAGGGACTCGTCGCACTGTCTCCTATTCCATCTCATTCTTTGCCAGGACCTGTGAAACTCCTTCCCTTCCTTCTACAATCAACAGGCTTTTGAAACCCAAGCTTGTCCCATAACCATTAGCTCCTTTTCAACCTTTGAGGTGCCCGAACTGTGGGCCGTGCACCATCACCTTGATTCATTAAGTTAAAAAAAAATGAGCAGGAATTCTTAGTTTTATTTAGCATCTTGGAGACTAACACTTGGCATTGGGGTTGTATTGTCGTAGGAGCCAAACAAACATCAAAGAGTAGTATAAAACGGCCGAAATTGGTGTTAAATTTCCTCCCATCTAGGACATGTGGTTTGGCATCAGTAGCTGTGCTAAGGTCACAGTATAAATGCTGCCAGTGTGCCACCGACCTGAAAAAAAACATTAATGTATAGTATATGCATGACCCTGTGGCATTTGAAGATGTGGTTTGGTTTTCCCCTCCGTTTATTAGATGTCCTAATGAGCGTAGTCAGATGTGTGTTTGGGATTCACAGCTGCAGACATCCCCCTGCCATGTCACGAGTGATTGGACAGTATAAAAGTGGTTGTCTGCTTGCACTGCACTGACATTGGTATCAGTGTAATTCCAGTGAATGCACCACAATTCTATGGGTTTGTCTGACCATTGTAGTCGCCGAGATTAGATTTTTGCATTTTCTGTATTTGTTGAATCACATTTTTCTTGTTGCTGTGTACTAATAAAACATGTTTTCTACAATTATAGCATTATTTTCCTTTTGGGAAGCTAAAATTGTTTCGAAGTTAGGCCGGGGATCCCCAGGAGTGTGTCTGTATTTGCAAAGGGTCTCCCAGGGTGTGTGTCAACACTTGCGCGTCCTCTCCCAGGGTGTGTGTCAACACTTGCGCGTCCTCTCCCAGGGTGTGTGTCAACACTTGCGCGTCCTCTCCCAGGGTGTGTGTCAACACTTGCGCGTCCTCTCCCAGGGTGTGTGTCAACACTTGCGCGTCCTCTCCCAGGGTGTGTGTCAACACTTGCGCGTCCTCTCCCAGGGTGTGTGTCAACACTTGCGCGTCCTCTCCCAGGGTGTGTGTCAACACTTGCGCGTCCTCTCCCAGGGTGTGTGTCAACACTTGCGCGTCCTCTCCCAGGGTGTGTGTCAACACTTGCGCGTCCTCTCCCAGGGTGTGTGTCAACACTTGCGCGTCCTCTCCCAGGGTGTGTGTCAACACTTGCGCGTCCTCTCCCAGGGTGTGTGTCAACACTTGCGCGTCCTCTCCCAGGGTGTGTGTCAACACTTGCGCGTCCTCTCCCAGGGTGTGTGTCAACACTTGCGCGTCCTCTCCCAGGGTGTGTGTCAACACTTGCGCGTCCTCTCCCAGGGTGTGTGTCAACCATAGTAGGTACAGCGCAGGAGGAGGCCATTTAACCCATCGTGCCTGTGCTGGCGCTTTGAAAGAGCTATTCAATTAGTCCCATTCCCCTGCTCTTTTCCGATAGCCCTGTAAATTTTTTCCCTTCTAGTGTTTAACACTTGCGGGATGTCTCCCAGGGGTGGGTGTGAACACTTGCGGGGTGTCCCACGTCAAATAGTTTAAAATTCTCCAGTCAGTAGATTTTGCACAAGCCATTTTCTTCGATTGGTTTTTTTGGATGTGAGCTTTAAGACTTGTGTTTGGAACATAGATTTGAATCCAGCCTAGACTGATGGTAATGATATTACACTCATGGGAATTGCACTCCGTGGCATAGAAAATCGACATGGCCACAGTGACCGTTTGAAACTTGAATTTTTAGCTCCAAATTCATCTGGAAGAGATGATCTGAAACTGTGTGGTTTTCAACAACCTTGAATGCTACAGGCAATATAGAAATTGCGTGGTAATTACATCAAGAACTGTTTACGGTTCGTACCAGGCTAATCCATATTGAGGTGAAATTGTCATAAGCCGCTGAGTGGTGGACAAAGCACAAAACTTGATCATATCCGTGGCAGATTTTCTGATGTCAGCGATAGTTCCAGAACATTGCTCCAAAATCAACATTGACAGTTGGACCAGGGGCAGCAAATGGCCAACTTTCAGATTGAAATCAAGAAGTGTTTCTTCGCATTGAGTGATCAGCTCATTGAATGGATGTCCTTAGTGGAAGCAAAACCATGAACCCATTTAAGAAACCGTTGGATACAGTGATGGGTTAAGAACTGAAGGGGCTTTCTGAATGGTTGAGTTCGGATGTGTTGAATGATCATCCACATCTGTATCTATCTTGTCATCTAAGATTGCTCTCTCTGAGCTGGAGAGGGAGTAGAAAAATCAGTTTGTTCTTGTGCATTAGCGACCATTTTGAAAGCAGCTTTAGGCAAGTTCTGGGGACAAGTTGGGCAACAGCATGTAGAGGCGGAGAATGAAGGGAGACCTAACTAATATGGTGGTTGAAGGTTAGCTAAAGGCACTGATCAGTCCAAATTTATTTACCTTTGATTTTTAATAAAACTAATAAAATTTTAAAAATAGATTATAAAAAAAATTGCTCTGCAACAGGTACAGTGCAAGCCTAGTGCAAGCAAAATACTCAGGAATGACTGCTCCTCTGTTCTTGAGATGTGTGCAACATTGGCAAGTCAGCATTTATTGGCCATTCCTATTTGCCCTGAGGGCATTGAGTCAATCATATAGTGACTGGAATCATGTATAGCCCAGATTGGGTAGGGGTGGCAGGTTCTCCTCCCTAAAGGACACTAGCGAACCAGTTGGGTTTTTATGGCAATCGGCAACTTGGTCATTCTTCCTAGTACTACTCCACAAATTACCAGATTGTTGAATTAGATTTCACAATTTGACATGGTGGGATTTGAACTCTCAACCTTTGGTTTGTTAGTCCACTATCATAACCAGTAGGACACTACCAATGTAAATTTTTTACAGGTTGCTGTGAACTTGGAGCTGAAGGGCTGGCAACAGAAAATGAAGCAGATTCTCTGAGTCACTGATGTGCTTTATTCAGTTAACCTCTGCCAGAAACATATGAAGACAGTCTTGCAAAAAATGCCATTCAGAATCCATCAGCTGCTAATCTTCTTTCAATTATGCATGACAGTAAAACTAATTAAGTCAAAGCATGTTGATCCCTGAAAGCCTATAATACTCACTCACACAAGACCCATTATGAAAGGACACTTTTGAAAGTGCAGGAAGATTGAAATGGAGCAGTCATCATTTTCCCTGTGTGCAGTGTGGTGGTTCAGGAGAATTCCTTGCATAGCATTTACAGTGAAGGGTGAAGTTGGCGAACCAAATCACCATCTACTACTCAGCTCAGTCCTTCCTATGACCTCAAAATTGTCCAACTCTTTACCCCCCTCGGTCTTTCCTTCCTTCTACTCTATAGGCTTTCAAAACAGAAGCTAGGTATCACCTGATCAATACTCCTGATTTACCTCATCTTCTCTCCTGCTCTTTTCAACCTTGATGCTGTCATACAGTGGACTTTGACCTTTCACCCAGAAATCTTACAATGCAGTTTGTATGAAGCGACATGTCTGCTATTTTAATGGATGCGGACAGCCATTAAAATAGGCTAATGAAGAAATTTCTTTTCACCTAGAGGGTGGTGGGGGTCTGGAACTCACTGCCTGAGAGGGTGGTACAGGCAGAAACCCTCAACTCATTTTAAAAAAAAACACCTGGATGTGCACCTGAAGAGCCACTGACCAAATGCGGGAAAGTGGGATTAGGCTGGATGGCTCGTTTCTCAGCCGGCACGGACGTGATGGGCCGAATGGCCTCCTTCTGTGCTGTAAATTTTCTGTGACTCTATGGTTCTGTTAAAACGGAGAGCTGAGTAATTTCATACAAATGGGTTGTGCTTGTACAGTAATATTGCATAGTATAATTTCACACGGGTTTGTACAGTAATGCAGTATCAATTCATACAATTCATTTGTACAGTATTGCACAATGTAATTTCATACAAGGGTTTATATAATATCGTGTAATTTCACACACAGGTTGTAAAAGACTGTGTAATATCGCATAGTGTACATCGTAAGCTTTTTTTAAAATTTGATTTTTGAAATCCTTCTTCAATGCTCGCTGGGCTAAATAGTCACTTTCTTGGTGCAAATGAGATGAACTTAATAGAACAGTGCAGTCTGTTCTTTTTTAGCGCATCGGATTTGGATCTTGATCGGAATTCCCGACTCAGTCAGTTCCTGATGTTAAATGAGCAGTCAGGAGAGGTTCGGAGAGTTAAACAATCGGGGGTGGGACCAGCCACAATCTAGTAGTCCCCAAACTCTCTGCTTTACTTAATAGTCTTAATTTCGAAACTGTTCCCTACCCAGGTATAGGGTGAACTCATTGAAAAATACATAAAAGGGGCAAGAAAGGGAAGGAACAGAACATCTGAGATGTTTTGTGTCAAATGTTCATATTGACAGCAAATTTTGTTGTCTGGAAGAAATTTCTATGGGGTAGAGGTCATGGCGGTCAATTTCAAGTAATCCTTCAAAATGAGAATAGCCAGTCTGATTGAGATCCATCAAGAGTGTCTTAAACTGATACTGACTTGTTAGAAATGTGAATTTAGTCCACTAATAGGGATAGCATATCAGAGAATGTCTAGTACTGACCTGAAATTTATAATAGGCACAAAGGCAAAATTAGTGCTGTTATTTCAGTTAGCTCATTTTTAGAAAGGACTTTGTTTTTTTAGCATCTACTGAAGAGAGACTGGATTCTAGAGATCACGTTTATATAGATTTGTTTTTTGAAAATACATTCTATATGTTAATGTTATGTTTATTAAGGTGAGGTATGCTCCTGAGGGGGAATGGAACACTTGCATATTTCAGGCACCCGGTGTCATCATCAAACACTTAGGGTCAAGCACTGCAGAGCACTGCTCCCCCTACACAGCCCTATCAAGCACTGCCAGGTTCACACTGCATGGGTTAGATACAGAGTAAAACTCCCACACCCATGCCTCTGAATGAGATTACCTTTGTGAATAAAAAGGGGATTTTGGTCAACACCATTTGCTGCTGTAATAAGAGCTGCTTGAGATGTGCATTCAGGTTTATGGACTATAGAAACCCTCCAGCTGTATAAACTGTCCTCTCTCTTTTACTAACAAAACAATTTGGTTACGATTTTATTTTGAGATTTGATATTCTCACAAATTAAGCATGGATTTTATTATGAAAAAAATCAGATCCCAAGTGATTCTGTCTGTTAAAGTATTACTGTTCCAAACTTTTAATTTAGTAAAAACAAACCTGGCTCGTGCAACTAAAGCAACTGGAAAAAATTGCATCTTCTGCTTAGTCTGCAATTTTCAGTTTCAAATCTTCTTGTATTTTCTGTGTCCTCATTGTACCATGCATTTACTGTGGAAATTGAAACTAACATTTATAAAAATGTAATTTGAAATCTTGCCTCGTTTTGTCAAAAGTTAGGTTGAAACATCCGTTTAGTATATATTGTTTTACAGGACATATCCTGCTCTTCAGATAGATCATTCCAGCCAGCAGCAAAATTGTGGTGCACAGTAAAAATCTCAACCTATTTTTCCTTAAAAAATTTGAACCATAATTTATAGCGTAGAGTTGGAATCAGAAAGGTTTAATTTGTGTGCCAATAATTTTTGTTGTCAAATCAAATTAATATCACATCATCAAATTCATGTATTCTATCTATAACTTTATACATCAAATAGTTTCTAAATATATTTTTCCAAAGGCTCCCATCAGCTTGCTACAGGTCTCGATTGATAACGTGATTAGGATTCTGTCCTGAAGAAGCATGTCTGCGTGCATTGCCAACATATGCCGGTAGTCTTCAGTAACTGGTACAAATGATCTTTGTGGTCAGCGAGGCTTGAAATTTAATAAATTCAGTATCTGAGTCTGTGTTAAATTAGATTTGTTATTTGTCCTCTTGGTGTTTAATCTTTTAAATATGATCTGCTAAAATGCAATTACACAACTCAAAAGTTTTATTTCATACTAATTTTTTTTTTTGAAGAGGTCCCAGTGATTTGCTGACGTGATGCCGAAAATGATCATTTGTTAATAGCATTTGATTTTCCCGCGAGTTGTTAGTGCAGCCATCTTTTAACCAGTCTAAAGCTGCACAGACAGGGTTCCCAAAATAAAAAAAATCCTCTGCAAATGCACGGACCTTGTCCAATCGTGTACGCAGAAATACCAAATAATGACAATAAGTGTAGAGTGGTGTTTTTTAAAACACACATCTTTTATCCTCCCTGGTTTCCAAATATCAAAATTACCAGGTGGTTCTCTTACAATGGCCTGTCTGGTTTTAAACCACACACCCACCCATGCATTTTGTGTTTGGTTTACCTTGCCATTTGCCTCATCTCTCTTGGCTCATAATCTGACTTTCTTTGTGTTCTCAATGCTTTTCTACCACTTCAACATTCTCCCCCCCCCCCCCCCCCCCCCACTTCCTGTGTCTCCTTTTCTCCAAATCTAAGTCTTGCTTTCATTCTCAGTTTTATAAAGTGCGTTTTGTAGCTGTTCAAATGTCACTGCTTTATGTTGGTCTCTGTTTTCTATGTATTTCTTTTATTCTAATATTCCTCCTGTTTCTCATCCTGACATGCTCCTGTCCTTGGTGCTCTCTGCTGATCAGCTGTGTGATTGTTGTTGGTTAAACTCCAGCAGTACCCCCGCCCCACCCCACCCCACCCAAATACATTTGGGTATCCCCAAACCTTGGCTCTGGTGGCCTGCGTGTAAGCTCTCTGGGGTTTGGTAAATGGGTGTGTCCCTGTGAGTAGAATGTGTGCACTCTCCATAGGGCAAACAGAAATTCTACCTATGTGGATTTCTTTAAGGCTTGTTTAGAAGAACCTTAAATGGGGAAATAAGTTTCCAGGCTTGTCTCACACCCAGCTGTCCAGACAAAAGTCTTTAGTACTTGACTTGGAGGTGTAATGAGAGGGTAGTATTCACCTGTGCACTTAGTCACATTTTTACCTTTTAATTTCTTAAATATAATTTCTTAAGTTCATCAACCAGTTCATTTAATCTTGGTCTATGCTGCATTAATTAATCCCAACCAGGCTAGCTGTAGAGGTGCTATAATTGTTTTCCTGGGCTGAGGAGGGAGCTATTTAATATTTAGTAACTTGAATTGTAGTTTGACAGCCTGGAGTTGTTGGGCTGTTTGTGAATTATGGGTGTTGTACTGTATTTGTATATTTGCTAGTATTACCCTATTTCTTATCTAGACACTGCCCCTGTGCTTAATACACATGTAATATCAATGAGTGGTTGATGGATGAAGTTAGAATTTCACAATTGAAGTGCTTACCCTTTAGCCTATTTAAAATTTATACAATAATACAGCACAGAAGGAGGCCATTCGGCTCATCCTGCATGTGCTGGCTCTTTGAAAGAGCTACCCAATTAGTCCCATTCCCCTGTTCTTTCCCATAGTCCTGCAAATTTTTCCCCTTCAAGTGTTTATCCAGTTCCCCTTTGAAAGTTATTATTGAATCTGCTTCCACCACCATTTCAGGCAGTGTGTTCCAGATCTTAACAGTTTGCTGCATAAAAACATTTCTCCTCAATTACCTTAAATCTGTGTCCTCTGCTTACCAACCCTTCTGCCACTGAAAACAGTTTCTCCTTATTTACTCTATCAAAACCCTCATGATTTTGAACACCTCTGTTAAATCTCCCCATAACCATCTCTGCTCTAAGAGCAATCCCAGCTTCTCTAGACTCTCCATATAACTAAAGTCTCGCATCCTTGGTACTCTTCTAGTAAATCTCCCCTGCACTCGCTGTAAGGCCTTGACATCCTTCCTAAAGTGTGGTGCCCAGAATTGGCCACAGTACTCCAGCTGGGGCCTCACCAGTGATTTATAAAGGTTTAGCGTGACTTCCTTGCTTTTGTGTACTCTGTTTATAAAGCTAAGGATTCCATATGCTTTTTTAACAGCCTTCTCAACTTGTCCTGCCACCTTCAAAGATTTGTGTACGTGTACCCCCAGGTCTCTCTGTTCTTGCACCCCCTTTCAAATGGTACCATTTAGTTTATATTGCCTCTCCTCATTTTTCCTACCAAAATGCATCACTTCACACTTCTCTGTGTTAAATTGCACCCGTTATGTGCCTGGTTATTGTTTTAAATGTTTGTTCACTAAAGTGAGATGAGCTCCACGGTGACACTGATGTCTAGATTGCCTTTCTCTCTGTACAATCGTACCTCCTGTCATCTGAGCTAAGACAGCTAGGGGGGACAGCACACAGCAAAAGGGCTGTGAATGTGAAGAAATATAAAATTAAGGATCCAAGTCCAACTGCAGCATCTCTACCTCCACCATGACTGAGGCCAGCTTACTCAGCATAGACTGGAGATTAAACTTGGGATCTTCCTGACTTTTGTGGCTGTCTACCATTCAAACATTTTAATGATTTTTAAAAAATGCTCCCCATGAGATACGGCTTTATTTTTTGTTTTTTAAAGGTAAAAGAGCGTGAAGGAAAAATGTAATTAGTAATTTAAATACATGGAAGCTAAATCACACACTGGGCTGATGAACTGCATTTTATATTTAAGGAATGAACATGAATTATTTAATCCAGAGATCAGTCGCACAGTACACCGGCAGCAGGATGTAAATACAGTGTGACAATTTTACATAAGTAGTTTCCAATATAAATGGTAGATGTAGGAATTTATAATGGAAATATAAAAATAAGGACAGAATGGACTATTTTAAAATGGGACCTGAATTCCATCTGTGTGGCCAGGTCCATTTATTACCTGACCTCTAACCCCACTTCACCTGAAGACTGTAATTAGTCTTGGCTCCGTGTGTGCAGCACCACAATTATTGCCTAGTGTACGTATATATTGCATGTCTCATGGCTGCCTGTCTCTCTTCAAACATCACTCTTCAAAAGAATTCTAAAACTCCCTTTCTTTATCTCTTTTTATTTAATTCTGAATAAATTTGCAGGCTTCTGCCAAAATGTAAGTTATTCCAGACTGGTTTCTTCTGACCCGAAGCCAGAGATTTACAGGCAACTTCAATTTGCAAACTTCTCAAGAGCAATTAGATGCTAATTGACCTTGGGCTTTTGTTTATTATTTACAACAATAAGGCATTGTGGCCTTAAAGGGACAGGCAAGATTAATCACAGATCCACCTTAGCAGCAGACTAATATATTGGGCATTATATGGTATAACACGCCTGTCATTATAAAACAGTCCAGCACGTGAGTGCAAAAGACAAGGCTGAAACGATAAAACCATCTTCAGCCAGAAGGGCCAAGTGGATGATCCATCTCTGCCTCCTCCTGATATCCCCACCATCACAGAAGCCAGTCTTCAGCCAATTCGATTCACTCCACGTGATATCAAGAAACGGCTGAGTGCACTGGATACAGCAAAGGCTATGGGCCCTGACGACAACCCAGCTGTAATGCTGAAGACTTGTGCTCCAGAACTAGCTGCGCCTCTAGCCAAACTGTTCTAGTATAGCCACAACACTGGCATCTACCTGACAATGTGGAAAATTGCCCAGGTATGTCCTGTCCACAAAAAGCAGGACAAATCCAATCCGGCCAATTACCGTCCCATCAGTCTACTCTCAATCATCAGCAAAGTGATGGAAGGTGTCGTCGATAGTGCTATCAAGTGGCACTTACTCACCAATAACCTGCTCACCAATGCTCAGTTTGGGTTCCACCAGGACCACTCGGCTCCAGACCTCATTACAGCCTTGGTCCAAACATGGACAAAAGAGCTGAATTCCAGAGGTGAGGTGAGAGTGACTGCCCTTGATATCAAGGCAGCATTTGACAGAGTGTGGCACCAAGGTGCCCAAGTAAAATTGAAGTCAGTGGGAATCGGGGAAAACTCTCCAGTGGCTGGAGTCATACCTAGCACAAAGGAAGATGGTAGTGGTTGTTGGAGGCCAATCATCGCAGCCCCAGGGCATTGCTGCAGGAGTGCCTCAGGGCAGTGTCCTAGGCCCAACCATCTTCAGCTGCTTCATCAATGACCTTCCCTCCATCATAAGGTCAGAAATGGGGATGTTCGCTGATGATTGCACAGTGTTCAGTCCCATTCGCAACCCCTCACATAATGAAGCAGTCCATGCCCGCATGCAGCAAGACCTGGACAACATCCAGGCTTGGGCTCATAAGTGGCAAGTAATATTCGCGCCAGATAAGTACCAGGCAATGACCATCTCCAACAAGAGAGAGTCTAACCACCTCCCCTTGACATTCAACGGCATTAACATCGCTGAATCCCCCACCATCAACATCCTGGGGGTCACCATTGACCAGAAACTTAACTGGACCAGCCATATAAATACTGTGGCTACAAGAGCAGGTCAGAGGCTGGGAATTCTGCGGCGAGTGACTCACCTCCTGACTCCCCAAAGCCTTTCCACCATTAGGGTTAGGGTTAGGATGGAATACTCTCCACTTGCTTGGATGAGTGCAGCTCCAACAACACTCAAGAAGCTCAACACCATCCAAGATAAAGCAGCCCGCTTGATTGGCACCCCATCCACCACCCTAAACATTCACTCCCTTCACCACCGACGCATCGTGGCTGCAGTGTGTACCATCCACAGGATGCACTGCAGCAACTCCCAAACCCACGACCTCTACCACTTAGAAGGACAAGAGTAGCAGACACATGGGAACAACACCACCTGCACGTTCCCCTCCAAGTCACACACCTTCCCGACTTGGAAATATATCGCCGTTCCTTCATCGTCGCTGGGTCAAAATCCTGGAACTCCCTTCCTAACAGCACTGTGGGAGAACAGTCACCACACGGATTGCAGCGGTTCAAGAAGGCGGCTCACCACCACCACCTTCTCAAGGGCAATTAGGGATGGGCAATAAATGCTGGCTTTGCCAGCGACGCTCACATCCCATGAACGAATAAAAAAAAACAACATTGGTGACCTCAATTATTTTTGAACCAGTCCCAAATGTGATAAATAAATCAAGGTAGTGGCACAACATCCATTGTGTTGTGTAATTCTTGTATTTAATAATATTAGCATTATATTCAGAAAAATTAAAAGACTACATAAAATCTTTCACCAATCTTTTGCCTTTGTTCCCAATTTTCTTTTCTTTTTCCACCCCTCTTTCCCCCCCCCCCCCCCACCACCACGCACTATCTTTTGTGTCTCACTGTCGCAATTTATTCTTATTGGGGGAAGTTTATCGGGAAGCATTTTGCATGGTTGTGAATTCCAACGACACTTTGATCCCATAACTTGATCTGTAAGTTAGTTCCCGTAGCCTTCAGCTGTGTCCTCATCTAATCAGGAAAATTTTCAAATTAATATGAGTATTTTTGTTTTTATTTCCATTTTTCATACATTATTTTTAATTAAAATTAGGCAAGCGTTGGTGAGGAGTGAAAGTGAGAGCACTAATAGGAGATTTATATGTGCTGCTTTCTATGATCTGTAGATTGTGTTATTCAACATGTCTCCTGTTTGCAAGCTTTCTGAATATAGATGTTCAGCTTTAGTGATCTTCTGTCACACCCAGATACAGCTGAATATTGTGACATCAATCACCAAATTATACCGAGGTACTCACTACATCTGATTCTGATACATTTTATAATTGGGTAGGTTTTGATGCAGCAATCATGTAAATATATAGTTTCACTGAAAGTAAGAGAATTAAAACTTGTGAAATTGTTCCTCATTAAAACCAGTGTCTTGTTTGGGGTGGTCTTTTCTTTTCAAATGCCATGAAACATCGCCTGGCTGACTGGGTAGGTGGGTTACCTGTGTGTGCAGTTATGTAACGGGCTGAAGTACAAAATCGGGTGGATGGAGCATAGGGGTTGAGCAGAGGGTGCAGTAGAGGCGTGAGTTCTGAGGTTTGCTTTGCTGCTGAGTAAAATTAATGAATCATGAGTGAAATCTTATCAAAATACAGCAATATATGGGAAAATTGTGTTTTTAAGATAGGGTCTTTTGGTGTCTGGTTCAAATTTTATAGATGTTTAGACAGTCCACTTAAAAACGTGGATAGATGGCATCTCTAATAGTAGTTGACAGCGAAGACTGGCTAAAGACGTCACGTCCTTCGACTTTTGCTTCTTCCTCATGGGTGGTGTGGGAATGTTCCTCAAACCTTTGCTTGGCACCAGCCTGAGATTAGAAACTCTGTGGGAAATCACAAACGTAGGCCCGTGCACTTGCAGCATTTTGATGTCCCAGCAGCTACAGCATTCGTATAATGACTCTAATGAGAAGAATATACTGAAGTATCACACAAGTGGCAGAAGAGGGCACTGAACAAGACACAAGAAATATTAAAGGGAACTGGAGGCACTTTTGGAGTTTTAAGGAAGATTTTGATTTGAGAGAGATAGTGGGGTGAAATGGTTTGGGAAGAGTGTTTCAAAAAGAAAGGCCATAGTGGCTGAAAGATCTGTCTCTGGTGCTAGAACAGAGGGACAAGCAGTAATCCAGTGTCAAAGGAGCAGAGAACCTAGGCTTGGAGAGAAAGCTGGAAAATGCTGCTAAGGTGAGATGGATTGAGACCCTGGAGTGGATTGAAAACCAGAAGCACACTGGGGAACAGGGAGCCAGTGGACCTTCACAAAGCACCAAGATGATGGGTGTACAGGACTTGGTGTGAGAGAGGATTTAGTGACACTATTCTGGACACTCACTGCCAATATCTCCCAGCTGTCCCTGGGATTATGTTCTTCATCGACTCTACTTCTGGAGTTGTAGCAGGAGATGAGCAGGGACTGAAAGCTGTGATGTTTGCTGTATCTGATATTGTTGTATCTGTAGCACTGTATGAGTTTATTCACTGGACAGATTGCTGTAACCGGATTTACACACAGTCGGAGCTAGCTGCAATCCACGGTTTATTCTTTAACATCCTACACCATGAATAATTGTATTTTCAATGTTAGAATTTTTATAAACAAATGATTAACTTATTTACTCCAAAATTACGTTTGCCCTCAGGAATGCTGAGGATATCAGTGCCATTCTAGCACATCCATTAATAAAGATATTTGGAGGTCACAGTAAATTAAAGGATTTTTGGGGATCTATAGATTGTACAAATTTGATCTTAGGACTTTTGTTAAAAGTAAAAGGAAATAAATGAAAATTGTGAAGAATAGTTTGGGTTGAAAGGTTTAGCAGCATTTTATTGCATGTACTGAATCATTACTGTTGAGCTCGAAGTAGTCATTTAATGCAATGTAAACTGCTGAATATGGGCCATCCTGCCAGGCTGCCAGGAGGAAGAGTGAGTTGGTATAACAGAGATCCAAACTTTGCAAAATTAAATTGTTTAGTTATCTGGCGAGTGCAGTAGGAGACAGGGAGCTAAAACTGCTGCCACAATAGGTCACTGACTTGCATTTGGAGACTGTTTCTTAAAGTAGGATTCTCAGGCTACAGGAGATAATACTTTGCTGCTACTTACATGTAATTAGTTTAAAGATTGCTCTGCCACCCAAAATATTAGCAGTCCACAAATCTATTTGGACAGTTCTAGGGCTAGTAACTTCTTTAACTTATTTATCCCTCAATTCCCCCCCCCCCCACCCCCCTCCTCCAGAAGGTGCTGACTCTTGCCTGGGTACAATTTCACAGGGTGCTGGTTACTCCCAGTCCAAGTGGTCGTTGTTTATGTATGAGCCTAAACAGTGAGTGATGGCAGGATACTTATAGGAAGCATCACATTGGACTCATCTTGTCCTTACCCAACACATGCACAGTTTCCAGTAGGAATTATGGAATATTTCCTACTTGAGAGTGGGACTGAGATTATGGATGGATAATCTGGATTTGCAGTTGTGAATGGGATAATGCAGGTCTGAGCTTGTGTGTTGGGTACTGGGTGTCTGAGGTTGTGAGTAGGGTAGTGCAAGTAGAAGATGGTGAATGGGATAGTTGGGTTTACACCTATTTCCCATGACTGCACAGGAAGTTGGTGCTCCAACATTTTTTAACATTGCTTGAATAATTTGCAACTGTTCCATTTTGCCTCGGTTGTTTATCATCACAGTCCAGCTTGTAGTGTGCAAGGCAAAATGGCAGTTGAAATGACCATGCTCTTTACTGTGAAACCACTCTGCAGCTTATGGAGAGTCTTCACCCATGTACTTTTAACAGAGTATGTTCTGCTGTGCTAAAAAATATAGGTAAGGACTGCCAACACTGAGGGTTTAACAGAAGAGCTGCAAAGGCAAATATATGATAGTCAGATAAAAAGGGTCTGTTAAATGCACAGGATGACATAATTAGATGAATCAAAAGATCAAAGTTGGATACATGGAAGGGATGAACTAAAGATGATTGGGGAGTGGATGGATGGAGATGGATGAAAAAAGATTAAAACAAAGGAGAATGAGTGTTTTATATTTTGCTCAGTGACTCTGTGCTTGATGCTGAGGTGGTGCTCATTCTGAGCAGTGTTTTATATTTGGGCTATAACTTTGAAGTCAGAAAGTTTAACCATTCACCACTGACTGGAGCTGGAGCAGCGATTGTGCTTTGTGACTGTTCATTTTTGATTTCTACAGCCTCCCTAGCTCCCTATCATGCCTCACTTACCTTCCCCCAAACTAGTAGGTGCCCACACTGATTATAGAAATGGCACTGAACTGCTGGGGTGACTAGGGCTGATAGTGCACTATCTTCAGTACTGTATTAGGATTTCAATAAATTGTAATGGTAAACATGTTAAATTTTTGTACTAGATCTTGTTTGAACTGAAAATATCTGCCAGAACAATTAGATTCTAGATTCTGCCCTTCAAACTTGGGCTCTGTGTGAAGGGAGCATTTTAAGCTAATGGTGAAGTCCTGGATGGTCCAGGTCTGTTGCTGATGGTGGTACTGGTGTGATGGGAGCCAAATTGGATGAATGAAGGTATCACGGACCAGTAAAGTGTTCTGCGCTTAAGTGTGATTTTTTTTTTTCCCTGTGGTGTATTACACTAAATAATCCTGGTGACAGCACTGATGTTGTGTGAGTAGGTCTGGCAGTTCCTCATAATTAGTGGGTGAGGGGTGGGAGCTGAGCGTACAGGCACACAAAAAAAGACAGAACGAGCAAGTGCAATATGTCGGCCAGCCTTTGGAATAATGAGACGTGGGGAAGAAAGGAATTAACCTGGAAATAGGTACTGGGGAAAGCAGACTCGAGGAGGGAGAAAATGTCAGTTTTAAACAGAGCAGTTTCCTTTCAATTCAGGATCAATGCCTTCCCATATTTCATGTTTTTTAAACTATTAAAAATTTATAATGTGTAAGACTTTTTTATGTGTAAGACATTTTCCCACATCCTTTGAAACCTCAAGACTGTTTAATGAGGATGACTTATTATGTTGAGTCAAGATATAGCTGCACATATCTTACTCCCAATGGACAGTCTTCATCTGTTCCTCCTCTTGGGTGCAATTTATAGTTGCAGAACTTCACCCAATTTTTCTTTATTCTAATTATAGAAATGAGTTTGTGTAAAGTTTGTTCCTTTTAAAGAAAATCGTTTCATTTTGTAGCTTTGAGCCTTTAATCTAGTGAAACGCATTTGTATTGTTTGTGAATTAATCAATTGTGCCACTTCTGGCTGGGAAGTTGGAAAGCATCATTTTACATCGGGGCATGGATGAGAGAGCTAATTGAACATTACACTCAACACAAGTGCTCCCTCGCCTCAATTATCCTTGATCTTCGAATCCTGGTGTAAAGGTTGGATCTCCTGATAGTGGGCATCTCCTCTCCATATCCCAAGTGGGCAGACTGGCTGCTTGCAGACCTTGCTGGTACCCCATTTGTAAGTGGTCATGGGGGAAAGGGGGAGGTGTGTAAGACTGTTTGGGATAATTTGCCTTTACTTGTACTTTCCCCAACAGCACAAATGAGATTGGAAACTTGCTATGTGCACTGCCCCCGATCAGGGGAACCATCCACTTATACTGATGGGCAGCACAGAAATTGTGGCGTTGTGCAGCTTTAGAATTATTTTTAAAAAGTAGTATTAATTTACTTTCTGTTTACATGCAAGTTCATTCCTCAAGAAATGCCTGACTCTTGCAGATTGCCTGTACTGATATACTAATATTGAATTGTGCTTGTTTGCAGCCTTTTCAGAGAGAAAAGAACTTTCAGACTGACAAAGATGGCAGTCAGCTTTTCAAGGGACATCGGTAAAGAACTGTTCATTAACTGTTTAGCATCAGAATCACAACTATGTAGGCTAAACAAATGATCCAAGTGAGCACCAATAATTACCTTATTGTGGAGTTTTTCTTTAAAGTAATGGCAGTTTCACTTATGACAAGATAGAATGAATGTCCAATTCTATTCTCCGACCATCCTTCCTGCCCCCCAGGAAATTTTGTTTTTATCATTTTTCTCCGCTATGACCTGCAGGACATTGCATCATTGAACTAATCCCTGATTTTGCTTAAAGTTTTTTCTGTCAAGCACAAAGGCCTTGTGATATTTTCTGCGGACACTGCTAATTCATATGGAAACTAATACCTTTTAATGGTAACAAACCAGAATCTTTTTGTTAAGAAATATTCCGGGCCAATTCCTTTCTCTTCCCACCTCGGGGGAAAAATGGTGTTGGAACTTTGGGAGGATTGAAACACTTCAGAATACTGATACCACTCGTTGATTTCCTGTGAGCCACATGAGTAGTTAGGGAGTGGGATGTGGGACTGATCAAAAACAAAACAGTGAAAACCACATACACCTCAACCATCTATCAGTTTTTAATATATTTATCTTGACAAAGTGTGATTTCACTGACACGCTGTCCTGTCCTAAAACATAAATTGCACAGGTTACTTATTTCAGCAGGACAACAAATGGAAATGTGGGGCAGGGGAAAGTTAGATACATTATTCGATGAAAAATTCCACTTTTATTCTCGCGTGTGTCCTGGTAACCAGACCCTACTCAATGTGTGTGCTTTTAAAGAACTAACAGTGCTTGTATAAATTATAAATGTTTTCACATTGTTGTGCTTTGAAGTGCAAGAATCTGTAGCGCGGGTGTTATCCATTATATACATTTGCACTCATTTTTCTACTGTTGCCAGGAAAAGTGCCCCTTGGCAAGTTAACCTTTTTGTTTCCAAAACTTGAGCTTGATCACTTTCTGCCAGAGGATTTGGAGAATCATTTTGTTGCCTTCTAGAGAACACAATGTCCTGGAAAGTGATATTTGTAAAGTGTTTTGATATCCTCAACTACACCACAGATCAATTGTTTCCCAACCGAGTGCCGCCAACCCCCCCCACCCCCCCCCCCCCCCGAGCTGAGAAGACAGACAGGTGACGGAAACCTCTGTTAATGCCTCTCCATTAATCATGGGAGTCAACAGCTGCAGAATGATATAAAAGTGCCTTTTTAAATAATGCATAGTCCTCTAGTGATTTGAAAGAGAGATTTGCATTGATATAGCACCTTATCACATCTTCACACACAGTGAATTACTTTGAAGTGCAGCAAAAGTTGCTGTTTAGGGAAGCACCCTTGCATTTTGCACACAGCAAGATCCCACAAACAGCAATGAGATGGATGACCAGTAATTTGTCTTTGGTGTTCGTTGAGGAGGATTGTTGGCCATGACACTGGGTGAACTTGATGCTACTCATCAATTGCTTTCATGTAACGTCCACCAGAAGCATCAGAGGAGGCAGTCAGGGCCTCGGTTTAATATCTCATCTGAAGGATAGACCTCTGGCATTGCAGCACTCTCAGTACTACATTGGAGTGTCAGCCTAGATTATATTCAAGTTCTGCAGAGTGGCTCCAATCCAGAACTTTCTGACTCAGAGATGAGAGTGCAACCAACTGAGCCAGACTGACACTTGTAATGCTAATGTAGAACAGGAAAAATGTGAAATCAAATGTAAGTAGTTAATATTCATTATTATCTGAATAAACTTACCCTTTTAACCTTTTTTCATAAAGTGCGTTAGCATCTTCACTACATTCAGAGGGTCAGCATTTGTAATCAGCCCTCTGGTAACTGACTCAAATACATGTCCCAAGTTATGACTTTGATATTTAAATAGAACTTCAGGTGCAATTGCATCTTAATTGCTCCTTATTTGCTCCTTAGCGGTGTCATACATAACTGTAGTACTTCACCCCGTTAATTGACATATCTAAAGTGACAAAGCTTAAAGACCAAAGGGATGCCAGCATCTTTGCTAGTCTGCCTCGGTATAAAATTATTTTAAAACAAGTGCATTAAAGCCTTGATCTAACGTGTGAATTGTGAGCCAGATAAAATTGACTTTCTAGATGCAGTAGCTGAAACAGGATCCCAATTTCTGCATCTCCTTCAGGGCCTCCAACTCGCTTAAAAACATCTCTCCATTGGCACTCTCGGTCCCCGACCCCCTCCCTTTTTCTCGGTCCCCGACCCCCTCCCCGGAATCCAGTCTCGAGTAGATTTTCAACTTGCTACCTCGCCGTTTATCTGGCTTGTTATTTGTTTTTCCATTTAAATCAATGGAAATAAAAATCAGATAGTTTCTAAATGGGGCGGCCGATTTGCAATGCCAGTTTTAAGCCAGGGTAGCATGTCGAAAATCTACCCCTCTGTCTATTCTTCTCCCCCTCTCTCTCTGCCTCACCCACACTTGCTGAGTTTATCGATCTTGGTGGGAACAGCAGTAGGGGACTCAGTTGGTCCCAGTACCCTGGGGTGAGTGAGGGGAAAAATCAGCTAGGATTCTCATTCCTGTTAGTCACCTGTGAACCCCTGCGGGAAAGTTTGCGTGTGTGGACAGGATTGGGCTCTGCTGTGATTCCCTTCATGTTGGACTATCCTGCTATCACTTGCTGTCTAAATTTGCACACATGAAGAATAACAATTTGGGTGAGGGCAGTCAGTGCTGATGGAACCATACCCCAGTAAGAATCAGGGGCAGGAGGGGAGAAAATTGTGGGGGAGAAGGAATAATTTGTAGTTTCTCAATATTGAACTCCAACTGGATACTTCGTTCCTTAGGAATCAGGTGACTTGTCTGTCGGTCTCCATGGATGGGACGATGCTAATTTCAGGGTCACACGATGAGACGGTGAGACTGTGGGACATTCAAAGCAAGCAGTGCCTGAGAACAGTCAATCATAAAGGTAAGACTATAATATTTGTTAAACGGAGATGCTTGAGTACATTTGGGGTTCCCCTTACAGTTAAACACACACCCTTGTGGGTGACTGTAGTATTGTTTATGCAATTTTGCAGGGGAGCTTCTTCCAAAACTCCATTCATGTAATTCCATTGTCATCACTCCTGCCTTGCAGAATCTTAGACACTAATTGAATAAACCTGGTCCAAGTATGAACGGCTCCCAGCTATTCCTGTTTTCAATCTTCATTTCATTTCACCATTCTCATGTCTCATTTCACGTAAAGATAGCAAAACAGGATAACAATCAAATCTTTCACGTATTAACAGCTTGCCAAATAATTCCTGATGAAATGTCTTGTGTTTTTAACTTGCATTCAGCTGCAGAATGAATGACTGAAGTAACTGAGATTTAGATCATGCTGAGTTGCTCCATTTTATGTGTGTACTGTAGAAAGCAGAATTGGAGTTTAAAATGTCTTGGTAAACTAATTGAACACCAGGGAAGCACAACAATTGGCCTTAGTGACCCAGGGCTAGTGGGAGGAGAAAATATCAGTCAAAGTTCTTAATACCGATCACAATGCATTGATTGCTGCTCAAAAGTACGCAGATGAGGGACTTGAAATTATTTAAACTGTGCTAAACTCAGGTAATTTTGACGTTTGAATTTGGTTTTGCCCCACCCCCTTGAGCATTCTTTAAGGGGCTGCTTTGTTATGTGGGGTGGCATAAATATGTGTTATCATTACTTTCAAGTAACCATCATAAATGCAACTCCTGGCGCTCCTTAAACTGGTGCCACTAACCTACAAGGAGGTATCATACTCCGACATAACACACTAGGAACAGGAGTAAGCCATTTGGCCCCTCGAGCCTGTTCCACCATTCAGTGAGATCATGGCTGATCTGTATCCTAACTCCATCCACCCGCCTTAGCTCCATATCCCTTAATATCCATGGCTAGCAAAAATCTATCAATCTCATTAAAATTATTAATTGAGCTAGCATCTACTGCTTTTTGTGGGAAAGAGTTCCACACTTCTACCACCCTTTGCATGAAGAAGTGTTTCCTAACTTCTCTCCTGAATGGCATGGCTCTGATTTTAAGGTTATGCCCCCTTGTCCTAAACTCCCCCACTAGCAAAAAAAGTTTCTCTCTATCCACCATATCAATTCCTTTGAAAATCCTAAAAACCTCAAACAAGTCACCCTTTAGCCTTCTCTATTCTAGTTTACATAATCTCTCCTCATAATTTAACCCTTGGAGACCTGGTAACATTCTGGTGAATCTGCACTGCACTCTTTCCAAAGCCATTATATTGTTTCTAAGGTGCGGTGCCCAGAACTACACACAGTACGCCAGATGTGGTCTAACCAGGGCTTTGTATAGCTGTGGCAAAACTTCCTCCCCTTCATATTCTAGCCCTCTAGTTATAAAGGCTAACATTCCATTAGCCTTTTTGATTATTTTTTATACCTGTCTACTACATTTTAGTGACCTGTGTACATGGATACAATAAGATCCTTAATAGTTCCCTTGATGACTTCACAAGTTAAAGCCAGGAACATAGGAACAGGAGTAGGCCATTCAGCCCCTCGAGCCTGTTCCGCAAGTGTCCAAAAGTTTTTTTTCTCCACGGACCACTAATTTGTGCGCCGTAGAGCCTTGCGGGCAGTGTCGGTACAAAAGCAAGTTCAAGGAATACTTCATGCTGAGCTGTTTTACGCATTTTCCAGTTAAATAAACAAATCAAGAATATTTCAAGCACCATTTTAAAAATTGAAATTCGCAGAGGAACAGGCAATGAAAAAGCACTGCCTGCTCCCCTTTTTGCTGGGTGCTTGCTTTCTGCTCCTCTTGTCTCCACTGACACTGCTTGGTGTTCGCCATCATCTCCACTGGATTATTCTAGCTCTGATGCATGATCGCCAAAATCGTCCTCCATAGCGCAACCACCAGTTGAATCCACCAGTTTGGGAAATTCATAAAGACGAGTCAACAGATGGGGAAATATCGTTTTGTCATTGAGTGGCACAAATGGAAAATGCTATAGTTTATCACCCAGCACTGAGCTGTGCAACAACAACAACAACTTGGATCTATATAGCATGAATGTGCTTGCATACAAACATTGAGTCAAGACCGGGCTGGATTCGACTATGGTGCTCTTTACAGTCACTAGCAGTAAATACTAGCTAGGCTCATACATGAAGTATGGGCACTTGAAGGTATCAGACGGCGGCTGAGGCACATGGAACCTGTATCTCCTGCAGCTACAGCAAACAGTTAGGAAGGCAATTGGTATGTTAGCCTTTATTGCAAGGGGGTTGGAGTGTAAGAGTAAGGAAGGCTTGCTGCAATTATATAGGGCTCTGGTGAGATCACATCTAGAATATTGTGTACAGTTTTGGTCATCTTACCTAAGGAAGGATATACTTGCTTTAGAGGGTGCAACTGGATTGATTCCTGGGACGAGAGGGTTGTCCTAAGAGGAGGGATTGAGTAGAATGGGCCTATATTCTCTGGAGTTTAGAAGAATGAGAGGTGATCTTATTGAAACATATAACATTCTTAGAGGGCTTCACAGGGTAGATGCTGAGAGGCTGTTTCCCCTGGCTTGGAGAGTTTAGAACTAGAGGCCGTGGCCTCAGGATAAGGGGTCAGCCATTTAGTACTGAACTGAGGAAAAGTTTCTTCACTCAGAGGGTTGTGAATCTTTGGAATTCTCTACCCCACTGGGCTTTGGATGCTCTGTCATTGAGTATGTTCAAAACTGAGATCGACAAATTTTTGGACACTAAGGGAATTAAGGGATATGGGGATTGGCCGGGAAAGTGGAATTGAGGTTGAAGATCATCCATGATCTTATTGAATGGTGGAGCAGGCTCAAGGGGCCGTATGGATTACTCCTGCTCCTATTTCTTATGTTCCTATGAGAGAGAAAATGGAGGAATAAAGTTATAAAATCTCTTCACTAGCATTTTTTCTAACTCCCCTATGGCTCCCAAGGTTATAGTTTTATAAAGATTAGTCAGTGTTTAATTTAAAACATAAACTTTATATATGATTATAGTATTTTTGTCTTAAATTTAATTTTGACAAAATGGTTAGCTTCCAGTTGGCAGTTCTTTCCTTATCTCAAGTAACTTCATTGGTTCCATAACTAAGAAAATGGGGAAATGTAATTTCTGAGATAACAGTGGAAAGGTCTGGAGCAATGTAATTTGTGGAATGTATTAAATTAGTCAGTAATCTGATAGCTGAATTGTTAAATACACCCCTTCAGGGACTCCTGTTTCCCAGGAATGATTTTATTCAATTATTTGACATTTAACAAAGCCTATAATGGTTCCAGACTGTATTTTACAGCTGGTTGCTGGTCACAGGATTTCAATTTTGTCAAAGCAACCTTAAGGGGCTGTAATGATGTAGTGCTAATCATCAAATTGGTAATTTTGACTTAATTCAGTTTTTGTGCTGTTAGTTAACCTGGTTTTTGATTATATCAGGAATGGAAATTTTTCTGCATCTACTTTGGATCCTGAAAGGTATGTCTCTCATCTGTTTAGTTTGTGGCTGGTCAGCATTTGATCAACTGGGGCCCTACCCCCGCATGCATTGTGAAAGACAATAAATGAGCAGGTACAGTGATATCCCAAGTTATATGGAGAAGTAAAAGGAGCAAAAAGTGGCAAGTGTGATATCAACAGTCAGGTAGAATGCAGGACTGTGTCATTGTGTTGAACATTAGTCCTGTGTGTCCTATTGGATATTATTATAGAGGAGGCCCAATTACAGCAAGCAATATACCATCAAGTAACAAGAGGAGGTTAAATGGATTAAGCAGGAGATGGGCTATGGGGGGGAAAGAGAGCGTATGAGAGTGCTTTAAAGCATGGGTTGGTAGTGTACTTTTTATTGTCATCTCTTATTGGGTGGAGAGGGAAGCTCAGCACCTGTTAACTTAGCTATTTTCTAATTTCCCTTTAAGTGATCTCTTACTGATCCTGTCATCCTTGACTCACATGTTTCTTTCTAATTGTTCGCCTTTCATTTTATTCATTTCTGTTTTGTTTTTCTTGATCATTTGGAGCCTTCCCACAGCCCCATGGGTCTGTACTTCAAATACTATCTGGAAAAAACTCCCTTGATGATTTGGTGGGTAAATAAATGAGCCTGGCGTGGAATTGTGCCATGCAGACCAGGAAAGTCCTGAGTTCCGTCCAAGGTCAATGCTGATTTAGCTGATCTTGGCCAAGGTCGTGACCAGGGTGCTACAGTTGCCTAGGCATCCCTAGACCAATGAAGGTGGGGGGTGGGGGGGGGAGGGGAGGGTCGGGATGGAGTCAGTGATGGTTTCTGCTTCTCATGACTATCGTGACCCCTGCTGAAAGTGACTGTGTGTGTGAGCAGTGCGTGAGAACTGGATCAAGCTCGGCTGCAGTGCTCTCCATGGCTAAATAGCCTACTTACACTCACAGTCTAGGCTCAGAATTGATTGGCCACTTGGGTAAGGTATCAGAAGGTAACAAGTTCCCATGAAATAAACCCCATTCAGAATCAGAAATTCAGCAAAGGAAAGAAAATATACTGCATGTAGTCGATCTTCAGGACTGTTGCTGTCGGTGTACAATTCTATCTCAGCTGCAACAGTTTTTTTTTACAAACAAACACTGCAATCTTTTGGGAAATAAAGTAATTTTTGTGTATAATTTTTTTTCATTTATGTGCTTTCTGAAATTCATTCACTTTATTCGTAATTTTGAGAAAGCTCCACACCATCACTTCACTAAATTGATAGAGCAATACAAAACTGCTATAACACATTCTGTGTCCTCAATATGTATTTTTAATGAGATGTAATTAGGGAGATTAATTAGTGAATTCCGCCGCTGATGCAATGTTGTCACCACGATAACGTATGGTTTAGTACCATATTTATATTGCCAGTTTGTCACCAACAGAGGTGGAAGTGGTCCTGTTTTGGTCACAGGTAGGTGTGAATGACAGTAATGTTCCCACCAGCCTTGTGCAGGACAGCAAAGTGGTTTTGCTTCTGCATCTAGACTGTCCATCTATGCCTGAATGAACAGCTCAACCTTTTTATTAAATAGTCCAGATTAGAAACTAGTTTAATTATTCATCTGTTACCTGTGTACCATTTACAAAGATCGTACAGTTAGCAAATGCTGCTGAAAATCTTTAGTTCAGTTATCAATTATTTTAAAGACTCCTGGAGGTTAAATAAAATCCTATTGTCAGTGGCAGGTTTGACCTTTACTAGCCAAATGTAGATAGGCATTAGCCCTCCACCCGCCTGACCTCTCTGCTTTCTCTCAGCTCAGCCTGTCTTGTATTTTAAAGTCGGGGGTAAACAATTCTCCTTTGTCCTAAGTTTTGCAAGGAGGTTTATTCCAATCCGAGTCAATAAACCTCCTCGCAAAACGTTAGCAGCATCTTGTCGTTCCTTCGCAGAGGGACACGAAAGCTGCCATTTTCATCTAATTGTGACCAAATAAACGTGTGAAAATATTAATGTGAGTTACTGGTAGATGCAGCAAGTTTTGAAATTCTGCCACAGAGGAGGTCTGATCCATGCATAGATCCTACCATTAATTTCCATTGCCCTTTACTCTGCATTAACAACAAGAAACTCTGCTCATAAACAAGTTCATTTCAGCAACTACAGTGCACCCCAGTCACATAAGGTGACCTTGTACACTGCTCCATTAATCCCTCCATTAATGACCTAGGCATATAATAGCTTCAAGAAGTGTTATTATTGTAGACTCAAAAAAATGAGACTAAATTGCTTCATAGCCTTCGTAGCATGGATTGCAAATTGTAAAATGCTAACACTGCAGTTAATCTCTGATTGCTCATTATTTTTGTAAACATATAAAACAAAAACCAACAATGAAGTGGTCGGAGAATAATCATTTTCATTGTTTGTTGTATTCTGGAGTAACTGGTTCAAATCCATATTTTTTCCTTTCCCTTCTTAAGTTCTGAGTATTGACGGGGTGCAATTCCACAGACACCTGGCATTCTCTACTATCTGCCACGAGTGGCCACTCTTCACTTGTAAGCCTAGACAGTGAGCACTGGCAGGATACTGAACTGACGGGGGCACTGACATCAAAATGCACACAGCAGTGATTTTTGGGTGTTGAGCAGGAACCCTGGCTTGCTTTTCTTTTCCCGATCTCCCCAGCGCAAAGTTGCTGAAGTTGATTGCAGCTAGTGCTGCAACTGAGATCAGCCAATTCAGCACAAATATAACTCGGCCTTCTTGTAGAAGAGGTCAGTGTGCTTCTGATCTGAGTTTCATCACATGGGTTGGGTTTAGTTTTCACAAAGGATGCCAGCTTCAACAAATTATCATGTAAATCCAATTGGCTTTTCCATACTAAATGCAGGATTGATGGGCCAGTTAGCAAAATAATTGACCTGAACACAGTCAAACAGACACTTCATTGCAGTACTGTGGGAACATTGCATTGAGGTACAGTCTTTCAGATGAGACGTTAAACCAAGGCTGGGTCTGTCTATTCACTTAAAAGGTCCCATAGCACTAATTGTAGAAGAGCAAAAGAGTTCTTTTATTTATCCCTCAACTAACACCACCAAAATCAGAGTAGCTGGGCATTTATCTCATTGCTATGTGTGGAACCTTGCAAATTGGCTGCTACATTTGCCCACAAAACAATTGTGCCTACACTTCAAAAGTAATTAATTGGCTTCAAAACACTTGGGAAGTCATGAGGATGTGAAAGGTGTTACATAAAATGTAAGTCTGTCTTCTTTGCTTTCTTCCTTTCTATGCAATCCACATTGAGTATCCTCTAACCAGAGGTCATCACAGATGTATCAGTTTTTCTTTTGTCCAGATTACTGGGTGGGATGGGATGGTTGGAGATTGGAGGGGCCCAGCCAGTGGTAATAACTCTTATTATGCCAGTGGTCCATAGTATTGGATTCCTGAAGCCACAGAATGACATTAATACCTGATTCCGTGGAAGAATCTACTGAGTTCATCTGACATCTAAATTGTGCAAAGATGTGGACAATGAAACAGAAAAGACTCTGTGAAATTTTTTTTTAAATGGAGAGCAGAAGAGAAGTTTGCCCGAGAGTGGTAGCTGCAGCGCTGGAACGTCTTGCATATCATCTCAGTGCCTCCAGGTTCTTCACCAAATGCTGCTAAAACCCATATAGAGAACCAAATTGGAAACGTTGACTGTTCCAGAGGTGGTCTAATGCTTTAATTAAAATCCGTTCAATGCTTTTATGTAGTGTCTGTTCGGATGCCTCAGTTCAATCCATCAATGTCGGAATCTTTTGTACTTTCAACATCCCATGTTGATCCCTATTGACCCTAGAAGCCTTATTCCTGGGTGGGTGGCTCCTCTGGCCTACTTCTGTATTCACTTTGAAGTGTGGCTTTCATTTTAATGTGATCCTTCTTATTCATGAAAGGCAGATCTGTTCCTAGATGTGATTGATTAGTCCCATTACGAAAATTTAAAAACACAATCTTGAAGTGGATCTTTGTAGTCAACTGGCTCCACCAAGGATTCATGTATTTCAATAGCATTGCAGCGAAGAGAACAGTGATTGTGAAAATGTGCAGCTAAAGGTTTCAGCATTTTCTTCTTCTATTTCAGATATCTGGCATTTTCAGGTGTTCTTTTTATCTCCACTTGTATTCTACAGATGTACCACTCCTACATTTTTTTTTCTGTCTGCATCTTCAGTCCTGGCCAGGGAGCTGCTGTTGTGTGTGAGGTGCAGCCTTGGAGCAGTTATCCATCCAAAGTGATGTGAATACATTCAGATTTTGTACTTAAAGATTGTTGGAGCTAACTAGCGTGCTTAGACACTGCATTTTAATCTCATTAGCTTGATTAATTAAATAGACAGATTCATTGGATTTGCATTAGAATCAGCTAGTTGAGACTGTTTTTCTGCTTGGGAAATAATACCTCTGTTTCATCAGTAACTTTGAAAGTATTAATAGAAATTTGTTTCCTTGTCAATAATTCTTCTTGGAAAAGTTGAGAGTTGCAAAATATTCACTCCACTCACCCAAGCTGCACTTGTATCATGCTTGTGCCACTGGCCTTCATGAATCTAGTAAGCTTATCTGACAGCATTAGCAAGGTGCAATTATAATGAGTTACTGTAGTCACTATGCAGCAGTTTTTCCTTGTGATACGGTTACTGTGCAGGGCTTGGGCTATTTTCAGTGTACATGATAGTTAATCGGCTTTCCTTCCAGTTTTCTCCCCCCCCCGCCCCTCCCCTCTCCAATTTTACATTATCGAGTCTACACTTCAAACAGGCCAATCGGCCCAACTGGTCGATGCCGGCGTTTATGCTGCACACGAGCCTCCTCCCTCCCTACATCATCTAACCCCATCAGCATACCCTTCCATTCCTTTCTCCCTCATGTGCTTATCTAGCTTCTCTTTAAATGCATCTCTGCTATTTGCCTCAACTACTCCTTGTGGTAACATGTTCCACATTCTTACCACTCTTTGGGTAAAGAAGTTTCTCCTGAATTCCCTATTGGATTTATTAGTGACCATCTTATATTGATGACCTCTAGTTTTGGACTCCCCCACAAGTGCAAACATTTTCTCTATGTCTACCCTATCAAACCCTTTCATTATTTTAATGACCTCTATCAGGTCACCCCTCAGCCTTCTCTTTTCTAGAGAAAAGAGCCCCAGCCTGTTCATCCTTTCCTGACAAGTATATCCTCTCAGTTCTGATATCATCCTTGTGAATCTTTTTTGCACCTTCTTCAATGCCTCTATATCCTTTTTATAATATGGAGACCAGAACTGCACAGTACTCCAAGTGTGGTCCAACTAAGGGTCTAAATAAGTTTAACATAACTTTTCTGCAATTCAATTCTATCCCTCTCAGAATGAACTCCAGTGCTTGGTTTGTCTTTTTTATGACCTTATTAACCTGCGTCGCTACTTTTAGTGATTTGTGTGTCTGTAGCCTGAGATCCCTTTGTTCCTATACCCCGTTTAGATTCTTATTATCCAAGCAATATGTGTCCTCATTTTTCCTACCAAAATGCACCACCTCACACTTATCTATATTGAAATTCATTTACCAATTACATGCCCAATTAAACGCAAGTTTATTATGTCTTGCATTTTGACGCATTCTTTCTTTATATTAACTATACCCCCCAATTTGGAAATTGTAAACAATTTTACAACACCAAGTTATAGTCCAGCAATTTTATTTTAAATTCACAAGCTTTCGGAGACTTCCTCCTTCCTCAGGCAAATGTTTGGTGTCATCCACAAATTTTGAAATTGTACTTCCTATTCCCGTGTCCAAATCTTTAATGTGAATTGTGAACAACAGTGGTCCCAGCACCAATCTCTGTGGAACACCATTTCCCTCCTTTTGCCAGTCTGAGTAGCTACCCTTAAACCCTACTCTGTTTTCTGTTTTGTAGCCAGCTTGCTATCCATTCTGCTATCTATCCCCTGAATCCACATGCTCTGACCTTAGTCATGAGTCTACAATGTACCAGTAGTTTTGTTATATAGGCTTAAAGACCTTAAAAAGAATGTATATTTTCACAGCCCCTCTCACCTGCCCCCACCAAGGTGCTTCACATGCAGCAAGTTACTTTGAAGTGCAGTGACTGCTGTTATGTGGGCAGACATGGCAGCTATTTTAATAACAGCAAGATACCTCAAACAGCAATGGGATGAATGGCCCCTCTTAATCTGTTTTTGGTAGTGTTGGTTGAGGGAGAAATGTTGGCCAATGCATTAGACGAACTCCCTGCTCCCCATCACATAGTGCTGTGGGATCTTTAACACCCATCTGAACAGGCAGACAAGACACCAGTTTAGCATCTGATCTGAAGGTCACCACTACTGCACTGGTGGGTCAGATTATGCGCTTGAGGGCTTGACCCAGAATTTACTGACTTGAAAGTGAGTGCTGCCAATAGAGCCAATCTATGACACCTTTGATCCCTAACTCTCAAAGCTCTATTTCTAACTGTGGGACATTCACTGCAGTGTGTGCCCCCTTCACAGTGAACATTGGTAGTCTTTTGCTTTTTTAAATCCTCGATTCCAAGCAAACTTTTTTTAGCTGCAAATGAGCCTTTGTCTGCACAATGCAAGTTGGCCTTCAGGCCCATAACCATCAACTCCCACCGCCCTCTCCCCCTGCATGCACAGCGATGCCCTTAACTACTAAAGCGTGTCAGCAATAAAATGTCAGTTTTGCACAGTGAGTGAAGAATTTGCTTTATACTGGGGCATTTAAAATGTTGTCCTTTTTGAGTAAATTCATTGCAAACCAAACTTGAAAAAGAAAATAGTGAGCCTTTTAAGTCGTGGTTCCGTTTTTGCTCTTACTAAATGTCTCACTAGACTTCAAATTCCTTCTGATACTGGCTGAACTGGAATTCCAGCTTCATATACCCGTGTGTTCATAGCTGAGTAACATAGTATGTTAATTATGACATGATGTTTGCAGATGTTCAACGACACATTGGTCCTTCAAAAATTGACATGTCTCAAAACCCTGTACCTTTACAGACCTAATCAAAACAATCCACAGAACGAGTGGCCAATAACACAATGTAATAGTTCTTTTTGTTTGATGATATAAAATTTATGCAACTTATATTTTGATAAATTCGATAAATACTGTACATCCCAAAATCATCATGTCGTTTCCCTAGTCAGTAGAGCAGCCACTGAAATTAAATTGCATAATACAAACCTTCCAATCATATCGAAATAGCCACCTAGTGCTCACACACTCCCTCCTCCATCAGAGCTGTCCCCCTGCTGCTCTGTCCGGTCTGCGCACTGTACTGTCTGCCAACTGATGACACCATGCCTGCCACAATGAAGTAAGAACATAAGAAAATTTAGGAGGATGAAAAGGTCATTAGCCCATCAAACCTGTACATTTTTCAGAGATCAACCCGACCTGCTCAACCTTTCACTATATCCCTCAATCCCGTTTCTCTCAGAAAATGATTGTCTCTTGATCCTATTTACACTATCCACTTCAGCGACCTTCCCCTGCACTCATTCCACAATTCAGTTATCCTTTGCATGTAAAAATGGCTCACCTGACTCCACTTCTTGCTCTTGGCTTCCTCATTTTTAACTTGTGTACACTGGTATTTTGACCCTTAAAGTTGTCTGTACCGTCCCTAACCATTCACTGGCACTACTTCACATGGATTTGAAAACACTGAAACAGCACAGACATTTCTGTGCTAAAATGCATTTGCACCAAAGCATTTTTTTTTGCAAGTTTCTGTTCCTTTTGACTTGCAGTGACGGTTTGGTTCTAATAATGTCTGAGTGCTGTTTGAGTAATTTTCACAATCTTGTCTGTCAAGGCAACTTATTGCTCGTTTGTTGAAGTGATAGTTGACGACATTGTCATTTCATAGGCTTCAAAAAGAAAGAAGTGTATGCTACAGAGACCGCACCTGTCAAATCTAAGCACCATCCATAAGCCATTCCTCACCTACATTTTTGTTTGCACCATTTTAGTAAGAGTTGAAAGGGAAAAGCATTATCCACTTCCCCCAGGAGATGGGGAAAGAGACTGGCGAAAACAGAAAGTTTACCATTTTAATTCATTCCAGAGAATATATAATGATTTAATAAATCAATGGGACTCTAGAACTCTGCTTTAAGATCTTTAATGTTTAGAATTGACAGGAAGGCTTCAGGCAAGCCTCATTAAAGTTGTATCCTCCTTCGTTTACTCAGCCTCCAAGCACAGATGAATAAGGCATCATCTAAACCAAGGGACAGTAAAGCCGATTTTATGCTGTACTAATGCCGCTGGGTCTCACAGGCTCTAGCAAATCTGGCATGTTTATCTTCAATGTTGCTGCCAGCGTATGACCCATGGGTCAGGAGCCAGAGGCAGTAGCACAATGTAAAAGCAGCTCAAGCTTGGCCCCTTGAAGTAGTTGTGCGTGGTTGTCCGAGCTCCTGCTGTGTCCATCAGCAAGACCACTTACTTCCACCTCTACAGCGTTGGCCATCTCTACCCCTTGCTCATGGTCACTGTCGCCAAAACCTTTTGTCTATGCTTTCGATGGCTCTAGACTAGACTTCCCTGAAGCCCTCCATGCTGCTGTAGCTTGCTCCAGCTTCTACAAACTGCAACTTGTCTAAACTCCACTGTCCCACACTAGATCCCAGTCACCCATCACGCTGATCCTTACGGACCTCCATTGGCTCCTTGTTCCCCCAATACTTTGAATTTATCATCCTCATCCCTATCTACAAATTCTTCCATGCCCTCACCCTATCTTCCTACCTCTACAATCTCTTCCAGCATTATGTCCCCTGCCACACCCTTCAGTGCTCTGACTCTGGCCTCTTATGTATCCCCCCGACCCCTGCTCCACTGTCAGTGGCAGAGCCTTCGGCCATCTTAGCCCTATACTTTGGATAGCATCCTAAACCCCTCAGCTTCACTCCCTCTCTTCCCACCTTTAAGAAGAGCCATCTTATTTAGCTGAGCTTTCAGTCACCCCTCCTAATCCTCCCACTGCTGCTCAGCACCCATTTTCTCCTTTGTGAAATGCTTGGGGATGTTTTCCACATTAGAGACAAGTTCTTGTATGTAAGGTATTGCACCTCTGTCTTTCTTCCTTCACGGGCAGGAGTTCACATCTGTTGTACATCAGGAGAAATTAATGAAAATCTTCTAAACTTCGTGCTTTTAAAGCTCTTGTGTTCAAGGAGCTTGCAAACTTTTGAAAAATTCCCCATGTAAGTTTTTTCCTTTTGCAATTTCTGCATGCAGGAAGTGTCACTACTTGGTTAAATCTGCAAATTATAATTTTTTTAAAATCACAGTTTGTGCAGAGTTAGGAGATGGAAAGTTTTTGTTTTTAGATTAAGTAAATTAAGTCCTGTTCTTATAGTCCTATTTCTAAACCAAAGTGCATGGACTGTACATGCCTGTTGTCCACAGAGGACCTGAGCAGGAAATGAAATATTGTGTGACGGTGATCTACATTTTCTATAATCTTCTTTCTAGTAACTGAGGGTGGCACCGGTAACACTTTGCCCTTAAACCATTCCTGTGATGTTCCATTTCACATCGTGCCTTCAGTTTGGAGTCATGTCTTTTCCAGCTACGAATTTTGACCTTTTTGCCTGGAAGGTGAGCAGAGACATGGTTCTTCATCCAGCAACTGAATACCTTTGTGTAAACGTTCCGAGTTGCAGGGTCACGAAAATGTTAGTCAACTAATGTGTCCTTGATTGAGGCCGCCTGTTCTACCAATGCAAACACAGAGCCAATCCCCTGTGTTTGCACTCTACATTCTGAGGTTACAGCTGATGTGTTCTCGAGCTGATAGTGTAACTGTAAACAAGAAGGGAAAAAGCGATCTGTTTTCTACTGCAGCTCAAAATGCCTATTGTGACCAACATGCAAAGACAAATGCAAAAGAGGGAGCACAGGCTACTTTGTTTACTAACCAGAGTCAAAAACACATTTTTAGGTTAATGTACAAGGTCGTTTGAATTGAGTCCCTTTCTTTTTACAGCCCTACACTGACTTTACCATTACACAATAACTAAATTATTTATCAGCTCCGTGATTCTGAAATAGCTGTCAGAAGCATTAAATTCTACATTGATGGTGCTCACATGATAGCCAAAAATGGTACTTTATTTTACTTTTAGATGTAACAGGGCATTATAAATATTTACAGTCCCTTTAGTTGGCAGTTCAGCAGATCGTCTGTGGTATTGTGCGTCTGTGAACCGACAGAAACTGAAATAATGCAGGCATGTTTTAGATATGGTGTTTAGACAAGCGGTTTATAAGTAGCTATAATTACCTGAATTTGCCTACTTAAATCATGGACTTAAAGGGATGGGCCATGTTAGGAGCTACTTATCATTCATTATGCTCCAGACCCCAGAGATACCATGAAGAATATGGCAGTTCTGCTAGTCAGTATAAAAACACTTTTGGGTCACAGCAATACGTCACTGGACTGTCTAGTAGATCAGTTAAGAGTAGAACTTGTAATATTTAGGATGGTGTTATTGCTGCAGAATATATACTTAAAGCTACTATTAAAATGTATATTGACCTTTTCATTTCCATAAAACAATTACCACTGATTCCCAGATTGTTCCCTCATACACTGAGCTTCCACAGTGATTGATTCTGTCCTTACTCAAAATCCTGAGAATTAGAGACTTGTACTTTCAGCAGGGATCGCTGGATAGCAATTCCGAGAGGGAATCTTTGCTGATTTGCACCTCACTTTTTCTTTTCCGTTCTATCTCGCTGCCTCATTCAAGTGCCCCAATTAAATTCAGGAATTTACTGTATAGGAATTACAACAACAACAACTTGCATTTCTATAGCGCCTTTAACGTAGTAAAATGCGCCAAGGTTCTTCAGGCACATTATTGAACAAAATTTGACACTGAGCCACATAAGGAGATATCAGGACAGGTGACCAAGCTTGGTCAAAGGTAGGTTTTAAGGAGCATCTTAAAGGAGGAGAGAGTGTTAGACAGGTTTAGGGAGGGAATTCCAGAGCTTAGGGCCCAGGCAGCTGAAGGCACGGGGCCCAGGCAGCTGAAGGCATGGCTGCCAATGGTGGAGTGATTAAAATGGGGAATGCGCAAGTGGCAAGAACTGGAGGAGCGCAGAGATCTCGGAGGGTTGTAGGGCTGGAGGAGGTTACAGAGATAGGGAGGGGCGAGGCCATGAAGGATTTGAAAACAAGGATGAGAATTTTAAAATCGAGGCGTTCCCCAACTGGGAGCCAATGTAGATCAGCAAGCACAGGGGTGATGGGTGAACGGGATTTGGTGCGAGTTAGGATACGGGCAGCAGAGTTTTGGATGAGCTCAAGTTTATGGAGGGTGGTAGATGGGAGGCCAGCCTGGAGAGTGTTGGAATAGTTACAAGAGCAATGTTGGAATAATTATAAGAGCAAACCTTCATCCTGCTGCTTGACATGCTGCATTAGTGCTTATGTGTGCTGCACTACTAGCTCACCAGACACTCCAGCTTTTTACAGAGGAACTTGGACTTACCAGAGGTAAATGTCATTTATGATGCACTGGCTCTAATTATCAGGATTTGTGTGAGGAGCACATGACTATTTCTTCTCTCCTTGTGAATACTCAAGGTGTTTCTTACAAGCTCCTCATCCTTTCACCTTTGGTAGCGAGAAATAGAAATAGTCTGTTAGCCATGCTATATTATGTACAGGGATTATTAATTCTGACGCGAGAGATTGCATTTTATAGTACTGCATTCGGTGCCCAGCGTTCCATCGTTCTGACAGGCTGCTGAGAGATGCTAGTTGTACGCTGATAACTCTCTGAGCTGTTGCGCATCATTGTAACAGAATCGGACGTGGCAGCAAACTCACAGAATGGCACAGTTTATTTGAAGAGTTCAAACAACATTCTGTTTGTACAGAAACTTCTATATTGACTTCACATGCTATGAATCCAAATCAGTCAGGACTGAATTCGGAGGAGTGGTTTAATATGCAGTAAATTCATTTCATATATAACACATCAAACTCTGTACAATGATTGATTGTTTTTCTGTTCCAATGCAGTTTGCTTTTACAATAAAGAACTAGAGCTTGCGTTGATATAGTGCATTGACACTCGTCCCAAAGCATTTGCAGCCAATGAATTACTTTGGAAGTGTAGTCACTGTTGTTTTGTGAGTAATTTGCCCACAGCAAAGTCCCATAAACAACAGAGAGATAAATGGTCAACTAAACTGTTTTGGTGTTGTTCATTGAGGAATAAATGTTGGCCAGAACACCAGGCAAACTCCCAGGTTCTTTGAATAGGGCCAAGCTCATCCACCTGATCAGGCAGACAGGGTCTTGGTTTATTGTCTAATCTGAAAGACATCTCCAACATTACATTACTCCCTCAGTACTGCACTGCAGTATCAGCCTAAATTATATGCTCAAGTCCTGGAGGGGTCATGAGCCCACAACTTTGAGTGTGGTGAGAATGCTACCACTGAGCCATGACTTTAGCAGTATACAGTGTAATGCTCATTTCAACCACTGAGCATTGATACAAAAGCAGCAATGATACTCTCCAAGATCAATCAATTAGCCTTTTGACATGAATGCCTACTTAAATGAGGTAGAAACAGCCTGAAATATAAAAGAAATGCTCATAAGATTGATGCTTACCAAAGTTCGACATAAGAAAAATGAAATTCTTGAGGGCAACCAGTCCTGTAGAACACGAACTCCAGCAAGAGTCAGTGCCTTCAGGAGAGATGGGGAGAAAGCTAAACAGCATTGAACTGATCACAGCAAGGAGCTAGTTTCCCCTTCAGTAATTTCTGGTTTATGAGCAAATAAAAAGTCAACAGTGCCCCTTGCGTATTATATTGGAGAGGTGTCTTTGGGTACCAATTTGATTCCTGGTGTATTTGACCTGGTACTTGTGAGTTAAGTTTACTTGGAGACAATCTAATGAAACTGTTTTGTTCCTGGCAGGGTGTCCCAGCTAGCAGGCTTTAAATGTGATACTATTACATTGTGGTCACTGCCAACATTTTGATGGTGTAGTTCTAGATGTTGAGGTAAAGCAATGTGTGATTGAGCTATGTGTTCCGCTGTCAGCCAGTTTTATTTCCAGTGAGGGGTAATTCTATTCCAATATGTTATTTACCTGATACTTTGGGGGAGGTCTCCGTCTCATCCCCTTAACAGTT
The DNA here is from genome assembly GCF_035084215.1 of Heptranchias perlo. NCBI lineage: Eukaryota > Metazoa > Chordata > Chondrichthyes > Hexanchiformes > Hexanchidae > Heptranchias > Heptranchias perlo. Next base: position 16,373,397 of record NC_090353.1, on the reverse strand, counting down.
CTGGAAGGATTCATTTTGGTAGGAAGAATTAGGAGAGGCAATATAAACTAAATGGTACAATTTTAAAGGGGGTGCAGGAACAGAGAGACCTGGGGGTGTACGTACACAAGTCTTTAAAGGTGGCAGGACTAGTTGAGAAGGCTGTTAAAAAGGCATATGGGTTCCTGGGCTTTATAAATAGAGGCATAGAGTACAAAAGCAAGGAAGTTATGCTAAATCTTTATAAAACACTGGTTAGGTCCCAGCTGGAGTATTGTGGCCAATTCTGGGCACCACACTTTAGGAAGGATGTCAAGGTCTTAGAGACGTGTATAGGAGATTTACTAGAATGGTACCAGTTACTTGGAGAGACTAGGGGTTGTTCTCCATAGAGCAGAGAAGGTTAAGGGGAGATTTGATAGAGGTGTTCAAAATCATTAAGGGTTTTGATAGAGTAACTATTGAGAAACTGATTCAAATGGCACAAGGGTCGGTAACCAGAGGATCCAGATTTAAGGTAATTAGCAAAAGAACCAGAGGCAACATGAGAAAAAAAATTTATGCTTCAAGGTTGTTATGATCTGGAATGCACTGCCTGAAAAAGTGGTGGAAGCAGATTCAATAATAACTTTCAAAAGGGAATTGGATAAATATTTGAAGGGAGAAAAATTTGTATGGCTATGGGGAAAGAGCAGGGGAGTGGGACTAATTGGATAGCTCTTTTAAAGAGCCGGCACAGGCACGATGAGCCGAATGGCCTCATTCTGTGCTATATCATTCTATGGATTCTATGATGTGGGCTCGTCGTTGTACCAGTTCTGTGCACATTTCCCAGCTGTTTGAGCTCATTTTTCAGTTGACAGAATTCCGAGTGACAACTTGACATTTGGAACAAAAAGAGAAAAGTTGACAAGTCGATACCTCCCAGGCTCCAATCATTATTTTTAATCAGCTAGTTGCTACCAATCTTGATTCCAGACGCCAAACAGTTTCCCAGCATTTATCAGTAAAACAGAATTGACACCTCATCTCTCCAGTTGCCTTATTCTCAGTTAGTAAAATACTTTAGAGAAGGTCACCTTTCCACTGTCTGTACAGCTTTCCTTTCTCATCTGAATCTGGAGCTTTCATGATATAAGTGATTGTGCTCACTCTATTTTCCTAGTTATATGAAACTTTTAGTGATAGTGCCAGGTTTACCTGGAAAAAATAGTTCCCTTGACTCTTCCAGTACCTCACTGCTGTCAGACTGCTTGTTGGATGAGCCGTAATTTCCTGCAGTTAAACATTGAGGAGACTGAAGACATAATTTTCGGCCCCTGCCACAAACTCCATACCCTTGCTGCTAATTCCTTCCCCCTCGCCGGCCACTGTCTCAGGTTGAACCACTCTGTTCACAACCTTGGTATCCTATTCGAGCTGAGCTTCTGAGCCCATATCCTCTTCCTTAGAAAGACTATCTACTTCTATCTCCATAACATCACCTGCCTCCACTCCTGCCTCAGCCCACCTGCTGAAACTCTCATCCATGCCTTTGTAACCTCCAGATTCAACTATTCTAATTCTCTCCTGGCCAGCCTCCCATCTGCCACACTCTTTAAACTTCAGCTCATCCAAAAGTCTGCAGCCCATATCCTATCCTGGACCATGTCTCACTCACCCATCAGTCCTGTCATTGCTGACCTACATTTGCTCTCTCAAAGCCTCCAATTTAAAATTATCATCCTCCTGTTTAAATCCCTTTATGGTCTTGCCCCTCCCTATCTTTGTAACCTCCTCCAACTCTACAACCCTCCGAGTCTGGCATCTTGTGCAATCCCTCTGCCTCTCAACATCCCTCCCCCACTTTAAGATCCTCCTTAAAACCCACCTCTTTGATCAAGCTTTTGGTCACCCTTCCTAATATCTCCTTTTACTCGGCATTCATTTTTATTTGATTACACCTCTGTGAAGCCTCTTGGAATGATTTTCTACATTAAAGGCACGATATAAATGTAAGTTGTTGTTGTGTCCAATTCCTGGACTGTGCTAAGTTATTGATTATAACCAGAGCAGCAGCTGGGGAGCTATAATTGGCCTCAGTGCTGCTGGGTTAGGGTGGGCTAAAAGCGGATGTCTAATGAGGACAGGATCGAGCTTGATGTTCCCACTATGGAATATCCTGCCGACACTCACTGTCTAGTCTCACACATGAAGAATGGCCACTTGGGCAAAGTACCAGAGGACTGTTGATGCCTACAGAACCTGTACCTCAGCTAGAGTCAGCACCAGACAAAAGCGGAGGAACAGGAACTATGTTCAATTTTCAAATGACTACTTTGTCAGCACCAACAAGTTGTCTCCGTAGACTGGTGATCGTTAAGATGACCTTCACTGTATTTTCAATTACAAAAAGCAATGACTGAGGGAGAAAAAGGGGCTGGAGATTCTTACATCTATCTCCCCACACAGCAGGTGACTGAATTAGTTACAGTGAAGATATGACAGTGACTATGCTGCACAGTTGCTTTGTCTCATACCTGTCTGTCTTAAGTCTGGATTGATCACATTGTCCAGCAGAGCTGGTGAGGGGTGGGGGGGTGTTGGCTTTTTAGTTCTATCAAAGGTTTGCCTCTAGGATATTGACAATGGATTAACTTATATGAACATACAAAAATAACAGGCAGCAAAAAACCATGTGGTTCACACAGTTGTGATGCCTGAAGCATCATGGTTAGACACCCCCTACCCACCAGCAGCCAGGTAACCTCCTGGAAGAGGCAGATAAAAACCCACGGCCAATAGAGGGAGGAGAGAGAATCTGGAAAATTCCTCTCCAAACCGCTAGGTGGTCAAAAATTAGTCCAGGAGACATTGACCATGAGGATCTTCAGCTGCAAGTGGTGCAATTGTCCATTGTACCCTCAGGGAGCTGATGACTGATCCTTAAAGTACAATTGGATCGGGAAGGCTCCTTAAGCTGGTAGTACAGATATGGTTCAAACTTTCCACATGCAATATATGGTTTACTTAGAAGTACGTGTTGGGGAACAGAAAAATATTCCAACAACAGTAAGGACCCGGTAACCTCATGACTGGCAAGAGGCACCTTCCTTGCTCTGAAATAGTGCAAATGGAACACACAATTGCATTATCAGCAATGTTTGGCCTCAATTTCAAGGCCGCTGATTTATAATTTTGAAAAATACGCAGAATTGCATCCCTAAAACACCACTTAAACATCCCAGAATCCCGTATAATAACAGAATTTGAGTTCTGTCACTTTAAATCAGTGATCCTAATTTTATGTTGAAGAGGTAATGCCGCTTTTTTTTTAAAAAGCTATTTTTTCCCTTAGTTCTCCTCGCTCTGTGTCCTGGCTCTCTTATGTCATCCCTGATTGGTGCTAGAATCAGAATGAGAGAGTGGCCAATGTGCAAGGAGTTGTGTGGTTTTCACAGTGAAAGTTGAAATTTCCCTCCAGTTACCTATGATCATGATATTAGTGTCTTACAGCTGATTAGTGAAGGATTTTTTTTTGTTAGTTTCGCCGCCCCCCGCCCCCCGCCCCCCCCCCCCACCCGAATATTCTCCCCTCTTCTGAAAGTTCTGACTCATACATGGTATGGGTTCTACCACAAGCTCCCTGGTACCTCACCCAAAATTCTGCTATTCTCGTACAAAGCATAATTATGGGCGCTAGCAGGGTGTTTGATCATGGGGCCAAGCCCAATTTATATTTGCCCAGAGTCCACATTTGTATTTTCCAGCAGAGATCACAGGAAAATGTGGGTCTACAATTCTGCAGTTCTGATAACTCAACTGGTTTCATTCCTTTGCTGTCTGATGGGTTTACGTAAAAGTGGAAGCCAGCACACCAGTGGAGATCAGCTCCCTGCTTCAAATGTAAAAGCAAGAGAGCAGTCTACAAGCATTGATTTCCAAAAAACTGTAACTGTGAAGATAAAGGTGCCTGAGGATAGCTGGGTATAGATCACATTTAAAAGGAGAAATGTGTACACTGATGGGATTAACTTCATCCACTTGAGTTTGCTTCCCCTGAAGCAAAATGTTTTTCTCATCTATTGGAATCCTATACTTTAAGAGTTGAGAGAAATAGTGTTTTCTAAATTTGCCTGTCTGCTGCCAACTTTTAATGGTGTCTGCAGGCCATTAACTTTAAAAAGATGAATTCCAAAGGGCTTTTGATGCCTTCATTCAAAGTTAAATAAGGACTCTGGCTGGTAAGGCTCCTCATTACAATTTCATTTTGCTTGCACACTAGGAATGTTTTCAGAATACAACCGTTCAATTGGCAGTCTTATTTAAAACTGTAGAGAAATCCTGAAAAAATGACAATCAGTCATCCCACTAACTTGAAGAGCTTTGTGTCTGAGGCATAAGGGCCAGGGCAATCTTTTAATTTGGTTCCTGGTCTGTAATGGGCACCACCACTGACCACTAAGCCTCTGGATTAGGGAAGAGAAAGTCACCCAGGGCTCTTGCTCCTGATCAGTATACAGCAGCTCCTGCTGGAATGTATGTGTGTTGACTTGAGATAAGGACCAGGATTGGTCTTAGCTGTGATACTTCCATGGGTGAATAGCGTCCTGTCAAAGCTCACTTGTGAATAACAGTCATTGGGCGAAGTAATAGAAGGTGATCTACAGCAATGGAACTGTACCCTTGTGAGGGACGAATTGTCTTCAGGAGAGGAACAGGGAAATTAGGGGGACACTGAGAAGACAATTGGCAGAGATTGTAAAAACTTCCCCACATAACATGTTGAAAGTAATTTACTGTGTGAGATGTTTTGATGTGGTTAATATTTCTAAATGCCTTTCTGCTTGATATTAGCACAGGAGTTAGTACTGGTGTTAGAAATATCAAGTCTTTAGGTATTTTCTCAGGTGCAGTATCAGTGTCTTTCCTGTAAGTGAATTTTTAATCCCTTACAATCAGGATGTAGTGGCAGAACCTGTACTGCCCATTATCTAGTTATGGCATGACCTGGGGACATAACATTTGCACTCCCTTGTTACTGTAAATTTGCACTTCCCCTCACTACGTGTTTCCAATCTTCCTAGAGACAAATTCAGATTTTAGTTTAACATTTTAGTCAGACGAAAATCAAAAGCTGCTTTATTTTACAGTCAGTATGTAATCGTACAGAGGAACAGTTATAGCAAACCTCACCGCTAACTTAATTTCAGTCCCTTCTCACAATAAATCCATGCCTTGCTTGTCCCTCTTTGTGGGCTAATTAACACTTCCTTTGAATCGTCACTGAATCAGACCAAGGCTTACTCTGTGCCTGATCAGCTCTCTTAAGGTAGACTGGCCTAGGCCCTTACCTGCCTCTCTTAGTAGAATTTACCAACTAACCCAGAATATGTGTTGCCTAGTTCTATTACAGAGGGGGGACCTTTAAATCCTTTGAACTCTATTTAACTTAAAAGAAACACTTCAATATGAATCATACCCAGATCTTCCGCAGCTAAATGGTCAACATCCCCAAACATGGCAACTGATCATGTAAACATTTTTTTTTCCCCTGACATTTTTAGGAATAATTCAAGTATACATCTCGCAATAAAAACTGCTTTATATGCTAATTAGATAACAGGAGAAAATCTCTTCTGTTGCCAGTTTTCTCCCTTTTTCTTTCCTATAAGTGCTGAGTCTTGGCTGGGCAATGGTTTCACAGACACATCCTCCTCTAAGTGACTATCTATTCATTTGACTGTGGGGAGAGGGCATCATGGCTGAACCCAACCCTGGCCTCACTTGGCATCAACACATACCCAATTTCCAACAGTGATCAGGAGCCTTGGCTTAGCATCTTCTTCTCCCCAATCCAATGTTTGAAGGCCAATTTTAACACCACTACCACAGCCCCTGCTAAGATCTACTAATCGATTTAGATTCTTCTGTTTAGAAGGAGCACTGATAGGTGCCTGTAGGTTTGATGTTTCATGCTCCACTGATAGTGCCTGAAGAAATCAAAGTAATGTTAATAGAACTGATAAAAATAAAGGTCTCTATGTTCAGCTGGGTGCCTCTGCATTTCGTAGTGTTAGCTTCTCGTGTACTTGGAGTATACTAGCTATTGTGAGATGCAGAAAATAATGAGAGACAAAATCGTGAGTGGGATGGTTCTTTTATCAGAATAAAAAGCAGCGCTGCCCTCTTGGCTCAGTTGGTAAGGCGGTTGAGTACCTGATCTGTACATGTCAATAAGGTCCTAGGTTCCATCCACAGTCTGTGCTGAGATCTCAACAGGGATGGAATTATAGACAATATAGTTGGCCCAGAATCCTTGGACTCGGGAAGGGAAATTGTCCAGGGCTTCCTCTTCTGATCACCAGTCACCAGCACCTGCTGGAAGTGCACGTGATTTGATGTTGGGTGAAGACTGGATTGGTACTGTCTGTGGAGTCCTCCATGATCAAGGCAACGTTCACTGTCCAGGCAATCCTTTTCTTAGCTCTAGCGCTTTTTCTCTCCATCAAAACTTTTCTTGACTCTATTTTGTGATTCTCCTACGGTCCCTCTGAACATAGGAAAAATATAGGACAAGAAAAATCTTTTGACTCCCTGCAGTTCATCCCTGAAGCTCCCTAATTCTCCCACTGAAGCTGAACCTCTAGTACCTTAGTTCCCTTCCCCTCCAACCCCCCAACCAAAGCCTATCTCTCCAGTACCCTAACTCTCCCCTACTGAAGCTCATCCATCTGGTCCCCTAGTTCTCTTTCTCTCCCTGCCCCCCTCCCCAACTGAAGCCCATCTTTCTAGTACCTTAACTCTCCCATTGAAGCCCATCTTGTTCGTACCCTCACTCTCTCATTATAGCTTTGCACCCTATTTTGAATGTGTTTGTCTCCATTGATCTCATGGCAGATTATTCCAAACATTTATCATCCTTCCAGAAAAGTTCTTGTTTTGAATTTAATATTCCATGTAATGTTTTGGGTTTATTTTCACAATAGTTTTCTTGCAAATTGGAGCTCTTCACATAAAAACAGTGATCACCACATGAAATGGATATTTGGGTAACCACAACCCTGGAATAATTTAAGAAGCCTTTAGATGCTGTAATGTGAGGTGTCAAACAAACTTTGGGATTTTTGGCCATTTTCCACTGAGAGGATTTGGGAAAGAGTTACATTTAAAAGTTGGATTTTAAAAACAATGTATATTCACACAAGTTTTTTGTTAAAAGTACTGAAACAAAAGATTGTTAAAATGCTAATGTATTATGCATTGAAGTTGTTTCTCTAAAGACAGAAAAAAATAAGCAATTTGTTAGCCTGTCTCATTATGTTGGGAAGTCCATGGTCCCAGGCCTTCAGCAGGGGTTGTCTGGCATAGGCCCTCCTCTATGGTTGTGAACATGGGGAGTAATAAATAGGGACAGAAACACACGCTTGACAGTCATGTCTTTAAACAGGGAGCTGCTAGGGCAGACTTTCATCAGATTCAGAAGGCAGAGGTAGTTAGATGTTATTTTGTTTAAATCAAGCAAGGTGACCCACTAATGTGGGGGAGCATTGCATATTCATTATTATGTGTCATTACGGGAAGCTGTACTGATTCAGTTAAGTGCTTCTGATCGTAACTATTGCTGTGTATGTTCAAATGCTATCTGAGAAATAAAACGGTTTAACAATTCGTATCTGGCCTCTTCTTATCAAGTATTTTCTTGGTCTGTCTTTGAAAAGATTGAAGATTTGTGCGAAAGACACGAATATCCAATTCAGATCACGGGGGGTCCTATTGTTACATCTTGGGTTACTATTATATATTGGGTAGTACAGGCACACCTCTAAACGCAAGACGTTCCAACCATTTACAGGAGTGACCAGCACCATTGTACTCTAGAGAATATTTGAGCAACGACCCGAATTTGTTATGGGGACTAGATTTTTTTTTCTGGATAGCCTTCCTCTGTCATCTTAACAAAGAATGTTTGTTCTTTTGGCAAAACTGTGTTATATGGGAGTGGAGCAATTTGATGTTGCAAAGGACTGATGTGCTTTCTGTGGGGCTGAATTCTCTACTGACAGCTGTGCCTGATGGTAATGTCCCTTTAAATAACTTATAGCAAAAACACAAGTGCAGTTAGTGAGTGGAAAGCTTGTACATTTAAGGCATTCTTTATTGCATCCAGTTTTAATTGTCTTGGGTTTATTTTTAATTGGTTGATTGAACACAGGTGATTATTGGACTGATGCTGTGCCGATTGCTCTTGTTCTTGTTGGATTAAATGGATCTATGTCATGTTAATATCTGAGACCACACTTCCCGTACAGGTTCCTTACACTTTTGTAGATGACTGTGAGTTCATTGTTATCCTGTGTTACTTTGACTCTTGTTATTCTTTTGCTAACTGGGCATCATGTTAGATTAACGCTAAAGCTGAACGAGTTCACCTGTATAACAGATGCATTAAATTAAGTCGTGGGGAATGTGTGCTTGGTACTGAAGGCCCCAGGTTTGATCCTCAGTCTATACTGTTAGCTGATCTCAGCTGGGGTGGTGATGCAGGTGTTACAAATGGCCTCACTGCTACTGGGTTAGGGATATTTCAAAACCAGTCAGGCTTATTTGGTGCCCAGTAATGCCCTCTGGAAAGCATGCGCCCGTGTAAATCAGCAGAGGACAAGAACGGGCATGGCAGTAATGCCCTGCATAATTGATCAATCGGGGTATACTCGCTGCCTGGACTCTCACGTAGAAGAATGGTTACATGGATGACACACCGAAGGGCAGCTAGCACCCCTGGAACTATACCCCAGGAGAAGAGGAGAGAAAACAAATTGAACTGAAAATGAAAACTATGGATCATTAAATATTTGATCAAATGTCTATTATTCACACACACAATTCAGGTGTTAAGGCTGCAAACTCATTTATTTAACACCAAGCTTTAGAGACTGCACTTAAAATGTGCATAAAACTGAAATAGAGCTTCATAGTCTTAAAACACTTGACTTTCATCAATAAATGAATTTGATCAAGCGTTTTTGTTCTTAATAATTACACAGAAAACTGAAACAAAAATGGGTTAACTAAGAAACAGTCTCCACCCGAAACATTAACCTATTTTTTCTTTCAGATACTGACTGACCTGTATTACCAGCATTTTCTGTTGCCATTTCAGATTTCCAGTATTTGTAGGTTTTTTTTTAGCTCATTATTTCTCTGTTCACCATAAAAAGATTGTGCTTAAGACATGGATAATAAAGCTAAACAGAAATAATTAAAACAAAGTAATATTCTGTAGAGGGGAGAATTTATTTTGAACTGCTTTAATACTTTGGCAAAACATCAAGAATTCTGGTGAAAATGTCTAATCCCTTTCAAAGTCATGTTAGTCAGCTTAATGGGTCAGAAGGTCCCACTTTCATTCCCCACTCTAAGCTGAGCTGGCTGATCTGAGCTGGGGAAGATGTAGAAAGACAGTGATTTCCCCCCACGACCCAGCTGAACAGGTGAAAAATAAGCTAGGATTCTTGTATTCTCTCCCCCACCCACCCCCAACCGCCATCAGTGACCACTGTTCGACGTACAATGTTTGCGGATGGCGGGTGAGGACAGACAGGGCTCATCTGTGATCTCCTCCATTGTCAGATAACCTGCTGACACACTATGTGTGCGTTTGCAGTTGACGAATGGCTATAGATGAGGTAGCAGGGAGCTGCAAACCACTGTGGTACTGTAGATCAACAAGTGTCAACTACATGAGCTGAGTTGAAGGGAAGAAAAGTTGATTTAGAGATAAATCCATTGAAATGCCATCAATTCGGCATCAAGTTATCAATCTGAGGCGTCAGGAGGCTGGTGGGGGAAATTGGAAAATGCCACATGGTGCAGTAAAGGGAGTTGAGATCAGGGCAACATTTCCGTCTTTGTTAATTTTAGCAAAAAGGCTCTTGGTGTTTGTCTGTCTGTTGCACTCTCTGTATATAACCTGATCTGAGAGTGCTCCAAACTGACACTGGGCACCTGAAATGGGAAAGTGTTTTATTCCCCAGTATTAACATTCCTCCGTCCATTTTCTGTCCCTCACTGTTCCATTCTCCAGCAAAAACATCACTCACCTAACAAAAATTCACAACAAAATTTAATTTGCATCCTGCATTAAGAAGGCAGAGGTCAGGGAAATTAGGTTTGTTGTTTAAATGAGGTGTGATCTGACTCTATTTTATAAGGATGGACATTTTTTTCAGAATATTAATGATGCTTGTCTGTACCTATTGGTTTGAATCAAAGCACTGGTAAATAATGAATAGGTTTTCAGTGTGTATGTTAAACGCTGTCCATATTAATAACTCTTCTCATATTTATCCCCAGGACCAGTGACAAATGCCTTTCTGATGGTTGCCTCAGCTAACATGTTCAACCCCGACTGCAGGCCCAGCGTAAGTCTCCCAAAATTTAGCAGACATGTACATACCTCTGAAATCACAGAAAGCGAAGAGGGAGGTGCTATAACCCTACGTCTTCAGCACAACAAGAAGGTAGGACTTGGCTGCATACTGTCTTTTGAAGCTTCATTAGTTGTTGCAAACACTCCAGAGGGATACTGCATGATATTTGACTGACTGCTGCATCACACTCCAAACACCACATTTTTAGTTTTAAATTGCTTTGCATTTCTAACGGAGAGAAAGACAGTCACTTGATGCTGGGTGGATCTGCTGTAGCCTAAAACTTACAAGCATTTTGTAATCTATAAAGATCCCTGACCAAATAACCATTAAGCGGATTCACTTGACACTGTGTTTACCTAACAATAATTACACTCTGTTGCCTTAAAGTGGCATAGCTTCAGCTTGGCAGAATAGCTCCTGAAACATATAAAACAGTGTATTATCCAATTTACTATGGCAACACCACAGGAGATCGGCTAGTGTGTGTATATCTATATATATTTCCAAAATACTTCTCTCTGAGATATTATAGAGAGAGAAAGAAGTACTTTTAGTAACCTCCAGCCCTAGAACCCTCTGAGATCTCTGCGCTCCTCCAATTCTTGCCTCTTGTACATCCCCGATTTTAATTGCTCCACAAATGGCAGCCATGCCTTCAGCTGAAATTCCCTCCTTAAAACTTCCCACCTCTCTACCCCTCTCCCCTCCTTTAAGACTCTCCTTAAAACCTACCTCTTCGACCAAGCTTTTGGTCACCTGTCCTAATATCTCCATCTGTGGTTCGGTGTCAAAGTTTGTTTGATAACACTCCTGTGAAGCACCTTGGGCTGTTTTACTACGTTACAGGTGCTATATAAATGCAAGTAGTTATTGTTGCAACCATGGTGGTATTTGAGCCAATAAAGTTTTACAGATTTTTTTAAAGCCATATGTGAGAGCAGAACTAAAACTCACTAACATTGGTGTGATTCAGCTTCAACTATTCATGTTGATTAAAGTGTCTCAAGCAGTTGATAATTAACTCCTCTGGTCCAGCAAAAGAACCAAAGATGGCATGAGGAAAAACTTTTTTATGCAGGGAGTGGTTAGGATCTGGAATGCACAGCCTGGGGGGTGGTAGAGGCAGATTCAATCGTGGCTTTCAAAAGGGAACTGGATAAGTACTTGAAACGAAAACATTTGCAGGGCTACGGGGATAGGGCGGAGGAGTGGGACTAGCTGGATTGCTCTTGCATAGAGCCGGCACGGACTCGATGGGCCGAATGGCCTCCTTCCGTGTTGTAACCTTTCTATGATTCTTTGAGTTTCTCCCAATTAATCTGTGTCATGATAAGCTTATCTCTCCTTGTCCTCGACATATTTGTAGCTTTCAACATGGTTGACCACATCATATTCTCTTCCACCACTTTTCCCGTGATCCAGCTCCGTGGGGCTGCCGTTGCATAGTTCCATTTTCAGTCCATGTCCAGCAATGACTTCTTCCACCTCCATGTACCAACTTCTGGAATTCCCTAAGGATGTATCCTTGGCCACTTTCTCCTCTTCCCGTCCCTTGCTGACATCATCTATAGGCATGGGGTCAGCAATCGTATGTATGTTGGTGACGAGCAGCTCTATCTCTCTACCACTTCTCTTGACCCAATGACTGTCTCTGTGGCGTCAGACTGATTATTGGCAGCTGTGCCTTTAGCTGCCTAGGCCCTAAGCTCTGGAATTCTCTCCCTTAACCTCTCTGCCTCTCTATCGCTCTCCTCCTTGAAGACGCTCCTTAAAACCTACCTCTGTCCTAATACCTCCTTATGTAGCTCGGTGTCAAATTTTGTTTGATAACAACAACAATTTGCATTTATATAGCGCCTTTAAGGTAGTAAAACGTCCCAAGGCGCTTCATCGGAGCGTAATCAAACAAAATTTCACACCGAGCCATAACGCTACTGTGAAGCGCCTTGGGGCATTTTACGATGTTAAAGGCGCTATATAAATGAAAGTTTGTAATTGTTAAGTGAGATCAACTTGTGGATAAGCCAGAATCTCCTCTAATTGAGCATCGTGGAGCTAAGCAGTAGCCTCCACACACCCTTACCACTGACTCTGGCCCACCCTCCTCTTGGGCTGCTTGCGTTACACTGTGCATAACATTAGCCTTCAGTCCAACTTTGAACTGAGCTTCAAACCCAAAATCCTATCCATCATCATAACCGCTTCTTTCCACCTTCACAATGTTGTCTGCCTGTGCCCTAATTAACCCCAATGCCCTTTCTCCAAAACCTTTCCACATCATTGCCACATTGCAGACTCAATTTCTCCAGTGACCTCTTTGCCAACCTCCAACTCATCCAAAACTCCACCACCTGCATCCTGTTCCATTCGTCCTTCATCCCTACCCTTGCTCACCTACTCTGGCTCACTGTCCCCCAGCACTTGGATTTAAAATCCCTCTTCCTCGATCACTAGCACTAAATGTTCCAACAAACAGCGCTCCTAAAACAAGTGAGCAGAAAGGCAGAGCTAAAAAATTTAAATTTTGTGATATTTCAGATTGAAAGGGGTGCAGACCTTATTGTTTATAGGTTTTAAGCTGTGGCAGGGCTTAGACCCTCCGCCAGGATCGCTTGGCTCCAGACCTCATTACAGCCTTGGTCCAAACATGGACAAAAGAGCTGCATTCCAGAGGTGAGGTGAGAGTGACTGCCCTTGACATCAAGGTAATATTTGACCGTGTGTGGCACCAAGGAGCCCTAGTAAAATTGAAGTCAATGGGAATCAGGGGGAAAACTCTCCATTGGCTGGAGTCAAACCTAGCACAAAGGAAGATTGTAGTGATTGTTGGAGGCCAATCTTCTCAGCCCCAGGACATTGCTGCAGGAGCTCCTCAGGGCAGTGTCCTAGGCCCAAGCATCTTCAGCTGCTTCATCATTGACCTTCCCTCCATCATAAGGTCAGAAATGGGGATGTTCGCTGATGAGTGCACAGTGTTCAGTTCCATTCGCAACCCCTCAAATAATGAAGCAGTCCGTGCCCGCATGCAGCAAGACCTGGACAATATCCAGGCTTGGGCTGATAAGTGGCAAGTAACATTCACTCCAGACAAGTGCCAGGCAATGACCATCTCCAACAAGAGAGAGTCTAACCACCTCCCCTTGACATTCAACGGCATTATCATCGCCGAATTCCCCACCATCAACATCCTGGGGGTCACCATTGACCAGAAACTTAACTGGACCAGCCATATAAATACTGTGGCTACAAAAGCAGGTCAGAGGCTGGGTATTCAGCGGCGAGTGACACACCTCCTGACTCCCCAAAGCCTTTCCACCATCTACAAGGCACAAGTCAGGAGTGTGATGGAATGCTCTCCACTTGCCTGGATGAGTGCAGCTCCAAAAACACTCAAGAAGCTCGACACCATCCAGGACAAAGTAGCCCGCTTGATTGGCACCCCATCCACCACCCTAAACAGTCACTCCCTTCACCACTGGAACACCATGGCTGCAGTGTGTACCATCTACAGGATGCACTGCAGCAACACGTCAAGGTTTCTTCGACAGCACCTCCCAAACCCGCAACCTCTACCACCTAGAAGGACAAGGGCAGCAGGCACACGGGAACAACACCACTTGCATGTTCCCCTCCAAGTCACACACCATCCCAACTTGGAAATGTATCGCCGTTCCTTCATCGTCACAGGGTCAAAATCCTGGAACTCCTTACCTAACAGCACTGTGTGAGAGCCTTCACCATACGGACTGCAGCGGTTCAAGAAGGTGGCTCATCACCACCTTCTCAAGGGCAATTAGGGAAGGGCAATAAATCCTGGCCTTGCCAGCGATGCCCACATCCCATGAACGAATAAAAGAAAAGACCACTTAACACTTGCCCTGTCTGTGTCTATAATACACATAAGGTGCTGATTCTGCAGTAAATCTTGTCTGATTTTGTCTGATAATGCTCTTGTGAAGCACCTTGGAACGTTTTTACTACGTTAATCACTCTATATAAATGCAAGTTATATATTATTAATAATCTCAGGTGAATGACTGAAGTTCATAGTGTAGTACATCACCATGGATGGAAAGAAAGTAGATGAGGTAAATCAAGGAGTTGCGGTTACATGACACCAAACTTGAGTTTTAAAAGCCCGTAGATTTAGGAGGAAAGGAAGAATAACAAAGATAATGAATTCTACTGTTTTGTGGTCCTGTGGAAAAAAGGAATTGGAGTATGGATTGTTTGCTGACATTAATTCTCTTTGTATCTGTATGCTGCTATTTACTGCAAACAGTTTGATATAATTGGGATTAATCTCTGTTCTTCGTCCAGTTCCAAATGTGGGCTTTGTAAATTCAAATATTTAATTCACCCAGATCAGCAACATGCCGATTTTACATTTCCCTACATTACAACAGTGACTACACTTCAGAAGTACTTCATTGACTGTGAAATGCTTTGGGACATCCGGAGGTTGTGAAAGACGCTATATAAATAAATGCAAGTTATTTTGTTCTTTATGGGGTGGAGGGGCAATGTGCATGTTTCCATCAAGGCTGGGATTCTAACCACGGTCTCCCAATCTACAGCACTAGGTACTGATAGGTTGTTTTAGTAATCTGCAAGCTTGTCGTTGGAACACAGCAACATTGTGCTGGCATCAAACCCATTTGGCAAAGAAAATGTTTCTCTTGGCTCCCCAGTGACTCAGTGGGTTAATGACCTGGAAAGATCTGGAACTATATAGACCAGCAAAGTCACAGCTTCCATTCTAGTCTTCCATATGATTTCAGCTGGGGAAGTGGTAGGAGTGTTACACTTGACCTCAGCATTCTGAGCGATGGAAGGGGAAAATCAGCCAGAATTCCAGCTCCTGATCACTATTTAGTGACTTGCTGGGAGGTGCGTGCATGTAGTTGTTGGGTGAGGGCAGTAATGGACTTCTCTCCATACCCTCCACAATCAAATAGCCTGCCGACAGTGACCGTCTAGGCTCACACATGAAAGTGACCACTTGGGAGAGGTCCTGGATGTCAGGGGCCCAGGCCCCATGGGACTGTAACCCAGAAAGAATCAGTACGATGGGATCTTTTAAACCCTGCTCAGTTGATCTGAGCAGGGTTTAAAAGATTAAAACCTTACTCTAGCACACCTTACAACATTGTCAGCATTGATCTGGAGAGCATTTCATTCTGTTTGTCCTGCAATGTTTCACAGTTTAATTGGTGTTTCTATGAATGTCCAATTCATTGAAAATCCAATGCCAGCAGCAGTCCTGTGCCACTGGTTGTAAACTACCACCCATCAGGCAGGCAACATAAAAAGACTGCCACATTGTACATGGTGAACTGTAGGGTAAGCAAGTTACTTGTACAGCTAACGGTGAGACAAAAAGACATGTTTGGTGGAAGCATATCCGAGGGTAGTTATGGCAATCATCCCAACAGACTGGTGGAAGTCAGAAGGAAATCCTGTAAACAACAACAACTTGCATTTATATAGCGCCTTTAATGTAACTAATACTATGCACATAATAAGAGTGCCAGTTTCTGCCCTGGTTTTGTGGTTGATGCACTTTTTTGGAGGACCGGAGGGTTTGGGCTACAATAAGGTTTGAATCCATTTTTATAATTTCTTGCTATGGTTTTGATGACATTGACAACTCCACCCCTACCCTGAGCCAATCCCATGCCTCATCACAACTGGTATCATTCCTGTGGTTTTAAAAAATAATTTCCTTTTAATTTTCTCTGCTCCTGTCCTAAATCCATTAATCCACAGGCATTACTCCCACGCCCAAATTGGGCACTGTTTATGTGAGCACAGACAGTGAGCTTCAGCAGGCTATGCATTTGTGAATTGCATCACAATCAATTTATTTCTATTTCTCACCTGACAGCTACAAACACGCTTTTTCCAGCAGGGATAGTGATCAGGAGCAGGAGCTCTCCCTTATGTTTTTTAATGTTTTGAGCATTTTACTGAAGCAGTGTCCCTAGGATTTCTGTGAAACAGAGAATTGTCCACTTGAACTATGATATCCACTCAGCAGTAAAGTTACACATTCTATCTTTCCAAACTTGAGCCATGTCTAGAGAGAACATTTTGAGCTGCAATATTATTAGTTGCACATCTGTCATTGATCCGGGGACGCCTTGATTTCTCATCCTTGTTTTCAAATCCCTCCACGGCCTCGCCTCTCCCTATCTCTGTAACCTCCTCCAGCCCTACAATCCTCCGAGATCTCTGTGCTCCTCCAATTCTTGCCTCTTGCGCATCCCCAATTTTAATCACTCCTCTATTGGCGGCTGTGCCTTCAGCTGCCCAGGCCCTAAGCTCTGGAATTCCCTCCCTAAACCTCCCCGCCTCTCTACCTTTCTCTCCTGCTTTAAGTTCCTTAAAACCTACCTCTTTGACCAAGCTTTTGGTCAGCTGTCCTAATATCTTCTAATGTGGCTCGGTGTCAAATTGTGTTTGATAACGCTCCTGCGAAGCGCCTTGGGATGTTTTACTACGTTAAAGGTGCTTTTTATGCAAGTTGTTGTTGATGATGGCAGAAAGTGAGATCAATTTGAGGGGATGAGTTCAGAGAATCACACAAAAAGCACATTGCATGGTGTTAGTGTATTGGGTTAAGTGTGATTTCCCCCGCCCCCCATAATGTATTAGTTTATTTAATAAGCCCAGTTACAGCATTGTTAATAGTGCAGGCATTTGCTAGCCTCACTTTTTATTGCTATTCAGCAACTCCTACTAGAATGTGCAGGGATGAAGACAGCATTGGTCTTAGCTGTGATGGTCTCCCATGGTTAAATAGCACACTGGCACTTGCTATGTGGATTCTTATATAAAGAATGCCACTTGAATGAGTTACGGGAGAGTGACCGGTGACCATGGAATGGTACCTTAGCAAAAGTCAGTGCTTTCAGGAGAGGATGGGGAAAAACAGGCTTTGGATTTTTGTTTCCTACATACACATCAAAAATATTCTCAAAAATGGACTGTCGTGTTTTTACGTTTCTTTACTCTTTTATACGTTGGATACTTTTGTCTTGCATGTTTCAGGCTACTCTTGTAGGTAAGCCCTAGTTATCTTGCAGTGACTGTTCTCACGTGCCAGATAGCACTACACTAGACTTCGACTTAGTCCAAACAAATGTATTGAACAGTTTAAAAAAAAAAGTGAATAATAACGCTAACACGATATATATTTTCCAATAGTTATTAAGCTTCGCTAGCTCCTTGAGTGGAAGAAAATAGTAAATAGTTTGTAACAGCTGTGCTAAACTATGATTGAAGTGATATTTCATACATGACGGTTCCTTTCTTTGCCTCACCACCTACGGAAATTATCTTGTTCTATCTCTCTCCAAAGGTTTCAGACAGATGTCAAAAGATAGTCTAATAAACCTTTTTTTAAAAAAGTGACCAGGGTCCAGTAAATTTAAATCACTGTCAAGTTCAGAAAGAACTGCTAATCACAAATATATTTTAAATTGCACAAGAGATTGGTATTTGAACTGGATGCCCTGGTTCCTGCCTCATGCTGACTCTGCAAAATTTGTATCAAACTGAGCTGGTATAGTCCTCTGAGTGAAGTTAGTTTTTTACCCCTGTGTGATAGAATTAAAGAAGCCCATACCATGCTAAAGCTTCGACAAAAATGCTTCATTTTTACACAGGAATTGTCTTCAAAACTCATGAACTAGGAACAGGAGTAGTCTATTTAGCCCATCAAGCCTGTTCTGCCATTCATTGAGATCATGGTTGATCTGTGACCTAACTCCATATATCTGCCTTAGCCCCATATCCCTTAATACCATTGGTATCTTATGATTATAGCTGACATCAGCAGTTTTACACTTTTACAGACTGACATCGCAAGAAAGCAGAGGGTTTCAGAGTCCGTTCCTTTCCCAGCATTTGACCAGACTGCAAATAAATGTTCATGGGCCGTGGATTCCATCCAGGGACAATTGGGAAGGAAACCCAATTTCCACAATGAAGTGCCATTTATTTGGCAAAAGCAAGTATTAACAGTACAGAGCTATGCATCCGTTGCTGTTAGATGCTGCGGTTTTCTTTTCTCCTCACACGCCCCCCCCCCCCACCCCATATCAGTTTTCTCCCCTCTTCTAAAGGTGTAGACTCTTCTAGGATATGAGTTTACAGGGACTAGCAGCCCTGTAACACCTTGCCCATTTCAGCATTTTTCACGTGTAAGCCTGGACAGGTGGGTGGAGGATCATTGTGCGGGACCCTAATTCTTCTGTACCTGCCAACCACACGTCTACAGTTTCCAGCAGGGTCACTGGACAGCGATCAAGAGCTGTGCCCTGCCTGATCTCTTTGTCTTTCCTTCCTTAAACCGTGGGCCCAAAGAGGAACTGTAGCTTCCCTTCTGCCACCTTGGCTGGAATCAGCTAACTCAACAGAGACGGGGAATGAGATTTTTGCTGGTATTATAAAATTTATAAATCTCTAAACAGGTAGCCTTAATAAAGTAACTGCTATTTGGTGCCCTTGCCTGAGGCTTTCATTACAAATAGTTCAATTCACTGTTTGCTTAAAGAAAAGTTGCTGGGGATTAATACCTTCATCAGAATCTAGACAGTGTGGCATAGTCCTTGATATGTGTGAATGATTAGTCAAGTGTTACTGTGATAGGCAGCTGTGCAGTCATTTAAAATAATTACCTCTTCACAGCAATCAGTTTTAAGATTTAATATGAATTATGTAATTATGGTGACTGTTTAGAAGAAAAATGGTAATCAAGGGTAATGTGGGCCCTTTAAAAACAGATGCGGGTAATATTGCAAATGAAAATAAGAAAATGGTAGACTTGTTGAATATTAACTTTGTGTCAGTCTTAACAGTAGAGGAAGAGGATAATGTACCTGACATTCCAGGGAAACTAATAATGAATCAAGGACTGGAACTCACTAAAGTTAACATAAGCAAGAAAATAGTATGAGAAAAATTAAGGCACTAACGACTGACAAATCCCCAGGACCTGATGGTTTCCACCCCAGGGTTTTAAAGGAAGTACGTGAGGAAATTGCAGATGCTTTAGCCATAATCTTCCAAAGCTCTCAATTCATGAATTGTTCCTTTAGATTGGAAAATTGCAAATGTAACTCCATTATTTCAGAATGGTGAGAGAGAGAAACCAAGAAATTATAGACCTGTTAGTCCAACATCTTTTATGGGGAAGTTATTGGAATCTGTAATTAAGGATAGGGTGACTGAGCACTTAGAGAAATTTGAGCT
The DNA here is from genome assembly GCF_035084215.1 of Heptranchias perlo. Taxonomy (NCBI): domain Eukaryota; kingdom Metazoa; phylum Chordata; class Chondrichthyes; order Hexanchiformes; family Hexanchidae; genus Heptranchias; species Heptranchias perlo. The sequence goes on along the minus strand of NC_090353.1, from coordinate 16,353,745 downwards.
GATTAGAGAGCGCCAACTCACATACTCACTCACTCACGTACGTTGCCGAGGCTCACCAATCCTTGCACGCTTGCAGGTCTGGCTGACCTGTTCTCTCACGTAGAGTTCGTTGGCTTCGCTGGAAGCCGCTCCCCTCTCTGGAGAGCTCGGGTGGCGGAGAAATCAGCCCAAAAGTCAGGGCTGAGCTGCATGAGTGAGGAATCCGAGAGATAAAAGAGAAAAAAAGGGGGGTTCGGGCTTCCACTTTTATACCCCTCTCTTACAATAGTTTGTAACGTTAACAAGGTTACTTCAATGTTCGTTTAAAAGTTCTTTCAAAGCCTCTTAAAAGTCCTTGATGGGTTTCGATGGCCCCTTGTCTCGCTGCAGTTGCCTCTCTCGATGGGCTATTGTTCTTCGAATTAATGCTGATTGTTGATCACCTGCTATACAGGGCTCCTTTTGTATCCAACGTCCTAGGTGTTGATCGGTTTTGCTTTAAAACAAAGACGTGGCCCCACCATGTCTGGAGATGTGATTCACTGGGTGGTGGCTGTTTAATTCAACCTTGGTTTTTTTTCCACATTCCACTGTGTTTTGTTGATTTGTTTGGTGACCTTTCAACTGCACCTTCCATCTTAGAATTTTGGTCAATGGCCAAATTTTACACACTCAGGGAAAAGGCGGAATTCACTGAATTCTGCAAGAGAGACATTGATAGATTAAGTGAGTGGATAGAACTTTGGCAGATGGATTTCAACAGAAGTGTGAGGTCATCAGTTTTGGACCTAAAAAGGATAGATCAGATTATTTTTTAAATGGTGAGAAGCTAGGAACAGTGGCGGTCCAAAGAGATTTAGGGGTCTGTATACACAGATCACTAAAATGTAGTAGTCAGGTACGAAAAATAAATCGAAAAGTCTAATGCAATGTTAGCCTTTATATCTATAGGGCTAGAATATAAAGGGGAGGAAATTTTGCTGCAGCTATACAGAGCCCTGGTTAGACTACATCTGGAGTACTGTGTACAGTTCTGGTCACCGCATCCTAGAAAGGATATATTGGCCTTGGAAGGAATGCAGTGCAACGCAGGTTCACCACAATGTTACCAGGGCTCCATAGGTTAGATTATGAGGAGAGATCACATAAGCTAGGCTTGTATTCCCTGGTATATAAGAACATAAGGAATAAGCCTTACGGCCCCTCGAGCCTGCTCCGCCATTCAGTAAGATCATGGCTGATCTTCGACCTCAACTCCACTTTCCTGCCTGATCCCCATATCCCTTGATTCCCTGAAAGTCCAAAAATCTATCAATCTCAGTCTTGAATATACTCAACGACTGAGCATCCATCGCCCTCTGGAGTAGAGAATTCCAAATATTCATGACCCTCTGAGTGGAGGAATTCCTCCTCATCTCAGTCCTAAATGTCCAACCCCTTATCCTGAAGCAATGTTCCCGAGTTCTAGACTCTCCAGGCAGGGAAAGCATCCTCTCAGCATCTACCCTATCATGCCCTGTTAGGATCTTATACGTTTGAATGAGATCACCTCTCATTCTTCTAAAGCCCATTCTGATCAATCTTTCCTCGTAGGATAACCGTCTCATCCCAGGAATCAATCTAGTGAACCTTCGTTGGTTAAGGGGCGATTTGACTGATGATGTTAGGATTTTGAAAGGAATTGATAGGGTAGATAGAGAGAAACTTTTTCCGCTGGTGGGGGAGTCTAGGACAAAGGGACATAACCTTAAAATCAGAACCAGGCCATTCAGGAGACAAGTTAGGAAACACTTCTTCACGCAAAGGGTGGTAGAAGTGTGAAAGCGGTAGATGCTAGCTTAATTAATAATTTTAAATTGGAGATCACTAGATTTTTGCTAGCCAAGGGTATTAAGGGATATGGAGCCAAGGCGGGTGGATGGAGTTCGGATACAGATCAACCTTGATCTCATTGAATGGTGGAACCGCTCAAGCGGCTGAATGGCCTACTCTTGTTCCTATGTTTTAAAAACAAAAGGAACAAAAGCAAAGGATGCTAGATGTGATCGGTTATGGAAGATGTCAGAAACTTTATTGACAATTACTTTGGTTAGATTATACATAGTTTAAAAGTGATTGTTAAACTAAATGGGGACCAGACAGAATACAGTGAGTAGGCAGACAATCTTCAGGTTCAGCAGAAATAAAATGGTTTATAACCCTTAGATTTGGTTGCACTTGAGCATGTTATATTAACCAGAAACCCTTCACATAAGTATTGTGAATGGAAAAAAAAAACAAGCTTGAACTTACATAGCACTTAATCTCGTCGTCAGGACTTCCCACAGTACTTTACAGCCAATTAATTACTTTTGAAATGCAGTTCAGTAGCCAAACAATTTGCACACAGCAAAGTCACACAAACAGCTTTTGCGATAAATGACCACTTTATCTGTTTTTCGTGATATTGGTTGAGGGGAGCATGTTGGTCAGGACACTAGGAGAATTCCCTGCTCCTCTTCGAATAGTGCCATGGATTTTTATTGTTCACCTGAACAGGCAGACACAGTCTCGGTTTAATTTCTCATCCAAAAGACGGCACCAGAAGATGATGCAACATTCCCTCAGTACTGCACTGAAGTGTCAGCCTAGATGACATACTAAGGCATTGCAGTTCTGACTCACAGGTGAGAATGACTGAGCCAAACTAACGCATAAAAACGAATTCTGCAATCACATGCTTCCAGCGGGGAGCTACACTGAGGGAGTGTATGTTGGACAATCAGGGCTACAATGTTGTAGTAGATTCTCTGACCTATGCTCCCTTCCCCTCTAGCAGGGCAGGTTCATGGAATTAACCTTATATTGTCCTCATTGAGATGAGGAATGTTAATACAAAGGAATGAGGCACTTCTCCATTATAGGCACCTAAACTCATGATCAAGCACTCAGTCATTATCAGGTCATGTATCGTACAATAAAGCTGGCTCTACTCTGTCCCAACAGCACGCCTCAGTTCCAACCATAGAGTAATGAGACATCTTTTCATTTCACCCACAAGCCAAAAGTGCAAAATGCAACTTGTTCTTGTTTGAAGATGACCTCCTGTTGACTGCAGGTGATAAACTGGTGGCCAAGTAATAAAAATTGCATCTAGCAATAGTGGATTCTTTTAAATAGAGAGGAAGACTATTTCAGTGGGGCCTTCAAAAAAGCAAATGTAAATTGCAATTGCCCAAGTAATTCTGAATCCATGTTGGACTACTTCATGACCCAGTGTGTCCGGGAAGCCACATGAGTCAATGCACATCTTGACTTGATAACAGTAGTGACCCAGGTAACAAACAGGAATTGTGAGTCTTGGCATCCTTGGGGGCTAACAGTCACAAAATTATTAAGTTCAACATGATCTGGGACTCAAATACCAATGACCAGGACCCAGGTATATAATTTAAAAAGAAAATTATAAGCGATTATAAGAAAATTAAAGCAGCTTAGGCAAATTAATTAGGGGAATTTATTCAGTATTTCAGCAGAGAACAAGTGGGACACCTTTAAACAGATACCTAGAATCAGCAAGTGTAGACTCAACATATGTGACCATAAATGGATTAACAAACTAATCAGAAGCAAAACGAGGAGGAAGGACAACCTCTACAAACCCTGTTGGGAGAAAGATGAAGGGGTTCACTAGGATGAGTATAGGAAGGTACAGAAACAAGTTTAAAAGATAGTCAGAGGGCCAGAGAGGGACTGATAAAAAAATCATAGCTGCAGAGGCAAAACATAACAGTAAGACATCCCTTCAGTACTATAACTATAAGAAGGCAGTGAGAGAAGAGGTGAGAACCATAAAAAAAAAGCAAATGAGGCTGAAACTAAGGATGAGCACAGGATAGGTAATAATCTGAATGATTAATTTCTCCAAATATTCACTAGGGAAGACGTCAATAACCCAAGTAGAATTAACAACTTCAGTATAAATCAGATGGAATGCTCAAAACAAATAAATCCATAGAGATTTACAGCACAGAAGGAAACAATTTGGCCCATCGTGTCTGTCAATTATTTGCTAGTGCAATCCACAACTAATTCCCATTACTTTCTCTTTCCCCATAGCCCTATATTTTCCTTACTAAATATTTATCCAATTTACCCTTAAATGATGGAGTGTTCTCAGCCTCAACCATTCTCTGTGGCAAAGCAGTCCATGCTCCAACAATCCTCTGAGTAAAGAGATTTCTTCTAACGTTTGTCTTCACTCTCAGTGACAATTTCAAATTGATGATCCCTTGTCAATGGCTTTCGAACCAGAGGAAATGGTCTTTCCCTATTCACTATCAAAACCCTTCATAATATTGAGAACCTTTATTACACTTTCTCTTGGCCTTCTCTGCTCCATTGGAAATAGTCCCAGTATCTCCTCATAACAGTAGTTTCCCATCCCTGGCATCATCCTGCTGAATCTACGCTGTACATTCTCTATGTCTTTAATGTCCTTTTTATAATAGGACACCACAAAATTGTACGCAGTGTTCTAATTATAGCCTAACCATGGCTTTGTACAACATTATCAATAATCCCTTATTCTTGTATTATATGCCCTTATAAAATCCAAAATGCTGTTGACCTTTTTTAATGACCTTATCTACCTGCACTTGCTCCTTCAAGGAGTTATATATTTGAACCCCTAGGTCTGTCTGTTCATCCACACCCTTCTGCAGAAATTCATTGAGTTTATGCTCCTATTCCTTGTTTTTTTCCTCCCAAAATATATTACTTCACACTTCTGCCACCTGTCTGCCCAATCCCCTACTGTTTGCTGATACCCCTAATTTGATGATGTACTTCCTCTGCCCGAGTCCAAACAATCTGTATATACCAAGAATAAAAGTGGGTCCAACACTGATCTTTGTGTTGCACTTTCAGCCATTCTACAATCCAAGCACCACCAATTAACTTTAATCTTTTATTTCCATCTATCCATATTGCTATATTTCCTCTTGCCATACACCTGAATTTTTGTAGGAGAGCTTCCTGTGAGGCACTTTATTGAACATCTTCTAAAACTCAATATATATCACATATACTGCATTCCCTATATTTTGGTTGCTTCTTCAAAAAAAATGCTGTTAAATTTGTCTAACACAACTTGCCATTGTCAAACTCATGCTGGCTGTCATAATTTTGTCACAAATTATGGATTCTGACAGTTTGTCTACAGCTGACAATTATTCCATATCTTCCTTTAGTACACCTACATTCTCACATCCGTCATCATTTGTAAACACTGACACATGCTCCTGGAATTTCTGCAGAGGTTCTCTGCTGGAAGATTGGTGGATCTCAAGGAGAAATAGCATGAACGACTAAAATCGTCTGTTTGCGCCATTTCTCCAGGTTTTCCACTGATCTTCCTCCAAAATTATGGCAGAAGAACCCCTAAAATATTTATTTTATATATCTGTGCCATACCTTCATGTGCCATCACTAGATTTATTTTTTCATCCCTGAGTGGTCGCACCCTTCCTTTAACTATTGTTTTACTTTTTATGTGCTTATAAAAGCCCTTACGGATTCTTTTTATGTTATCTACTAACGTTTTTCATTTTCCTTTTACCTTCTAATCTCCCTTTTCACCTACCCACTGCACTTTTCCCCTCATAATGTCCTTGGTATTTTCTACTTTTATCATATGCCTCCCTTTTAAGTTTCAGTGCAATTTTAATCTTTCTATTTACATAACTCCCCAGGAATAGTGAGTATTTATCCTTGAGTACTGAGAGAGATGAGGGAGGAGATTTGTGAGGCACTAATAGTCATGCTGAGGGAGTCACTGGACACTGGGGAAGTCCCAGTAGATTAGAAACAGCCTAATGCAAAAGGATGACAAAGCAGATGCAATAAAGTACAGATCCATAAGTCTTCCTTCTATACAACGTAAAATAATGTAATTATTTTTAAACTTATCTGTACAATAATAAACTAACAAATAGGTGTGAGCATGAATTCAGAAGGGGAAGATCCTGCCTGACCAAACTCCTTGACTTTTGAGGAAATTACATCTCAAGTGAAATATTTAAAGCCTTACAAGGTGATGTATCTAAATTTCTAACAAACAGAGTTCTGCAAAACTTTAGTTTGGCTCAAAACTATGGGATTCAGGGTATACCTCGGGACTGGATAATAAACTGGTTGAATGGTAGAAAATGGCAGATATTAGAAGAGTTATCAAAAGCAAAATACTGCGGATGCTGGAAATCTGAAATAAAAACAGAAAATGCTGGAGAAGCTCAGCAAGTCAGACAGCATCTGTGGAGAAAGAAACAGAGTTAACATTTCAGGTTGAAGACCTTTTATCAGAACTGGACGATGTTAAAGTTTTTAAGCAAGTACAGACCGGGGGGAGGGGAGGAAAGAACAAAAGGTAATGTCTGTGATAGCGTAGAGGGCAAGAGTGATTAAATGATAAAAGGGATGATGGTGCAAGGCAAGGAAGGTTGTAATGGGACAGGTTATACAAAAGATTGGTCAGGAGTAGCTGTAAATGGCAACAGCAGAATCATTACCAGCACTTGCTGTCCGAAAAAATGGGAGCAGTGGTTATGATCTGAAGTTATTGAAATCAGTGTTGTTGAGTCCGGAAGGTTGTAAAGTGCCTAAACGAAAGATGAAGTGCTGTTCCTTGAGCTTACGTTGAGCGTCATTGTAACAGTGTAAGAGGCCGAGGACAGAAAGGTCAGAGTGAGAGTGGGACGGGGAATTAAAATGGCAAGCGACCGGCAGGTCAGGGTCACTCTTGCGGACAGAGCGGAGGTGTTCAGCAAAGCGATCAACCAATCTGCATTTGGTCTCCCCAATGTAGAGGAGACCGCATTGTGAGCAGCGAATACAGTATACTAAATTAAAAGAAGTACAAGTAAACCACTGTTTCGCCTGGAAGGAGTGTTTGGGGCCCTGGACAGTGGGAAGGGAGGAGGTGAAGGCGCAGGTGTTGCATCTCCTACGCTCGCACGGGAAAGTGCTGTGGGGAGGAGAGTGGGTGTTGAGGGTGACATATTAGAGGAATTATGTCTGGGGGGATGCTAAGTGGGGTGCCTCAGAGATCATTGTTGGGACACCTACTATTCCTAATTTACATGGATGACTTAGATTCAGAAACTTTTTTTTTATTCGTTCATGGGATGTGGGTGTCGCTGGCGAGGCCGGCATTTATTGCCCATTCCTAATTGCCCTTGAGAAGGTGGTGGTGAGCCGCCGCCTTGAACCGCTGCAGTCCATGTGGTGAAGGTAATCCCACAGTGCTGTTAGGAAGGGCGTTCCAGGATTTTGACCCAGTGACGATGAAGGAACGGCGATATATTTCCAAGTCGGGATGGTGTGTAACTTGGAGGGGAACGTGCAGGTGGTGTTGTTCCCATGTACCTGCTGCTTTTTTCCTTCTAGGTGGTAGAGGTCACAGGTTTGGGAGGTGCCTTGGCGAGTTGCTGCAGTGCATCCTGTGGATGGTACACACTACAGCCACTGCGCCAGTGGTGAAGGGAGTGAATGTTTAGGGTGGTGGATGAGGTGCCAATCAAGCGGGCTGCTTTGTCCTGGATGGTGTTGAGCTTCTTGAGTGTTGTTGGAGCTGCACTCATCCAGGCAAGTGGAGAGTATTCCATCACACTCCTGACTTGTGCCGTGTAGATGGTGGAAAGGCTTTAGGGAATCTGAAGGTGTCACTCGCCGCAGAATACCCAGCCTCTGACCTGTTCTTATAGCCACAGTATTTATATGGCTGGTCAATGGTGACCCCCAGGATGTTGATGGTGGGGGATTCGGCGATGTTAATGCCGTTGAATGTCAAGGGGAGGTAGTTAGACTCTCTCTTGTTGGAGATGGTCATTGCCTGGCACTTGTCTAGCCCAAATGTTACTTGCCACTTATCAGCCCAAGCCTGGATATTGTCCAGGTCTTGCTGCATGCGGGCTGCTTCATTGTTTGAGGGGTTGCAAATGGAACTGAACACTGTGCAATCATCAGCGAACATCCCCATTTCTGAACTTATGATGGAGGAAAGGTCATTGATGAAGCAGCTGAAGATGGTTGGGCCTAGGACACTGCCCTGAGGAACTCCTGCAGCATTGCCCTGGGGCTGAGATGATTGGCCTCCAACAACCACTACCATCTTCCTTTGTTCTAGGTATGACTCCAGCCACTGGAGAGTTTTCCCCCTGATTCCCATTGACTTCAATTTTACTAGGGCTCCTTGGCGCCACACTCGGTCAAATGCTGCCTTGATGTCAAGGGCAGTCACTCTCACCTCACCTCTGGAATTCAGCTCTTTTGTCCATGTTTGGACCAAGGCTGTAATGAGGTCTGGAGCCGAGTGGTCCTGGCGGAACATAAACTGAGCATCAGTGAGCAGGTTATTGGTGAGTAAGTGCCGCTTGATAGCACTGTCGACGACACCTTCCATCACTTTGCTGATGATTGAGAGTAGACTGATGGGGCGGTAATTGGCCGGATTGGATTTGTCCTGCTTTTTGTGGACAGGACATACCCGGGCAATTTTCCACATTGTCGGGTAGATGCCAGTATTGTAGCTGTACTGGAACAGCTTGGCTAGAGCTCAGGAACTACAAAATGGATATAAATTCAATATGGAGAAGGTAAAATACTGCACGTAGGAGGAAAAAAATTGGGTGACATACATACTGCATGAATTTTAAGTTGAAATAGCTATGATGACTTTAAACTCAACATATCCAATCACTGCGGAGTAGCAATCATCAAAGCAAAATTCTGAACTACATAAGCAAAACAGTGGAGTGAAAGTCAGAGGAAGTTACGATTAAATTGTATAGTGCTTTGGTCAGACCTGTCATGAGCACTGTGTCCAGTTCTGGTCACCAAGACACACAGAAATTCAAGCTCTGGAGGCAGTTTAGGGAAATCTTGAGCTGATTCCTAATGCCAGAAGCATGCCCTCGTGTGTCAATACGCTGCTCAGTGTGGTACTAGGCCATATGATCAAAAAGGTTTCAAGTTCAATTCCTGGTCTATGCTGAATTAACTCATCTCAGCCTGCATAGTCATAGCATTATAATTGCCTTCCATGCCCCTGGGCTAAGGGGGAATATAGCAACCAGCATTCCTACTCATAATTATAATCCAGTGACCCCTACTGGAAACTGCTGCAAACAGGATACGACTCAGCTACGATGCATTTCTCAGTTGAATAGGCTGCCTACAAAATCCATCTAGTCTCACATGTCAGAAATGGCCCGTTGGGTGAGATATGGAGGCTGCAACTGCCCGTGAAACCCATATCCCAGCACGAGCCTTTAAGAAAGGAGGGAGAAAATTATAGAAAAAATTAACAGGTTATTTGCTGAGGGAGAGAATTTGCCATTGACTCTGAATAATAAATACACCCAAGGCTCCCGGGAGGTTGGTTCAATGTTAAAAGCAATAAATACTGGCGTCTACCAACGTTAAATGCAATTTGACAAAATTGCATTCCTATGAGATTAATTAGAGTCAAATCCATGTTTATACACTCCCACTGTAATCACATTGTTTCCCAGTCCCCATTTTGCTTTTTGCATTGTACGCTGTACATTTGAGTTGTATGAAAGTCTGGTCAGAAGTTTTTCTATCTGTCACAAACTTTCCTGCCTTTCTCTGTTTTATCAATGTTACTATGGTCATTGCTTCTCTGAACTTTCCTCTCTTGTTTCTCCTAAACTCTAAATACGCTGGTCTCCTTCCTCCTCCTTATGTCCTCACTGTGGTGAAATTGAAATTCACTGTACAATCTCCTATTGTAATTTGTTCATTCTTTCCCATGTTCTCAAAACTCTGGAACTCCGAATTACCGTTCTCCGGGTGCTGACTCTGGCTGGGGTACAGCTCCCCGGGTGCTGACTCTGGCTGGGGTACAGCTCCCCGGGTGCTGACTCTGGCTGGGGTACAGCTCCCCGGGTGCTGACTCTGGCTGGGGTACAGCTCCCCGGGTGCTGACTCTGGCTGGGGTACAGCTCCCCGGGTGCTGACTCTGGCTGGGGTACAGCTCCGTAGGCTGGGCCAGAATCTGCTGTATAACTGTAGTGACCACCGTGTGACTCAGTTTAACAGAAGTGTTGTGAAACTACCGAGAGGAGCCCGTCTCTCACCCCTTCCACTTCGAGCTGGCTACAGTGTAACTTTATTTAAAATGTCAAAGATCTGTTTGTGGTTAGGAAACAATAACATCACCAGCACTCAGACACTGTTGAACAGAGCTTCCATGTCTTAATAAGTAATTCTCAACCTGTTCAGAGATCTGGGCATTTTCTGCAATGTATAATGTATTGTGCAACAGTTGAATGGAGTAATTCTTGTAATTCTTGTCACTATTGGAATGTAAATCATTTACGATTCAATGTTGAATTTCTTTTTCTGTCTCTCTCAACAGGATGCTCAGGAAAGTTACCTGGAAAAAGCTGAGGAGTTGTATTCTGTTATGTGTGCTGCTGCAGATAAGGTTAGTCTGACTTTAATGGATTCTTTGTCATGTGTAGTTTAAATTCTGTACCAGATTCTCCCCCTATGTTGATTCCAAAAATTCTCTGTGAAATGAATTTCTGTGGTCTCAATCCAATTTCTAGCAGAGAAAGGCCCCTAATTCAGCATTAACACACAATCCTGCTGAGAAAAAACGCAGAATGGTTTTCATGGGCAATGGAAAAAATATCACGTATGCAGCCCTTTTGAGATTAGGGATAAGACACATTGATGGAGCAGAGAGGGAGCTTTACTCTCTATCTAAACTGTATTTCACCTGGTCCAGGATGTGCTTGATGGGCAATGTAGAGGGTGCCTTACTTTCCATCTAACCTGTGCTGCACTTGACCTGGGAATGCTTGATGGGCAATGTAGAGGAAGCTTTACTCTACATCTAATCATAGTGTATCTCACCTGGGACTACTTGATGCTGATAATGGGTGCCTGAAATGGGATGGTGTTCCATTCCCCAGCACTAACATCCCTCGACTTAATAAACACAAAATTCGCTAAATAAAAACATATTCTTGTTCTTGAACCAAAAAATCCGTGGTCAAATAACAAGTGCTAGATATTAAAGATTTGTTAGTGAATTACCGGAAGATCAAAACGGTACAATATAAGGATAGCTTTTGTGGGGGACCCTTTCAATATAAAGGGCATATCATGCATGTAAAGCTCTGATGGCTCTTCTAGCATCTCTGACATGAAAACAAAATACTGCGGATGCTGGAAATCTGAAATAAAAACAAAAAGTGCTGGAAACACTCAGCAGGTCAGGCAGCATCTGTGGAAAGAAAAACAGAGCTAACGTTTCAGGTCGATCTGTTCTGATGAAAGGTCATCGTCCTGAAACGTTAACTCTGTTTCTCTCTCCACAGATGCTGTCTGCCCTGCTGAATGTTTCCAGTATTTTCTGTTTTTATCTCTCTAACATTCCTGGGCAGGAAAGGAAAAAAAAACTGTTGCTTTAGTAATTCGACTCTTTTCTCACTTTTAGCCGCCAACCTTGGTCTCTCCATCTCAGTCTTTCTTGTCTCCCTATGTTTTATCAATACTATCAAGGCCATTACTCCTTTGAACTTTATTTCCTTGTTTCCCCTAACCTCTAGATAATGCGTCCTACACAATATTCCTCCTTCCTGCATTCCTCACAAATCAGGACTTGTCTCACAATCTCTCTTAGGAGCTCAAAACAGTGAAACTCCTCACTTCCTTCAGTCTTCCCTTCCTCCTACAATCTTTTAAAACACTGCTGGTATCCTTCACCTGGGTTTCTCAATATAAATTGCTTGGCAGAGTCCATACAGTTTAAAATTATTCCCAAAGGGCATTATATCCCAGTCTGGCTTATTATTGGAGCTATAAAACCAGCATTTTTCTACATAAATGAGTTTCTCCAGTGACTGAAGAATAGATTTTTTTTATGCAACAAAAACAGAACATGCATCTTTAAAGAGAAAAAGTAGGTTTTTATGGGTGTAAACCTTCAGAGTATACACAAAAAGTCAAACTGGCTTTTTCTCTTTCCAGATACTGGTGGACCTGCTGTGTATTTCCAGTGTTTTTTAAATTTTGATTTGATTTCCAGCTTTGTGCTTTTTTTTCAATCTGATTTGTCCATTCATATGAGCTCATTAAAATTTTTACCGTTAATATAAAAATTGTGGGCAAGAGTGTAATAAATTGTTCAGATACAGTTTTATTTTCCTTTGCAGCATATGCTGGGAGATGGCGAGAACACAAAAATGAGAGTGGCTGAGCTGGAGGATGAGGTCAAAACATTGAAGAAGATTAATAGAGATTTGTATGATTTTTCAGTGCAGGTTCTGACCAAACAGACATAAATAGAAGAGATGGAGAGAGAAAGTGCTGCAAATCATGTGGCGCCCAGTATCAGATTTTTTTTTAGTATTATATGCATACAGGCGCTCATAGACTTTGTAAAATGAACTGGTATCCTCAAGCATTTCCAATATTCTTTGTGGTCCCACTTGTATGAATTTGTTTAATTGTTTACGCTGAGCTTAAAGAGGTCAGAGATGTTGGTGTTCGTGTCCTGTGCTGCTTCCCATTTGCATATAGTCAGGTCCACTCAAGTTGTATGCACACACAAGAGTCAGATGTGTCTTGAGCTGCTTTTAAACTGTCCTTGTTGGATTGTTAGCTCTGTTGATTCCTGACACATGGGACTCATACCAGTAGCAGCCCCAGACTTACCAGATTTACTAAATCTTGGCATTGGGAGGCACAATTAAAACTCTCTTCCCTGCGACTTTTTTTTTTGGAAAGGGTATTGCTTTCAGCTTCTGCTTGACTTGTGTTTTAAGAACCTGTTTGTAAATACAGCAGTGCCCTACATATTTATACTACGTGAGTCCCTTAAGTCCTGGCAACTCTAGCCCTATTTCTTCTTTGTAGGTTTGTCCTGGTTGAATTTTGTGGACTTGGAGATTTAGTAAAGGCTATTCTTAGTGCTGTAGCCTCATTGGGGGTTAAATCCTGAATCAAAACACCAAGATCTGATGGAACATTAACTTGAGAAATATGTAAATTAATGGGAATAGGGATTTAAACCTGATGTGTGGCCCAGAAACCCCATGATATACACATACAGTGCCCCACAAAGACAAAAAGCTGAGATATTCAAGTACTAAAGTAATCATTTCCATTTCTTGGCAGGTTGTGAGGCAGTAGATCTCTCCTGTTCTGATTAAACCCAAAGGCCTGAGATTTCTATTCAAAGCACAATGGACATTTACTGCCCCTATAGGATATACTCATTTCATAATCTAGAGTGATGGTACTAATAAGATGGCCTGGGGGCCACTTTTGACCCACCTCAAATTCACATGAAGGCCTCAACAGGCTTGCTGCTCCATTTGTCTCTGGGCCTCTACTCATTGCCTACCTAGCTGTGGGCTATCACCAGAGCTGAAGGTCAACCCTCTGCCCAAAAGGTGATGCTGTTAGCAAGTGTGGCTATCCTGGAATTCATATAGGACTTAGAGTTCAATAGGACTCCTAGCCCTGTGGCCTCCCCGCTTCCTGTGGGGAGGTGCCTGGCCTCTTATTTGGCAACTGCCCTCTGTGGCGTGATTGAAATCAGGAGCTCACTGTGTGGGGAATCACAGAATTAGATCCACATCCCATATTGGGGCATGCCTGAGAGTGGCCATCATCCGAGACAACAATTGGGATTGTGACCTCCACACAGTTACAGAAGTAACATTGATCTGATCATGTGCCGCTGTTCTCGCATTTTGATTGGCTAGTGCTGGGATGTTTTGTTGACATTTATGTCATTGTGACTGTTTGCATTTTGACTGATGCAAGCATTTAGAATTCCAGCTCTCTCAGCGATGTTTGAGTTCCACTCTGTGCCTCATACTTGAGTTTTCTAGTGTCTCAATTTCTGTTTCTGGGAACTTTGTACATATTTGCAGTATCTGACATTTTTTAAATAAACTTTTTGAAATAAACCCACAAATACTGTGAACTTTCTTCTATGCAGTTATTTTAAATAGAATTCAGTATAAGATTAACCGTGTCAGGATGCACCCATTCTGACTGTACAGTCTTTATATGAAGTTTTACCACTGGGATTCATATCTCTCATTTCTTGCTAATTCTTCCTTATTGCTGCAGTAATGTCAACTGAACTGTACAGCAAAATTCAGAGTTCAACATCATGACGGGAAGAGCATTAAAAAAAATACTGTCTCCACTAACTACAGAAATAACTATGCCAAGGACAAGGGTAATTAGGCAAATGTTGTTTGATTTTCAAAAAGCATTCAACAAAGTTCTTCATATGAGGCAAGTAGGGAAGGTTACGGCTCATTTGACAAATTGTCTCAATGGATTGAGAATTGGTTCAGCAACAGAAGGCAGAGAGTGGTGATAAATGGAAAATACTCTTCCTGGGGGAAAGTAACCAGCGGTGTCCTGCAAGGATCTGTTATGGGTCCCCAGCTAGTTACAATATTTGTGAATGATGTGGAACAGGGTGTCTGTAGTAGTATTAAATTTGCTGATGACCAAAGCTTTGTGGACATGTAACAAGCAGAAGCGAGGTGCACCATCCTCAGAGACTTGGGCCAATTGTGTGGCTAGGATGAGATGCAAATGTATTTAAATTTAGATAAATTTAAGCTCATACATATAGGAATAGATAACCAAGAAACATGTATAACACAAAAGATATGTGTATAACATAACTGATGCTGAAAAGAAAAATATTTGGGAGTGGTCACTGATCGGGTTGATGTTGAGCAGTTTTCGATAAGGAAGATGATGTACTGGGATGTTTCTGGAGGGCATTAATTCTCCACAGTTGAGTAGCCTGCTGATACCGTCTGGGTTAATACATGAAGAATGACCTCTTGCTTCCGTTGCCCATGGAATAGTACCCCAGCAACAGACAGCACGTTCAGGAGAGATGGCGGGGGGGTGGGGGGGGAAATGGGAAAATATACAATGCTCTAACCGTCCCTCTAAATGCAATCCTGTGGGATTACATCCAAAATGCTAACCTATATTTTGTTGATCGATCTGTTGTACATGTCCATCATTAAGGGCGAATCTGCTTTAAGTGTTTGCTCAGAAAGCCAACGTTGATACCATCAGTAGGGGATAGAACCGGATCATCAGCAGCAAAGTGAATGAGAGCGGATTCAGTGATAGAAATAACTGCAGGATCCAGGTAGTGAGAATGGGACCTCTGGGCTTTGAATTGGATCCAGCCGATACCAGGAGGAGAATGACATCTTTCGTTGTAGGGATCCTACTTGTAATGAGCCCGGTTACTAATAGATACAACTCCACAGCAAGGACATGCCTGTAATGTGGGAACAATTGGCAGCCTCAGAGTCCACAGAAAGGGGAAATGAAAAAAATCCATCTGGCACTGTAGGCAACTGCTTTTCTGAGATTGGTATTAGGACAGAGTAGAGGGAGCTTTACTCTGCACCTGGTATGTACCATACCTAACCTGGGAGTGCTTAATGCCAACACTGGGCACTAAAGGTAGACCCATTGCCTTCCCCAGTACTGACATCTCTAACCTTCACGAACACAGCAAATCATCTAATGTTTTTAAATCAACTTCTAAAATTCTGCTGCCAGAAAGATGATTTATCACTAGCTTTTTATAATATAGATTACACAATCAATTATAAACCATCAACACGGAACTGAACTATTATATGCCTGCTGGTTGGATTTTTATTTTTAATGTTTTTTTAAAAACTGATTCTTCCCGATAAACCCATGCTGGGAGATGTTACTTGACATATTTAGATATTTATTAAGTGAATAATTGTTATTGTCTTAAGTTGGAGATACTAAATTCATTGCAGGAATAACAACGCATTGCAGCTGGTACAAGGATGTTGCAAGAATTTGTTTTGACAGGGGGGCTGAGTTTCTCCCATTTCGTGATATATTCTTACTGAAAGAGAAAAGTATTTTCTCCTGAGCATCTCCCGTGACCGCTGGTCCAGTTGGATTGGATTTATCGTCAGAACAATTCCGCTTTTCACAGATACCTGTGAAGCAGTTCTCTGTATTAGCTGCAGTGACTGTATGATTATAAGAAGGCACAGGCACTTAGAGGGAGATAAAAGACAATTGCCATCCTCTGGAAATGGAAGACTTAGAACGTAAATAAAGTATGTTCCGCTTTTTGTGTAAAGAAGGTGCCCAGATTAATTTTGATCAGAATTGTAAAGCGGATAAAAGATAGAGGTTTGAAGGATAATACTGATGGTGTGGAGCTGAATACATTGAAAGCTGATTTCAAACATGGAATAAACCGTGACCCTTCACAGTACGGAGATTGCTCATAGGGAATTTATTGGAACATGTTTCTTTTTCTGGCTGTGCTTTGTGCCTCTTTTGGGGTCTTGGAAATGTTACAGATAATAAATTGAACATGTTAACGATTTTTGAAGCAACATCGTCAAATCACATTTCTGCTTACAAATAAGAAAATAAATGGCATTAAGCCGTTTAAAAAGTGTCCGTTCCATTTTGTTTCTGATCAGAGCCGTGTATAGTGCTGGAGCTGCATTGTCTTCTCGTTAGGGGAAGGAAGGTTATACCTAAAACCAGTTTTCTGAATCCTCTGATGGGCCTGTTGTATATTTCTAACATTCTCTATATTGTTACTGACTTGTGTTTCACACCAATACCTTTGTTCTAATGGATGGAGGATTCAGTTCACATTGAAACCTTGCCTTCCAAATTTGCCGGTCGAGGACAATCCCGGGTCACCTGCCTGTGCCAGCTCTCCACTCCTGATGTTTCAGGCAAACATCCTGACAGGGTGATGAAGCATTGCTGTACCCCGACTAAGAAAGATTTTGTTCCATTTAACAAACCTTAATTGGAATATATAATGGGTAAATGTATTAAAGTTGAGCTGTGTGTAGGGGGTGGGGGAGGTGGAGAGAAGAGCTCAGCACAGCTACAGTGGCAGCTGAGAGAAAACAAATTCCTCTAATCATTGTAGTGACACTGACCAGGCCATGAAGGTCCCAGATTCCATCCTTGGTCTGTGCTGGTCTCAAGCAGGTGATAGTTGGGGCTCGACAACCGTCATTAGCACCCCTGGTTGGGAAGGGGAAATCAGTTCCTGATCACTATCTAGTGACACCTGCTGGAAAGTAGGGCTAGATGATGGATGAGGATAAGATCTGGCAAAACTGCAATGTCCCCATAGTTGAATAGCCTGCTCAGTCTAGGTCCACACTTAGATGAAGTACAGGAGGCTCATAACATACTCAAGACAATTTCCATAACCTGCAAAGGCAGTTACTTGAATCAAGAGGGTTGTTTCCCAGTAAGCAAGAAATCCCTTTTAATTAAAATTAATCCACCAATTAGCTGGTGGATTAATTTTAAGTGTAGTGTTTAGGTATCAATTTTTTTTTAATGCCTGGAATTAAGGAATATTCCGGACATTTCTCAGCCCACCTCCCCCCCCCCCCCCCCCACTTATCATTGAAAATTTACAGAGAAGATTTTTTGTACAAGTTTTACGGTTGAAGAATCGCTCTGAGCTCATAGTGTTAATGTTCCTAGAAACATAGAAAATAGGAGCAGGAGTAGGCCCTTCGAGCCTGCTCCACCATTCAATATGATCATGGCTGATCCTCTATCTCAATACCATATTCCCGCTCTCTCCCCATACCCCTTGATGCCTTTTGTGTCTAGAAATCCATCTATCTCCTTCTTAAATATATTCAGTGACTTGGCCTCCACAGCCTTCTGTAGTAGAGAATTCACCACCCTCTGAGTGAAGAAATTTCTCCTCATCTCAGTCCTAAATGTCCTGCCCCATATCCTGAGACTGTGACCCTTCGTTCTAGACCCCCAGCCAGGGGAAACATCCTCCCTGCATCTAGTCAGTCTAGCCCTGTCAGAATTTTATATGTTTCAATGCGATCCCCTCTCATTCTTCTAAACTTGAGTGAATACAGGCCGAGTCAACCTAATCTCTCCTCACAGGACAGTCCTGCCATCCCAGGAATCAGTCTGGTGAGCCTTCGCTGCACTCCCTCTATGGCAAGTGTATCCTTTCTTAGGTAAGGAGATCAAAACTGCACACAATACTCCAGGTGTGATCTCACCAAGGCCTTGTATAACTGCAGCAAGATATCCTTGCTCCTGTACTCAAATCCTCTTGCAATGAAGGCCAACATACCATTTGCCTTCCTAACTGCTTGCTGCACCTGCATATTTGCTTTCAGTGACTCGTGTACAAGGTCACCCAGGTCCCTTTGTACATCAACATTTCCCAATCTATCACCATTTAAATAATACTCTGCCTTTCTGTTTTTCCTTCCGAAGTGGACAACTTCACATTTATCCACATTATACTGCATCTGCCATGTATTTGCCCACTCACTCAACTTGTCTAAATCGCCTTGAAGCCTCTTTGCATCCTCCTCACAACTCATGATCCCACCTAGTTTTGTGTTGTCAGCAAACTTGGAAATATTACATTTGGTTGCCTCATCCAAATCATTGATATATATTGTGAATAGCTGGGGCCCAAGCACTGATCCCTGCAGTACCCCACTAGTCACTGCCTGCCACCCTGAAAAAGACTGATTTATTCCTACTCTCTGTTTCCTGTCTGTTAACCAATTTTTAATCCATGTTCCTGTCTGTCTCCATGAAGATTCAGTGCAGTAGGAGCATCTGGTGCTGAACGATCGTTATCTTTAAGTTTGCTGCTTTCGCTTTGAACTCCACATCAACCAGTGAAGCTTCAAAGGAAGAAAGTTTAAATTATGACCTGAAGGAGTTGCCATCTTAAAAGTCAAATCCGAGGTACATGCTGTACCCCTTAACCCACAGAGAGAATAAGCAGGGCTTGTAATGTACTGCATGGTCTCTAAACATTTACTTTGCATGAACGATCTATGACAGCCATACTTACTGAAGGGATAAATAATAGTATTAACTCTTCTTTCCTTCATTTTGGTCACTCTAATTTTTGCTTCTCCCCCCCTCCCCTCCCCCACATTTACCATCCTGAGGGCGCTGACTCTTCCTTGGGTACAGTTCTTCAACGGGCACAGCTACTTTCTGGTACCTCAAAAACAGGTGGCTATCTTCATGTTTGAGCCCAGGCAACACGTGTCAGCAGCCTATTCAAATGTGGAGGGCTTCATAGACAAACCTAATCCATTCTCAAACAATGTCCACACTCGTATTTCCAGCAACATTCACTGGATGACAATCCGAAGTGGAAGCCCTAGCTGATTTTCCCCTCACTAGTCTGGGGTCCTGAGGCTAATTTTAGCATGCCTTTTGCCATTGTGACTGCGGCTAACTCAGGACAGACCCGAGATCCAAACCTGGGACTTTCCCAGTCTGTATGGCCTAGGTCTAGTCTGGGCACAGTTTTGCCCATTAAGCTATCTTAGAACAACTCCATCTTATGCAGTAGTAGGATATAATCTGCATGAGGTATGTATCTTTACCAAACTGTCCTATAAATGGTTATATTGCTCCAGTTTGAATTGTATTGTTTCAACTCACCAAATTGGAATAGCTCCGTTAGCTCTCATGATGTAGGCATATTTAATTATATTATAAATAGCAGATTGATGAGTGCGATTTAAAGCAGTCATTAATTCTTGGGGGTTAGGATGACGAGCATGAATTAATATGATGGCTCTGAACCCTTTCAGCCATCGTGTACCCTGCATGTAGTGCCCTTCCATCCTATTTATAGCAAACTCCTTTAAGTGTTAGTGTGTCAGCCCCCCGATAAACCCAACCTGCAAGACAGCCACACTGTTTAAGATCTGTCAAGCCTGCCGACAATTCTGGCTGCAATCCACACAATGAAGCCACAGACGATCTACTTTTAAAAGTGAATAACTGAGATAGCAGCTCCCGCAGGATGTTTGTATGTCAGTAGTATATACACTGCTGTACAAGACAAAAGTGACAAGATACAATGAGAAAGTCTTGTTGTAGGCGATTTGTAGAAAAGGATTTAAAAAAAAAAATTACAACATGAAGAATGACTCCTTGGGTGAGATATCGGAGGACACGTTCCACCTATAGAACTGTACCCCAGCAAGAGACAGCGCCTTCAATGCGGGGAGGTGGGAGGTGCAGTCAGTCCAGACAAAATGAGCAAACAGACCACCATTGGTGAGATTTCCTGTGTATACTCTGTGTAAGAAAGCCGTAAACCAATTTCATTGCATGAAGCACACAGGAAACCTTGCCCCCTTGTGTTGTGCAGCATATACTGTTGAAGATCTCATCACGAGTAGAGGGACCCATGTGCACAATCTGCTCAGGTGCCTAAATCCAGAGAGCTGGTTTGGCCGCCACTGTGCCCTATCGTGGCAACAAAATGAAAGTTCAAAATATATTTTTTCGTGGTGTGTAGAACCTTACATTCATCACACCTCATGAACCCAGAGGCATCAGGCAGTGCACCTCAACCAGAACCTTGGTCACCGAGCACTTGTCTTCAGGGCACTTTCATTAATATACTCGAACCTGCAGTGGACTCAGAGTCAGTGATTATTCTTCATCTCATGCTTTGTTGTGTATGAAGCTCAGGTTCAGCTAATGTGGACACCAGCTGCTGTTTGGTGCATGCTGCATGTAACTGAGCTATATAGACCAGAAGGTCCCAGCTTCAATTTCAATTCACAGTTGCTACTACCATTGGCTTCAGCAACCCCAGCTCCCCTCCCACCCCTGCACCCCCCTCCTCACCGGGCTAGGCAGGAAAATCAGTCAGGCGAGGACAGAATCGGATTTAGTTGTGATTCTCCATACAGTCGATTAGCCTGCAAACAGTCACCACCTAGACTCACACGTGGAGTTGGAAGTGTCAGTTGCCCATGGAACCTTACTCCAACTAGAGACAGTGCCTTTGGGGGAGGGGGGAAACAAAAAAGATCTAATCTTAAGCAATCAAAAAGTGTACATTGCCAGCATTAATTGTTAATTAAAATGTTTGAATTTTATAGCTGGGTTTGAAAACAAGCAGCACAGTGTTTTATCCTAGACTTCTGCTCTTTCATGCTGGTTGGATTCTTGCCAACACTACAATCTACTGACAATTCAAACTCATTTTTTGCACTAAAATTACTTGAATTGTCCAATAATTTGAATTAAGCAACTTTGAATTAAGAGCAGACTTTCATTGAAATTAACTCCCTCGAGTGCATTGTAGTTGAGGACACCTTACACAATAAGAAGAATTTGGAAAGATAGGAACAGGTGTATGCCATTCAGTCCCTTGAGCCTGTTCCACCATTCAATTAGATGATGGTTGATCTGTACCTCAACTCCGTTTACCTGCATTTGCTCCATATCCATTGATACCCTTAGCTAACAAAAGTCTATCCATTTCAGTCTTGAAAATTTCAATTGACCCATCAACCACAGCTTTTGGGGTAGCAAGTTCCAGATTTCTACTACCCTATATGTGAAAAGGTGATTCCTGATTTCACTACTGAATGGTCTAGCTCTAATTTTAAGACTATTCCACTTTGTTCTGGATTCCTTCACCAGAGGAAATAGTTTCTCTATACCTTCCCTATCAAATCCCTTTATCATTTTAAAGGCCTCGATTAGATCACCCCTCAACCTTCTAAACAAGGTAATACAAATTAAGTTTATGCAACCTTGCCTCATAATTTAACCCTGGTATCACTCTGGTGAATCTGTGCTGTATCCCCTCTAAGGCCAATGTATCCTTCCTGAGGTGCAATGCTCAAAACTGAACACGGTATTTCAGATGGGGCCTGACTGAGGCTTAGTTACAGGTAAATGTACTTCACGTGTATATTTGCTTAACAAACATCTACCATCATTCAGTGCAGTTTTTCTCATTCACCAAAGTTTGAAACTCTGGCATGAATGTATCAGGCAAATCTTAATGCAGCTTTTAGGTTTTTGTACAGCAGTTGCAAGCGGTACTTTGACTTCATCAAAAAGTGATTGCTGAGAATGTTGACTCACACAATGAGATGCAGCAGACCTACTCCTGCTTTTCATCCAGAATGTGGTTAGGTGTTGTTTGCCCCTTTCCATGATGTGCCCTGTTGGAGTTGCTCGTTATTGATTGGGCTTGCTTTCTTCTGCTGGCTTGGAGCGGTTTTTCCAAGTGGTTGAGCTGACCATGCTGACAGGTGCCCTTTCCATACAATGTTGTTGGTGTTTCCAGGTGCTGAAGTCTGGCGTTTTCACCCATGTTACACACCATTTAGCAGATAACCAATAAGCAGTAACTAAGGAAGTAAAGCACGCACAACAATCGAAAAACACTCATCTTACCATTTTACCAACAAACACACAAAAAGGTTAAAGTACACATGCAAACCCGGGTATTGAGATCACATGCCCAACGACGGTGTCTATTAGTCATTTTTTATTTATTAATCAAAAATACAATTAGCCACATGTGACTAGTGACTAACTCATTGGACAACACTGCTCTAGTGGGCCAGCGGAGGGTGAGTTAAGCTTACCAGAGGGGGGCTGAGTCCGGACAAAGCTGAAGGTTGGGATTCAAATGTTTCTTCATTGAATGGGAGTCCAACATTTAGATTAGATTTCCACGTTCAGCCGCTCTCAACATCTTGCCAATTCAAATTTTTAATAAAGTATATCTATAATTTAGGAGATATTTTACATAAAAGTAATTGCTACTCCCCTGCAATTATCACATTGTAAGACGTGGTTCAACACAGCTTACCGTGCAACATGTAGAAGATTGAACCATACAAGTGATTGAACTGCATCCCTTGACAAATATATTTCACTCTATCTTGAGAGGAATTGCCATTACCCTCGGCTGTCAGTGTGCATTACCAAGGTTAGGTGAGATGGAGTCTTTGATGGCCCTGAACAGAATACTGATCTCAGTGTCAAATAAACTCTGCTTTATCTTAAATAAGAACAGAAAATGCTGGAGAAGCTCAGCAAGTCAGGCAGCATCGGTGGAGAAAGAAACAGAGTTAACGTTTCAGGTCGAAGACCTTTCGTCAGAACTGGAAGATGTTAAAAGAGTTAATGTTTTTGAGCAAGTACAGAGCCAGGGAAAGTGGGGAAGGGGAGGAAAGAACAAAAGGGAAAGTCTGATTAAATGACAAAAGGGTTGATGGTGCAAGGCAAGGAAGGTGGTAATGGAACAAGTGAAGAAACAAAAGATTGATCGGGAGTAGCTGTAAATGGCATCAGCAGAACCATTACCAGCACTAGCTGACCAAAAAAATGGGAGCAGTGATTATGATCTAAAGTTATTGAAATCAATGTTGAGTCCAGAAGGTTGTAAAGTACTGCTTTTTCTTAACTCTGCAGCCCAAAGGATATTAGTAATTCACTGCTATTTATATGAAATTGCTTTATATTCATGACTAATTCCAAAACTCCTGCAGCTCTCATAATTTATTTAATGCCTTGTTTACTCTATTCTTTGTGGAGCACATGAATAATGCATTTTAGTGCATTTTCTCTCCCCTCCTCTCCTGAAGATGCTGACTTTTGATCAGGAACAGTTGCACAGCCACTGGCTCCCCTCCTCTCCTGAAGATGCTGACTTTTGATCAGGAACAGTTGCACAGCCACTGGCTGCCCTCCAGTTCCACACCTAAATGGCTACCCTTCATGTATCGGCCTTAACAGTAAGTTCTAGCAAGCTATTCTTCCATGGGCACATTTCCCAATCCTATCCTCACCCGACATCAACAGCCACTTTATTTTCTAGCAGGGAGCGTTGGACTGTGATCGACAGTGGGAACCAAAGCTGATTTTTCCTCTCTCTGGCTTAAGGGCTGAGGCCAGTTGTAGCCCCACCCCCTCCCCCCTCCATCCCAAGATCAGCTAGCTCACTACAGACCGGGATAGAATCTGAGACCTTACTGGTCTGAATGGCTCGGTGCTAAACTTGGCAGTGCCTTTAATAAGTGAGCCACAGGACCTTGCAGAAATGTTTTTTTTAAAACACGCATGATCTATTTTAATCCTTTTCCTGCAAACCAGGCTTGAACCGGTCAGTTTCAAATAAAAGCTAGAAAAAAAATTGCTGAACAAAATAGTTACTTTGCTCTGGAAGGGTTCATCTGACGCCTGTTAGTGATGCAGTTGTAATTTATTTTGCTTCTCCTCACATACAGTTTTTCTTGTGTGACTCAGGAGAACCACATTCATGCTGCTCCGTTAAGTGTTCTTCTTTAGAAGGTTAAGGTGCTGGAGTTAACATGTTTTTCCAAGTGTCAGCATGTTTCAGTGGGTAATATGCTCACCTCTTGAGTCAGAAGGTTATGGGTTCAAGCTGCACTCCAGTACTGCAGCACATAATCTGGCCTGACCTATCAGTGCAGTACTGAGGGAGTGCTACATTGGCGGAGGTGCCGTCCTTCAGATGAGACGTTGAAGCGAATTGCTGCCTGCCTGCTAACGGTTTGAAGTATTTGAAGAGGAGAAGGGAGTTCTCCCACTGTCTAGGCCAACATTCCTCCCTCAACCAACACCCACCAAAACACAGATGAACTGGTCTTTAATCTCACTGCTGTTTATGGACCTTGCTGTGTGCAAAATGGACACCACACTCACCCACATATCAAGAACGACTGCATTTCAAAATAATTAATTGTTTGTGGAGCACTTTGGGATCTCTTGAGAGATGTGATAAGGTGCTAAATAAAATACAAGTTCTTTCTTTAAGTGATTTTTGTCATGCATTTAAAAAAGCTGGTTCTGTACTAATGGAGGTGGATTTTACCTATTCTCCTCAGTGAGAGTAGTTTTACTTTCAATAGTGACAACAACTTGCACTTATATAATAGAGTCCCAAAACGCTTCACAGAGTTATGAGAAAAGTGGATGACGAGTCAAAGAAGGAGAAATTAGATGGGGTAACTAAAAACTTGGTCAAAGAGGTAGGTTTTAAAAAGGTTCTGAAAAGAAGACAGGAACGTAGAGAGGCTGAGGGGTTTAGAGAGGAATTCCAGAGAGTGGAACCTAGGCAGCTGAGGCACAGCCCTCAATGGTGGGGTGAAGGGAGGGGGGATTGAGAAGAGACTTTTTTTTTATTCGTTCATGGGATGTGGGTGTCGCTGGCGAGGCCGGCATTTATTGCCCATCCCTATTTGCCCTTGAGAAGGTGGTGGTGAGCCGCCTTCTTGAACCGCTGCAGTCCGTGTGGTGAAGGTGCTCCCACGGTGCTGTTAGGAAAGGAGTTCCAGGATTTTGACCCAGCGACGATGAAGGAACGGCGATATATTTCCAAGTCGGGATGGTGTGTGACTTGGAGGGGAACGTGCAGGTGGTGTTGTTCCCATGTGCCTGCTGCTCTTGTCCTTCTAGGTGGTAGAGGTCGCGGGTTTGGGAGGTGCTGTCGAAGAAGCCTTGGCGAGTTGCTGCAGTGCATCCTGTGGATGGTACACACTGCAGGCACAGTGCACCGGTGGTGAAGGGATTGAATGTTTAGGGTGGTGGATGGGGTGCCAATCAAGCGGGCTGCTTTGTCCTGGATGGTGTCGAGCTTCTTGAGTGTTGTTGGAGCTGCACACATCCAGGCAAGTGGAGAGTATTCCATCACGCTCCTGACTTGTGCCTTGTAGATGGTGGAAAGGCTTTGGAGAGTCAGGAGGTGAGTCACTCGCAGCAGAATACCCAGCCTCTGACCTGCTCTTGTAGCCACAGTATTTATGTGGCTGGTCCAGTTAAGTTTCTGATCAATGGTGAACCCCAGGATGTTGATGGTGGGGGATTTGGCGATGGTAATGCCGTTGAATGTCAAGGAGAGGTGGTTAGACTCTCTCTTGTTGGAGATGGTCATTGCCTGGCACTTGTCTGGCGCGAATGTTACTTGCCACTTATGAGCCCAAGCCTGGATGTTGTCCAGGTCTTGCTGCATGTGGGCTCGGACTGCTTCATTATCTGAGGGGTTGCGAATGGAACTGAACACTGTGCAATCATCAGCGAACATCCCCATTTCTGACCTTATGATGGAGGGAAGGTCATTGATGAAGCAGCTGAAGATGGTTCCGCCTAGGACACTACCCTGAAGTTAGAAGAACAGAAAGTTCAGGAGGTTGTAGGACTGGAGGAGGTTACAGAGACAGGAAGGAGTGAAGCCATGGACGGATTTAAACAGGGATAAAAATTTTAAATTTGAGGCACTGGGAGCTGTCACTGAGGATGGAGGTGATCAGCAAACAAAACTTGGTGCTGGATAGAATACGGGTGCAGGGTTTTGGATGAGCTGAGACTTATGGAAGATGAATGGGAACCTGGCCAGGAGAGCTTTTGAGTAATTCAGTCTGGTGGTGACAAAAGCATGTTTGTTTGTGGTGGGTGCCAAAGATGATGGCTGCAGTCTTCCCATTGTTTAACTGGAGAAAGCTAAGGCTCATCCAAGACTGGATGTTGAACGAGCAGTCATAGAAGCAGTGGAGAGGTAGAGCTAGATGCCATCAGCATACATGTGGAAGCTGACCCAATGTTTGCAGATGATGTTGTTAAGGGGCAGCATGTAGATAAGGAAGAAGAGGGAGCCAAGGATGGATCGTTGGGAACTTTGGAGATGTTCCGGCTACAATTATGGAGGTAAGAGTGGAATCAAGTGTGGGCAGTCCCACAGAGTTGGACAATGGAGGAGAGGTGTTGGAAGGTCAAGTGTGTTGAAGGCTGCAGAGAGGTCAATGGAGGTTAATGCACTACAATCATGCTCACTGAGCTCTATGGGGTAGCTCCGTCTTCAGCAGAAGTACTACATGTGCCACATGGCACTCGCCCCCCACCCCCATGGTGATGCCAACTATTGTACAGTATCTTAGTGACAACCCCAGAATAGATCTTTTCTGTTTTAATGCAAGTCTTCTCTACTCCTCCCTGCCAACTAGAAATGTCTCCACTTTCTTGCCCACCTCACTTGAAAGTACTGACTCCTACTGGGGTACAGTTCCAAGGATTCTGGCAGCCGTCCGGTACCTCATCCAAGTAGCTGTTCTTTATGGGTGAACCCAGAAAATGAGGATATTACAATTGATCCCAGCTTCACTCAATTAGGGACAGAAGAAACAACCAAAGTTAAAACTCCTGACCATATCCAGTGGCACCTAATGAAAAATGTCTTTGTGTGTGTGGACATTACACGGTGTGCGGATATTACACAGTGTGCTGATATTACACAGTGTGCTGAGAGTTCGGTAAGTGTGGGAGTTTGGTGAAGTGGGGGAAGGAGGTGCTGCTTTGCTTTGCTTTTCCAAACTTTTCCTGCAGAGCGGTAGTGGACCTGAGAGTAGAAGACTGAGATTGTGGAATAAAAGCAGCAGCAGACCTGCACCAAGAGACAACTACTGTGCGACATCACAGGGACTTAACTCCTGGACCTGAGATAAATAAGAAGCAAAAAGTAATCCAAGTGGGACGTCACCAAGGAAGAGGTAAGTGATTGGCTGGTGAGTATTTTCCTGCTGAATTTGTCTAAGGTTAGAGTTTGTGGATTCTCTGGTCTCTGTTGTGTAGTGGGGGACTGCTGTTCAGCAAGGGCCCTTGAGTATACCTTTTTAATTGAAGTGAAATTGGTGGGATTCATTTAATTTGAATTAATTAGTTAAAGGGTAAGTCATGTCAGGACAGCCCAGCCCCGTGTTATGCTCTTTCTGCTCTATGTGGGAAATCAGGGACCCTTCCGGTGTCCCTGACGACCATGTGTGCGGGAAATGCATCCAGCTGCAGCTACTGACAAACCGCATTGCGGCACTGGAGCTGCGGATGGATTCATTAAGGAGCATTCGCGATGCTGAGAACGTCGTGGATAGCACGTTTAGTGAGGTGGTCACACCGCAGGTAAAGGTTGTACAGGCAGGAAGTAATTGGGTGACCACCAGGCAGAGTAAGAAGAGCAGGCAGGCAGTGCAGGGGTCCCCTGTGGCCGTCCCCCTCTCAAACAAATATACCGCTTTGGATATTGTTGAGGGGGATGACTTATCAGGGGAAGGCAGCAGCAGCCAACTTCCTGGCACCAGGGGTAGCTCTGCTGCACAGGCTGGGAGGAAAAAGAGTGGAAGAGCTATAGTGGTAGGGGATTCTATCGTAAGGGGAACAGACAGGCGTTTCTGTGGCCGTAAACGTGACTCCAGGATGGTTTGTTGCCTCCCTGGTGCCAGGGTCATGGATGTCACTGAGCGGCTTCAGGGCATTCTCAAGGGGGAGGGTGAGCAGGCAGAGGTCGTGGTCCACATTGGGACCAACGACATAGGTAGGAAGGGAGATGAGGTCCTGCATCAAGAATTTAGGGAGCTAGGTAGCAGATTAAAGAGCAGGACCTCAAAGGTTGTAATCTCTGGATTACTCCCAGTGCCACGGGCTAGTGAGTATAGAAATAGGAGGATAGAACAGATGAATGCGTGGCTAAAGAGTTGGTGCAGGAGGGAGGGTTTCAGTTTCCTGGATCACTGGGCCTGCTTCTGGGGAAGGTGGGACTTGTACAAGTTGGACGGGTTGCATCTGAACCAGAGCGGGACAAATATCCTTGCGGGGAGGTTTGCTAGCACTGTTGGGGGGGGTTTAAACTAACTTGGCAGGGGGATGGGATACAGAGTGGAGCTACAATAGGGGGTGATGTGCAGCCAAATATAGAGAAAAAAACAAGTCAGCTTGGAAGACAGGGCAAATATGTGAGGGCAAGGCTGGATGGCATCTATTTTAATGCAAGGAGTCTTGCGAATAAGGTGGATGAACTGAAGGTGTTGATAAACACATGGGAGTATGATATTGTTGCTGTCACAGAGACATGGTTGAGGGAGGGGCAAGACTGGCAGCTCAATATTCCGGGGTACAGAATCTTCAGGCGAGACAGAGGGGGAGGTATAAGAGGAGGGGGGGTCGCAATATTAATTAAAGAATCAATTACTGCCATAAGGAGGGATGATATATTAGCAGGTTCCTCTAATGAGGCCATATGGGTGGAGCTTAAAAACAAAAAGGGGGCAAGCACTTTGATGGGAGTGTACTATAGGCCCCCAAACAGTCAGGGGGAGATAGAGGAACAGATATGTAGGCAAATCTCAGAAAATTGTGCAAATAATAGGGTAATAATAGTGGGGGATTTCAACTTCCCCAATATTAACTGGGATACTCAGAGTGTAAAAGGCTTAGAGGGTACAAAATTCTTAACGTGCATCCAGGAGAGCTTTTTGAGCCAGCATGTAGAAAGTCCTACAAGAGAGGGGGCGGTACTGGACCTAATTCTAGGGAATGTGGCCGGCCAAGTGGAAGAAGTGCTAGTAGGTGAGCACTTTGGTGACAGTGACCATAATTTGGTGAGATTTAAGGTGGTCATGGAAAAGGACAGGGAGGGGCCGGAAATAAAGGTTCTAAATTGGGGGAAGGCCGATTTTAATAGGATAAGGCAGGATCTGGCCAAAATGGACTGGGATCAGCTGCTTGTAGGAAAATCCGCATTGGAGCAATGGGAGTCTTTCAGAAGGGAGATTGAGACCATACAATGGCAACATGTTCCCGTAAAGGTCAAGGGTGGTTCCAAGAACTCCAGGGAACCTTGGATGTCAGGGGATATACGAGAATGGATGAGGAAAAAAAGGAGGGCTTTTGGCAGATACAAAAGGCTAAAGACGGAGGAAGCCCTAGAGGAGTACAAAAAGTGCAGGGGGATACTTAAAAAATAAATTAGGAGATCAAGGAGGGGCCATGAAATAACACTGGCCAGCAAAATAAAGGAAAATCCTAAGATGTTTTATAAGTATATTAAGGGTAAGAGGATGACTAGGGAAAAAATAGGGCCCATTAGGGACA
Source organism: Heptranchias perlo (assembly GCF_035084215.1). Taxonomy (NCBI): domain Eukaryota; kingdom Metazoa; phylum Chordata; class Chondrichthyes; order Hexanchiformes; family Hexanchidae; genus Heptranchias; species Heptranchias perlo. The sequence continues at coordinate 16,323,940 of NC_090353.1, read as the reverse complement.
AAAATGGCAATCTGTGTGTGGAGCCGGCAGATGTAGGAGGGGTTCTAAATGAATTTTTTGCATCTGTTTTCACTATGGAGAAGGACGATGTAGACATAGAAATACGGCAGGGGGACTGTGATATACTCGAACATATTAACATCGAGCGGGAGGAGGTATTGGTGGTTTTAGCAGGCCTAAAAATGGATAAATCCCCAGGCCCGGACGAAATGTATCCCAGGCTACTGTGTGAGGCAAAGGAGGAGATTGCGGGGGCTCTGACACATATATTCAGAACCTCTCTGGCCACAGGGGATGTGCCAGAGGACTGGAGAACCGCTAATGTAATACCATTATTCAAGAAGGGGAGTAGGGAAAAACCGGGGAACTACAGGCCAGTGAGCCTAACATCAGTGGTAGGAAAATTATTGGAAAAAATTGTGAAGGACAAAATTAGTCTCCACTTGGAGAAGCAAGGATTAATCAGGGATAGTCAACATGGCTTTGTCAAGGGAAGATCATGTCTGACTAATTTGATTGAATTTTTTGAGGGGGTGACTAGGCGTGTGGATGAGGGTAACGCAGTGGATGTGGTATACATGGATTTCAGTAAGGCCTTCGATAAAGTCCCGCACAGGAGACTGGTCAAGAAGGTACGAGCCCATGGAATCCAGGGTGCCTTGGCACTTTGGATACAAAACTGGCTTAGTGGCAGAAGGCAGAGGGTGATGGTCGAAGGTTGTTTTTGTGACTGGAAGCCTGTGGCCAGTGGGGTACCACAGGGATCGGTGCTGGGTCCCTTGCTGTTTGTGGTCTACATTAATGACTTGGATATGAATGTAAAAGGTATGATCAGTAAGTTCGCTGATGATACAAAAATTGGTAGGGTGGTAAATAGCGAGGAGGATAGCCTCAGTCTGCAGGACGATATAGATGGGTTGGTCAGATGGGCGGAACAGTGGCAAATGGAATTTAACCCGGAAAAGTGCGAGGTGATGCACTTTGGAGGGACTAACAAGGCAAGGGAATACACAATGAATGGGAGGACCCTAGGCAAGACAGAGGGTCAGAGGGATCTTGGTGTGCAAGTTCACAGATCCCTGAAGGCGGCGGAACAGGTAGATAAGGTGGTAAAGAAGGCATATGGGATACTTGCCTTTATTAGCCGAGGCATAGAATATAAGAGCAAGGAGGTTATGATGGAGCTGTATAAAACACTGGTTAGGCCACAGCTGGAGTACTGTGTGCAGTTCTGGTCGCCACACTACAGGAAGGATGTGATCGCTTTGGAGAGGGTGCAGAGGAGATTCACCAGGATGTTACCAGGGCTGGAGCGCTTCAGCTATGAAGAGAGACTGGGAAGATTGGGTTTGTTTTCCTTGGAGCAGAGGAGGCTGAGGGGGGACATGATTGAGGTGTACAAAATTATGAGGGGCACAGATAGGATGGATACTAAGGAGCTTTTTCCCTTCGTTGAGGGTACTATAACAAGGGGACATAGATTCAAGGTAAAAGGCGGAAGGTTTAGAGGGGATTTGAGAAAGAACTTTTTCACCCAGAGGGTGGTTGGAGTCTGGAACTCACTGCCTGAAAGGGTTGTGGAGGCAGGAACCCTCACAACATTCAAGAAGCATTTGGATGAGCACTTGAAATGCCATAGCATACAAGGCTACGGACCAAATGCTGGAATATGGGATTAGAGTAGACAGGGCTGATGGCCGGCGCGGACACGATGGGCCGAAGGGCCTCTATCCGTGCTGTATAACTCTATGACTCTATGACTCTATGACAGGTTTAGGCTTGGCTGTGATGCCTCTCATGGTAGAATGGTCTGGCAATATTCACTGTTTAGCCTCATACATGAAAAGTGGTATTTTTTGGAGAATGACAAGTTTAGTGAGGTACTGGAGGGGACATTGGCACCTGAGGGCATGGATCTCAGTAAGACAGAAAACAAATATACAAACTTTCTTGCTGCAGTGGCTATTTTGTGGGGGCTCATGCAATGGGCTTGAAAATATAATCAGGATCTTTTTATTCATTGAAAGACCCACATGAAAGGATCAGGCCTGCAGTGCAGGGAAGAAGGTGAGATAAATCAGAAATATAGAGGTCCATTCCCAAGTTTGATTGCCAGTCTGGCTGAATTACTGATCTCAGCCAGGTTGGCCATACGGGACAATACAATTGGTCCCAGCCTCTTTTAGATAGGGAGGGAAAATTAGAATACATGACATTAAGCTTGGATCTTAAAAGCATATATAAAAGGGAAGACCGAGGGAGGTGAGGAGTTCCACAGTTTTGAGATCCTGGGAAGATAATTAGAGTAGGAGATGGTGAGAGGAGTCTTGATTTTGACACAATTAGGATGTCAGGAGCAGGCAGACTGTGTAGAACGCTTCATATGTAGGCTGACGACACCCAGCTCTTCCTCGCTACCACCACCTGGACCCAAACCCCCACTCTACTGTCTGACATCAAATCAGGGATGAACTATAATGTTTTCCAACTTACATTGGCAAGACTGAAGCTATCTGTTCAGCTCTCGCCAAAAAATGCTTTGCCCTGAACCCATTTCCCTCCCTATTTGTTCCTCATGCTGAAGCCAACAGCACAGAACCAGTGTCCTGTCCAACCCTGAGCTAAGCTTCAAACCCCATGTCTTATCCATCCCACAACATTGCCCGCCTCCACCCGCACCTCAGACATACCACTGCTGAAATCCTTTTCCAGGCATTCATTGCTTCCAACTTCCTACCATAAACTTCAACTTGTCCAAAACTCTGCCAGCATCATGTCCTGTACCAAGCCCCTCTTGTCATTCACCCCTGTCTTTGTTGACCTTCACTAACCCCTCACCTTCTACTCTGTTTCAGGCAGCGTGTTGAGCACTGGTGTAATTTAAAGCCCTACATTGGTTCCAGCTAGAAAGCAGACAACCACAGGTTTTGTTGAGCATACTGGCTGACTAACAATTTGGCAGGGAGTTGACTTATTGTAAAGGGAGCTGGAGTCTGACTGAGTGCTGATCCATTTTACAAGAATTATAATTCGAACTGATTTTTATTGTAAAATTGCAATGGACTCAATTCATCCGCCCTGACTTTACTGCACTTACTGGGAGATAGAGCTTCACGGGATGTATATGATCAACCTGGCTCTTACACAATCTGGGGTCTTTCCATGAAGGCCTATTGAGACTTATGGAGATCAAATTTCACAGCAGGAACGGAGCAGCAGTGAGACAAAAATCACAATGAAAGAAGACATGCATTTTATATAATGTTGCTCACGAATTTCCTCAGAACTGTTCCCACTCCATTGCCATTACTTTGCCAGAGGTGCGGTGGAAACTCTGCTTATGGGCGCAAATTGGGTTTACGCCTCACCTCCGATGAAGTTACGGCAGTGGAGCGGGAGCAGCTCCGAGGAAATTCCCTGCCAATATCACCCTCTCCAAAGGCTAATGGGGCAAGTCTGCGATCTTTAGTCTTTTTAAATTAAAAATGAAGTTTTTGGGGGATTAAATGTTTATAGCCCTGGTGGATATAATACACCCACCCAAGGCAGCACAGCCGCATTGGCCAGTACTGGAATAAAAAATTTGAATCCATTTTCTACATTTAATTGGCAATGTATCATGCATTGAAAGTGTTTTGTTGCAACTCTTCAGGGACCATATGTGCCTGAAGAGTAAAATTACAGAAACTACATGTTGCTGTTTGTCATGCAAATGATACTCAGTAATTACTGTTTATAAAGTCATTGAGTTTGCAATTACAGTATATAACGAGTCCTCCTAGTAAGCCCATGAAATGTGAATGCCTGCTGTTCCAGCCCTGATGTGCTCTGAATACATAAACACAGCCGATCTTAAACTGGATTCCCAAGTGCCAAGGGATACTGGAGGAGTTTAGTGACTGTGATTTATCCTCAAAGGAATACCCTTGTACCTGAGCACCATCGATAGCTGTGGGTTTTTAAAGCATTTCCTCCCTGCCCTCCTGGAAGGCGCTCACTCTTGGGATCCGTTTTACGCAGGCCTACCAGTATCTCACCCAAGTGGCCGTTCTTCCTGGGTCAGCCTAGATAATGTGTTGAGAGGTTATTCATCGTGAAGGGCATCACAGCTCAACTTGGTCCGGTCTCCACCCAGTGTCCGCACGCATACACACAGACACATAGACACACAAACACACACATAGACACACAGACACATAGACACACAAACACACACACATAGACACACAAATACACACACATAGACACACAAACACACACATAGACACACACACAGACACATAGACACACAGACACATTGACCCACAAACACATAGACACACACACAAACACACACATAGACACACAGACACATAGACACACAAACACACACACATAGACACACAAACACACACATAGACACACACACAGACACATAGACACACAGACACATTGACCCACAAACACATAGACACACACACAAACACACACATAGACACACACAGACACAGACACACAGAAAGCAGCCATCACAAAAGGTAAGATTTAAAAGTAAAAGAAAATCTGGTAACTCACTCTCCCGTCTTTCATATTCCAGTGGTGAAAAGAGCTGACCAACCACCACTGGACAGATCAGGAGTCTGATTTCCCCTCATCCATCTCCCTACTCCAGGTTCACTGTGTTAAATTGTAACCCCTTCTGCCGCAATAGATTGAACTCGGTACCTTCCTGGTTTGTAGGGATTAGTATTGCCCGTGGTGATGCGTTTACCAACTAACCGTTAATGATTGAAAGGAGCTGGCAAAATAATCAGCTCTTTTCACTTCTGCAATATGAAAGAAAGTAGAGTCGCTAGGTTCCCTTTACTTTTAAATCTTTCCCTTGTAGCTGCTGCGGTTACGCTGACCCCCCTCGTCCGCTGTATCCTGGTCACCCTCTTCCGGGCGCTTTCACTTGGGCCACAAATTTCAGCCTCAGTACACGTTTGACCATTTATGCTACAGCTTTGCTGTGGAGCTGGTGCCCCAGAGAATATAATAGCAATGCCAAAATGGTGCAGTAAAAGCTACGTGAATCATTTCCAGCGTTGGGAGGTCAGGCCCTCTCATATCCAGCAAAGTAATCAAGAACTAAGGAGGTGCCCTTTTGATCCCAACCACTAGACCATGCTCCAGGCAAGTTCTTGAGAGTTTCCTCAGTTTATTCTCTACAAACTGATATTTCGAGTGATGTGATTTCTGTCACCTTTAAGCTGCCATTTAGGACTTTTCATCACATCACTGCAGCCTGAGATATAACAGCTTTCATCTAAGACTTTTATTGACTGTTGTAAGAAAGTTTTTTTTAGATATATTCTATGCTCTGTACATTTCCCGAATACTTCGTGACACCAACCCGAGTACAGGTTCAGGTACATACGGACTCACAACTCAAGAGACCAAATTTTGGAAACTGATTTCTTCACCTCTTTGTATTAGGTAGTCCGCTGGTTCTACCAGTAGCCATCTGGCTTCCAAATTCTAACCATGGCTAACAATCAAATTTGACGTATCCGTAGGCGAGTCTCACAGAATTTCACCAAATAGAAATCGACAACATATCCAGGTTAATCTGGTTATTGTTTTAAAGTGATATTCACCTTTCGAAAGCCTGCTCAAAATGCAGCTTTTCACTTACCTCCCCTTACACCTGTTCATTGTCTGATCTGTCCCCCTGTGAAGCACTTTAGGACATTTTGCTATATTAAAAAGTAAGTTAAGTTGAAGAGTCAAGGGTCTCGGTATATTTAATCTCACCAGAGACTATGGTGAGAGAATGGAGCATTCAGTTCATAATCAACAAATACTTCCCAATGAAAATACTGTTTGGATCATGTTAACTCAATGTTAATCTAATTAAACATTTTACAATACAGAAACAATAATATAATTTGAGCATCACAGTGATTGCATCAGTAAAGCATATCAATGGAGCTTTGACCTGGTCTTTTTATTACATATTTCATATTATGAAGTGCCTTGGGATGCCTAGTTATGTTGAAGTTTCTGTACAAGTGTAAGTTTGTTTCCCCACAGATGCTGCCTGACCTGCTGAGTGTTTTCCAGCATTTTCTGTTTTTAATTCAGATTTCCAGCATCTGCAGTATTTTGCTTCTGTTTAAGTGTAGACTGTTGTTATACTTTACATAACAAGTCGATTCTATCTTTTCAAACTAAAAAGCCAAACATCACATACTCCCATTTAGTAATCTGATTCCTCCCCATCCTTCGATCCCATGTGCTGTGCACCTTTCCCGATTAATGCACTTACCTTTTCCACCACTCCTGTCAATGGCAGCAGTGTCGTAGAGTAAATGAGATGGAACGGAGGAGCCATGATCCAATTCACAGAGTGGGCGTTCACAGCTTAGGGATGCAGATTTGCCAGAAACGATTGTTGACAGTATTGGGAATCAATGAAAGCTACAGATTAATTCTCAAAAACCCTCACTGTCAGTGAGATGTGTGGGCCTTTTGTAGGACAGCTGCAGGGCATTTTGAAACAAAGAAACTTATGACACAAGGGACCCAAATATTGAACTGTCCAGAATGTGACACATCTAATCCAGGTGAAGAGTCCTATCTAAAAGATTAACCTGTCTTTTCTCATTCATGCCCCGATCAACCTGTAGTGTATTTCCAGCACTTTATTTTTATTAATCATCAAATATGCGGTACTGAATTTTAATTTTTTTAAAATTCATTCATGGGATGTGGGCGTCACTGGCGAGGCCGGCATTCATTGCCCATCCCTAATTGCCCTTGAGAAGGTGGTGGTGAGCCGCCTTCTTGAACCGCTGCAGTCCATGTGGTGAAGGTTCTCCCACAGTGCTGTTAGGAAGGGAGTTCCAGGATTTTGACCCAGCGACGATGAAGGAACGGCAATATATTTCCAAGTCAGGATGGTGTGTGACTTGGAGGGGAACGTGCAGGTGGTGTTGTTCCCATGTACCTGCTGCTCTTGTCCTTCAAGGTGGTAGAGGTCGCGGGTTTGGGAGGTGCTGTCGAAGAAGCTTTGGCGAGTTGCTGCAGTGCATCCTGTGGATGGTACACACTGTAGCCACGGTGCGCCGGTGGTGAAGGGAGTGAATGTTTAGGGTGGTGGATAGGGTGCCAATCAAGCGGGCTGCTTTGTCCTGGATGGTGTCAAGCTTCTTGAGTGTTGTTGGAGCTGCACTCATCCAGGCAAGTGGAGAGTATTCCATCACAGTCCTGACTTGTGCCTTGTAGATGGTGGAAAGGCTTTGGGGAGTCAGGGGGTGAGTCACTCGCAGCAGAATACCCACCCTCTGACCTGCTCTTGTGGCCACAGTATTTATATGGTTGGTCCAATTAAGTTTCTGGTCAATGATGATCCCCAGGATGTTGATGGTGGGGGATTCGGCGATGTTAATTCCGTTGAATGTCAAGGGGAGGTGGTTAGACTCTCTCTTGTTGGAGATGGTCATTGCCTGGCACTTGCCTGGCGCGAATGTTATTTGCCACTTATCAGCCCAAGCCTGGATGCTGTCCAGGTCTTGCTGCATGCAGGCTCGGACTGCTTCACTAACTGAGGGGTTGCGAATGGAACTGAACACTGTGCAATCATCAGTGAACATCCCCATTTCTGACCTTATGATGGAGGGAAGGTCATTGATGAAGCAGCTGAAGATGGTTGGTCCTAGAACACTGCCCTGAGGAACTCCTGCAGCAATGCCCTGGGGCTGAGATGATTGGCCTCCAACAACCACTACCATCTTCCTTTGTGCTAGGTATGTCTCCAGCCACTGGAGAGTTTTCCCCCTGATTCCCATTGACTTCAATTTTACTAGGGCTCTTTGGTGCCACATTCGGTCAAAAACTGCCTTGATGTCAAGGGCAGACACTCTCACCTCACCTCTGGAATTCAGCTCTTTTGTCCATGTTTGGACCAAGGCTGTAATGAGGTCTGGAGCCGAGTGGTCCTGGCGGAACCCAAATTGAGCATCGGCAAGCAGGTTATTGGTGAGTAAGTGCCGCTTGATAGCATTGTCGACGTCACCTTCCATCACTTTGCTGATGATTGAGAGTAGACTGATGGGGCGGTAATTGGCCGGATTGGATTTGTCCTGCTTTTTGTGGACAGGACATACCTGGGCAATTTTCCATATTGTCAGGTAGATGCCAGTGTTGTAGCTGTACTAGAACAGCTTGGCTAGATGCGCAGCTAGTTGTGGAGCACAAGTCTTCAGCACTACAGCCGGGATGTTGTCGGGGCCCATAACCTTTGCTGTATCCAGTGCACTCAGTCATTTCTTGATATCACGTGGAGTGAATCGGATTGGCTGAAGACTGGCTTCTGTGATGGTGGGGATATTAGGAGGAGGCCGAGATGGATCATCCACTCGGCACTTCTGGCTGAAGATGGTTGCAAATGCTTCAGCCTTATATTCTTAGCATTCCCATACTTCAGTAAGTGTAGTGTTTTGAGCAGACCAGTGATGGGTGACGTCGAGCAAAGCCACTAGAACAATCACAAGTACCCCTCTAAAAAGAAGACACCATTGATAAGATAAACAAACAGTATGATCGAACTAAAATTCACATCTAATAATTTTCAATTAGCTGTTGCCAAATTCAGGTTAATAATACCTGCAGTACCCACTGGTTGCAGAAAGCTTCTAACAAACTGATGGACACAGTGTGGTTCTAGTCAATGTTCACCTGGGAGTGTACTAAAAATCTAAACATAGGCAAGCACAGACTTACCCACCTTGGATTAAGCAAATTTCACCACTAATACAAGCAGACCCACCTATCTTCTGACCGGCTAAACTTTTGTAAGTAACTTGTGTTGTACAGTGCTAACAATCAGCACCTGAACAACCGGTCAATACTGGACTGCACAAGCTGACACTCTGCAAGATGGTGTTTGAAAGCTAGCAGGTGCTGCCGAATTTAAGTTGTTTTCAATTCAAGGTTGGATTTGATTGAACCCTAAAACAAGTTCAATTGAAGTGTCCCATTGGCACATTAAATGCACTGTGAGGGCACATGGTGCTATAATCTGAACCGGGGCTCAAACTGCAAGGTATAAAATATGGCCGATATGCAGCAGGATCAGGGTGGTTGCCTCCCAAGGGTTGATTTGATCAGATGTCTACTTGCTGTTGTATTTAGTTGGTGCCAGATTCCTTGTTCTGCTCAAGTAAGCTGGTGACGTTACATGGCAGGACGCTGTCACCATGATAATTAGCTGTTCCCACACTGACACAAACTCCCTAAATCTCCCCATACAACAACAGGGACCTTGTAAAGTCCAGCCATTTCTAAACCTTCAGACATTTTAACATCTTTCTGCTTAATCTCTGTCATCAAAGGAATAATATAGGGAGAGAAAATTATTAATTAGTCAATCACGAGCTTTAATTCTGCTAGTTAATTGCCAAAAGATGCTTCCTATACTACAATCAGCAGGCATTTTTCTTTCAGTGCCCCTTTCCACAGGTTCCACAGGCGCTGGCCAACCCCAGTACCTCATTCAAGACTTTCATGTATGAGCCTAGATAGTGAGTCTCAATGGACTGTCACACATGCAGCAGGAATTACTGGTTAGTCATCAGAAGTGGGAATCCTGGCTGATATCCCCACCCCCCAACGACCAGGCCAGTGACACTGAGGACACTTGCAACATTACGACTGCTGCCCACCTGAAATTAGATCATTTTGTTTTTACAATTTTCTTAAATGCAGCTTGAAACCTCCCTTTAAAAAAGCAAAGGGCTTGAAAATTGCACACTTGACAATTTTATGGTGCTTTAGTTTCTAGGACAGCCTTTTAAATAGTGGCCATAGGGAACTGTAAACGTTTTATAGATCTTGTACTGGGCTTTGACTGGCCAGCTGGATACACTGTGCTTTCTACTTGGCGAGGTTAGAGATTCTGTAGAGCTGGGGGACGCCGTAAGACCATTTCACAGTGTCAGGCCTGAGTTTAAAAACAGGGTTGATGGTGTAACTGAAAGAGAACTCAGACCTCATTCCTTATTAGATCAGCAGCATGAGACAGCCTTGCATTGTCTGTTTCTTTATCTGGACCACAGAATCTTCCCATCAAACAATTCTAGGGAATTGCAAACGACCTACACACTTTATTTGCCTGTTTGTGAAGAGCAGATTTTCAACTTGGACTTTTATAGTGTCTTTAACGTCTCCAAAACCTTTACAGTTCCTTATGGCCACTATTTAGAGGGCTGTCCTAGAAACAAGAACACCATAAAGTTGTCAAGTGTGCAATTTTCAAGCTAAGGAACGATTATCAAACCAAATTTGACACCGAGCCACATAAGAAGATATTAGGACAGGTGACCAAAAGCTTGGTTAAAGAGGTAGGTTTTAAGGAGTGTCTTAAAGGAGGAGAGAGAGGTAGAGAGGTGGAGAGGTTTAGGGAATGAATTCCAGAGTTTAGGGCTTAGGGAGAGGTACCAGCGACGGCGGACCCGAGCGGGGGAGGAGCGGACCCGAGCGGGGGAGGAGCGGACCCGAGCGGGGGAGGAGCGGACCTGAACGGAGGAGGAGCTGACCCCCGTGGGGGAGAAGCGGACCCGAGCGGGGGAGGAGCGGACCCGAGCGGGGGAGGAGTGGACCCGAGCGGGGGAGGAGTGGACCCGAGCGGGGGAGGAATGGAGCTGAGCGGGGGAGGAGTGGACCCGAGCGGGGGAGGAGTGGAGCTGAGCGGGGGAGGAGTGGAGCCGAGCGGGGGAGGAGTGGACCCGAGCGGGGGAGGAGTGGAGCCGAGCGGGGGAGGAGTGGACCCGAGCGGGGGAGGAGCGGAGCCGAGCGGGGGAGGAGTGGACCCGAGCGGGGGAGGAGTGGACCCGAGCGGGGGAGGAGTGGACCCGAGCGGGGGAGGAGTGGAGCTGAGCGGGGGAGGAGCTGACCCGAGCGGGGGAGGAGCGGACCCGAGCGGGGGAGGAGCGGACCCGAGCGGGGGAGGAGCGGACCTGAACGGAGGAGGAGCTGACCCCCGTGGGGGAGAAGCGGACCCGAGCGGGGGAGGAGTGGACCCGAGCGGGGGAGGAGTGGACCTGAGCGGGAGGGGAGCGGACCTGAGCGGGGGAGGAGTGGACCTGAGCGGGAGGGGAGCGGAGCAGAGCGGGGCCGAGTGGATCTAAGCGGGGGAGGAGCAGATGTGAGCGGGGAAGGAGCAGACCTGCAGGCAGATTTTAGGGAGCTAGGAAAGAGATTAATAAGCAGGACCTCAAAGATAGTAATCTCCGGATTACTCCCGGTGCCACGCGCTAATGAGTATAGAAATAAGAGGATAGAGCAGATGAATGCGAGGCTAGAGAAATGGTGCAGGAGGGAGGGCTTTAGATTCCTGGGGCTTTGGGACCGGTTCTGGGGGAGGTGGGACCTGTACAGGCCAGGCGGGTTACACCTCCACAAAACAAATGTCCTTGTGGGGAGGTTCAGTAGTGCTGTGGGGGAGGATTTAAACTAATTTGGCAGGGGGATGGGCACCAGGATGTAGCATTGGAAAGGAGAAACAAGGTGCACAAAGGATTGGGAGAGACAGATAGCAATAGAGTAAGAAATAGTACGGTATTAGTTGGGATCAGACTAAGAGAGAATACAAGAAGGTCTAAGATAGGTTTACAGTGAATGTATGTAAATACACGAAGCGTGGCAAATAAGATTGGTGAGCTGCAGGCGCAATTAGCCACATGGGAATATGATGTTGTGGCGATAATGGAGACCTGGCTCAAAAAAGGGAAGGATTTGCTACTAAGTATTACTGGACACAAAGTGTTCAGGAAAGATAGGGAAGGAAAGAAAGGAGGTGGGGGTGATAGTATTGATTAAAGAGAATATTGCAGTGCTGGAGAAAGAGGATGTCCTTGAGGGGTCAAGGACAGAATCTATTTGGTTAGAGTTAAGAAGCAATAGAGGTGCCATTACACTACTGGGTGTATTCTATAGGCCACCAACTAGTGGGAAGGATATAGAGCAACAAATTTGCAGGGAAATTACAGAGAGGTGCAAGAACTATAGAGTAGTGATAATGGGGGAACTTCAACTATCCTAATATAGACTTGGATAGTAATAGTGTAAAGGACAGAGAGGGGGAAGAATTTCTGAAGTGTGTTCAGGAGAACTTTCTTGATCATTGTGTTTCTGGCCCAATGAGGAAGGAGGCATTGCTGGATCTGGTTCTGGGGAATGAGATGGGTCAAGTGGAGCAAGTGTCAGTAGGGGAACATTTAGGAAACAGTGATCATAGGGTTTAGAATAGCTATGGAAAAGGACAAGGAACAATCTAGAGTAAAAATACTTAATTGGAGGAGGGCCAATTTCAGTGGGTTGAGAACGGATCTGGCCCGGGTAAATTGGAAGCAAAGATTGGCAGGCAAAACTGTAATTGAACAGTGGGCGGCCTTTAAGGAGAAGATGGTTCAGGTACAGCCCAGATACATTCCCACGAGGGGGAAAGGTAGGGCAACCAAAGCCAAAACTCCCTGGATGACGAAAGAGATAGAGAGTAAGATGAAGCAGAAAAAGGGGGAGTATGACAGATGTCAGATTGATAATACAAGTGACAACCAGGCTGAATATAGAAACTTCAGAGAGGAAGTGAAAAAGGAAATAAGAGGGGCAAAGGGAGAGTGTGAGAATAGACTGGCAGCTAACATAAAAAGGAATCCAAAAGTCTTCTATAGGCATATAAATAGTAAATGAGTTGTAAGAGGAGGGGTGGGACCAATTAGGGACCAAATAGGAGACCTTCTCATGGAAGCAGAGGGCGTGGCTGAGGTACTAAATTAGTACTTTGCAACTGTCTTTACCAAGGAAGAAGATGCTGCCAAAGTCACAGTAAAAAAGGAGGTAGTTGATATACTGGATGGGCTAAAAATTGATAAAGAGGTGGTACTAGAAAGGCTGGCTGTACTTAAAGTAGATAAGTCACCAGGTCCGGGTGGGATACATCCTAGGTTACTGAGGGCAGTAAGTGTGGAAATTGAGGAGGTATTGGCCATAATCTTCCAATCATCCTTAGATACGGGGGTGGTGCCAGAGGACTGGAGAATTGCAAATATTACACCCTTGATCAAAAAAGGGTGTAAGAATAAACCCAGCTACTATAGGCCGGTCAGTTTAACCTTGGTGGTGGGGAAGCTTTTAGAAATGATAATCTGGGACAAAATTAACAGTCACTTGGACAAGTGTGGATTAATTAGGGAAAGCCAGCACGGATTTGTTAAAGGCAGATCGTGTATAACTAACTTAATTGAGTTTTTTGATGAGGTATCAGAGAGGGTTGATGAGGACAATATGGTTGATGTGGTGTATAGGGACCTCCAAAAGGTGTTTGATAAAATGCCACATAATAGGCTTGTCAGCAAATTTGAAGCCCATGGAATAAATGGGGCAGTGGCAGCATGGATACGAAATTGGCTAAGTGACAGGAAACAGAGAGTAGTGGTGAACGGTTGTTTTTTGGACTGGAGGAAGCTGTACAGTGGTGTTTCCCAGGGGTTGGTATTAGGACCACGGTTTTTCTTGATATATATTAATGACTCGGACTTGGGCGTACAGGGCACAATTTCAAAATTTGCAGATGACACAAAACTTGGAAGTGCAGTGAACAGCTAGGAGGATAGTATTAGACTTCAAGAGGACATAGGCAGGCTGGTGGAATAGGCGGACATGTGGCAGATGAAATTTAACGCATAGAAGTGCTAAGTGATACATTTTGGCAGGAAGAACGAGGAGAGGCTATATAAACTAAATGGTACAATTCTAAAGGGAGGGCAGGAACAGAGAGACCTGGGGGTATATGTGCACAGGTTGTTGAATGTGGCAGGACAGGTTGAGAAAGCAGTTAAAAAAGCATACAGGTCCTGATCCTGGGCTTTATAAATAGAGGCATAGAGTACAAAAGCAAGGAGGTTATGATGAACCTTTATAAAACACTGGTTCGGCCACAACTGGAGTATTGTGTCCAATTCTGGGCACCGCACTTTAGGAAGGATGTGAAGGCCTTAGAGAGGGTGCAGAAAAGATTTACTTGAACGGTTCCAGGGATGAGGGACTTCAGTTACTTGGATAGACTGAAGAAGCTGGGGTTGTTCTCCTTAGAGCAGAGAAAGTTGAGAGGAGATTTGATAGAGGTGTTCAAAATCATGAGGGGTGTAGACTGAGTAAATAGAGAGAAACTATTTCCATTGGCGGAGGGGTTGAGAACCAGAGGACACAGATTTAAGATGGGTGCGGCGTAGGATTCTGGATGGGTGAACGAGCGCCAGCTACTGCATTGCTGGACATCGCTGTTTTGAGAGGTCGAGCGCTGAACTGCAATGTTACTGGAGATTGGGAGCTGTAAATGGAATGGGAAGATTTCAGGGTAGTGAGGAAGAAGTGTAAACTTAGGCTAAGCAAGCAGCCAAGCAAGGAGCAGGCCACACATGGGGCAAATGTCTTCCTGGATTTTAGGAGGCTGAAATGTTAAGTTTGTGAGTAAAAGTAAGGATTCCATTTAAAATTGATTAATTTATACATTTTATTCTTCACTCTAAATTCAAAATTTTACTTGTATCTGTAAATTTGATTTTATTTCCTTCTTTCTACTGTTCAGTTTAACAGTTTGGTGCTTTAGGAAAATTAAGAAATGTGTATATAAGCTGAACAGTTGCACGAATTTTGCCTAAGAGAAAGACATTTGCCATAGACTTTCCTTTGATTAATTGTGGTCGAAGTATACACATAAAGGGTAGCATGATGGGTTGGAAATGTGCATACATGTAACATTTGTATGTGTTTACTAGCAAATCTCTCCCAGTTACAGCACGTCAGATGATGTGCTCCTTTATAAGGGACGTGTAAGATAGATGTTTATCCCTTTAAGAACACATAATGTAATTGCTATTAGGCAAACACCCAATTCATACAGGGAGCAGTTAAGAAACTGCTGCCATTAAGTAAATGCTGAGTGCGTTTGTGCAGATATTGGTTACGAGACTTCAGACGTCCTGGCTCTGGTGTGCTGTGTTCCTTGAGATTGCCTTTGTTTCCTTATATTCTTCTTTGAAGTATGAGACAGAGAGTTGAGCGTGACACTTGAAGTGTGACAGATAAGTGTGTTGGACAGACAATGCACACTACACCTACTGTTTATATTACAGATAGATGAGTGAGTCTCACTGCAATCAAAACAGATCTGTCTTTTTAGTAAAATAAGGTTTTAAGATCATGTAAGCCTCATTTATCTCCTTAACAGGCCTGCATGATCTTGAAAATCAGCCTCTGTTTTAAAATGTAAGTTATTCCAAATCCAAGTATCAAATCGCATTTGTGTTAAATACTGATGGGCCCCCTTCGGCCAAGAGTCTGTGAGTGGGAGGTTCACAGCTGTTCTGAATTGTAGCAATGTCATAATTTAACAATCAGTCCGATGCAGTGCTGTAGCTCCTGCTCATCGAGATAAGAGATATTAGTGTTGGGAATGGAACACGTTCCCAGTTCAGGAATTCAGTATCAGCCGCAAGCTCTTCCAGATCAGGTTGAATATAATGTAAAACTCCTCTTTCCCAAACCATATTACCTTAATTTTATTTCTTTATGTTTTTGTCACTCTGAGGAGTCTCTCCACATAACTGAAGTCCCTCATCCCTGGTATCAGTCTGGTAAATCTCCTCTGTACCATCTCCAAGGCCTTGACATCCTAACTAATTGCAACTACGTGTAAATTTCAGGCTCCATGTCAATGACTGCCTATCTTTTTCTTTTTTAAGAATATTTGGTATTTGTATGTGACAGTTCGAAATTAAACTTCCAGAGTGTGATGGATGCATGTGAGATGCAAAGCTTTTTTATATATAGGAGATCTCCCTATTGCTGATGGTAAATTGGGTGATGTGTTGTTTTATAAGGACAGTGTTATGCCATGTAATGTACTTGTATTATTCTGCTGTAGTTTTAAGATGACAAAGTCTAATTGCTGTTAAGTGAGCACAGGATAAAGTCAAATTCCTGGTCAGGCAGCAGGTCACAACTATGGAT
Organism: Heptranchias perlo; assembly: GCF_035084215.1. Lineage (NCBI taxonomy): Eukaryota > Metazoa > Chordata > Chondrichthyes > Hexanchiformes > Hexanchidae > Heptranchias > Heptranchias perlo. The sequence goes on along the minus strand of NC_090353.1, from coordinate 16,307,905 downwards.
TTCTTTCTCTTTTTTAAGTCGTTTTATAAGGTTAAATCAGGGGATTCTGGCTCTTATGCCGATTAAGGTATTTTGATTTGCTGGGAGAAATGTGCATTCCAAATGACAGTCTTTATTTCTTTTATGCCCTTTTTAAGCGTGATACGGAAATTTGCTTTAGACAGCATGCATTGTCCGAAGTGTGATTGACAAGGAGTGTCACATAAGTAAAGAGTTTATAATCTACTAGCAGACCTCCCATAGCTTTGCTCACTGTGAGTCGGAGGATACACTATTTTTAGGGTATTAACAATGAAATATGATTGGGAAAGTGTTAAAGGAGGTAAATTTGACACTTACAGGAAGTACGTGCTATATACGGGACTTGTAATTTAATACTGATAGATGTAGAGGTATAACAACCAGGTGCAGTGGCAGGCATAGTTAATGAGAACAGATGGTATAATCTCATGAAAGTGATCACTGGTGGATACTGGAAGTATTTGTGCCAAAGAAGAAGCCCAATGCCCTTTTCATGGCCTTGAATGTATGTTCCAACTGCCTGGTTCAGCAAGTAACCCCACATCTGAACTTCTACAGATGAAGGCAGAGCTCCTCACAATGACATGGTCTGGGAGAGAGCTTCACAGACAGGAAATGCAATGTGCGAAGCTTTGGTGCACATATTCTTAGTGGCAGTTTAAGGGTTAAGCATTAAAGCGGACATCATTCCACAAATAAGTGCAGGCAATGTATCTTAAAAATGGTTTCAACCACAGAGTACATTGCAAGACATGGGGAGACTGATTTTGCACCTTAATGTCGAACTGTACAAGTATATATTTATAGCCCTGCAGTGTGTGATCTCAATTACCGTAGGGGGGGGAGGGAGGGCTGGGAGTAAGAACGATAAAAAGAAAGTGATTGAAAAGAAAAATTGTTCCGTTCAGGAAGAAGGTGAATCTCCTATATAAACAACACTGGGTTGATATTAATGTATCAGCCTTGTGAGCAGCTGGTCGGCCCAGACAGTGTTGGTAAGAACATATTTCTAGGCAGAGACTGTGAGGGTAGAATGTCTCTCTACTCTGTGCAGGGAATTGTAGATGGTTTGATGGATCTAGTGAGATACGAAGAAATGAACCTGCATAGAGTTCCTTCTGCAGCTCAATAACACTGCAATAATCAAACATCAGGAGGATTCAAGTTAAAAATGAGAAAGTTAGGAGCCAGAAAGGAAGTCAGACAATATTTTTTAACCCAAGGGTAATTGAGCTGTGGAATAAGTTATCAGAGATGAACATTGAAGGGGACAATGTAAATGGGGTGATAAGACAGATGTATTTCTAGTATTGAGATCTATCAATAGTGACAAGCTTGGTGGCATAATGGCTTTTCCCTCAATCTAAGAATTATTACATTCTTTTAGTACCGGCACAATGGAGATGCTCAGTTTAAGAAAGAAAAAAGAAAGAACTTGAATTTATACAGTGCCTTTCACGACCTCAGGCTTCACAGCAATTAAGTACTTTTGAAGTGTAGTCGCTGTTTTATTGTAAGGAGACAGGGCAACTAATTTCCACGCAAGGTCCCACAAACAGCAATGAGATGAATGATGAGATAATCTGTTTTTCTTAGTGATATTAGTTGAGGATTAAATGCCAGCCCGGGAGCTGGGACAACTCCCATGATCTTCTTTCAATAGTGCCATGGGATCTTTTATGTCCACTTGAGAGGGTGCACAGGGCCTCGGTCTAAAAGATGATACCTTGAACAATGGAGCACTCCCTCAACAGTGCAATAAAGTGTCAGCCTGCATTATGTGCTCAAGACTCTGGAGTGGCGCTTGAATGCATGACCTTCTGACTTAGAGATGAGAGTGCTACCACTGAGCCAAGGATGATACTTAAATACGCACAAAAAACTTCTACAATACAGTATTCAACAGAGCCTCTGCCTGTAGACTTGAGCATCAACTACCAATACTTACATCTACCCACACAATATTGTTGTAAAACAATTAAGGTTTAAGACCACAACACAGCACAGAAAGGGGAAAGATCATTCACTCCATCGTTCATGCTCCTCCCACAGCCCATATACAATCTACCCGATCATGGACACTACCAACCCATTTAATCTCCTTCCACAGCCCATATACAATATATTCTATCATGGGCTCTATTCCAACCATTTAATACTCCCTGATCCCCAACAACAACTTGCATTTATATAGCACCTTTAATGTAGTAAAACATCCCAAGGCACTTCACAGGAGCAATTATGAAACAAAATATGAAACCAAACCACATAAGGAGATATTAGGACATGTGATCAAAAACTTGGTCAAAAAGGTAGGTTTTAAGGAGCGTCTTAAAGGAGGAGAGAGAGGTAGAGAGGCGGAGAGGTTTAAGGAGGGAATTCCAGAGCTTAGGGTTTAGGAAGATGAAGGCAAAGCCACCAATGATGGAGCAATTAGGGGTGCACAAGAGGCCAGAATTGGAGGAATGCAGAGATCTGGGAGGCTTGTAGGGCTAGAGAAGGTTACAGAGATAGGGAGAGACGAGGCCAGGGAGAGATTTGAAAACAAGAATGAGAGTTTTCAATTCAAGGTGTTGCTGGACCGGGAGCCAATGTAGGTCAGTGAGCATAGGGGTGATGGGCAAATGGGACTTGATGTAGGCAGCAGACTTTTGGATGAGCTCAAGCTTACTGAGGGTGGAAGATGGGAGGCCGGCCAGGAGAGCGTTGGAATAGTCAAGTCTAGAGCTAACAAAGGCATGGATGAGGGTTTCAGCAGCAGATGAACTGAGGCAGGGGCGGTGACGGGTGATGTTATGGAGGTGGAAGTAGGCGGTCTTGGTTGTGGAATCATTGAGGTCAGGTCTGTAGAGAGCAAATTTAGAATTGTACTTAAACCTTCCAAATGCTTCCCACTCCCCACCTGTTATGCCCACTGATTAATTTTAAACATGTTTTACTTCACAATGTATTGATTTTGAATCTAAAAGAATTATAGGAAAAATAAGCGCCATTTGGACTTAATCCAGATTCAACAGACCAACCATACCACCATGTGCTAAAAACTACCTGAATAGTCATGCTCCCCTCAATAGATGCACTCTCCTCCTCCAACACCACAATTCAGAGAGGGCATTTCCCCTTTATCCTTCCCTCAATCCCCCACCCCATTGCCCTTAATGATATTCTCACTGCTGGTCCTGACTGCAGCCCTTATTCGGCAGTACGGCTCGGTCCGAGAGTACATTCTTTGCTGCAGATGGGAATTTCCAACCTATCATGAGACCAAGATTTCCCGTGTGCAGCCCACTACACGGAATCAACTTCTGGAGTGAATCAGAAATGTCAGGTAGGAGGTGCCTGGACCGGCACTGAGGAGATCACTGAGAAATGGCAGCAATTTCCTGTCCAAAACCCTTGGAAGTTTACGTCAGGAGCTAATTTGCCATCCCAGGTGATAAGTCTTGTACTGATTTGCGTGCAGTGTGTACAGCTGACTATGACCAACAAAGTGCTCAGAAATGCTGCCCATCATTTTGATCCCAAGCTAGATCATAGACCCAACAGCAGACTGTCTCCAAGGGAAAAGCATTCATGCAATTTATGGAAATGTCTACAAGGTTTCTAATATGAGGGATTGAGAGTTCTTAGATGTTTTCTGATACACAATAAAGGTCTCATTTTTGAGCATCTTTGAGAGCATCCAACAAGAGAGAGTCTAACCACCTCCCCTTGACATTCAACAGAATTACCATCACCGAATCCCCCACCATCAACATCTTGGGGGTCACCATTGACCAGAAACTAAACTGGACCAGCCACAATACTGTGGCTACAAGAGCAGGTCAGAGGCTGGATATTCTGTGGGGAGTGACTCACCTCCTGATTCCCCAAAGCCTTTCCACCATCTACAAGGCATAAGTCAGGCGTGTGATGGAATACTCTCCATTTGCCTGGATGAATGCAGCTCCAACAGCAGTCAAGGAGCTCGACACCATCCAGGACAAAGTAGCCCGCTTGATTGGCATCCCATCCACCACCTTAAACATTCACTCCCACCGCCACTGACAGACCGTGGCTGCAGTGTGTACATCCATAGGATGCACTGCACCAACTCGCCAAGGCTTCTTCGACAGCACCTCCCAAACTCGCGACCTCTATCACCTAGAAGGACAAGGGCACATGGAAACAGCACCACCTGCACGTTCCCCTCCAAATTACACATCATCCTGACTCGGAAATATATTGCTGTTCCTTCATCGTCGCTGGGTCAAAATCCTGGATCTCCCTGGCTAACATCCGGCCCCTCGACCCTGCTCCGCCATTCAACAAGATCATGGCTGATCTTCTACCTCAACGCCATTTTCCTGCACTATCCCCATATCCCTTGATGCCTTTAATATCTAGAAATCTATCAATCTCTGTTTTGAATATACTCAATGACTGAGCCTCCACGGCCCTCATCTCAGTCCTAAATGGCCTACTCCTTATTCTAAGACTGTGACCCCTGGTTCTAGACTCCCCAGCCAGGGGAAACATCCTCCCTGCATCTACCTTGTCAAGCCCTGTAAGAATTTTGCATGTTTCAATTAGATCACCTCTCATTCTTCTAAACTCTAGAGAATACAGGCCTAGTCTACTCAATCTCTCCTCATATGACAATCCCGCCATCCCAGGAATCAGTCTGGTGAACCTTTGTTGTACTCCCTCTATGGCAAGTATATCCTTTCTTAGGTAAGGAGACCAGAATTGTACACAATACTCCAAGTGCGGTCTCATCGAGGCCCTATATAACTGAGGTAAGACATCTTTACTCCTGTACTCAAATCCTCTTGTAATAAAGGCCAACATGCCATTTGCCTTCCTAATTGCTTGTTGCACCTGCATGTTAGCTTTCAGCGACTCATGTACAAGGACACCCAGGTCCCTTTGAACATCAACATTTCCCAATCTCTCACCATTAAAAAAATACTCTGCATTTCTGTTTTTCCTACCAAAGTGGATAACTTTGGGCTCAGCTGGAGTATTGTGTTCACTTCTGGGCACCACACTTTAGGAAGGATGTCAAGGCCTTAGAGAGGCTGCAGAAGAGGTGGTGAATGGTGCCAGGGATGAGAGACTTCAGTTATTTGGAGAGATTGGAGAAGCTGGGGTTGTTCTCCTTAGAACAGAGAAGGTGAAGGGGAGATTTGATAGAGATGTTCAAAATCATGAATGGTTTTGACAGAAAGGTCAGTAACTAGAGGATTTAAGATGATCAGCAAAAGAGCCAGAGGGGACATGAGGAAACATTTTTTACTCAGCGAGTTGTGATGATCTGGAATGCACTGCCTGAAAGGGTGGTGGAAGCAGATTCAATAATAACTTTCAAAATGGAATTGGATAAATACTTGAAGGGAAAAAAATGCAGGGCTATGGGGGAAAGAGCAGGGGTGTGGGTCCAGTTGGATGGCTCTTTCAGGGAGCCGACACAGGCACGATGGGCCGAATGGCCTCCTCCTGTGCAGTAGCTTCACTGAACACTATGAATGTTATGGCCTGCGATCCCTCACACAATCGCCCTGAACGGACTTGAACCTCAACGGGTCCCTAAATCAAAAGCCAAGCACTGCTGATGCTGAAAGTCTGACATAAAAACCTTTCCTCAGTCTTCGACCTGAAACGTTTTTTTTTCAAAAAATATACTTTATTCATAAAATTTGCAGCAGTACATACAATACAGTTGTCATATCACTTTCCAAACGTACACAATACAGATTATACAATTTGCAGGTTACGTCAAGTACAGTTCAATGAACACATTGGACATAATTACAGTTCATGACACTCTATGGTGTCTCATTGCATCAGACTCAACACAGATTATTGCTTACAGATTCATTTCAGATTCATTACAGGTACATTACAGCAATTTGAATTTTACTTTCTGCCCGAGGGGGTTTTTCCCTGATTGCAGCCCCTCGGTTTACAATGGCGGGAAGGCTCTAAACGGTTGCCTTTCCCCACAGAGCCTTTGCAGCGGCCGCACCCATCCTCAGTGCATCCCTCAGCACGTAGTCCTGGACCTTGGAATGTGCCAGTCTGCAACACTCGGTCGAGGACAGCTCCTTGTGCTGGAAGACCAGCAAGTTTCGGGCAGACCAGAGGGCGTCTTTCACCGAGTTGATGGTCTTCCAGCAGCAGCCGATGTCCGTCTCAGTGTGCGTCCCCGGGAACAGCCCGTAGAGCACAGAAACCTGTGTTACGGAACTGCTCGGGACGAACCTGGTCAGATACCACTGCATCTCTCTCCAGACCTTCTTTGCAAAGGCACATTCCATAAGGAGATGGGTGACGGTCTCGTCTCCACCGCAGCCTCCTCTGGGACAGCGCGCGGTGGCGCTGAGAGTCCGGGAGTGCATGAAGGATCTGACGGGAAGGGCCCTTCTCACCACCAGCCAAGCTAGGTCTTGGTGCTTGTTTGAAAGCTCTGGCGATGAGGCGTTCTGCCAAATGACATTGACAGTCTGCTCGGGGAACCAACCGACAGGATCCACCATCTCCTTTTCCCGCAGGGTCTCGAGGACGTTACGTGCGGACCACTTGCTGATCGCCTTGTGGTCAAAGGTGTTTTCCTGCACAAACCTTTCCACGAAGGACAGGTGGGGCGGAACGGTCCAACTGGACGGAGCGTTCCGTGGCAGCGTGGCCAGGCCCATCCTTCTCAACACCGGGGACAGGTAGAACCTCAGCACGTAGTGACACTTTGTGTTTGCGTACTGAGGGTCTATGCACAGCTTGATGCAGCCGCACACAAAGGTGGCCATCAGGATGAGGGCCACGTTGGGCACGCCCCTCCCCCCTTTCTCTGGAGATTTGTACATCGTGACCCTGCGGACACGGTCCATTTTTGATCTCCAGACAAAGTGGAAGATGGCTCGGGTGACTGTCGCGGCGCAGGAGCGAGGTATGGGCCAGACCTGCGCCACGTACAGCAACACCGAGAGCACCTCGCACCTGATGACCAGGTTCTTGCCCACGATCGAGAGGGATCGTTGATGCCACAGTCCCAGTTTCTGCTTCGACCTGAAACGTTAACTCTGTTTCTTTCTCCACATATTCGGCCTCACTTGCTGAACTTTTCCAGCATTTTCTCTTTTTACTCCAATGGGTCCCTAAATAGGTTGAGATGGAGGAATTCCTCCGTCCGTGGGAACTCCAAACCCAACTTAACACCAACACATTTCAGATAGGAGGCTCGAGGATTTCAATTGTCAGATTGGATAAAAGCCCAGAAATTGGACACAAGAGGGAAAAGTGGAGACAGGGAACTAACGCGCGGTAAAATCTACAGACTTCAGGTTTTCAAATATATATTTTCAATAAATCACCTGCCCCTCAGGGGTGTGGAAGCTGAGCTGGAGCTGCATTAAGAACAATGTTTTACCCCCAGGTTGTGGGACCCTGAAGAGGCGGAGCCGGTGACTCCAGTCCCTCTCGGTTAAAAAGATAGACCCCCCACCCCCACCTCTTGTTTAATATCAATCATCCAGAGCAGCAGAGACACTAATTCTAACCCTGTACTCCTCCCTGTCTGAAACTGCTCTCCATGGGCACCCACAGTGCAGGACAACGTCAAACAACCTTTCACCCAAATTAAGTGCTACAAAACGGCCCGCTTCCCAATGGAGCTGCTCCCCTCTCCGGGTGTTGTCTCTGATCTCTCCCCCTATCGGGTGTGGACCCTGATCTCTCCCCCTATCGGGTGTGGACCCTGATCTCTCCCCCTACCGGGTGTTGTCTCTGATCTCTCCCCCTATCGGGTGTGGACCCTGATCTCTCCCCCTATCGGGTGTGGACCCTGATCTCTCCCCCTACCGGGTGTGGACCCTGATCTCTCCCCCTACCGGGTGTGGACCCTGATCTCTCCCCCTACCGGGTGTGGACCCTGATCTCTCCCCCTATCGGGTGTGGACCCTGATCTCTCCCCCTACCGGGTGTGGACCCTGATCTCTCCCCCCACCGGGTGTTGTCTCTGATCTCTCCCCTACCGGGTGTAGACTCTGATCTCTCCCCCCACCGGGTGTTGTCTCTGATCTCTCCCCTACCGGGTGTAGACTCTGATCTCTCCCCCTATCGGGTGTGGACCCTGATCTCTCCCCTACCGGGTGTTGTCTCTGATCTCTCCCCCTACCGGGTGTTGTCTCTGATCTCTCCCCCTACCGGGTGTGGACCCTGATCTCTCCCCCTACCGGGTGTGGACCCTGATCTCTCCCCTACCGGGTGTAGACTCTCCCTTTCTCTATCTCTAGCAACCTTCTCTCCTCAACTCCTCTCTAACACTCGGATCTTCTCCCAGTCGCTCCGTTCTGCAGTCATTTATTTTATCTAATTATTTCAATTTTTACCTTAATTTTAATTCTTTAGTTCATCTTTCTTGATTCCCAATTATTTTTCTCTTTCTCTTCCCTCTATCCCTCCCGTTCTCTCCCTTTATTTCTCCGCTCTCCTCACTTTTCCCTCTCTCCTATCTCTCCTTCCCTTTTTCTTTCTTACCCTCGCTTTCCTTGTCCATCTACTTCTTCCTCTTTCTTTAATTCCTGTCCTTCATAAACCACCAGTGACCGGATAAGTTTAAAGCTCCTGAACACTAAAATTGCAGTTTTTGATCTCAAGTCTCTCCAGTCCCGTGTCCATTGATCAGACACCCTCCTCACAACCAATGCCAGCCTCAAGCTGCAGCAATGGGCTGGGTGTGAGCTGGAGCTTCCCCACTCCATCCGCGTCCTGCCCTCGGATCCTCATCACCGCCTCGCCCGGAGACTCAGCATGGAGACCAGGCACAGACGGTGGGCTCTCCTCGGGGTCCTGCACACCTTCCTCAGCCTCTGCCACCCTCACCCCCAGCCCTGCCACATCCTCAACAGGATCGGACACACCGTGCGCCTGGGAACCGTCCTGCCCACCCCGCAGAAAGCTGCCCTCCAACAGGCGGTGGTGGAAGCTGTGGATTCTGCCCACAGAAGAAACCTTTTACCCTACAACTTGAGCCTGGAGGTGGTTAGCAGCCGGAGCTGGCACCCTGACCCCCACTCACTTTTACAATCCATCTGCCAGGCTATCGTGGTCCGGGGAGTCGCCGCCGTCCTGGCATTCCCACAATCTGCAGAACAACTTGTCCAGATGGATTTTTTATCATCTTTCCTGGAAATCCCTTTCATCAGTATAATAGAGCAAGGAGAGGGGCTGAGAACCGAGGTAAGGTGGCGAAAGTTATCCAACTTCAGAGTGCGGCTCACTCTGTTTCTAAATTCAGGATTTCCTTTTTCCTCTCAATTTGGTTTGAAACCTTCAATCTTATAATAAGCTAGTTTGTAAGGTGCAAGTGTGGGTGTCCAAAGGGTTAAAAGTGCTTTAAATTCCCGCACAGGTACCTGAGAATCGGACCCCGCTCCAGGAAGGAGCAGATTTCAATCGGGTTGCACTCTCGGGCTGTCTCTGGGTTTAATCTGGAGGTTTCCTGCGGACTCGGTAGAATTTCAACTGACAAATACAATGATTCCCAGCTGCAGCTCTTTCGTTCCCGACAACTTTTCACTTAAAAGACGAGCAACTTAAAATAAAAAGAACGGATTCTGGCGATACTTTTACTGTGAATCAGTTCGAGCTCTCTGATTAAATTGGTCATTTCTGAAATTAACTTCGAATCGGCAACAGAATTTGGGGGAAGCGAGAAGTCTGCGTTAATTTTAATATAAGTAAAACACACAGACAGCTTTATATTGGACAAAATCGTAATATATTGTACCTGCTGTCACAGTATAGCGTCAGTAATGGATTCATGGTAAAAGTATTCTTTTTAAGGACTAAAATAACTCCACCATTTAATCCGATTAAATGGTGTTAATTAATATTAACCAGAGTAACCCGGCGAGGCTGTTCACAGACAGCAGCTGGGTGGTTTATTTCTGGGGTGATTTCTTACAGTTTTTGTCCTGGGATTTTTAATGTTCCCCAGTTAGCAGATTGAAACTCAGATTAACGCCTAATAGTGAGGGAGCGGTGCAGTATATCACCTGTAAACTCCTACCCCCACCCCAGAGAGAGTGAGTTCCCCAACGGAATGGGGATATTTTCATTCTAAAATGAATGCTCTGTTGTAGTTAACCAAAACCCAGATGCAGGGTGAGATTTATCATTAACACTCCCCAGCTGCAATTTTTACAGCACAAAACACTGACAAAAGATTTTTTTAGAAGGCTGCTGCACTCTTCCCCTGGCTCAGTGGGTATATGTACCACTTGGTATGGTTCTGAGTGAAGAAGATGCTAAATTTAATCCAGAGTCTGTGCTGTCACTTGATCTCAGACAGGGTGACAGTGGGGACACTGTATTTGGTGTCACTGTTCCCTCCTGAGCTCAGCACGATCAGACAGGGTTCCTGCTCCTGATCACCATGCTGCTCGAAGGTGCATATGGTTGGGCTTCGGTTGAGGACAGAATCAGGCTCGGCTGTGATACCCTCATGGTGGAATAGCCTACTAGCACTCATTGTCTGAAGAATAGCCATGTGGGCAACTACCGGAGGATGGCCAGCCCCCTGGTCCATCTCCAATAAAGGAGAGCATAACACTTCCCCTTGACATTCGATGGCATTACCATCGCCGAGCTCCCCACCATCAACATCCTGGGGGTCACCATTGACCAGAAACTCAACCGGACCAGCCTCATAAATGCCATGACCACTAGAGCAAGTTAGAGCCTGTGTATTCTGCGCCGAATGGCTCGCCTCCTGACTCCCCAAAGCCTCTCCACCACCTATAAGGCACAAGTCAGGAATGTGATGGAACATTCTTTATTTGCCTGGAAGGGTACAGCTCCAACAACACTCAAGAGGCCCAACAGTACCCAGGATAAACCAGTTTGCTTGACCAGCACTCCATCCACTGACTTAAGCATCTACTCCCTACAACATCAGCGCACTGTGGTATTGTACTATCTACAGGATGCATCTCAGCAACTCGCCAAGGCTTCAGCAGCACCTCCCAAACCTGTGACCTCCACCACCTAGAAGGACAAGGGCAGCAGGTGCATGGGAACACCATCTCCTCCTAGTCCCACACCATCCTCACTTGGACTTATATCGCCGTTCCTTCAGTGTCACTGGGTCAAATTCCTGGAATTCCCCACCTATCAGCTTTGTGGGCATACCTTCACCACACGGACTGCAGCGGTTCAAGAAGAAGGCTCACCACCACCTTCTCAAGGGCAACTAAGAGTGGGCAATAAATCCCAGCCTTGCGTGTGACGCCCCACATCCCAAGCATGAAAAAAAAAGGTAGCCACACCCCAGTGGGAGTCAGCACCTTCAGGAGAGAAACATAGAAAATACTAGGTTAGAGAGGTGTTATGATTCTCCAATCTTCTCTGCTCCTTTCCTGGAGTGAGTGTCAGCAGCCTATTTGATTGTGGGGGCATCACAGCTGAGCCCGATCCTCTCCTCATTCAAAATGCACACTTTATAGCAGAGGGCACTATTGTAAGTGGGAATCCCAGCTAATTTTACCCTTCATAGTTCAGTGAGATTGGATAACAGCTTAGGGATGGAATCATCTTCACTAGGCTGCTGTTTTATCGTCAATAGGTGTCACTAGCGTGTTTGATGAAATAGGTAGTAATTGTGCTTATTGGTACAAAATGGAACTAACTGGATTATTTTTGGTGATAAAATATTACAGCAATAACATGGCTTTGGATGAGTGATGAATGACTTGTGTTTAGTTTAAATGTGTGCTTCAGCATTTCACTCGCTAATTTCTAAGATGCACTTTGGCATGGTTCCTGGTGCAGTCCTGGGGCACTGCCAGATGGTGTCATTATTGCAGCTGTACAGAATGGAGCAGGGTTATAACAGCTCGTACTGTAATCACTCCGGGCAGTGGTCATTTTTTAATATTTTGTTTTTGACTGACTGCAGCTCTGGTGAGATGTAGTGTGGCATGGATGGCTCGTACCATTCTGTGCCCATGGACAATGAACACACCAACCAGCACACGAACCTGTTAGAGTCCTGTACATTAGGTTCTTACAGAATGCGACTTAAAGAAATACAATAGCTGTGTTTTTTTTGGTCAATTATTTTTTCTTTCAATATTTTATCCTCTCCTGACTCTCACAGGGCTCCACAGGCACCAACAGCCCCAGTGTGTCACCAAAATGGCCATTCTTCATGTGTGAACCTGGACAATGAGTGTCGGTTGGGTATTCCATCCATGGAGGACTCCACAGCTGAGCCTGATCCTACTCTTACCCAAAATGGGCCTCCCAGCATGAGTCACTGAATAGCAATTAGGTACACAAATCGAGAATATTGAGACTAACTGTAATGTCCCTACTGCTACCCCAGCTGAGATCATGAATAAACCTGCTCGGTATGATTCTGAATGACTCTGCATAACTCTGATTAACTCTAGCTCTTAAAGACTCTATATGGCTCTGAAGGACTCTGTGTGGCCCAGCATGGCTCAGTAATTTAAGCACACTCTACTCTTGTCAGGTTCTCAGTTATTTTGCTGTCTCTTATGAAGCTTCTGGATTATGGCTAACAACAGCCGGCTGCCATATGTTGAACTGTGTAATATAACACTCATTGTGGCTCACACTTCACCACCGCAAACCAGCTGGTAAATGAACCACGCAAGATGATCCCAGGTTCCCCCCTCGATCTGTGTTGGGTTTAGCTTATCTGTGCTGAGCTGGTGCTAGTGCACTAAAACTGGCCCCACTTTCACTAAACTAGGGAGAGGAAAATCAGCCAAGGTTCACACTCCTAATCAATATTTAGTGACTGCCTGATGTGCATGTGTTCGGTTGTTGGATGAGGACAAAATTGGATTCGGCTTTGATGCCCACCACACTGTCTAAACTTGAACGTGAAGAATGGCCCAGTTATAAGTCTTTTGTCGGTGTCTGTGGAACTGTTACCCCCACAGAATTAAGGAGAGGGGGGCCAGAAAACTAGAAGGGGGAAAATATCTAAACATCTAATACCCCATGAATCAGTTAGGAAATTAAATCCCAATGTTACTTTTGCATTAATGCTTAGACTGTGGGCAAATCACCAGGGCTAACCAGATTTTAAGTTTTGACTGTGATACAGAAACAAACACTAATATTGCAGTAATAAATGTAGTTAAACACTAGGACTAAATTTGTTTTGTAATATCAACTTTACACAATTTAAATAAAGATGTTAAAAATCAAATTTAATTAAATATTTAAAAAATCAAAAATTTGCTCACTTTGTCTTCCTGATTTCCTTTATTCTGTCTCTGCTTCTCCCCATTATTATATTTCTTTTTCTATCTTATATGTAACCTATTGTATCTTTTTTTAATTTTTAAGGTTTTAGACTTACCACTTCACTGTTTTCTCACTGCAGATTGGCATGTCTTAACAATAAACACCTTTGATTAGAAAAAGACAACTCCTGAATACTGTCCTGCTAGAAAGTGTGCATGCACATCAAGTGAGACCAGGATTGGGATCCATTGTGATGCCCTTTGTGGTTGAATAGCTCATTGACACATGAAGAATGGCCACTTGGGTGGGGTACCAGAGGGTACCTGGAGCCCACGGAACCTTTACCTGAGCAAAGAGTCAGCATCTTCAGGAGAGGAGGCAAAAAATATTGGGAAAATAAACTTGGTCACTTCTTTTAATCCATCAAAAATCAACATCCGTTGATATTAAAAAAACAATTCCTACAGTGGAATAGTTTTTGAGTTGGGAGAGGACTATGTGATGTCAGGTCTGTGGGAATTACTGTCCTTGTCATCTGCCTCCAACTCTGGGAACAGAATCTATGTTTGATAATATTCTGTAGTACTGTTCAGTTTGAACCAACTACACATTCACAACAAAGAACTAACCATAATTACAGAGCCTCAAAAGGAAAATCAATACACCTCAGGACCTCCAAACAACGTGTAAACTATACATTTCTCTGCTCCACTTTCGCCCCCTCCCCCAATTCCTGTTTTGAATGCATTCGTGCTTGCTGGGCCATGGGGACTTGGTCGCCAAAAGCTTTCTGCTACCTCATCCAAGTGAACCTACACAGTGACAGTGTGCGCAGGGCTAATCAATCATTAGAGCATAACAGCTGAGACTGACCCTGTCCTCACCCAGCATCAACATGTCCACTTTCCAGTGGGGGTCACTGAATAGTGATCGGGAACTGGATCTCTGGCTGACTTTTCCCATCCATAGTCCATGCGCACTGAGGCCAATTGTAATGCCCATAGGCTGCCCAGCTGAGAACAGCTGACTCAATACAGACAAGACATCACAACTATATGGGGCAGGCTGAATGGACCAGTAGGTCTTTTCCTGTCTGTCATTTTTGTATGTATTACAAAAATTGAGTGTCATAAGTGTTGCTTTTGAGTCTGTGTGACATGAAGGGAAACAAAGTTTAAGTGAGTCAGAACTGATTTCACTCACTTTTCTGAAGGAGGTTTTCAACAAGTATTAGTTTGTAAAGCTGTATAAGACAAATTAAACCACTAAAATATTCTATTTATCAGATTTTCTCTGTCTAGAAAGATCCCAGTTTTCAATTAGCTTTTAGGTCTCTAAAAGTGGTGTTATTGGATATCATTTTCCAGGAGTTCCCTCTCTCACTGCCCAATGTTCCTTTTCAATTCTAATATCAAAGTAGCATATTACACCAGATGTGTGGTACCTCGGCTACAGTAACAAGCTGAAAGGGGGTTTTGTGAGAAATTGTAATTAGGTCTTTTTTGTCAGCTGGGTGACTGACACATATGGAAATGTCATCTCCGAGTTTAAGAGTCTCCAAAGCAAGACACTGAGAAATCCACACAGATGCAGTTTCTGTTTGCCTGATATGAAGTGTATACTCTCTTCCCATACGGACACATCCACTAACCTAATTCAAGAGTGCTCAGATCTAGGTATTCCTCAGTGTGCACAGGGGCATTTCTGGAGCTAAAACCAGCTAACACCATCTATCCTACCAGTACAGAGCACTGGTAAGCTTCACCTTGCTTGAGTAGCCAGGACCCCCCTACCAATTAATACATTGGCTTGTAGGGTAATCCAGAGCTATTTAAAGATTCCTAGTCCCCAGTGACAGGCCGACCGCTCATGGTTCCTTTAATGAGCCAGACTGGCTGGTCAGTCATCAACAATACTCTGGATACTATGCACCTGCCTGGTTCAGATATTGGATAACTGAGTTGGCCACAGAGAGTAAATTGGTTCTGATTTCCATTGTTAACCTGATCATCTTGGAGTTATCTCAACCCCAGAGACCCTTAAGAATAGTCGTGGACAACTGGCAAGTGTGGGTTTGAGTCCACTTTACGTGGACAGCAGGCACCAGGAGCTCCTCACATTGTGAGCAGCACAACTCATCATAAATTGTGAGATTAAATTGACTAGTGTTTGTGACTGTTCTAAATATAACAGTTGTAAATGGCAAGGACAATCAAAAAAAGAAATTGTTAACTTCAGAACAGACGGCCTGTCAGGGCAGATTGACAAAGGATGGGGGAGACTGTGGTAGATCATGTAGTCCTATGATGGCCAGATTATAGGAAGGATATCATTGATTGAGAGGGTACAGAGGCAGCAAAGAAGATGGGCCTGGGTATTCAGACTTTAAGCTATGAAACAAAGCTAAGGAAGTCAGGCCTGTTTTCTTCACAACCATTTCATAACGACTCTAGCCAGGTCACAGGAAGGTCATGTTGATTTTAATCCCCAAGAACGAGTGGGTAATGAAAATAATTGATTTTTCGAGCTCAACCGCAACCCGGCTCCAAAGCCGTGTTTAACGGAGGCGCGTTTGGATGCATGCGAGTAACCTACTCGCTGCAGTTGGGACCTAATTAATGTAGGTGGGTGGGTTATTATCTCAGCAATTAACGTCCTTCTCTGACGTTTAATTAAGTCCTTTAAAATTGAATTTTACTGACCTTTAAATTTAACACCTCCAGCGCAGGTCTCCCAGGGCCCGTGAATCTTGCCAGTGAAAAGGAGGGCTGGATCATGAGGTAAGTGCCTTTACTGCACTGCCTGTGGGCCAGGAGGAGCAGGAGTGTTTCTTCCAGGCCTAACAAGCTCACTTGCTGCGATCGGACCCCCGCAATCAGCCGACCTCCCCCAACATCCGAGACCGAGAACCCCATCCCGTGTCTGAGACCCCCCCCCCCAATGTCCACGACCCCCCCAATGTCCATGACCCCCCCAATGTCCAGGACCCCCTCATTGTCCGAGACCCCCCGATGTCCGAGACCCCCAGTGTGAGTACACTATGTTGGTCGTCAGTGACAAAGATGTACTTCTTGTCCGTGTAGAATTTTTAACTTGTACAAATTTAGTACTGGAAACAGTGCACACTGGGTTAATTGTAAGTTTCTATAAATTGGGGTCTGCAATACAGAAAAAAGACTTAGTAAGTTATGGTAGATGAAGGCAATTAATATGATCTCTGAAACAAAGGTATTCTCATGTGTTTAAGCGGGCCGAGTATAGAGACGTTTAGTTTCAGCTATTTGAGATAGTTCAAATAGAGGAACAAATGGCCTTTCCATTGTTAATGGTTAGTTATCCCCCTCCCCGATGTCCGAGACCTCCCACGATATTTGAGACCCCCCCATGTCCGAGACGTCCCCCAATGTCCAAGAGCCCCCTCAATGTCCGAGACCCTCCGCCAATGTCTGACTGCTCACCTCCCCAACGATGTTCGACTTTCGCCACTCCACCCACCCCCCGCGATCGTCCCCCCCCAACTAACCCCAAAGATCCCAATCTCTCCCCGACGCACTCCCCACCCCCCATCCAAACTCCGACTTACCTTCCATTCACTCCCCGGCTGCTTTCCCGCCTGACAGGCAGTCAGTCTGTCAATCGAGCTGGCTATCGGGCGGGAAACCGATCAAAAACTTTTAGAACAGGTCCTACCGTTAAACTCAGTAGGACCTGCAGGAAACCCTTACTTCCGGGTTCCCTGTCCGCAACCCAACCCCCTGCTCTAATCACAACCCCAAGTTTAAAATCCAGGCCACTGAGACAACAACAAGAGAAAGTGAGAGGAATACAGACAAAGAGAGAAAATATGAGAGGAAGATGAACATGAAAATAGGGAGGAAGAAAGAAAAGCTGCTTTTATATGGGTCTAGTGACATGTCAGTACTGCTCTTCCCCGACACATTGCTCTCGCTAAGGGAAGCAGCCAAGGAAGACTCAGTAGAAAAGAATCTTCACAGACAGACACTGCTTAGATAAGTTTTCCTGAGCTACAGGACCAGGCAGCACTGGTGGTGCCCAACCAATAGAAGAGCCGCAAAAAAGGGAATACAGGCAGGTGTGGGACAGACTACAGGCTGGTGTGGGACAGACTACGGGCGGGTGTGGCACAGACTACGGGCAGGTGTGGCACAGACTACGGGCGGGTGTGGGACAGACTACGGGCGGGTGTGGGACAGACTACGGGCGGGTGTGGCACAGACTACAGGCGGGTGTGGAGTAGACTACAGGCGGGTGTGGGACAGACTACATACAGTTTAAAAATCACAATGACTTTGGGTTCGAGTTCACATCTAATGAAAATACAATTAATTTTGTTAATTCTTTCAAAATTGCTTAATCTTTTAAAAAACAATTTAGTAAAAGAGAACAATCTTTGCCCTGATCGTGCTTTGATTGTTTTACATAGGGGGTAATGGAGCAGTGGGATATTACTAGTGTAACTGAAGTGCAGAATAGATTGCTAAAAAATGTTATTGAAATGTACAGTAAAAATGGGTTCAAGAGACAATTAAATCTGTTTCAAGAGAGAGAGAGGGAGAAGTGGCTGGGGGATATGATGGGTGGGTGGGTAGGAGGTGGGCTAGTGAGTTGGTGGTTTAGTAGGTGGGTGGGTAGGTAGGGAGTTAGTAGGTAGGTAGACTGGTGGTTAGGTGTGTAGGTTGTTGGGTAGGTAATGTGTTGGGAGTAGGTAATGGGTTGTTGGGTAGGTGGGCTGGTGATTAGATGAGGTTGGTATGTGGGTTGGTAGGTGTGTAGGTTGGTGGACAGGAGGATGGGTAGGTTGGTGGGTGGGTGGATAAGTAGGTAGGCCAGCTGAATGGGTATTTGGGTAGATAGACTGGTGGGTAGGTGAGTAGGTGGATTGGTGAGTAGCTGGCTAGGTGGGTTAGTGGGAAGGTGGGTTGGTGGAAAGGTTGGTGGGTAGGTAGGTAAGCTGATGGGCAGGTATTTTGATGGGTAGGTGGGTTGGTTGGCAGCAGGGTTGGTGGGTAGGTGTGTAGGTGGGTTAGTGGGTAGGTTGAATTGATCTTTCAAAAATAAATCACTTGTTGGGCCTGCTAATCCTAAAAATATTTCTATTTGTTTTTCTATTGATTTTTTTCAAAATTTAAAAGTTTTGCTGAAACAGTGATTGCATCATTGGTGGAATTACTCAGAGCAGTTACAGAGGCTATTGGAGCAAGAAGAAACTGAATCAAAACACTTGGATCCAAGCCCAAATATGAATTCCATCTGGACCTGGTAAATTGAACGGTCTGCTCTGGCAGTTTAAAAAAGTTTATAAATCTAAATTAGAAGTAATCAGTTAGGAGGACTCCACTGATGGCTCAATGATAAATGCACCACGCAGGCTATAGAGCATCTTAACTTCAATCTCTTGGCTGGGGTGAGTTAGCAGATCACAACTGGGAAAAAATTGACCAGGGTTTCCACTCCTGATCACTACCAAGTGATTCCTCTTGGAAATGAGTGTGTGTGTGTGTGTGTGTGGATGTTGGCTGAGGGCAGGACCGGACTTGGGTGTGATGCCCTCCATGGTGGAATATCTGACTATTGCTCACAGTCTAGGCCGACACATGAAAAAGAAACACTTTAGGAGGGCACCTGCTGCCCGTTGAACCTGTACCCCAGCGCGAATCAGCACCACCAGAAAGCGAGGGGAGAAAACTGGAGTTAAAAATTAGTTAGTTGGTGTCAATCAAGTAACAATTCATTTTTCACTGGCGCATTGGTTCTGCTTTTCTTGTTTCCTGTGGAGTGCTGTTTTGCAGGATTAGAGTTTGATTCCTGATGGTTGCGACTACAGTGTGTGCAGCCCAAATACACAACCTTTCTTTAATCCTTCTCTTTTATTGATTTGGGTTAACAGTTGGCTTGTTTTTATTTCCTCTTCATGCCTGTTTGCCATATTAAATCACTTTAACAACAACACATGGAGAGATCCCCCGGAATAGCAGACAGCCTCTCCATTACTAACCTGTCATTAGCGCACTGAATAAAATGATATACATCCACTTGGGAATTGGTGCAGTGACAGCCCAGTGCTGAGAAGATCTGGATAAGACAATGGTGTCAGCTCGTCTCAACTCACTTAGCTTCTGAAGTGAGTCTAGGTCAACTATTTAGTAATGTGCTCAGTGGTCATTTAAAATTCAGTCTTTTCTGAGATTGGATGCTGAGTGCCTGTCACTGTATAATACAGGAGGCAGTGAAATGTTTTCACTGAATTCCGTCTGTTTTGTAAAGCTGTTTTCCTCATTCTTTGCCTTGGGCTTGTCCATTTTATCATTTCTATTGTGTCCTTTGTGACCTCATGTATCATAATTGAAGCTGCTGTTCTCCGGGTTTAACTGTAAATACTTAGTGTAGTGGCGGAGAGAGAGGGGGGAGTGTATAAATGAAGGTACTAAACTGGCTTTTTAAAACTTTCTCTTCTCCTGCCCTGAAGGTGCCGATTCTTCCTGGGTTAGGGAGGGCGTAAGGAGCCTGGACTCCTGATTTGCTATTTAGTGAGCCTGCTGGAAAGTGCACCTGTGTGAAGATGTCGGGTAAGGACAGGACCGGGCTCAGCTGTGATGCTGTCCACAGTTGAATAGCATGCCAGGCTCACACATGAAAAATGGGCATTTGGAAGAGGTGCTTGAGGGCACCTGTGCACCTAATACCCCAGCGAGATTCTGTGCCTTCAGGAGAGGAGGGAAAATCAAATAAGGATAAGGATGTAATTTAAATAGTTTTGTAAATGTAACTTTCTTTTATCTAAAAGTCATTCTGAATGTAGCTTAAAATTTATTGTGTTAGATGGATATTATTAATTGTAATCATTTTACATGTGCTACTGCAGTGCTGATTTTAAAAGTAGGGTGTCAGCTAGGATATTTCAGTTAACTTGGCCATAACAGATGGGAGTGACTGGGGCCGGCTCAGGCTCAGGCTAGGGGATCGGGATCGGGATCAGGCTTGGGCTATGGCTCAGGCTGGGTCTCAGGCTGGGGCTCAGGATCGGGATCGGGCTTAGGCTCAGGCTTGGGCTCAGGCTCAGGCTTTGTACTGTGTAATGGGACAGGGTTAATTAGTAATCTCACAGTAAAGGATCATCTGGGGAAGAGTGATCATAATATGATAGAATTTCACATTGAGTTTGAGAGTGATGTACTTAAGTCCAAAACTAGAGTCCTAAACTTAAATAAAGCCAATTACATAGGTATGAGGGGCGAGTTGGCTAAGGTAGATTGGGAAATTAAATTAAAGGGTATGTTGGTTGAAAAGTAATGGCAAACATTTAAAGAAATATTTCAATATTCTCAACAAATATACATTCCATTGAGAAATAAAAACTCCACGGGAAAAGTGATCCATCCGTGGCTAACTAAAGAAGTTAAGGATAGTATTAGATTAAAAGAAGAGGCTTATAATGCTGCCAAGAAGAGTAGTAAGCCTGAGGATTGGGAGAGTTTTACAAACCAGCAAAGGACGACCAAAAAATTGATAGAAAGGGAAAAAATAGAAAATGAAAGTAAACTAGCAAGAAATATAAAAACAGATTGTAAGAGCTTTGACAAGTATGTAAAAAGGAAGAGATTAGCAAAAGTAAATGTTGGTCCCCTAGAGGCTGAGACAGGAGAAATTATAATGGGGAATAAGGAAATGGCAGATGCGTTGAACAAATATTTTGTATCTGTCTTCACAGTAGAAGACACAAAAAGGATACCAGAAATAGTGGGGAACCAAGGGGCTAATGAGAGTGAGGAACTTAAAGTAATTATTATCAATAGAGAAAAAGTACTTGAGAAACTAATGGGACTAAAAGCTGATAAATCCCCTGGACCTGATGGCCTATATCAGAGGGTTCTAAAAGAGGTGGCTGCAGAGAGAGTGGATGCATTGGTTATGATCTTCCAAAATTCCCTGGATTCCAGAATGGTTCCAGTGGATTGGAAGGCAGCAAATGTAAACCCGCTATTCAAGAAAGGAGGGAGAGAGATAACAGGGAATTACAGGCCAGTTAGCCTGACATCAGTCTTCGGGAAAATGCTGGAATCCATTGTTAGGGAAGTGGTAACAGGGCACTTAGAACATCATAATATGATTAGGCAGAGTCACCATGGTTTTATGAAAGGGAAATCATGTTTGACAAATTTATTAGAGTTTTTTGAGGATGTAACTAGCAGCGTAGATAAAGGGGAACCAGTGGATGTAGTATATTTGGATTTTCAAAAGCCACTCGATAAGGTGCCACATAAAAGGTTGTTACTCAAGATACAGGCTCATGGGGTTGGGGGGGTAACATATTAGCATGGATAGAGGATTGGTTAACGGATAGAAATCAGAGAGTAGGGATAAACGGGTCATTTTCAGGTTGGCAGGCTGTAACTAGTGGGGTGCCGCAAGGATCAGTGCTTGGGCCTCAGCTATTTACAATCTATATTAATAACTTGGATGAAGGGACCAAGTGTAATGTATTCAAGTTTGCTGACAAACAAAGCTAGGTGGGAAAGTAAGCAGTGAGGAGGACACAACGAGTCTGCAAAGGAATATAAACAGGTTAAGTGAGTGGGCAAGAAGGTGGCAGATGGAGTATAATGTTGTGAAATTAGAGGTTTGGTAGAAAGCATAGAAAAACAGAATATTTTTTAAATGGTGAGAAACCATTAAATGTTGATGTCCAGAGAGTCTTGGATGCCCTGGTACAAGAAACACAAAAAGTTAGCATGCAGGTACAGCAGGCAATTAAGAAGGCAAATGGCATGTTGGCCTTTATTGCAAGGGAGTTGGAGTACAAGAGTAAGGAAGTATTACTACAATTGTACAGGGCTTTGGTGAGACCACAACTGGAGTACTATGTACAGTTTTGGTCTCCTTATCTAAGGAAGGATACACTTGCCTTAGAGACGGTGCAACAGAGGTTCACTAGATTAATTCCTGGGATGAGAGGGTTGTCCTATGAGGAGAGGTTGAGTAGAATGGGCCTATAATCTCTGGAGTTTAGAAGAATAAGAGGTGATCTCATTGAAACATAAGATTCTGAGGGGGCTTGACAGAGTAGATGCTGAGAGGTTGTTTCCTCTGACTGGGAAGTCTAGAACTAGGGTGCATAGTCGCAGGATAAGGGGTTGGCCATTTAAGACTGAGATGAGGAGGAATTTCTTCACTCAGAGGGTTGTGAACCTTTGGAATTCTCTATCCCAGAGGGCTGTGGATGCTGAGTCATTGAGTATATTCAAGGCTGAGACAGATATATTTTTGGACTCTAGGGGTATCAAGGAATATAGGGATTGGGCAGGAAAGTGGAGTTGAGGTTGAAGATCAGCCATGATCTGACTGAATGGCAGAGCAGGCTCGAGGGGCTGTGTGGCCTGCTCCTGCTCCTATTTCTTATGTTCTTATGTTCTTAGTCTGGGCTGGGGCTTGGGATGGGGTTAGGGCCGGGATTCGGGCTCGGGCTCATGCTGGGGCTCATGCTGGGGCTGGGACTTGGGATCGGGCTCAGGCTGGGGCTCATGCTGGGGCTGGGGCTCGGGATTGAGCTCGGGCTGGGGCTCGGGCTGGGGCTTGGGATAGGGATCGAGCTCAGGCTCGGGCTGGGGCTGGGGCTGGGGCTGAGGCTTGGGATCAGGCTCAGGCTTGGGCTGGGGCTCGGGCTTGGGATCGGGCTTAGGCTCAGGCTGGGGCTCATGCTGGGGCTGGGGCTCGGGATCGAGCTCAGGCTCGGGCTGGGGCTGGGGCTCGGGATCGGGCTTAGGCTCAGGATGGGGTTCGGAAGCGGGATTGGGCTCAGGCTGGGGCTGGGGCTGGGGCTCGGGATCGGGCTCAGGTTGGGGCTCGGAGTTTACTTATTGGAAGAAATTAACAGCAGTTGACTTTACTTCTACAGCACACTACAGAAGTGTCTAACAATTATTAAGCAACCAATAAATGTTCCAGCCTTAGTGACGTGTCTTTAATTTTCCTAAAGAGAAATACATACTCATCACATCTCCCTTCTTTTGAGTCAATGAACAAATTGTACCTCACTCTTGGTGTCTGATCCATTGTAACTTGTAAACAATTTTACAACACCAAGTTATAGTCCAGCAATTTTATTTTAAATTCACAAGCTTTCGGAGGCTTCCTCCTTCCTCAGGTGAACGTTTCCAACAACATTTACCTGAGGAAGGAGGAAGCCTCCGAAAGCTTGTGAATTTAAAATAAAATTGCTGGACTATAACTTGGCGTTGTAAAATTGTTTACAATTGTCAACCCCAGTCCATCACCGGCATCTCCACACCATTGTAACTTGACTCAGATTCCTGGATGGTATATCACCTATAACTCTCCCTGGAATGTATTCTTCTCCCTTGTACTTAGTGTGCATCACAAATTGTCCCTTGTTGTCAAATTGTGCTCCTGGAATATGCACGATAACCTTCAATGTTTTCAACTCGGGCGTGTGCTGTGTGCACTGTGACATAAGAGGAATATTCACACTGTTATAAACCGTAGAATTCTTGCCACGATACGTCTGGTCACATATAACTAACCCAAGGCAAATTGACTCCTGATCATATGTTTTATTGTTAATGGTCACTGGTTTAATCAGCACGATGCGGCAAATCATTTCAAAATGCCCCAGCTTATTACATTTCCTGCATCTCTGATTATGCAATGGATGGTTATCTTCCGGACTGTGTCTGTGATTACACCATGTACGGGGCACAGTCACTGTGTCTGTGATTACACTGTGTATGGGGCACAGTTACTGTGTCTGTGATTACACTGTGTATGGGGCACAGTTACTGTGTCTGTGATTACACCGTGTACAGGGCACAGTCACTGTGTCTGTGATTACACCATGTACGGGGCACAGTCACTGTGTCTGTGATTACACTGTGTATGGGGCACAGTTACTGTGTCTGTGATTACACTGTGTACAGGGCACAGTCACTGTGTCTGTGATTACACCATGTACGGGGCACAGTCACTGTGTCTGTGATTACACTGTGTATGGGGCACAGTTACTGTGTCTGTGATTACACCATGTACGGGGCACAGTCACTGTGTCTGTGATTACACCGTGTACAGGGCACAGTCACTGTGTCTGTGATTACACCATGTACGGGGCACAGTTACTGTGTCTGTGATTACACTGTGTACGGGGCACAGTCACTGTGTCTGTGATTACACCATGTACGGGGCACAGTCACTGTGTCTGTGATTACACCATGTACGGGGCACAGTATCTGTGATTACACTGTGTTACATTGGTCGGCAGTGACAAAAATGTACTCCTTGTCCGTGTAGAATTTTTAACTTGTACAAATTTAATGCTGGAAACAGTACACACTGGGTTAATTGTGGTTTTCTGTGAATTGGGGCCTGCAATACAGAAAAAAGACATAGTAAGTTATGGTAGATGAAGGCAATTAATGTGATCTCTGAAGCAAAGGTGTTCTCATATGTTAATGCAGGCTGAGGATAGAGACGTTTAGTTTCAGTTATCATAAGTGGATTAAATGGGGGAACAAACGGCCTTTCCATTGTTAATGGTTAGTTATCCACTTATCATTGATAAGGGAATTGCAGCCTTTTGCTTCAGTGTAACTTCAAAGGGCTTTGGATCATATTCCTGTTTATAAACAATACTGAAGAGATGACACCAAGTGACCTAGGCACAGATCTAAAATCAGGCCCCGCCTGGGTAGTGTTTTTGATTGACAGCTGTGTCTGAGACCTTTGAGATGGGAACAGGGCTATTGATTGCTTGTACTCCACTTTGACATACAGCGGTGGCTAGGGATCTCCAATTACAGGATTAAAATGAACTTCAGGTGTATGTTAAGAGTTAGTTTCAGTTCTGCAGCCTGCAGAGCTTTGTGTTTAAGTGTTGTGCCAGCCTGCGGAAGAGCTGAACTAATTTTCAAATAGAGCCTGTACCGCAGGGTAGGAAGTGACTTTATGTCTTAGAATGCATATTAAAAGTGAGTGGCATTTTTATTACTTTATGTTTTGAGAATAGTGGAGAAATTCACTGTGTTATAACGTTTACTATTTATTAACCTGTCTTACGAACATAGGACCAGGAGTAGGCCATTCAGCCCCTCGAGCTTGTTCCGCAATTCAGTTAGATCACGGATCACCTCAACTCCATTGCTGCATATCCCTTGATACCCTTATCTAAATAAAATAAATTATCAATCCCAGTCTTAAAATTTTTAACTGACCCAGCTTCCAAAGTCTTTTGGGGGAGAAGGTTCTAGATTTCTACTACCCTTTGTTTGAATGGCCTGGCTCTAATTTTATGATTATGTCCTCTCGTGCTGACTTCCCCCACCAGACGAAATAGATTCTTTGTATCTACCCTATCGAATCCATTAATCATTTTTAAACTCCTCTATTAGATCACCCCTCAATCTTCTATACTCAATGATGTACAAGCCAAGCTTATGCAACCTGCCCTCATAATTTAACCCCTGGTATCATTCTGGTGAACCTGCGATGCACCCCTTCCAAGTATATCCTTCCTGAAGTGCGGTGCCAGATTGAATGCGGTACTCCAGATGGGGATAATACTTTTGGGTTAAGAGCCTGAATTTTGACCTGGTAAGAGTGTATATTCAGTCAATTATAAAAGAGAGGAGAATCACATGATAACAAATGAACCCTTCCAGTAACTGGCATACAGAGTAAGAGTTCACTGTATGATCCTTGGGCCTCACTATTGCTTATCTGGATGTTGGACAGAAAAGGGTGCACTACAGATCATAGAGGATGTGAGGTCCATGGTTCAAGTGGGTGTTAAAGATGCCATGGCACAATTTGAGGAAGAGCAAGTATCCTGGACAACATTCTTCCCTCAACCAACACCACCAAAAGCTGATTAATTGACCATTTATTTCCTTTGCTGCTTTTCCTGACTTATACCTTACCGTGTACAACTTTGCTGCAGGCTCCAGGTGCCCCCTGCTGGTGATGCAGTGGCTAAACAACATCTCAATGTGTTTCAAATCCCTCCAGTCAGTTCACCCTTGTCTTCCTCCTTCCCCTCTCCCCTCAAGGATTCAGCACCTTCAGGAGAAGAAAGGAGAAAATTGGGGAAGAAGATAGTTCCAATCTAGTGACATCAGTCCACTGTCTCTATGGTGCTGAACTATAATCCCTCTAATGCCAATGCAATATGGCAGGTTAGCATAGGCTTCTACAATAGGCTTCTTATTGTAAAACACTGTACAACAAGCCAAGAATAAATCTGTGCTGAGCACAGTGAGCGTGGATCAATATCTGTCTAATAATTAGCCCCAGTTCCTGCAAACATAGTTAATCAGGATGGAAGCATTGGGAGGAAGGGGAAAATGAATCACAAATCATTCATTTTTTGCCCAAAGAATTTTAAATGTATCAATACGGAGACAAAACCAAGATTTCAGTTCTCTATTTGAATGATTGTGTGGATGTTTTAATTCCTCCCCATTTTCTCCCCTCCTCCCAAAGGCACCGGTACTCTTGCTGGGTACAGTTGCAAAGAAGCCACCATTGGTACTTCAAATGGTTCTTATGTGAGCCTCGCCATTGATTATTGGCAGGATATTCAACTATGGCGGGCATTAAGGTGGAGGTTGCTATTAGCCTTGTCAGCAGGCGCACTGCCCATGGGATTGGTGGCATTCATCTCTTGAGTTGGGCAACTTTCATTCCAATCTCCAACGCTAAATCTGATGCCCAGTGTTGAGATAAGACAAAATTACTTTAATTTTAGTCAGAGCAGTAGAACCACAGGAGATAAATTTAGACGAGTGACAAGTACATTTTAAATATTACTTAGAAAAAAATTGTTACTCACAGGGCAATGAACGTTTGGAATGGTTCCTTGAGTGTCTAACACACGGAGCTCCTAACCCAACTACTGAGAAACCCCATCTACAGAATCCATACAGAACGCTCACTCTGTCCATAGAGCTCAGACTCAGGATGGCAAAAGCCAAGGTTTAGAAAAATGCAGGTATATAGTGGTGTAACCTAGTGGAATCAGAGACATTAAAGTAATTCAAGATGCAGTTAGGGCATTGGGCTGGGTCAGTTGGACAGTGGTGTGGGTGAGTTTGGTCGGTGGTGTGGGTGAGTTTGACAGTGGTGTGGATGAGTTGGACGGTGGTGTAGGTGAATTGGACCGTGGTCTGGGTGAGTTTGGACTGTGGTCTGGGTGAGTTTGGACTGTGGTCTGGGTGAGTTTGGACTGTGGTCTGGGTGAGTTTGACCATGGTCTGGGTAAGTTTGGACCGTGGTCTGGGTGAGTTTGGACCGTGGTCTGGGTGAGTTTGGACCGTGGTCTGGGTGAGTTGGATGTTGAGCTGGGTGTAAATCCTAGAGACATGAGCTCAAACAGCCTTTTTAATCCTTGATTTTGGATATTCTTGTTTTCAAACTCAAGCTCCTAATTCTGAAACTAATTTACTTTCCAGAACCCACTGCATCTGCAGATGAGCATGGAAAGCTCGATGACCTCCTTGATGGACTTACTCATCAGTGTCCTTAAAACAAACGCCTGGTATGATGTCAGTGTGATTTTGTGCCACAGCTGGGATATCTCCAGGTTCCTCAGCTACCTGAGCAACAACTCCAACTTTGAACTGCGGGCTTTACTCAACTTAACAGACATGGATGATGCGGGCATCATCCGCTTTTTACAGGAGAATTTGCATGATCTGAAGGGCTCGTCCACTTCTGTCTTGATGTTTAGCAGTGATGCCAAATGCTCTGGCTTTGTCTTTGAAACAGCAGCTGGGTTGGGTTTGACTTCCTCTGACTTTCACTGGGTTATTGGTCACCCGCTCAACGTTGAGGAGCTGCAAACCACAGGCCTACCTCTAGGTCTACTTGCCTATGGTGAAGTGAACAAACCAGTTCTGGGCAGTTACGTGAGGGATGCGGTTGAGCTAATAGCTAGAGCCATATCAACAGCAGTGTTTATTCGGCCAGACACAACGCTTATCCAAAGCATGGCGAACTGTAATGACAAACAGAAAGAAGGGACGTTATCTTCAGGTCAATACCTTTCAAGGTAAAACTTTTTTTCATGATGATATTTCAATGAATTCAATTTTTTCTTTCCGCAGTTTTCTCCGGCCTTCTCCTGAGGATGGAGTTTGGGTTCCACAGGCAGTGGCCGCCCACCAGTAGCCTAAACTGAGTGTCCGCAGGCTATTTGAGCATGGGAGGGGTTGGGGGGGGCGGGGCAAGAGAATAGCAGCCACAAATTGAACCCAAGACCTTCTGGTCCTGATAGCAACTAATAAGCTTTATAAAAATCAAATGGTTAGGGCCCAAACTTTCATTATGTTTAAATGTCTTTGGTTATTTGCAGCTTTCTGTTGGTTTAAGAGATATATTTTTCATTAAGCAGTCGTTGCTGGTTGGGAGAACCTACTAGTAGGAGTTGCTGAGTCTGCCAGCATGACTAAAATGAATTGACACAGGTCATCATCCTTAACTATCATTAACTCGGGTTGCACCAACTTCAGTTGCATGTGTTAACCTGGTCTCTACAGACTGTTCACTTCAGTAAGTCTTACCAGCCAGCTTCATCCAATCCTCCTTTGAACTTGTTTCTCTGGATGGTGAGGTGCAAAACAGCTCAGGTTGTCCTACTGTACTCCATTCTCCCCCCAGCCCCTTGCCAAAACTGGAGGAGGACATGGAACAGCGCAATCCAGTACATCCTGCTCCCCAGCAGATAGTGGCTGTCAAGGGTCCACACACAGATCTTCTCACCCTGCCACTGATAGCAGGTGTGGAGAATTCAGCAGCTGGGGCAGGAGATCGAGGTGCACCTCCCTAACCCACCATCACCTTCTCAAAGGCAACTAGGGATGGGGAATAAATGACGTGAGCTCCACCACATAGGAAGACAAGGGCAGCAAGGTGCATGGGAAGACCGTCACCTCCAAGTTCAACCTGACTTAGACGTATATCGTCTCTTCCTTCATCTTCGCTGGGTCAAAATTCTGGAACTCCCTACCTAACGGTACTTTGGGAGCAACGTCAACAAACAACTGCAGCGGTTCAAGAAGGCGGCCCACCACCACCTTCTCAAGGGCAACTGGAGATGGGGAATAATTGCCGGTTGTGCCAGCGATGCCCACACCCCAAGAATGAATTAAAAAATGACACGAGCCCAAATTGTCCCATCTCCGCAACTGTTTGATGGTTGTGGGAGATCCATCAGTTCAAACTATTTTACCAGCTGGCAGCAGTGAAGAGCCATCAGCCACAAAGTGAGAAGAGGAAGATTTTCACCCTTTGTTATTCATAGCAAAATTGTCCTTTATGCAATCATTTACCATTTCACTACAAATAAACAAAGGAAGTTGCCCACCTTGTGCAAGTTCGTGTTTTCCTTTGTTCCTGCTGTCACCCATCCTACACACTCTTCCTCCTCCACGTATCCTCACTGTATTGAAATCAAGATTCATCACACCATTTTCCTACTCTCACTTGCCCTTTCCTAGGACCCCAAAACTGTGGAACTTCTCATCTCCTTCACTCTTCCTATCTTCCTGCAATCTGGTGCCACCTAATCACTACTTCCTGATTTAGAATCATTGAACTTTTGGCACACAGAGAGAGGGCATATGATCCTTTGTGCTTTTGCTGGTCCTGGCTCCACACTGGAGCTGCCCTAATCCCGTCACCCGGCTCTTTCTCTGTATCCTTTTATATTTTCCCATTTCAAATGTTTATCTTAATCCCTCTTAAATGCTCAATTGGCTTGGCTACAATATCTGTATTGGTAATATTTAATCCAGATTTTACCTTGTCTTCTTTCTTGCCCTTTTCAGTCTTCCTAACGTCTTACACGGGGACCCCTGCCCTTCACCGAGGTCTCTCAATAATAAAACATTTTTAACATTTGAAATATAAAATAATTTTTTTACCCATTTTACCCAATGTTTTTGGGTGGTGGAGCAGTGAGGAGGGGGTGGAAGAGTTCCAGTTCCCCCCAGTGTTCTAAAGGCACTGACTCTCGCAGGGGTTTGGGACCCACGGGCATGGGCTGGCCTCCAGTAGCTTACCCAAGTGGCCATGCTTCCTACTCAAGGATTTGAGGCGAATAGTAAAGATGCATTTAAGGGGAAGCTAGATAACCACATGGGGGAGAAAGGAATAGAAGAGGGCAACATGAAACCTATGCCAGAAACTTTGTTCTTTGACACCTGTAGAACTTGTGTTACACATGGTAATTTTAAAAGTAGATTTGTGTGGACGTCAGGTTCATTGCCGCCATCGATTTGTTTGGGCCTAGGTGAAAAGTGAGACACCAGACGCGATGATTCTACAAACTGTTCCCTCTCTGTCACTCTTTTTTTGATGCTGCTATGGTCAATGCACCACTGGACTTTCCTCTCATTTCTCTAAAGCTCCAAATACCTAGCCCTACATGATCCTCCTCTTCGATCCTTCTCCCTGCGTCCTCACTGCATTGAAATCAAGACTCATGTCTCCGACTGTAACTCATTAATAAATTAATAAACACAATAAGGAATTCAGGAGAAACTTCTTTACCCAGAATGTGGAACTTGCTACCACAAGGAGTAGTTGAGGTGGCAAGCTTAGATGCATGTAAGGGGAAGATAGATAAACATATGAGGAGAAAGGAATAGAAGGATATGCTGATAGGGTTAGATGAAGTAGGATGGGAGGAGGCTCGTGTGGAACATAAATGCCAGCATAAATGCCAGTTGGGCCAAATGGCCTGTTTCTGTGCTGTACCTTCCATGTAATTCTATGTAATTCCGGAGTGTAGCCTAGACAGTGAGTTCCAGTGGGATAGTCTACCACGTGAGACATCACAGCTGAGAATTTTGCATTTGAAAAGTTATAAATGGCCCTCCATATTCGAAGACCTTAATTGATTGTGAGGTGTGATCGTATAGCTTAGACAACCTATGGAGGCAGTGGAAGTGGAGGATACTGGAAATTTTAAGAGGGCGATGGATCGATTTTTGACTTACCGGGCTAATGAAGATAACCAGAGGTGAATTAAGATCAGATATCTGCGACCGTTGGGGCTGGTTGAGTAGATGGAGTTGGTCGTTTCCTGGTTCTGTATTGTCCTGTGTTCCTAAGGAGATTTAGACATATTGGTGGGTGGGGGGTGGGAGGTGAGTTTAAGTACATCTAATGATGAGCTTGATTGACTCAGGTAGTCAGGGAGAAATTTTCCAGAATTTTGCATGAAATTGGCCACTTTTTTTTTCTCTTTCTTTGCCTGCCGCTCTCGCCAGGAATTAGTATTCACTGGTTATTGTGGAGCGTAGTACATAAAGCATTGATGGGTCTGATGGTCTTTTCTTACCCTTCTCTTTGTGTGTTCACATCTTTATGTTTAGATTACTTAAAACTTGGAAATAATCACAATGTAAAGTGTTGTCTGTCTCCACCCCTGTCTGAGCCCATCTTCTGCTGAAATCCTCATCTATGCTTTTGTTACCTCCAGACTTGACTATTCCAATGGTCTCCTGGCTGGCCTCCCATCTTCCAACCTCTGTAAACTTTAGCTCATCCAAAACTCTGCTGCCCGTATCCTAACATGCAGCAAGTCTCGTTCACCCATCACCTCTGTGCTCGCTGACCGACATTGGCTCCCGATCCAGCAATGCCTGAAATTTAAAAATCATATCCTTGTGTTCAAATCCATCGCCCCCCTCCCCCTTATTTCTGAACCCTCCTCTAGCCCTACAACCCACCGAGAACTCTGTGTTCCTCCAATTCTGGCCTCTTTTATATCCCTGATTTCCTTTGCCCCACCATTAGCGGCCGTGCCTTCAGCTGCCTAGGTGCTAAGCTCTGGAATTCCCTCTCTAAACCTCTCTGCCTCTCTACCTCTCTCTCCTCCTTTAAGACGGTCCTTAAAACCTACCTCTTTGACCAAGCTTTTGGTCACCTGTCCTAATATCTCCTTTTGTGGCACGGTGTCAAATTTTGTCTGATGATGCTTCCATGAAGCGCCTGGGGACATTTTGCTATGTTAAAGGCACTATATAAATGCAATTGTTCTTGTTGCCATTGAGCAATTTTTTTCCCACTTTTTTTCCCACAGGTTTTTGGCAAACACCTCGTTCAATGGGGTGACAGGTTACATCCATGTCCAGGAGACATCACACATTCGCACCGACCACAGTTACCATATCTGGAACCTGCGGCAGGACCCGTTGGGAAAACCCACCTGGGTCAGAGTCGGCAAATGGAACCGACAGAAAATCGAGATTGAACAAGGCATATGGCCTAACAGAATCCAAAATGAAATGAACGAGGAGAGCAGCTCATCTCCATCCAAGCTCCGGGTGGTCACCTTGGTAGAACTGCCCTTTGTTTTCACCAGGGAGGTTGACCGTGACGGCAGTTGTCCGGCAGGCCGCCTGTGCTTAGACCCTCACACCAAAGACCCTGCTGCACTGGCACGGCTGTTTGAGGAGCTGAACGATGAAAACGGATCAGTGCCAACAGAGTATAAGAAATGTTGCTATGGTTACTGCATGGACCTCCTGGAGCAGCTGTCGGGTGACCTCGGTTTTGAATTTGACCTGTATATTGTTGGAGATGGGAAGTACGGTGCCTGGAAAAATGGCGGATGGACAGGATTGGTGGGCGATCTCCTCAGCGGGGCTGCCCATATGGCCGTCACGTCCTTTAGCATCAATTCAGCACGAAGCAGGGTGATCGATTTCACCAGCCCCTTCTACTCCACCAGTTTGGGCATCCTTGTGAGGTCAAAGGATACAGCAGCTCCCATTGGCGCTTTTATGTGGCCATTACACTGGTCAATGTGGGTTGGGATTTTCGTGGCTCTCCACATCACAGCCTTGTTTCTCACTCTTTACGAGTGGAAAAGTCCTTTTGGAATGACGCCCAATGGAAGAAACAGAATAAAAGTGTTCTCGTATTCCTCAGCTCTTAACTTGTGTTATGCAATCCTCTTTGGACGGACGGTTTCTAGTAAGACCCCTAAATGTTGGACTGGGCGTTTCCTAATGAATCTCTGGGCGATCTTCTGCCTCCTTGTCTTATCCAGTTATACAGCTAACCTGGCGGCTGTTATGGTCGGAGAGAAAACCTTTGAGGAACTTTCTGGGATTCATGATGCTAAGGTAAGAAAGATTCAGAACATTTTATTTGAAAGGATAATGGAGATACATTTAACAATGTAATTCCAGAGACTTTTTTAAAGTGGATATCAAATATATGTCCATAAAATTAAAATGGCGATCGTATGATTAGTCCATGTTCCTGTCTCCACATCCCAGGCCAGACATCATGAGGACGATTTGATTATTTTAAAATTTAATTTCAAGTGCGCCTTGGTAGCACCCAGGATCGCTCTTTGCTCTGTGCTGAGTTAGCTGAGCTTGGTCTGGGTAGCAGTAGGGGTGCTGGCCTCAGTGCTCTGGTCTGAGGAGGAGAACAAAAAGATCTACCTGGGCACCTGCTCCTGATCACTATCCAGTGACCTCAGCAGGACAGTGCACGTGCGCGGACATTGGGTGAAATGGGATCTGGATTGGCTGTAATGACCTCCCCTCTCCCTGCCCCCAACACTCTTGGCCAAACAACCAGGCTGAGTTGCTGGATAGCCATCAGAAGCAGGAAACTCTGGATGATTTCCCTTCCTTACCCAGGGGCACTGAGGGCAACTGTAGCACTCGCCACTACCAGTACAGCTCAGTACAGACCAGGGATGGAAACTGGAACCTTCCTGTTTTGTTTACATCAGTACAATATCAGTCCGGGCATTTATCTGCTGAGGTGTCATGGGGAGCTCAGTGTTTGCAATCTCACCCGACTCACAAATCAATTTTTACTAATTTTAGAACGTTGTTTACTGAAATGTCTGATTCTATCCCTGTCAGAAGAAACACAATCCTTTAATATTTGCAAATGCTTCTCAGAGTCTGAACTGAGCCCTGCTTTACATCATACATTGTCAACATCAATTTTAGAGCAAATCTATTTATCATCCCAGAGAATTGGGAGCACTAAGCCCATTATTTAAAGTAACAGTTTTAACACAGGAAGAATTGTTCTGTTTTCTCCTTTGACAAAAACACTGCATCATTTGATTTGTGAACAGCTGCTGTCTGAGGACAAGGAAAGGATTTCAATGACTGCTTGAAAGGTCGCTGGGGTTAAATTGGGCCACATAGCGCCCGTATTTCAGGCCTCCTAAGGCCCCAAATTGGCACGTGCACATTTCCGAACAGAAGTTCGCCACCCGCCATATTGGGTAAGGACAAACAAAAGGTGACCTTTACCCATGCCTGAAGCAGGCTTTAGGCTCATTCCATATGCAAATAAGAGGCCTAATGCTTGCTTCAGGTCCCCGCTCCAACATCGGTTTTCCCTGAGGCAGCCCTGATCCCTCCCTGACCCCTGCGACAAGAAGTTCAAAGACCCCCAATCCCCGCAACAACAAGTCCAAAGACCCCCGAATCCTCCCAACCCCAGTAACAAGTCCAAAGATCCCCCGATCCCTCCCCGACCCCCGTGACAAGAAGTTCAAAGACCCCCCCCCCAATCCCTCCCCGACCCCCGCAACAAGTCCAAAGGCCCGACCACTTACCTAGTGCTGCGCTAGCAAACTTGAAGAATTTATCCCGCGCTGCCTCCTCCTGCAATGCCGTCTTCATTGTAATGAGATCCGAGGCCCAATATCCGGGGCTTCTCAGACCTCACCATTTGTGCATAGGATAATGATCCTGCACCTAAAAATGGGTGCACCCGAATTTAACCCCCATTATCTTTACAATTTTCTCTGTTCCCCTCCCATGTTGTTAACAGAACTGCTATACACCCAACCATACACAATGTGAGGGAGTTAGGAGCAAGAAGGGAAATCAGGGCAACTTGTTCACCCAATGGTTAATCAATTTGTAGAATACATTACCAGGAAAGGCATTGAAATGGATTAATATAAATAGGGTCACAAGACAATTAGATGCTTTTCTGGAGAGAAAATGGATTGAGAGATATGTTGAGAAGGTGGATAGGTGGGGTTGAGATCAACCAAAAAAAGATGGGCTTGTTGGGTCTAATGAACTTCATGTATTCCTGGTTTCCCTCATTTCCTCTTCTTTTTTCAGCCTTCGTGTCCTGCACTATAGTCATTGGCCTGTCACTTTTTTTTATTGAGAAACTTAAATGAAGGGCCACGGCTCATAATGTAGAACACCAAGGTTAAAAAGAGTAGCAGAGAAGACAAGCTAAATTAGGGAGAAGTGATTAAGTGAACCGCCAAGTTTGAGTATTAAAAGCCTGTAGATTGTGAGAGGAAGGGAAGAGAGAGGGAGATGAGATTTTCCAGACTGTTGAGGTCATGGGAAAGAATGAGTTGGAGTTAGGAAATGAAGCAAGAAGGAGAAAGTGTGTGTAGGGAGGGCTATTTGGAGCTTAGGATGAACAAGATAGAGAAGTTCAGAATAGTATCAATATAATGGGCAGTGTGGGAAGGGGTAATTAGAGTGGGAGGAGTCTTGTGTTGAGTACAAACACTGGCATAGACCAGTTGGGCCGAATGGTCTGTTTCTGTGCTGTGGATTGTATGTATGTATGTAATTCTACAATAAAGGTTATGGGGGGCGGGGTGGGGGAGAAAGTTGGAGGTGAGAGAGGGATCATCTATCAAATGACTAGCTTTTTCTTATAAGCATTCCAGGAGTGTGAGAAATGGGCTAGAAGATTCTTCCCAGATGTGGGCATCATAGGTAGATTTAAGTTTTATGGAGAGTAGAGTTGTAGAGGGGAAGTTTCGGCACGAGATAGAGGGAATGTTAGCTTCCTCAATAAAAAATATATCTAAACTCTTAACTGGAAATAGTCTGCAATGCTGCTGAGCTATTCCAACCAATCTAAAGTTGAGAAAGATAGTGGACAATCACTGAGGCTTGAAATGCTGTGCTGTAATTGGAGACCGTCTCGCTGTGTTGAGCAAGCTGTTAGCTTCGCCATTCTGCATTGAAGATCAATGCTAGTTAAAGATATCTCCATGTATCTGTCTGTCTTTATTCTGTGGTGGAATGGGAACTCGCTGAAGGTTTCACTGCACCAGCATTCGATAAGATTAATGATATCTGTGCAGAGTGCCAACATCCAGTTGCGTGGGCCTGGTAGAATTATTTGCTGAGTGTCAGTTCCCATTTCTAGAGTGCATCCCTTCATCGGTATGAATTCATTTATCAATGACAAAAAGATTTTATCTCCATTTTATGAGGCAGGCAATTTCCACGATAAGGCATCTTAATCTTGTGCTTATCCATCCTTACCCATTCTGTAGAAACTGAAAATTCGAACATAATTATGGATTTAGATTTACATTAATTGGAAGCTATATTTTTGGGGGGTAATTTTTTTCAAAAAAAACAGTGGATCTCCAGTGATGATGCTCATGGATTGTACCCAGGACAGCAGAGCAATCAATACATGGAACAGATTGCCAGATAGATTAGCAGGGGTGAAAATCTTGGAACCATTTAAGAAACAATTGGATGCCACATTGGAGGAACTTTAGGGTCTTTCTGGATCAATGGACTCAGCTGTGCCAAATGGCCTTCCTTATTAGTAAATATCTTGTTATCTTGTGAATGCTATAGCATGTAACATACGATGTATTATTCTGTCGCCAGAGCTGTGTGTAACCTGACCTGTCCCTTTAACGCCACAAGATCGAATTGCTCTAAGTAACACATCCTAAGGTTCACTAGAGACTAACGTCATTAATTTCTCTGGGGGTCCTCCCGATTTTCCACTGTAACTTTGAAGAAGATCCATGGAAAGCATTGGGAGAACTCTGTGGAAGTTCTGCTCATAAATCCCCAGCTGCTCCTCAAGATCAGAAAAATGACCATCTCTCCTCTTTTTTTATACTTTTGACACTTTAATGTGACCGATGCATGCTAATTAAATGCAAGAGTTGTATAACAGAACAGAAACAGAATATGGGACACATATTTCCTGTGTTCTACTTCTTGGTCATGCTTAATGATAAATTTATTCTAGCCAAATGACTTGCACCTGAGAGGCTCATATGCAAATTGTTACCATAATCTTTTTGTTTTAAAAAGAGAGAAAGAAAGCCAGCCATTTTGAAGATACAGAGAAGCTCTCCCAATAACAGAAAGTACTTTATTAACACAAGGGCCAAAATACTTGCAGCCTTTAACTTGAAAAATAACCTTAAAATAAAAGAGAAAAAGAAACAGACATTTCATCCCGGGTTCTGACTTGCATCCTGATTGATCTCATCCTGCATGGTTCCCTCAGCAAAGAATTAAACTCTGATCGACCTGAAGCTATTGTTTACTTAACAAATAGACTTTGTGACCTCAAAAGCGATGCACCTATACCTTAGCAGCAGAATAATACGTTATGCATCACATGGTATAATATTTTTATTCTTATAAAACGCTATAGCATCAAAGTTACTTTCAGCAATGCGATGGCTAATCTGCTATAAATATAAATTGTACATCTAGTGTGTATTTTGTGTCCCTCGTACATCCTGCATCACACTTTGGGCATCACACATTGTAGCGCTGATTCTCTGACCTGCACGTCCTTTGCCAACTCCCTGTTGGGACAGTGGCATTGGTCAATTATCCTACTATTTACTTGTTTTCCGAATCAATCAAAAACATGTGTTTCACGGTCTTTGGGCAGATCGCTTCCAAATGTCTTTCCAAATTCTTTTACTGCTCATGTACTCCCCTTCCCCCACTTCTACACTGCTGCATGCCCACCTCATAGGAACAGCATAACCTCTGACCACTGTGAGAAGCGCCACGGAACAGTGACTTCAACCATGTTAACCCCTCGATCTTTCCAGTCATCGAAGTCTTCATTATTTCTAAGGTTTTGAACATTGACATGGCTATCCTTATCAGCCCGCTTGATTGGCACCCCAACCACCAGCCTAAACATTCACTCCTTTCACCACTGGCACACCATGGCTGCAGTGTGTACCATCTACAGGATGCACTGCAGCAACTCGCCAAGGCTTCTTCGACAGCACCTCCCAAACCCGCGACCTCCACCACCTAGAAGGACAAGGGCAGCAGGCGCAGAGGAACAACACCAACTGCACGTTCCCCTCCAAGTCACACACCATCCCGTCTTGGAAATATATCACTGTTCCTTCATTGTCGCTGGGTCAAAATCCTGGAACTCCCTATCTAACAGCACTGTGGGAGAACCTTCACCACACGGACTGCAGCGATTCAAGAAGGCGGCTCACCACCACCTTCTCAAGGGCAATTAGGGATGGGCAATAAATGCTGGCCTTGCCAGCGACGCCCACATCCCATGAACGAATAAAAAAACGGCCTCATCTCCTTCACCTTCCACATCTACCTGTCCGCCTATCCTCACTCAACATCCCTGAAAAAAACTTCCTCCTAGTTCCCTCACTAGTACATTCTCTAATTCTCAATCCCTTCTCTACCACCCACCACAACACCCCTGCTGCTGTCAACTTTCTCAGCAGATGCCTTAGCTGTGCCTTTTGATCCCCTCATCCTTTCATTGTCACTCACAGTCTTCCAGCCTCCCCATTACCCTGGTAGGGCTCCCATCTCCAAACTCTCAAGTCCAAAGGCCACAGACTGCAGTGCACCTGGTGCATGACTGGTCAGGCTATCCACTGTCAGATCTGATTTGACCACCTCAAGGAGTCCCATGTCTTCCTCTCCAACTGTTCCAGGTAAAGGACAATCTGAGAATCCCCTCTCAGTGCCCAACTGACTCCTTTGACATCTAGCCCCGCCCCATCCTCACCTCCAATTCAAGGTCCGAGACTATCTGCACAGCCATCTCAATGGCCATCACCTCTTCATTCTCCATCTTCCCATTCTTTCCTATATCCTCCCAACCTCTGTCGCAACTAAGCCCAGACACCATATCACTCTGCAATTTCTGCCTTATGTCCTTTTCTCCAGTTGAACATTCAGAAAACTGAAGCTATCTTAGATGGCTACTGCCAAAAACTTCATTCCCTTGCTCAAAACTCCCCTTCCTCAGCTGCCTACAGAGCAATGAACCAGCCCATGTGCAACCTCAGTGCCTCGTTTGACCCAGGGCTGAGCATTAAACCCCAAATTCTGGTCATCACTAAGACTGTTTAACATTACCCGCCTCAGCCCCTTCCTCTCCCCCACCGTTGCTGAAATCTTTAACAAGAATCTCATTACCTCAAGACTCGATTTCTTGAACATGGGTCCCTGAGGTCTTCCCTACCCAAACTCAAACTTGTCCAAAATTCTGGAGCCCATATTCTGCCCTTTACAAAATCCAGTGAGCTGTTGTTAAACTTTTACATATTCCTTATCATTTGTTTTTAAAAAATGTTTGTGAGTTCTGTGCTAAACAAGAACTTTCCCATTCCAACCATTCAGTTATTGGCATCAAGTGTTCCCAGGTCAGGTACAGCACGTGTTAGTAAAGTTCCTTCTGCACTACCCCATCAAGCACTTCCAGGTCAGATACGGTAAAGGCGAGATACAGAATAAAGCTCCCTCTACACTCACCTTGACCAAATTCATTTTGCATGGCATCCTTTATTTGTAATGATCATTTGCTGGGTTACTTTACCATGGTGCAAGCACCCTCTGGTACTTCACCCAAGTGACCATTCTTCATGTGTGATATGTACTTTCCAGCAAGGGTCATGGATATGATCAGGAGCAAGAACCCTGGTTGATTTATCTTCGCTCTGACCCAAAGGTATTGAGACCAAGTGTAGTGCCCTTACCAGTGGAGTTAGGAGTTGAGCCTAAGACCATCTTGGTCTATATGCCTCAGCTACTTTAGTTGTAAGAAAATAGACAATGTTGAGGTTGGTCTACTATCAGATGAAGGAAGGATGCCCATAGTGCAGAGTGAATGAAAATCAGGAGATACTAAAGAATTTCTTTGCTTCAGTTTTCATGCAGGAGGTGATATAAGGATTGTGGAACCACCAGACTTGGGTGTAGATCTGTTAGTGGAGGTTACTATTCAAACAGAAATGGTACTAAAGAAACTGCTTATAGTTGAGGTAGTCAGAACACTGGTTTATATCTGAGGATCCTGAAGGAAGCTAGTTAAGAAATTGAGAGTCTGACGGTCATTTCCAAAATCCTGTGGAAAGGAATATTGTGCCAGAGGATCACAAATGCAGCACCCCCTCATCAAAAAGAGAGACCGATATAAACCAGGAAATTATAGGTTACTTAGTCTTACTTCAGTTATATGTAAGCATCAAGGGGTAGAATTTCCACGGGATTCTCTCAATCTCTTACTATAACATCGGCAGAAGAATGGCGGAAACCTTGGGGAGGGTTCAGCTGATCTTCCGGCAAAGTTACAGTGTGAGATGGGGAGAATCCCACGGAAAGTCCACACGCTAGAGTCTACAATATGGGGTGAAAGCACTAAGCACATGGTGAAACATAAGCTAATCAGGATCAATCAGCACAGATTTCTAAAAGATAGTTGGTTCCCAATCAACTTTCGAACATTCTTTGAAAAGATAAAGTGAATGCAGTGGATGTGGATTATAAAAATTTTCATATAGTATTTGATACAGTCCCAGAAAATGTAGTATTTCTGTACATTGCTTTAAGGGAAATATAGGCCACATGGATAGAGAGGGGGGTGATAGCCCAAAAGCTAAGGGTTTGGACTAAAAGGATATTTCCTGGAGTGGAAAGTTGTGGTGAGTAGTGTTCCACTGGGGTTTTGTTGAGGCTGGACTTATTTACTATTAGGTAGTAAGATTTTAAATGATATAAATGGCAAAAGGACCTTGGTGTGCAGATATACAGACCATTAAAGGTGGCTTTGTAGGTGGATAAAGTCACAAAAAGGCAAGCTGAATCCTTGGTTTTGTATTATAGATTACAAAAGCAAGCAAGCAATATTGAAATTGTTCAAGTCATTAATTAGGCCACAATTGGAGTAATGTGAACAGTTTTAGGGCACCCCTTATAGGTAGGATATAAAATTAATGGAAAAGGTGCAGTGTAGATGCTGCAGGGATGAGGGGTTACAGTTGTGAAGAGAAACTTGAGAAGTTAGGGCTCTCTTCACTAAAGCTTAGAAGGTTACGGGGTGACCTGATGGGGGTCCTCAAGATTATGAAGGGTTATGATAAGGTAAGTAGTGATGGATTGTTTATACTGGTCAATGAGAAGATAATGAGCGTGCACAAATTTAAGATAATCACAAAAAGGAGAGGTTTGAAAAAGGTTCACGACACAGATAATTCCCTGCCACAAACCGTTGTTGAAACAGGGATCACAAATTCTCTTACAAGGGAATTAGGTATTTGCTTGAAAAAAGAAATATAAAAGGGAAGGGGAGTGAACAAGAGTGGCATTAGACTAGGTCATGTGGAGAAAAACACTGGTGCAGACTAGATGGGCTGAAAGGCCTGTTTTTGTGCTGTAACCCACTGTCATTCTAGGATACTCAGTGCTTTAACCAGCTGAGCCCAGTCATATTGAATCTTTACAACCACCATCTCTAGTCTTGGCTAGTATTGAATCCTGGTCCCAGAGGTGACTGTGAGAAACAACACTGCAGGAATAATAAAAAATTACAGGAATACAAGTGTAATAGATATAGGATAATAAACACCTCAGTTGTGTTGCAGGCTCGCAGCAGATTAGATAAACCATGACAGAGGTTGACTGCTGCCTCGGTACACAGCTCGATTCTTAAATTGATTCGTAAATATTTAGCAGAGGAAGAGATTGGAAATGTGAGAGGTGATGCGACTGAGCAGAACTGAACAGAATGTTACCTCGATGGCTTAGCGATCAAATGTGTGGAACTGAGCTATGCAGACCAGGAAGGTCCCCGGTTTGATCCCCGGGTTATGCTGTGTTAACTGATTGCAGTTGGACAGCAGTTAGTGGTGCTTCAGTTGGCCTCAGTGCCCTGGGCTTGGGAAGGATGGAGAGGAAAATCAGCCAATGTTCCTGCTTCTGATCACTGTCCAGTGGCCTCTGCTGGAAGGTGTGCGTGCGGACGTCGGGTGAGGACAGGATCGGGCTTGGCCGTGATGTCCACCAGAGTCAAATGACCATTTGGTCTTGACGGCTGTGACTCAGAACCCAGCGTGCACTTATATGAACTTGCAAACATAAAAATCAGAGACAAATAGCCAGGATCTGGAATACTGTTTAATTCTGAATATTCAAATAATTTAATATTCTGATTGATAATTTATTTCCATCTTTTCTAGTTTGGTTAAAAAGAACTAAATACTGTCCAGCTGGATCTATTGGGAGTCAGATTTGATTCCTTAAACTTTAGTTTGTTATTTATTAAACATCATTTATCAGTGATGAATCAATTAATAGTATTATAAAATTTACAGGTATTTTCTGAGTCTGTGACAGATTCAGATTCAGATTAATGCTCCCTGGCTATCTGTTTTATTGATAAGGTTTTATTGATCTTCAATAAGAGGCCAACTTCTGTTGTATTTAGAATAACTTAGGTTGCGGACTGTTTCAAAGCATTGGTTGGTTTCCCTCTGTGATTCCCTGATTGCTCAGTGCTTGTGCTAACCACATTACTGAACTCCCCGTTCTTCTCGCTTCTCTTTGTGGGTTACCCAATAACTCTGCTCATATACTAATGTGCAACTTGGTGATGACAGTTATACCGCAGGCTGCATGTTGTGGATCTTGCACTGAGCTAGGCGAGTGCTCTGCAGATCGGTGGTGCACATTCTGTTCATACAACAAGCACTTGTATAGCGCCTTTATAGAGTGCCTTTAATATAATGAATGTTCCAAGGTGCTTCACAGAGGAGATACAGACACTGAGCAGAAGTGGGAGAGATGACCAAAGGCATATCTGAAATTATAGTTTTGTGGAGGCTTTTAAAGGTAAAGTGAGAAGTAGAGGGGTTCAGGGATGGGGCTTCAGGAGTAGGACCAAGGTGGTTGAAGGCTTTGCCACTGATGGTGGATGGAAGGTTGGCTGGGATGCACAGGAGGCCAGAGGCAGAGACAGAAGGCCAGGGGATGGGATGTAGGGCTGGAGAAGACTGCAGAGATAGGGCACGACAAGGCCATTGAAAAATGTGTCGATGAGGACAGGACTTTGGAATTCAATATACTGGGGCACAGGAGGTCAATGGAGGTTGGGGTCTTGCACAGAACTCCACTCTGTGGCTGGTAAATTGTCAATGTTTCAGAATGTAGGCAGGAATGTCCATAATATTGGTTTAAGTTTGTAAACTGCCTGACGTATCCGACTGATTGCCTGGGCACTTTTTAGAAGTGGCTTTGTACCAGACCCGAGTTATACGGCACGCAGTACAAAGGGTGTGACATCATCTACTGCAGGCTACATCACCTCGAAACAAACTGCAAGGGAGTCGGATCATCTGCCTGATGCCAAGAGAATGAATAGCCTCAGGGATTCTCTCGCTGTCAACGGGGTTTCAGCAGTGAAGCGTGAGATGCCCTGAGGAAATTAATTCCCCCCCACCCCCAGTTATGTCACCGTCTCCCACAAACACAAAAGTGATTGTATAACCAGCCATGATGCACTGCCAGCGGCTGCACTGTAAGAAGCCCAATACTTTGTAAAACCTGAAATTTAATGAATTGGAAGAAAAAGGAAAAAAAAAATCAACGGGGTAACTTTACAAATTCACGTTCCGTGTCAGCAGGACAAATTTATAAATTGAGCCTTTAGATTTCTGCCTCCTCGTAGAACCATAGAAAAGATACAGCACAGAAGGGGGCCAATCGGCCCTTCATGTCCGCGCCGGCTCGAAGAACAACCAGCTGCCCATTCTAATCCCACCTTCCAGCACCCGGTCCGTAGCCCTGCAGCTTACAGCACTTTAGGTGCAGGTCCAGGTACTTTTTAAAAGAGTTGAGGTCCCTGTCTCTACCACCAATTCGGGCAGCGAATTCCATACACCCACCACCCTCTGGGTAAAAAAGTTTTTCCTCATGTCCCCTCTAATCCTTCCGGCAATCAACTTAAATCTATGTCCTCTAGTTCTTGAACTCTCCGCTAGGGGAAACAGGTACTTCCTGTTTACTCTATCTAGGCCCCTCATAATTTTGTACACCTCAATCAAGTCTCCCTTCAGCCTCCTCTGCTCCAAGGAAAACAACCCCAGCCTATCCAATCTCTCCTCGTAGCTGCAATTTTCAAGGCCTGGTAACATTCTTGTAAATCTTCTCTGCACTCTCTCCAGAGCAATTTCGTTCTTCCTGTAATGTGGTGACCAGAACTGCGCACAATACTCCAGCTGTGGTCTTACCAGCGTTTTATACAGTTCCATCATTACATCCCTGCTTTTGTATTCTATACCTCGCTAATAACGGAGAGCATTCCGTATGCCTTCTTCACAACTTTATCTACCTGTACTGCCACCTTCAGGGACCTGTGCACATGCACTCCAA
Organism: Heptranchias perlo; assembly: GCF_035084215.1. NCBI lineage: Eukaryota > Metazoa > Chordata > Chondrichthyes > Hexanchiformes > Hexanchidae > Heptranchias > Heptranchias perlo. The sequence goes on along the minus strand of NC_090353.1, from coordinate 16,263,149 downwards.
GGTCTCTCACTTCCTCTACCCCTCTCAATATATTCCCGTTTACTGCGTATTCCCTTTTACTGTTTGCCTTCCCTAAGTGCATTACCTCACACTTCTCTGGGTTGAACTCCATTTGCCACTTTTCCGCCCAATCCACCAACCCATTGATATCTTCTTGGAGTCTATAGCTATCCTCTTCACTGTCAACTACACGGCCAATTTTTGTGTCATCTGCAAATTTGTCAATCATGCCCCCTACATTCAAGTCCAAATCTTTAATATATACCACAAACAGCAAGGAACCCAACACTGAGCCCTGTGGCACACTACTGGAAACGGATTTCCATTCGCAAAGACATCCATCGACTTTTACCCTTTGTTTCCTGTTACTGAGCCAATTTCCCTGTATCCCATGGGCTTTTACCTTTCTGACCTGTCTGCCATGCGGGACCTTGTCAAATGCCTTACTAAAATCCAGGTAGACAACATCCACTGCACTACCATCCACTGCACTCCTTGTCACTTCCTCAAAGAATTCAATCAGATTTGTAAGGCATAACCTTCCCTGAACAAATCCATGCTGACTATCCCTGATTAAACCATGCCTTTCCAAGTGACGGTTTATCCTATCTCCCAGTATTGATTCGAATAGTTTGCCCACCACCGAGGTAAGACTGACCAGCCTATAATTGTTCGGCCTTTCCCTTGTACCCTTTTTAAACAATGGTACTACGTTTGCAGTCTTCCAGTCCTCCAGTACCTCCCCTGTATCTAGTGAGGATTGGAAAATGATCCTCAGAGCATCTGCTATTTCCTCCCTGGTTTCCTTCAATAGCCTAGGAAACAATCCATCTGGCTCTGGTGACTTATCAACTTTCAAGGATTCCAGTCCCTCTAGTACTTCCTCTCTCGTTATGTTTACCTTATCCAATATTTCACACCTCTCCTCTTTAACTACTACATCCGGATCATCCCTTTCCTTTGTGAATACGGAGACAAAATATTCATTTAAAACCCTACCAACATCCTCTGCTTCCACACACAAGTTACCCTTATCATCCCTGATAGGTCCCACCTTTTCCTTAGCTATCCTCTTGTTCTTAATGTACTGATAAAACATCTTCGGGTTTTCTTTAATCTTACTAGCTAATACTTTTTCATGCTCTCTCTTTGCTTTCCTTATTTCCTTTTTTATGTCATCCCTGTACTTTCTATACTCCTCTAGGCTTTCTGCGGTATTTAGTTTTCTGTGACAGTCATAAGCTTTCTTTTTCTGCTTTATCTTGTCCCAGAGACTTCTAGACAACCAGGGGGCTCTAGATTTGGCAGTGCCACCCTTTTTCTTAGGGGACGTGTCTGCATTGTACCCGTAGAAATTCACTTTTTAGTGCCTCCCACTGATTTCTCCTCAAGTAGTTGTGTCCAGTCCACTTCTGCCAAATCACCTCTTAGTTCTGTAAAATTTGCCTTCCCCCAATTTAAAACGTTTACTCCTGATTTAACTCTGTCCTTTTCCATAATAATGCTAAAACTAACTGAATTGTGGTCACGATCCCCAATATGGTCACCCACTGTCACTTCACCCACTTGCCCATCTTCATTTCCCAGGACTAATTCTAGAATTGCATCCCCTCTTGTTGGGCTTGTCACGTATTGGCTAAAAAAGTTCTCCTGGACACCGATTAAGAACTCGTGCGGACTTTTCTGAATAAGTTTATAGCGGTGATCAATTCCTGTACTCGGTGCGGGACATTACTGCTTTAAGTGTCAGTACATTCCATCGGTGTCTCTTTACTGTCTGACAGTTACTCATTAAGTTTGACCAACCGCCCTCCTAATTCTCCTTTTCCTGGCTCAGTGTCCATTTTCCTTACTCTTATCTGTGAAATGCTCCTGGGACGTTAAAGGCGCTACATAAATCCAAGTTGTTCCTGAACAGCAGGGGAGTTCTCCCCGGTGTCCTGGCCAATATTTATCCCTCAACCAACATCACTAAAACTGATTTCTTTATTACTCCTATGGAAAACCCAAGGCTTTACAGCGTCAAAGAGTTGATGGCGCAATGTTAGAGTTGGATTACACTTGGAAGGAAGCGAGAGTTACAGCTACCCAGAGGTTAGCAATTCTGGGAGATGTCCGCTCTCCTGAATTGGCCAAGTATTAATAAAATCAGGAATGCCGCCCTCACCAAGTCAAGACAACAGAATGTCTTCGAAACAATGCAGTTAAAATCTGAAAAGTCAGCAGGCCCACCAGTGGGGGTCAGGAGAAGAGGGGAGTAAATTGACAAAGGAAAGTACATGGAAGATAGCCGTCACTTTTCAAAGTTTAACCAGTTTTGATATATTTGTTGTTCAGCTTCACCATCCATCCCAAGGTTTCCGCTTTGGGACAGTGCGAGAGAGCAGTGCTGAGGACTACATGAAGAAGAGTTTTCCTGAGATGCACGAATACACAAGAAGGTTCAATGTTCCAACAACCCTAGGTGGGGTGGCACATCTGACGTAAGTAGCCTGACAAAACAATTATGACATAACAGTGTATCAATATTGGTATAACTTTTGTATCCATAGACAAGTACAAGAAGTCTTGTTACTGACTGAACTTAATAACAAATGCTACAAATTGTAGATTTACAATGCTTTAATAGCAGATAATCTCCTGAGATAGAGTTGCCAACTCTGGTAGGAGGCATTCCTGGAGGTTTGATCACGTGATGTTCTGACCACATGACATCTGACCATGTGATGCCTGATCTCATGACATCTGATCTGCTAGTGGCAGAGCTCAGGAGAGAAATCCCTGCTTTCTGGAGAATCCCTCCGAAAGCGGGAGGGTTGGGAACCCAACCCGGAGCGGTGGTTTGGCTGAGCAAATAGTTTGTTTTTCACACAGCTACAGTCAGAGACATTGCTAGTATGTCTTCAAACCACCTTCTGTGTCAACAGAATGGAACAATATCTACAATATATTAAAAGTTCTTACACAGGTCAACCTTTGCACTTCATTGAAAACTGCTATGTAAATATTTCCTATGGGGATTCCAGTATAAAAATGACCATATTTACATGTTACATTTATTTATTACGTTTCCCTGTAACATCAGTAGGTGGCTCTCTAATAGGATTTAAAGTGTTACACCACCATTTGGTGCTTCATTATCTTTTCCCCAGAAATGACTCATTTTTTCTGAAAAAAAGTTGTTTGCCATTTTTTTCACCGCAGTAACTGAAGTTTCTATTGTCCAAAATAAAGTTTTAAACAAAATTTTAAAATTCCAATTTTTTTTAACATATTTTACAATGACATGATTAAATTTATCCACTGAATTCAAGTTTTTACTTGACGGCCTCAACATCCCACAAATGCCTAGCCTTGGACTTGTTATTTTTGCCCAGAGCTGTGACTGTTAGCTGAATCCAGATTGTGGACTCTGAGCATATGCAATGTATCCAATTTCCCAGGATACACCAGTCAGCTGAAAAGGCTAAATATTTCTCTTTAGCTTCTAGCAGTTTCTGTTCTAATTTTTCTTCAAATAATTTTGAAAAACAAGACTTTTTTAAAAAGCTTTATTCATTTACAGTTCATATTGTGTTTTGTTTTTAAATAGAGAGGGCCTTGGCTTAATGACTTATCCAAAGGATGGCACCTCTCCCTCAGTACTACACCAAAATGTCAGTCTAGAATATGTGTTCAAATCTGTAATGGGGCTTGAACCCAGAACCTTCTCACTCAGAGGTGAGAGGATTACCAACTGAGCCAAGCTGATAATTGTAGAGACTTAACTGCTGTATCAGCTGAGATTAGATAACCCGGTAGAGACCAGGGATGGAACCTGGAATCCTCCTGGTCCGTATGGCTCACTATTGAAGCAAGACAGATATGTCACTTTTAATAACCATTGTTTTAAATTGCAGGACTGATCCATCAAAACTGGATGCGTTTATCATGGACAAGGCTCTGCTGGATTACGAAGTGTCCATTGATGCTGACTGCAAGCTGATAACAGTAGGGAAGCCATTTGCAATTGAAGGTAAGAAGCCCGCTGCTCCAGAATGTGTAGAAGGCAGCCAATATCTCAATAACTCAGAAAAATTGAATGATGCACTTTGTCACATTCTGGGTTCTTTTAGAATTAGAGTCAGATGAAGGAGACTTTCTAAACAACATTTTATTTATATTCTTTCTAGGAGCTTTGAGCTATGCCCTAAGAAGTACAAATCACTCCAAACCAGATTGGACCTGCTCTCTCTGTCTTTACAATGACTCAGTACTCCCTCTGCTTTATTTATATTACAAATGCATATGATACCTAATCTTACATATTATACAACTGATCACATAACCATTAAATACATCTCTCACCTTGCCAGTGTCAGCTTGGCTCCGTTAGTAGCACTTACTCCTCTGAGTCAGAAGGTTGTGGGCTCAAGCCCTATTCCAGAATTTCAGCACATAATCTATGCTGACACTTCAATGTAGTACCGAAGAGTACAGCATTGTCAGAGATGCCATCCTTCAGATGAGACATTAAACTGAGGTCATATCTGCCTGCTCAGGTGGGTGTTAAAGATCCCATGGCACTATTTGAAGAAGAGCAGGGAATTCTCCAGGTGCCCTGGCCAACATTCCTCCTGGAACCACCAGTGTTGGCTAGTTAACCAATTAAACAGGTTGGTTGTTATTCATCTCACTGCTGTTTGAAAGGCCACAGATTACCACCCTGTAGTATGGCAAACTGGCTTGCCAGTGCTCTCCATCACTGTGCTAGCTACAGATTTCATAAATTGGTATGGTCTGAAATCTGGAATAGGGATTCAGGTTCCAGGAAAAAAACTCTACTTGTTCTAATATCTTGTTCAGGACTCACTGTTGTTGGTGGAGATTTATATTGAAAGGATTTTGTTTCTACAGGGTATGGAATCGGTCTGCCCCAGAACTTGGGGCTAAATTCCAACATTTCTGAAATGATCAGTCGCTACAAATCTGACGGCTTCATGGATATGCTGCACGACAAATGGTACAAGGTGGTCCCATGTGGAAAACGGACCTTTGAAGTGACAGAGGTGAGAAACCCGAAGCCCATTTGTTTCCAGTCTTCTCCCATTTCACTTGACTCAAAATTATTAACAAAATGGGATCTTATTGTCAATGTATTTAGAGAGGGCCGTTCATCAATAAGTACCATCAGATTCAACACTTGCCGCACTGCAGCATCCAATTTGTTTCTTAAATGTTTCCACCTTCACTACCCTAACCCATTCCATACGTTGATCACTCTGTGGTGTGATGAAGAACTTCCTGACATTAGTCCTACATTTGACATGACTAGTGTCCTACTGTCACTGTTTAATTTTAGTAATTTTCCGGATCGACCTTTTCCTCTCTCGTATACCTCAGTAAGGTCACCTCTCACTCTCCTCCTTTCTAAGCTGTTTCTCCAGTCTCTCTTTCTCTCTTTCTCTTTTCATAATTCAGTCCTCTGACACTGGGGACCTGCCTTGTGGCTCTTCTCTGAACAGCCTCTGGGGTTTGAATGTCTTGTCTTGTGCCTCGGGGACCAGATGAGTGACTTTGCCTCGCTGAGCTGAGCATTTAGCTGCTGATGATTTACAGTTAAATCAGCGGATTCCCCGTGTGCTGGGGACTGCCCCATCAATCACTGTAATTCCAGGAGCACAGGAAATGTGACTCTACTGATGAATATTCCCTTGCTTCTCTTGCATGGTGCGCCTCAGATCTGTGCAAGTTCGCGTCCAGTCCAGCGTCCAACCCATCGCACCACGCAGTCCCCCTCCACCGATGTATTTTTCCTGGGACTAAAATTTGAAATCTGTTTTTGCAGACGTTACAGATGGGTATCAAACATTTCTCGGGGCTGTTTGTTTTACTGTGCCTGGGCTTCGCTGGATCTTTACTGACGACTGTTGGGGAGCACATTGTCTACAGGCTGGTCCTACCAAGGATTAGGAAACGGAAAAGATTTAAGTACTGGCTCCACACAAGTCAGGTAAGACTTTCAGACAAACACCTCTAGCCCGAGGTGAGGAAAGTAACAATGCAGCGGGGCAGTGCTGAAGCACCAGTACATGGCGTGCACTGATTGATCCCAACGTTACTGAGTTGTGATTATAGCCACAAGGCTCTGAGCAACAGTCGTCCAAGGTCGTTCTGTGCAGGCTGGAACGGGGCAAGTGGCTTGAGAGCAGGTTGCCCACCTACCCTTGTCTCATTATGTAACTGAGCCCTACAGAACAGGAATGTTCTTGATCATCTGCAGCCTATGCTGAGCTCACTGATCCCAGCTAAGGTGCTAGTATTAATCCCAGCATCCCTCGGTCGGGAATTGGGGTGGGGTAGGGAGGCCAGTCAGGGTTCCTGCTCCCAATCACTGTCTGCCAGGAAGTGCATATGTGTGGGTATTGAGTGGGGCCTGGATCAGGCTCTGCTGTAATTTCCCTCCCCCCACCCCACCACAGGGGCATCTTGACCGAAGGAGGGAACAAAATTTGAAAAGAAAAAAAATGTATTTTTTAGATTGCTGCTCACTTTTCTTACTTAGTTTGTGATCTATTTGTTGATCCTTCGTCTGTGAGTGAAAATAACTCTACAAGTACAGTAGATGCAAGTGACTTATGTGGTAGAGATCATATTTTTCTTATGTTGTAGAAAATCCATCGTGTTTTAAATATGAGCTTCGAAGAGCAGAAAATTCAAAAAGTGAAGACAGATAAAAGGTAGGGTCTCCATATTAATATATGTTATTAGGTACAACTGAGTACATCTGTCCTAAAGCCAGCACTGTAGCTGCTCCAAGAATAATATGAAACACAAAGCTAATATAGATAATAAGTTGAAATCAAATGCCTTCTTTTGGGCAACTTATTCGATATTTCTTACAGATAGGGTTCAGGCATGAAAGCTCCCAGACTCAGGACTCTTAGTTATGAGGAGAGACTCAGAGAACTGCATTTCTTTTTATTGGAGGAAAGAAAACTGAAGGGTGACATGATCGAGGTCTTTAAAATGTGGAGAGGTGATGTAGATGTCAGCAGCGGTTTGATTTGCACTGTGAGCACAGAACTAGAGCAGCTGGCGCTCGAGTAACAAGCACCAAACAATTCGAGGAGTTAGAAGAAACCTTACTTCCACAGACTAGTGGATGTGAAAGACTCCCACCAACAGCAACTGAGGTTGTGTCAGCTAGCACCTCCAAAAAGGAATTGGATAAACATCTGATGAGCAACAAGGGACTGGAGGATATAGGGATAGGTCAAACATTCCATGGGACATCATTGGAGATGGGGTGGGGGCGAGGTTGCATTGTTGTGTGTGGAGGCCAGAGTTCAGGGTAGAATAGTAGGGATGTGAAGATGGAGTTTTGCTTGATAACCTTTGGGTATCAGGGAGTATTTCTGTTGACATTTCCTTCAGGAGATTAAATGAGTGGGGTAGAGGCCAAGATATTGTTGACTGTACATAGTCTGTACATTTTCTCTTGCAGTAATCCACTGGTGTTCTGCATAATATAAAGATACCACAGCAATAAGTCCTCCTTTAACAAAGGATGTGAGATAATATGGGGAACGTACAGTAATAGCTTTTTGTTTCACAGATGCAACCTGCAGAAGATCCAGAAGGTGCCGCCCACCACAGTACGAGTGACTGCCCAGACCAGGTGGAATAATCAAAGGCGGACAGTGGTCAGAGACAACAAGAAAACTCAGGCTGAGCTAGAAAGCTGTGCATGGGACCGTTATGTGGTCAAATCGGAAAAGGAATCGCGCAGTGTGATCTGTGAGAATGGAGGGACCGGGCACCATGACCAGCGTGAGATGAATTCACATGATAACGAAATAAAAGAACTGGAGCAAAGAATACAGACGATCAAAGAGCAGCTGCGAGCTGCCCTGATCAAGAGGAACGAATTGGCAGCTTGCCTCGAGCTGCCTAAAGACAGTCACCAGACTCCTACAAATACAAGCGGTAAAGAAAATAACGACAAGAGGTGATGGTGGCCGTGAGTTTACACAAAGTGGACCTCTTGACTGGAAAAATAACTGGCTGCAACTCCTAAGAGATCTCCACCTGACCATTTGGATCACATTAAAGCACATTTCAAAGCACTTTTGCCGCATGAGCATCACTTGCAAAATATTGCCGATTTAAATGAAAATCAACGCTAATGGGATGCAGGTTTTTTTTTACTATCACAGCAAATTCAGGTGCTTTTACTAAACCTGAGACAGACAGTTCCTGGAAAATTTAATAATAAAAAACTTAAGCCTGTGTATTTAAAATCTGCGTAATATTGTAGCAGAATCTGAGGAAATCTACTTCACCAGCATCAGATTTGGAGGGGGGGGGGAATGGATAGAAAGATTATTTTGGAATTGCGATATATAAGTATAAAAAGCATTAATTTGCTGCTGACCTCAGACAATCTCCTTTGCTAGTAATGTTTCAGGTAATCAATATATTTTTCTTTGCTGTGAAAAGTTGATGTGTTTGGTTGCAATGGACATTAAAAAGCATCTCCATGGTCATGAAGTGCTGCAAGATTAGCAGGACTATTGTGTAGAAATCAAGACTCACCGCACTGTTCCTGCTCGAACTCATTCTTTCATAGGCTCCCAAAACTGTGGAACTCCTCACCTGCTTAGGTATTCCCTTCCTTGTACGGTCTACAGCATTTGAAAACTTGGTGGCACCAATCATTAATTGCTGACATTCCTAGTCGTCACTTCTCTTTTCAAACTGGCTGCATGCTCCCTTCATGTGCAGATTGGCGAATAGTCACCTTATTGTCACCAGTAACCAGTTATAATTAGTTTGTCCCTAGGCAGCAGGTACTTACTTCTGTCCATGAGTAATATTCTGATTAGGTATTGAGTGGATTTAATTCTGTTAAAACCATGACCACTTGCCTTTACTGAGGTCAGTGGGCCTACCAATCCTGTGACTGATTGTGACTTCTCTCCGCCAGAAAAATCGTCCATTGCAGATAAATTGCAATTACACAACAGCACCATTTTATCATACAAATCAGTGTTTAATTATAGTCAGAGATCAACAATTCACAGAAATGGGTAATCTGCTCAACAATGAGATCAATATGCAGTAGCAATGTAATTTATGTCCTTTTGCACCTTTATTAATATTGCATGCAAATTTAATCTTTGAAGTGAATTGTTTTGCATTACAAGTTAAACCTTAAAGCTGACATTATGGACCCAGTGTGTGCTAAATTACTTTTGAATAATGCATCAGGAATGTGGTTCAGTCTTACTGAGGGAGGACATGCCATGTGAAGAAAATAAGCTGTGTCATGTTGGCAGCTATTCTTGGTTAACCAGCACTGTATCAATGCACATTTATATTATTAGAACTCATTAACTGCAGGATCATAAGAACATAAGAACATAAGAAATAGGAGCAGGAGTAGGCCAATCGGCCCTTCGAGCCTGCTCCGCCATTTAATAAGATCATGGCTGATCTGATCCTAACCTCAAATCTAAATTCATGTCCAATTTCCTGCCCGCTCCCCGTAACCCCTAATTCCCTTTACTTCTAGGAAACTGTCTATTTCTGTTTTAAATTTATTTAATGATGTAGCTTCCACAGCTTCCTGGGGCAGCAAATTCCATAGACTTACCACCCTCTGAGTGAAAAAGTTTCCCCTCATCTCAGTTTTGAAGGAGCAGCCCCTTATTCTAAGATTATGCCCCCTAGTTCTAGTTTCACCCATCCTTGGGAACATCCTCACAGCATCCACCCGATCAAGCCCCTTCACAATCTTATATGTTTCAATAAGATCGCCTCTCATTCTTCTGAACTCCAATGAGTAGAGTCCCAATCTACTCAACCTCTCCTCATATGTCTGCCCCCTCATCCCCGGGATTAACCGAGTGAACTTTCTATGTACTGCCTCGAGAGCAAGTATGTCTTTTCTTAAGTATGGAGACGAAAACTGTATGCAGTATTCCAGGTGCGGTCTCACCAATACCTTATATAACTGCAGCAATACCTCCCTGTTTTTATATTCTATCCCCCTAGCAATAAACACCAACATTCCGTTGGCCTTCTTGATCACCTGCTGCACCTGCATACTAACTTTTTGATTTTCTTGCACTAGGACCCCCAGATCTCTTTGTACTGCAGTACTTTCCAGTCTCTTGCCATCAAGATAATAACTTGCTCTCTGGTTTTTCCTGCCAAAGTGCATAACCTCACATTTTCCAATATTGTATTGCATCTGCCAAATCTCCGCCCACTCACCCAGCCTGTCTATATCCCCTTGTAGGTTTTTTATGTCCTCCTCACTCTCTACTTTCCCTCCCATTTTTGTATCATCTGCAAACTTTGATATGTTACACTCGGTCCCCTCCTCCAAATCGTTAATATAGATTGTAAAGAGTTGGGGACCCAGCACCGACCCCTGCGGAACACCACTGGCTACTGGTTGCCAGTCTGAGAATGAACCATTTATCCCAACTCTCTGCTTCCTATTAGATAACCAATCCTCCACCCATGCTAGAATATTACCCCCAATCCAGTGATTCTTTATCTTGAGCAATAATCTTTTATGTGGCACCTTGTCGAATGCCTTCTGGAAGTCTAAATACACTACGTCCACTGGTTCCCCTTTATCCACCCTGTACGTTATGTCCTCAAAGAACTCAAGCAAATTTGTCAGACATGACTTCCCCTTCGTAAAGCTATGCTGACTTTGTCCTATTAAATTATGTTTATCCAAATGTTCTGCTATTGTCTCCTTAATAATAGACTCCAAAATTTTACCCACCAGAGATGTTAGGCTTACTGGTCTATAATTTCCAGCCTTCTGCCTACTACCCTTTTTAAATAAGGGTGTTACATTGGCAGTTTTCCAATCGGCCGGGACCTTTGCCGAGTCCAGAGAATTTTGGAAAATTATTACCAAAGCATCCACAATCCCCACTGCCACTTCCCTCAAGACCCTAGGATGTAAGCCATCAGGTCCAGGGGATTTATCTGCCTTGAGTCCCATTAATTTACTAAGTACCAATTCCTTAGTGATTTTAATCGTATTTAGCTCCTCCCCCCCAGAGCCCCCTGTTTGTCCAGTGTTGGGCTGTTCTTAGTGTCCTCTACCGTAAAGACTGAAACAAAATATTTGTTCAGCATTTTTGCCATCTCCATGTTTCCCACCATTAATTTCCCGGTCTCATCCTCTAAAGGACCTACGTTTGCCTTAGCCACCCTTTTTCTTTTTATATAACTATAGAATCTCTTGCTATCTGTTTTTATATTTTTTGCTAATTTATTTTCATAATCTATCTTCCCTTTCTTAATCAATCCTTTAGTTACTTTTTGCTGTCTTTTGAAGACTTCCCAATCTTCTATCCTCCCACTAAGTTTGGCTACCATATATGTCCTTGTTTTTAGTCGGATACTATCCTTAATTTCTTTACATAGCCACGGATGGCTGTCATTTCTTTTACACCCTTTTTTCCTCAGTGGAATATTTTTTTTTTGAAAGTTGTAAAATAACTCCTTAAATGAACACCACTGCTCATGTACCGTCTTACCCTTTAATCTATTTTCCCAGTCCACTTTGATCAATTCCGCTCTCATACCATCATAGTCTCCTTTATTCAAGCTCAGTACGCTTGTTTGAGAACCAACCTTCTCACCCTCTAATTGGATATGGAATGTAACCATGTTATGGTCACTCATTCCAAGGGGATCCTTAACTAGGACATTATTAATTAATCCTGGCTCATTAGACAGGACCAGGTCCAAGGTTGCTTGCCCCCTTGTAGGATCAGTTACATACTGCTTGAGAAATCCATCCCTAATACACTCAATAAACTCTTCCTCAAGGTTGCCCTGCCCAATTTGATTTGTCCAGTTAATATGATAGTTAAAAATCCCCCATAATTATAGCTGTTCCCTTATTACATGCCCCGACTATTTCCTGATTAATACTTCTTCCAGCAGAGTTGCAACTATTAGGAGGCCAATATACTACGCCCACTAGTGTTTTTTTCCCCTTATTATTCCTTATCTCTACCCAAACTGTTTCATTATCCTGATCCTTTGTCCCAGTATAATTTCTCTGTATTACAGTGGTTCCTTCCTTTATTAACATAGCCACCCCACCTCCCCTTTCTTCCTGCCTGTCCTTCCTGATTGTTAAATACCCTGGCATATTTAATTCCCAGTCGTTGTCACCCTGCAGCCATGTTTCTGTAATGGCCACAAGATCATAGCCATACGTAGTTATTTGTGCCATTAACTCGTCCATTTTGTTACGAATGCTACGTACATTCAGATAAAGAACTTTCAAATATGTTTTGTGACACTTAGTTCCTGCTTTTTCCTTTTTGTCCTGATGTTTGTCCTGGATCTCCTTCATCTCCTCGGCGTACTTGCTGAAGGCGCTGCCGAACTTGGACCAGGCTTTATAGGGGATGGTGATGGAGTTCCTGTAACACCAACTTCTATTATGCAATGTGGTTAAAAATGGTTCTTATTCCCACATCCTACCTCTGCCATGTAAACTTCCACAAGGCAAGTTCTTATCAAAGGGTACCAGATATAGAATATATAATTCGTATAACACACAGGATGGAATAAAGGGGGCATTAGCAACATGGATACAGAATTGGCTAAGTGACAGGAAACAGAGAGTAGTGGTAAATGGTTGTTTTTCGGACTGGAGGGAGGTGTCCAGTGGTGTTCCCCAGGGGTTGGTGCTGGGACCACTGCTTTTCTTGATATATATTAATGACTTGGACTTGGGTGTACAGGGCACAATTTCAAAATTTGCAGATGACACGAAACTTGGAAGGGTAGTGAACAGTGAGGAGGATAGTGATAGACTTCATGAGGACATAGACAGGCTGATAGAATGGGCGGACACACGGCAGATGAAATTTAACGCAGAAAAATGCGAGGTGATACATTTCGGTAGGAAGAACGAGGAGAGCCAAATAAACTAGAGGGCACAATTCTAAAAGGGGTTCAGGAACAGAGGGATCTGGGGGGGCGGGTATATGTGCACAAATCGTTGAAGGTGGCAGGGCAGGCAGGTTTAGAAAGCGGTTAAAAAAGCATACGGGATCCTGGGTTTCATAAATAGAGGCATAAAGTAAGGAAGTCATGATGAACCTTTATAAAACACTGGTTCAGCCATAACTGGAGTATTGTGTCCAGTTCTGGGCACCTCACTTTAGGAAAGATTTGAAGGCCTTAGAGAGGGTGCAGAAGCGATTTACTAGAATGATTCCAGGGATGAGGGATTTTAGTAACGCGGATAGACTGGAGAAGCTGGGGTTGTTCTCCTTGGAACAGAGAAGGTTGAGAGGAGATTTGATAGAGGTGTTCAAAATCACGAAGGATCTAGACAGAGTAGATAGAGAGAAACTGTTCCCATTGACGGAAGGGTCAAGAACCAGGTGATTGGCAAAAGAACCAAAGGTGACATGAGGAAAAACTTTTTTACACAGCGAGTGCTTCAGATCTGGGATGCACTGCCTGAGGGGGTGGTGGAGGCAGATTCAATCATGGCCTTCAAAAGGGAACTGGATAAGTACTTGAAAATAAAAAAATTGCAGGGCTAAGGGGATAAGGCGGGGGAGTGGGACTAGCTGGATTGCTCTTGCATAGAGCCGGCACGGACATGACAGGCTGAATGGCCTCCTTCTGTGCTGTGATCTTTCTATGATTCTACAGTGAATTGGCATAATGTAGCATTGGATATAGGTTTGTGCTTGTGATTTCCCACATCGTCAAAGCATATGAAAACTTGAGGCCAGGCATCTGTCCCCAGGAACAGGAAGCATTCATAGAATCATAGAAAATAGGAGCAAGAGTAGGCCATTTAAAATGATCATGGCTGATCATCTAACTCAGTACCCTGTTCCCGCTTTTTCCCCATATCCCTTGATCGCTTTAGCATTAAGAAATATATTTATCTCCTTCTTGAATATATTTAATGATTTGGCCTCCACTGCCTTCTGTGGCAGAGAATTCCACACGTTCACCACCCTCTGAGTGAAGAAATTTCTCCTCATCTCGGTTCTAAATGGCATACCCCGTATCCTGAGACTGTGACCCCTGGTTATGGATTCCCCAGCCATTGGGAACATCCTCCCTGCATCTAGTCTGTCTAGTCCTGTTAGAATTTTATATGTTTCGATGCGATCACCTCTCATTCTTCTAAACTCTAGTGAATATAGGCCTAGTCGACTCAATCTCTCCTCATACGTCAGTCCTGCCATCCCAGGAATCAGTCTGGTAAACCTTCGTTGCACTCCCTCCATGGCAAGGACATCTTTCCTCAGATAAGGAGACCAAAACTGCACACAATATTCCAGATGTGGTCTCACTAAGGCCCTGTACAACTGCAATAAGACATCCCTGTTCCTGTACTCAAATCCTCTTGCAATGAACGCCAACATACCATTCGCCTTCCTAACTGCTTGCTACACTTGAATGCTCGCTTTCAGTGACTGGTGTACAAGGACACCCAGGTCTCGTTGCACCTCCCCTTTTCCCAATCTATCACCATTCAGATAATAATCTGTCTTTCTGTTTTTACAACCAAAGTGGATAACCTCACATTTATCCACATTATACTCACTCACCCAACTTGTCTAAATCACATTGGAGCCTCTTTGCATCCTCCTCACAGCTCACATTCCACCCCAGCTTTGTGTCGTCTGCAAACTTGGAAATGTTACATTCAGTTCCCTCATCCAAATCATTGATATATATTGTCTGCCACCCGGAAAAAGACCCGTTTTTTCCTACTCTCTGTTTCCTGTCTGTCAACCAATTCTCAATCCATGCCAGTATATTCCCCCCAATCCCATGTGCTTTAATTTTGCACACTAACCTCTTGTGTGGGACCTTATCAAAAGCCTTCTGAAAATCCAAGTACACCACATCCACTGGTTCTCCCCTATCGATTCTACTAGTTACCTCCTCAAAAAACTTCAGTAGATTTGTTAAGCATGATTTCCCTTTCATAAACCCATGCTGACTTTGTCCAATCCCGTTAATGCCTTCCAAGTGTTCTGAGATCACATCCTTTATAATAGACTCGAGCATTTTCCCCACTACTGATGTTAGGCTAACTCGTCTGTAAATCCCTATTTTTTCTCTCCCTCCTTTTTTAAATAGTGGGGTTACATTTGCCACCCTCCAATCTGTAGCAATCATTGGAGGGGGGAAACAACCAGGTTGCTAAATCCTTGTAGCTGAGTACCGTGATGTTGCTACACACAAAAAGAGTAAGAATAAATCATCAAACCTACCCTATATAGTCAACCTAGAATTACATAGAATCTACAGCACAGAAACAGGTCATAGAATCATTCGGCCCAACTGGTCTATTCTGGTGTCCATACTCCACATGAGCCTCCTCCCACTATAATTACTAATTCCTCTAATCACACTCTTCCCACCTCACCCCTGTATCCCTCTATTCCCCTCTCAGGTATGCATCAAGCCTCCCTTTAAATGCATCAATGCTATTTGCTTCAGCCACTCCATGTGGCAGCACATTCCACATTCTCACCACTCTCCTAAATTCCTTATTAGACCTGTTAGCACCTACCTTACATTTATGTCTCCTTATTCTGCACTCACCTGCAAAGCCTTCCGAAAGTCCATGTTACCATGTCCACTGCATTGCCCTCGTCTATGCTTTCTGTCGCTTCTTCCAAGAATTCACTAAACATGACCTTCCTTTTAGAAATCCACTCTGACTAGTTTTTATTATATTCTCTGTTTCCACATGTTTTATCTGATCTTTTAACAAAGATTCTAGCATATTTCCTGCTGCTGATAAGCTAACAAATGAAATATTTGTTTTTAGAGCAATCATAATACAGCCATAAATTGGGATATTGCAACAGTGTTGCCTTATTGGAACATTTACTCATTGTCTTTTACTTAGTATAGTTTCATCTTATTTTATCTGGTATTGAGCTTTTCTTAGTTATTCTAACATGTTTTGGATAATAATGCCTTGAGTCTATTTTTTTCCCTAAAGATAAGACTACCATGCTAAATCTCAGCCCCCCACCCCCACCCCGTTATTATATCCTTCAGAAGTTAAATAGACATTCAACAGTATTTTTTTTGGTTCACCTGACTGGCTAATCTTTTGTGGTGTTGACTGTGAACAAGAATCCAGGATTGAAACTCCCATTCGCTGTGGAAAGGACTGAGATTAAGTTGGAAGTTGGGGGCAGGAGGCTGAGAATTTAGGTTACCAACAGATAGATAGACAAAAGTGAGGAAAAACTCATTCCACTCAAGAAGGCCACATGCAGCAATCCTTCCACCTTCAGTTAACCAGAATATTAGAAAAAATGTCTTTTTGGTACAGACTTTGATATAACATTAGTGATTAGCCTCCTCCATTTATGATATTCTCCATTATTTAAAATGAACAGCCTTTGGAGTCATTTCGTCATTCTTTGAATATATTTTATTTTCCACTCTACACAACCCACTGTTTGAACAATTTAATAATTTTTGACAATTCATTTCCGTTGCCACACAAGACAGCCTCCATCAATAGGCCTGGAGTCCAAGACTAATTCAATTTATTTAGTTCTTCAGCCATTTAGCACAAGTTGGCTCCAGAATACGAGAACTACAAACCAGGAAAGGAGTTGGGGGGGAGGGCGGGGAGTGAGAAGGTGGTCCTGTGAATCTCAAGGGAATAGCGTAAGTAAAACTTTTCAATCATCCCCACAATTTTCCCCTATGGACGAGAGGGCTATCCTACAGCGTAACATAGAGAACAAACTACATTCAGAGAATCGGAATGATCATATAGAACCGTAGAAGTTTACAACACAGGAAACTATTCCGTCTATCGCGTCTATGCTGGCAATTTGCTAGAGTAATCCAAAAGTAATCCCACTGCCCCACTCTCTCCCTATTGCTCTGTATCTTTCTCGGTTTCAAATATTGATGCAGTTTTCCCTTTAAAGAAGCAATGTTCTCTGCCTCATCCAGTGGCAAACCATTCCACGCTCCAACAGTCCTCTGCAAATAAATTTCTAACCTTTCTCCCCATTCTCAGTGACAATTTTGAACTGATGACCTCCCTCATCACTGACTCCGCAACCAAAGGAAATAATCTTTCACCAATTGCTCTATCAAAACTCTAAATGTGGGCAGTCTCAATCCAATTTCTGCTCGACCTGGGCCCACAGCATAAAGCTGTCCTTAATTCAGCACCAACAGCAATCTTATTCAGAAGCCACAAGATGGCTGCTCTGGGAAATGGAAAAATGGCGTACTGGTGCAGTAGGGTGCACTATTCGACATTGGGACGAAGCTTTGCCCCGTATTGGACTCATGCTGTATCTGACCTGGCAGCTTTTATTTGCACCTAGCTTATGCTATATGTGACCTTGGGCATGCTCAATGCTGACAATAGTGCCAGAAATAGGATGCTGTTCCATTCCCCAATGCGAACATCTTTCAAATAGGTGAGCACAGAACTCATTCTGGAGAGAGGGAAGAAATAATAATCAGACTTCAGCATAGAAGATTGTATAAATGCAATCTCTGACTGCTCTCACTATTGTGCCAGCTTGGTTTAGTTGGTAATACTCCTGCCTCCAGGAAGTCAGAAGGTTGTGGATTTGAACCCTACTTCCAAGATTTGAGCACATAATCTAGGCTGACGGCTCTGCATTATCAGCGGTGCCATCTTTCAGATGAGGTCTTAAACCAAGGGCCAATTTGCCTGTTCCAGGGTTTAAGCTGGATGTTAAAGATCCCTGCCACTTTTGGAAAAGTAAGAGTTCTCCTGATGTCCTGGTCAACATTCCTCCCCTAATAAGCATCACCAAAAACAGATTAACTGGTCATTTATCTCATCGCTGTTTGTGGAATCTTGCTGTGTGCAAACTGGCTGCTATCTTTACTTACAACAGTCACTATTATTCATTATATACAAAACACTTTAAGGAGTCTTTGGGAGAAGTGAGATGATAGACTACGAGGACTGAATTAATTGTCAAATGCTTAGGAATAGGCAGTGCCTTCTAAAACCTTTTTTGGGAGTGGGAAAAATCATTGTTCTCCACAGTTCATAGTTGACCGTTTTTGGAATAGACTGCAATTTGGTTGAAGCATTCAAAAATAAAACGGTCATTCTACACATGATTCAGCCTAGAGCATGAGTGTTGGTAACCTAGTGAAGCATGGAGCATCAATCATCAATCAAGCCTGATCCTATCCTTACATCATGTCCACCCAGATACACTTTACAGCAGGAGTCACTGGATAACAATCAGGAATGGGGGCCATGGCTGATTTTCCCCTCCTTCCCTAGCTTAGGAGGTGTTGAGGCCAATTGTAGCCCCCTACTGCTGACCCGGGGGACAAGTCTAAAGGCAGCAACTCATCCTCTTATGGAGATTACAATTGATTTTAGTGACAAGTAACGATCTTAACTAATTCCACAACATTTAATTTATTACGTGACAGTTCATAGGGCACCAGTCCTAGTATGGATAACTGCAGAGAGAGAGATTCACATCTCAACAGGAAGAGCTGTGGGATCTTTAGAAATCATAGGAAAGTATACTTTACCTTCAACAGGAGTACATGGGCCAGACTATATTCACAATGGGTTAGTTTGCTTTGCATGAATGGCTGCGAATTGAGCGGTTAAACAGAAATGCAAAAATCACACCTTTTTGTGAATTTTCCTGCTCTTATACCCAAATCGATACTATTCTAAGTTTTTTCCAACTTCATTTCTTGGATTGCGGGGAGCACCTCATTCAGATTGCGTATTAAACTGTTTGAAAGGGCAACTAAATTGATAGCTGGCATTAGATACCTGAGTTTTGCAGAAGCTGAGAATGTTTATACTGAAGGGAAGACTCAGGGGTGATCTTATTTAAGTATTCAAGATCCTAAATGGTATGGACAAAATAAACAGCAGTATGTTTAAGTCAGTCACAGATTCTACAAGAGGGCATAATCTTAAATGTGGAAGAGGGAGCATGAAAAGACCATTTATATTTAATTACTTTACACAGAGTAGTGAAAGTGTGGAATTGACAGCCAGGGGAGGCAGAGGGAATGCAGTCTTGAATTTGCTGATTCTACCTGGAAAAACAGTTCATAAGGGGGTATGAGAGGTATTGTGGAATATATTTCCTAGGCATTGGGATTGGCTAGATAGACCACAATGGTCTTTTCTGGTCCTGTGCATTCCTACGTCCCTCTGTAAAGTGCAGCCTATGTTAGTGCAGAATTGGAAAAAAAAAATCTTCCCAGGGAGTAAATTTAGGCACAAATAGTACTGGACAGGTCATGTTAAACCAACTGGTGTGCCAATAATTCAAGGCCATCCCCAGGCTTGTTTTCCTATCCTTGGAATGTTGAACAAAATGACCAAAACTGCAACTATCTTGAACTACGAGGGGGTAGAGGCCATCTGCAATGCTATTTAAGACTGTAAAATGCCCATGGCAATCTCTGTTTTCAATTATGCTTCACAGCCAATATACCTGATCAGATAATGTGAGGATTTCCTAACTTTATGCAGCTGGCACTTTATCTCGACACCTCAGTGGTGGCAGTTGCCCTGTGGTTTTGAAAAGTCCCTTGACAGGGTTGAAGGAAGCATCTTCTGCACACACCAGCTTTGCATAAGAAAGAACTTGCAATTAAATAGCGACTTAACACACTTTAAAAACATCCCAAAGCATTTCACATGTAATAAATTATTCTAAGTGGAACCATTATGTGGGCAAATCAGTGGATTGTCTTGCTTGACCTAAAAATAATTTAAAGAATCTTACAACACCAGGTTATAGTCCAACAGTTTTATTTGAAAATCACAAGCTTTCGGAGATTATCTCCTTCGTCAGGTGAGTGAGTGGGATTCCTTGAACGTTTCGCATTTATAGTCAGAGAATAATACCTGGTGATTACAGATAATCTTTCCAACTGCCCGTTGTCAAGGCAATCAAAGTGTTCAGACAGAGAGATGTTACCTACAGGACCACTGAATATACAAACGGCCAGAACAAAACACAGAGAGGGAGAAACATCCGAAAGGAAGAGAAAGACAGAGAATGACCCGTTGTATTAAAAACAGATAACTTTTATTCGCTGGTGGGGTTATACGTTGCAGGAAAGGATGCCCCGGAGCACGGTACATTGGCGAGACCATGCAGACATCGCGCAACAATCGCCAGACAGGCGGGTTCCCTCCCAGTCGGGGAACACTCCAGCAGTCAAGGACATTCAGCCACCGATCTTCGGGTAAGCGTTCTCCAAGGCGGCCTTCGAGACACACGACAACGCAAAATCGTCGAGCAGAAATTGATAGCCAAGTTCCGCACCCATGAGGGCGGCCTCAACCGGGATCTTGGGTTCATGTCACGCTACACGTAACCCCACCAGCGAATAAAAGTTATCTATGTGTTTTGTTCTGGCCGTTTGTATATTCGGTGTTCCTGTAGGTAACATCTCTCTGTCTGAACACTTTGATTGCCTTGACAATGGGCAGTTGGAAAGATTATCTGTAATCACCAGGTATTGTTCTCTGACTATAAATGCGAAACGTTCAAGGAATCCCACTCACTCACCTGACGAAGGAGATAATCTCCGAAAGCTTGTGATTTTCAAATAAAACTGTTGGACTATAACCTGGTGTTGTAAGATTCTTTACATTTGTCAACCCCAGTCCATCACCGGCATCTCCACATCATTAAAAATAATTTAACATGAAAGGGAACCCAAAAATCTTGTATAAACATATAAAAAGTAAAAGGATATTAAAAGGAATGGTGGGGCCGATTAGGGACAAAAAAAGGGAATGTTCTTGTGGAGGCAGAGGGCATGGCTGAGGTACTGAATGAGTACTTTGCATGTCTTCACAAAAGAGGATGAAGTTAATGTTACAGTAGAGGAGGGGTGGTGGGGAGTAGAGACATTGGATAGGATAAAAATAAATAGAAAGGAGGTGCTAAATAGCTTGGCATCACTCAAAGTTAACAAGTCACCTGGACCACATGGGATGCAATCTAGCTTGCTGAGGGAAGCTAGGGTGGAAATAGCAGGAGCTCTGACCATAATCTATCAATCCTCCTTGGATATTGGAGTGGTGCCAGAGGACTGGAGGACTGCAAATGTTACACCTCTGTTCAAAAAAGGGGAGAGGGATAAACCTGGTAACTACATACCAAACAGTCTAACATCAGTGATGGGAAAACTACATTAATTCTCACTTGGAGAAGCATGGGTCAATAAGGGACAGCCAACATGGATTTGTTAAAGGCAAATCGTGTCTGACTAACCCGATTGAGTACCTTGATGAAGTAACAGAGGGTTGATGAAGGTAGTGCAGTAGATGTATGTATGTATTAATTTCAAAAGGTATTTGATAAAGTACCACATAACAGACTTATTTGGAAAATAGAAACACATGGTATTAAAGGGACGGTGGCAACTTGGGTACGTAATTGACTAAGGGATAGGAGGCAGAGAGTAGTGGCGAACAGATGTCTTTCTGACTAGAGAGAAGTATGCAGTGGAGGCCCCCAGGGGTCAGTATTAGGACCATTGCTTTTTTTGTTTTATATAAATGACCTGACTTGGGTATAGGGAGTACAATTTCTAAGTTTACAGATAATACAAAACTTGGCAACACAGTAAATAGTGAGCAGGACAGTAGCAGACTTCAGGAGGACAGACTAGTGAAATGGGTATATATATGGCAGATGCAATTTAATGTGGTTAAGTGTGAAGTGATGCGCTTTGGGAGGCCCAAGATGGAGAGGCAGTATAATCTAAATGGTACTATTTTGAGCAGGGTGCATATTCACAAATCTTTGAAGGCGGCAGGGCAAGCAGATAAGGCAGTTAAGAAAACAAATGGGATACTTGGCTTTGTAATTAGGGGCATTGAACACAAAAACAAGTTATGCTAAACCTTTACAAATCACTGGTTAGGCCTCAGCTGGAATATTGTGTACAATTCTAGGCACCACACTTTAGGATGTCAAGGCTTGGATAGGGTACAAAGGTGGTTTACCAGGATGATACCAGGGGTGAGGGACTTCAGCTATGTAGAAAGGTTGGAGAAATTGGGATTGTTCTCCTTAGAGCAGAGAAAGTTATAGGGAGACCTAGAGGCATTCAAAATTATGAAGGGTTTTGATAGTTTCCTGACAGGTGGGTTGGTAAGCAGACGCCATAGATTTAAAATAATTCACATACAAACTTGGAGGGGAAAGGGGAGAATTTTTTTTTCCCCCAGAGGGTTGTTAAACTCTGGAACGCACTACCTGAAAGGATGATGGAATCAGATTCCATAGGAACTTTCAAAAGGCAATTGGACATGTAGTTGAAGAGCATTAATTTGCAGGGTTATGGGGAAAAAACTGGGGCGTGGGACTAAATTGGATAGCTCTTTTAAAGAGCCAGCAGAGGCACGATGGGCCAAATGGCCTCCTTCTGTGCTGTAAGATTCTATGATTCTAACTATTCCCTGCATTCTGACCTACTCGCAGCCTTTGCTGGGCTTGATTGGCTTTGCCCCTCGTTTTTACTCTTCTCCCTCTGTTCAGTTAAAAAGGCCCCCACCCCCACACCCACACCCTCCCTCCGTTCAGTTAAAAAGGCCCCCACCCCCCCACCCTCCCTCCTCAACACACCGCTTATGAGATATTTATTGATGACCGAGACCAGCTAACTAGTAGCTTGTTTATGCTCTTTGGGGCACGCTATCTTTTGTCCAGGTCGCATCTTTTATTTTCTAAATTTAATAGACTACATTTTACTTTAAAAATCTGAATTTAAAAGTAACTCTTTTTCCAAGTCCTATCTGTGGAAATTAGTCAAAAAGTCTCCAAACATGACACTCCTTAAAAATGCAAATTATAAGTGCACTATATAAAAAAAACCTTTGTTCACAAAGGGAGAGACAGATAAATTGGACCTCTGAGTTCAAATACATAATTTCCTGAAAGCGTGAATGCAGGTAGATAAAGCCAGGAAAAAGGTCAACAGCATTTTGGACCTCTTAAAAAGGGGTAGAGAGTATAAGGGCAAAGATAAATTTCTACAAATAATTTCTTTTTCCTCCCCCACAAATAAAGATTTTTTTTTATGGAACCACCACCTAGAAATAAGTTTCTGGTATTAGTGTATGAAGGTTTGTGTAACTTTGCTGTGTGTGCTATTTTAAATAGAGGCATTAACCCATCCAAAATAAACAGGTAACACCTCTGTTTAAATAGCAAGCAGAGAATTGTCAAATAAACCTGTTAAGGCTGCAGTACTTAATGTTGCACACCATAATTTCCATAAACAAACTGGTCCCTGCCTGTAGCATTGCTATGTTGCCCTTGGGAGTGCAGCCTATTCCAATTAACTAAAAAGCAGATTGTTGATTTAGCTTTTATAGCGACTTGGTGAAGCCAGCCAGCCAACTATTCAACAGAGGTGGCTTTTAAAAAAAAAATACAATTTTTATTGCACCCTTGTAAACAACATTCAATTTTATAGCAAATGACTGCAGAGCAATCCAACCTAAAGTACATTTAATTTAAAGTAACAGTGGAAATGTAAAGTAGTAATCATAGTAGAGTAGGAAAATTCCTCTCAATTGGAACAGACAGCTTATGATTCTTGGCTGCGACACCCAGCTCTACCTCACGAGCACCACTCGACCCCTCCACTGTCTTTGATTTGTCACGCTGCTTGTCCGAATTCCAGTACTGCATGAGCAGAAATTTCCTCCAACGAAATATTGTGAAGACCGAAGCCATTGTCTTCGGTCCCTGCCACAAACTCCATTCCTCTCCCTGGCCACTGCCTGAAGCTGAACCAGACCATTTGCAACCTTGGCATCCTATTTGACAGAGATGAGCTTCCAACCACATATCCGCTCCATCACCAAGACTGCACACTTCTGCCTCCGTAACATCACCCGTCTCCCAGCCTCAGTTAATCTGCTGCAGAAACCCTCATCCATGCCTTTGTTACCTCCAGACTTGACTATTCCACTGCTCTCCTGGCTGGTCTCCCATCTTCCACCCTCTATAAACTGGAGCTCATCCAAAACCCTGCTGCCTGTATGCTAATTTGCACCGTCCCATTCTCCCATCACGCTTGTGCCCACTGACCAACATTGGCTCCTGGTCTGGGAATGCCTCGATTTTAAAATTCTCATCCTTGTTTTCAAATCTCTCCATGGCCTCGCTCCCATCTCTAATCTCCTCCAGCCCTACAACCCTCCAAGATCTCTGAGCTCCTCCAATTCTTGCCTCTTGTGCATCCCCAATTTTCACTGCACCACCATTGGCAACTGTGCCTTTAGCTACCTAGGCCCTAAGCTCTGGAATTCCCTCCCTAAACCTCTGCACCTCTCTTTCCTCTTTGACCAAGCTTTTGCTCACCTGTCTCCTATAACCTATCTCCATTTATGGCTCGGTGTCAAATTTTGTTTGATAATGCTCCTGTGAATTGCCTTGGGACGTTTTACTACATTAAAGGCACTATATAAATGCAAGTGGTTGGGATCATTTAAGCTACTGAGCCTGGAAGTTTTTATTAAAACACAAAGATAATCAGCTGGCATTAGTTTGCTAATATTGAAGTTGGATAGGTATTTGAAAAGGGAAGAATATAAAAGGATATGGGGAAAAGGACAAAAACAAGGTTAGAGTACGTTGCTCCCATTAAGGAGCTACCACAAGTACGATGGCCAAATGGTTTCCTTTGGTGCTATAATTAGTTTTGAGTATATGATAACATTTCAGAAGTTGGGATCTGAATAGTCTTGTCGAAAATTGGAGCTGGGTTCCAATCCATAGCTATAATTAATAAAAGGCATCTATGCTTGGCTTTAAGAGACCCATGAGAAATGGGTTTGAACAGTATCAACAGAAATCCTAGCAAGTTGACAGTATTGGCAGTCCCAGAGAAGGCACAAGGAAGGAGAGTATGGGAAATTGAATTTTTTTCCCCTCACCCACCGTCGCCTCTCCTTTAAGAGAGGGTACAGCACTACAGGCACTGGATGACCTCCAGTTCCTTACCCAAGGA
This sequence comes from Heptranchias perlo, assembly GCF_035084215.1. Lineage (NCBI taxonomy): Eukaryota > Metazoa > Chordata > Chondrichthyes > Hexanchiformes > Hexanchidae > Heptranchias > Heptranchias perlo. The sequence continues at coordinate 16,238,075 of NC_090353.1, read as the reverse complement.
GCAGTTCTTGAAGTGTGATCCACGTGAGTGAGCATCTTCAGGCTATCCAAGTCCATGGGGTGGAATCACAGCCAATTCTGTTCCCAACTGATGTCGAAGAATATCCACAGGGATCAGCGGATAACTTTGGGCGATTTTGCGCACCCTAACCTTTTGATGTGGAGGTCAAATGCAGCACTTCTATCTCTGCCCCAGCTGAGATCAGCTAACTCAGTGCAGACTGTGGATCTGATCTTTTTTGGTCTCCACGACTCAGCTACTTACTGCCCTAACCAGCTGTGTCAACAGGGGAGCTGTAGAATGAAATTTCTTACTAGTGCAGTTGGGCTGCTCTTCTGGGCTTAGGACAGAAGTACAGTACTGATCCCATTCAGTGCCTGACCAGAGGGTGCTTGATGCAGACAGTGGGTTTCCCTTACCTTGATGGCTTCACCTCCAAACAAACAAAAAAAAAATTTTTTTTTTTTTTATAAAACAGTTCTTTGCTAAAGCTACAAAACAGTTTTCATTTAGCAATGTTATCCATTACAGGTGACTCATACATTTTAAAAGAAATTCACAAGCACGTTCAGATCTCATTTATTTTAATATATACAAAGACAGAAACTCTTACATTACATTTAAATACAATATTGCCAACAGAAAAATCAATCGGAATCAGATCCAAATTAGTTAGGTTTCGAAGTTTATTAGAAGCTATAGGGAATTTCTGATACTACCACCTTTCAAATCTCTTCTGTATGTAGGCACCAGTTCAAGAAACAAGACAGAGTCTTTCAGGTAATGAGACCTTGCAGAATAGAATCAATACACATCAACTTATTGCACTGTGGAATCAACTTACATGTATGCTGCGTGTTCAAAGCAACAAGCCATCTTCTACTGCCATTCAGACACTTGCCTTTTTTTGGGTACCCAGCTATGGGTTCGGTTGTTCTTTTTTTTGGAGGTCCTTCTCTCACTTTGCAGGACTGATCGTGTTTCTTAGTAGCACAAATGTCACGGTAACACACACAGCTGTGCTGAAAATTATGCATACGGTTACTGAATGGAGGAGTTATTGTTCCAATCAAGCTCCTACCATTAATGCTCACTGAACAGCATGCTGCTTTTTGCCCTCCATACTCTGTTTTCTGGAAACAACCGAAAGCACTGGGTTATTTTGGTTTTACAAATGAAAACGCTTGATGTAATAGCGGTTCCCCCACACACACTCTACGGTACACTTTGTGAACTTTGCAAAAGGGTCTTCCAATAACGTCCATACAAATTGCCAGATAGAACAGAAAAAAAAGTCACGAGGTTCTTGAAACGCTGTGACCGCTTGTCTCTGTTACTGAGCTATTTGAAACACTAGATTGGCTTTCATGGTCCATTTCTGATTGGTCCAAGCTAGTATCACTACCACGCAGAGATGGATGCATATAGGTCTCATTATCTTGTGTGGGACACACGTCTTGGTGGTCAGTTTTAGTGAGAACAGCCTCTTGGTTCTTGGTTGCATGATAATTTAATGCGTTGAGGTCCGCTTCTGTTTGAAGACCACCACTGTTTGAAGAAGACACTGCTTTTGTGTTTTCTTCAGAACTTGCACCCGGTTGGATATGCTCAATGGCACCAGAATCATTTACAAGATCCTGAGTATTCGTGCCATCATTGCTTAATGTTTCAATTATGTTGCTGGAGCCCTCTGTAGGTGTATTCCGTTCTGGAGCTGCAATACCTTCTGATATGATAGCTGCAGTCTCTGCCACCCAGTTTAGATCACCACTTAATGGGGTCGCATCAGAGTTTGCATTCTGCATGCGAACAGGCTGAATGCTGTCCGCTAGGCTGGGAGAGCCATTTAGCTGGGCTGCACTGGAAGCAGCTGCAAGAGGGTTGTCTGGGTCTGCGGGGTTCTGCTGCACACTCTCTGTTGCAGTGTTGTTGTTGAGGTTGTCCTGGAGTGTTGTCTGGTTGGCCTGCCCAGCCTGTTGGTTCTGCAGCAACATCTCCTGAATGCGAATTTGCTGAAGGATGGCAGGCAGCTCGTAGTGATGGAAGAAGTAGATCATCGAATGCTGGGAAAGATAACAGCACCCAATTAATGGAGGAGGGTCAATGTTGAAGACAACTCACATTTTACACCAGGTGCCTCTTTAAAAACACACACACACACACACACACACACACACAAACGTGGGAACAAATACAACAGAATGCGAAAGCTGGGAGAGTGAACTCTGGGGGTCTGACATTGTAACAGTTCGCCTTGCTTGGCCTGAAAGGCTGAATTTTATCAGCTGTTTAGGCTCCTGTATGGAGCATTACACATGATGCTTGGGGTTTCTTTTCAAATGCCACTAACTGCCTATTTGTGACAGGACTCAGTATAGCTGACTCTCAACTTCTACCTGTTGATCTGCCAACTCCTTTGATCTGTAACAGGGCTCACTTATCATCACGTTCTAACAAACTGCACACATCCACAAGATTAAGCTGTCTTTTCTCTTTTTAGATGCATACAGGCCTGTATATTTCCAACATTTTCTGTTTTAATTTAAGCATTCAGTTTTTCCCTCAATCATTTCCCAAAAAAAGGTGTGGAAGGGGACAAAGCAGAAAGAAGAAGCTTCACCCAAACTATCAGTGCTCGAGAGCAGGCTGACACAATCTCAAGGGGGCAGGGACAGTCGACAACCATCCAATCTTCAATCCACTGCCCTAAATAACCAAGGTCCCCGCAACAAAAGAATCTCAACCACTGGATGACTAGTGTGAAAATAGGCTAGAAAGACACACAAGGGTACCAATAACTGACCTCAATATATAAATTTGTACTTACAAACAACTACATAGAGTGTTGCAATATGACAATCAATGGATATACCTTCAAAACTCCAGTAAAAAAAAGTAAAGGCACTGTCTAGTACAGAAGGAGGCTGTATAGAGCAGAAGCAGTCTGTGCTAAGTTACCCAATCTCAAATGGACCAACAGTAGGAATATTACAATTGGCTTCAGCAGTCTGGGGTGGACTTCAGCCACTTCTGATCACTATCCATAACTCCTAATGGGGTGGGTGCGATGTCTATCCATCAGAATTGGCAGTGATGCTTTCCACATTTACATGGTCCAATACCCCTCACCAGGTTCACAAATGAAGAATGACCACTTGGTACCTAGAACTGTACCGCAGCAAGAGTCAATGCCTTCAGGAGAGATGGGGAGAAATTTGGAAGAAAGAATATACCTGTATAAACAGCCACGATGTTACCAAAGCCAAACTGCTGTACTGCCCATTGAAGCGGTAATGGTAGGCATAAAAGGCAAAGTGATACAGGTAAAAGAATCTGCAATAAAAAGACAAATGTTCATTCTTAAAAGTTTGGTTGAAGGCCACACATTAGCCCTTCAGAACACGTTGAGACACAAACTCCAACAGAACATATGAAATGCCAGCGATTCCCTTTAGATATACCAAATATAATATTTTACGTGAACAGTTTTTACAGCTCTGATATACTGCTTTGTATAGCAGTCCACCTGATCAATCATCTAAACAAATAGATTTAATATTTTGGACTCCGGAAGAGATGCATCACTCCTTAGAGTTAAAAAGGTTAGTGACATGGTCTGGACCGAGTTAGCTGATCTCAGCCAGGATAGGTTAGGGGTGTTACAATTGGCTATGCTGTCCTTTGGCTAGGGAGGGGAAAGTCAGCCAGCCAAGGTCCCTGTAAATCATCACTAACCAGTGACCTCTCCTGGAAGAGAGGTGTGTGTAGACGTTGGGTGAGCAAAGAATGGGGGTCAGTTGTGATGTCCACCACAATCAAGCAGCCTGGCTGACACTCACTGTCAAACTCACACATGAATAAAGGGCATTTGGAAAGGGGAGGGAGGACGGCCAGCTTGCTGGAACAATATTCCAGTAAGAACAGTGCCTTCAGGAGGGAAAGGGAAATAAAACTGTTGGAAAAATTTAAAAAGGTTCCTAATTTAGGTCAGGATGGCAGAAACACCATTAAAAGACTGTACTAACCTCATGTTAAGACACACTAGAATCATAAGGTTACAGCACAGAAGGTCATTTGGCCGATCATGTCTGTGCTGGCTCTTTATTAGATCAACCCAAAATGAATCCCACTGCCCTGTTCTCTTTCCATAATGTGGAGATGCCGGTGATGGACTGGGGTTGACAATTGTAAACAATTTTACAACACCAAGTTATAGTCCAGCAATTTTATTTTAAATTCACAAGCTTTCGGAGGCTACCTCCTTCCTCAGGTGAACGATGTGTTCATCGTTGCCTGTGTCTTCCTCTGTTTCAATGTAGTTCATTGAGACAGTGGGACTTGAAACACTGGAACACATGGCATTCCAGTGCTTTGATGCAAAGATTTTCTTATTGGGGTTTCTGGACTCTAGGTGCCTACTAGGTCATCATATGTCAGCAGTTGTTGGCTTATAACATTATTTTTGCAAGGTTTTCCTTTGGGTAGCTGACACCGTTTTTTGGAAATTATAATAGGGGTCATTGGGAGGTCCACAACACAGAAGAGTTCGAAAACTACTGTGTTAACATGCTGAACTCATGCCCTGTCACACTGTTGTATAATCTCTCTCTCTTAAACCAGGGAGATTTTTTAAAAATTCGTTCATGGGATATGGGCATCGCTGGCGAGGCCAGCATTTACTGCCCATCCCTAATTGCCCTTGAGAAGGTGGTGGTGAGCCGCCTTCTTGAACCGCTGCAGTCCGTGTGGTGAAGGTTTTCCCACAGTGCTGTTAGGAAGGGAGTTCCAGGATTTTGACCCAGCGACGGTGAAGGAACGGCGATATATTTCTAAGTCAGGATGGTGAGACTTGGAGGGGAACGTGCAGGTGGTGGTGTTCCCATGTGCCTGCTGCCCTTGTCCTTCCAGGTGGTAGAGGTCGTGGGTTTGGAAGGTGCTGTCGAAGAAGCTTTGGCGAGTTGCTACAATGCATCCTGTGGATGGTACACACTGCAGCCACAGCGCGCTGGTGGTGAAGGGAGTGAATGTTTAGGGTGGTGGATGGGGTGCCAATCAAGCAGCCTGCTTTGTCCTGGATGATGTCGAGCTTCTTGAGTATTGTTGGAGCTGCACTCATCCAGGCAAGTGGAGGGTATTCCATCACACTCCTGACTTGTGCTTTGTGGATGGTGGAAAGGCTATGGGGAAGTCAGGAGGTGAGTCACTCGCTGCAGAATACCCAGCCTCTGACCTGCTCTTGTAGCCACAGTATTTATGTGGCTGGTTCAGTTATGTTTTTGGTCAATGGTGACCTCCAGGATGTTGATGGTGGGGGATTCGGCAATGGTAATGCCGTTGAATGTCAAGGGGAGATGGTTAGACTCTCTTGTTGGAGATGGTCATTGCCTGGCGCAAATGGGGGCTCGGACTGCTTCATTATCTGAGGGGTTGCAAATGGAACTGAACACTGTGCAATCATCAGCGAACATCCCCATTTCTGAACTTATGATGGAGGGAAGGTCATTGATGAAGCAGGTGAAGATGGTTGGGCCTAGGACACTGCCCTGAGGAACTCCTGCAGCAATGTCCTGGGGCTGAGATGATTGGCCTCCAACAACCACTACCATCTTCTTTTGTGCTAGGTATGACTCCAGCCGCTGGAGTGTTTTCCCCCTGATTCCCATTGACTTCAATTTTACTAGGGCTGCTTGGTGCCATACTGTGTCAAATGCTGCCTTGATGTCAAGGGCAGTTACTCTCAGCTCACCTCTATAATTCAGCTCTTTTGTCCACGTTTGGACCAAGGCTGTAATGAGGTCTGGAGCCGAATGGTCCTGGCAGAACCCAAACTGAGCATCGGTGAGCGGGTTATTGGTGAGTAAGTGCCGCTTGATAGCACTGTCGACGACACCTTCCATCACTTTGCTGATGATTGAGAGTAGACTGATGGGGTGGTAATTGTCCGGATTGGATTTGTCCTGCTTTTTGTGGACAGGACATACCTGGGCAATTTTCCACATCGTTTGGTAGATGCCAGTGTTGTAGCTGTACTGGAACAGCTTGGCTAGTTCTGGAGCACAAGTCTTCAGGGCCCATAGCCTTTGCTGTATCCAGTGCACTCTGCCGTTTCTTGATATCACGTGGAGTGAATCGAATTGGCTAAAGACTGGCTTCTGTGATGGTGGGGATATCGGGAGGAGGCAGAGATGGATCATCCACTCAGCACTTCTGGCTGAAGATGGTTGCAAATACTTCAGCCTTGCCTTTTGCACTCACGTGCTGGACTCCGCCATCATTGAGGATGGGGATGTTGACAGAGCCTCCTCCTCCAGTTAGTTGTTTAATTGTCCACCACCATTCACGACTGGATGTGGCAGGACCGCAGAGCTTTGATCTGATCCGTTGGTTGTGGAATCGCTTAGCTCTGTCTATAGCATGTTGCTTCCGCTGTTTAGTATGCATGTAGTCCTGAGTTGTAGCTTCACCAGGTTGACCTCATTTTTAGGTACGCCTGGTGCTGCTCTTGGCATGCTCTTCTATACTCCTGATTGAACCAGGGTTGATCCCCTGGCTTGTTGGTAATGGTAGAGTGAGGAATATGCCGGGCCATGTGGTTACAGATTGTGCTTGAATACAATTCTGCTGCTGCTGATGGCCCACAACACCTCATGGATGCCCAGTTTTGAGCTGCTAGATCTGTTCTGAATCTATCCTATTTAGCACGGTGGTAGTGCCACACAACACGTTGGATGGTATCCTCAGTGCGAAGACGGGACTTCGTCTCCACGAGGACTGTGCGGTGGTCACTCCTACCAATACTGTCATGGACAGATGCATTTGCGACAGGTAGATTGGTGAGGACGAGGTCAAGTAGGTTTATCCCTCCTGTTGGTTCGCTCACCACCTGCCGCAGGCCCAGTCTGGCAGCTATGTCCTTCAGCACTCGGCCAGCTCGGTCAGTAGTGGTGCTACCGAGCCACTCTTGGTGATGGACATTGAAGTCCCCCCACCCAGAGTACATTCTGTGCCCTTGCTACCCTCAGTGCTTCCTCCAAGTGGTGCTCAACATGGAGGAGGACTGATTCATCAGCTGAGGGAGGACGGTAGGTGGTAATCAGCAGGAGGTTTCCTTGCCCATGTTTGACCTGATGCCATGAGATTTCATGGGGTCCGGAGTCAATGTCGAGGACTCCCAGGGCCACTCCCTCCTGACTGTATAACACTGTACTGCCACCTCTGGTGGGTCTGTCCTGCCGGTGGGACAGGACATACCCAGGGATGGTGATGGAAGAGTCTGGGACGTTGGCTGAAAGGTATGATTCTGAGAATATGGCTATGTCAGGCTGTCGCTTGACTAGTCTGTGGGACAGCTCTCCCAATTTTGGCACAAGTCCCAGATGTTAGTGAGGAGGACTTTGCAGGGTTGACTGGGCTTGGTTTGCTTTTGTCGTGTCCTGTGTCTAGGGATCCGATGCCGGGTGGTCCGTCCGGTTTTATTCTTAGGACGACTTTTTTTAAGCGAGATTTTACAACTGAGTGGCTTGCTAGGCCATTTCAGAGGGCAATTAAGAATCAACCACATTGCTGTGGGTCTGGAGTCACATATTGGCCAGACCGGGTGAGGACGGCAGGTTTCCTTCCCTAAAGGACATCAGTGAACCAGATGGGTTTTTATGACAATCCGGTAGTTTCACGGCTACCATTACTGATACTAGTATTTTCATTCCAGATTTTATTTAATTAATTGACTTCAACTGCGCTAATCAGGAATATGAAGCTTTGCAGCAAGTTGCCATGAAATTTTCTCCATCTCTCTCCTGCCCTCCCCATCCCACCAGTAAGGAGAGTGGTTAAGCAAGCAAAATGGAAGGGATGAAAAAAAATGCAACAAAAATAAAAAGGAAAAAAACATTTTGAAATCATGAGAAGTTTGAAAAACTGCAGAGTTCAGTCCTTGAACATTTCAGTAATAACTTGGTTCAAACCCACCTGAGCCAATGCCGTTTGCTGGTGTTTGTGTGACAGCAAATTGCATCGTACTGGTCTGCGAGCCAAACAATTAAAATAATGTAAAACGCTGTAGTTGTGTCGTTGAAGAATTCAGACATTATGGCTTCCATCCCTGGAGGAAGAAAATATAACAGAGATCAGGGAAAAGATCAATCAGACAAGCCTGATAATTTAAAATTGTTTACATTAAATATTAATAAAAGACAAGAATCAAGCCTCAGCAAAACTCCATAATTCCAAAATGTTATTTGCAAAAACTGCAACTGAAGATCTGAAGTATACAGTAAGTAAAATCAGCAAGATCATGGCCAGTAATGTTATCTGAAATACAAATTCCTCCCATAACTTCCATCGAAACTCAGAAGGAATCTAAAACCCAGGGCCCATACGGTTTTTAAAATGGATGCTTTCTGTCCCCCCCAACCTATAGAACCGATGGCTGTTTGGAGAGTGACCACCACAGAAAATTCACTTCTACCAGTGTTCATTTTCCAAATACAATGTGGATTTAAGCTGGTTTGTTTTTCACAGGAGTGATTTATTTTGCCAAATGCTGCACATTTCCACAAAAGATGTAGCATTGTAAAACCTTCCCCCATTTTAGAGCATCTCAAAGGGACACCAAATTTGCAGTTGGCAGTAAAACTGTTTGCCATTTAGTATCATTATTCAGCTAGCAGACAGTAACAGTCTAGGTTTTCACATGAACTAAGAGCTTACACTTGGGTGTGGTATTAGACAGCAACCAGCACCTGTGAAAAGTTACTCCAGCATAAATCAGTGCCTTCTGTAGAAGGGAGAACATTGCCCAAAAAAACTGGTGAGATTAGACTAAGATAACAGATGGGACAGCACATACAATGAGGAAGAAACACAGCTGTACTTAGAAACCCTGAAGAGAGATGAAGAGCGACCAAAAAAATAAATTCAAAACGGGAAGAATGGAAAATAAAAGAGAGGTTTAAATGAGGAGAACGCCTTCCCCTTGTTGACAATAAAATGTAGAAATAATTTAAAAGGTGATATGGTGCTTATACATGTAAAATAGAAGCACACTCTTTAGTAGTTGGGTTTTTCTCATTCAATATTTGTGCACATTCTGCACTGGGGCATACATCTGGTAGTTTGGGAAGGATTAAACTAGTAAACTTTAAAAGAATCCAGGATAAGGCTACACAATGGCCGTGCACTCAAACACTTATCTTTTAAATATACACTATATGGGATTGAAACACACAAGCTTATACATTTGCCACATAACAGTGACTGCACTTCAAAAGTAATTCACTGGATGTGAAATGATTTGGGATATGCTATGGATGCAGTAAGATACAATTTGAAGGCAAGTTTTCTTTATTTTCTATAATTCACAAACTCAGCAAGAGGTGACTGGCTTCCTTGCTCTTGTCGAAGGCTACATGGCAAAAAAATTGCATAGGATGTTTTGCCAACAGTGTGTACTGCTGACGGGAGGGAATCTTGCACAATTTAATTATTCTTCAACAGCCAAGTCATTCCTAAAAATCCATCTTGAAGAAGGGCCCCAAGACCCTGGAGAGGTGCCATCTGAAACTGATGGCGGAGGTAACACTGCACTGCAGTCAGTGATGATATGATCACTAGTACCAGAACCCCATTGTGGCTTCAAATTCCATGAAGACCTCAATCATTGAAGTTCAAACTTTCCATTAGAAGGACACATTGCTCAAGGTAGTTTGGAATCTACATCAGCTAGGGTCAATTGCAACTTAAAGCACATATGGTTGGAGAAAAAGATGCAACCGTGCATCTGCATCAATCACAGCTAAGTTTCTGTTGATGCTATGTGGCCAGTTGAGACAGAATGAGTCAACCAACATCTCTCTGGTTAAAGTACCTATCGGTGCTTCTTTTCTGGAGGACTGACCAGGTAAAGAGGTGTCCAGACCCCCAGATGGGTGTCTTTACTCCAATTCCAATAGCTATTTTGATACATGCTCCACATACAATAGCCATCAACCAAATTTGAAAAATCACAGGAAGAGCGTATGCTCACAGTAATAACACTAGTTCGGTGATATCTGCTGAACTTGTGCTGTATGTCAGGCTGGACTGACTGCAGACAATTACTGGCAGAATTTCCTCTTCTTTGATTTGTTGCTTGCATGCAAGTTTAGTGGTTCCTCAAAAGGTAGGCTCCCTATCTACTAAGCTCTGATTTGTTGCTGTTTTATGAATATGAGATTTGAACCAATTCAAAATGCGGTACATAACTGACAGGATATGTAATATTTATTATACTAAATAGATACATACACTAGTCTTCATTATTTCCAATGCAACAGTTAATTATATTTTCAGCATCCTTGATGAGGGGTAGGCTGGTGACCAAATCCCAGCTCTGCTATCCAGTCAGCTGGCTAGACATAACAGCAGCTTGGGGTTTCAACCATCAAAATGTCAATCCCTCGGTGTGGCTCCTACCGTGACCTGGGTCCCAAACAAAACGTTAACCTGTCTTTCTCTTTTAGATACCAGCTGTGTATTTCCAGCATTTTCTGTTTTTATTTCAGATCTCAGGCATTTGCAATTTTTCTTTTTAGCTCTGCAAGCTATCAATTGCTTACCTGATCATATTGATGGCAGGATCAGGGAATTGCAGGGGATAAACTGGCTTGTACCAACCACAGTGCGGTGGTACTACACCAGTCAAACTGCTTCCTGTGCTTCTGAAGACCTCAAATTGCCATTTTATCAGGAATGCTGGCAATTTTAAATAAAAACAGGGAATGCTTGAAATGCACAAGAGGGTTAGCCAACTTCTGAAAGAAAGACAGTAACTTTTTTTTGTGGGACCCTTCATCTGAAGAGCTCACATCCAAAATGTTAACTGGTCTTTCTTTCAGGTGAGGATGAATCAACGGTCACCAATATAAATTTGTATCCATACCTCTGGTATTGCTTGCTATTAAATGTGCAGCTTTCCACATTCATTTCAGTTTCATGAAAAAGACAGGCGCGTCAACAAAATCTCTACTGAACACAAAACATTCTTACCAACTAGTGCTAGTATCACAGTAAGTAAAGGAGCTGCAGGAAATGCAATTGTCATGTTCATCTCCAGCATCTGCAACAAATCAACTGAAAGAAAAAAGTCCATTAATTGAAAATATGCCATGCTCGTCTTTCAGGTTTTATATTAAGACTTTACTGCTCCTTTTAAAATGCACAGGACATTTTGCTTCCAATTTGCTCTGGTATAGCACCACGCCTGCAATTTTTGGAACAATGATGTACATTCTGTGATCAATGCCTACTGAGATAAATATAGTGTTGAAGTGGGGAAGAACACTTCACATTATTATTTTGCCTATTCCTACTTTATTGTAACCATTTTCCCTACAGGTAAGTAAAGCATGTAGAAAATAAACTTGTGGGAAAGCCACAATAACTTCTACGATATGGGTTATCAGGTATGATAATATAGTATTCATGTATATGCTTATTTATTGTGCTTGTAGCAGAGTGCCAAATAAGCACTCCAGCATGTAGCTTCTGATATATAAAATTGGCTTTAATGTGTGTAGCAATGTTCTGTACATAATATAGCATTAACCAAAGAATCAACGTGAGTCAACAACACTCGACTACAGGTCCCTGCCTTGGGGATCATCCCATTTCTAGGAACTACTCTGGGTTCACTGCATTAAAGAATAATGGCAGTCATTCAAATAGATTTCTGATAAGACCTACTGGTCCCAGAGTTGCCAGTCACTGTTAGAAGCAAGCACCTGACTAGACCGACTGTACAATGCAACTCTATAATGATCTACTATTTGCAGAGGATGGAGGCAAGACCGAAAGAACTTTCTACATTCCAAGTGCACCTCCCATTAATCTATGGAGAGACACACAGTGGACATGCAGTGCATATGCAGTTCAGACCATCTTAACAGAGTTTAAACAATAGTTGAAACAAATGTCTGCAGCATTGAAGATTTGCTTGTACATTGTTTTTGGGGGATGAAGGGAAAAAACAAAAAAAGATTTTGAAGACAACAAAAGCAGAAACGGCATGAAAATAAACTCAATGTCTGCACAGTGGGCACACTGCTATGAAATGGTGATAGAAATGCTGCTTTCTGAAGGAAGAATACGGGGGGGGGTAAACACATGAATGCACGAGAACACATTGGGCTTGAAATTACACTAGGATACAAGCATATGAACGTTTAACTGCATTCAATTACATTTCTTCGTCCATTATTTGAAAGGAGCTATTTCTCACTTTATCTTAAACTGGTCAACCCCCGTTTGAATTGCAAATGAAAAAAATTTCACCAGGCAATAAATACTCATGCATTAGCATTTCACAGCTTAACTCGAAGCCGATGCAAATAAAGAGAGAGAGGAAATAAGGGTTTGTATTGTGAATTTATAATACCATGTAAGCAATTGGGCAAAAACTGAGCAAATTAATATTTTTAGATAAAGAGGTGCCACTTCTTGTTCACTTTATGCAAAGCTCACTATAATGCAGAAACCTTATAGCACAGACTTACCAATAAAGACAAAGATCTGATGATGAGAGTAACGTAACAGCATAGAAACCGACAATGTCTGGGGAAAAGGAAAGAAAAAGCACAAACAGTCAAAGCTTCTCCTAAAAATGGGGATTAACTGAAAATTTGACTTGTGAATTATTTCTAAGCTTCAATTTGATGTGATAATTTCAACAAGTATGTGCCTGCATGGTCAATGTCAAAAGATTCAGATATTCTCAGTCATTTACACAGGATAGATGCCAAGGTTACAATCTACATGATCACATAGGCAGTAATTCAGATCAGCTCTCAATTCAAGAGGTTAGACAGTTGAACAGATGGCATGAGAAGAAATCACAAAACATATTCTACACCAGGGCATATCAGTAATCAGTGTTGTAGTTTATAAACCTCTTGCTAGAGTCTCTCAGTTTGAAAGACATTCTGTTTGGCTATGAGTACTCTCACAGTCAGTGGACTGAACAAGATTCAATGAGGTTTTAGTGGGGAAAGCAGTAACTTGGATAATAGTTCAAGAAAAAAGCCATTTGACCCCATCAGTCTGCTCTTTCCACTGCCCGTGTACACTCTACACTTTTGTGGCTTCTCCCCCACAAATTTAATCTCCTTCCATAACCCAGGTACAATATACCTGGTCATGGACCCCATTCATTTAATTTCCTGAGAGAATGTTCTGCATAAATACTTCCTGATCACCAATGGTCATCATGCAAAATCCAAAATATTCATCCATCCTCACATCTCCACTATTCAATCCTGGTTTGCTGTCCTCTGCAGAGAAGAGCTCCAGGACTATGAAGCATTTGACCATCTGAGTCTATAGCTAGTCCTATAACGATCAATCCAATTTCTAACCATATATTTACATAACCAGGATCTTTAGGAACAGCTCAACAAGCCACCCTTTTCTGTATTTGACCCCACAACCTGAAATTCTTTCCCCCTTTTAGAAATGCATCCAATTGCCTCAAACATACTTGTGGCTTGCATTAATGGCTTTCCCTTGTATTTTAGTCCACCAGTCTATTACCATTTGGGTGGAAAAAGTTCTGTCTGATTTCTCAGACTCCTAATTTGTTAATTTTGAACTTGTGTCCTCTGGGATTTGAATCCTTCACTACAGTGAACAATTTGCCTGAATTAAATCCTGCCAATTCCCTTGAAAACTGCCATTAGATCACCTTTAAGTCTCTTTATGAAAGAAAGCACACCCAACTTCCTTAACCCGTGGAAAGAATTAAAAGCATGATTTCCCCATCAGGGGAGAGACACTGAAAAAGCTGCAATGGAGCAACTTAATGTGAACAGCAATCTACTTCAAAAGAAATCCATCGTGTCCATTTCATATTAATATATATGTAAATTTTCTAATATTACAACTTACATTTGTATAGTTTTCATTTCATACAGAGATTCATTGCAGAGCACGTTACAGAACAGTAGACAGTGAGGACACTGAACAGGAGCGAAGAAAGGGGGGAGGGGGCAAAAAGCAGTATAAGGAGGTTTTTGAAAGCAGGGAGATAGCAAGGCAGATATACTGACAGTGTTCCAGAAAATGGGACATAATGACTGAAGGAGCAGCCCATTGATGGTGGAGGAGCCCACTGATGAGGAATGAAAAGTAGCCTGTCAGAAAAGCAGAAGGTAGTTGCAGGAACACAGGGCAAGACAGATTATGGAGGTATGGAGGGGCAAGACCACAAAGGGTCTTGAAAATGGGGTCAAGAATCTTAAGTCAATTCTATGGGATATGGGATGCCAGTGGAGCTTGGCAAAGACGGGGGTGATGGGGATGTGCCCTTAGCACAGGTGAGACACTGCAGTGACATTTTGGATTACTTAACGTATTACCTTTTGTTCTAACTGCACGTTATTTTTAATTGCTGTGACATAAACTATGTGGATTGGAAGTTGTACTGATACATCGGAATGGACCCTGGATTAATTGGAAGCCAGCGCTTTCCTGAACGATATCTCAAAAATCAAGAGAATGTCCACCCAATATCTCATTTATATTATGGAACAAATTTTGACAGAACCAGCTCCATATTTAATATAGTTCCCCTGCTACTGAATCTATCTGGCTTATACAGCACTCACAACTTTGACATTTGGCTAGAACCTCTCAGACATCACAGGAAGGTACATAACAGCCCAGCAACATTAAAAGTGGCTTATCTTTGCCTCTGACGGCACCAAACCAGTTGGTTATAGGGTTGCCTCAGATGCCATTCTTGCTGTTGGACACACTCCTATAAAAGTTAAATGAGCTATTAGAATTGATGAGAAAGTCAATATTCTCTTCTATTTTTTCACTGCCATACAGAGAAAGGAGCAGAACAATGCGAACTTTCATTCCCCTTCATTTGGAAACACAAAGCCATTACCCATTTTTTCCCCCCCTGTGGGAGAGGCGAGAAAAGGCAATAAATAATCCATACTGGGGAGAAATTCCTGGTGGTCTTCAGACAGTCCTTTGAGGACTACAAACAGTTGCCATTCACTAACCCCCTGCAGCTTTTTACATGAAGCGGGCGTTAGTTATCTGGCATATACTGAGCAACCTATGAGCCAGCAGAAAAGTTCTCAAGATTTTTTTTGCCGTGTCATCTGGAAGCCAGCTGCAGGAATGATAAAGAAATATTTATGGTTTACTAACATACTTACAAATATAACCATAATGACAAAGGCTGCCAGGTAGGAGGTTCTAGCCATCCACATGCTGACAAAACGGTAGTGTTCTCCCGACACTACATTGCGCAAAAATCCTAGTTTAAAAAATAAAAACGGTGTCAATATTCAAGATGAAATTGCCACTCTCAGCAAAATCATAGTGTTTTAATTCAGATAAAAGTTATAAAAACCTACAATAAATTGACTTCCCATCACCAATGCCAGGTTACCCATTTGGAAATGAGCCCACACAAGGAGCTCAACTGTGTAGCTGCACTTACTGATGCCGAAGTGGCCCTGGCAACACATCAGGCTAAATTTGTTTCTTGATGAATTCAAAAGACAAGCGAGACTTGCCATATGACGACATGCAATACTAAAGGATTCAGCAAAAAAGTTTGTGGGTCTTCAGGATCCTAGAAAGGTTACAATAAGTTTCACAATATACTTCGACATGTCAACTTGATTGTCCAAATTACAGATTCATAGAAAGGTTACAGCATGGAAGGAAGCCATTCGGCCCATCGCGTCCGCACCAGCTCTATGCAAGAGCAATCCAGCTAGTCTCACTCCCCCGCCCTTTCCCTGTAGCCCTGCAAATTTTTTCCTTTCAAGTACTTATCCAGTTCCCTTTTGAAGACCATGATTGAATCTGCCTCTACCACCCCCTCAGGCAGTGCATTCCAGATCCTAGCCACTCACTGTGTAAGACAAGGACAACTCCTTTAACAGTGGATTGGTACCAATTACCAAAATTATGCACTACTGAATACTTAAATGCTTTTGTATCAACTGATGGTCAAGAAAACCTCATTAGCAGAGGCCTCGGTACAACAATCACATAATTTTAGTACTGAACACAAATTTAAAGGCAATCTTATACATGTACTCTGCCAATTAGATGGAAAAAGGTGAATGCGCCCAATAACAGCAGCCCACACACAAACAGATCATGATGAGGAGCAGCCTTTCAGGTCATCCAGTGACAGAATTAATGGTCTAAAAGTTAAAACAAATTCCCCAGTGATTAGTGTTGCGCTGAGCAATACAGACCATAAAGTCAAGGGTTCTACTGAATTAGCTGATTTCACTAGAGGAAACATTGGGGCTGCTATAGTTGACTTTAGTGTCTGGCTAGGGAAAGGAAACAAAACAAAAATAAGTCTATGCGTTCACTCCTGATCATTATACAGGGGTCTCTGCGGGAATGTATGTGCATGGATATCAGATGATGACATGATCGGGCTCAACTGCGTTACTCTCCATAGTCAAACTGGCTGCCAACACTCATTACCTAAGCTCAGACATGAACAATGGCCACCAGAGAGATGCTGGAGAATGACAACAACATGAATCAATGCCTTCACAAGAGGGGAGAAAATTGGGGCAGAAGGAAAAGAGGAACGCTCTGTTGTATTGACAATAGTTAACTGTTAAGAAAACATGTAACAATCTTCAACTTCACTAGACTATATTTGCCATCACGCAAACATAAAATCCTACGAACTATGGATTCTAAATTGTACCAATGGTTACTGGAGTCATACAGAATAGATCAAGACCAAGGAATATGAATTGTCACTTCCCATCTGTCATTTTAACCCAAAGAAAAGTGCATTAGTAAATCAACGGTAATTATGTATTACTGTGGACAATGTCTTTTAAAAGTTGATGGCTTTCTTTCCTTTTGGATACTGAATACTGACAAATGGCCTGTTTTACGGAACAGGAGACTAAATTCAAAATATATTTGAAGATAGATAAGTCATTAGCTTTATCATCAGGTAAAAAGTAGATCAGTCACTAGTTTTATTAGGTGAAAGTAAGTCAGCCAGTTGAACTCACCTTTGTTTTCTTCGTTTTCAGCCAACGCTTTCACACTGGACATCAGTATATCATCATAGCCCAAGAATTCATCCAAAAGAAACCGGCTAAAACCGTCCCCAAAGCAAAGATCTTTTGTTGGATCTGTGAATAAAATTGAATAACGTAACTGGCCAGTTGTAAGTTCTGATTGTATTTGAAGTGTTAACTGGAAGAGCAGAGCTCAGCTCAAGTCCTACTCTTCACTATCTAGCAAGACATATGCTTTCCACCGGTGTGGAAAAGAGCTTTCCACCGGTGTGGAAAAGAGCTTTCCACCTTGTTCAAGTGCAAATCCTGGATTATAAACCAAGGAATGACATAGACCAGTGGCCTGCACACCTAAGGAGTGGAGCAAAAAAAAGTGAATGCACTTTTAAAATTTTCAGTAACGCTCAAATCAAATACACTTATTGTAAATTCAAAAAGTATTCTAGCAAATCGGAGTAGAACCCTTTAATAATGAAATGTTGCTCCACTGTTCCCTACAGGTTAATGGTTAAGGTTAACATTATGCCACTAAATTTTTCCGCTGTAAAGTGTGGCACTATGAATGGATTTTAACTTCACTTGTAACAGACTGGCATAATTCTTATACGATTGTGTGAACAAATCTAACTGTTGCAAAATGCTCCCTCTAGCAGCCAGGACAAGTACTGACTAATAATGATCACTTTTAAAATCAAAGTTGTAATTCCACAAACTACCAACTCATCATGAGGTGATCACCAAATGAATACAGGTTAACAAAATAATCATGTTTTAAATATATATATTTGTAAGACTGGTTAGTCGAAGTTTCAATTCATCTGTATTCTCTATATATTAAAATCCCAAATTCCTAAGAAAAACAAGTTCAATTAATCCAAGCAGAATCAAGTATATAGAGAATTGCTTTTGCCAGAAATTCAATAAGTCTTTCCAGAGTTACCAAGACCTTGAGAGATTTTCTCGAATTGAATCCAGTTATTGGAACTGGGGGATGGATCTGCATACTTATTTGAGGTACCCTCAGACATGACTCTACTCGCCAGACTTTGATCCCCTACCTGCCTTTAAAGCGGGATGCTCATTTGCCTTTTTAAACTCATCACCCGAGTCTCCAACTCAAGCCATTGCCTTTTGCCCTGGTAAGTATTACCACTGGGCCAGGTATAAATGCTGAAAACCTCACTCATATCTCCAGAATTACAAGAACTCGCCCTGGCCTTTGGGTCTGGTGCAAATGCCATAATGGTGTGTTCTGTCACTTTCACATCTTCCACTGCATACCCCACTGTCAAAATCAAATTTTCCTCTACACCTCCATGAAATGGATACTGATTGCTGCCAAGGTCAAAAACTCAGAAGGTAATTCAAAGCACAAGCAACACTGAGAAGAATTACATCTCTAGTTGGACAGCTTGAGCAGAAAGTTTGGGTCAAAATTTCAAATGTAAAAACATGCTCATTTATTTCCAAGCTGACATGGAGAGATTATGCTAGGGCCTTAATAGAAACGTTAAACAAATTACCTGATAATCAACTTCTAAAATACCTCAGCTTAGTTTCAGCCAGTTGGGGCTTAGAGCTGGACCCTGGTGGGCAGGAGGCTGAGGAACAGCGCCTGCAGAAGAGGCAAGTCTGGATTAGGTTGAAAGCAGAGGTAGACCTCATTCAGAGAGTGGAGCAGAGATAATGAGTCCAGGAGGGCATGGAGGCTCACAGAGTCTGTGAGATGGGCCAGGAAACAATGGGGAGGCCTGGTGCACTAAGTGAGTGGCAAGAGATTAAAGAGAGCAAGATTAGTGGCCAAAGACCCCAAAGAGAGACAACTGTGGCTTCAGGTCACTGAGGTTGAGGAGACAGCAGGACCAGATAAAAAAAACAGCTGCCAATACTGGATAAAAAGAAATCTGGTGAGTCACCAATCTCAAATGCCAATCAGATCGTTACATAAACACGGCATGGGTCCTGCGATTCCCCAGGACCAAAGCGAGTGCTAGAAGGCAACACAAAGTGAATGTGCCACATAGCCAGAAAAGAATCCAAATACTATGTTTTTAAGTAATAGACAGATAGATACACATATTTAGTTTTACTTTCAAAAAAGCGTGGTACAGAAGCTTTGGGAAGTGGAGTGATCAAAATGATTATTAGCAAATCTAAGCTGTGGCCGGCGGAGCTTGATAATGGCTGGAGGAAGAAGGTACCTCACTGCAATTTTGAAAATGACAAGTCAAAGTTTCAAAAGATGCAGTAATATTTAAAAGTGCAATGCGACTGGAAGAAAAATTCTGTATCCCAACTTGGAAACCTGTGGGTTCTTGCACAGCAAGTTTTTAAAAAAGTATGGAGGCTAATAGCCTGCATATACAGCATGGCTAGAATTGCAGCAACTATGAAATGCACATTTAAACATGAGGAATAATCAGTGGAAAGTGTGAGAAACTGGCAGGTTTCTGTCCAGTTTCCTCTGCCATTAATTTTGGTGTTAAATTATGTGCATTCCCCTCCCTCTAATTTCACCCAATAGAACAATCTGTGTGCAGTAACTTTCTTCTACGCTGGGAGTTTGGTTGCACACGATCACTGTAATCAATGCATTCAGCAGCTTTGGGAGCAGAATTAGCAACACTCTGGACAGCCACCATCACAACCAAGGCAAAAGCTATTCCACAGTTCCAAACACATTTTTAGGCATGTAATGAATGGAGTTACTACCTCTTACCTAGTGTAACGACCATGACTGGGATGTTCAGGCGTTGCCTGGTGCTCTGAGAGAGACGGAGGAATCCGTACTCCAGTGAGTATTCAACTATGTACTCCTCTTGTGGCCAAACTACAATATGGGGTAAAGTGAGCATTAGGCAGTTCCATAAATGGCAGGTCACATCATTTACAAATAGATATTATGCAATAGGGAAGAATTTAGGGCAATAAGAAAAGCCACAATTAGGAACTCAGATGGTTAGCATTTCAAAGTGTAAAAGCATAACTTTAAGTTAATTATATAGTAACTTCACCCTCACAAATGTGTATAGCTAATCGCTGCTGCAATTGGCATGAAACTGAAGCTGCTTAATCGTTACCTGACATTTTAATTCAGCTTCTAGGAGGCTGGTGACAATAAGCCAGCTCCCAGCGGTTACACTACTAAATCTGGCTCCCTTATTCTGACAGCAGACTCGTAGATTACCAAAAAATTGGTCTACGAATTTTCAGCAGAGATAAGGGAGCCAGATTTAGTAGGGTAAAACCCAGGACAGGCTCAAGGACACTGATCTCGCAGGCACGAATTAATACAAGCTCATATAAAAAGCCTAGCAGTGTTAGTGTGAGTACCAGGGTACTGGTGAAGCACCATCAGGCCATGTGAAATTAACTATACTGTATCAGTTCAGTTAATGATCCTAGTGACAACTATGAATGATCCTGAATACAAAGGGGCACTTATGTGATTCCTAATCCAAGCTCTTCAACAGATGAAATCACTGAATCTTCTCTGCATGATCTAATCACATCTCATTTATACCAGGAAACAGGAGCAGTGTTATTAGAAAAGTGATTCACTCCCATCCGGCACATTAACAACATTGAGAACTGCCAGGATAGTCATCATTTACCTTTTTAGTGGGGATTTTGTATGCTTAATACTCTGACTGTGCAGTTCCTGTCACTACAAGCTCCGGTGGACTCCACGGCCAAATTCACAACAGATTACCAAGGTACTGTTATCATTGGACCTAACAGGGATTTTGCTCCTCTGGCTCTAAAAGGGGGTGAATAGTAATTTTTTTTTTTGAGGATATGTTGTGCATCCTGGCTCCTTTTTAAGACTCACATGAAAAGTGCAGGTAAGTCTTGCAGAAACATTCTGCGAATTGGCCAGGAAGGCATGAGATAGATGGACTAGTGGCAGCCATGTTCTTCTCCCTCTTGCCAGTGAGCAGTTTCACCAATTGAAGGAAATCTCAGATTTCACAACTGCATGCCAGTACACCTCTGTAGCATAAAAGTTGCACAAGTACTGGAAAGATCCAACACTATTTGGACTTGTGTGCTGCATGCTCCTTAGCATAGGAATAAATGGATTTACTTTTAAGAACTCGGAGTACTGGACTGGAGAGGTAATTCATGTACCTTTTATAGTGCAGATCCGAAATATCACCATCTTGCTCAGACTCCAATACTAATCTATAACTTCGTCTCAGTCTGTTCTCAACCACCCCCCATCTCTGTCCCCACAACTTATGGTGCTTTGGTCAGCTCACTATGGCAAAATAATAAAACACCTCCCGCTACCCTCATCACCACTAGTGCTGTTTCAAATTCATACATCAGAAATGGCTAGTGACAAAAATCAATACAGTAAGTACACCTTGGTTAAATGCACACTTGCAGAATCCAGATTATTTTGCTACTTCCTCAGTGCTGAGTGTTCAGGTTAAAAGCAAACTGCTTTAAAACACATCTCCTTCAAGTGCACAGGGCTTCTGCTAGGTCATTCACTCACCTGAGTGGACAATTTCTTCATCAGACCACTGACCCATACTGACAAAATTTTAACACAACTACTTGCAATTATATAAACAAGGATGAGAATTTTAAAATCGCAGCGTTGCAGGACTGGGAGCCAATGTAGGTTAGTGAGCACAGGGATGATGGGTGAATGGGATTTTGAGAGAGTTAGGATATGGGTGGCAGAGTTTTGGATGAGCTCAAGTTTATGGAGGGTGGAAGATGGGAGGCCAGCCAGGAGAACATTGGAATAGTCAAGTCTAGAAGTACCAAAGGCATGGATGAGGGTTTCAGCAGCAGATGAGCTGAGGCAGGGGCAGAGTCAGTCGATGTTATGGACGTGGAAGTGGGCAGTCTTGATGATGGAGCCGGTATGTGCTCAGAAGCTCATCAGGGTCAAACAGGACGCCAAGGTTGTGAACGGTCTGGTTCACCCTCAGACAGTGGCTAGGGAGAGGGATGGAATCGGTGGCTAGGGAACGGAGTTTGTGGAGGGGACCGAAGATAATGTCTTCGATCTTCCCAATATTTAGTTGGAGGAAATGTTTACTCGTCCAGTACTGGATGTCGGACAAACAGTGTGACAAATTAGAGACAGTGGAGGGGTTGAGGGAGGTGGTGGTGAGGTAGAGCTGGGTGTCGTCAGCATACATGTGAAATCTGAAGTCATCTTTTTGGATGATGTTGCCAAGGGGCAGCATGTAGATGAGAAATAGGAGGGGGGGGGGGGGGGGGTCAAGGATAGATCCTTGGGGGACTCCAGGAGGTAACAGTGTGGGAGCGGGAAGAGAAGCCATTGTCAGTGGTTCTCTGGCTACTACTGGATAGATAAGAACGGAACCAGGCGAGTGCAGTCTCATCCAGCTGGACGACAGAGGAGAGGCGTTCGAGGTCAACCATGTTAAAGGCTGCAGACAGGTCGAGAAGGATGAGGAGGGATAGTTTACCACGGTCAGTCACATAGGATGTGATTTGTGACTTTGATCAGGGCCGTTTGAGTACTGTGGAAGGGGCGGAAACCTGATTGGAGGGATTCAAGCATGGAGTTGCGGGAAAGATGGGCACAGGTTGGTAGGCAATAACACGACTGAGGACTTGAGAGGAAAGGGAGGTTGGAGATGGGGTGGTAGTTTGCATGGACAGAGGGATTAAGGGTGGTTTTTTGAGGAGGGGGCTTGCTGACGGCAGATTTAAAGGGTGTGGGGGTGGGGGGCGGGGAGACAGTACCTAAGGAGAGGGAACCATTAACAATAGCAGCTAACATGGGGGCTAGGAAGGGAAGCTGGGTGGTCAGCAATTTGGTGGGAATAGGGTCGAGGGAGCAGGAGGTGGGTCTCATGGTCAAGATGAGCTTGGAGAGAGCATGAAGGGAGATAGGAGAGAAAGATGCAAGCTCCCCCCTGGCCTAGCCCTGAACCTTAGGGGAAGTTTGGCTAGAGGAAGAGAGGAAAGCAGCAAAGGCAGCTGAACGGATGGTCTCAATCTTAGTGACAAAGTAGTCCATGAGCTCCTTGCGCTTGTTGTTGGAGGTGAGGATGGAGGAGGCAGGGGAGAAGAGTTTAAAAAGATGGTTTGTAGTGAAGAGAAGCCGGGAGTTATCTTTGCATTCCAGGACGATCCTAGAATATTGAGCAGTTTTGGCAGGAGGGCAGGACCCAATAGTGCTTTATGTGGTCCAGCCAGATCTGTCGATGAAGGGCTAAACCAGTTGTCTGCCATAAACGTTCAAGTGATTAGCATTCATTGCTACCAAGGTGTCCACATGAGATGTTGATAAGTCCAAGTGACAGTGAACAAGCTAGATCAATCGTAAAGCTACTCAACAATTGCTCAAGAAATGGGGACTAATGCAATGTTTGCTGGTCTTAAGTGTGGATCATGTTAAATTCAAGAACGTATAGATCAAATTGCTTGAGCTACACCTTCAGGCTCTATTAACTTCACATCTACGACATTTTCTATGTCTTTCGCTCCCCCTATCTTTTCCTGTCATAGAGCTAAACCTGTTCAAGCCAGGTAATCTGTCGTTCATGACTAAAGCTTATTTCTTTCATCTGCCATCACTGATTGTTATTTAAATTGAGGGCTTCAGTAAGGAGATACAGAAAGTACCTTCTCAATGCGGAGGGTTGTCTCGATTAACAAATGACTTGCTTAAAAGTCCAGAGCTACAGTATCTTGCCTGTAACTTTAAAAAAAAATGAATAATGATCCTGCTCCAATCTGAGCCATCCTTCTGGCTAATCCCACTCTGTTCGAGAAACCCTCTGGCTGACATTGCTCTGTTCCCGAGAAAGCCCTCTGGTGACTCCGCTCTGTTCAGAATAACCCCTGTTTCAGAGAAAACCCTCTGGCTGACTCCGTTCTGCTTGCCAAAAAGCCGGCTTAAAGAAAAACAAAAGGATACTGTTTGACATTTTGTCACTGAAACCTGTTCATAGCTTGTTTTTAATGTCATTTCATACCTTGCATTAAAAACATACCCATTTTCCAAACACTTGTGTCTGTAAATATTAACTCACTAAATCAGCATCCATTCATTTCAATAGCAGACCAGTTAACTAGTTAACCTGGTTTAGTGTACATTTTTAACTACCAGAACATATACAGGCTTCACAGTATTGTAAATTCTTTGTCTATACAAGGGTTATCCAGATCTCTATTTAAAACCCAAGACAGTGATACACGTGGATGGACAGAGGAGGTTAGCAGTGAGTCCTTTCAGGCTCAAATTAAATAACTATGGTATTGTCCAGGAATTAGGGAGATATAAAGTTCTATTGCAGCCAGGAACAAAGCCAAAATTCAAAACAAATAAATGACTGCATAACAATCTTGTCACTAGAATTCCAGTTAAGTCAAAGAGTGAATGTGGATCTTCATACTGTGTCCACTTTACTTGTGAAAAACACCCAGCAATACAATTATACATTTTTCCCTTCCAAACTTGGGTTGTGCCTGCAGCGAGCATTGCAACACCAGGGTTAAGAACTGGAGTTGACAGTGTGTCACTGGTGGTGATGAGAGCAATCTTAGGTGATTAAAAACATCACACATTAGAGCATGTTAGCTTATGCGGTGATTTTTCCTACAGTGTATGATTATCAATGACAACAAAGTGTAATTAAAGCAACTGGCTGTGTTTTAACAGATTAATTAATGGTGTTAGTTTCTGAACCTGAAAGGTAAAGAGGCATGCTTCAGTTTCTGTTTTAGATGCCCATCAGTGTTCAGAAGCAAATACAGAAGAGAGTTTGGAACTGCTAGAGTTTGGGAAAAGCACTAAAGCAGTGACAAGCAATTAACGAGTTTTGCAGCAGCGTTTGTGGCTCAAGAAGCCTTACACAGCCCCCTGTTTTTGAAGAAAATTTATTTCACATTTCTAAAGCGAGGCAATTTTCTTCTCAGCTGAAATAACTATCCATTATCAGGCAGTACTTCACCAAAATATAGGAGTATAATTAGCAATTATATATCTCAGGTGACCAAATGAAGGTCCTACCCAACTGAAGATCGAGAGATGTTGGACGCAGGTTGGAAAGAAGAGGGAAAGAAGAGCTTGAATCACTAAATCTTTACCTGCTCTCGTTAGCATCTCAAACTCGGAGACTGTTTCTTGCAGAGGCTGCATACCTTTAGTAGGTGCCTCAGTGAATGAGAGCCCCTGGCTATCATTCTGTACCACTTGCGTTACAACTTCTGCATTATTTCCAAGTGAGGGCTTTAAGAACACTTTGGGCTCTATGTCCAGTTCAAACTGTGAAAAGGAACAGAAAGGCAAAGAGAGTCAGGCACAAATTTGTCACAAAGAAAAAGAAAAACACAAGTGCTGAAAATGCATAGCAGGTAGGCCAGCATCTGAAAGAGAAATACAGGTTAATATTTCGGGTGGGATCTTCAATCATTTCTGATCCAAAATTAACCTTCCTGGGAACCAGAGACTTTACCATTTACTAATAGCATTGTCACAGGTGTTAACACTGTTCTGGTTTGCAGAACAGTGAACACAACTTATTGGTTATTATACTAACAAAGTGATGTTTGTAATACAGCCCAGGGACCATTTGCAACCCTCCCTCTCTCATTTGTGGGCCTCGGACTTGCCGCATCTGGGCCACCAGTCAAGACTTGCCTGGCTACCGGTTGCTGTAATTCAGTGCTGCTCCTTCTGCTCTCGTTAGGGAGCAAGAAAAAAAGGGCAATAAAATCTTACTATGAAGCAAGGATGTCCAAGCTTCACTCTGAGCAAGTGTAAAGGGCATATTTAAAGGGCACTGTTTTCCTGAATAGAGGTCTACAATTGAAAGAGTTTTGTGTCACAGACGCAGACCCACATCCCATCACTCGATGGTGCAGCATTCCTGACAGTAGCCAATGATCTGCATTTCTATAGTGCTCCTCAAATGTAGAAAGATGTCTCAAAGCACTTGAGAGATCAAAACAGTGGCAGAGCCATAGCTAGGAGGGAGCCATTTAGCCATCACATCTGTGCCCAGCTCTTTGCTAGAACAATCCAAATCTGATCCCACTGCCTTACTCTCCCTATAGACCTACATCTTCCTGTTTCAAATATTCATCCACTTTTCCCTTAAAAGATGCCTTAACTACTCCCTGCAGCAAAGCAGTCCACACTTCAACAAATCTCCCTGTAAAGAAATTTCTCCTAACCTTTCTCTCTCAGGTGACAATATTAAATTAATGACTCCTCATCACCGAGTTCCAACCAGAGAAAATAATCTTTCCCTATTCACCCCATCAAAACCCTTCATTTTAAAAACCTCTCAAATTTTCCTCCGAGTCTTCTCTGCTCCAGTGGCAATAGTCCCAAGTGTTAAAGTTTCTCCTCATAACTATAGTTTCTTATCTCCTGTATCAACCTTTCTCTAATGCAGTGCCCAAAACTCCACAGTACTCTAACTGTGGCCTGACCATTCCAGACTACAAATTTATCTTTTTGCACTTGTACACAATGCCCCATTTACAATCTATCAGCACTCACGTGCAAGGAATTATTTATTTAAATCCCTACATCTCTCTGTTCATCCACACCCATCAGCATCTTTCCATGGAATGTATACTCCCATTCCTGGTTTTTCCTCCCCAAATATATCACCTCACATTTCTCTGCATTGAATTACATCTGCCACTTGTCTGTCCATTCCACGAAACTACCTGCATCCACCTGAAGTCTTTTAGTTTGCCAAGTCTATTTGTGTGTTAACTGTAATTTTCAATATTGCACTCCCTATGCTGAAGTCCTAATCATCTAACTACAAGAACAAAAGTGGATCAAGCACTGATCCCAGGAGTCAGTCACTTCCAACCCTTATTCAATGTGAGCAAAACCCTAACCTTTTGTTTCTTGTCCATCAACTAACTTTCTATCCATGTTGCTACATATCTTTTTATACTTATACATCTGAATTTTTAAAGAAACCTCTTTGAAACATGTTCTGAAAAATCCATATCCACTGCATTCCCTACATTTATACAGTAACTGCTTCAAAAATATATTACGTATGTCAACATTACTTGTTTTTAATAAATCCACACTGGCTGTCCTTGAATATCCCATTCCTTTCTAAATGCTCACTAATTTGATCACAATGGATTCTATTAGGATGGAGACACAATCTCGAAGGCTTTTGAGGATGTTTTTAAAAGCAGTGAGGGTGGGAGAGGGAAGTAGGTGGGAAGATAAAGGGAAATAGGCAGGGAGTTCCAAAGGAGAGGAGCATAGTGGCTGAACAAACTATCAGAAGGTGGACTAGAAGACAAGGAGAAACTTGATGTTAGTGGAGTTGAAAGTACATGAGGGGAATGCAAAGCTGGAGAGGATTATGGTGTTGTGAATGGCAGACTGTGTGCAAGATATCGGTTGGGATTTTGACCCTCAACAATAATGCTGCGTTAATACTTGAAGTTCCCATTAAACTCAACCAATCATTAAAACAAACCTCCTTTGATTTTAATCCAGAAATTATACAGTATTTCATCCACATATCTATCTATATACAAGCATATATGCATGCATACACAGGCATGTAAATTATCCATGGATTAGCAAGTCAGTTGATGAATATGCTTTAATATAAACAAGACGGGATGGAGTTGGGAGAGAGATTTCAGAAATTTCAGTTTTGTACTTCATATTCTTCATAAATATAAAGATTAGTATGTTATACTGCAAAAGACATCAAGTTTAATCATGCAGCATTAAGTGGGAAATTATGGCCAGCACAAACAAACTGCTGAAGAACGGTATGGACACATCATATGGCGACCAATATGTAGTAAGCCATTCAGGCTGTTGTGTGCAACTGATCACCACAAAAATGATATGGAGAACTGTGTAGTCTGGTTCTGGGAACAAACTGAAGATTTGATTATTGAACTGGGAGGAGACAAACACATTGAGACACAGCTTACAAGCTAAATTATGACGCTTCCCTGAAGGTAAGTAGGTGAATAAGATAATTCAGACCTCTTGTGCTCGAAAATAACCTATTATGTGTGACATTTACATCATAAAATAATGTGAAATCTTGGTATGCATTGGATGAGTGTTAGAAGTGGAAAATTACATTACTTAAAATTATACTTGTATGTTCAATAAACACATGGTCAACAAAATAAAGCAATTTCTTACCTTTTCTGCTTTTCATTTAATGTGTTTTTTTGCCGATGGGGGTGTTGTGATAGACACAGTAGATGGTCAGCTCCTACCTGTATACCACATCAGGCCAAAAGTAGGTTTTACTTTACCAACTTATACAGGGAATACCATAGCATCTACACTCCATGTTGTCAGCAATGCCTCAGTGAGCATGATGGTGCGTGTGTGTGGAATTTTCCCCACTACCTCCACTTCAACTGTGAAAAACAGGTAGCAGTATAATTATAGATTGTCCTTCCAAACTCAAGTGGTGTCTAGAGAGAGCATTTAAAGCTGTATTTCACTAGGGTGAAATAGTGATGGTTACAGGTCTGTCAATGGTGGCGGTGCAGCAGTGGGAAGATGAATTAAGCATGTTGCACAAATGTTTAACCCAAGTTGGCATTAGGGTGATCTTTTTCCCAGGACCTAAATGGTACAAATACATTAAATGCACCTAAGAATTCCATACCTGGCAACAAACTCCTTTTTCTGCATCAGATGTCCACATACCCAGATTATCTCAAACCTCAATGTAAGTACAGTGAAGTCCAACATTTATCCAAAACTGATACAACCAAATAGAAATCAAGCAGCTGCCATCAGTGTGTTGCAGTATCCCAGTTATATTAAAAACTGGTTTTATGCAACTCATGTCCATCCTGATCTATTACACAGAGTGGCTTTTCTCTTCCTGTGGGAACTGCTTGGCCTCTGCTCAACAACTGTCCATAGCGGACTGAATTCAAGCACGTGAGTCTTGATAAAACACTTCAGTAACACTACCTGCAAGGGTTTCCAAGTTTTTTGCCTTCATAGGTGCTTATTATGGAGCCTCAAGGGCAGCATTTAAAAGATATACAAATCCATGTTGTCAGTTGCATATATCTTTAGTTGCTGATACTAACCAATCTTGGTGTTATCCACCAATAAAGCAACACAGCTAGAAACAGGCCTTTCCAAATCATCAGGCCCACAAAATTCAAACAAGCAAATAAAAGTATAAATAGGAATTGCCTGAGCCACAGGTTGGACAGCCCTGTCTTAGGTGGTTTCATTCAGGGGACTGGTCCAGGAATAGTGCTCTTTGAAATTTATAAATCATGACTCCAGTCCATCACGCACAAAAACATATTTATTTCACTCTTTCCTGCGTTTTTTTTTAAAAACTTCCCCACCAGTTAACCTCCTTCGGCAAGTGTCCAAGATCAGGACTATTGTAGAGAGGTGGGTTTTTTTTTAATCCCCACTTTCCTTTATTACTTAAATTTTCTTTTCACTTGCTCTTTTTCATTCCTGACCAATTGTAAATTTGTTGCACAGAAACTTCAAATGACTTTTTTAAAAAATGAAAACTTCAAATTGACATTTTCACCAAAACTGAACCAAAATAAATTATTCTGCACTTATTATACCTGGCGTACTACATTGTGAATAGTTATCGCACCTGTATAGAACTGTTGTCAAACATTTCTACGGTCAGTTCCTCTTCATCTTCTGGTGGCTCCTTCACCATGCCGGCAAAGTTTTCTGACTCGTAGAACTGAAGGAAAATGGGGGCACGGCTAGAATTGCGTTGGATTTCTACACGGAGGATCCCATCCCTTGGCCACTTCTCACGGACATGCTCCAAGCAATTGATTGGAGAGCGGGAAAAGGCGATATGAATGTAAGCTAAAATAAAAAGAACGAAAAGAGCCTGGAAAGGAAAGAAAAAGGAACAATTAATATTTTCTCAGCAAGCACACGATAAGAATTTTTTTTGGGAATGGGGTGCGTAAAGAATATGGAAGGGATTTTAATTATGTACATAATCAACCTATTCAAATTAAGATCAAACAACATAGCTGAGATTACCAAGCTTCTTTGTGGAATGTGTAATACCAGTATATTATCTATTTTCCACTATACTTCAGAACTAAAATTTCTGCAGAATAATATTCCATAACAATGACCATCTCAACTAAGATAAAGCCCAGGTTTCTCCCCTCGACCTTCAACAGCACCATTTCAGAGTCCCCCACCATTAACATCCTGGAGGTCATCATTGGCCAGAAGCTTAACTGGACCAGCCATATCAACACCGAGGCTACAAGGGAGTAGGATAAAGGCTGGAAAATCTGCCATGAGTGGCTCACCTCCTGACCACTCAAAGTCTCTCCACCATCTACAAAGGCTCAAGTCAGGAGTGTGATTGAATACTCACAACTCGCCTGGATGGGTGCAGCTGTAACAAAAAACTCAAGAAGCTCGACACCATCCAGGACAAAGCGTACACTTGATCAGTGTCCCCGCCACTGGACTCAATAGACTGTTCCTGCAATACTGGCACACTGTGGTTGAAGTATGGACCATCTATAGGATTCACTGCAGCAATTCACCAAGGGTACTTGACCAGAACCTCCTTCCCCTGCGACCTCTGCCAACAAGAATGCCAAGAGCAGTAATGTCATAGGAACATAGTCACCTCAGAGTTCCCGTCCAAGTCACACACCATCCTGACTTGGACATGTATAGCCATTCTTTCATTGTTGCAGGAGCAGAATCCTGGGATACCTACACAAAACCATTGTGGGCACATCACTAGAACTGCATTGGTTCAAGGAAAAGGCCCACTACCAGCTTCTCAGGTAAACTAAATACATGCAGTAAATATGGCCTTGCCAGAGTTGCTCACATCCAGAGAACAAATTAAAAAGAAAAATCCAGTTAGGTAACAAACAGAAAGGATTCATCTTTCTGGGTATCTTTTCTAAACCTAAAAGATGTTCTCAAACTGAATCTCTTGTCAGAGCTGGATGACACTAAATGAACTAGGGTCACAAGCCACAATTAAGCAGCATCTGTAAACATTACAGGATGATTGACACGTCACATCCTTAGGGTTACATCTGCAACCCTGCAGATGGACGGGGTGAAACACAGATTTAGACACTACTCTTTCACCACTAGGACACAGGTTCAAATCTAGTCCAGGCCAACTGGGGTGGAAATCTCCTCTTTCTGCCCGCTGGAAAGTTCCAACACTAAATGAGTTTAAGCGGTCTCATTCTTTCAGTGGCTGGAGAATGACTGCTATGGGAAACGGAAAAAGGAAAAAAAGTCACACTGGTGCAGTAGGAAGTTCGAGACTGGGGCTGAGACATTGTTGCAACAGAGCAGACAGGAGGTTTACTTTGCACCTAATTATTCAACCCTAGACACAGGAGTGCATAGGAGACACTGGAAGATTCATTCCACAATCTGCAAGGGAAAATCAACTAACCACCTATTTGAGATTTCCCATGATACATTCCCTGCAAGCACCACTTCTGCTAGGAGTGCCAGATTGTAGAACCAACCCTGTGGTGGTAATGGACCCAACATCTCAGAGTAATAAAGTTGCAATCTTGACACCAGCAGATGAACAATGTAAGCCTTCATAGTTGAAACCGTACACAATGTTAGGAAACCCTCCACTACTGAAGGAGGTACCCACTTTTGAACCTGCACATCGACATGATATGGAATACATAGTTTTGGACACAAACTTCCTGTTCTACATAAATTTACAATGTCTGCTGATCATTAAGGTGCAATGACCATCCAAATCTGAATTTACGATTGATATATTGATAGACAAAAATCAGTATTCATCATGGCTCAAAACTGTTAACTATAGGAGAAAAACCACAATGACAGAAAATCTAAAATTCTAAGAATATTGTGAGAAGCATTTATTGGAATGAAGGAATCATAATCTTACTGCAGAATCTAGACCCAAATGTGAACATTAATTTGTACAAATTAACTGAAAAAACTGCCATTAGCAGGAGCAACATATGAACAATGAGACCAGCAAGGAACCAAAAGCATCAGAGACCCACATAAATAGCGGTCAACAAATCTGCAGCTGAATGTGTTCCAGAAAAGTAAATGCAGTGGAACTGGTCCTCCATTTTCACACTAACAATAACTGGGTCTCCATATCACACATTAGAACCTGACACTCAATGGAAATTTAAAAGCAGCAAAATGGAAATGCAAGCAATTTTTAATGCAGGTGTCAAAGTGCCTGTTCAAAAAAAAGCCATTAAAGTTGTTGACATATATCAGCAGAAGCAACATGCTATAAGACAGAACTAAGCGATTCCACAACCAACGGATCAGATCAAAGCTCTGCGGTCCTGCCACATCCAGTCGTGAATGTTGGTGGACAATTAAACAACTAACGGGAGGAGGAGCCTCTGTAAACATCCCCATCCTCAATGATGGCAGAGTCCAGCATGTGAGTGCAAAAGACAAGGCTGAATAGTTTGCAACCATCTTCAGCCAGAAGTGCCGAGTGGATGATCCATCTCAACCTCCTCCCGATATCCCCACCATCACAGAAGCCAGTCTTCAGCCAATTCGATTCACTCCACGTGATATCAAGAAACGGCGGAGTGCACTGGATACAGCAAAGGCTATGGGCCCCGACAACATCCCGGCTGTAGTGCTGAAGACATGTGCTCCAGAACTAGCCGCGCCTCTAGCCAAACTGTTCCAGTACAGCTACAACACTGGCATCTACCCAACAATGTGGAAAATTGCCCAGGTATGTCCTGTCCACAAAAAGCAGGACAAATCCAATCTGGCCAATTACCACCCCATCAGTCTACTCTCAATCATCAAAGTGATGGAAGGTGTCGATGACACCTTCCATCAAGTGGCACTTACTCACCAATAACCTGCTTGCCGATACTCAGTTTGGGTTCCGCCAGGACCACTCGGCTCCAGACCTCATTACAGCCTTGGTCCAAACAAAAGAGCTGAATTCCAGAGGTGAGGTGAGAGTGACTGCCCTTGACATCAAGGCAGCATTTGACCGAGTGTAGCACCAAGGAGCCCTAGTAAAATTGAAGTCAATGGGAATCAGGGGGAAAACTCTCCAGTGGCTGGAGTCATACCCAGCACAAAGGAAGATGGTAGTGGTTGTTGGAGGCCAATCATCTCAGCCCCAGGACATTGCTGCAGGAGGTCCTCAGGGCAGTGTCCGAGGCCCAACCATCGACAGCTGCTTCATCAATATCTTTCCCTCCATCATAAGGTCAGAAATGGGGATGTTCGCTGATGACTGCACAGTGTTCACTTCCATTCGCAACCCCTCAGATAATGAAGCAGTCTGGGCCCGCATGCAGCAACATCCTGGCTTGGGCTGATAAGTGGCAAGTAACATTCGCGCCAGACAAACGACCATCTCCAACAAGAGAGAGAGTCTAACCACCTCCCCTTGACATTCAACAGCATTACCATCGCCGAATTCTCCACCATCAACATCCTGGGGGTCACCGTTGACCAGAAACTTAACTGGACCAGCCACATAAATACTGTGGCTACAAGAGCAGGTCAGAGGCTGGGTATTCTGCGGCGAGTAACTCACCACCTGACTCCCCAGAGCCTTTCCACCATCTACAAGGCACAAGTCAGGAGTGTGATGGAATACTCTCCACTTGCCCTGGATGACTGCAGCTCCAATAACACTTGAGAAGCTCGATACCATCCAGGACAAAGCAGCCCGCTTAATTGGCACCCCATCCACCACCCTAAACATTCACTCCCTTCACCACCGGCGCACTGTGGCTGCGGTGTGTACCATCCACTGGATGCACTGCAGCAACTCGCCAAGGCTTCTTCGACAGCACCTCCCAAACCCTCAACCTCTACCACCTGGAAGGACAAGGCAGCAGGCACATGGGAACACCACCTGCACGTTCCCCTCCAAGTCACATATTATCCCAACTTGGAAATATATTGCCATTCCTTCATAGTCGCTGGGTCAAAATCCTGGAACTCCCTTCCTAACAGCACAGTGGGAGAACCTTTACCACATGGACTGCAGCGGTTCAAAAGAAGGCGGCTCACCACCACCTTCTCAAAGGCAATTAGGGATGGGCAATAAACGCTGGCCTTGCCATCGACGCCCACATCCCATGAGCGAATAAAAAAAGCACAGCACAGCTATTCAAGAAAGGAGGGAGAGAAAACAGTGAACTACAGGCCAGTTAGCCTGACATCAGTCGTTGGGAAAATGCTGGAATCCATTAAGGACGTAGTAACAGGGCACTAAGAAAATCATATGATTAGACACAGTCAACATGGTTTTTAATGAAAGGGAAAACACGTTTGACAAATCTATTAAGATTTTTTTGAGGTTGTAACTAGCAGGTAGATAAAGCGGAACCAGTGGATATAGTATATTTGGATTTTCAAAAGGCATTCAATAAGGTATAACAACCTTTTCGTATGGCACAAGATAAGGGTTCATGGGGTTGGGAGTAATATGGATAACAGACAGAAAACAGTAGGAATAAACGGGTCATTTTCAGGTTGGCAGGCTGTGACAAGTGGGGTGCCACAAGGATCAGTGCTGGGGCCTCAGTTATTTACAATCTATATTAATGACTTAGACAAGGGGATCGAGTGTAATGTATCCAAGTTTGCTGACGATACAAAGCTAGGTGGGAAAGTAAGCTGTGAGGGGGACGTGAGATATAGACAGGTTAAGTGAGTGGACAAGAAGGTGGCAGATGGAATATGATGTGGGGAAATGTGAAGTTATTCACTCTGGTAGGAAGAATAGAAAAACAATTTTTAAAAAAAAATGATGGAAGACTATTAAATGTTGGTGTTCAGAGGGATTTGAGTGCCCTTGTACACAAAACACAGAACATGCAGGTTCAGCAAGCAATTATGGTGGCAAATGGTATGTTGTACTCCAAACCCCTTGTTATAAAGGCTAAGAGTAAGGAAACATTGCAGCAATTGAACAGGGCTTTGGTGAAGGCCACATCTGGAGTACTGTTTTGGTCTTCTTACCTAAGGAAGGATATACTTGCCTTCGAGGCTGTACAACAAAGGTTCACTAGATTGATTCCTGGGATGAGAGTTATCCTATGAGGAGAGGCTGAGCAGAGGGCCTATTCTCTCTGGAGTTTAGAAGAACAAGTGATCTAATTGAAACATATAAGATTGAGAGGGATTGACACGGAAGTTGCTGAGAGGTTGTTTCCCCTGGCTGGAGAGTCTCGAACAAGGGGGTATTATCTCAGGATAAAGGGTCGGCCATTTAGGACTGAGATGAGAAAAAATTTCTTCACTCAGAAGATTGTGAATCTTTGGAATTGTCTACCCCAGATGGATGCTCAGTCATTGAGTATATGCAAGGCTGAGATTGATGGATTTGTGGACTCCAGGGGAATCAAGGGATATGGGGAATGGGTGAGAAAGTGGAGTGGAGGTTGAAGATCAGCCATAATCTTATTAATCTGTAATCACCAAGCATTGTTCTGTGATTTATAAATGCGATTTCATTTCGAGGATTTCATTTCCAACAACGTTCACCTGAGGAAGGAGGAAGCCTCCGAAAGCTTGTGAATTTAAAATAAAATTGCTGGACTATAACTTGGTGTTGTAAAATTGTTTACAATAGTCAACCCCAGTCCATCACCGGCATCTCCACATCATTATTAAATGGCGGAGCAGGCTCGAGGGGCTGTATGGCCTTATCCCACTCCTATTTCTTATGTTCTTAAGACAAATCAATAGGACTGGTGTAGTTTGCCCTCAGGACAACACTTCATTTATGTCCTCCAAATTTTACTTCCTACATCATTCCAGTACTGGGACACCCAAACAAATCAAACCAAGTTAGGTCACAACAGCAGATCAGTGCCCTAAGCTTTGAACATTGCACAATTACAACAGGACACTATCCTTAGTCTTTAAAATACACTGATTTTTGGCACGGCATCAGAAACAGAAATGAGGTCTGTTCAGGGATCCAAAAATAACATTTAGAAAAGTTCATGGACGTGTTTCCGATTAAATGCCCATTCTTCCAGGAGGGTCAGCAAAACACAAGTGTGTACTTAACCTGAACCGGATGGCTACATTTTACCAGAGCTCCATTCACAAAAAACTCAATGCATATTAATTATTTTTTCCTTCTGAGCTACTTGAGAGGGAGGAAACTTCAGGAAACAGGCACTTTCCCACATAAATGTCCACTTGTTCATCTTAAAAATAAACATTTAACTTTTCAGTTTTCAGGAATGGGCCTCTGGACCTATTTAATTTTATAATGATAATGTTTATTATGTGAAAATTAATGCGAGGCTTTCTTATTGTATGTTAAGATTGTGTTGGCAATTGGTGGTCTCGAATGCATTTAAAAAAAATGTCCAAACATATTAGTTCAATTTTAACTCTTTACAAGCAAGAATTACACCTGCATCCTCGCAAGACACCATCTGTTACCGAAGTGCTAAAATCCAGTGAATAAAAAAACATTTTTATACATGGCAAATACTTTCAATTTCACTAAAACCATCTATACTACCAAAAAGGTGGGAAAGTGCTCATTTCTTATACATCCCCTTTAAGGAAAATCATTGATGCTACAGCAGCATTGCTGTGGACCCTATTAAAATGTTACTGTGATGTAGGCCATGCAAGTTGAGCTGTGGTTAAAAATCTATGGATCCCATGTGCAGCCCTGACTGCTTTTTGGGCCATTTGCAAAACATTTGGAACAGCCAATGCTGCTTCCAACAGCAGCAACAAGTCCCCTTGGGAAGCACTTCAACCGTACAACAAGCATCAGAGGGCTTTCGAAAATATGAAACATTTCTTTCATGGAGAAGTTTCTTTTCTTCCAACTGTTTTGTCTCCTTCCTTCCTGAAGGAGTTGTTGGAATGTGGTACCACAGTCTCAATCAGCCAATAACTTGCTCAAATGGCCATTATGAACATTTCAGCCCTGATAGCGACCATCCACAGACTATTTTACCCTGAGGCATATCACAACTGTGCCTGATTTGGTTCTCACTCATATCCACACAAAATGGATTTCAACGAGCTATCACTAGAAAGTGATAAAGGAGGGGGAACTGTGGCCTATTCTCACTTCCTGAACCAGAGACAAGGAGGCCAACTGTAGTGCGCCTACAGCTGAGATCAGTTAATCCTGCACAGATCAGGAATCAAATTTAGGACCTCGTGGTCTGCATAGCTCAGCTACTCACTGGAGCCACTTGCTGAGTTTTCTTAATGGTGAGAGATTAGGAGCTGTGAAGGAGCAAAGGGATTTAGGTGCACATGTTCACAAATCACAAAGCTAGCACACAGGTACAAAAAAAAATTGAAAAGGCTAATGGAATGTTGGGCTTTATCTCAAGGGTATTGGAATACAAAAGTGAAGAAGTGATGTTTCCGATGTATAGAACCTTGGTCAGACCTCATCTGGAGTACTCTGTTCAGTTTTGGGCACCGAACCTCAGGAAAGATATACTGGTCCTTGGAAGGGGTACTGCGCAGATTCTGCAGAATGATACCAGGGTTTAAAGGGATTAAATTATGAGGACAGGTTACATAAACTTGGCTTGTATTCCCGAGACTTTAGAAGGTTGAGGGGTGATCTAATTGAGGTCTTAAACAATAAAGAGATTCGATAGGGTAGATAGAGAAGATACTTCCTCTGGTGGGGGAAATCCTGAACAAGGAGGCATAATAAAATTATAATACCGTAATATCATCCGTCTCCACCCCACCTCAGCCCATCCAGTGCTGAAACCCTCATTCATGCTTTTGTTACCTCCATAGCCTCATCCCTTCCTATCTCTAACCTGCTCCAGCCCTACAACTCTCCCCTCCAACTCCGGCCTTGGGCATCCCCACTCCCTTCGCCTCACCACTCGCGGCCGTGCCTTCAGCCATCTGGGCCCTAAGTTCTGGAATTCTCTCCCTAAACTTCTCCACCTCTCTCTCCTCCTTTAAGACACTCCTTAAAACGTCTCTAACCACCTGCCCTAACATCTCCTCCTTTGGCTCGGTGTCAATTATTTTCTGATTACATTCCTGTGAACTGACTTGGGACGTTTTACTACATTAATGACGTTATATAAAGGCAAGTTATTGTTGATGTTAACAAACCACTGGTGCTTCCTTCACCAGCAGCATTCCCCTTTACAGTGAGTGTCTGCAGGTTATTTGGTCATGGGAGGCATAAAATCCAAACCTGTCCTCATCCAGTGCATGCACTTTCCAGCATAAGTCACTGGACATCAATCATGGATAGGAATTCTGGCTGATATTTACTCCTCTCAGTGCTGAAACCAATTGTAGCACAACTGTTGCCCCAGCTTGGACCAGCTAACTAAGCACGGACTCCGAATCAAACCTAGAACCTTCTGGTCCGCATGGCTTAGTGCTACACAAAATAATGTCATTACCCACTAGGCCACTGTAAGAGCTTACGGTCACATTCTGCATCTTCCAATCATGTTGGAATATAATTTCCTTTCGACTTGTGGTGGTACTTCAGCCTCTTATCCGCTTACTCACACAGAATTGATAGAAAATCAATTTTAAGTTCATGACATCCTGCAAGCATATGATGGGACTTCGAGACTCAGGCATTAAAAGTTATAGTAATGGCATTTTGGAATATTCAGAAAATTTTAAATTTCAATACACAAATCAGAAATTATTTATTTCTTCCGATATATATTGGGGTACAGTTAAATGAACACTGGCAACCGCCCAGTACCTCACCAAATTCTTTACATGAGCCTAGACAGTAGATTTTCAACTATAGATGGTTTCACAATCAAATCCAATCCTGTCAAGACAAGTGTATACAGACCCACACATTTAAATTTCCAGCAAGGTTATTCGAATAAGCATGAATCCTGACCGATTCTTTTCTTTCCTAGCCTCGGAGCGCCATGGTCAACCGTAGCACAACAACAGTCACGATGGATGTGATAAGCTAACTCA
Organism: Heptranchias perlo; assembly: GCF_035084215.1. Taxonomy (NCBI): domain Eukaryota; kingdom Metazoa; phylum Chordata; class Chondrichthyes; order Hexanchiformes; family Hexanchidae; genus Heptranchias; species Heptranchias perlo. The sequence goes on along the minus strand of NC_090353.1, from coordinate 16,199,051 downwards.
GCACAGACATGCCTTGATGTAGTAGGCCATAGGGCAGTATGCTTTTTTTTCTAAACTCGTTTGTAATTAAATTAATGGGGGAGGGAAGAGAAAAATGCTGGGCAAGGGAGACAGTACCAAGCTTTTCTTCAGAGTATGAAGTATTAACAAGAGGGTACTCTGCTAATCCATCTAGCTTACTTCATTATTTAGGTCCACGTTCAGGAATTTCTCTACTGCCATGGCACCAAGCCCATCTCTGATTTCTTTGTAAAACATAATCAAAAATACCATAACATTTAATTCAAATCTGTAATTAGATGGAGTATATTACACCGGTAGCAATGAATTACTGAGCTTATTTCAGGAGTGGGAAAGACTCATAAATTTACAAACAGTACACGCATGATTGAATTAGGAGATCTTTCTCATGGACGAAGTATGTGCAACCATACGCCACTATAATACATTATACATTTGAAAGCTTAACTGTGGGGAAATAGATAAAAATCAGGTTTTACAATGAGAGAGGTCACAAGATCCACAAACAGTGCAATAGTTATGCGTTGCAATTACAGTAGTGGTTCAACATATGCATGGTGTATATACAAGTAATATTTTCACAGCTATGTGCCATTCCCCAACAGCACTGGTCCTGTTTTGAGATGGCCCAGCTAAGCCTTGACAGTCACCATCTTTCCCATGCCCAAGAATGACAGGGATACACTAGATGCAAGACTTTCATATACCACATATAAAAATATTGCCTGTTTTGTCCATCGCTCCAGAAACACTATATTATTATAAACGCAAACGTTTAAAAATTGAAAGCTGGTCACCCAATGCTAGATGGTTCTGACCCTGAACCTGAAACTTACACAAGCATTTTCCACTCTGCACAATTCCCTCACCAAACAAACTCTGACCAACCAGAGACAATTAGACTTTATGGCCGTATAGGGATACAAGTTCACTTTAAGACACTAATACTGTGCATCACATGCTATAACACTTTTGTCCTTATAAAACAGTGCATTATCCTATTTACCAAGAATACCACAGGGGATCTACTAGTTCATTACATATTAACATTCACGCCAGACACGTGCCAGGCAATGACCATCTCCAACAAGAGAGAGTCTAACCACCTCCCCTTGACATTCAACGGCATTACCATCGCCGAATTCTCCATCATCAACATCCTGGGGGTCACCATTGACCAGAAACTTAACTGGACCAGCCACATAAATACTATGGCTACAAGAGCAGGTCAGAGGCTGGGTATTCTGTGGCGAGTGACTCACCTCCTGACTCCCCAAAGCCTTTCCACCATCTACAAGGCACAAGTCAGGAGTGTGATGGAATACTCTCCACTTGCCTGGATGAATGCAGCTCCAACAACACTCAAGAAGCTCGACACCATCACGGCAAAGCAGCCCGCTTGATTGGCACCCCACCCACCACCCTAAACATTCACTCCCTTCACCACCGGCGCACAGTGGCTGTAGTGTACCATCTACAGGATGCACTGCAGCAACTCGCCAAGGCTTCTTCGACAGCACCTCCCAAACCCGCGACCTCTACCATCTTGAAGGACAAGGCAGCAGGCACATGGGAACACCACCACCTGCACGTTCCCCTCCAAGTCACACACCATCCTGACTTGGAAATATATCACCGTTCCTTCGTCGCCGCTGGGTCAAAATCCTGGAACTCCCTACCTGACAGCACTGTGGGAGAACTTTCAACACACGGACTGCAGCGGTTCAAGAAGGTGGCTCACCACCACCTTCTCAAGGGCAATTAGGGATGGGCAATAAATGCTGGCCTTGCCAGCGACGCCCACATCCCATGAACGAAGAGAGAAATATCACCGGAAAACAGTGAAATCAAGAGCATAAGTTCCACACACAAAAAAGGTGACAGTTCATGTTACTAATTTCACATTTTCGTTTATTTTCCTGGGGACAATCACAGCAGATTTAAAGATGATAATTGTATTATTAAGTAGTACAACCAGACATTAAGTACTTAGTTTACAAAAAATGTTTCAGTTTAAGCAAAACCTTTGTTATGCAGCTCTTTCATAGAAGTTTAATCTTCCACTGCTGTGAGGAGCAGAAATATTGAATTGATGCCTACTTCACAGAACTTGAAGGGGAAAAATTTAAAGGGCTATGGGGAAAGAGCAGGGGAGTGGGACTAATTCAATTGCTCTTTTAAGAGCCGGCACAGGCACGACGGGCCGAATGGCCTCCTTCTGTGTTGTATCATTCTATAATATGAATTTCCCATTGCAAGTCTCAAAGAAAAAGATGCCAGAGATTACACCCCATCCCTCAATACTTTTTTTTGGAGGGGGGGGGGGTGGAAAATAGAGGGTGAAATCAAGATAAATGCTGCTAAGGGAGATCACCATCTATAACAGCTGACTCCACCACATAGATAGATTGAATTGATGATTTACAGGGGAGCCAAAACAAGACTTATTTTTTTTTAAATGTGGAGGAACGGGGTGGGGGGGGGGGGTGCAGGTACATAAATGAGCTAAAATATAAAGCAACTCAGATTTGCTTTTGAATCTTGCAACCCTAAGGAGACTTAAATTACTACTATCATTAAAATCGCAAATGTGAAACACTGAGTAACTTAGGAAAAGAAACTGCTCCTTACTTACACCCCAAGCACAGAAAGATAGACCAATGGTTTAAATAATAGTGATTTTATTGAAGGATGTGGCTGGTGATAAAACTACCATTCAATAATTCCAAAATTCAATATTAAGAATGGTTTGATTGTACTTTCATGTTAAGAAATGGCTGAGGCTATATCCCACAATCCTCTGTATGCTTGAAGATTATCATCTCCACTTCACCTTTTCTTGTAAGAGCACCATGTTGGTTTGTTTTTAAAACTTATCACAATTAAAGTTTTTGAATTCCTTATAACCATATCTGGGAGCAAGATTAGTGGCAGCAAGTAACTCATTCCATTCTAGAGTTAAGTATTGGGTATCACTTCCAGAACTGTGGCTGTAGGCAGGAAGTGCCATTGCTGACATCTACAGGCTTTTATCATTTTATTTCTGTCCCTACCAGTTTTGCCCTTGAAGAAACAAACTCTTACTGGGAAAGTTCCAAAAAAAACCATGAGCCCTCCAGTATCACCCCAAGTAGCTATTCTGTGTGTGCAAATCCAGATAAGTGTCATCACACTATTTGACGATGAATGGCACTACAGCTGAGCCATATCCTACTCAAGCATCCTCTAGCAAGGGCACTGGATAGCAGCTGATTTTGTTCCTCTCTAGCCCAGGAATGCTAAGATCAACTGCAGCGCCCAAAAACAGTGAACAAAAAGCAAAAATACTGCAGATGCTGGAAATATGGAAAAACACAAAATGCTGGAAACACTCAGCTCGTCATACTATGGGGACAACAGACAAACCAACGTTTCAGATGTGTACCCTTCCTCAAAGTTGAAAAATAAAAAGGTGGCAGGCATATTATCAAAAGAGGGGGGAAATATATATTTAAAAAAACAAATCCAGAGAAGAATCAGGAGTGGAATGGTGCAACAGATCATCTCAGTAAAAGTCACTCAATGCTCTCCACCCAGTACTGAAGGTCTATTTATATAGATTTTGTTTTAATCTACAAGCTGCTCAAAACTAAATTATCACCCGGACAGGTACTTCAGTACTGTGTGGGCTTTTTGCATATGGTTTAGAGACCATCAGATCATTTCCTGCTTTTTGCCCAGGTAAAGATATTTTATAAAGTCATTTATACGCTGTAAGAGAAAAAAATATATACATATAGAAACAATGGGGAACAGGGGGAGAAAGAGAGAAAGAAAAAAGTGAGAAGGAGAGAAAAAAAGTGAGAAAAGGCTAACTACGAACACACAAGCAGAGAACAAACTCCAAGGTCAAGTTATAGAGTAAACAGCAGCTGAATTGAAGATATAGTACGATCTCTCTCTCAGCTCTGGTCAGTTCATGGAGAGGTCCAGTGTGGGTGCAGGAAACCCAAGAGACAGTGCAGACACATTACCACAGATACAGCAGGCAATTGGAAACCAGAATCACAGCGATCCCAGTGCCACCGTCCCCCCGATAATGAAGAAAAATGGTCAGCAACTTCGATAAAAAGGTATGCCCTTGTAAAGAGATTTTACCTTGAGGGAATAGCAGGCACAATTCAAAGCCTCACAAAAATAATTCACCTCACCTTCAGAGTTCTGATGGTTTTGCAATTGCACATTCTTTAGGGGTTTTGGACCTGTACTAGATTATAAATCTCCTGCTCTGGATTACCAGTTACATGCATCTTTGTGCTGTCATGCATAATCACACAAGCGTGCAGATGCACAGAACCAATCCACGTCATTACAGGCGGTCCTGTATGTATTTTTTTCTAAATTATCAATCTGTATCTTTAGTAATAACACCTATAAAAAACCATGGAGAAGTTAAGTTTTGTTGCAACATACACGATCATGCCAATGTCACTGATACAGTTCAGGCTTGCTCCCAACACTGCCGCTCACAGCAAAAATGTAGTTTCCATAAGCAGAGGCTCATAGTAAGCAGCAGTCAACATGGCATCAGAAGGTGAAGATCATGCCTGACAAACAAACCTCTTGGACTTTGAGAAAGTGACAATTCAAGTGGATTGTAGGAAACACTGACATGATGTATCCAGATTTTCAAAAGGTATTTCAAAAAGTTCCACATAAAAGACTAATTAAGCTCAAAACTGAAGGGATTCAAGGTCAAATCTGGGGAATGGATCAGAAACTGGCTGAAGGGTCAAAAACAACAGTTGCTTGTTGGACGGGATATGTCGGGTGGGGGGTGGTGGAGGGGAAAGAGTTCTGAGTAGGGTGCACCTGGAGCTAATTGTTAGAACCACTACTGTTTTGAATGTACATCAATCACTTGGATTCAGAAACTTAAGTCAGTCAAATTTGTAGATGATACTAAACTAGAAACAAAAAATCAGAAATTACAGAATTAGTTGGACAATATACGTACATGTGCAGAATGAGAAATTTAGTGCTGACAAGTGTAAGCTATTGTCCATAAGAAGGAAAAATGTGCACCACAGTATTCCACGAATGGTGTTGAAATAGCTGAGGAAGAAATCAAGAGACCTAGCAAATTTGACATTCAACATGTCAAACCAATACAGAGCTGCAATCAATAAAGCCAAAAGAAGATTGAAGTACATGTTCAGAACAGTAGAATGTGTCAAAGGAAGTGATCAAACTGTATCATGCTCTGGTCAGACCATTCCTCCAGTATAGTCCCAACTTTTGGTTCCCAAGAAACAAACAAAGGAGATGTTCAGATATTGGAGGCAGAGCAGAGAAGCACTACATAACTCATTCCTTTGGCAGGAGGAATCAGTCATGAAGACTAAGAAACTTGAACTTTTCAACCTAGAAACAACATTTTGCATTTATAATCGCACCTTTTAACACAGAAAAGTGCCCACAGTTGTTCAGAGGTGTAACAAAAAATTAACACCCAACCAAAGAAAGAAAGATTAAGAGTGATGGTCGAAGAGGTAGGGTCTAAGGAAGGTCTTAAAAAAGGAGGTTGGTATGGCAAGGGAATTTCAGAGCTTGAGGCATTAAAGAGGTGATCGTATAGAGGTACACAAGTTAGTTAACGAAATGGAAAAGGTAAATCTGGAATATTACTTTAAATAAAAACTGCAAGAGGACAAGGAACACAGGTTCAAACTGGTAAAATGGTAAATTTAAGACCATCAGGAAGTTCTTCACACACTGATCAAAATATGGAATGAACTTCTAAGACAGTAGTAGAGGTTACAATCTTGGTATCATTTAAGGAACAATTGGATGCTGGGGCGGGGGGGGGGGGGGGTTCTTTCTGGATGAATAAATTAAGATGGGTCAAATGACCTTTCTCATCCATGATGATCTTATGAATCTAACAGAGATTTCCAAAACTGACAGAATACTGAAAGACTGTTTCCAGTGGTTGGCAAATTGATAAGTCCGCAAAAAAAAGGATTAGGATTTGATTAAGGGGGAAGTTAGAAGAATTTTTTCAGAGCATTATTAGGACAAGGAATTGCTTACCATAAGTAGCTATTGAAGCAAAGATAAAATAATTGAAAAGGGAATTTTATAAGTAATATAAAAATATAATGAGTATGGGGAAAGGGCAGGGAATTTAGTGTAGATCATTCCAATTAAGAGCATGCACAACTTTGGCATGATGGTCCAAATAACCCCTCTCAGCTATATTTTCTATGAAAAGAGCCTCCTGATGTTAAATTGTACATACATAACGCAAATGACTATGAAGTTCAGATTTCATGGGAAGCAACCTACTCCTAATCCCACGTTCCTATGAACCTGAAAGATCAACAGGTCCCAAATCTTGTCTTGCTGTACATTAATGTGAAAGCATTATGATCTTCCAACCAAACAATTCCCCTAAAGTTTCAGCCAAAGAATCTGAATTTGTCTATTCCGCAGTCTGTTGATCGGCATACGTTAACATTTCAAAGCGACTGACTTGTCACTGCCCGTGTTCAGAAATTAAATCAAATATTGCTAAGGACATCAACAAAGGAAATCCCGTCAGGACAGATGCTTCTTATTGAATATCTGATAGATCTAGTTCGTTTCACAAACTGATCCCCTTGCTTCAGAAATAATGAGCTTCCTTCAGAGATAGAGATGGCTGTTCCAATTGTTATATTTTTAGATACACAGGGCAAATGTAAATTCAGAAATCACCCATTCGGTCAGTCATAACATCAATACACTCACAGAAAACCAGTCTCCACTTTTCAAATTGGCCTCCAAGAGCCTACAGGAAGTATGGCGACCGGTTACAATATAAATCAAGGGATGAGAGGAACTACATGGAGGTAACTAATCTGTTTAGCAATGCTCTCCTGGTACCCGATGACTAAGGATAGAAAAAATTGCAATCCACTTGTTTGATCTGTAACTTGTCCAGTCTTGTGCATTCTTTTATTAGAGGTATTATGGAATATATTTCCTAGACACAAACGAGCCAGATGGATCACAATGGTCTTTTCCGGTCCTGTACATTCCTATGACTACGAACATTAAGATAAAAGTGCTTGTACCTACACCAACAATTGTTGGTAAATTTCATAATTTTTCAGAATAGAAAACAGGCACGCTCTGCACGCAGAACGTTGATAGGTAAAATTTGCTAAATTAATAATTTAGAAATGGTTCAGGGTTAACGCGTTGTACTTAAATTAGCTTTTAGGATAATAGAACTAATAATTCAAATTTATATTTCTTCTCTCTTTCACATGTTTTTGTGAGGTATCATTAATTAGCCATCTCAATTTTCCGCAAAGACAGAGCTCTACCAGTTATGCCAAGAATGGAAATGTTATACTCTGTAGTACAGGTCTGTGCAATATCAAGGTTCTTTAAGTCAGGCCGAGTGATACACAAAACCTTCTCATTTGAAATGTATCACTAGCAGGATTTCTCCAGGGATGCAGTTTGGAAACTGTGACAATCCCATGAGATTCTGTTTCTTGGAAACCACCTCCAATGGGCACACTGCTGTTGCTTGTCAGGAATCATCATTTGTTTTGACATCAAATTTTAATCCAGGATTAAAAGATCATCTATCATCCAAATAAACGAACATTCATTGGGATAACAATATGCTACAATTACATACCAATGTTTTACACATTTTAAACATGAAACCAAAGGAGAACAGTTGAGGGAAATTTGTAGAAGTATTTTATTTCCTTTTTTGTTGACCATCACATCTTCAGCAGACCGAGGAAGTATATCAATTTTTAGTATATATAAAAAGACAAGATTTATTTATCCAATCCCCTTCTCTGCAGTAAAAATTCATTATCTTTTATGATTTCACTACTCGCCAGCTTGAATTTCCAGTGAAACAAATATTTCACTCTTCAGAAAAACAAACAAAGCAAATTTAAGTTTGTCGTCAAAAGCCTAAAAATCTGGATTATTTTAGAGCATCTTTAAAAGGGTATTGCCAGCAGTAGCCTATAAAAAAAAATCTAAATTGCTTAATCAATCCCATTTCTTTTTACGGGGGATAAATTATTGTTTAAATAGCCAGTTAAAGGGGAACCATGCCGAGATACAGGCCCAAGAAATAGTCAACGGAGCAGAACTAACACACACAGTCTAAATGACTTGACCATTGTGGGAACTTTCTCTGCACAACAACAACTTGCATTTATATGGCGTCGTTAACGTAGTAAACGTCCAAAGGTGCTTCACAGGAGCGTTACCAAAAAAATTTGACACTGAGCCACATAAGGGGCTAAGGGAGGGAATTCCAGAGCTTTGGGCCTAGGCAGCTGAAGGCACAGTTACCAATGGTGGAGCGATTAAACTCTGGGATATGCAAGAGGTAAGAATTGGTGGAGCGCAGAGATCTCGAAGGGTTGTAGGGCTGGAGGAGGTTACAGGAGATTACAGGAGATAGGGAGGGGAGAGGTCATGAAGCGATTTGAGAACAAGGATGAGAATTTTTAAAACCGAGGCGTTCCCGGATCGAGAGCCAATGTAAGTCAGCGAGCACACCCATTTCTTCCCAAATTTATACACTGACGTAAGGACCATCAGCTCAGTTCCCTCATAAATCTTTGAGCTGTACTGCTCCCAGCAAGTTCTCATGATCATGCGACAGCATCACCATTTAAACAAATATATTCAAAATACAGCCATAGTTACTTGAACTTGTTTGTTGCCACTGTCTTTAAACATTTTTTTCTTTACTGTGTGTGAATCAACGAAGGCACAGATGCATCGTTTCCAGACAGGCTTCTGTCAATGTGTCCCAAATTCAAAGACGCTATATAAATGCAAGTTGTTACAAAATAAAACAAAAACATATGGGCAGTTCATCTCATTTAAACCTTTTATACCATTATAACTATTTTTAAAAAAGAGTGGGGTCATTTGACTGAAATTTGAAGTTGTTAAGAAACCAGACAGGCTGTTACACCTTTGGGATACAACAGTAACACTGCACAAAGCCATATTCAACTTTAGGTCCATTTCGCTTTGACCACTGAAGAGGTGACAGGGTGAATGGAAATATAGTGGAAAGAGGAGTGCTGTTGAAAGAAGAGGATGCTGAAAAATTTGGGGCAGTGCTTGTAAGGGGGATTAATGGAAGAAACTGTGATCAATAAACTGTAGAGGGCAAATAAGAAGATAGTCAGGGGAGGGAAAAGTGGAAGGAAAAAGTAAGGATGAGATTAAATTCGACAGCAAAAGATTAGTAAATAAAAATGACAGATGTGAAAAGACACATTAGCACAATGATGGTAAGGTGGCACATAAGTAGTCAGAATGCAGAACTAAACATCATTTGCATGTAGGATAAGTTTAAGTTTTGGTAATCGCCACATCATGCCAAAAGAAAACAGGTTACTCTTTTACTTTCATCAAGGTGAAAGTCGGTCAGTATTAGGGAATGAAAGACTTTTGCACTTCTAAAATCCAGTATCAAGCATTCCCACCTGCATGGTACAGCTCCCTATATTCTGACCCAAGAGTGTGCCTTCAACCCAAACAGTGTTATTTTTAACCCATTTCTTTGTAATTCTTTACAATGAAAGTGAGATTGCCAATTCTTTCTGCACGCTAGGCCTGTTTCCACTATGAACTGATCGAAACTATAAACTAATTTTCTCCAAGATTCTAACAGCCACCAGAGGAATACCTTAATCGCTTTTGCTGGGCTGGATTCAAACCCAGGTTCCCTAGGTGAAAAGAAATTTGCTAACCCACTATGCCAGTTGAGTACTATAATAAAAATAGAAGTACCATCACACACCCTGATTCTAGGCCAATTGGACGGTGTGTAAAACTCCTATAGTTTCATGAGTGGGGTGTTGAGATTAACTGATCTGAAATGGTTTGATTTCCAGGTTAACAAAAATACAACAAGGTCAAAATGCAATAAATCATTAACCATTATAGACATATTTCAACATGAATAGTTACATTTTGTTTCCTGACAAAATTAGTCAATGGATAACCAAGAATAGGAATAGGTCAATGTTTTAGGTGCAACCCTTCAGCAGAATAAAGGAATCTGTGGTTTCTCTGTGGCTGAGATAGATTTTTTGGACTCTAGGGGAAATCAAGGGATATGGGGATCGGGTAGGAAAGTGGAGTTGAGGTCGAAGATCAGCCATCATCTGACTGAATGGCGGAGCAAGCTTGAGGGGCCGTGTGGCCTACTCCTGCTCCTATTTCTTATCCTTCTAACCTTACCCAAGAAAGGATATACTTGCCATAGAGAGAGTGCAGCGAAGGTTCACCAGACGGATTCCTGGGATGGCAGGACTGTCGTATGAGGAGACATTGGGTTGACTCGGCCTGTATTCACTCGAGTTTAGAAGAACGAGAGGGGATCGCATTGAAACATAAAATTCTGACAGGGCTAGACAGACTGGATGCAGGGAGGATGTTTCCCCTGGCTGGGGGGTCCAGAAGGAGGGGTCACAGTCTCAGGATATGGGGTAGGACATTTAGGACTGAGATGAGGAGAAATTTCTTCACTCAGAGGATGGTGAACCTGTAGAATTCTCTACCACAGAAGGTTGTGGAGGCCAAGTCACTGAATATATTTAAGAAGGAGATAGATAGATTTCTAGACACAAAAGGCATCAAGGGGTATGGGGAGAGAGCGGGAATATGGTATTGAGATAGAGGATCAGCCATGATCATACTGAATGGCAGAGCAGGCTTGAAGGGCCAAATGGCCTACTCCTGCTCCTATTTTCTATGTTTCTGCTGGTAAAAGAGAGAGAATTGTGGCAAAAGGGCAAGTGTGTCCACTCTTGGAAGGTAAAATTCTTCTTTGATAACTCTAGCAAAGAACATAAGAAATAGCAGGAGTAGGCCATATGGCCCCTCGAGCCTGCTCCGCCATTCAATCAGATCATGGCTGATCTTCAACCTCAACTCCACATTCCTGCCAGATCCCCATATCCCTTGATTCCCCTGGAGTCCAAAAATCTATCGAGCTCAGCCTTGAATATACTCAACGACTCAGCATCCACAGCCCTCTTCGGTAGAGAATGCCAAAGATTCACCACCCCGAGTGAGGAATTGCATCCTCATCTCAGTCTTAAATGGCTGATCTCATATCCTGAGACTATGCCCTCTCGTTCCAGACTTTCCACCCAGGCGAAACAACCTCTCAGCATCTACCCTGTCAAGCCCTCTCAGAATCTTATCTGTTTCAATGAGATCACCTCTCATTCTTCTAAGCTCCAGCGTATAGGCCCATTCTACTCAATCTCTCCTCACAGGACAACCCTCTCATCCCAGGAACAAATCTAGTGAACCTCCGTTGCACCGCCTCTAAGGCAAGTATATCCTTCCTTCGATAGGGAGACCAAAACTGTACACTGAACTCCAGGTGAGGACTCAACAAAGCCCTGTACAATAGTAAGACTTCCTTACTCTTGTACTCCAACCCTCTTGCAATAAAGGCCAACATACCATTTGCTTTCCTAATTGCTTGCTGTACCTGCATGCTATCTTTTTGTGTTTCTTGTACGAGGACACCCAAGTCTCTCTGAACACCAACACTTTAATAGTTTCTCACCGTTTAAAAAATATTCTGTTTTTCTATTCCTCCTACCAAAGTGAATAACCTCACATTTCCCCAAATTGTACTCCATCTGCCACCTTCTTGCCTACTCACTTAACCTGTCTATATCCCTTTGTAGACTGTGTCCTCCTCACAGCTTACTTTCCCACCTAGCTTTGGAGCAGCACCCACCTAGAAGTTGTAATACACAACAAGATTTCCTGTTTTTTTAGATCCATTTTTAGTGAAGTTGTGAACAGGACAAATTTGATTCTCATTGCTGTTATTTCCCCATCTCCCCTGAAAGCACTGGCTCCTGCTGGAAGAGGATTCTAGCCACGCTCCCAAGTGATCGTTAGTCACATGTGGTCTGGACATTGAGCTTAAATAGGCTATTCAAGCTCAGGGTGTTCTATAGATTTTGTATGCAGTTTGGAATGACTACTCTCATACTGGAGTGTATTGGTAACTTTCTATTGTTTCACACGACTGCAACTTTCGCATTATGAATGTCAAGTAATGCAATCAATTCTTCTCTTCGACCGTAATTACCTGCGCACCCCAATCCTGTTGCACTATTTTCTATTATACTGCATCTTTAAATATAATTTTGTATAATTTCTTGTATACTTAATCCACTAAGTTTTAATGCTTGCACATTCTTCTTGTGTGATCCTCAATTCAACAACTTGTGCTCCACACACGCTGGATGACATCTCCTTCCACCACCTGTACTTCCTGCTGTATTGTGTACCCGTAACCAGATGAGAAATTTAAAGACCCAAAAGGATTTTTGCAGTGAAATGGGCTGAGAGAACTAGTGTCACAACTAAATTATTTTAGACATCATTTAGCCTTTTCTGGAGTAAGTTGTGTGGGGAGTGGAATAGGTTGGTAAAGAACCCCCAGTCTCCATTCCCACCCATGGGTTTTACCAGGAGTCTCATGTTACAACTTAAGCAACTAAACCACAGGAACCAAAATCAAATTAACTGCTTCAACTCTTAAACCCACTGCTTCGTGTGAATGCAGCGTGATCTCTTCACCGCCCCCCCCCCCAGTTCAAAACTAGGCGTTGATCAGGCCTGCAAATAATTGGGTCTAGCTTGAACATACAAGTAGCAATCAAAATCCGGATTTTTGCTGCTTGCTTTTTTTGATTTGAGAATAATTAAGCAGCCACCCTTCCTCACAACCTAATGTATCACCCCCACCTCGGCCTGCAAACATTATGCAATCAAAATGCAATAGCTTCACAAACTATACTGTGCATGTGACCGTAAAGTTAAAAGCACAATGAAAATGATATTAAATAAGGGAAGTGTTTCATGGGAATCCCAAACATCATGCCAACACACAAAGGGCGCGCGTGCGCACAACTCATCGGCCCCATAACAACCCCTTTTCCCTACTCGAGCCCGGGCCTGACCCCTCCCCCTCCCGGCGGTACCCCCCAACACTGAAATAACAACATTAACCTTCAACAGCACGAAGAACTCGAACATTCTCCGGAAGGATGGGGGAAACACCCTGGCGTAAGTCACGGCCATCTTGAAGAAGAGTGCGTGGAACAGCCGGTCCCGGACATTGATGAGCGGGTTCGGGTTCAGGTTGTTGTTCCTCACCCGGTTGGGGTTGTTGGGCTGATTCTCCGACATTTCCCTCAACTCGAACGGACGATCAGAAAAAAAAACCTTAAAATAACGAGTTTTTGAGTTTCCGTTCCGACAGTGCTGTCAAAAATACCCCCACACATCGGAACCGGACTAATTTTTACAGTTCCCCCCCCCCCTCCCCAAGATCTGTCCAAACCCGCCGCTTCCCACACTGCACCGCGCACAGTCCACCTCCCAACGATAGCGCCCTCGCAGGCTGGGAGGAGTTACACCCGAAGTTGCCTGCTGCCGCCCATAGCGGCGGTCAGATTCCTACAAACTGCGCCTCTAGCAGGCGCGGAGGAGTTACTGCACCTTACACCCTGCATCACATGTAAAAGCAAAGATAGGTGGGGGCATCTCACTGTTTATAGAATCGTACAGCGCAGAAGGACGCCCATCGTGCCTGTGTTGGCTCATTGAAAGAGCTAACCAACTATCCCCACTCCCCTGCTCTTTCCACGTAGCCCTGCAAAATGTTTCTTTTGAAAGTTACTATTGAATGTGCTTCCATCACCCTTACAGGCAGCGCATTCCAGATCGTAACAACTCGCTATGTAAAAAAAATTCTCACCCCCCTCTGGTTCTTTTGCCAATTACCTTAAATCTGTGTCCTCTGATTACTGACCCTCCTGCCAGTGGAAACAGTTTCTCCCTATGACCTCTATAAAAACCCCTCAAAATTTTGAACTCCTCAATTAATCTCCCCTTAACCTTCGCTGCTCTAAAGAGAACAATCCCAGCTTCTCTAATCTCTCCACATAACTGAAGTTCCTCATCTCCTCTGCACCCTCTCCAAGGCCTTAACATCCTTCCTAAAGTGTAATGCCCAGAATTGGACACAACATACCAGCTGAGGCTTAACCAGTGATTTATAAAGATTTAGCATAACTTCCTTGCTTTTGTACTGTATGCCTCTATTCATAAAGCCAAGGATTCCATATACTTTTAAAAAAAAAATAGCCTGAGCAACTTGTCCTACCACAGATATGTGTACATTTACCCCCAGGTCTCTGTTCCTGCACCCCCTTTGGAATGGCACCATTTAGTTTATATTGCCTCTCCTCATCCTTCCAAAATGCATCACTTCACACTTTTCTGCATTAAATTTCATCTGCCATGTGTTAAATACATACATACATACATAACCACCCACCCCTGGGGGACACCATTGTATACTTCCCTCCTGTCTGAAAAACAACCGTTCACCACTACTCCTTGCTTTCTGTCCCTTAGCCAATATTGTATCCACACTGCCCCTTTAATTTTGCTCCAAGCCTATTATGTTGTACTTTATCAAACACCTTTTGAAAGTCCATATACACAACAACAAACGTTGTAGGAGGTTTTTTTTAAATATCAAAATTATTGCAAAAATAGATTGTACTAACTCTACATAAAGCAAAATACTGCAGTTGTTGGAAATCTGAAATAAAAACAGAAAATGCTGGAAATACTCAGCAAGTCAGGCAGCTTCTGTGGAGGAAGAGAGTAAAAGTTTCAGGCCAATGACCTTTCGTCAGAACTGGAAGAAGTGAGTGAAATATTTAACAGTCTTTAAGCAAGTACAGAGCCAGGCGGGGGCGGGGGGAAAAGAACAAAAGGGAAGGTCTGTGATTGGGTGGAGGGCAAGGGTGGTTAAATGACAAAAGGGATGATGGTTCAAGGCAAGTGGTAATAATGGGACAAGAAACAAAAGATGGGTCTAGAGGAGCTGTAAATGGCAACAGCAGAATCCCTCTCACTTTACAATGTCTACAAAATTATTTTTAAGTTTCCATTATAGAAACTATTTTGTTGACATGGTAAAACAACAACTTGCATTTATATAGCGCCTCTAACGTAATAAAATATCCTAAGGCACTTCACAGGAGTGTTATCAAACAAAATTTGACACTGAGCCATATAAGGCGATATTAGGACAGGTGACCAAAAGCTTGGTCAAAGTGGTAGGTTTTAAGGAACGTCTTAACAAGGAGGAGAGATAGGTGGAGGGGTTTAGGGAGGGAATTCCATAGCTTAGGGCCTTGGCAGCTGAAGGCATGGACACCAATGGTGGAGCGATTAAAGTCAAGGATGCAAAAGAGGTCTGAATTGGAGGAGCGCAGAGATCTCAGAGGGTTGTAAGAGGTGAGAGATAGGGAGGGACGAGGCTATGGAGGGATTTGAAGACAAAGATGCAAATTTTTTTTTTAAATGGAGGGGTTGCTAGACTGGGAGCCAATGTTGGTCGGCGAACACGGGGGTTAACCGGACTTGGTGTGAGTTGGGATATGGGCAGCAGAGTTTTGGATGAGAACAAGTTTACCGAGGGTGGAAGGTGGGAGGCCAGCCAGGAGAACATTGGAAGAGTCATTTATGAATAATATTTGTATATGCAGTGTTTCTGCTGTTTTATTTCTTACACTGTCTGCTATTTGAGTTTAAAATAACTGAGTTAATACCTCATCTAAAATAGCAGAGAGGGATTCCAGACAAACATGTTCAGTACAGGTAGCCATTATCCTCAATGCAATTTCAAGGTCTGAGTGTTCTATTTACTGTCGTCGTGAGAGGCTTTTATATCCCTTCAGAGGGTCTGGCAATCTGCTGCAGGAGAGTGACAGATTTAAATACAACTGACAGATTTGAAGGTGAGGATGTTTTATTGCAACTGTTCCTTGGTTACGATACATTCTCATATTCTACCGATACAATCCTGGGGTGATGTCTGCAAGGAGACCTTAGAGTATGGAAGCTCAACCTTTCCTATACTCTGCCTTTGTCGAGGTGCATTTCTGAAGGGCTAACAATTACCCCATTTTCAGTAATTAGCTTACTGGATTTAATATGGTTCACAATAGGTTCCACCAAGGGGTAGAGGCCTAGACTCCTGCAGAAATTCCCACAGTATAGTTAGAGATTCGTCCCAATCTAACAGAGCCTTGAAACAATGTCAATAGGCTAGGGTTGCTGCTGAAGAAGTGAGTTGCAGAGCACCTCTTCTCCCCCTCCCTGCTCTGGCAGTTGCCCGAGATGTTCCTGTAGTGACGTGGGTACCTGCCCATGAAATTCAAATGAGATAACCTATCCCTGATTCCAGATAGGGTCAGCGGTGGAGGTTCCCAGCTGGCTGATTCCCAGCAGGGATCAATACCCCGTGGATTTGTGGAGCTTAGATAGGATATAAAAATCTCTGAAAATTTAGTAAACAAAGGTTTGGTTTCAGTCAGTTTTATCTTCTTTCTATATAGTTCCTATCATATAATGATGCATAGTTTCCCTCAGGCAAGGAGTGAAGCAAAGTCTTTGCTCCTCAACAAGTATTAGAATTTGGAAAATTCTTGGCCTGTTTCAAACTCCAGTATTTATCCTCCTACGTGTCTAACCCATCACTTCTATTACTCCCTATTGAAGTAGAATTTTCCAGATCTCCTCCACCATACTTCACTTTATTGTAACAATCCTAAAAGACTGGACTGAGCTGTGATAATGTGGAGTTGTGGCTCATGCTTCCCTTGGGAAGGAAGGAGGAAGTTGAGTACATAAGGCAAAACCCAGAAAGTTCAGTGGAGAGGGGGAAAGGGGGAGGTGGAAGGTGAAGTGTTGTTGCAGATGCTGACATATCAATGTTATCAATTATTAAATATACTCTGTTCTGTAACCATAACCATGTTTGGAGTTTTGTCAGGAAGACCATGCTATCTGGTACTTAGTTGGAGCTTCACACTATATATGACTGATAGTGGTGAACCAATATCTCACATCAGTGTCACATATCCTGACACATATATGTCAGTCAGGAGGGAGTGGCCCTGGGAGTCCTCAACATTGACTCTGGACCCCATGAAATCTCATGGCATCAGGTCAAACATGGGCAAGGAAACCTCCTGCTGATTACCACCTACCATCCTCCCTCAGCTGATGAATCAGTCCTCCTCCATGTTGAGCACCACTTGGAGGAAGCACTGAGGGTAGCAAGGGCACAGAATGTACTCTGGGTGGGGGACTTCAATGTCCATCACCAAGAGTGGCTCGGTAGCACCACTACTGACCGAGCTGGCCGAGTGCTGAAGGACATAGCTGCCAGACTGGGCCTGCGGCAGGTGGTGAGCGAACCAACAGGAGGGATAAACCTACTTGACCTCGTCCTCACCAATCCTCCTGTCGCAAATGCATCTGTCCATGACAGTATTGGTAGGAGTGACCACCGCACAGTCCTCGTGAAGATGAAGTCCCGTCTTCGCACTGAGGACACCATCCAACGTGTTGTGTGGCACTACCACCGTGCTAAATGGGATAGATTCAGAACAGATCTAGCAGCTCAAAACTGGACATCTATGAGGCACTGTGGGCCATCAGCAGCAGCAGAATTGTATTCAAGCACAATCTGTAACCACATGGCCTGGCATATTCCTCACTCTACCATTACCAACGAAGCAGGGGATCAACCCTGGTTCAATGAGGAGTATAGAAGAGCATGCCAAGAGCAGCACCAGGCGTACCTAAAAATGAGGTGTCAACCTGGTGAAGCTACAACTCAGGACTACATGCATCCTAAACAGCGGAAGCAACATGCTATAGACAGAGCTAAGCGATTCCACAACCAATGGATCAGATCAAAGCTCTGCAGTCCTGCCACATCCAGTCGTGAATGGTGGTGGACAATTAAACAACTAACGGGAGGAGGAGGCTCTGTAAACATCCCCATCCTCAATAATGGCGGAGTCCAGCACGTGAGTGCAAAAGACAAGGCTCAAGCGTTTGCAACCATCTTCAGCCAGAAGTGCCGAGTGGATGATCCATCTCTGCCTCCTCCCGATATCCCCACCATCACAGAAGCCAGTCTTCAGCCAATTCGATTCACTCCACGTGATATCAAGAAACGGCTGAGTGCACTGGATTCAGCAAAGGCTATGGGCCCGGACAACATCCCGGCTGTAGTGCTGAAGACGTGTGCTCCAGAACTAGCTGCACCTCTAGCCAAGCTCTTCCAGTACAGCTACAACACTGGCATCTACCAAACGATGTGGAAAATTGCCCAGGTATGTCCTGTCCACGAAAAGCAGGACAAATCCAATCCGGCCAATTACTGCCCCATCAGTCTACTCTCAATCATCAGCAAAGTGATGGAAGGCGTCGTCGACAGTGCTATCAAGTGGCACTTACTCACCAACAACCTGCTCACCGATGCTCAGTTTGGGTTCCGCCAGGACCACTCGGCTCCAGACCTCATTGCAGCCTTGGTCCAAACATGGACAAAAGAGCTGAATTCCAGAGGTGAGGTGAGAGTGACTGCCCTTGACATCAAGGCAGCATTTGACCGAGTGTAGCACCAAGGAGCTCTAGCAAAATTGAAGTCAATGGGAATCAGGGGGAAAACTCTCCAGTGGCTGGAGACATACCTAGCACAAAGGAAGATGGTAGTGGTTGTTGGAGGCCAATCATCTCAGCCCTAGGGCATTGCTGCAGGAGTTCCTCAGGGCAGTGTCCTGGGCCCAACCATCTTCAGCTGCTTCATCAATGACCTTCCCTCCATCATAAGGTCAGAAATGGGGATGTTCGCTGATGATTGCACAGTGTTCAGTTCCATTTGCAACCCTTCAAATAATGAAGCAGTCCGAGCCCACATGCAGCAAGACCTGTTCAACATCCAGGCTTAGGCTGATAAGTGCCAGGCAATGACCATCTCCAACAAGAGAGCGTCTAACCAACTCCCCTTGACATTCAACGGCATTACCATCACCAAATCCCCCACCATCAACATCCTGGGCAGGGGTCACCATTGACCAGAAACGTAACTGGACCAGCCATATAAATACAATGGCTACGAGAGCAGGTCAGAGGCTGGGTATTCTGTGGCGAGTGACTCACCTCCTGACTCCCCAAAGCCTTTCCACCATCTACAAGGCACAAGTCAGGAGTGTGATGGAATACTCTCCACTTGCCTGGATGAGTGCAACTCCAACAACACTCAAGAAGCTCGACACCATCCTGGACAAAGCAGCCCGCTTGATTGGCACCCTATCCACCACCCTAAACATTCACTCCCTTCACCACCGGCACACAGTGGCTGCAGTGTGTACCATCCACAGGATGCACTGCAGCAACTCGCCAAGGCTTCTTCGACAGCTCCTCCCAAACCCGCGACCTCTAGAAGGACAAGAGCAGCAGGCACATGGGAACACCACCACCTGCACGTTCCCCTCCAAGTCACACACCATCCTGACTTGGAAATATGTCGCCGTTCCTTCATCGTCGCTGGGTCAAAATCCTGGAACTCCTCACCTAACAGCACTGTGGGAGAACCTTCACCACACGGACTGCAGCGGTTCAAGAAGGCGGCTCACCATCATCTTCTCAAGGGCAATTAGGGATGGGCAATAAATGCCGGCCTCACCAGTGACGCCCACATCCCATGAATGAATAAAGAAAAATCTGACCATTCACGCATCTGCTTCAAACACAAAACTATACAATGGAATAAATAGGTTATTTCCCAAGGGATCCATTAAATCAAGGAAAAAAATCCCATTTGGTCTTTTGATCAAAAGATATTTTCTGAACTTTAAGTGAAGCAAACAAATCAAATTTTGTGACAACTCTTCATAGGATACAGAATATAAGGTACAGTGTAATAAAAGGTGATTCTCAATTAGCAGTTTACAGTGCTTGGATACAGTTCCAGTGGTATCGGCAACCTTCCAGTACCCCACCATTCTTCAACTGTGAACATAGATGATAAATGTAGCAGGGTATTCAGGCACATAGGGCCAAATCTTGAGATTATCTGGCATCCACATATGCATTTTCCAGCAGGGGTTCATGGGCTAGTGATCAGCTGTCTTGACTGGTTTTACCCTTCCCTAAACCCAGGGTGCTGAGGCCAATTATTGCCCAGCACAGGTAAATAGGAAAAAAAATTCTACCAGAATGTAGTCAGAATCGAGGTGAGGTGCTGGAAATCAGTCAGCATCTGTTGAACCTACATCTCGGTGTGAGTCAGCACCTTCAGGAGAGGACAGGAGAAAATTGAGGGGCAGGAAGGGAGAAAAGGGAAATATATTTTTAGTACTTGTATCAAACATAGATAACCCTTCATTAACCAAAACCACTCCCCACAGTGAGATTCCATTAACACCTTACCCTGAAATAAATGTTAGTTTTCCACCAGCTTGTACCTTATGCTGCAAATGGTGCACAGGTTAAATACTTGGAAAAACCCACACACAAATTTGTGCCAGACTGCGTTACCATGTTTCCAGGTGTCTGGAAAGGGAGTGTCTGCGGTAGAAACATTGCACTTACTGTTGCTCTGTTGTGTTTGTTACTGAGGGAGTGTACCAAGTAATTTCTAAATAACCTTACAAACTGCCTGTCTGTAAACTAACAGCACCCGACCCACTTCTTTTCACACCTACTCAGCCAAGTTAATCTAGTTTCTGGAAAGACAGTCTGATGTAATGTTACACTGCACCAGGGAACATTCTGAAGGACGTGCGATAAGATTGTTTCAACAACTTTTAAGGGATACAAGAACCTACGTAAATTACCTGGGAGCTGCCATCAAAAAACAGAGGTGAAGTTCACCACGGATTACATTGCGACCTGGGAAACATGTAACAGATCTGCTGTTTCTTAGGTGTCAGCCGTGGCTCAGTGGGTAGCACCCTTGCCTCCAAGTCAGAAGGTTGTGAGTTCAAGTCCCATTCCAGAGATTGGAGCACATAAACCAGGCTGCACTGTCTGAGGTGATGTCTTTCAGATGAGACGTTAAACCAAGGCCTCGTCTGCCCTCTCAGATGGGTGTAAAAGATCCCATGGCACTACTTTGAAGAGTAGGGGAGTACTGGTCAATATTTATCCCTCAACCAACATCACTAAAACAGACGATCTGGTCATTATCACATTGCTGTTTGTGGGACTTTTCTGTGCAAATATTGACTGCTGCATTTCCTACATTACAACTGTGAGTACACTTCAAAGGAACATCATAGACTGTAAAATGCTTTGGGACATCCAGAGGTTGTGAAAGACGCCATATAAATGCAAGTCTTTCTGTTCCTCTTGATTTGTTTATGATGTGGAGATGCCGGTGATGGACTGGGGTGGACAAATGTAAGGAATCTTACAACACCAGGTTATAGTCCAACAATTTTATTTTAAAATCACAAGCTTTCGGAGATTATCTCCTTCGTCAGGTGAGTGAGGAAGGAGATAATCTCCGAAAGCATGTGATTTTAAAATAAAATTGTTGGACTATAACCTGGTGTTGTAAGATTCCTTACATTTGATTTGTTTAAACAGTGATGAAAAGCTGATACTAAGCCTGATACTAACTGCTTCACTGCATCTTTGTTTATTCTCACTCCTCTCTTTGTTTTACTATATACAGCAACTGCCAGCTCTGGCTCTCCAATGGAAACACTAACTTGTCTTTCCCCTTTTCAGATACTGAAAGAGCTGCTGTGTATTTCCAGCATTTTCTGTTTTCATTTATACTAATGGATCTCTCATGGTTTTGCTCACAGTAAGTTTAAAATTACAGATGCGATGTCAAATGTAACGCGCAGTATACTATTCTGCTACTAAGGTGCAGCTGTGTGTAACTTCACTTGTCCATTTAAAGTCATAAAGTCTGATTACTGTGACGAGACATGTTGCGAGGTCAGAGTTTAACTGTTTAGGAAGAGAAATCTGCAGATTGCCAAACACATACATTTCCATCTTCAGATCAGAAATTAATAGCATAAAATGACAGTCATTTCTTTTTCTATACTTTGACACTTTGAAGTGCGGTGTCAGAAGTGCTTAACTCAAAACATTTGTTGATAGATATATCTAAAGCTGTTTTGTGACGACACATAAGAGGGGGTATATCAAGCACACAGCAATCTAAAATAATGGAGCAAGAGAGAAAAACATAACATTAAGATGCCACGCAGTATGTTGCTTTGCAAAAATCTACTCTTTAAAATCATTTTCTCCCTGCTCTTTTGGTTGTTCTGACTGTCCCCTGGGCACCCTGGGACAGTCAGCTTCCTGACTGAAATTGTCATTCTTCATGTGAGCCTGGACAGTGAGTGTAAGCAGGCTATTCGACTATGGAAGACATCACAACCAAGCCCGACCTGTTCTTACCGCATGTCCACACACACACACTTTTCAGAAAGGGGTCACTGGATAACAATTAGGAGTGGGAACCCAGGGGCCAATTGTAGCTCCCCAGCTGAGATTAGTTAATTCAGTATAGACCAGAGATCGAACTTTCAACTTTCCTGATGATGCATTTACCAATAGAGCCGCTGCTAAAATCCGCCGCTAAAATCCGCCAGGGAAGTGAGCCGGCCTATTGAGGCTGGCTGGCACCATTATGTTCCTAGGTGTGGGTGTCTATAGGAACCAATATTTATAGTTATAATCCTAGAACACTCATCCCATTCCCAGAATTATTTTTTGCCTTATTACTATGAGATTGAGATGTACTAGAGCCGGGACTGAATACTAACTCACCCGGTAACAGGGGAAACTCGTCACCATTAGAATGAGTGTTTGCACTAACATATGGCTCTTGTTATCAGCACATGGCAAAAATAAGCTCCCAGATATTGTGTGTTCAGTGAGTGCAGATTGCTCCTAACTGGCTTTTGAAGGAGTGCCAAAAACTATTCAATCAGATCCTGGCTGCAGCCGCTTAAAGATAGCGTTCCCACCTTCCTGCATTTTATCTTCTTTAAACAAACGTGCACGACAGGACCCCTGTTGGCTCATTTAGGAACTGCACCGCTCGGCGTGGTACTGAGCCACACAGAGCAGGAGGATCCCAGGTTTGATCCCTTGTCCACGCTGCATTAGCTGATGTTACAATTGGTCTCCACACTCCTGAACTAGGGAGAGAAAAATCAACCAGGGATTGTCACCAAGTGACAATCCTCTCTCCCACCACCCCACCCAAGCTCGAAAATGCTCGTGCAGAGACATTGGGTGAAAACAGGGTCCAGTTTACCCGCAATGCCCCCCTTGGTCAAATAGCCTGCCAACACTTGCTGCCTAGACTTAGACACTGAAGAGCAGCCAATGCCTATGGAACTGTACACCAACAAAAGTCAGCATCTTCAAGAGAGGGAGAACATTCAAAGGGGATTTTATTTTCCAAACATACCCTGCAAAGACTGGAAATGATTTGCTTTGTGACATTCAAGAATAATTTATACTTTTCATTTCAGACAACAAAGATTGTGCTGTTCTGTGTTCAGAAACACCTGAGATCTGTGAACCAGTGGCACCAACAAGCAGCCCCTGGTGAATATCGGTCGCTCTATCCTCAACCAAACATTTCCTTGTGTAATCACAATGAGAAGGAACAGTCTGTATCAGAGGAGAGGGAAAGTTCAACAGATGCCGTCGGCTCACCAACTGAACACCAGCCTACTCGTGAGCCGGTGTCTTAAAATGGAAGAAGATTTAAGAGAGAAATACCTAGCGGCCAGACTGTCCGAGACCCAGGTTAACTGGAGAGCCAGCATGCGGCATCCGACTTTACCTGCCATCAAATCTGCTCAGAACGATAGCATGTCAGAAATGGTTTGGGACGTGGGGCTCAGAGACTCCGAAACTTGCTCGATCGAACCAGGACATCTGCCCCCCAAAAGAGTTCAGAAAATCACTGTTGATCTTCGAGCAGCTTTAGCCGGAGTCCATGAGCCGTGTGAGCGTGGAGAGGAGCTCTGGGATAAACACAGTGTGTCAGAAGAGGCAGACGATTTCTCGTCACCGGCCCCCAGGGATACTTTGGTATTTGATAGTTACAAGAATCATCAGCGAGCAAATACCAGAATCTCAGAACCAAAACCAGGCCCAGTGTCCAAAAGGAATCGGAGTAAGAAAGATTCCTTTGAACTTTGGAAAATCAAAATGTCTCTGCCACCCATAGTAAATACTCCCAGTCAGAGGGAGCCGACTTCTAACTGCGCTCTGCCTAACCCTGCCCGCAACACAAAAGCCAGCCTTCTTCAAGTTACTAAAGACGGCATCCTGGCAAATGCAGAGCATCACTTTCACCCGGTGAGATCCCGAGGGAGCCGTTCAGTTTCATTTCCGAAGATATTCCTAACACAGAGTTTGAATAGTGACTCGCCAGATGATGGGTGTACCTCGAGGAGAGCGGTGAGATGTTTTAATTTGCTTCTGGCTCTTATGGTAGTCAGTCCCTTTCTCGGAGTTTACTGCTTCCTCCCCATCTCTCTTGAAAGCGGTCCTTGACTATTGCTGGTTACAGTTCCACCGGTGCTAAATCACCCTCCCACACCAGGGTAAAATGAGTGTAGTCAGGCCATTCAATCACAGGAGCAGCGCAGGTGAGCCTAATCCGGTCCTCACCTGATGTTCACACGTGTCCTTCCCAGCATGGGTCACAGGGTAGAAATCAGAAACTGCCTGACTGATTTTCCCCTCCGCAACGCACTGATGCCAATTGTTGGGCCTCTACTGCTGCCCCGGCTGAGATCAGCTAATGCAACACGGACCAGGGATCGAATGAGGAGAAAGAATTTGCATTATACCTTTCACAACCCCAACACGGCCCAAAGCACTTTTCACCAATGAAGCCAACTCGCCAAGGCTTCTTCGACAGCACCTCCCAAACCTGCAATTTCTACCACCTAGAAGGACAAGGGCAGCAGGCACATGGGAACACCACCACCTGCACGTTCCCCTCCAAATCACACACCATCCCGACTTGGAAATATATCACCTTTCCTTCATTGTTGCTGGGTCAAATTCCTGGAACTCCCTACTTAACAGCATGTGGGAGAACCTTCAGCACACGGACTACAGCGGTTCAAGAAGACGGCTCATCACCACCTTCTCAAGGGCAATTAGGGATGGGCAGTAAATGCTTGCCTTGCCAGCGACACCCACATCCCATGAACACATTTTTAAAAAGCACTTTTTGAAGTGTAGTGGCTATTGGAATGTAGGAAAAGCACAAGGTCCTACAAATTGCAATATGATAATGACCAGATAGTCTGTTTTAGTGATGCTGGTTGAGGGATAAATATTGTCTGGGACACGGGGCGATCTCCCCATCTCTTCTTCAAAATAGGAATATTTTATGTTCACCTGAGGGCAGAAGGGGCCTTGCTTTCATCTGAAAGAAAGCACTCACTCAGTACTGCACTGAACTGCCAGCCCAGATTCCGTGCTCAAGTCTCTGGTGTGGGACTTGAACCCACGACCTTCTGACTTAGAGTGCTACCACTGAGTCATAGCTGACACCTCATGCACCAACTTTCCATCTATCACTATCCAGTGAATCTTACTGAAAAGTGCATGTATGGGAGGCTGGCTGAGGACAGAATCAAACTCGGCTGTGATGCTATCCACCCTCACGATTAAATGCCCTGCCATACTCACTGCCCAGGTTCACACATTAAGATTGGCAAGTGGGTTGGGTTCCGTAAGGCTCCGGGGTACCTGAGAAATATACCCCAGCAAAAGTCCAAATATAAGTTTAAAAATGTTCACAAACATCAAAAAAACTCACAAAAACCTATAAATTAAAACTTTGCGTTGCGACCCGCAGTCTCTTAAAAACGTAAAAAAAGGATTAAAAACGTAAAAAAATGATTAAAAACAAATCATACAAGGTATATTTTTCCGCGTGATTTTGAATTAAGCCAAGTGACATATTGAATAGTTATCTCTACAAGTATAAGTAAACGGTCAAAGTTTGCTTCCCTCTCGCAGTTTCGGTGTCGCTGGTTAATATCTGAAGCCATTAAAAGTCACAAGAAGGCCTTTTTAAAAACAAAACGTGGCATCTAAGAAGGAGTCTCATCCGAGTAGAAACGGTACTTATTCAATTGTTGGGTGGGAAAATGACAAAAATGCAGCTCATTAGTTTTACTCCGATAGACAATCAGCCGAGGACTGAGATTAAAATGAGTATTAAGACTGCAGCTGATCATCTAGTCATTTAAAGTCCCAGAGACTTGAATCAAAGTTCAGCTTAGCCCAAGGTCAAACCTTGTTATAACGCATCACGGTGACACTGCTTGATGTTACCTCATTGACAAGTGAAGAGATTGGAGCCGTCTGTTATCCTGCATGTGCTATCTTCTCGACAACTTAATTCAGAATCAGCCGGCAATGATTTCAGCGCAGTCGGGTTATCCTGAGAGTGGCATGTTCTGCACCTGTATTAAAATAACTTTCCATCTCCCCCCCGGAACCTTATGAATGAAAGTCTCCATTTCTCCGCTAGCTATAACAGTCATACAGGAAATGTTTGGGCAATCTTAATCTAGTTTTATTGGACAACTCAGCTTGCCCCTAATTTAACACTGAATTGGCAGCCTCACTTAAAGAGGCCACACAATAGCTGGTGTGGGGAATGGGAAATGTCACATTGGAGGAGGAGGGGGTCCTTTAAGATTGGGGCTAAGACCCATTGAAGTTTCCAGCAGGAATCACTAGATAGCCATCAGGGGTAGAAACCCTGGCCGATTTTGCCACCTCACCTAACACAAAAGGCTGAGGCCAGTTGTAGCATAGGCTGAGGACAGAAACTTCTGACTTAAAATTACAAACTTATTCTTCCAAATTATCCATTCTCCTCTGTGAGGCCTCCCCTCCCTGGGACGTGCAGCATAATTCTTAGGCCACCAGGTGGCGTATTTGCTCACTGAGCTGTCTGCTGGCCCCTCACACTCATTTATGTTAAATGTAAGGAGTCGCACAACACCAGGTTATAGTCCAACAGCTTTATTTGAAATCACAAGCTTTCGGAGCTTTGCTCCTTCGTCAGGTGAAGTGCTATGTTAGTTTGAAAAGCAAAATACGACGGATGCTGGAAATCTGAAATATAAACAGAAAATGCTGGAAATACTCAGCAAGTCAGGCAACATCTGTGGAGAAAGAAAAAGAGTTAACGTTTCAGGCTGATGACCCTTCGTCATTATGTTAGTTTGAAGTTAACTTTCCGTCAAAATACAAATTACTGAACTGACATGTCTTAACCTTGCAGGGTATCTCGACTGACTCGCAGATTAAGGAAATGAAGCAGAGTTTAATGGAGTCCATTGAGGAATGCTCCATCCCATTTCATCAGCTGCTGCGCCAAATGAGGAAAAGAACATCCAGCGTAAACCATGTGCTGATTACAGAGGTACTGAAGTCTCTCAGGGAAGAACTGTGGTCAACGTCAGAACACAGCCACCGGATAGAGTAAGTGACACAGATCTCTCCGGCCCAATGGCTCAGTGAGTAAATGCCCTCCCTGGTGTGGCACTGAGTCACAAAGATCAGAAGATCTCTGATTCCACTGTCAGTCTTTGATGAGTTTAGTTGATCTCAGCTGAGTGGTGGTAGGTGAAATACGAATTGGCCTCAGTGTCTCGGCCTAAGAAGGAGCAAAAATCAGCTCCTGATCGCGATCCAGTGACCCTTGCTGGAAAGTAAACGAATGGACAGGACTGGGTTGAGTTGTGGTCCCACAATCAATAGTAAACAATTTTACAACACCAAGTTATAGTCCAACGATTTTATTCGTTGGACTATAAATTGGTGTTGTAAAATTGTTTACAATTGTCAACCCCAGTCCATCACCGGCATCTCCACATCACCACAATCAATAGCCTGTGGACCACTCACAATCCAGACTTACACACAAAGGGCCGACATCAGTGGCAACGTACGAGACAGCAGCGAACATTCGCACACATGCACCTTCCGGGGGGTCACTGGATAGCGACGAGGAGCAGGAACACAGATGATGTCTCCCATTTCTGGCCCAGGGTTTAATTGTAACATTAGCATCTTCTCTGATTGAATGGACAACGGGCCAGAATTTACTGTCAAAATAACGAGAGTTAATGCACACGCCGTTATTAGTGTGTAAAAATCCAGCAATTTGTGGCGAGGAAGTGATTTGCGTTGCGTTGCGAATCGCCGCAAATTGCTGGACGTTAGCCTCGCAAAAAATCAGGGCTCGCAATCAACCTCCCCGTGAGTTTCAAGAAATTGTTGCATCTGCCCTGTAAAAACAAATTAAACTCACCGCAGAGAGTTAGGGTCGCTATTTAACGGCGTAAGGACCCTGGTAATGGGATAATTTATGTTTCCAATGGCCTTACACTTTGAAACTAGTAAGCCATTAAATAATAATTGTTCTGCATATGCCACGTAAAGCATGCAACCAGGATGCATGTTAAACTGATTTGTTGTGGAGATGATGCTAAATTCATTTCAGCTCGTCAAGATTTAGAGTCACTCCCCACCCCCACCCCCAAAGTATGTGGGTCCACTAATTTGTAAGTCGCCAACAATCACTATGCTGATTCTGCAAGTAACATATGCTTTGAATTGCTATAAAATATATAGCTTCTTGGGGTTTAAAATCACCCCCTAAGAATCTAAACTCTGGGCAGGAGCCTGTCTTACTCACATGTTTATGTATCATGTTCCATAAGCAAGAAAACTTAGAACTACATGTTTTCCTGCATATAATTCAGTGAAAAACTTTGTTTAAATAATGTCCAAGCTGCTACTCAGAGCTTTGCTAACCACTCACATCCTTAAATTATTTGGTTAAGGAGATGGTCTATTGGTCCCATTGTTCACCATGGTCCCAGGTGCCTCATTGCTCTCACCGCCCCATTATCAGCTCGCACTTCTAGCAATTTGCGGCGCAAAATTAGTTTGAACTGAAGGGTGAGGGAAAAATTCCAACTCACCGCGAGATGCCCCGTTCCAGCAAATTCTGGGACACTTACACTGTCCTCACTGCCTAATGACAGCACATGGGGACTGGGCTGTATTTTATATCCTGAAACCACGGGATAATTATTGATTGACATAATTACCGTTATAATGTGAAGTTTGGCTGATCCCAGCTCCAAATATTTGGAAAGATTTTCCGCAGGTTATCGTTGGTGTTTAATTGTCTGTCACCCTTTGTTTCAGAGGAGACACCACTGATGCTCAATTTGTCAGAAGAAATGTTCCGCTGTATCGAAGGGCTGAGAACAGAGCGGAGGGTCAGACAAGGTGCACGTGTCCATCGGCTGCTCAGAGTGGAAACAAATTACCCGTCAGGATCAGCTTGTTCAAAAACAGGTCTCTGCTGGAGCATCGTGCTCTGTGTGACAGTCTCAGGGTGGAAGTGGCATCACCAATTAAACAAATACTCAGGACACCTATTGAAAAATATACAGGGGCTCCCTCTGGAGAATCGGTGGGTAAGGGACAGAGGATGCTGCTTTTAGTGGAATCTTACCATGACAAGAGCCTGAGCTTTCAGCAGAGTAGGAAGGGAACTTGCCAAATAAAATAGATCAATTTAAATACTTGTCAAGTCTCCCTTAATATTTATTTTTTGCCTCTGACACAGCTACGAGGAGGTGTATGAGGACAGCCCAAACTACATCCCCCCCCCCCCCCCCCACCCACCCCTGGATAGGGCCCCCTCTCTGATCACTGGGCCTGGCTGAGGTGAGGAATTTGTGGGTGGAGGTGGTGGGTACAACTGGTCAGAGTCGGTAGGTTGTTATGAGGAAATCTATGCATTATGGACTTATTTACTCGGGGTGGGGGGCACTCTTCCTCTGGGGCTTCCTCAGAAAAAAGGACTGAATATTTATTCTCTGAACGCTGCCCCCCCAGAGGCTCAAAGTATAATAATTAAACGAACTCACCACTTGCACAGTGCAATAAGTCAGCACTATTGTGGAAAGCAGGATCACCAGATGCAGGATTCAGACAAGTTACCACCCAGGGCTGCCGGGCACAGGCCTCGGGCAGGGCTGCCGGGCACGGGCCTCGGACATTCAGATTGGGCTAGCCTGTGGAAAGGTTCACTTAATTTCAGCTGCAAAGAGGACATTGCTGACCTCTTTGTGAAGAGTGTCCCTTTAAACATGGGTTGTGTGTTTGAGAATGTACAAGTGTCACATTAATGGGAATGACTGCAGTGTAAACCATAGTCAGCACTGTTTGTTTTTGAATTGAGAAACCCAAGTGAACGGCCAAGGTCCACTCTCTGCAGGACAGCAATAGAGTTAGAAAGGGTAGGAGAGAAGACAAGGGGAAAAAATAAAAATAGAGAAGCAGTAGTTAGGTGACACTAGGTTTGGGTTTTGAAAGCCTATAGATTGTAGGAAGACTAAGAGAGGTGAGGAGTTCCATAGTACAGAAGCCCTAGGAAACAATGAGTTGGAGTAGGAGACAGTGCAATGTGTCTTGATTTCAAGGATTTTAAAATAAATTTGTTGGACTATAACCTGGTGTTGTAAGATTCCTTACATTTGTCCACCCCAGTCCATCACCGGCATCTCCACATCTTGATTTCAACACAGTGAGGATGTAGGGAGGAAGGAAGATGTAGGACAAGGTATGTGGAGCTTAGGAGGAATGAAAAAGAATGTTCAGTTGACAACAATTTTAGTTGACAGTGATTGACTTTCAGTAAATCTAATGTTGCTGATCAGTTGTGCTGACTGGATTTTCCTATTCACTTTCAGGTAGAGCCAATGAACACTATCAGTGAGAAGACAAGAAAACATGGGAATTATTACAAGGAAATCTGAAAATACTTTTCTCTCTGCCTTCAACAGACCAAAATAATTTTACAACACAAGTTATTGCTTTATTTGTGTTCCTTTTTCAAGACATTTTCTTCAACTGCTCTTCAGTTTCCCTTGTGCTGGACAATGTTGCTTTGTGTAGTATTACAGCAGGTAGCCACCTCCTTGAGTACAAGTCTCCACTGCTCCTGAGCTAGCCCTGAGGAGGTGCAAGATCAGGTTGTCCTGTTTACGGATTGTGTCCTGCTCCTGGCAACCCCACTGGTAGCAGCAGTGGGATCCGAAGTTCAAGGCACCAATCGCCGTCCTACCACAGGATCAACAATACAGTGCCACCTCTCTTGAAAGAACAAAGCCTGGGACGACCCAGTTGCACTGGGATCCCAGTCACACAGCCTGGATTTGAATTCAGCAACATGGTAAAATACACAATGTATTTTACCACTTGCTTCTCCACTTGGAGAAGCAAGGATTAATCAGGGATCGTCAACATGGCTTTGTCAAGGGAAGATCATGTCTGACTAATTTGATTGAATTTTTTGAGGGGGTGACTAGGCGTGTGGATGAGGGTAACGCAGTGGATGTGGTATACATGGATTTCAGTAAGGCCTTCGATAAAGTCCCCCACAGGAGACTGGTCAAGAAGGTACGAGCCCATGGAATCCAGGGTGCCTTGGCACTTTGGATACAAAACTGGCTTAGTGGCAGAAGGCAGAGGGTGATGGTTGAAGGTTGTTTTTGTGACTGGAAGCCTGTGGCCAGTGGGGTACCACAGGGATCGGTGCTGGGTCCCTTGCTGTTTGTGGTCTACATTAATGACTTGGATATGAATGTAAAAGGTATGATCAGTAAGTTCGCTGATGATACAAAAATTGGTAGGGTGGTAAATAGCGAGGAGGATAGCCTCAGTCTGTAGGACGATATAGATGGGTTGGTCAGATGGGCGGAACAGTGGCAAATGGAATTTAACCCGGAAAAGTGCGAGGTGATGCACTTTGGAGGGACTAACAAGGCAAGGGAATACACAATGAATGGGAGGACCCTAGGCAAGACAGAGGGTCAGAGGGATCTTGGTGTGCAAGTTCACAGATCCCTGAAGGCGGCGGAACAGGTAGATAAGGTGGTAAAGAAGGCATATGGGATACTTGCCTTTATTAGCCGAGGCATAGAATATAAGAGCAAGGAGGTTATGATGGAGCTGTATAAAACACTGGTTAGGCCACAGCTGGAGTACTGTGTGCAGTTCTGGTCGCCACACTACAGGAAGGATGTGATCGCTTTGGAGAGGGTGCAGAGGAGATTCACCAGGATGTTACCAGGGCTGGAGCGCTTCAGCTATGAAGAGAGACTGGGAAGATTGGGTTTGTTTTCCTTGGAGCAGAGGAGGCTGAGGGGGGACATGATTGAGGTGTACAAAATTATGAGGGGCACAGATAGGATGGATACTAAGGAGCTTTTTCCCTTCGTTGAGGGTACTATAACAAGGGGACATAGATTCAAGGTAAAAGGCAAGAGGTTTAGAGGGGATTTGAGAAAGAACTTTTTCACCCAGAGGGTGGTTGGAGTCTGGAACTCACTGCTTCTTGAATGTTGTGGAGGCAGGAACCCTCACAACATTCAAGAAGCATTTGGATGAGCACTTGAAATGCCATAGCATACAAGGCTACGGACCAAATGCTGGAATATGGGATTAGAGTAGACAGGGCTTGATGGCTGGCGCGGACACGATGGGCCGAAGGGCCTCTATCCGTGCTGTATAACTCTATGACAATGTGGTCCTGCTCCCTCTGTAGGGTCAGAGACCCACTGAAAGAGGCGGTGGCCTCTGGAAATAGAGTCCCGCCACCTTGGCAAAATGTGAACAAATTTGGACTTGTCGCTGGAGGCAGCCATGTTTTCCAACCACAGGGGTCAGTGATGCAGTTGGATTCTCATTGACCTGTACAGAGGTCAAAACAAACTTGTAATTTGTTCTTTAAAACCACCCTGCAATTAGTTATCTGATGTTCCAACTGCTGTGGTATCTGCGCCACAACATAAACAGGGCACCAGCACCCCCCACCCCCTCCTCCAGGTGCTGCCTTGAAGCAGTTTTACGATAAGCACAAGCCCCTTGTCTCAACCATCTTTCAGCCTCAGTAACTCTCACTCCTTCATTTTCTTTTGTTATGGGAGAACTTTCTACTTCAGGAGTGGGAATGTTGGCGTGAACTAATCCCCCGCTCCAGCATCACCGCTCGTGTTGGCTGACTGACAACCCAGGGGCTCCAGTGATGGGAGCAGCATCAGAGAGCAGGTGGTCTACAAAATGGCAGGACAATTCAAACAATTTGCCAGAAATCAAGAAACTCCCGGACTTGAACCTGGAGCTGCATCCAAATCAGGGCTTGCACAGCTTAGTGTTTCTGAAAGCAGGCGCTGTTTTGATATTATGCAGTTTAATATTCTTGTTATTTGTGTTTTAACTCTAAACGTTCATTCATTTTAAAGGCTCTTTACCAAGTTTCAGTTTTTTTATATTGTGATTATATTAAACCAGATTGAAAATGTAACTATTTATATCACGTTATCACAAGTACTTTACATAAGAAATAGGAGTAGGCCACACGGCCCCTCGAGCCTGCTCCGCCATTCAATCAGATCATGGCTGATCTTCGACCTCAACTCCACTTTCCTGCCCGATCCCCATATCCCTTGATTCTCCTAGAGTCCAAAAATCTATCTATCACACCCTTGACTATATTCAATGACTCAGCATCCACAGCCCTCTAAGGTAGAGAATACCACCCCAGGAATTAAAAGATTCATAACCCTCTGAGTGAAGAAATTCCTCCTCATTTCAGTCTTAAATGGCCAACTCCTTATCCTGCGCCTATGCCCCCTAGTTCTAGACTCTCCAGCCATGGGAAACAGCCTCTCAACATCTACCCTGAAATCTTCTATGTTTCAATGAGATCACCTCTCATTCTTCTAAACTCGAGAATATAGGCCCATTCTACTCAATCTCTCCTCACAGGACAACACTCTCATCCCAGGAATTAATCCAATGAACCTTCGTTGCACCGCCTCTAAGGCAAGTATACTCTTCCTTAGATAAGGAGACTAAAACTGCATGCAGTACTCCAGGTGAAGTCTCACCAAAGCCCAGTACAATTGTAGTAAGACTTCTTTACTCTTGTACTCCAACCCCCTTGCAATAAAAGCCAACATGCCATTTGCTTTCCTAATTGCCTGCTGTGCCTGCATTCTAACTTTTTGTGTTTCTTGTATGAGGATACCCAAATCTCTCTGAACACCAACATTTAATAGTTTCTCACCGTTTAAAAAATATTCTGTTTTTCTATTCCTCCTACCAAAGTGAATAACCTCACATTATACTCCATCTGCCACCACCTTGCCCAGTTAATCTGTCAATATCCCTTTGCAGACTTTGTGTCCTCCTCACAGCTTACTTTCCCACCTAGCTTTGTATCGTCAGCAAACTTGGATACATTACACTCGGTCCCTTCTTCCAAGTTATTAATATAGATTGTAAGTAGCTTAGGCCCAAGCTCCAATCCTTGTGGCACCCCACTAGTTACAGCCTGCCAACCTGAAAATAACCCATTTACCCTACTCTCTGTTTTCTGTCCATTAACCAATCCTCTATCCATGCTAATATGTTACCCCCAACCCCATGAGCCCTTATCTTGCATAACAACCTTTTATGTGGCATCTTTTCGAATGCTTTTTGAAAATCCAAATATACTACATCCACTGGTTCCCCTTTATCTACCCTGCTAGTTACAGCCTCAAAAAACTCAATTTGTCAAACACGATTTCCCTTTCATAAAACCAAGTTGACTCTGCCTAATCATATTATGATTTTCTAAGTGCCGTTGCCACTTGCTTAATAATGGATTCCAGCATTTTCCTGACGATTGAAGTCAGGCTAACTAGCCTGTAATTCCCTGTTTTCTCTTTCCCTCCTTTCTTGAATAGCAGGGTCACATTTGTTACCTTCCAATCTGCTGGGACCGTTCTAGAATCTAGGGAATTTTGGAAGATCATAACCAATGCATTCACTATCTCTGCAGCCACCTCTTTTAGAACCCTTGGATGTAGGTCCAGGAGATTTATCGGCTTTTAGTCCCCTTAGTTTCTCATGTACTTTTTCTCTACTGATACTAGTTACTTTAAGTTCCTCACTTTCATTAGCCCCTTGGTTCCCCACTATTTCTGATATGTTTTTTGTGTCTTCTACTGTGAATACAGATACAAAATATTTGTTTAACGCATCTGCCATTTCCTGATTCCCCATTATAATTTATAATGTATAATTACAGCGGTGGCACTGGACAACAATCAGGAATCCGGATAGTTTCCGCCTTCTGAGGCCAATTGTAGCACCCCCCCACCCCATATAAGCGGGGGAGTTCTTCCTGGTATCCTGGCCAATATTTATCCCTCAACCAACACCGAACACAGACTACTTGGTCATTATCACATTGCTGTTTGTGGGACCTTGCTGTGTGCAAATTGGCTGCCGCGTTTCCTACATTACAACAGTGGCTACATTTTAAAAGTACTTCATTGGCTGTAATGCGCTTAGGGACGTCCTGAAGTCGTGAAAGGCGCTATATAAATGCAAGTCTTTCTTTCTTTATTTGCCTCAGTGTCTCATGATCTGGAGGTGTTGGGAATTAAAGCTTTCAGTGAACTTTCATCAGCAGTGAAGTAACTCTCAGAAATCAGGCCCAGATGCAAACCCCTCCTGCTCCCCCCTTCTACCTTCTGCCAGTCCTCTTTCCCAACATTCTGTCCCACTTCAACAACATGTACTTATATAGGGCTTTTAACATATCAAAAAATCCCGAGCCCCAACATCCTATCCCACCCATTCCTACCTGTATCCCGTGTTACAATTCTGGCTTTCTTGCAACGTTCCACTGATGTTTAGAGCAATAAGGCAATTTCCATGGCCAGGCCTGGAAACCAAAACTTATAAACCTTGTGCATGGAGAGAATGAGGTTAGATTATCCTTTTACCAAATATCTTTACTCAAAAATGTACGGATGCCCACCATAATTGCGATTGCTACCATAGGCAAATAACCCCAACCTGGCGCACCATATTGCTCAGACTAAAGCTACAAGTCAAATTTATTATAAAATGTAAATTTGTACAGAAACAGGTAAACAGCAACACAGTATTTGACTTACACTTATACCTCAAACCATTTTCTGAAATCAAAATACATGTTTTGAAATTCTTAGGGTTTTTAACAAATCCTTGGATGAACACAAGACGGGTGCTTTAGCTTTACGAAGTTCTGTCTCGCCACTATGATGTTGAGCTGAATGCACCAATGAAACTAGGATTGCTGCCAGATATACCCATTGTTTGACTTGAAGGCCAGGTTCTTTGAAGAACAAGTACTCCTATCAAAACATGCCTTTCATGTCACAGGTGTTAATCTCAAGACAACCACCTGCCCAGCTGGATCCCCATTGATGGGTCATCCATAACAGATTGCAGCTTTGTTTTCTTCAAACTGTGGCAAAATTGCATATACTGTCTGAAGTATTTGGTCAACAATTTTGACCTGATGGGAGGTCCATCTACCAACTGTACCACAAACAAAGGCAGACCATACTCTCTGAATCTCAGTGTCCACACCAGACAACAGGTGAGCTCTCGTCAAGACAAAGGAAATTATTTCAGAAACAGAACTGCTAGCTCCATTTAAAAATTCCTGATGCATTGACCTAGCTACAGTTTACAATAGAACTATTATATGACATTATATAGGACAGAGCCTATGTACGTGACACATGCTCCCTCTCCACTTTTGGCCTTGATAAAATGTAGAGGCCCAGATTACATTGCGTACATGTGTCAGTACATGAGACGGAGTGCATGAGGGCACATATGTGAGCGCGAGTGCATGAGATTGAGGGTGCATGTGTGTGCGTGAGTGAGAGTACGTGCATGACTGTAAGGGATTGAGTGAGCACGTGCGAGAGAGAGAGAGAGAGATTGTTTGTGTGCATGAGTGCTTGCGTGAGCATGAAAGTGAGTCAGTGAGCGCATATGCGTGAGTGCGAGTGAGAGAGAGTCAGTGAGTGTGTGTGGAGTTTGTTCCTCTTTGCCATGTGCTGTAACATGCACTGGAAATTGGTGCACACAATGTATCTCTCTGTGTGAGATACTACAATTAAGTAAGATCCATCTCGGTAGAATAGTGGTGAGAAGGAGAGGTTTGCCAGAGGAATCAAAATAAGACATAGAGTGACGAAAAATTCAAAGAGAAACAAAACCAGTTATAATCCCCACCTCCTGAGACACACGTGTGAAAAATGCAATTATATACATATTTTTTAAAAATGTCTGGTTTACAGTTTAGAAATCTCCAGACAACCAGAGCACCCAGTCTGAAACCAGACTGGCAGAGACCCTCATCAGCTTGGTTAGGGTCCATGTTGAGAGTGGGAATGCAAACATTTGCTCTGCTCCCAGTCAGTGACCTTGTTTCTACCATTTGTTCTGCAGTTAGCAGCTTAAGATTGTCAATAAAATAACACTCCATTTGAGTAAGTCACTGCACCCTTTGTTGTGCCACAAAATCTGGAGCGTGCAGTTACTGGATAATCTGGGCATACTAGAAATACTTTTTTCAAATGTACGGAGCGGAACAGACGAAGGCCAGTAACTCAACTCTTAAACACAATGTACTCAAGCCATTAATGAAGATATCGGAGATAAAGCTCTGTCTTCAGTGTATGTCTTTATTTTCATCTGTCAAAATTTTGTACACTGTCCAATACAATAATAATAAGAGTGGGACCATGAACAGAGGCAACACTAAGAGCTGTTCGAGTGAGTTATAACCCAGCTCAAATACATATATTTTATTCTTGTGCAATGTGTACCCAGAAGTATCCGTATCTCACCCATAAAATGACCTAAAGAACACTGGAATGTGATTTTGAGGAACTGTATCTGGAATAGATCTGCACCAACTCTGTATCAGCATCATCTAACATTTTATGAACATTAGATTTCGAAGGTTCCAAGCTCGATTCCCAGTCACTACTGGAGTTAGTGGATCAACCGGGCTCAGTAATTCAGAGGCCATGATCGGGGAAGCCCAATACCATCCTCACCTGACAACCACTAATGTGCCCTTTCCATCAGGGGTCACTGAGTAGTCAGGAGCAAGAACTCCCACTAATTTCCCCCCCACCCCCTCCCCTAGTGTGGATTCACTGAGGCCAATTGTAGCCCCTACCACCACCCTGGTTAAAATCAGCTAACTCAGCACAGACCAGGGATCGAATTGGCACCTTGCACAAAATTGCTCTCACTTTGATTGATGCAAGGGATGTTGATAATGGAATTGGAAGATTTGCCCCATTTAGCCACCTGTGGCAGCACTGAGCACTCCCAGATCACGTATGGCGCAGGCTCGATGCAGAGCAAGGCACCTTTCGAGTCTGCCGCAATAACATGCCTCAGCCCCAACCTCCAGAATATTCGGAAAATAATTATGTCACATTTCATCGTTAAATGCTACTTGTGTTCCTAAACTTGTGCAAGTGAAGAGGAAGCAGAGTCTCTCAGGTGAGTAGTTTCTGTTCAAAACATTCCCCCCCATTTTATGGAGAAATAGATGGACAAGAATTTTGGTTAGCATATTTTAAGCGGAGACCCTCGAGTTGGGCCTCCCTCCCTTCTAGGCCGCTCCAGTGTTACCAGTGGCGAGGAATGTCCCTGAGCGGCTTCAGAGGAAACACCGGAGGCCAAAACTTCAGAGCAACCCCAAGAGCCCCGGATCGATGAGATGTGGGATACCACGTCTCCACTGTCTTCTAGTGGATGCCCTCTCCACTGGGTCTGCACGCGAGTAAGAAAACCGACCGTTTTACAAAAAAAAATTCTGGCGAGTAGATTTTTCTCTTCTGTGTCACACTTGGCCAATATTTTGAACAAAAAATACCCCTTTTCCGGACTTTCCCTCCCCTTAAGTGAGATTACGGAAAGAGCTGGAAGAGCTGAATCATAGCTCGATTTACCCACGGTTCCAGTGTTGCGACTCCTTTCAGTGCCCTGCTCACGTTCCGCTAATTAATAATGATTTTATTTTCAATATACACATGGCTTTTTGTTCTCTGCTCATTTTCCTGCTTATTACAGTCCATCTCAAATATAAAAGTGCAAAGTAACAGAAGCGCAAAATAGCAAAGAATGTAACATTTCAAACATTATTAGCTCGTTTTCAAGTGTTGGTTTATCTGCAGTTTTTTCACCACCCGTCAGTACCACAGGGCAATGTCCAATTTAAGATTAAAACCCTCAATCAAGGTCCTTCACAGGAATGATACGATTAGCTGCATTTTCGCACAATCCCACTCATTCTCCTTATGCAGTAGCCTCGATGGCTACTTACCTATGGAGTGTAGGGCCCACTCAATGGCCAACACATCACGAGCAAGCACCAAGGTGGGATTCATTTCAAGAACCGAGTCACCAGTGTTACTGACTTTTCTTCAAAGGCCACGACCAATGCCTTCCTCAAGAGCCATTCTTAGGAACCCTGCTCTTGGAGTGATGGAATGTGGGTAGGCACCTGTGATTCCCCCACACTGAGCTCCTGATCTCAGTCATCCTATTGTGGGCATTGCCAAATGGAGGCCCTTTTCCACAGGGAATGAAAAAAATCTACAAGCCCAATAGTTCTATTTTGGTGGGGCCCTTTCACTTGCTCTGTGGAAGCTGGAATAGCCCCACATCCCATCAACACGGCACTGTTAAAGGTACTGTGAATAGAGGCCCAGAGACATGTGAAGTAGCAGCTGTGATGAGGGCCGTAGGTGCAGGGAGGTGGGCTGCACGTGGCCCCTGGCCCGTGTATAAATTTCATTGCCATACAGCGTTCAGTTTTAACTCAGACGAGATTGGTGCCGGGTGGGTGGAGAAGCGTCTGAGGTGGGCAATGAACTCGACACCATCATTGGTGTGAGGCCCGGCCGATTTTAATGGTCAGGCCTCATTTACAGGTAGCTTGTCGGCCTCCCGACGAAACTCAATACCTGGCAGGCAGGCAGGCAAGAGCGGGATTTTGGGTGTTGGGCGACAAGAGGCCGCAGCCAGGGACTCGCAGGACCGGTCCCCAGTATGAAGGCAGCTTGATCGGGGAGTCAACTGGCGATCGTGGTCGGGGAGGGGAGAAGCTTGTGGAAGGCGAGGACCAAGGTTTTCTTTGTGGGGACTAGAGAAGCACACCGATCTAAAGAAAATTAGAACAACCTACTTGCCTCACTGGGCCTCTTTTGGCCCTTGATGCAGCTCCTGGCAGGTTAAGATTGCAGTTGGGCCCCGATGACATCATCAGGGCCTGATCTGCATATTTAAAGCAGTATCCCGCTGTCTTCTAGTGGATGCCCTCTGCGCCTGCTGACAACAGCAGGTTAGATTTCAATCTTGCAGGAAGGCAGGGGGATCCCATGGGGTAAGTTGCTGCCCTATTTCAATTGCCCCCCTACCCGGTGTTTTCGTCATGTGGTATTGGGAGGCTGGGGATGGGCGATAAATACCCCCCCAATAGTGTAAACTGCAACATCCTTGAAACTTCTAGCCAGCTGCAACAAACCTTCACAGTGAAGTATCTATTAAACTGAATACATCAGCCTCTGATACGTTAACATAAAGATTGAGGTGGTGCTACTGGGGCCAAGAATCCTGGATGCTTAGGTACATAAAAGATTCCACCTCTTTAACAGTTAAAAGCACTCATGAAATATACAGGTACCTCTCACAGTACTCTGATATAGCACCCTAATAAAGGACCCTTTTTGTAATATGCATCTTTGGGTGAAGATGCACCAGTGAATGTCGGTCAGTCTCAAGTCCTTTCCTAATAGTACACTAGTGTCAGCCGTAGCTCAGTGGTAGCACTCTCGCCTCTAAGTCAGAAGGATGTGTGTTCAAGGCCCACTCCAGGCACTTGAGCACTTAATCTAGGCTGACACTCTAGTGCAGTACTGAGGGAGTGCTGCACTGTCGGAGGTGCCATCTTTTGGATGTGATGTTAAACCAAGGCCTCTCAGGTGGATGTAAAAGACCCAACGGCACTACTTGAAGAAGAGCAGGGGAGTTGTTCCGGTTTCCTAACCAATATTTATCCCTCAACCAACACCTAAAACAGATTATCTGGTGATTATCTCATTGCTGTTTCTGGGAGCTGACTGCGCGCAAATTGACTG
This sequence comes from Heptranchias perlo, assembly GCF_035084215.1. Taxonomy (NCBI): domain Eukaryota; kingdom Metazoa; phylum Chordata; class Chondrichthyes; order Hexanchiformes; family Hexanchidae; genus Heptranchias; species Heptranchias perlo. The sequence continues at coordinate 16,157,973 of NC_090353.1, read as the reverse complement.
CTTCGTTTCCTACATTACAACAATGACTATGTTGGTTGTAAAGCGCTTTGGGACGTCCTGAGGTCATGAAAGGCGCTATGTAATTTTAAATTCTTTCTTTTTTTCTTTTTACACCTCAGGATGTAAGGCAACGCGATGGACCGTCCATCTCCCAGTCACACAGACATTTTTGCATTGATGTGTAATAGAAGTCCAAATTCCTAGTAACTGATGGATTGTGCAACTCAGTTAAACTTCCATTTATCTTTAAAGTCTGAGTCAAGGCTGGTAGTAAAAATGAACGACTTTACTTTTGGTGATCATTGGCCGGCTATCCATTGCTGCCCTATGTGATCAGTTTAACGCATATATTTAGAAAAGGGGCTTGGGTGGCCCCGTGGTTAACATTAGGTTTTTGAAGCTGGGGGGGGGGGGGGTCTCTGGTTTGAAGTTCCACCTCGAGTATTGCACTAGGGAGAGACTCCCCTTAAGTGGGTTCCAGCCCGCCCAACTGCTAAATGAGATGTCAACAGGAGTTGAGTGTGAAGAACATTCATCCACAGGAATTGGTCACTGAGAGAGGTGTGCACTTCGCCCCTGCAATCAGGACTGGCTGTAACTTTTGACAATGATTACAGAGAGCTCAGTGTTGCAGAAATACAAACTGGAAATATTCTGCAATTCTTCTTAAAAAAAAATAATGAACTCGGATCCTTCAGGTAAAATCCCAGTGCTCAAATCAACATCTGGATCCGGAGTAATATGAGTGCACCAGGTGATATTTCCAGAACAGGTACAAGACATGGAGATTTTAAACACCAGCCCATAAATATAGACACTGTGCCTGACCGTTAGAATTGTGCTGGTCAGGCAGTGCTTCTTATGTGTCAGACCTGAATTGTAAAGAGTGATTGTAAGAAAGGTTCTTCATTAATTTAAGAGACAGAATTAATTTGTTTGTTGCTTTCTAAACAAAAATACTCACTTATCTCATTACAGCAAGAGCTGTGAGCCTGTGTGCAGTGCAAGTCTAGATTATGTGCTCAAGCTCCTGGAGTGGACTTGAAACCACAGCCTTCTGACTCAGAGGTGAGAGTGCTGTGCCTGAGTCTGAGGTTGAATCCTGTTCAGTGTAGGAACTGTCGTGGTTGGCTTCCAGCATGAAAATTAGATGCACACAGAACATAGCAACATATCCTGATTTTGGAGTGGAGGGGGTGGGGGAAAGGGCATCATGTCACCAAGGCTGACACCTATAATTCAATTTTCAGCAGTTCAGTAAGGAATGGACAGAATCTGCCAGCAGCCTCGAACCATCAGACAGATAAGCGTAATGGGCCAAACGACCCTATCTTACCTTCCTTAGCCCACACCTTATCCACTGCCCATAAAAGCCTTTAGGCCCCATGATTCCTCCCTCTCCTTCTGCCCCCTCACCTAGCAGCATACCACCCTTTGTCAACAAACAAGCAAAACACTGCGGATCACTGGCAGTGCAGAACCATTAAGGTGGGATTAATGGAGCTTCACTGCAATGTATCCACCTGCATCATTCATTTTTTTTTCTGTTTCAGAAAACTCCAGGACAAAAGTGCCAGGTAAACTTTAGCTGCAAGAGCTAAAAGAAAAACCGAGAAGTACTAAAAGTGTTAGAATGAAACAGTATAAATAAATCCGTTTGTACATTTGAATCATCGTTCATACAAATCCAGAAAGGTGATGAATAAAAGTTTTGTTTTCGTCTGAAGTTAATTAAAGGTAACTTGAAATGAGGGTGGGGTAAAAGTAGGTTCCTAGTCAAGGAGCAGACGAGTTTGTCGTCGATCGTCCAGTGACTGCACAACCCCCAACTTACTGCATTTTGGAATCTTCCATTTGCATTTCAGATGGGAAGCGGTTTCACTCATATCCGGATCATACTGAACTCTCTCTCATGTTTTCATCTGCTAAAAAGTTTGTGATGCGCTTTACTGTGTCCTTATATTTTGGTCCATGTGTGACAACATCCTTTAAATAGTCGTCTTCACTTTGGTCCTTGGCAAAATTAACAAATACCTGGATGAGAAAAAGGAAGGAGTTAAAATGGCAGGAAATGGAAAATCCAGGCCCACAACTAGAAGTATGTTTATTTAATATATTTTTATATTACATATTGGAACATTTTCTTGGATTTTAATTCTCCTTCTGCTTTCCTAAAGGTGTTGTCTCTTGCTGGGTCATGGATCTACCGGCACAGGAAAACCTCTGTTACCTCACACAAGGGGCCATTCTTCATTTGGGAGCCTGGACAATGAATGTCAACAGGATATTTAACCATGGGCAGTATCACCAGTGAGCTTGACCCTGTCCTCGCTAGATGTTCATACGTGCACTTTCCAGCAGGGCTCATTGGACAGTGATCTGGAACATCAGGTTATATTCCCTCCCTAGTCCAGAGCACTGAGGCCAACTGTAGTATCCCCATCCCCCACCCAAACAGTGAGCAGCTAACTCAACACAAACTGGAGATGAGATCTGGGATCTTCCTGACGTGTATGGCTCAGTTACTCACAGCCTTTACGCTCTAAGCCATGGGGGACCAATTCTAAATGAAGCTGGCAAACAGATATCAAATACAGTACATTGTTCATTAAACCAATAATATTCCCATTGCCCTGGAAGCTGATCGATGAGCTCCAATTGCTGCAATGCAGACAGACAGCTCAGAGGAGTGGGGAACGAAACTAGTCTTTTCCCCCAAGCCCTCCTCCGCCCAGCTCTGCACCACAGTATTTTGGTGATTCCATGTGACGTCAAGACAGTGGAAAAAGGGAGAAAATAACCTGCTGCACATACCCATCCCTTGTGTGTAGTGCACCTGGGAGTGCCGGCCAGCAGTGTATCTGGGAGTGCCGGCCAGCAGTGTATCTGGGAGTGCCGGCCAGCAGTGTGCCAGCAGTGTACCCGGGAGTGCCGGCCAGCAGCGTACCTGGGAGTGCCGGCCAGCAGCGTACCCGGGAGTGCCGACCCTGGTCTAGTAGCTGCAGTGTAACGATGCCCTGGCGTATCTGGCAAATGAGCTCTTACTTGATCTAATGTGGTTTGAGACACCGAATAGTCTTCGATTTTCAGCTTCTCTTTGTTGGTCATGAGGGCGTTGAAGATTTTGGCCAGGGAGCAGCATCCAGTTGGTATCTGGTACTGCAGCATGCTATGGTGCTTTTCTTTCAACACACAGCCTGGGAATGTACACATCATGAACTCCTCTACAGGAGACAAGTCCGGCGTGGAGCTATCCATCCTCAGGACGATGGTGTAACCGTCTCCAAACCTAGGGGCAAAGATTCATCAGTTAGACTGCAAAGTGTAGAGAAATTCCAAAACAGGCAAAAATTTAAAGTTTTCTTAATTTTGACTTCCATTACAGTTTCGATTCCTCCTCCCCTCCCTTTCCCAAGATGATGCTCTGCAAAAATATACATAATATTTTGTATGTGAAAACGTAGTGAACAAATTGGGCCAGGCTACAGCACATGGTGAAAGTGGGGACAGTCCCAGGTTCCAGTCTGGCTCCGAATCTGATCTCATTGGGATGGAATGGGGGTGGAGGCTGGAAAAAACATCATTTGGCCAGTTCCCGGCACCCATTTGCAAGGGACATGGCGAGGGTGGGGGGCCGGGAGGAGAGAGAAAGGGGGGATGGGATGTGCCCTCACCCTCTTGGTTGCAGAGGCACCGGGTCAGCTAGGCAGAGAAAAAAATGTTTTGTAGAAAAATATCCCCAAAGAAAAACAAAGTTTAGAAAAATGGAAAAAAAGGTTCATGGCCAAGCAATAGTTCAATAGAACATTTAAGAAAACAAGAACTTGTATTTATGTACTGCCTTATGTCTTTCAAAAACATCCCAAACATGATTCAAATACAATGAATCATTTTGAAGTGCAGTCACTGTTGTTATATTGGCAAACAAAGCAGCCATTCTGTGCACAGCAAGGTCCAACAAATAGCAATGAGATGAATGACCAGTTCGGGGTTGTTGGCCAGGGCACTGAAGAACTCCTTGGTCTTCAAATTGTGCCATGGAATGCTCAACATCCACTTGAATAAGCAAATTGGGACCTCGGTTTAATGTCCTTTCCACCAATGCAGCATTCCCTCACTGCTCTACAACAACAACTTGCATTTATATAGCAACTTTAACATAGTAAAATGACCCAAGGTGCTTCAAAGAAGTGATTATTAAACAAAGTTTGACACTGAGCCACTTAGAGATATTAGGACAGGTGACCAAAAGCTTGGTCAAAAAGGTAGGCTTTAAGGAGCAGAGAGATGTGGAGAGGTTTAGGGAGAGAATTCCAGAGCTTAGGGCCTAGGCAGCTGAAGGCACGGCTGCCAATGGTGGAGTGAAGATCAGGGATGCGCAAGAGAGCAGAATTGGAAGGACGCAGAGATTTCCGTGGGTGGTAGGACCTCTGAAGTATCAGTTTAGATCACGCGCTCAAGTCCTGGAGTGTGACCTGAACTCACAACCTTCTGACTCAAGGAGGGCAGAGTGCTCCAACTGAGGCAAGCTGACATTAAGTAGGTCAGACATGTAGGGGCCAGCGCCATCAACACTGTCTTAAAGACCTATTTATCCTGATCTAGCTGTTCTAATTGTACAGGAGATGCTGAGTGGCTGGCAGTGAATTACATGGCACTAATCTGATTAAGGAATTCAGATAAGTGAACTTTATCAAATGCACTGTGATGCTGAAACAAGCACTGATGTTACAGTAATAGCGATTCAAACACCAGGAATATCACTATTAGTATCAGAGTGTGTTTCAGCATTACAGTGCATTAGCCAAAAACTTTCAATAAATACTGGCTGGCCCAGGAAGACTGATATTCCCCTGGATTGGGGACAGTCTAAAGGTTAACAGAAAGCTTTAGAAGTGCTGGTTCATTTGATGTCACTGGTGATTTCAATAAGCTGGTGTAACACAAGGGCCTCACAAGGCTGCTTCTAATAGTGATTTACAAAAAAATTCACTATTCAACAAGTTAGAAAGGAATAGCTTTGACTTATCCAAAGACTGACCGAGGTTAATCCTCATAAGAGCATAAGATCAAGGAAATCAAGGGGCAAAGGGGAGGGAGAAACTAAAAACAATCACTATCACTAGAGAAAAAGTACGAGGTAAACTAATGGGTCTAAAGGCTGACAAGTCCCCTGGACCTGATAGCTTGCATCCGAGGGTCTTAAAGGAAGTGGCTACAGAGATAATGGATGCATTGGTTGTAATCTTCCAAAATTCACTAGATTCTGGAAAGGTCCCAGCGGGTTGGAAAACAGCAAACGTAACACCCCTATTCAGGAAGGGAGTGAGACAGAAAGCAGGTAACTATAGACCAGTTAGCCTAACATCTGTCATTGGGAAAATGCTAGAATCCATCATTAAGGAAGTAGTAGCAGGACATTTGGAGACACATAATACAATCAAGGAGAGTCAACATGGTTTTACAAAGGGGAAATCATGTCTGACAAATTTATTAGAGTTCTTTGAGGAAGTAACGGGCAGGGTGGATAAAGGGGAACCAATAGATGCAGTATATTTGGATTTCCAAAAGGCATTCGATAAGGTGCCACATAAAAGATTACTGCACAAGATAAAAGCTCATGGTGTTGGGGGTAATATACTGGCATGGATAGAGGATTGGCTAACCAACAGAAAACAAAGAGTCGGGATAAAATGGTCATTTTCAAAATGGCAATCAGTAACTAGTGGGGTGCCGCAGGGCTCAGTGCTGGGGCCTCAACTATTTACAATATATATCAATGACTTGGTTGAAGGAACAGAGTGTCTTGTGGCCAAATTTGCTGATGATACAAAGAAAGGTGGAAAAGCAAGTTGCAATGAGGATATAAAGTGTCTGCAAAGGGATATTAACAGGTTAAGCGAATGGGCAAAAATTTGGCAGATGGAATATAATGTGGGAAAATGTGAAGTCATCCACTTTGGGAGGAAAAATAAAAAAGCAAAATATTATTTGAATGGAGAAATACTACAAAATGCTGTGGTACAGAGGGATCTGGGTGTCCTCGTACATGAAACACAAAAAGTCAACATACAGGTGCAGCAGTACGGCAAACGGAATATTGGCCTTTATTTCTAGGGGGATGTAGTATAAAAGCAGGGAAGTCATGCTACAACTGCACAGGGTGCTGGTGAGACTACACCTGGAGTACTGTGTACAGTTCTGGTGCCCTTATTTAAGAAAGGACATACTTGCATTGGAGGCAGTTCAGAGAAGGTTCACTAGGTTGATTCTGGGTATGGAAGGGTTGTCTTATGAGGAAAGATTGAACAGGTTGGGTCTACACTCATTGGAGTTTAGAAGAATGAGAGGAGATCTTATTGAAACATACAAGATTCTGAGGGGACTCGATAGGGTAGATGCTGAGAGGATGTTACCCCTCATGGGGGAATCTAAAACTAGGGGACATAGTCTCAGAATAAGGGGTCGCCCGTTTAAGATGAAAATGAGGAGGAATTTCTTCTCCCAGAGGGTTGTGAATCTTTGGAATTCTTTATCCCAAAAATCTGTGGAGGCTGAGTCATTGAATACATTCAAGGCTGAGTTAGACAAATTTTTGATCAGCAAGGGAGTCAAAGGATATAGGAAAAGGCGGGAAAGTAGAGTTGAGGTAAAAATCAGATCAGCCATGATCTCATTAAATGGCGGAGCAGGCTCGAGGGGCTGAATGGCCTACGCTCCTGCTCCTATCTCTTATGGTCTTATGGTCTAATCATGTGCTCAAGTCCTGAAATGTGACCTGAACCCACAACCTTCTGACTCAAGAGGAGGGAGTGCTACCAACTGATGCAAGCTAACATTAAGTAGGTCTGACATGTAGGTGCCAGCACCATCAACACTGTCTTAAAGACCCGTTTATCCTGATCTAGCCATTCTGATTTTACAGGTGACATGGTACAAAATATTAATCTAGCTCCTGGAATTCTGTTCATGTGAAGAATACACAACATTAAATGGTACATGCTTGAATCGTAGTTTGATTTGAAAGGGTTTGAAAGCAGAAGATGACTTTACCTGCTTTTCAGGTGCTGCACACTGCCCAGACAGCGGAATCGCCCGTTCACCATGATAGCCATCCTCGTGCACAGAGCCTCACATTCCTCCATACTATCTCGAAGAATAAAAAGGTCATCAGACACACACAAACTATCATCCATTTACTGATACAAAACACTGCAGGTATTGGTTAAGCTGTCATCAGTCAAACGAGACACAATTTATCTCTCTGTATCATTAAGAATCTTGTGCATATAAACATCGCTGATTGGTCCATGCTAACCACATGACAACACAATCCAATCAGATCCCCACATTAGATCTCTTTAAAAAAAATTCTACTTTAAGCTTTCTATTTTTTCCCCCTTTTAAAAATATTTTTGTCCTGCGTCCCAACTTGTTCAACCTCTCCCCTCTGCCTGACTGGAATCGCCTCGTCCCGCCAAGCTTGGCTGCACGCTGAGGCCCCACCCTGCCCAGCCTTCATAATAACAACAACATGCATTTATACAGCACCTTAAAACACTCCAAGGTACTTCACAGGAGTGTAATCAGACAAAAATTGACATTGAGCCAAAGAAGGAGATATTAGTGATTAAAAGCTTGGTCGAAGAGGTAGGTTATAAAGGAGGGTCTTAAAGGAGGAAAGAGGTGGAGAGACAGAGAAGTTTAGGGAGGGAATTCCAGAGCTTAGGGCCTAGATGGCTGAAGACACGGCCCTCAATGGTGGGGCGATGAATGTGCAAGAAGCCAAAGTCAGAGGAATGCAGAGTTCTCGAGGAATTGTAGAGCTGGAGTAGGTTACAGAGATAAGGAGGGACAAGGCCAGAAAGGGATTTCAACACAAGGATACAAATTTTAAATGGGAGATGTTGGAGAACCGGTAACCAATGTAACTCATCGAGGATGGTGAGTGGGACAGGGCCTGGGTTAGGATACGGGCAGCAGAGTTTCAATGAGCTGAAGAATATCTAGGGTGGAGGATGGGAGGCCGGCCAGGACAGCACTGGATCAGTTAAGTCCGGAAGTGACAAAGGCATGGATAAGTGTTTCGGCAGATGGGCTGAGACAGGGGTGGAGACAGGTGATGTTACGGAGGTGGAAATCGGCAGTCTGTGTGATGGAGAGGCTAAGGGGTCGGAAACTCAGCTCAGGGTTAAATAGGACGCTGAGTTTACGAACAGTCAGCTTCAACCTGAGACAGTGGCCGGGGAGAGGCAGTTTTGAAAGGGTTGGGGACAGTACCTGAGGAGAGAGAGAACTGTTTACAAGGAGAGCTCGCATGTGGGCCAAGAAGGTAAGTTGGGTGGTTGGCAGTTTAGTGGGAATGGGGTCAATGGAGCATGGGGTGGGTCTCATGGATAAGATGAGCTCGGAGAGGTAAGAGTGAAACTAGAGAAAGACGTGGGTTTAGGGCTACGGCAGTGGGGGAACCTGGACTAGGTTTGGCTTGGTGGGCAAGGTGAAGGGAGGTGATGTAGATTTTGAGGCTGGAAAGTACTGCTGTATGTTGCAAAGCAAGCAAAATCTGACCAGCACCAGAGGGCAACAACAGAGCTCTGGACATCTGACGTTCAACACTTGAGCTGAGCTGCCTCCACTCCCTGGGTGAGTAATGTTTAGTATGAGGGGAGGGGGTTTTACACTGTAGGGCTGAGATCAGACCCATGTTATATTGTTACTTTATGCATTGATCCGCACGCAAAGTCACTTCACATGGTGTGAGAGGGGCAGCGTAAACTGCACTTTAATCTCCTGAGGGAAAGTTCTGTTTATAATACTCTCTAATCTTCGAAGATTATCGAGAGAAATCCCAGAATATTCATTCATTCCACTATTTAATTCTGGCCTGCTGCTCACCACAGACAACAGCACCCCCCCCCCCACCCCCGACCAACCCACTGCCCAGCAGCACCAAGATTGGGGCTTACTGTTGGGCCGGACATTGCAGGAGGAGCTTTACTCTGCCCCTAAACGGGATCAGATCCTGACCTGGGACTGCTTAATAAGGCAGTTATAGAGAAAGCTTAACTCTGTATCTGACCTGCAAGTGTTTAAATAAGGCAGTTATAGAGGGAGCTTTACTGAGTATCTGACCTGGGAGTGTTTGATGGGGCAGAATAAAAGGAGCTTTACTGTGTATCTGACCTGGGAGTGTCAGACTCTGGGAACCTGATGCAGAAATTGTTTCATTCTCTGGCACTAACATTCCTCACCTTGATGAGCATAAAACTGACCAGAAGAAAATGTAAGGATAACCAAGATGATGGAGAATTTTCTATATACGGATACACCTAAATGTAGGCACGAGAGAGAGAGAGAGAGAGAGAGAGAGAGTGCGAGAGGGAGTTGTAAAGGGCTAATTTGCAGGTACCTGAATCATTTTCAGTCACTGCATTTACACTCAAACTATATTGCACAGCTAGCAAACTACCTTTCATTTCCAGGTGGGCTGCATGTGGGTCTGGTAACACGAACATTTCGCAAGGCACTTGTCTCCAATGGAAACAGCAGTTACTGCACACTGACCTGTGTGAGGTGAGGATCACCGATCTCCCTTCTTTGATCACACTTAGGATGCAATTCCAGAGGAACCGCCTGGCCTTGGGATCCATTCCCGTCGTAGGTTCATCCTGTCAATGAGGAAAACAACAACAAATAGGTGACAATATCTATTTCTCCCCCAACTTTTCTCCATCCTCTCCTGAAGGAACAAACTCTCACTGGGTACAGCTTTAAAGATGCCTGGCATCCTCCAATACCGTGTGAGACTAGGCAGTGAGTGTTGGTAGGTTACTCAGTGGTGGGGGAAATCACAGCTGAGCCTGGTCCTATCCTCACCCACATCTACACATGCACTTTCCAGTCCTCGACAACAATCAGCAGCAGGCACCCTGACTGATTTCCTTTCTCCTCCCTAATGCAATGTGGAGTGCCCCAGTTGACAACCCAGCTCAAATCAGTAAATTCAGAGCAGAGCAGGGATTGAACCTTGAATCTTCCTGGTCTCTGTGGCTCCCGACCACACTGGGCGGTGCATGTACCACCTGAGCCACATGAGCGATGTTCATCAGCAACATTTGAAATAGGGTTTTGTTAAACTTTTTGAACCCTCAGCAGCTTCCTCATTCCGTTCATAAGTTATTGTCCGGGAATTTCCTCGGAGCTGCTCTCGCTCCGCTGCGGTAACTTCCGCAGAGGTGCATTGGAAACCCTACTGATGTACGTAAACAGGGTTTACGTTGAACTTCCACTGATGTTACGGCGGCGGAGTGAGAGAAGCTCCGAGGAAATTCCCAGCCATTGCCTTTGTTACTCATGGGTCACAGGACAACTCACTAACCAGGAAGATGACTGGCGGGCATCCGATCAGTGCGATGGCAGTGGACAGTTTCCGCTTGTTGCCACCGCTATAAGTCCCAGAAGGTCTATCCGCGTAGCGTGAGAGTCCCAGTTTCTTCACGCCCCAATCAGTGACCTATAAAACAATTCTAGGTCTTAAAGTAGACTGCAAACAAACATCTAACCCCACCAAAAAGCAGCATTTCAAACTGTGATGAAGACACTTTTCAAAAGCCCAGCTCAAGGACCGAGGTCCACAGTGCAGGGCACCAGGTGAATGGACCTGTCCCACAGCGCAGGGCACCAGGTGAATGGACCTGTCCCACAGCGCAGGGCACCAGGTGAATGGACCTGTCCCACAGCGCAGGGCACCAGGTGAATGGACCTGTCCCACAGCGCAGGGCACCAGGTGAATGGACCTGTCCCACAGCGCAGGGCACCAGGTGAATGGACCTGTCCCACAGCGCAGGGCACCAGGTGAATGGACCTGTCCCACAGCGCAGGGCACCAGGTGAATGGACCTGTCCCACAGCGCAGGGCACCAGGTGAATGGACCTGTCCCACAGCGCAGGGCACCAGGTGAATGGACCTGTCCCACAGCGCAGGGCACCAGGTGAATGGACCTGTCCCACAGCGCACGACTCCAGATGGTGGGACCTGTCCCACAGTGCAGGGCATCAGGTGAAGGGTTCAGTCCCACAATGCAGGGCTCCAGATAGTGGGACCTGTCCCACAGTGCAGGGCATCAGGAAAAGGGACCTGTCCCACAGTGCAGAACACAACCAGAGTTGAAAAGAGCAAGAAAGAAGATAAAATAAACTTAAAAACACAGTAATTAAATGATGTTTCAAAAGCTTTCAGATTGTAGGAGGAAGGGAAGACAGAGGGAGGTAAGAAATGTGGTAGTTTTCAGATCCTGGAAAGAATGAGCTAAGAGTAGGAGACAGTGCAATTAATCTGGATTTCAACACAGGGAGGAGGAAAAGTGTGTAGGGAGGAGGTACCTGGATCTCTGAAGGAAGAAAGGAAAGTTCAGACCATAGCAGCATTGATAAAATAAGAAAGAAAAAAAAAAGTACAGTAAACCCAGAGTAAAAGCAAACCTCTACTCCCAGACTCAGTTATACTACACTTAGGACTTTGAAACAGTGATGTCATTTAAGGGCCGATGGGATTTAGTTTTGTGGTTGGCCTCAGTCCCACAGTGCACGACTCCAGATGGTGGGACCTGTCCCACAGTGTACTTTGTCCTGCAGTACAAGACGGTCACATGACTTTGGTTCATACTTTGTAAAGATTTAACAAACCTTAGCAACCTCATGCTCGGGAATGCCACGCAACCGCGAGTAGAATTCTAGTTGTTCCCTTCCTGTCAACAGTTTGTTGATGGCATCAAACTGCGGGCAGTATCCCGTGTTCTGGTGCACGTCCTGGATGTTGGACAGAATGCTAAAGGAGGAAAGAAACTTAGGCACTAAAATAAATATTGTAACATAATTCCCGATTCTATCCGCTTTCTCCCATCTTCACACCATCACCCTGCCACCTGGAGGTGGGATAATCTGGCCTGCAGACATCTTCATGGTTGTTCTCTGTTCTGAGTGACACAAGGTTACTTTGTAGGTGGGAGTACTGTGTGCAGCTCCGGTCACCTGACCATATTACTGCCCTGGAGAGGGGACAGAGGCGGCAATGAAGCTGATTCTGGGTATTGGGAATTTAAGTTAGGATGAAAGGTTCAGGAAGTTGGTCTTGTTTCCTTTGCTAAAGAGGAGACCCTAAGCTGGTCTAACTAAAGTTTAAGACTATGGGCGGAATTGACAAAACCGATCCAGGCAAACTGTTCACTACGAAGAAGGGTTTAAATCGTAGGGGACACATGTTAGAAGCGAGAAATTAGTAGCAGGAGGAACTTTAGTCACCCAAAGGGTAATGCAGAGTTGTGGAATACATTATTGGGGATGGTAACTGTGTGGGAAGATTTCTTCTTTGTGATATATTTATGACTTTCATTGTAGAGTAAATTTCCCCCCAAAATGTGTTTCTGGAGAGAGGAGGATTGTTGATTATGGTGATACAGTGGTAGATGGGGTTGAGAGATATGTTGAGGGTGGGTCAGAGATTGAGGGATATGATGAGGTAGTGGGTAGATGGGATTTAGGGATATAAGATTGGTAGAGATAACTAAGGGATATGGTGAGAAGCGGGTAGGGGGACTGAGGGTTATGATAAAAAGGCAGGTAGGGGGATTGAGGAATATGGAGAGAAGGCAGATAGGGGGATTGAGGAATATGGAGAGAAGGCAGGTAGGGGGATTGAGGAATATGGAAAGATGACGGGTAATGGAGTACTGAGGGATATGGTGAGAAGGCAGGTAGGGGACGATTGAGGGATATGGAAAGATGACGGGTAGGGAAGGATTGAGGGTTATGGTGAGTATGTAGGGTTAAGCTATCAATGGTTTATTGGGTCTGATGGCCTGTTTCTGTTCCTAATGTGTAAATAATTAACTACACACATTATTTAGCACAGACGTGTCCAAGCTTTTTGTCTTTGTGGGCCACTTAGGAACCTGCCCATTAATCCACGATCCCATTAATCTGCATTTATCTCAAGCTGCTTACATTAATAGATCATGGTGTTGTGATTTAAGATTTATCCACCAATGAGGCAACAGCGCTACAAACAGTCCTTTCCAAACCTCCAGACCCATGAAATTCAAACAGGACAAACCATCGAGTATTGCATATAATTCCCAGGGTTTGGGGTTGGATGTCACCCACAGGTTACGGTTTGGAACCCCTGGCGTTGCAGTTTACTTCTCAGGAATCATTAAGTACCATTTACAAAGGAATTTGTACCTATATCCATCAAGGAAGGCCTCACCACTGCTGACCTCAGTGTCTCCTGTCAGCATCTTGAAGGTGGACGTTTTCCCAGCTCCGTTGATCCCCAAAAGTCCAAAACACTGCAATGGAACATTTACAGAAACTTCAGAAGAGATTCGTCTCGCCACCCTCTACAGTACAGTGTGACGTCAACAAGAGCAGGACAGGGAACAGCAGTTTACTTAATCTACGGTGGTCTTTCTATCAAGTTACTGAGCTCAGAGCTTCCACTGAAACAGGAAAAATAATAAAAATAATACAGGGAAGTGAAAATGGATTTTTTTCTCCTGTTTTTTTTCATAAGAATATAAGAAATAGGAGCAGGATTAGGCCATATGGCCCCTCGAGCTTGCTCCACCATTCAATCAGATCATGCTGATCTTCAACCTCAATTCCACTTTCCCGTCCGATTCCCATAATCCCTTGATTCCCCTAGAGTCCAAAAATCTATGGATCTCAGCCTTGAATATACTCAACAACTGAGCATCCACAGTCCTCCGTGGTAGAGAATTCCAAAGATTCACGACCATCTAAGCGAAGAAATTTCTTCTCATCTCAGTCCTAAATGTTCCACCCCTTATCCTAAGACTATGTCCCCTAATTCTAGACTCTCCAGCCAGGGGAAACATCCTCTCAGCATCTGTCAAGCCATCTTAGAATCTTATATGTTTCAATGAGATCACCTCTCATTCTTCTAAACTCCAGAGAGTATAGGCCCATTCTACTCAACCTCTCCTCATAGGACAACACTCTCATCCCAGGAATCAATCTAGTGAACCTCCGTTGCACCGCCTCCAAATGAAGTATATCCTTCCTTAGATAAGGAAACCAAAACTGTATACAGTACTCCAGGTGTGGTCTCACCAGACTCCTATATAATTGCAGCAAGACTTCCTTACTCTTGTACTCCAATCCCTTTGCAATAAAGGCCAACATGCCATTTGCCTTCCTAATTGCTTGCTGTACCCGCATGTTAACTTTTTGGTGATTCATTCGCAAGGACACCCAAATCCCTCTGAATACCAACATTTTATAGTTTTTCACCATTTAAAAAAATTCTGTTTTTCTATTTTTCCTACCAAAGTGAATAATCTCACATTTCCCCACATTATACTCCATCTGCTACCTTCTTGCCCACTCACCTAACCTGTCTATATCCCTTTGCAAACTCTTTGCATCCTCCTCACAGCTTACTTTCCCACCTAGCTTTGTATCATTAGCAAACTTGGATACATTACACTTGGTCCCCTCATCTAAGTCATTAATATAGATTGTAGATAGCTGAGGCCCAAGCACCGATCCTTGCAGCACCCCACTAGTTACAACCTGCCAACCCAAAAATGACCCATTTATTCCTACACTCTGTTTTCTGTCCATTAACCAATCCTCAATCCATGCTAATATATTACCCCAATCCCACGAGCCCTAATCTTTTGCTCCCTTTCTCTGCTGAATGAGTTGACTCTTCGCTGGGTAGGGGTCCCACAGGCATTGGGCCACCTCTGATACCTCATCCATTCTTGATGTGTGTGTCTAGACAATACCAGTAGGCTATTCCCCAATGGAAGGACAGTAGAGCTGATCCCGATCCTGTCCTCACTCAATATCTACACAAGTGCACTTTCCAGCAGGGGTCATTGGATAGGAAAATGTGACATTCAATGCTGACAAATCTACGTGTTAGATGTAACGATCTTATCCACTTGCAAATGCACACATCCCCCATACGCATGTGCACATGCAGGCTCTCACCTCCCCCGGGGGAATTCCCACACACAATCGGTCCACGGCTGGTTTCTTTTTCCTTCTGTAAACCTGGAGAGACCAAATGAAGTGATTTATCACTAGATGATGGCAGTGGTTTTAAGATTTTCTTTTTTGGTATTTGACACACAAAAATCTAGCTTCTGTTTGCCAGAAGTAGAATGTACATTCTCCCCCCCACCCTTATCCAAATCTGGAGAGCCTAGGCACAAGTTGGCAAAGCTGTCAAGCAGCACAGGGCACTGGTAAGCTTCCCTTTGCTTATCTAGCCAAAACCAGCCCTCGTCTTTAGGGCGTTGCTTGCAGGGTTATCGTCAGCCGAATGAGAAGAATCCCAAACCCCAGTGGTCTACCCTTCCAGACTCCATTAGTGAGCTAGTCTGGCTGGCCAATTGGTAACAGTACCACGCAGATCTGCCTGGTTCTACCACAGACTTGGTTCCAAACTTCTATTACCAGGTCACCATGAAGCCAATTCAACCGCAGAAATTCCACTTACTTCTTTCAACTCCCCAAGGGACATAACCACTAATTAGTCATTAGACCACCAATATATAAAGGTATAACCCTGCAGTTGTTGAATATCAGATACAAGGAGCATCTCATGAGCAGCATAACTACTCATTAGATGTGTAGGTGCATTGCCACCATTCTCCTGACTGCCACATGGAAACTTACCATATCCTATGGGATGGTGGTTGCACAGTTGCTGGTGCAGAGCTGCGGCAACTTGCTCCTCTGCAGCCCAATGATGGTAGGCACCAGGCCATGGCTATATGAGAATATGTTCTTATACCCAGTCTCCAGAACTTTCAACAACTGTTCTCCCAAGTCTCTGAGCTTCTTCACTAGCGACAGAGGGCAGTTAGTGTCATGCCAGCCATCCTGAGGTTGCCAACATCCAAGTCCAATGTCATGTACCAGATTTACTCATCACCAACTTTTTAATCCAGTCCCTCATGTGAGGGGCTTCAGTAAAGGGCCGTACCCATTGTGAGGTTGACACCCTCCCCTTCAGAGCACCCAGTAATGGGTTGTTGTAAGCTGGAGTCCTCTCTCCCTGCAACAGTTTCCCACTTTTTTGGGACGTAAATCCACCTCACAGCTTGGTCTTGGATCTCACACAAGGGTTTGAAGAAGCCCTTCCACTGCATGCCTGGGAGTACTGAACCATAAGGGAGAATTGTTTGGACACATCTTGTATGCCACAAGCTAAATCTGTGTTGGAGTTGGCATCTGCCAGATACTCTTACAAACCAACAGGTGGGACAGATGCCCTGTTTCCTCCAAATCATCAACTTAATCATTCCCTCTTGAGCCATACAAAGCCACAATACTGCACATGGGGACACCAACCACCATATCCCACTGGTTAGCCTATTGCTCTAGATAGTGAGTAGAAGGTACTGGATCATCAGGTAAATCTGCCATTAATATATTTTGTGTGAGGAGTGCCACGGTGCTTTCAGATATGCTGAGAGCAGACACTCTGAAACCATCCTAACTGAGATCAGCTAACTCAACACAGACCAAGGATCAAACTTGGGCAATGTACTTGCCAACCAAGTCATTAGGGAAAGTCCTGTGTTGCGTTTCTGAATAGTGAGCCTCCCGCTTTGTGTCACTAAGATGAAATATGTTATAGTAAGAATTACAGAGCCTTAACAGTGAATGAAAAGCAAAATCTGAAATAATATCTCTTACCTTGGTGAGATCCTTGATGACTAGAATGTCACCCTCACTCCCACCGTACGTGACCCGCTGCCTCTCTCTGGCTACATCATCATCTTCCATTTCCAATGGTGGAAGCTTTAAAGACATAGGCCTGTGGGGACACAATAGTGGGTCAGTTGCTTGCTGTAGACTTTTGTACCCCGTACATAGATCCTTCGAAGTATTATACTATAGATGATTTTATGTTTACCCCAGGGGTTGGGAAAGTTGCCTCTGTGCATCACCCCTTCCTCCCCACACCCCCCCCTTTCATATACGCGCTGGTGCCTGCACTCTCCTTTGGGCCCCTTGAAGGCTGATTTGGAAAACGGAGACCTGGTCTCATGTTTTTGCAGAGGCAGTGGAAGGTATAGTCCTCCTCTGGATCAAGAAAAAATCTTTGCTGTAAAAAGAAAACTGGTGCATGGTTCCTGATCCAGTCCAATGCATTTTACACACACACACACAGTTCCCCATCGCAGCCCAGTGCATTATACACACACCATTCTCTGACCCATTCCATTGTGTTACATATACTCACAAAATTCTCTGACCCATCCTATTGCATTTTACATACTCATATCAAACCCTGAACCATCCCATTGAATTATGCTCACACACAACATTCGCTGACCCATCCGAGTGCGTTATACGTACATCATTCCGTGACCCAGCCCTGTGCATTACACACACTCATATAATTCCTTACTCCACACTGTTGTGTTACATGCACTCACATCGTGATGTAAGCAGGCTGATGAGATAACCCAGCTCAGTGTGTTTACAATGCCGCCAAGAGAGCTGTGAGCATCGGAGTGAGACACCCAGGAAAACTGGGTCCCTGATACAGGGAACTGAATGTGGGCCTGTAGGTTTATATTTGGTAGTGTGCCTTTGACAGTGTGAGGCAACCTGTTGATGCACTATGAAGGCTCGCACAGGAAGAACGGCCACTTGCGCAAGGCAGCAGAGGGCGACTGATGCTGGTGGATGTGTACCTAGCAAAAAGTCTACACCTTCAGGAGAGGAGCGGAGAACACTGGAGAAAGAAAAAACTCTTCTAAGAACCCTGAAATAAATAGCGAGTGTCAGTTTGAAACCTGCATTGTAACCAGTGGTTAAGTAGTGTCAGGAGTCAGCAGCACTGTAATGTGTAAAATTAAATTCCTGGCAAATTGGATAGAAATATTTCATCTGGACATACCACACAAAGGATAAACTTGCAATCAGTAATTGAAGCAAATAATCCTTCTGAATTAGAGACAATTTTGTGTTGTATTTCTATGCCCACAAGGAACTGGACTGAGACTGTCCAAACTCATGTCACACAGGAACCTTACAATTAGCAGACAAAAGAGACTTTCATCCCATCAGTCAAGGCTGGATTTAAATCCAGACCCGAGAGCTGAAAGGTCAGAGTTTAACCCGTTGTTACAGTTTGCTAATACACAGAGTTCCACAATACACATTTTAGCAGAGGGTTGGGTCTACAAGTTGTATCATAAAAGGGACCTCACAGTCACTAGTGATCACAAAACCCTTTCCCAAAAAGGAGTCGCAGTAAAACCAGAAGCCACCAGCAGAGCACCTCACCTCATTTTGATGAAGAACTTGTACTGCAGTAGAATTGTGAACAGAAAGAAGACGGCTCCCTGGACAGCCATGGCAAACATGTTCTTCCCCACCAGGTCCCAGGAGAGTGGCGATACGAACTGCTTCTCTCCTGCACCAGACACAAATCACAAAATGCTTGAGTGGAAATTTTTTGGCCATCTTCAAACCAACAGAAAGATTGTCATCTTCACTAAACCTGGACGATTGGTAATATTCCTTCTCCTGATGACTTTGGCATAAAGTCACTGACCTAGGTTTTCTAATTGTCATGTCCACGATAAGCCATTAAAAGAGATGCGTCACTTTTCAGTATTAGGAATGGAAAGCTCAAGCCACCATCTCGGAGCTACACAAACCGGGAAAGCTACACCGTTGATTGCCGCTCTGAATTGCGTCAGCTGATTTCAGCTGGGGGAACAGCAGGGGTGTTATAATTGGCCTCAGTGCCCACCGGTTAGAGAAGATTCCTGCTCCTGATCACTTTTCAGTGACCAACACCCTCCCCTACCCACACCTCCCCAGGGGAAGTGCACATCTGGATGTTGGGCGAAGCCAGGGTCGGTCTTGGCTGTGATGCCCTTCGCTAATAGACAACCTGCAGACGCTCACAAGTAAGGTTTGCACATGAAGAATTGCCACTTGGGTGAAGAAGCAGAGGGTGACTGCTGCCCGTGGATCCTGTAAGGCAGCATAAGTCAGCACCCTCAGGAGAGGAGGACAGTGACAAAGCACTACTGAAGAAAACAGCAAGTTGCAGTCTGGGGGAGAGGGGCGGAAACAGGATAATGCCCGTTCTTCCCCGGAATGAATAGCCCATTAATGAAATCATGGGATCTGTAGCTTTGTAATGTGCAATTTTTGAGAAACTAATTTTGTTGTTACAGAGTCAAACAGGCTAATGAAGTTCATTAAAAGATAAACTTCACTTTCAAGATTCCTATGTGCAGGCTGTTTAAATTGACACACCTGATTATCCATCTTTAATTAATGGATTGTTTTTAATTAATTAATTAAAATTAATGGATGTTAAACCAGCGGGCTCCCTTAGGGGCCTGTGTGCCACTTGCGTGATTTTCCGATGCTCGCTGCCCCCAGACAATCCAGTTGGCCTAGGCGCAGAATCAGGAGAAACCCCTCTATTGTGTGTTACATGGTATTACATTCCACATTATATCAGACATAGAACGATCAATGCCACAGGAGGACTGGTGGCATGAAATTGTATCATGCAGCTAGAAGCAAAATAACAGTTTCATACAATAACTATGCTTCAATCAGGAAAGATTTAGCAGGAGGGGGTCATTTCTCTGGAAAAGGGAAGACTAAGAGGAGGCCTGATAGAGGTATTTAAAATTATGAAACTGTTTGATCGGGTGAAAGTGGAGAAACTGTTTTCACTTGTGGGTGAGTCCAGAACAAGGGGTCAAAAATATAAGATAACCACTAACAGATCAAATAAAGAGTTTAGGAAGAATTTCTTTACACAGAGTGGTGAAAATGTGGAACTCGCTGCCACATGGAGTGGTTGAAGCAGATGGCATTGATGCATTTAAGGGGAGGCTTGGTGCATACATGAGGGAGAAAGAAAGAGACAGATTTGGGGGGCAGGGTGGGAAGAAGTAATTCGATTGGCAGGAGGCACATGTGGAATATAAACACCAGCACAGATCAGTTAGGCCGAATGCCTATTTCTGTGCTGTAGATTTGATGTAATTTACACTGGGGAGATGAGAGGAGTTCCATGCAACTGCTGTTCGTCAGCCCCTGAGAATCTTGAACTGGATTTGAAAATGTCCAGATCTGAAGGTTATCAGCTATAACCGCAACAGATACAATCGCCTTCCGCCCCAGTGCAAAGCAGCACTGGCTGGAATTAAGAAAATCACTGGAAACAGTTACTGACCAAACCTCTCCAAAGCGTCTGCCATGGCCTGATTCTTCACCATGTCGATCAGTCCACGGCCCAGGCAGAAATGCGGGAAAATGAGGAAAACTTTCTTCAAGATTCGATTGACATCATTCAATTTCTACAGAGAAGAAAAATGAAGAGACGGTCAGAAATAAAACCTTTTATTTCCATTTCCTCCCTTTCTTTTCCGAAAGCATTGATTCTTACTCCATGGGCACTGACTGCCCTCAGGTACCTCACTCAAGTACCCCTTCTCCTAGACAGTGAGGGTCAGTAGGCCATTCAACTTTGGGGGGGTATCAATTGCCAAGTATGATCCTGTCCTCACCCGACATCTAATACACACTCTCCAGTGGGGATAAACAGAAAGTGATCAGGAGCAGGAACCCTGGATGATTTTTCCCTCCCCAGCCAGGTAGGCTGAGGCCAACTGCAGGGTCCTCATCACTGCCTCGGCTAAGATCAGTCTTGCCTGGGAGTTTCTGCTCTTTATGCCTCAGTACATTTGCATTTCTCCCGCACAAACAACGGCAGGTTATGGATAATTACAACTCGCGCAACCATTGTCTCATGACTGCTGGGGAGGAATGTTGGCCAGGACACCAGGAGAACTCCCTGCTCTTCTTCCAACCGTGCCACAGGGTTAATATCCAACTGAACCACCTGAACAGGCACACAGGGCCTCAATTTAATGTCTCATCTGAAGGATGGCACATCCAACACTGCAGGACTCCCTCAGTAGTGCACTGAAGTGTCAACCTGAGCTTATGTGCTCAAGTCCTGCACTGGGGCTTAAACCTGTAACTTTCTTACTCAGAGGTAAGAATACTACCAAATGAGACAAGCTGGATTCATTCATTCATTCCATCATTACTGCTTCATTAACAGTTCACTTTTCTAAAGGAATAAACACCGAAAATGCCTGGTGGATCAATCAGCATCCAATAGAGAACAGACCGCACGGTGGCTTTTTAAATCCAGTGTTTTCTGTTTCTATTTCAGATATCAGTCATGTGTCATTTCTTTTTCAACCACACATTCATGAAAAGCTAAATCAAACTTTGTTGCACAGGATCGAGTCCTCCACTGGAATCCTGCGACCCCCACCCCTCCTCTCCCCGCAGGAGCTAAATTATCAGCATCATGTCCATCTCTGTCACTGTGAGTTCAGTATATTTTTTCAGTGACAGGGGAATATCAGAGCATCTACACCCAGTGATACAGGGGAATAACAGAGCATCTACACCCAGTGATACAGGGGAATAACAGAGCATCTACACCCAGTGATACAGGGGTGTATGAGGACATCAATACCAAATGATATGGTGGAATATCAGGACATCGATACCCAGTGATACAGGGGATTATCAGGACATCGATACCCAGTGATACAGGGGATTATCAGGACATCGATACCCAGTGATACAGGGGATTATCAGGACATCGATACCCAGTGATACAGGAGAATAAAAAGGCATCGATACCCAGTGATACAGGGGAAAATCAGATGATCTACAGCCAGTGATGTCACCAATCCTTAACAGTGGGTGTGAAATTTTTGTACAGTGTCCGCTTAATCTGTGAAAACACCCAGCAGCAGAACTATGAGTTATATTATTCTAAACTTAGTTTGTGCCTGGAGGGAGAATTTTGAGCTGTACAAGCTAGGGTGATGTAATGGTGGCTACGAGTCTTTCATTGGTGATGGTGCAATTTGAAGGGGTAAATTAAGTATCAAACAAAAAGTGGATCACAAAAAAGTGGGTTCAAGAATGATTTTTTTTTAAACAGTATATTGGTACCAATACACTGAATAAGGACAGTAACAGCACTGGCATACATCACCTTGTTATCTATTAATTACGCTCGACTTCCCTCACAGTCTTATAGGACACGAGTGTAACAAGCAGAAAAACGGAGTCTTACTTTGTCTGTGAAGAGCTCCAGGACAAAGGTGGCCACACTGCCATTGATACCGATGAACAGGTTAACACAGGTCAGCACCACATAGGCGGTGCTGGGGATGCTGAACAAAAAGGAGGCTGGATACATGAGGGGAGTGATGGACCACCTGAAGGAACAGAATCGACAAGCATGAAACCAACTGGAAAGGGCACCAGCAGAACTTCTACCTATAGTGCAGCTCCCCTGATGGCTCAGTGCTCAAAGGCACTGCCCACTTACCCATAGAGGAACAGCAGCAGGACGAGTGCTGGCAGATTGGAGGCGGATACGTAGGATTTTTGTTGGAAACAGATGAAGATGGTGACTACCAGTGTCGCTGGCACTGCGTAATTACACTGAAAAGAGAAGGTATGGAATGAGATAAGTCACTGGCTATTGGCCTGCTTCTTCCAAAGAATGATCTATCCCATTATGGACTCAACCTGACTCATTTAATCTCCTTTCACAACCCATGTACACTCCACCCTATCATAGAACCATCAAGGTTTACAGCAAAGGAGGAGCCATTCGGCTACTGTGTCTCTGTGGCTCTTTGCAAAGACCATCCAAGACTAATCTTACCGCTCCACTCTCTTTCTGTAGCTCAGTATCTTCCTCTACTTCAAATATTTATACAACTTTCCCTTCAAAGATGCAATGGTCTCTGCCTCAACCACTCCGTATCAAAGAATTTCATGCATTAATAACCCTCCACATAAACACATTTTTCCTAATCTCTCTCCTCACTCTTAGGTGTGATGTGAAGATGCCGGTGATGGACTGGGGTTGACAATTGTTTACAACACTCTTAGGTGATAATTTAAAATTGATGATCCCTTGTTACCGACTTCTCAACCAGAGGAAATAGTTTTTCCCTATTCACTGTACCAAAACTCTTCATAATTTTAAAACTCTCTATTAAATCTCCTCAGCCTTCTCTGCTCTAGTGAAAATAGTCAGAGTAGTTCAAGTCTCTCCTCGTTACTACAGTTTCCTGTCCCTGGCATCATCCTGGTAATGGGGCATGCAATACTGCACATAATACTCTAATTGTGGCCTAATCAATGTTTTGTATAAATTCATCATTACTTTTTTACTCTTGTACTCTATGACCCTACTTATAAAACCCCAAATTCTATTGGCCTTTTTTATGGCTTTATCTATCTGCACTTGCACTTTCAGGAATTATGTATTTTAACCCCAGGTCTTTCTGTTCATCCATACCCTTTATTGTCTTGCCAGTGTGTGTATACACTCATGCATTGTTTTTCTCCCAAAGTGTATTACCTTATACTTATCCAAACTAAATTGCAGCTGCCACCTCCCTGCCCATTCCACTAACCTGACTATGTTTTCCTGAAGTCTTTAAGTCCTCCTCGCTGTTTGCCAAACCTTTTACTTTTGTGTCATCAGCAAATTGCAATATTGTGCTCTTGATACCAAGTCCAAATCATCTACATATACAGAGAACAAAAGTGGACCCAGTACTGACCCTTGAGGTACACCACTTCCAACCCTTCTCTTGTCCGAGCAACACCCATTAACCCTAGCTCTTCGTTTCCTGTCTGCAAACCAACTTGCTGCTACATTCTCTCTAGCAATAAAAAATGGATTTTTTTCTAACAAACCCCTTGAGACATCTATCAAATGTCTTTTACAATTCTATATACACCACTTCTAATGCATTCCCTTTATCTATCAAATTGGTCTTTTCTTTAAAAAATAACTAATCAATTGGTCAAAAACAACTTGCCTTTAACAAATCCATTCTGTTTGTCCTGGATTAATCCATGCATTTCTAAATGATGAGCAATTTTATCTCCTTTCTTGAATAATGGTCTCCAATCCCACAGCACCCTGTCCCATCCATTTAATCTCCTTCCAGAGCCCATGTACAATATATCCTACCATGGACTCTACTCAATTAATTCAGTTTCCTTCCACAGCCCATGTACATGCTACTCTATCATGGATTCATACGTGAAAGTACTTACCATATCCCACGCAAAGTTAGCGAGCCAATAAATGCCAGGTTTCACACCACTAACAAACTGAAGGTGCTTGGCTTTGCTGACACGTTCTTCAATGAGGAAGAGAACAAAGCTGGCTGGCACAAAGGACATTGCAAAGATGACGCAAATGGAGACGAGCACATCGACAGAGGTAGCCATCCTGCAAGAAGGGGGGAAAGGCTCTGTGTCACGAGCGAGATATTAGCACACCGTCACGCAAACAATGATTTCAGACATCACTTTATTCCTCAATGCGTGTTTGAATACTGAAGGCTCCATGCCAGCCCAAAAGGCATAAACGTGACAATTGGATAAAGCATCTACATTAGTGACAAACCAGTAGAGAAATGTCCAGCCCAGTGAGTTCCAATCAAAAACAACTTGCACTTACACAGCGCCTTTGATGTAGAAGAATACCACAAGGCCCTTCACAGAAGCATAATCAAAAAATGGACACCGAGCCCAAGATATTAGGAGGGGCAACCAAAAGCTTGGTCAGAAAGGTGGGTTTTAATGAGGGTCTTAAAGGACAAGGGGAAAGGTGACGAGGTGGAGAAGTTTAGGAATGGAATTCTGGAGCATGAGGTCGAAGCACTGCCATCAATTGTGGGGCAAAGGGAGGGGGGAAGGGGTGCACAGGAAGAAAGTGTTTGGAAGGGGGGGGGGCGTTGAGGAGTTGCAGGGCTGGAGGAGGTTACAAAATAGGGAGGGGTGAGGCCATGAAGAGATTTAAACACAAGGATGAGAACTTTACATTTGAGGTGCTGGGGGACTGGGAGCTAATATAGGTCAGTGAAGACATGGGTAATGGATGAGCAGGACTTTGTGCGGGATAGGATACGGGCAGCAGAGTTTTGGATGAGCTGAAGTTACTGAGGGTGGAAGGTGGGAGGCCGGCCAAGAGAGAAAAGGAATACTCAAAGACTGAAGGCGGCAAAGACATGAAAGAGGGTTTCAGCGGCCGATGTTATGAAGGTTGATGTAGGTGGCCCTTATGGTGAAGAAAATAGGGAGGTCAGATGCTCAGCTCAGGGTTAAATAGGATGGCAAGGCTGCGAAATGTCTGGTTCAGCCTGAGACAGTGACTGTGGAGGGGGATGGAATCAGTGGGAAAGATAGAGTTTGTGGCAGGGGCTGAAGGCGAATGCTCCGGTCTTACCAACGTTTAGCTGGAGAAAATTGTGGCTCATCTAAGACTGAATGTCGGACTCGGGGTCCAACAACACAGAGGCAATGAGGGGAGGGGAGGATCAAGTGAGATGATGGTGAGGTAAAGCTAGGTGTCAATGGTGTTCATGTGGAAGCTGACCTCATGTCTGTAGATGATGTTGTCAAGGCTCAACATGTAGATGAGGAAGAGGAAGGAGCCAAAATAGGGGAGACTAGAGGTAACAGTGCAGGGGCTGAAGGAAAAGCCTTTGCTGGAGATGGTTTGGATATGATCGGATAGCTAAGAGAGGAAGCAAGCGAAGGCAGTCCCACTGAGCTGGACAACGGAGGTGCTTGATTGTCCAAGGCTGCAGAAAGATCAAGGATGTCGTGGAGGGATAATACACCTTGAATGGGATCAAGGGACCAGGTGGGGGGTCTCATGGACGAGATGAGCTTGGAGCAGGCTTGTGGGGCGGTTGAGATGGCAGAGAAGATAGAGAAAGATGAGGGTTATGGGGCAGGGCAGAGGGAAATCTGGGTGAGGTTTGCCTTGGTGGGGGAGCAGCAGAGATGGCTGAATAGAAAGTCTCAATCTTGGTGACAAGGAATTCCAGGAGCTCCTCGCACTTGTTGTTGGAGGAGAGGATGGAAGGGGCAGTGGAGAGGGGTTTAAGGAGACAGTTGGTAATAGAGAAAAGAAGCCTGGAGTAGTGGGCGTCTAATTTAATAATGAACAGTTGAAGGCAAGGTACAGTGTAGGGCAGTGAAGAGGGAGCTTTGTTCCACCCACTAAATGGCAATTATTCATCCATGAGCCTTAACGGGCTATTTGCTTGTCGAGGGCATCACAGTTGAGCCCAACACTGTCCTCGCCTGATGCCCACACTCTCAAGATCCCAGAGCCACAGGAGAGTGATCAGGAGCAGGAACCCTGGCTGACCTTTCCCCTCTCTGGGGCCAACTGCAGTACGCCAGCTGCTGCACTGACCAAGATCAAAGGTGGGATCCCCGGTCTGTCTGGCTCAGTGCCAGTGGGTGCCGTTTAAGCACTCGTGAGGTTCTACCAGCTACTTACAGTGCAACCTCAGAGAGCTGTTCTTTGGTCAGGTTGAGTGGGTGGTTGAAGGCTGTAATCCCAAACATTTTGGGATCTTTCCCTGGTGGAAGATTTGCTCTCAGTGCTGCATTGTTCATGACATTCACAAAGCTCACCATGGCGTGCCAGCCTTTATTGTTGAACCACACCTGCAAAAAAGGAAGGAAAGGTTCTTTCCGTCATATCAGGAGTACACTCGAGTCGCCTATTCAAATAACTCAGTTGCTTCCAAACATTATATAGTTGGGCCACAGACAAACAAGACATAAGAATTACTGCTGACCTTTGTTTCTGCTGCCTTCCAATTTCACTTACTCATTTTCTGCTTTCCACTTCCAGCTTTGTTACTCTCCCTTCTGAATCTCCTCTCAGGTTCCCACCCCCTGCCAAGTTAGTTTAAAACCTCCCCAACAGCACTCGCAAACCTCCCCGCAAGGATATTGGTCCCGGCCCTGTTGAGGCGCAACCCATCCGGCTTGTACAGGTCCCACCTCCCCCAGAACTGGTCCCAATGCCCCAGGAATCTAAAGCCCTCCCTCCTGCACCATCTCTCCAGCCATACATTCATCTGCTCTATCCTCTGATTTCTATATACACTAGCGCGTGGCACTGCGAGTAATCCGGAGGTGACTACTCTTGAGGTCCTGCTTGTTAATCTCTTTCCTAACTCCTTAAACTCTGCCTGCAGGACCTCATCCCTCTTTCCACCTATGTCGTTGGTACGGATATGGACCACGACCTCTGGCTGTTCACCCTCCCCCTCCAGAATGTTCTGCAGCCGCTTAGTGACATCCGTGACCCTGGCACCAGGGAGGCAACATACCATCCTGGAATCACGTCTGCGGCTGCAGGAACGCCCGTCTGCTCCCCTAATTATGGAATCCCCCATCACTACTGCTCTCCTGACCTTTCTCCTCCCCCCCTCTACAGCTGGGCCACCCATACTGCACATTGTAGTGAAGCTAATAACACAGGCAATATTCCACTGGAATGATACCCAAGAATCAACTTGCTTCGACCTGTGCCCACTTTCCTCCCCTCCTCTCCAGCAGGTGCTTTCTGTGTCAGTCCTTCAGCAGCTTTCCCCAGTAACCAATCTTCATGTGTGAGCTAAGGCAGTGTCAGCTGGCTATTCAGCTGTGGAGGCATTACAGCTGAGCCTGGTCCTGTCCTTGGCTGACGTCCAGAGACAAGCATGTTCTGGCAGGGGTCAGTCAGTTTAAACACACAGATGGAGTCAGATACACTGTGCCGGACCTGGACTGCATGATAATCTAATAGACACAGCCTGGAGCCGTAACAGAGCCAACCCATGCTTGCTTGCCCCGCTCTACTGACACAGGAATCCTGTACCACAGTGTAACTATACAAAACACACATAAAAACTCTGAGCAACAACCTCACTGCCCAACAGGAAATCCAGCCTCCAAAATTTTAAGAGAAATGAGCTGTGTTATTGCTCACGGCAAGTCGACCATTGCAAGGTTTACAGCAGTGTAATACCGTGTAACGCACAGCGTACTAGTCCGAAACAAAGGTGCAGTTACATGATTTTACAGCACAGAAAAAGGCCAACTGGTCTATGCCGATGTTTATGCTCCATACGAGCCTCCTCCTCCCAGCCTACTAGCATATCCATCTATTCCTTTCTCCCTCATGCACTTACCTTAAATGCCTCCGCTTAAATGCATCTATGCCATTCGCCTCAACTAATCTGGCCTCTCCTTTTAAGGCCTCATTGTATGATTGCTGTAATCCTGAGGTTGATTACTATTGGGAAGGACACTTGTAGATTTGGGAGATGCTTGTAAATTTTTGGCTCCAGATCAAAAGAAAACGGCAGCAAATAACGGGCTTTTTAAAAAAACACTTTTGATACTTTGAAGTGTGATGGACTCAAAACTAAAGACAGACAGACAGACAGGTAAAGGCCGATACAATCTTTCAGACCTACTTTTACATTGTTTTTTGTGCTCAGCCCTTTGATAAAGTTTGTGATGCTTCCCAGCAGTCGGTCTGTGGAACTGCCCTGAGATCAACAGGAAACTCAATGTTAATAATTTAAACCTAGAGGCACACACATTAACTATGAAAACAATTACAATGACCACATTTACAACATCAACAACTTGCATTAATATAGCACTTTAAAATAGTAAAATGTCCCAAGGCGCTTCACAAGAGCGTTATCAAACAAAATCTGACACCGAGCCGCATAAGGAGATATTAGACAGGTGAAATAAAGCTTGGTCAAAGTGGTAGGTTTTAAGGAGAGTCTTAAAAGGAGGAGAAAGATGGAGAGGCAGAGAGGTTCAGGGAGGGAATACCAGAGCTTAGGGCCTAGGCAGCTGAAGGCACGGCCACCAATGGTGAAGCAATTAAAATCGGGGGTGCACAAAAGGCAAGAATTGGAGGTATGCAGAGATATTGGAGGGTTGTAGGGCTGGAGGAGGTAACAGAGAGAGAGGGGTGAGGCCATGGAGGGATTGGAAAACAAGGAGGAGAATTTTAAAATTGAGGCATTGCCAGACTGGGAGTCAATGTAGGTCAGCGAGCACAGGGGTGATGGAAGAACAGGACTTGGTGCGAGTTAGGATACGGGCAGCAGAGTTTTGGATGAGCTCAAGTTTATGGAGGGTGGAAGATGGGAGGCTGGCCAGGAGAGCATTGGAATACTCAAGTCTAGAGTTAACAAAGGCATGGATGAGGGTTTCAGCAGCAGATGAGCTGAGGCAGGGGCAGAGACGGGTAATGTTATGGAGGTGGAAGTAGGCAGTCTTGGTGATGGAGCGGATATGTGGTTGGAAGCTCATCTCAGGGTCAAATGTTCGCAACCTTGGCGTCCCAGTCTGGTTCAGCCTCAGACAGTGGCCAGGGAGAGGGATGGAGTCAGTGGCTAGGGAATGGAATTTGTGGCGGGGGCTGAAGACAATGGCTTCAGTCTTCCCAATATTTAGTTGGAGGAAATTTCTGCTCATCCAGTACTGGATCTCGGACCAGCAGTGTGACAAATCAGAGACAGTGGAGGGGTCGAAAGAGGTGGTGGTTAGGTAGAGCTGGGTGTCGTCAGTGTACATGTGGAACCTGATGTTGTGTTTTTGGATGAAGTCGCCGAGGGGCAGCATGTAGATGAGAAATAGGAGGGGGTCAAGGATAGATCCTTGGGGGACTGCAGAGGTAACGGTGCGCGAGTGGGAAGAGAAGCCATTGCAGGTGATTCTCTGGCTACGACTGGATAGGTAAGAATGGAACCAGGCGAGCGCAGTCCCACCCAGCTGGACAATAGAGGAGGAGAGGTGTTGGAGGAGGACGGTGTCGTCAACCGTGTCAAAGGCTGCAGTCAGGTCGAGAAGAATGAGGAGGGATAATTTGTCAGTCACACAGGATGTGATTTGTAACTTTGATAAGGGCCGTTTCAGTACTGTGGCAGGGGCGGAAACCTGATTGGAGGAATTCAAACATGGAGTTGCGGGGGAAAGATGGGCACGGATTTGGGAGGCGACAACACGTTCAAGGACTTTGGAGAGGAATGGGAGGTTAGAGATGAGGCGGTTGTTTGCAAGGACAGAGAAGTCAAGCGTGGGTTTTTTGAGGAGGGGGGTGATGACGGCAGATTTGAAAGGCGGGGGGCAGTACCGAAGAAGAGGGAACAGTTAACAATATCAGCTGACAAGGAAGCCAGGAAGAGAAGTTGGGTGATCAGTAGTTTGGTGGGAATAGGGGTCGAGGGAGCAGGAGGTGGGTCTCATGGTCAAGGTGAGCTTGGAGAGGGCATGAAGGGAGATAGGAGAGAAACTAGAGAAACTTGCGAGTTCAGGGCTAGAGCAGGGGAGAACCATAGGGGAAGTTTGGCTTGATGGGCTAGGAGAAGGGAGGGAAACAGCAGAGGCAGCTGAACGGAAGGTCTCAATCTTAGTGACAAAGAAGTCCATGAGCTCCTCGCACTTGTTGTTGGAGGTGAGGGTGAAGGGGGAAGGGGAGATGGGTTTAAGAAGACGGTTTGTGGTGAAGTGAAGCCAGGGGTTATCTTCGCATTCAAGATAATCCTGGAATAGTGAATAGTTTTGGCAGAGGAGAGCAGGACCGATAGCACTTTATGTGGTCCAGCAAGATCTGGCGATGAATGGTGAAACCAGTTGTCCGCCATAAACTTTGAAATCTGCGTCCCTTGGACTTAAGGGAGCGAAGATGAGGGCCGTAACAGGGAGAATGACCAGGGTGAGAGAGTAATGGTTTTAATGGGGACAAAGGCATCAGAGGTGAAGGTGAGGGTGTGATTGAGCAGATCGTTAGCTGCAGAAATGTCATGGTGAATGGAAGGCCAAAGGCTAGACAGTTGGGACATTGAAAGTCACAGTCCCAAGTAAGGGAACAGAAGAAGTGTCTTTGTTTCCAGGAAGGTTATATTTCATGTTTCATCAATTTGGAATAAAAAGTGCTGACCAATTTCACAAACTTGTTTTAATCATGATGTGGAGATGCCGGTGATGGACTGGGGTTAACAATTGTAAACAATTTTACAACACCAAGTTATAGTCCAACGATTTTATTTTTAATCCCACAAGCTTTCGGGGGCTTTCCCCTTCCTCAGGCAGTGTGGAAAAGACAATTTCGAAAAGACAATTTCGAATTCGAAATTGTCTTTTCCACACCGCCTGAGGAAGGGGAAAGCCCCCGAAAGCTTGTGGGATTAAAAATAAAATCGTTGGACTATAACTTGGTGTTGTAAAATTGTTTACAATTGTTTTAATCAGGCTGCAATACCGCTAAGTACCAGCTGATGGCGTCCCAGCCTGTGCTATCAGTTGACAGGAATGGTTGCAGACCTGGGATTTATGGAATGTGGCATATAGAATATACCCGTCACAATATCCTCATATAGAATATACCCGTCACAATATCCTCATATAGAATATACCCGTCACAATATCCTCATATAGAATATACCCGTCACAATATCCTCATATAGAATATACCCGTCACAATATCCTCATATAGAATATACCCGTCACAATATCCTCATATAGAATATACCCGTCACAATATCCTCATATAGAATATACCCGTCACAATATCCTCATATAGAATATACCCGTCACAATATCCTCATATAGAATATACCCGTCACAATATCCTCATATAGAATATACCCGTCACAATATCCTCATATAGAATATACCCGTCACAATATCCTCATATAGAATATACCCGTCACAATATCTTCATTATAGAATATACCCGTCACAATATCCTCATATAGAATATACCCATCACAATATCTTCGTATAGAATATACCTGTCACAATATCCTCGTATAGAATATACCTGTCACAATATCCTCGTATAGAATATACCTGTCACAATATCCTCGTATAGAATATACCTGTCACAATATCCTCATATAGAATATACCTGTCACAATATCCTCGTATAGAATATACCTGTCACAATATCCTCGTATAGAATATACCTGTCACAATATCCTCGTATAGAATATACCTGTCACAATATTTTCACATAGCATATACCTGTCACATATTTATACATTGTCACATTAGATTTATATATAAAAGATTATATTTTACATCAATTATACAACGAGTGGACCCCGCCAATTAAGATCAATTGTACAACACAAGATTGATCGAGCCACCTTCAGGCCAGGATATTGGTTTCAAAATGTATTTATGTCTAAGAACAGATTTAGGTTTAAACCCCAAACCATAGAAGTAGACTAGGGCAACAAAATATATAAAAAGCAACAGTAGAAGTATAACATACAACTGATAAACTCTTCTATCTCAGAAACGCTGAGTTTACAATATTTACAGGCTGGCAAACGCTCATATTCACTCCAGAGCCCGAGATCTGTCTGCTGGATGTTGGAATCCTACGTAAAATGACTTTGGACAGTCTCAATCCAGTTCCTACAGGACGTGGGCTTACAGTGCAGTACTAAAAAGGCCCTAATTCCAAATGTAAATCTCACTTAGAGGCAGCAACATTGCTGGTGGGAGAAATAGAAAAATGTCAGAGCGGTGCAACAGAGGACACTGTTGTGAGGCTGGGGCTGAGTAGAAACTTTACTCTGTATATAACTGTAATGCACCTGACTTGGAAGGAGCATACGCTGTATCTAACCTGTGCTGTACCTGACCTCGGAGAGTGTGATGCTGACACCATATGAAATGGGAAAGCGTTCCATTCCCCAGTGCCAACAGCCCTCATCTTAATGTGGACAAAACAAAGACCAGTCTGTATAGCAGTTCTGACCAATTCCTGACGCTCATGGACTGCATGTTACTCACAATCTAACAGAAGTGCAGTGGAAGACTCAACTTAAAGAAGCAAAGGTTTAAGCCAGTTCCATACCTTTGTGACATTCAGTCGTGACCTGATCTCAATAATGGAGTCATTAACTTCATTCAGTGAAGGTAGAATCTGGGAATTTCGTGCACCCAATGAGAATCCTCCATACCTATAACAGATCAGCACAATGAAGGGTCTCATTTTCTTTATTCTGCTCAACTCTCATTATTTCCCCTCGAAGCCCCCACATGACATGAACACGTTTCAATTTTACAGCTTGCAGGTTTATAACTATATTGATGAAAAGCAGAAAATGCCAGAATTGCACAGCAGGGCTGTCAGCAGCTGAAAGAGAAAAGAAGGTTCATGTTTGCACTGTACACCTCAATTGTGATGAAAGGTAAACACCCGACGCATTAATCTGTTTTTTCTCTTTTAGATGCTGACTGGTTTGCTGTGTATTTCCAGCATTTTCTGTTTTTATTTATAATTACACACATTTTGGGGGAGGGGGGAAATAGTTATAAGTTTTCAAACTATCCTAACCCTATAGAAATCCCCACTGTACAGGTCTCTCTTTTCTTGAAAGCAACAAAAAAAAGATACTTTTATGAAAATTAGCCAAGATTGTGCCAAGTCAGAGAACGCTAGCAATATTATGACATCCTCTGACACCAGTGAATAGAAATACAGGAAACATAGAAAATAGGAGTAGGAGTAGGCCATTTGGCCCTTCAAGCCTGCTCTGCCATTCAATACAATCATGGCTGATCCTCTATCTCAATACCAAATTCCTGCTCTCTCCCCATACCCCTTGATGCCTTCTGTATCTAGAAATCTATCTATCTCCTTCTTAAATATATTCAGTGACTTGGCCTCCACAGCCTTCTGTGGTAGAGAATTCCACAGGTTCGCCACCCTCTGAGTGAAGAAATTTTTCCTAATCTCAGTCCTAAATGT
The DNA here is from genome assembly GCF_035084215.1 of Heptranchias perlo. Classification (NCBI taxonomy): domain Eukaryota; kingdom Metazoa; phylum Chordata; class Chondrichthyes; order Hexanchiformes; family Hexanchidae; genus Heptranchias; species Heptranchias perlo. Next base: position 16,124,235 of record NC_090353.1, on the reverse strand, counting down.
CCTACCCTGTATCCTGAGACTGTGTCCCCTCGTTCTAGATCCCCCCAGCCAGGGGAAACATCCTCCCTGCATCCAGTCTGTCTAGCCCTTTCAGAATTTTATACGTTTCAATGAGATCCCCTCTCATTCTTCTAAACTCAAGTGAATACAGGCCGAGTTGACCCAATCTCTCCTCACAGGACAGTCCTGCCATCCCAGGAATCAGTCTGGTGAACCTTCGCTGCACTCCCTCTATGGCAAGTGTATCCTTTCTTAGGTAAGGAGACCAAAACTGCACACAATACTCCAGGTGTGGTCTCACCAAGGCCCTGTATAACTGCAGTAAGACCTCCTTGCTCCTGTATTCAAATCCTCTTGCAATGAAGGCCAACATACCATTTGCCTTCCTAACTGCTTGCTGCACCTGCATGTTTGCTTTCAGTGACTGGTGTACAAGGACATACTCATACCCTATTTTTCCCCTCTTAATCAATCTCTTGGTCCTTTTTTGCTGAATTCTAAACTGCTCCCAATCCTCAGGCTTGCTATTTTTTCTGGCAACTTTATATGACTCCTCTTTGGATCATTTCCTATCCTTAATTTCTTTTGTAAGCCACAGTTGGGCCGTTTTTCCTTTTGTGTTTTTGCGCCATAAAGGAATGTATAACTGTTGCAATTCATGTATTCGTTCCTTAAATGTTAGCCATTGCCTATCCGCGGTCATGCTTTTTAATGAAGCTCCCTAATCTATCATAGCCAACTCACTCCTCATACCTTTGTAGTTTCCTTTTAGATTTAGCACCCTAGTTTCAGATTGGACTACCTCACTTTCCATCTTAATGAAGAATTCTATCATGTTATGGTCACTCTTCCCTAAAGGACCCCGCACAACAAGATTATTAATTAACCCCTTCTCATTGCACAATACCCAATCTAGGATAGCCTGTTCCCTGGTTGGCTCCTCAACGTACTGGTCTAAAAAACCATCTCGTACACACTCCAGGAATTCATCCTCCACGATATGATTGCAAATTTGGTTTGGCCCGTCTATATGTAGATTAAACTCACCCATAATTATCTTAGTACTCTTGTTACATGCATCTCTAATTTCCTGTTTGATCCCATTCCCAACATTACCACTACTGTTTGGAGGCCTATAGACAACTCCCACCAGTGTTTTCTGCCCCTTGGTGCTTCTTAACTCCACCCAGACTGAATCGACATCTTGATTTTCTGAGCCAATATCCTTTCTCGCTGTTGCTCTGATTTCACCCTTTACTAACAACGCCACCCTACTCCTTTTCCTTTTTGCCTGTCCTTCCTAAATATCGAATACCCTTGGATATTCAGCTCCCAGCCTTGGTCACCCTGCAGCCATGTCTCTGTAGTTGCAATTATATCGTATCCATTTACTTCTATTTGCGCTGTGAATTTGTCTACCTTATTACGAATGCGTCGTGTATTCAGATACAGTGCCTTTAGATTTGACTTTTTTTTGAAAAACATTTTTAGACATCTTAACATTTTTTTGTACTATGGCCCTATTTGTCTTATTACCATTTTTTCTTACCCGGACCCTATTTGCTAGTGCTCTCTTTTGTTTGTACACTCTGTCCTTTCCTGACACAATCTGGTTATCCTTATTCCAATTACTTTCCTGCAATGCTTCCTTGTCTTTTCTCTTTAGCATTCTAGATTTCTCTCCACCGGGACCATTCCCGCCCCCCACCCCCAACTTATTTAGTTTAAAGCCATATCTACCTCCCTAGTTATTCGATTCGTTAGAACTCTGAATGTGAAATTACAGGCCATGGGACTCTCAGGGAGGTACAGATTCTTTTTATTCGAGGCAATTTAGGTGCACAATACTCCTTAATATTTGTATAACCAAGATGTGAATGCAAACCTTCTCATTCCCGGTTATCATACAAAGATCTCTTGGCTATTAACTGAATGCAATAACCTACCTGAACTCGTTCACCCACTTCTTGGTTTTCAGACTGCAAAGATGAACAAGAGGTTCAAGTTACATAAACATTGCACAAAAAAGGAAGGCTTGTAAAGTATAGTCGAGTAATTCAGTGCCAGCTTAATGCCAAATACTTTGGTTTTAATCCAAGCTGGCGCCACTTTGTACCTTTTACCAATGATCTGGGGGTAGGTCTTCACGAGGTAGTCAGAGATATTCCTGCTGGTTAGGTTCTGAAGTACGTCTCCTGTATTCCGCAGCAACTGTTCAAAAATAGCAATGTGATATTGTCAGCACAAAGCAATGTTATACTATCCCCCATTACAGTCACTGCAGTTGTGCACGAAGCAACTATCACAACTGACCCATGGAGTCTGAATCCCAGCCTGTGTTCTAATGCTATCATTTATGTTCAGTTCAGCAACTTACATACTGTTTAACACTAGGTTGCACTCGGGGCCAGCCCAGGGTCATAATGTACAGTAATTCCTATAGCCAGGGTTCCTGATCCTGATTGCTGTCCAGCGACTCCTCATAGAAAGAGCACGTATGGACAATATAAAGAAAGGATCAACAAACTTGTATTTGTATATCACCTTTAGCAGAATAAAACACCCCACGGTATTTCACGGAGGAGAGGACGGATTGGGCTCAACTGTCGTGCCTTCAACATTACACTATCTAGGCTCACAGGAGAAGAAGTTCCATTTGGGTGAGGTACTTGAGGATGGCTGGTGTCTGTGGAACCATCAGTATATTCAGGAGACGAGGGAAGAAGTTTGGAGGCAGGAGGGGAGAGAATAATTTTGCATACTTTTTTATACTAGTCGATTTCCCATGGCATTGCACAAAGGGGGATAGATTTTGGTTTTGTGTGATAACGTAAAACAAATTTGCAGCCCGTTTTACATCTGTCCCAATTTTTGTTTCCATTGACTTCTACACTAATGCACAAAGTCAAAATCTACCCCAGGAAGTTGGGACCATGTGTAGTTTTCAGGTGAAGCAGGGTTAGAGGTTGAGGGATATTTCGATCAGGGTGCACAGATGCAATTCAGACCCCCTTTTAAAGTCGTACATTCTGTTCTTATTTATAAACTCCTATGTTTACATTTATAATAAGAAATGTCCATGTAAACGTGTAACAATGTAATTACACCCTCCTGCCAGTGGTGGTGCTGTAATTACACCCTCCTGCCAGTGGAGGGGAGATTGGAGGAGGGAGGCGGGGGAGAGGGGAGAAGTTGTTAAAAAATTTAAATATATATTTAAAGATTTTAAAGTTTCCCGCCAGAGGTTAGAGGGTTGGAAAATTAAAATTTTATGATAGAATATTTCAGCAATCCCAACCCAATGCTGGTGCATCCGTGGAGAAAGGCAGGAGGGCAACAAGAACACTCGCTCCAGAGGCACAGGAGGATGGCCTGACGCCCGACAGCTTAACATTACAGAAAGAGACAGCTTTTAGAATAGCCGCTGGTGGCCAGAGGGCCAAAAAAATTTAAATTTAAATATTAAATAAAGAGCAACACATAGCCCATCGAGTGGCTGCAGGAAGGCGGGAGGCCTCTAAGCAGGATTACAATGGACGCCACAGAGATGCAGCCGGACGGCCAGATGTCTGAAGCAGTAAAATTTAAAAAAATAAACATTTCTAAATACAAATCCAATCCGGAATGCACTGTCTAAAAGGTTGGTGGAAGCAGATTCGATCGTAACTTTCAAAAGCAAATTGGATGAATACATGAAGGGGAAAAATTTTCAGGACTATGTGGAAAGAGCAGGGGAGTGGGACTAATTGAATAGCTCTTTCAAAGAGCCAGCACAGACATGATGGGCCAAATGGCCTCCTTCTGTGTTCTATGATTCTAGATCAGAAGAAGAAGCAGCAGCATAGCCTGAAGACAACGAAAACCAGGTCATTAAAAATTATTAACTGAATTCTCCTTAAAAAAAGATAAAAAATGTTAATATATATATTTTTTAAAACTTCAAAGTTTTAAATATACAAACGTATTTACGTGGAAGTACAAAGACTCAATTTGAAGGCTAAGTTGGCAGAGTCACATGCAATCATGCACTAATTGTGACAAGTTTACATCGACGTTTCCCATTAAAAATGTGGGAGTAAGAAATTACACTGGATGAAGTTGATAGAAAAATTGAAACAAAAACAGCATCAGGAAGTGAAGTGTTTAGTCAGGAATTGCGTGCAGACATAATGTTTTTAATAAATTATAGGTATATGGACATACTGACGCTTCAGACTTACAGACACACTCCAGTCAGTCACCTCTAAGCTTGTGTAGTGATCTCAGAACAAATGCAGTAAGATTTCCTCAGGCCATGTTCTGTTTACAATTCCACTAGAAATGCTTACAATGTCACTACATATGGCAGTGGGAAACCAGTTCCTCTGGTGTTTGGCTCTGAATTTCCAATAAATTAGCAATAAACCTCACAAACTAGAAATCTGAACATTCAATGAACTCTGGCCTTCCCAATAATTTCCATCATAGAGCAAAAGGATCAGCACCACAAGCGATAGCAAGGAGGGTAAAACATGTCTTAACTACACCCATCACCTATGACCTATCCAACTCACCTCAGAGGGAGGGAGTCCTCCTGCTCCTTCTCCACATTCAGGTAACATCCTTTTGCTCTCCTTCGAGCTGCACTCACACGCAGGGGATGGGTCTTGCATAGTCCAATTACCATTGAGAAAGATGTCCATGGCTGATTTTGGGACTGCAGGAGTTGTCCACTCAGTAGTACCTGCCGAGCAACGCCCTTCTCTATGCGGGAGGAGGGGCGGGGCAAAATAGTGGAGGGAAAAAAACACAAGTAACAAGGTGATTGGCAAAAGAACCAAAGGTGACATGAGGAAAAACTTTTTTATGCAGTGAGTAGTTATGATCTGGAATGTACTGCCTGAAAGGGCGGTGGAAGCAGATTCAATCATGGCTTTCAGAAAGGAATTGGATAAATACTTGAAGGGAAAAAAAATTTGCAGGGCTACAGGGAAAAAGCAGGGGAATGGGACTAACTGGATTGCTCTTACAAAGAGCCGGCACGGGCTCGATGGGCCGAATGGCCTCCTTCTGTGTTGTATCCATTCTATGATTCAGTGTAAAAGAAATAGTTAAAATCCATCCAATATAAACACAATGGTTCAAGTTTGTTTACAAATTTAAGGGGAAGGACCGTCTGCGGACAGAAAATTTTAGCACAGCAGCGTCTTAGTGGGACATTTTGGTGCGTGCCGTGAGTGTTGGCGGTCACACAAAGTTTAAATCCTGTTCCCATCAATTTACAGGTGCCTCCAGTCGCTGATACTACCAGATCTTGGTGTTCTGGTTTACAGTGTATCCACTAATGAAGCAACAGCGCTAAGGACAACCCGTTCCAAACCCCTGGACCCTTGAAGCGCAAACAGGATGAATCAGGGTGTGGCCCAGGCTTCATAGGCTGTAGTTTGGACCCGCTGTTCAAGGGCAGAAATTACTGTTATTGTACGGGTGCTTAACATGTTAACAGGAGGTTTTATTCGGTTTATTGTAACGGGTTGATTTTATGATCTCTGACTACAATTAGGAGCTTTAAATGAGGCATAATCTGGGCACAACCTCCAGAATCAGTACATTAAAAAAATGCGGGACTGCTGAATTTAGCGTCTCATTAATCCAGTGCTCAAATCTATTGTCTGTTTCAGTGAGGCACACAAAGAGAATGCATGGCGTACCTCGCTGAATCTGTAAGTGCACCATAGCGGAATGGGTCCTCAGATTTGTTGACGTGTTTATTTTAAATAGGTTAACGGCTCCGTTAAAGTAGTGCTGAGGGGGATTAGATGGAGAACGCTAAATATTCATATGATTACATCATCAACAGGAATTTCTACTGCTTGGGTTAAAAGTAACCTGCTGGGAGGAGGAAAGAGCAGATGCACAGCGTCTGAGGGACAGAATAACCTCAGCCTGATACTCACTCATTCCAACCATCTGCCATACACATGGTACCAAATCCAGGATCGCTGAGGAGTGCATTGATCAGCTCCTGAGTACTGGGGTCCTCTGGTATATCATCACTGAAGAGCAAGAAGATAAGTTAGATCAATAAAATCAACACTGGACCTCACACAACTGTTCACAATCAGCAACTCAAACTGTGCAAGTAGCTGGAAAGACAGAGTTGACCCAGATACTATAAGCTATCCTGCCTGATCTAAAAACAGTAGGCAGACACCAATAAATTCAAGGGGTCACTGCAACCGTCTTCCATTTACTTGAGAAAAGTGAGCTCGGTGAACGAATGCCCTCCCTGGGGTGATAACTGAGTCACATAACCCAGGGTCCATCCCCAGTCTGTGCCGAGTTAGCTGACCTCGGACAGGGTGGTGGCAGAGGCATACAATTTGGCTTCAACATTCATGGCAATGGGTGGGGAGGGGGAGGGGGAGGGGGAGAAGGAGGAGGTGGAAAATGGTCAGGGTACCTGCATGTGTGTGCATTTTGAGCTAAGACAAGATTGGGCTAGATTGCGATGCCTCTCGTACTCAAATCCCACAACATAATTGCGGATGAGGAAGGCCATCGAGCCGATCTTAGTTCATCCATCCAGAAAGAGACTAACGCCCCCCCCACTGCCCCCACTCAATTGACTCATTTTCGCAGGGCACTATTCTACCCAGACGTCCATTCCACATGTTGATCACACAGAAGAACATCCCGATATCAGATTGAAACGCTGCTGACATTCACTGTCCAGGTTCACACATGGAGAATAGCTACTTGAGTGAGGTGCTAGAGGGCAGCTGGGTGTCATGAAACCCGTACCCAGCAAGAGTCAGTGTCTTCAGAAGAAGAGGGGAGAAAACGGGAAAAAAAATTACATTTACACGGACATTTTATCCACTGTTACTGATTTTTGTTGATGGTTTATGTCACTTCCTTCTATAAATATCTAGTGGCATGTCATCAGAGATTATGGGAGTATTCACAGACTGAAATTATCAAATATTCCATGGCTTTGGATAGGTGAGATGGAAGGATGGATGAATATTCTGGAGTTTTGCTCAATTAATTTTGTGGATCTGGGTGTGTTTATACAGAACTTTCCCTCAGGAGATTAAATGGGTGGGGTAGAGTCCACGATAGGGCAGACTGCACGTGGGCTGTGGAAGGATCATGCTTTGTCGGCCAAATGCTACCGTGAGCCAGCTTGGCTTAGTTGGGAGCATTCTTGCCTCTAAGTCAAAAGGTTTGAGCCCCACTTGAGCGCCTAGTCTAGGCCACTATTTGAAGAAGTTCTCCTGGCGTCCTCGCCTCAACCATCACTACCAAAAAGAGAGTGACTGGTTACTCATTTCAATGCTGTTTGTGGGATCTTGCTGTTTACAAATTGGCTGCTGCGTACACCTACATAACAATAGTGACTGTACTTGAAAAGCAACTCAGGATACATGCGTTTTGGGACATTTCGGAGACATGTGATAAGGCATCGTAGAAAGGCGAGCCCTTTCTTTGGTCTCTGTATGTACAGCAATGTTCGACACTCATCACTAGTAGTTTTGGACTCTTGGGTGATATACATTAAGTTGCGTACCTGATGAAGGTGTACTGTTCTCCATACATCCAGGGATTCAGCTCTAATGGTGGATATTTCCCAAATGGAGGCACAATCAGACTAAAGAGCAGAGCAACAAACACAAACATTGCAGGCAGCACAATCTGGAAAAGATATAACAGGAAACATCCATTGATGCAGTTTACCCAGTATCGATGGACTAGGTTTTATACATAGTTATACTGGATCAGCTCACCCAGTATCAATGGGCCATGTTTTATATAAACTAATGATACACCTGGATCATATTAAACAGAAAATAAGGCGTTGCATCAAACCTCCACTGTACACAACATTTTTATAAATGTTTTAATGCTGGTTTTGAACTCACAAGTTGAGCAATGGTAATGCAGGGAAATAGAACACTTTCCCATTTCAGGCACATAGGGGTCGACTTTAACATCCGGGCGGGAACGCGGCCCGGCCCGTCCGAATTTAACGGCCGGGAAAGTGACTGCCCTGACGTTAAAATTGGGCGGCTGCCGGGGACCAGAAGCAGCTTACTTGACAAATGACGGTAAACTCTACTAGATATTGTCATCTTTACCAAGAAACCAATATCTACTGTCACAGCTATCTTTTAATTTGAGGGTAACTGCAGATCTCAGAAATACTTACGAGGAAGATGCAGTCAGGCCCACTGACATCATCGGAGCCCGGTCCACATATTTAAACAAGGACTCCGCCGGATACGGGCGGCTCTGTTTGGCGCCTGGCAATTTAAAATTGCAGTTGGCAGCATCAGAGGGGGAAAGTCTCCCGCTCCATTTTAACTGCCCTCTTCGCTCAGTTTCTGCCGGGGGGAAGGGGGGGGGGTGGGGGGGGGGGGGGGGGGGGAGTTAAAAATCCCCCTGTAGAATCAGCCTAGAACACTCCCAGTAAGGCACAACATAGGTTAGATGTAAAACTCCCTCTACACCCAGACAGATGCAGGATGAGTAAAGTTCTCCCTACAGTGTCCCTCAGAAATGCACCCTCTTCTGCACCAGTATGACAGTTCCGTTTCCCAAACAAGCCAGCGTGAATGAGATTACTGATTAGTGCTGAATTGAGAGAAATTTGTATTGTGGGTCCACAGGGATTAGGTTAAGACTGGCCAAATTAATTTCACACAGGAGTTCTAAACCCATTCGACAAGGAAAACCTTCATCACTCTGGCCTGTATTTTAACCCAGGTCCCAGCAGTAGGTTGCAAGTGGGAACATTATAATCAGCCTCTGGTCCTGAGCTATGGAACCGAAAGTCCAGTTAGAGTTTCTGCGCTTGGTCGCTTTTCAGTGAGTCATTCTGGAAAGTCTGCAAGAGCTGATGTTGAGTGAAAGAGGATTGGGCTTGGGTGTGCTGCCCCCACAGTCGAATAACCCACTGACAGTCACTGTCCAGGGTTATGCATGAAGAATGGCCCCTTGGACGAGGTACCGGATGGGAGCTGGCAGCTGTGGAACTGTATCACAGCAAAAGGCAGCTGCTATTGGGGGAGGGTTTTTTTAAATCATTAATTCTCAAGATGTACACATCACTGGTAATTCTGCCTTTTATTATCCATCCCTAGTTGCCCTGAAAAGGTGGAGATTGGCCATCATCTTGAACCACTGGTAGCAGTTTGATACAAATGAGTGATTTGCTGGGTCACTTTAGAGGGCAGTTAAAAGTCAACCACTTTTTTGATGGACTGGAGTCACAACCCACTCCAGAGACTTGAGCACATAATCTAGGCTGACACTCCAGTGCAGTACTGGGGGAGTGCTGCACTGTCAGAGGTGCCGTCTTTCGGATGAGAAGTTAAACCGAGACCCCATTTGCCCTCCCATGTGGACGTAAAAGATCCGATGGCACTATTTCAAAGAAGAGCAGGGGTCCCAGCCAATATTTATCCCTCAACCAACATCACCAAAAATAGATTATCTGGTCATTATCACACTGCTGTTTATGGGATCTTGCTGTGCACAAATTGGCTGCTGTGTTTCCTCCATTACAACAGTGACTACACTTCAAAAGTACTTCATTGGTTGCAAAGCGCCTTTGGACATCCTCAGGTCATGAAAGGTGCTGTTTAATACAAGTCTTTCTTTATTTCTTTATGTAGGGTAAGGACGTTTTAAAACTATACCCCAACAAATGTCAGCTGCTTTTGGGGGAGGGGGTGAAGAGAGAAAACCGGAAAAATCACGTTTCAATCCTACAGACAGTTAAACTTACCTGAGCAAAGAGTCCTCTGTGGCTTCGTCGGGCATAGAGAAATCGTTTGATGAACAAGGATTGGAACTGCTGCCTGGTTAGCTGCCAGCCCTGCAATTGGTATGAGCCTCGGCCATCCACACTGTGCATGAAGTCTGTCTCCTTGGATTCTGAGCAAAGGTTCAAAGGAAATTGTTTTATTAAACTTAATATTTTATAAAATTCCAGCCTGTGAATGTAAATTATTAGGTTAGCGAAGATTGCAATTAATTCAACAAACAATAATTAACACTCTTTTATGTTGTTTTATCTTCTAAAATTTCTCTCAGCAAGGTTCACGGATACTCTGGCTGTTTTGTTATCAGCCTGAGCTCAGTGTTCCCTGCTGAGGCTGCACTTAGAAAAGTATCAATTTAAACTTACACATGATATGATATCTCAACTCCCCCTTCCCTAAAATATTCTCCTCTTTTCTCGGTGCTGACTCTTCATCGGGTGCCAGGCACTATCTGGCGTCTCCCCCAAGCAGCCATTCTTCACATGTGAGCATAGATATTATGAGAGTCGGCAGGTTGACAGTGAGGGGCATCACAGCCAAGCCTGATCCAACATCCACACATGTGCACTTTCCAGCAAAATCATGATCGAGCGTCCCTCTCCAGCAACCAGCTCCCCAATCTCACTCCCATTTGAGATCAGCTAACTCAGCACAGACCAGGGATTGCATGCCTTCAACCCGTTCACTGATGGTTATTATTTTGTTTAAATGTCACTGTAAGAGTTAATGGATTTAAATATTGGGCAAATGTGAGAGGTTCTATGATCAAAATAGCTTCCCTTTCAAGTTTTGCTCCTGTCAATTTTACTTCAGTCAAAACTGCATCCAATTTTTATTTAATTCATACCTTTCGTTCGAACTTTCCTTTTTACTGGCATTTGGAAAGCATTAGAAACAGAGAGACAATATGTTCAATATAAAAACATTCAGGAAATAAGTTTCATGTAATAATCCTGAATTTGCTCCAAATTCCCACACAGTTCCCGGGACTGGAATGAGTGACTGATTTACCTAAATTTAGCAGTATTCTTAACGTTAAATTCAGACATTAACACCTGGAGTCGTTGGAATCAATACAATGCTTTTTTTCACATTCCTTTTTATTGGAGTATTTATTGGGCAAACTTTTTTCATTTCTTAGTGATTTTACTTCCTCCTTCCTAGTCTGACACCCTGTGGCTGAGTGGGCCGATAACACAGGCAGCTCCCAGGCTAGCACTGATGCTCCCTGTAGCTGGCCACCTTGAAGAGCCAGGGACGGTCCAGCCGTGAATCTCCCCTCCGATTCTCCCTTCCCAGCCTGTGCTCAGCACTTTCCTGCTTGTTGCCGCTCATACTTGCAAATGACCAGAGCAGCAAGACTTGTCACTGCCTTTCCTTTCGTCCTTTGGATTCTGAAACTGCGTCCCTGAGGGGTGCCTTCAGTTACTCAGTCCCAATTACTTGTTTCCCTTCCTTTTCTCTCCTAAAAGAGTCGGCTTGTGCTGGTGCACGGGCGTTGGTCATTGTCCCGTACCTCATCCAAATGGCCATTTTTCATGTGTGAGCCTAGGCAGTAAGTGCTGGCAGGCTATTCAACCATGAGGGTGGGATACAGCCAAGTCCAATGGCAACACATTGGCACTTACCAGCAGGAGCAACTGGGTAGTGATTAGGAGCGGGAACCCTGGCTGATTCTTTTCCTCAATAGCCCAGGGCCACTGAGGCCAAATGAACCATCATGACCCTCCCCCGAGGTGAGAACAGCTAATTTAGCACAGCCTGGGGACTGAACCTGGGAAACTTCCTGACCTGTATGGCATCACATCAGCTCAGGGTGCGGGGGGGGGGGGGGGGGGGGGGGCGGGGGTGGTGGTGGAAGAGGTGGGTTTGTTCATCCATTGAAGCTTAATCTGGCCACAGTAACTCATAATAAACAATATTGTTCCCAAAATCTATCAGCATCATTAAATGTGCATATTACCAGGTTCTGCATCAGGAATCTCAAAATCCCCTTCCTCACTCACTGGCTGCAGTGTTTGCTCACTGGACCTGGAACATCTGACTCTTTTAATGGGCACATTTCCATCTGTGAAACCCGGAAAAAATAATAAGTACACAGAAAGTGACACAAAGGAATCTTGAGTAAGTAAAAAGGTTATAAAGTTTGTGAGTAGTGTGGTAGGTAAACATAAGCCCCTCTCTGCTGATCATGTGTCAGCGTTTGACCCCAATGTGCTGACCTCCACTTGCTGCAATAATTGGCCAATAGCCAGATCTGGGCCAGCATCAAATCCCGCCTCAGAATCCGATCTCGTGTTGGTATAAACGCAATGGACTCATGACCTGAAATCTCATGATGATTTAACACGTCCCTCCCCCTCCTCCCATCATCCAGCAACTCAGATTAATGTGATTAGGAAAAAACACTCTCAAGCACTGCCAACATCCCAAATTCTTAAATGAGCACAGAATCCGAGCGGAAGTCTCGGAGGTGGAGCAGAAGTCACGGATGGCTCCTTTGGCTCTGCTCCACGCGACTGCAAAACTCACACTCGAATACCGTGCGAGAACTCCCTGAGTTGAGAGTGCAGCAATGCTGATACTTTAAAAAAAGTGCATAGGAACATAGGAATTGCTAGACGAAAAAAGCCCAAGGTTCATCTCGTTCACCTTCTACCATCCTGGTAGTCGCATGATATTACGGTGATGGAGCTGTTGACTAATCATGGCAATCCTTCTCTGTCAGTTAGTCTACAACAGACTCAGAAATAACACGAGGAAAACCCAGTGGTGGAGAGATCTGGGAACCATACGTCCAAAGTCACCTCTTTCCTCCCTAACATGTTACATTTGCCACACGTCATGTCTCAAATTACTCATATACGATATCCTAAAAAATGTGTGTATATTTAAAAAGGCAATTTAAATAATTTAATGGATCTCGGGAAAATGGGACACTGTCACCTCAGGTAAATATGGTACAGCCCCACCACACTCATTTGTGTTTTGTTATTTTATTCACCCCCACAACCCCAATCAAAAAAAAAATTCTTCTCCCACTCTCCCTTGCTGGGGTAACTCTCCAAAAGCAGAGACAGCCATCCAATCCGAGCGAGCGTTAGCAGGCTCTTTCACTACGGGGTGTCTCATTGTGTCGTCCCTCATCATCCCCACACATGCAGTTTTCAGCAGGGGGACTGGTTAGTGAGCAGGAGTAGGAGCCCCAGTTGATTCTTTCTCCCCCCCTCAATAGCCTGAGGCACTGTGTCCGATTGTAGCATCCCTACTGCCGCCCCGGCTAAGACCAGCTGACTCAGCGGAGCCTGGGGATCAAGTCTTGGGGCTTGAAACGGGCTTTTCTAAATAAAAGAAACAATTGTGAAGAGTGAATGAGAATGGCGAGACAGTGTAAGTGATAACTTTTAAATTACCTGCAACATCACTGTCCACTCCTGTGGATTCAGCCACTTTGAGAAAAATCTAGAAGATACACCACATATTAAAAACGTATCAATTATATAAAATTTTATCAATTTCAATGGTCTCAAAAAGGAGGTAAAAAAAGTGATGAAAGATGGGATGTTGGATACGAGGATGGGTGATAGTGAGCTGTAATTTAATCTGCCTGTCACACATCATTAAATGTGACAACAGACTGCAGTAATGCGCCAGTAACTGCATAAACTGTATTAGAATCATAGAAGTTTACAACATGGAAACAGGCCCTTCGGCCCAACATGTCCATGTCGCCCAGTTTATACCACTAAGCTAATCCCAATTGCCTGCACTTGGCCCATATCCCTCTATACCCATCTTACCCATGTAATTGTCCAAATGCTTTTTAAAAGACAAAATTGTACCCGCCTCTACTACTGCCTCTGGCAGCTCGTTCCAGACACTCACCACCCTTTGAGTGAAAACATTGCCCCTCTGGACCCTTTTGTATCTCTCCCCTCTCACCTTAAATCTATGCCCCCTTGTTATAGACTCCCCTACCTTTGGGAAAAGATTTTGACTATCTACCTTATCTATGCCCCTCATTATTTTATAGACTTCTATAAGATCACCCCTAACTATCAGAGGCTCGGGAGCGAGTAGTCAAACTGGGCACTCTCTCGTCCTAACAACTCCCCCTCTACTTTGATCTTCTGCTCTGAGACTTTGTAACTCTCTCCAGTATCAGTGGTCATCACGTAAACAGGCACTTGGGGGCTGGATGATGCAGTGGGTTAGCCACTGTCCTTTCACCATGGGCTCAAATCCCATCCAGGTTGATGGGACAAAAATCTTGTGTCTGCTGGCTCCAGTGTTCTGCATGAGCTGAGCTTGGGCAGCTCCAATTGACTTTTTGGTGGACATGGGCCTACACCACAAAGCTGCCCCTAATTGGAACTTAAATTGACAGTCCCACTCAGAGAGGCCACAGGATGGCTGGTTACCAACAAAAAAAATATACCTGGTAGAGTTGCCTCATTCTTCACCACACTTTAAGGAATGTCAAGGACTTGGAGAGAGCGCATAGGAGATTTATCAGAATGGTACAAGGGATGACTGATTTCAATAATTTGGAGAGACTAGAGATAGCACTTACAAAGAGCCGGCACAGGCACGATGGGCCTAATGACCTCCCTCTATGATTAAGATTCTACGATTATGCACCCGCACACTGTGTAGTAGTGTAGCCATCCATGCCGGATAGATTCTGGGTAAACGAGATGCTGAACATGAACATGCAGATAGGCGGTGCTAAATGTGGTCTCCTAATCCCATATCACATGAAGCCCCACAACCTACACCATTCTACAAGATCATTTTGACCTGAAGCTAAACTGAAACTAACGCACCATTTACCCTTAACCCTCAAAACTACATCCCTGAATGGGCAGGTGAATGGGACTGAAGAATGCAAATGATTCAAACAATGAAGATATTCTATCTTTCTTCTTCATTCCATTGGAGCACACCAAAAGTACTTCTGAAGTGCAGTTACTGTTGTAATGTATGAAACACAGCAGTCAATTTGCGCATGGCAAGGTCCCACAAACAGCAATGAGATGCTTGAGATTTTGATGTTGGTTGAGAGATAAATATTGGCCAGGACACCAGGGAGAACTCCTCTGCTCTTCTTTGAATAGTGCCATGGGATCGTTTGTGTCCACCTGATGGGTTATCATAGAGGGAGCATTACTCTGTATCTAACTCTTTTTGTACTTGGCCTGGGAGTGATAGATGGGGCAGTGTAGATGGAACTTCACTCTGCATGTAACCTGTGCTGCACCTGACCTGTGAGTGCTTGATACTGATAAGGGGTGCCTGAAAAGGGAAAGTGTCCCATTCCCAAGTACCAACATCCCGCACACCAAGATACACAAAATTTACAAAAACAAAAACCCCTCCTCCAGTGGTGCACACAGGGAGCTTTGCTAAGAAAAAAAGGCAGATGGGCAAGTACAAATAAACAATACCACCAAAAACAGACCAACTGGTTGACCATCCATCTCATTTGCTGTTTGTGGGACCTTGCTATGCATAAATTGGCTGCCACATTTGCCTACAAAACAGCGACTACGCTTCAAAAGTAATTCAATAACAGTGAAGTACCTTGGGATATCCTGAGGACATGAAAGGCGTCATATAAATGCATGCTCTTTCTTTCAAGATCAACGAAAACCAAGAGAGAGTTTGGCCCTGCCCTCCTATACAATTCCATTTCCCCCCCAAAAACAACAATTTGCATTTATATAGCTCCTTTAATGTAGTAAAACATCCCAAGGCGCTTCACAGGAGCATTGCCAAACAAAATCTGACATCGAGCCACATAAGGAGATATTGGGACAGGTCACCAAAAGCTTGGTCAAAGAGGTAGGTTTTAAGGAGCGTCTTAAATGAGGAGAGAGAAGTAGAGGGGTGGAGAGGTTTAGGGAGGGAATTCCAGAGCTTAGGGCCCAGGCAGCTGAAGGTATGGCCATCGATGGCAAAGCGAAGAAAATTGGGGACGCACAACAGGCCAGAATTGGAGGAGTGCAGAGACCTCGGAGGGTTGGAGGAGGTTACAGAAATAGGGAGGGGTTAGGCTCTGGAGGGATTTGAAAACAAGGATGAGAATTTTAAAATCAAGGCATCGCTGGACCATTGCCACATCTTAGTCCATTCCTCCGTGCTGACCTCTTCGAGGCTGGTGTCCGAGATCCCGTAACTGGAAATTCCGAGCTCACAGAGACGGTTGTCCAGTTCCTGGAAGAGTTCCACAAACGCTCCATCCTTTGCCCCCACGTAGGGTAAAACGTAAGTCATTTCGTGCCCAAAATCTTCCACCAGGCGTGCTTCGGAGACGTATTTCTGCACCAGTGATAAAACGGTCGACACATCTGGGACATACAAAAACAAGGAGACAAACATGACAGCCATGCCCCTGACCCACTGCTCGCAGCTGGCCAGCCTGTCAGGATCAGTCCTTACCCTGCTTTGACACAGGAGAGGTTCATCCCACTGAAATATGGTAACCCATAATACCATGGCTGCACAATCAAAAGGCACCAGGCGCCAACACGGCAGGAAAAGAACACGGCTGCACCCCAACTCTACCACCACGCTCGGAATGCATCTCTAGAGCAACCCGCTCTGTAAGACCCACTCACTATCACTCAGTGTCATCCACCTTGTACACTTCGTGCCAGTTCACCTCACTAACTTGTTGCCCAGGCCACAGTCTTGAGTAGTGACTTCAAGAGCTCTCACAGATCCACCGTAGAGCAACTTGTGTTAACATTTTTTAAAAAAATTACATTATTACTGATTAAAAACTCGCTTGCTCTCTCTTTTTCCTCCTCTCCCACATTCTGGCCCCAAGAAATATTCCAAAACAAGAAGGTTGCAGATGAGGGCCCAGAGATACACGGAGCAGCACATCTGCTACGTCCCACAGGGGAGTTGGTCCGCAAGTGCCCCAAGAGCCGTAATAGGAATATCAGAACTGAATACTATAAATGTAATATAATATAATGTATTGTAATCGAAGAGGAATTGCAATAATGAAAGTGAAAACCACTCTCCTTAAATCAAACTCTAATTTCTACAGCCCATACACACTCAGTTGGGTTCAAATTGCACTTTGTATAAAATTCTTTTCTCTGGTGTTTTAACCCATTTATTTTAAGCAGGGTGAAACCTTCATTGAAATAGGATACAGAGGAATTTTATATGAACCCACCACTAACATCACCCAGCATGATTACAACCCCAGTTGTCTTTTTTTAATGAGTTAAATGAAGCTTTTTCATCTGAACACTGGATCCTTCTTAACATTCTCTCAAACAAGCTATGTAATACAAGGTTTTATTCTACTACCAAAGTACAGCTAGAAATAACTCCGTGTGTCCCTTTAGGGTCACAAGGTGTCTTTGCTGTGCCTTGATGGGTCAGTCAGAGGCTAATTGTTTTACACCAGATCCTCTGGTCAGTTAGAGTTCATACTGGCTTTCTGTTTTTTCTAAGTAGGTCCCCTGAAGTCAATCGGAAGGTATTGTCTGTCACTGGGGAAGTTTCTCCATCCCTGGAGAATTACTGACCTTACCCTCTTATTACAAGCTTTTTATTTAAGCATGGCACAGAAATTTGCATGCAGCTCAATGTACAGAAAAATAAATACATAATATTCTTGTGGGTGTCTGTTTCTATAGGTCTCCTGGTGCCATACCAAAATATGAAAAATCTTTCCTAAGATTCCTTTCTCTCATTATTTATTTATTTAAACTCCCGCTGATCTTTTGGGTCAACACGTTATGTTGGGACAGAGATTTCACCCTAAGGCTCAGCCCTACCATCTTTAGAGGTATATATGAAATGCAGTCATTCTGTTGAATAACTCTCTCTCTCTCTGTTGAATGCGCTGTCTAGTGTGAACTAGGCATGAAAACTTGGGTGTATGATTCTGCTGCTGGGACAAAGGAGCTGGTACTGTGGGTTTGCTCCAGGGCACCTGTTGCAAATGTAAAAGTCAGAGAATGTAGAGGCTCTACTCTCCTGAAACTGGATCCAGTTGAAGCACAAAAGATAAAAGTACCCAAGTGCTTGGTGGGACTGCGAGTGCTGAAAGCCACTACTGAAATGGAACAATGACAAAGCACACTTTATTGGTACCACTAAAGGGCGTGAAACTTACCCAGTGCGCTGGTTTCACTGTACTGCTCACTGCCAAGCCCAGTATCGTAGCTCCTCTCTGAATCACTGTCATCCTGGCAATATTAAGAACAGAAGGAACAGTCAACCATGAGGATAGGCCACTTGGTCCATCAGAATGGGTCCCACCAGTGTCCCTGCATTTTGATCACCCCCGTGTGTTTTTACCTCCAGTATCTGCCAGACTATTCCAAATCTATCACACTTTGAGCAAAGAAATTGAGATTACAATATGCAACAGAACAGAAGTAAAAACTCATGGCAATTCCAGCCTTGGAAACTAACACAAGGAATGTCAGGACTGAATATTATCGTTCTGATAATATGCAGATAGAATGTGAAAAATGCTCCCTGAAATACCAAAGAATTGTAATACTCCAGAAAAACAAAGCACGTGTGTGTGCGTGTGAAAGGTTGAGAAGAGATGACAGGAGAGGAGATAAATCATGCTGCTGTATTTAAATGTTTATCATAATAACTACAATTAATACAAGTTTAAAAAATATAAACATTAATCCAACCAGGGACCAGGTTTTCCTCCTTCCAGTATCCTTGCTCACTGCACTATCTCCTACTCCGACTGATTCTTTCCCAGGACCTCAAAACTGTGGAACTCCTCACCTCCCCCAGTTTTCACTCCCCCCTTTGATCTATAGGCTTTTAAAAGCAAACTTGGTTTCACAACCATTACTTCCTAATGTACCTGATATTATCACCTACCTTGGTGAGGCCCCGCACTGTGGGTCTTAACCATTTACATATTGACAGACAGACAGACACAGAGAGAGAGAGAGAGAGAGAGAGAGAGAGAGAGAGAGCGAGAGAGAGAGAGATATACGAGTGCCCAATCTCCGCAGGTACCTTTCTCACGCCGATGGTGGTGCTGCTGGAGCTGGCTGGTGTTGTCTTATCATTCTCTTTTTTAACTAAGGTCAGGTAATAGCCAGTTCCCAAATGATTTTTGAGAAACAGCGAGGAGCCACAGCAGCAGAGCTTTCCATGGGAGATGATGGCAATTCTGTCCCCAAGGAGGTCGGCCTCATCCATGTAATGGGTCGATAATATTATGGTGCGGCCTGCAGGATGATAAACCGCAACTAACAAAAGCAATCTCCTTTAAAAGGCTTCAGAAATAATCACAGTCTTGGCAGAGTGGCAAATTTCCCAAATTCAATCCCTGGTCAGTGATGAGTTAGCTGATCTCAGCCCTTATGGCAGTAAGTGACACTAGAAATGCTCTCAGCAGTCCGAGGGATGTTGTGGGGGGGGAGCAAATCAGCTGGTGTTCCTGCTCCTGATCACTGTCTAATGACTCCTGCTGGAAAGGTCAGGATTGGACTGGACAATGAAATCCTCCATAGGCAAATAGCCTAGTAACAGTCACTGCCTGAGTTCAGGCATGAACTTGGGGAAGTACCAAAGGGCACCTGGTGTATTTACCCGAGCAACAGTTAAAATGTTCAGGACAGAAAATGAGTGAGTCATTTTAGATCTGTTTGGGAATATAAAGCCTGGCAGGAGTGGTGTTTGGAGAGACAGCGCTGGAATGATTTGATTCAGTTTGATAATCATTGAACTTTGCTTTGGAAGAAAAATTAAAAGGATCAAAGAAGAAACCAAGAACTTAGATTAACATTTGGTTTTGGGACATTATAATTACTTCTGAAAATGACCTTTGAACGGTGGTCTTGGTAACCAGGAAAGCAACAAATGCCTTGGTCACAGAAGCAACTACGAAGGTAGCAGTAGCACCAGGGAGAGAGGGGGCAAGGCACTGGAGAAAGGAAACATGACTGGGCAGAGGGGAATGAGCTGGAAGCAAGAAAATTTGGCCCATTGAGAAACCACTGTTTGCTCTTTGTATAAAATTGGTCGCACGTCTCTGCAATTTTTCGGAATTTACATCAGCAACTTAGGCATAAAACAATGAGGCAGAGGACACCCACTGATTTGTTGTGGATCCAACTGCAAATCTCAATTAATCAGCATGTTTCTTTAATCCCACCAATGAGTTAACGGTCATTTGTTACATGACTCACCTTTCCTATATTTAAGCAGAAGCTCCCATATTCCTCGGCGGGAGTAAGGATCAACGCCAGCAGTTGGCTCGTCTAAAATAACAACCTTTGACCCACCAACAAACGCTATGGCGACTGAAAGCTTTCGTTGCATGCCACCTTAGAACAAATACACAAGTAAAATATTTATATATTTAGCCAGTAAAACATGGCGACCTCCTACGCTGCGAGATGTGAAGAATTGACTCCTCACCAGAGAGACTTTTTATCTGTTCTTGACGTTTGTTAACCAGACCCACATCGTCAATCATCAGCTTAATTTCTTCGTTCACCTCCTCCTCGGTCAGCCCCTTCAGCCTTCCATAAAACCAGATGTGCTCCTCCACAGTCAGTCTAAAACATTAGTTTAATAATTATAAACAACAGATTATTGAACCCTGTAGCATCCCTTCTCCACTGGCCTCTTATAGATTTGGACTGAAATAGACGTGTACCAGTCACTGAACTCTTTTGTGTTCTGATCAAATTTCAAAACTCTGCAGCTGAAGCTGTGTATTTATTAATGTTTACTGGTTTGCATAGAGGTATTGAATCTATTTCTCAGCTCTCTCACTGGCTCAGTGGGTAAATGTACCATCCAGTGTTCAGTCACAGACCAGCAAGGTCCCACGCTTAATCCTCGGTTTGTACTGAGTGAACTGATCTTGATCAGGGCAGTGGTTGAGGTGCTACAATTGACCGTTGCACCCTCAGGTTCGGGAGGTTTATTGCTCCTGATCACTATCCAGTGACCACCCCCCCGACTGGAACATATGTGTACGGACACTGGGTGAAGACAGGTTAAGGCTCAGTTATAATGATTCCCATGGTTGAATAGCCTGCTAACACTCAATGCCCACACTCACTACTTGGACGAAGTACTTGAGGGTTACCAGCACTAGCGTCCATGGGCTGTACTGCAGCATTAGTCATTGCTTTTGGAAGTGGTGGGGGGGAGGGGGGGAAAGAGGTGAAGGGGAACTATATTTTACAGCAATAAATCCTGGAGAATTGATTAGAATTGGCAAAAGATAATCATGGGATGGATATGAGGATTTTTCACACAGAGCGATCAACAGTTGGATAGGGTAATGAAGGTTAAAAAAAAAACCTGGAATCATTTAAGGAACAGCTAGATGCTATAATTGGGAGGACTGCAGACTTTTCTAGATAGATAAACTGGAATGGGCTGACGGCCTGCCTTATCCGCAGCTACCTTGTGATCTGGTGTTGTAAATGTCTTTTTAAAAAAAAATACTTACATGTCAAAAAGGACATTGTGCTGTGGACATATTCCTAGTGACTTTCTGATTGTATCCATCTCGGTGAAGATATCTCTGCCCAGAATATACGCTGTCCCAGAGGTGGGTGGGAACAATCCGGTTAGGATAGACCTTGCAGGAAATAATAAACATATTGAGACTATAATGCAAGTGTCACTGTTGAAAAAGAAAGACCATCAGAAATCTGAAATAAAAAGTGCTGGAGATACACAGGAGGTACGTCAGCACCTGGAATGAGAAAAGACACCTTAATGTTTCATCAGCAAACCCTTTGTTAGAACTTGTTCAAGGCAAACGTCAGGAACAATACTTCATCTTCAATCTTCAACCCTCTGGTCTTAATGCTGACTTCAAAAATGCCAGAAGATTACCTGTCCCTCCTCTTTCTCCTCCCCCTCCCAATTTTCTCACTGAGTTCTCCCATTCACATCCCATTGCTCTTTGGAGGCATGTTCAGCTCATCCTTTTTGTCTTTCCAATCTCTTTGCAGCCTGGCCGAGATCCCTTTGTACAGATATCCAGCCCTTTGTACAGATATCCAGCCCTTTGTACCTCTTGCCTCCCAATGAAGGATCCCACCTGAAACATTAATCCACCTTTTCTCTTTCAGATTCGGATTGAACTACTGCACATTTTCATCGTGAAGGTGCTGGCTTGGCTCAGTTGGCAGCATTCTCACCCAAGTAAGATTGTGGATTCATGCCTCATTCCAGGTCTTGAGCCTATAAACTAGGCTAACACTCCAATGCAGTAAAGGGAGTATTGCATTGTCAGGCCCTGTGTGTTCCGGTGGCATTATTCAAAAAAGAGCAAGGAGTTCTCCCAGCGTCCTGGCCAACATTCCTCCCTTAACCAACACCACCAGTAACCACCGCTTCCGTGCTGTAATTTCTATGATCTCGTTGGTGTTTGTAGGATTTTGCTGTGTGCAGAGCAGCTGCCAGGTTTGCTTATACAACAGTCAGTGGAATTCAAAGTAGTTCATTGGCTGTGAAGCTCTTTAGAGATTTTTCTGACATGCGACATGGCACTACATAAAGATGTCTTAGTTTTTACTTTAATGCCCTAGTTTTGTTCTCATGGTTTGGGTGCAAAAGAATTGTCTCACAGATGAATAAATCACACTTAGCTAATACAATACAATAAAATACAATACCAATAGGGGGAGATATTTGGTACGACATCCCACAAGTGTCTACACTTACCCATGAACAGCAACCCAACATTCCAGAGGCAGAGAGAATGCCAGTTTCACTGGGTCTGAACGTAACAAATCATTGAATCCAACAAAGGGTTTAAGCAACAGTTCAAAAAATGTAATGTTTGCATAATTCCTCTATTTTGAATGGGGGCCAGAATAAGGAGGTTTTAAAGGGAGCCTAGCAGGCTCTTTCCTTGAATCAATCAAAGAACATTAGCCAGCCAAGCTAATCCCTGCTCACAGAGTGCAGCATTTATAACAGTAATTTGTCAATAAGTCATAATTTTATGTTTAATTTGTACTGTGTTCCAAAATGGCCATAACTGAGATAATGTAATCCGGGAGAGGGTGGACGAGAGCGCGCGC
Source organism: Heptranchias perlo (assembly GCF_035084215.1). Lineage (NCBI taxonomy): Eukaryota > Metazoa > Chordata > Chondrichthyes > Hexanchiformes > Hexanchidae > Heptranchias > Heptranchias perlo. The sequence continues at coordinate 16,101,359 of NC_090353.1, read as the reverse complement.
GCCGGGGGGGGCGGACAAGAGAGAGCGCGCGCCGGGGGGGGGTGGACGAGAGAGCGCGCGCCGGGAGGGGTGGACGAGAGAGCGCGCGCCGGGAGGGGTGGACGAGAGAGCGCGCGCCGGGAGGGGGGGGGTGGACGAGAGAGCGCGCGCCGGGAGGGGGGGGGTGGACGAGAGAGCGCGCGCCGGGAGGGGGGGGGGGTGGACGAGAGAGCGCGCGCCGGGGGGGGGGGGTGGACGAGAGAGCGCGCGCCGGGGGGGGGGGGGTGGACGAGAGAGCGCGCGCCGGGGGGGGGTGGACGAGAGAGCGCGCGCCGGGGGGGGTGGACGAGAGAGCGCGCGCCGGGGGGGGAGGGGTGGACGAGAGAGCGCGCGCCGGGGGGGGAGGGGTGGACGAGAGAGCGCGCGCCGGGGGGGGAGGGGTGGACGAGAGAGCGCGCGCCGGGGGGGGAGGGGTGGACGAGAGAGCGCGCGCCGGGGGTGGGAGAGGGAAACTGAGCAGAAACAAAAAGGAGAAAGGGGGGAAAGATTGAAAGGGCGAGAAAGAGGAGGACAGAGGCAGAGATAAATAGAGGGACAGGAAAAGGTAAAGAGGGGGAGGGGGGACTGGAGAGGGGGAGGGGGGACTGGAGAGGGGGAGGGGGGACTGGAGAGGGGGAGGGGGGACTGGAGAGGGGGAGAGAGGGGGAGGGGAGACGGGGAGAGAGGGGGAGGGGGGACTGGAGAGAGGGGGAGGGGGGACTGGAGAGAGGGGGAGGGGGGACTGGAGAGAGGGGGAGGGGGGACTGGAGACGGGGAGAGAGGGGGAGGGGGGACTGGAGACGGGGAGAGAGGGGGAGGGGGAGGGAGAGGGGGAGGGGGAGGGAGAGGGGGAGGAGGGGGGAGGGGGAGGGGGAGGGGGAGGGGGGAGGGAGAGGGGGATAGAGATAGGGAGGGAGGGAGAGGGAGGGAGGGAGAGGGGGATAGAGACCGGGAGGGAGGGGGGAGAGGGAGGGAGGGAGGGAGGGGGGATAGAGACCGGGAGGGAGGGAGGGGGGGGGATAGAGACCGGGAGGGAGGGAGGGAGGGGGATAGAGACCGGGAGGGAGGGAGGGAGGGGGGGGGGGGATAGAGACCGGGAGGGAGGGAGGGAGGGGGGGGGGGGGATAGAGACCGGGAGGGAGGGAGGGAGGGGGGGGGGGGATAGAGACCGGGAGGGAGGGAGGGAGGGGGGGGGGGGGGATAGAGAGCGGGAGGGAGGGAGGGAGGGGGGGGATAGAGACCGGGAGGGAGGGAGGGAGGGGGGGGGGGGATAGAGACCGGGAGGGAGGGGGGGGGGGGATAGAGACCGGGAGGGAGGGGGGGGGGGGGATAGAGACCGGGAGGGAGGGGGGGGATAGAGACCGGGAGGGAGGGAGGGAGGGGGGGGGGGGATAGAGACCGGGAGGGAGGGAGGGGGGGGGGGGGGATAGAGACCGGGAGGGAGGGAGGGAGGGGGGGGGGGGATAGAGACCGGGAGGGAGGGAGGGGGGGGATAGAGACCGGGAGGGAGGGAGGGGGGGGATAGAGACCGGGAGGGAGGGGGGGGGATAGAGACAGGGAGGGAGGGGGGGGGATAGAGACAGGGAGGGAGGGAGGGGGGGGGATAGAGACAGTGAGGGAGGGAGGGGGGGATAGAGACAGTGAGGGAGGGATAGAGACAGTGAGGGAGGGAGGGGGGGATAGAGACAGTGAGGGAGGGAGGGAGGGAGGGGGGGGATAGAGACAGTGAGGGAGGGAGGGAGGGGGGGGGATAGAGACAGTGAGGGAGGGGGGGGGGATAGAGACAGTGAGGGAGGGGGGGGGATAGAGACAGTGAGGGAGGGGGGGGGGATAGAGACAGTGAGGGAGGGGGGGGGATAGAGACAGTGAGGGAGGGGGGGGGATAGAGACAGTGAGGGAGGGGGGGGGATAGAGACAGTGAGGGAGGGGGGGGGGATAGAGACAGTGAGGGAGGGGGGGGGATAGAGACAGTGAGGGAGGGGGGGGGGATAGAGACAGTGAGGGAGGGGGGGGGATAGAGACAGTGAGGGAGGGGGGGGGATAGAGACAGTGAGGGAGGGGGGGGATAGAGACAGTGAGGGAGGGGGGGGGATAGAGACAGTGAGGGAGGGGGGGGATAGAGACATTGAGGGAGGGAGGGGGGGGGATAGAGACATTGAGGGAGGGAGGGGGGGGGATAGAGACATTGAGGGAGGGAGTGGGGGGGGATAGAGACATTGAGGGAGGGGGGGGGATAGAGACAGGGAGGGAGGGGGGGATAGAGACAGGGAGGGAGGGGGGATAGAGACAGGGAGGGGGGGGGGATAGAGACAGGGAGGGGGGGGGGGATAGAGACAGGGAGGGGGGGGGGGATAGAGACAGGGAGGGGGGGGGGATAGAGACAGTGAGGGGGGGGGGATAGAGACAGTGAGGGGGGGGGGATAGAGACAGTGAGGGAGGGGGGGGATAGAGACAGTGAGGGAGGGGGGGGGATAGAAACAGTGAGGGAGGGGGGTGCACAGAGACAGTGAAAGAAAGAAAAAGAGAAAGTGAAAACGATCAAGAGAAGTGACAAACGGAGCAGGAGTCAGGAGCATCTGTGCAACCATTAAGTGAGACGTGACTTTTCTTCTCCTGCTCCAAAGTGTGCCATTCCTTTGATGTTTCCCTAACTCTTTTGAACACAGTTGCCCCATGAAGAGGCCCGCCCACGACATCAGGGTTTGAGCTGGCATGGGTATTCCACAATCCTCCCAGACATATGAGGAGATCTGCAAGATACAACCTGGTGGTAATATGGTGGCTAATTATTACTATCATCAGATCAAAAATTGTAATATTGTAATGTTTAATTAATATTGCAACAGCTTACCAGGCAAGAAATCCCCTACCCATCCCCATCAATACCTACACACCCAGCAAACAAGTCTTACATGGTAGTAGTTTTTCCAGCTCCATTGTGCCCCAGGAATGAGGTGATTTGGCCCTCGTAGAAATTGAGGCTAAGTCCGTTAACAGCCACCTTCTTCCCATTCCCGTAAACCTTCACTAGTTTCTGGATGGACACGCCTAACTTGAGGTGGGTTGGTTCCTTCTCCAGATGGACTGAAAGCGACACAAAACATTTTCTTTTCTAAAAGTTATTCACTCTGTAGATTTATCGTCACAGGTCAGTCCGTAGCAAACAAGAAGATCTGAGCTTAAAAAAACATGGGTGGTAGAGTTTACGCTTGTAATATCAGCGCAATCGGCCACACCAGCACAAATTGGGGAATTTTAAACGTGAGTTATGCTCAAAACCACTTACGTCCGTGTTTTCCGTGAACTTTTACGCTGGTTCACGATTCAATTCCCCAGATCAGGCCCTGTCCATAAAACTGGCCACGCCCCCAGGTTGGCATTGCGAGAATCTGCCTTTTTGCGCTGGTTCAGGAAGGCTCTTCAAATTGAACTAATTTTCTTCGGCGCACAGGCAATATTAGGCACGTTTTAAAAGCTTTTTCATATCAAAAAATAATTAATTTACTGAGAAATTGACCTGTGTACATCTATGAAACTATTAAATGGTTCAGTATAATTTCTTTAAGTCATTCTTGGTGATTTTAAATCAGGTCGCTCTCGGGTTATTAAAAATGCTTATTTTTGCTGGCAAACCCATTTTCGGCTATATTAATAAAATTACACCAGATTACCACTCTTAAATACATCAAAGAATACTTTCTAATGGAATTAAAATCAAAACAATTACATTTTATTACGCTGCCCGATTGCGCTGGCACATGGAAAATTTTACGTTTATGATTATGCAAATTAGTTTTAGCGGAAACTTGAACTGTAACCTAGCCAGCTCAATTTGAAGTGCATTTTGGGCGTAATTTCTCTATTGCGCCCAAAGCGGAAACTCTACCTCATGTTCTCCTATTGCTCATCCATTTTAAACTAACCACATGCAGTTGATCATCAAACAAACACTCCCAGGCAGAGGAACAGTTGGAGGACTCCCTTTACTTAACTGTGAATATAAAATGACACTTTTATCAACGTATTCTTTGTCTCCCTTCTGCTTCCCCTCATCACACACTTTTCCCAGAAGAATAGGTGGCTGGATTGGGCTTGAAATTCACACCAATTTTGTTTTTAAAAACTGTGAGGTGATTTGACTACTCAGCCTGACGATATACAGCAGCAACATCATCTGCACACATCCACAGACAAAACTGTAGTCGTAAACATGACTTTAGTGCAGTTGTTCAAATGTTTTATCCAGCGCTCCAAATTCACCCTGCAGTGTAAACGAGGCGTATTCAGACATCAGCCGTGTTACCCAGATCAATTTTTGGAATATTAACAAATCATATACTGGCAAGACACTCTCAAAGGAATCGTTGATAATCTTAAAATTACTGGAGGTACACAAAAATATAACAAATTCAAAATGGTGGATCTGATCTATTTGGTTCTGAAGCCCTTACCTTTACTAGTGCTGCCATTATCAGAGAGTTGAAGCAGATCCACATTACAATGCAACTCTCCGAACCAGTAACTCCTGAGGACAGGAAAATACCAGGGTTTGGGGACTCCATATTGACCTACAAGCAAAAATCCAGTGATAAAATGGGACTAGAACCCATTACACTTTATCAACAACTAATACTCACATTCTATACGTGCAGAAAGATGCCTTAAAGCACTTTATATTAAGGAATACATTGAAAACAGAGTATGGGAAAATGGGAGGGGAGTGGGGAGGCTTGGATGGCGAACTGAGGCACGAATCAACGAGGTGGGTTTTGAGTAGGTTTTTTGAAAGTAGAAAGAAAGGTGGCAAGGTGGACCGAAATGGATAAGAAAAAACTTCCATTTATATAGTAACTTTCACATCCTCAGCCAATGAATTACTATTGAAGTGCAGTCATTGTTGTTATGTAGATAAAAACCGCACCCAATTTGCAAACTGTAAGGTCCCACAGCAAATGAGTTGGATGACCTAGTTAATCGGTTTTTGATGGTGCTGGTTGAAGGATAAAAGTTGGCCAGGAACAAGGACAACTCCCTGCCCTTCAAATTGTGCAGCAGGATCGTTTATGCCCACCTGAACAGGCAAACAAGGCCTCAGTTTAATGTCTCAACCTATAGACTACACCTCCAACAGAACTCCCTCAGTACTGCACTGAAGGGTCAGCCTAGATTATGGGCTCAAGTCCTGGAATGGGGCTTTAACCCACAACCTTCTGACTCAGAGGCAAGAGTCCTGCAAACTGAGCCAAGGGGACATTTAGAGAATTCCAGAGTGCAGGAGTGTAGTGACCGAACAAGCTACTGCTGATAGTGGAGTGAGGAATGAGGAAAAGTCTAGTGGTAGAGGAGTAAAGGAAGCAAGGAGTGATGAGAAACTTGGTGTTAGAGGAGACGTCTAGTGTTAAGAGTTGCAGAGGGTGTTTTCAGGGACTTGAAGCAGGAGATCACTAAAGTAGGGAGGAGCAAGGCTATGAACAGATTTGAAAATGAGGATGAAAACTGACTAATCAGTGCAAATCAATGAATTCTCCAATACAACCAACTGCTACGACAGCATAGTAAATGTGAGCCTATGGCATTTAGCCAGGTTTATGTTCTATTGAATTTTTAAATGGCACATTAAATTCTGAGCATGCTCTTCTTTCTTCCCTCTTCTCCCGCAGGAGCTGACTCTTCCTGGGACTTGATTCACGGGTATGGCTATTTTCCAGTACATCACACCAGTGACCATTCTTCATGTACAAGCCTATACAGTGTGTGTTGACAGGACATTTAACCATTGGGGCATCACAGACAAGCCTGACCTGCTCTCACTCTATGTTCAGTCTCACACTTTCCATCAGCGGTGATTGGATAGCGAGAACCCTGGCTGACTATTCCCCTCCCTAGCCCAAGACAATGAGGCCAATTGTAGTATCCCTAAAGCCATCCCAACAGAGATCAGCTAACTCAGCACAGACCAGTGATGGAACTTGAGACTTCCTAGTCGTATTGCTCAATGCTGCACTGTACAATGTACTTACCAACTGAGCCATCAGAAACACTTCTCCAGATGAAGTGTTTTGAAATGGATTTTTATTTGACTAAAGGTTAACAAATGTATTTAATTAGTTTAAAAATATAATTGTCTTTTATATAGCCCAGCTAGTTGCAGAGGACATCTGCATTGCACTTTGATCATAAACATAACTTGATAAAATAATTATTTACCTGGAAACACTGCTTCAATGTACCATGTAGCAATGCCATAGAGAACAGTATCAAACAGCATGAGGATGATGGAAGTCGTAAAATTGTAGGCATCGCCCTCTACAGGGCTGGAGACCAGGTTAAACCATTGGATACCAACTCCTTGTTCCTCGTAGAGAGAGAAATACTCGCATCCAAAACCAAACGCAACCGGAGACAAGAGGCTCTGTGAGCAAAGACACAAGGGATTTCAGAAACAATCTGACGCACTTCTTAATCCCATTAGCGATAGGAAACTCCTGGTAAATCATGATAATGTGACTTTCTTTTCCAAGAAAGTAATGTGTGCCTGAAATTCTGGGTGTGGGGAGAGCATAATGGAGACGGTTTGCCTATGCGGCAATTGGAGTTCAAACCTCAATCTGCTGGGTGTCTGCCCTCGTTAAATTTGGCCCCAGATAGGTGAAGTGGACAAGTCTTACTGACAAATCTGGAGACGTTGCTGGAATTTTTCGCGCACGCGCGCACACGTGTGTGTAGGCCCCCTTTTATAACATGGGGGGGGGGGGTTAGGGTGTGCTCTATCATTAAAAAAAAAATTAAACCCAAATAATGTCAAATATTAATTTTATTGCATTGATCCAGGATGCTCTCCAGCCCTTGCGGTGCCCACTACGTTGCTGGAATCCGTCTATTGAGACTCAACAGAAATCTCGCCAGCTGAGAACTAGCACAAGTTCTGTCAAAGGCATAGTAAAGGCCCAAAAACAAAGATCCCAGAGAGGATTGATTATTTTCAAAAACATGCCTGCCTGCTCCCTTAGGAGAAGAAAATTTAATTTATTTTTATTTTTGGCCTTTCCCAGGCCCCGACGTCTCGCTGTCGGTGTATCTAAATGTCAGTATAACAGGGCTGGTGGGTCTGAACCGCCCTTACAGATGAGGACCCTCGACCCAATTATAGGAATGACTCCATCCCTGTGATTTGCAATGGGGGCGGTGTTGCTGGCCAATGCAGGAAGGAGTCCTGCTCCACCAAGCTCCTACTGGCAGAGCAGGGACCCCAGAATCACTGGTCCCATGTATTTTTATTTCCAACTGAAAAGCAATTCAATGACTAGTTTCTGTCAGTAAAACAATCTATCAGTATTTCTACTTCATTGTTTGTTTCTGTGGAGATCACACAATGTTACGCATCAGTTGGAGTTGGCAGGTACTGAATGAAAAAAAGCATAAAAATTTGTTGCAAATGCATAGCAGCTTCCTCATCAGATGATACATATTTCCAACATTTTTAGATTTTATATCCATACAACAGAGCAGTGTTTAGCCCATCCCAATTCTAAAACAAGACTAACCAATTACAACCAGATACTAACCACTTCCAACTCAAGACTTAACTCAAACCTAAGACCTAACCTGTCATCGACTCTAACCTGGGACGACTTGATTCTAACCTGAGACCTAACCCAACTTTAATTGAGTCTAACCAACTCTAGCCTGAGATCCCACTCTAAACCAAGACTTAACTCAACTCTAATCCTAGATTTAACCCAGTCCTAGCCAACTTCAAACGAGACCAACCTACTCTAACCCAAAACTTAAAAGTAACTCTAAATTGAGACTAACCTAAGACGTAATCAAATCCTAATCAACTCTAACCCAAAAAATAGGAGACTAACTAACTCTAACTTAACTTAATCCATTGCTTATCTGAGATGAACTCTGTGTAACATTCACTTTTTCCTCTTTTTAAAAAATTCCTAGCTTATTAGCTGTTCCTTTGTATTAGTATTTAGCACTAAACCCTGCAACCATCCCAACCTTGTTGTCACTAACCATTACTTTTTGATTTACCTCATCTCTCTTTGGCCATGCATCTTGGTTTTTCAGTTAAAATAAACACAGCAAAGCAGCATACTAATAGAGGGAAATCCTGGCCCCATAACCCTATATTACCCAAACCTGAGTAATTCAGTGAACAGAATGGAGTATAATCTTCGATTGGCTTGAGTTAAGATTATTAGATGGCAATTTGGATGACAGAAGTGTTTGGCTTAGTCAATGAACCACAGGTGAATTGGTTTGTCTTTTTCCTGTGTTCAATATAAGGCCATTTCCTCATCACTTTTAATAATATGAATAAATTGGGATGGGGGTAGCAATGATGGTCATTGTTCAGGATAAATTCAGGCAATCCATTTTATTCCTAGATCAAATGAGTCATGTCATTTATTATTCAACAAATTCAGGCAAAGCTCTGAATGGATATTAGCAGGTATTTACAACACATCCAGTCATAGTGATACATGCAGCAGGTGATAATATGCCACTGCCTCCCACCTCTTGGACCTGGCCTTAATCCCAGTTTGATGGGATGAAAGTCTCCCCTATCTGCTAGTTGTGAAGGTCCGACACAAATTAGCTTCAGCAGTCTCAACCCAATTTAGCCTACAGCATAAAAATGGCCCCAAAGTAGTTCCAGGGAGGACACATGACAGTGGGTGGGGAAATAGAAAAATGTCATATTGATACAACTTTAGAGTGTGGGACTGAGGCACATTGTTGGAGTGAAGTACATGGAGCTTTACTCTCTATCTCATCATGCTATAGCAGACATTGGAGTGCTTGATGCGACAGTGCAGAAAGAGCTTTACTCTTCTAACCCATACTGTACCTGATCTGGAAGTGCATGATGCTGGCACTGGGTGCCGGAAACAGAATAATATTCTACCCCCCAACACAAACTCACTTTGATGAGCACAAAAAGCCCCACCATTGCTGAAACTAGCCCTGCCTTTCTCAATACTACAATGCTATTATCAGTACTACTATGCTTTTGTCTTGTTTTACCTATGCATCATCCTACACTCTTCCTTTCCCCTGCGTTCTCATTGTGTTGAAATCAATACTCACTGCATTGTCTCCTTCTTTAACTCATTCTTTCTCAGGTCCTCAAAACCTTTCCTAGCCCTACAACCCTCCAAGAACTGGGTGTTCCTCCAATTCTTGGCTCTTGTGCATCCCCGATTTCCTTCGCCCCTCCATTGGCGGTCATGCCTTCAGCTATCTAGGCCCTAAACTCTGGAATTCCCTCCCTAAACCTCTCCGCCTCTCTCCCCTTTAAGGCACTCCTTAAAACCTACCTCTTTGACCAAGCATTTGGTCACCTGTCCCAGTATCTCCTTATGCGGCTCAGTGTGAAATTTTGTCTGCTAGCGCTCCTGTGAAGCGCCTTGGGACATTTTACTATGTTAGAGGTGCTATAGAAATACAAGTTGTTGTTGACTGGAACTCAGTCCCTCAGTCATTGAATGGTAGGTATGATAATGCCTGAAAATATGGTTGACTGTATCTTGGTAGGTGTGACCGATCAGGTATGTTCACCTCACTCTGCAGATGTGGGTGTGCAGATACCAGCCACGGAGCACCTATCGTGCAGCTGGACCTGCCTAGCATCCCTTCAATGGTCCTCCTCTTCTTCCAACCTTCACACAGGGAATCCCAATTAGAAAGCCCATTGATATCAGTAATAGTTTTTTTTTTGGGGTGGGCGGAATAATTGGCATAAAGACTTATGAGAACCTAAGTGCTAGCAGGGGGAAAGAAAATTAGGTCTCAAACAATTGCTGAATCAATCTTCTAACTAGCCCTTAAAATTTACTCCTGTAAACAGCTTATCGCCTAGCAACCCTGGATACCCAGTTATATCAACGTAACGAGGAATTGGCATAAAGGCCAAAAAAGGCACAAGTAGTGCTATTCTGTCGTTCCTACGTCATTTGAATATTATAATGCAGCTCCTGCTGCCCCCTCCCCCAGCGAGCCAGAATGCACATCATGTGCAAAGGCCGGAGAATGACATTACAGATCTCTGATTCAAATAGGTACGTTTTAAGGAGCATCTTAAAGGAGGAGAGAGAGGTGGAGAAGTTTAGGGAGGGAATTCCAGAGCTTAGAGCCTAGGCAGCTGAAGGCACGGCCGCTAATGATGGAGTGATTAAAATCGCCTCTCCATTAACTGGGACACACTGAGCACTCACAAGCCAAACATCGACTCCTCCCCCCACCCGGCCTTCTCTTCCTCCTATACTATACAGGCTTGTGAAAACCAAGCCAACTAGTGACGAAGGGTGCAGCCCAAAACATTACCCTAACTTCCTTTCTCTCAGACTCTGACAGACCTGCTGAGCATTCCCAACATTTGTTTGGTTTATTCCAGAATGAACAGCATTTGGACTCATCTGGTAAATACCCGTAACAGATGCCATACAGGACCATGACAATGACCGCCATTAAACTCACAGCAAATATTCGGAGTGGGTAAGTGACGTAGTCTCTCCAGGCAACGCACAGGACATATGGGAGGTAGAGGGAGAAATAGATGATTCCTCCACATGCAGCTGCTAGGTTTGCCCCAGAAAAGAACGTGCTGATCAGGAAACATTGCATGATGGTAGCAACAGCAAAGGTTGCGAGGAATACAAACACGACAGAGGGGTCGCTGTATGGGAGAATCCCTCCTTTCTGTAACAAAAGAAAAAAGAAAGCTGAGCAAACATAATTCTTTGTCCCTAACATTCAGAACAAATATAGCAATCCAACCCAATCTTCTAACTTGTACACAAACAACCATGTGAGTGGTCCACTCTGTGCTCGAGGTTATTACTATTTAAGTTATAAACAGAGGGATATCAGGGGCCAATGTGCATCCTGCGCTGGAATGCAACACAGATAAAGAGAGTTCTGATTGCGGGAGTTAGACATTTTTGTTTTCTGACCGGCAGGGTCTGAGCGGCTCAGCCTGTCAGCAGAGCCAAGCCAAGTGGTTTCACTGCCCAAGACATGCCCAGAGATTCCTCAACCATCAAAGGTGGAACGGTGGTCAGCTGGAAAGCCACGAATCGCGACTTCAACAAATCACATGAACATACACAGTTGTTCTTCTGCTGTTCTGTCTGTGTCAGAAACTGTCCCTTCTCTTTCCCCCTCAAATTTCTCTCCTGAAGATACCGACTCCTTCGTGACACACAATTCCACGACACTGGTATCTCGCCCAAGGGGACTCTCCGTGTGTGGATCCTGATAGCAGATATCAGCAATCTATTCGACTGTCAAAACCAAGCATGATCCTGTCCTCAACCAACAACTACACGCACACACTTTCCTGCAGCGGTCACTGGATAGAGATTAGGAATCCTGGCTGGTTTTTCTCATCCGTAACATGGGGCACTGAAGCCAATTGTAACACCCCTACTAAGATCAACTAACTCAGGACAGACCTGGGATTGAACATGGGACCTTCTGGTTTGTATGCTCAATATCACATCCAGCAGTGAACTTACAAATGCAGCCATCAGGGAAGCTGAGGTGCCTGAAGGTGCTCTGCCATAAAAACGTGGCATTAATCTACAAACAGAAATGTAGCAATATGGATTTTCACAGCAACATTGGGATCCAGTTTACCTCTCAGCAATAGAAGTGCTGAGAACCACCACAATCGATCTGTATTTTACTTAAAACCGGTGGACTGAAAAGTGAATTTCTGGGGAGCACAACACCCCAAAGTAGAGATTGATATTAAAAACTACAGATTAATAGAAAGAGCATCCAAATATCTGTTTAGGTTAAGTCTAACCACCCTTTAATTGCTTCAGAAACAATTCTTGAAACCTTGTTGATTTACTCAATGTAGTGAGATTTGAAACTAATTGTGCTTCGTGTAAATTTTGGTGGGTTCAAAGTTTGGCCTCGACAGGCAGACAAAAAAATTGTGTATTAAAAAAAGGGGGAATATTGTTACTTACAAAAAAATTGACAAGTGCAAGACTTTAGGAGATGAGAAAGTTGATAGAGGTTTTTCCACTTGTACCAAAGAGCATAGGTAACAACCATCACCATTTAGAACTGTGCTGCACATTCCCTTACAACAGTCAAAGCCGATCTATACAAGAGTTTCATATCACTGATTATCACAAGTAGGGACAAGCATGAGTTTAGACCTCCCTCCTGCCCTCCCCAATGTCAGTGATTAGATGTGATGCCACAGCACGTCATAGATGTGGGATCAGTGAGAGACACATACAAGACAAGACTAATACAGATAGGATTGCTATGGTAGCAAGAAGGTCATCTCTGACCTCAGGAAAATGGTCTGAAGATGAAAACTCAAGCAGACAGCAAAGGTGTGAGGGTCTAGTCAAATTCACTAGAAATTCAAGGGCTGAACTAGAACCCACAAGGGCTTTGGGTCATCACAAACTCTTCTGCTCAATACAAAATCTACCAGCAAATTAAACAAGGAGGTAAATGCTAGTAATTATTCAGAAATGAGGGGCAGTTGGAAGGTCGGCATTATAAAAAAATCTACAACTCCACCAGGAATAGTCTTCAACATGAAGATTAACTGAAAAAGAAAAGTTGAAAACACCCAAGATCTTGTTCAAATCATTTCATCAGTCTTCAGCCATTACAGGACATTTACCTTCAGGATTAGAATGAGGAAAGCAGAACTGATGAGGAATGGGAAAAAGCTACTGATGAACCAGCTGACCCACAATATTCCATTACTTAGCCCCATCATCTTCATCGTCTCCTTCAGCCGCGCCTCCTTTTCGTGAACCATCCCCTTGATTATCATCGCCACTGAGTAAATCCAAGCCAGAGTCATGAAGAGGGGTAGCGAACGGTTCAAAACTCGCAAGAAACTGATTTAAGAGAAAACCAAAATTAATCAGATTTTTGGAAGAAAAATACAGCAAAATTGATCGGAGTATTTAGTTTTGAGATTGGGAAGAGGAAATTACTTAGTAACTACTTAGAGCTGTCTGATGGGACAGTGGGTTTGCACAGTGAGTACCTGAGACAAACAGGCCACAGACCAGGAAGGTCAGAGGGTAAATTACTGGTCTGTGCTGAATTAGCTGATTTGGGCATCGCAATTGGCCTCGGCACCCATGTTTTGGTGGGAAGAGAGGTGGGGGGGGGAGGGGGAACAGGGGGGAGGGGGAGGATGAGAATCAGCCTTGGGATTCAGCTCCTGATTGATATCCAGCGCATGGGTGACAGGTGAGGACAGAGACAATCTCAGCTGGCATGTGCCATGAATTTAAATAGCCTGCTGATCCTCACTGTCTAAACTCACACATGAAGAATGGCCACTTGGATGAGATATCAGAAAGTGGCCAGGAATCATGAGCCAACAAGAATCTGTGTCTTCAAGAGAAGAAGGGAAAATTGGAGACTTTTGGCAAGAACCCACTGTTATAACAACGTTACAACAGACACTTAGAGCTGATTATCTGGAACTTATTACATCACTTGGCGCAAGATAACAAGTACATTTTAAAACATTTGGTTCAAATTTATTATTTCCAATAATGATTGCATCTCATTTAATTTATACAGCACGGTATCTGCTACAAAACTACTTCTTATAATTCAAATTACGCTGACACCGGATTCCAAAGCTGAAGTCTAAAAAGGAAATACCTCCAAGTTCTACCCCAATTTTTACAAGATCAATGAGGGAGTTCGGCCCATTTAAATTCACCTACCACCTAGAAGGGCAAGGGCAGCAGGCACATGGGAACAACACCACCTGCACGTTCCCCTCCAAGTCACACACCATCCCGACTTGGAAATATATCGCTGTTCCTTCATCGTCGCTGGGTCAAAATCCTGGAACTCCCTTCCTAACAGCACTGTGGGAGAACCTTCACCACACGGACTGCAGCGGTTCAAGAAGGCGGCTCACCACCACCTTCTCCAGGACAATTAGCGATGGGCAATAAATGCTGGCCTTGCCAGCAACGCCCACATCCCATGAACGAATAAAAAAAATCTATATAGAAAGATCCTAAAGTCCAAACTCCCACTGCTGCATCCAATTCTTATTAAATACTTCCAGGGTTTTTGTTTTCACCAATCAGGAAATCTATTCCATGTGTTGATGACTCTTTGTGTGAAGAAGAATTCCTGATATTTACCCTTTTACTGGTTTGAACCTGCTCCTCCTTGTCCTACTCTAGCAATCTTTTCCATCCCTGTAACTATCTTTATATACCCCTATAAGGTCACCTTTCAGATGCCTCCTTTCCAGGCTGAAAAGTCCAAGTTTCTCCAGTGTTTCTTCATAACTTAGACCTTTGACATGAGGCATCAGCCTCATGACTTTTCTCTGCATTGCCTCCAGTGCTTGAATGTCCAGTTCTAGTCACCAAGAAACAAGGAAGACGCGGTACTCACTCTGTGGTCTGACCAGAGCACTGCACAGTTTGATCATAACATCCTCTGATTTATATTCTTTGGCTGTATAGCTGAACATTCAATTGGCTCTGTTCATTGCTGTTCTGCTTAGTTGAACATATTTAATGTCAAGCCTTCTGAAATTCCTAGGGCTATTTCAGCTTCGTGTGTTGCTTATTTTTCCTTCAAGGAAGAAATAAGGTGAATGCTCCTAAATAAATGAAAACTGACAACCACAAAGCCAACTATTTGACTCTAAGTTTCTCTCCTGAAATGCACTGATGTCCGCTGCGACACAGTTTCCACAGGTGCTTGGTACCATCCTATGCCTCCCTCAAATAACCATTTCTCATGTGGGAACCTGGAGTGCTGGCATCACATCACATCACACACAGGAGTTAACTGGATCACAATCGGGAATGGGGTCATGAATGGTTTTCCCCCTCCCTAACCCAGAGATGCTGAGGTCAACTGGAGTGCACCAAACATCTCCCTGGCTGAGATCAGGACACACCTGCAATTGAACTTGGGACCTTCCTGATCAGTGTCGCTCAGTACTCCATTTAAACAATTACAGGAGTAAAGATAGCACACGTATAAATGGGTGGGTGGGCAGGCAGATAAATGACGAGTGGGTGTGTGAATGGGTAGACAGGTGGACGGGTGTGTGTAGAAATGGGTGGGTGGCCAGGCGGAACCACCGATGGATGTACGGATGGGGAGATGGACTTGGACTCAACTGAATTTCCTTATTCTGGATCAGTTGGAGTGAACTAAAAATTAGATTTCCTTAACCCTCCTCGAGTTGGGGGAAAATATCAAAACGATCACAGGACAAAGATCAGTGCAGGTGAGGGAAGCTATGTGGCGCATCTACTTAATTATTCCATAGAAACCCGTGGTCTCTCTACCACAACACCTCTAATTGCCTCTTAAATGATTCCAGGGGTTTTGCCTCCACTACCCTACCCGGAGAGCATTCCAGATTTTAATCACTCTGTGTGAAGAGATATATCCTGGCATCAGTCCTGAGCTTGCCATTTACCACTTTGTACCTATGTTCCCTTGCCTTGCCCTGCAGTTAGCTTGTATCACATTGTGCCTTACATTAAGAGATAAAACAAGTGAGGTCTTCGATCAGACCCAGCAGCATCTGATAACCCTCGCTTACCCTCCAACACCTCACCCAAGTGGCCATTCTTCAAATGGGAGTCTTGACAGTGAATGTGAGCAGCACACTCATTCACAGGGGGTATGACATCCAGCTTTACATACTGTCCACGTGGGTCATTGGACAGCCATCAGGAGTGGGGGCCTTTGGCTAATGCTCGCTCCCTAGTCCAGGGACATGCAGGCTGGACACCTAGCTGAGTTCAGTAACTTCACACAGATCAGCAGTCTGGAGTCACTCCTGGCTTTTATGACGTAGTACCATACCGCTGGCATATTAATCAACCGAGCCACCCTGTAGGTATGCCATTAAAAATCTGAAATTAGAAACTCTTATATTTATAAATCCTCTAGATTTTAGCTCTGTTTTGGCACTCACACATCATCTACATAGCATGGGTATGGCATCTGCTGCAAATAAATCCCAGTCTTCTTGTCTTCACTGGTCTGTACTCGAATAATTGCCTGTTCCACCAAGTCCTGGATGTAGACAAATCCCCCCCAGACGTACCGCAGGTCATCAAACGGGTCTGCTGCGGGTCCCGGGTCCCAAAACCTAAGAGGTAACAAAGCAAAAGAGCGTTCATCCCAGTAACATGACCCAGCACAAGTACTCCACACTCCTGATACTGAAAAGGTGTCATGCTGTAATTATGCCTTCCTGCCAGTGGTGATGCTGCAGTGTCTCATTTTGTATCTCCCAGCTCCTCAGCCTGTGCAGCAGAGAAACTTCAAAGCTCCAACCAGCTCAAGTACTCCCCGCTTATGATACTGAAAAGGTGAATTTTATAGTGTTTTGTAAATTAATTTTTTCACACACACAAGACCGGCTGACCTCAGGAGGTTTTGTGATAATTTTTGGTCATGCTGTATGATCTAACTTTAAAATGCTGTAACTGTGTTAGATATAGATATAATCTATCTATATCTATAACATATTAAAATCCTTACGTCTGCACAGACTTCCTGTTTACAAAAGTTTACTTCCTGTGATCATGCTTTTGTCACACGTTACGAAGTCCAATGTCCACATTTGTGATGGAAGTTGACCCAACACGGGAAACCTCACCCAGCCCGGTCACAGAAAGGATTGACAGATTGATAGCTCTTTCTCCATTCTGTGGGTGGTGATGCATAGCCGTTCTTAGTTGGTGGAACGATTTGTCTAGTTAATTCTGATAACGAACGAGATTCCTCCATGCTAAATAGTTACACGACCCCCGAGCGGGCTATGGGGAAAAAGCGGGGGAATGGGACTAACTGGATTGCTCTTACAAAGGGCCAGTACAGGCTCGATGGGCCAAATGGCCTCTTTCTGTGCTGTAACTATTCTATGATTCAATGTAAATGTGTCACGCTAATGTAATTACGCCTTCCTACTAGTGGTGATGCTGTAGTGCCTCAGTTTTGAGTCTCCCAGCTCCTCACCCTGTACGGCAGAGAAACTCCAAAGCTCCAATCCTTTATCTCTACATCCCAAACTGCCGTCCATCCTGGTCCAATTATCTCCCACCCTCTGACCCGTTTAACTGAAGACCACACTTTGTCCTGAACCCCCACGTGCGAAGCCACGGGAGACTGATATTATCTTGCTCACACGCACACTATTTCTTGTGTGTTGTTTATCTCCAGCTTAGGTCGTGACCTACATATACCCCTCAGTTGTCTCCCCTGCACAATCCTCAAGCTGGCATGTTCAGCGGTGCGCACATGGCTGACACACCTTTCGCACCTGGCTCCTCTACCCGTGCAGCTTCAATAAAGCTCATGTCCAAAAAAAAACTGTCAGCAGAAACAGGATAGCGTACACTACCCAGGATCAATATTTCCCAGAATCAGGCAACTCCTGGGCAGTCTCAAAACACCAGCTCCCCTTAAAGTGAATGGAGCCACAATGGGATACATGCTGCCCCACCCAGTCACTTCCAGTCATGGCAGTGGCTGAAACAGAAAGGAGACTCAAAATGGTCAAATCCCATGAAGCTGCCGTGACAATATTTTGGAGGAAGTAACAAGTATACAAGGGGCATATATTACTCACACAGAAAGGAGGGGGGTGGTTATTTGTAACACTCTAATGCCACAACTTCCTTCCCTTTAAGAAACAAGCAACAGTTGGGAGATAACTTCATAGTGGAGTTAATAGTGAGTGGTTTGATACTTTTGGACAGGACATTCAATTACTTGAATCTGACTGCAGGCCTGAATTTTTGATCACTCAAGGGAAATTTCTGGAAAGGCCTAGAAAATATTGAAAGAACATGGCCGGGAATCTCCTTGGCGCTGGTCCCGCTCCACCACCAAAACTTCGCAGTAAATACGGTAAAAGTCCCTTTAAGCACGCAAACGGGGGTTGCAGTGAAGTTACGGAGGCAGAGCTGGAGCAGCTCCGAGGAAATTCCCAGTCCACGTTCCCAAAGAAATTGAACTTGAATAACAGACACAACCAGACCTGTCTTTGATTTTATTGGTCCGAGCGACATCATCAATGTCCATCCTGATTTTGTACTTGATGTGGGATTGGAGGTTGTGCAATTCAGGGCCCATCTCCTCCTCAACCACAAATACAACGCCAGCCCAGAACTGCCTCTCCTCCAGGAGCTGCAAAGCCCGGACCACCAACTTCTCTTCAGTTGGAACAGCTTCTAGTTTATTCAGAGATACGCACTGTCAAGAAAAAAGAAACAAGGATTTTAAAATGATGTATTCAATTTTTTACTGGGCTCAACGATTGCCATCTTGTCCATAAATAACAGAAATAAACCTCCGAAAAGAGGAGTAAAGTAGGATAATGGTTTATATTCTTTTAGAAATCCCAGGTAAAGGGCCAAAGATCGTTAAGGTTAAAGTGAGTTAGGTGAGGGAATGCGGGAAATCAAGTAGTGGTTAGATGATGCCATGCTTGTATTTTAAACGATTGTAGATTGTAGCAGAAGGCATGACTGCAGGAGGCAAACAAAAAACTGTAGATGCCGGAAATCTGAAAGAAAAACAGAAAATGCTGGAAAAACTCAGGTCAATCAACATCTGTGGAGAGAACGGACAAGTTAATATCTCAAGTGTCTACCCTTCATCAGGGGCAAGGAGGTCCTGGCAAAGAATGAGTTACAGTGGGAGACATGGAGTGAGGATGCAAGGAGAAGGATCGAGGACGTGGATCATGTAGGACAAGGTATTTGGAGCTTTGGAGAAATGAGAGGAAAGTTCAGAGGAACACTGACTATGGTAGCATCAAAAAAAGTGACAGCGAGGGAACAGTTTGCAAAATCATTGGGTCTGGTGTCTCACTTTTTGCATAGGCCCAAACAAATCGATGGCGGCAATGAACCGGACATCCACACAAACCTACCTTTAAAATTACCATGTGTAACATGAGTTCCATAGGGGTCAAAGAACAAAGTTTCTGGCATAGGTTTCATGTTGCAACAAACCCACAGGCAATGCAGTATAAACCGAAGGCTCCAAGCTAACACTCTCTAATGGCAGAACTTTTCCTTCAATGAACATTCAGACCATCCACACTGTGGGGATGTACTCACACAGGCAGCACTTGTTCATGTGCAAAGGTCTCTTCTGCTTACCTGTGGGCAAAGGCAGCATGGAGGGGAGCAGAGGTATTCCACTGAGAACTGAGAATATAAACAGGGCACAGCTGGCTCAAGAAGACAAGTCCTAATATGGGCTGATCACCAGGTGTCCACATAAAAAAATAATTTGCAAGGTTGTTTACTAGCCTCCAACCTCTGCCTCTTTCCATTGGGACTTTTCTCATCTCTCTCTATTTTGTCGGTGATCAGTGCTCCTCCAAACTGTCCTCCTTCTCTCCTCCTAAGCTTGTTCTTTGGATACAATCTTCCCCCTTCCTTGGTGTTGAAATCAAGACTCATCACTTGTCTATTATTCTAACTCATTCTTTTCCAGGACCTCAAAATGGTGGTACTCCTCACCTCCTTCAGTCTTCCCTATTTTCTATAATCTACAAACTTTTAAGCTTGGCGTCACCTAACCACTGCTTCCTGATTTGTCTTTTATTCTCTCCTAATCTTTTCAACCTTGGTGCTGTCCGGCACTGTGGGTCTTGGCCCTACACTGGGTTTCTCAACAGAATGACAAAGCTGTACTTTTTCTAACATCACAGTTAATTACAAATAATAAAAAGGAGCAGTATTGGTTGTGATGCCCGCCACAATTACATAACCTGGCAACACTCAATATCTCTGATCATGCATGGATAATGGCAAGTTGGGAGAGGCATTAGAGGTTGCCTGGGCAACTGTACTCCACTCTTCAGAAGAGAACAGGAGAAAATTGGAAGAAAAAGGCTGTAGTGAAATCCAATGGAAAAGGAATTATTTGCAGATAGTATTATTTGGGACCACAGCTCAGACATATTTTTTGGTGTAGTCCTTCCTCTCCATTAACGAACATTGTGCAGATCATGAAAGAAAAGATCACAGGAACTAACTGCTTCATATTTGAATCAGAAATTCCCCACCAGTGGAATAAGTTTCAAATGATTCTCATGTACCAAAACTATGTTAAGCTTTCCTCAAACTACATGCAATATAACCACAAAACCCAAAGTACCAGGCACTTTGGCAGCTAGTTGGTTTCCAACGGCCATGACTCGCATTAGTGGACACATGCCTGCTGAGTGTGCAGTTAATGACCAGGCATCTGTAAATTGCACATCCACTCATTTCAGTTCAAAACTTTGAATCAAAAAAGGGGGTTGTTGTGTCAAATGAGTTTCCACATGTTTCACCCAGTAAATAAAACACATGTATTATTACAGCTGTACAATTGCTGCATCTATAATATGCTCTGACACAATACACTGTATTTCTAATCAGTTTAGGTAACTTGCCTGCATGGGGACATGGAGTCATGGAGCATTAACCCATGACTGAGGGGATACCAGTAACCGACAAAGATCACTGGCCATGTAAGTGCAAGACACAGTGGGATAAATTCCCCATCCAGCTGTTTCACATCAAGGCATCTCCATCACAGGCACAGTATGAAAGGACATTAAAATAATATTCAATTTAATTTACTATGGCAAAATTTGAAAATACTGAGGGTTATTATAAAACATAAACGATAAAATTGCTCAATTAGTACATGAAAAGCTTAGCTTCACCTCAGGACTATCACCTCAACCTTCATCCAAGGGCCTGAATTCATAATAAAATGTTGAGTTTCTTTAGAACGTCCAACATCTTTAAACAAATAACTTTCAGATCCATATTTTGAGAATATTTTTCCCAACATGATGAAAATCATTCGCATGAGTCAAAGTTCAAAGTTACTCTCAGGTCCAGCTCCAAATATACATACCAACTCCTTGTGAACTGCTTCGTATTTCCATCCACATGGCACTCAGAACATATTTATAGAATTGTAATGTTGAAACAGTCAGCTGACATTCTTACTGCTAAACACCAGTGCCAGGCTCCCTCCCCCTCCATAGCTAAATTTGAATTGGATTTGTATTGTCAATGCCAGATATGAAACGACCTCAGGGATGAGTTATTAAAATATACTCCAGTGTACTCCTTTCAATACACAACCAACTAGCTTGCCACTAGGCAGTAATTGTGAGTTTTTTTCTTAATCCATCTAAATGGGAAATGTAAAAAAAACAAATTAAGTACATTTGAAATGGAAATTCCCTCAAACTATTGATCATGAAAATACAATAAGGTGTTTACCCATATGACCGAAGTTTGGTAGGGGGGTGCAGGGGCGAGAAATTAAGCACACTCCAAACTTTATTCCACAAATCTTTTTAAGTTATGGAGTTATCCTGGCTTCCAAAATGTGTGGATTAAAAAATGTGCACTGCATTTTTGGAGCTTTGACCAAGTTGGACATCTCTTCCTGAAATGAAAGGTTGAGAACGGCTGTAAGTTTTAACAGGAACATACCTCAATGACCTGGGATAATGAGTTGACCATCTGATCTACTTCTTTATAAGCCTCTTTCCAGGTGTAAATGGACTTCCCGCTCTCCTGAGTTTGGTTCGACAGAAAGTTAGCAATACTTGCTGTACTCCAGGAGGTAGAGTTGAGCTGTAGGTCAATAAGACTGGCGACAGCAGGGTTCTTCAGCATTTCCTGGGAAAAGCAAAATAGCAGGTTTTCACAAATATAGCAGATACATTTAACGATACACAGTGTTGAATTAGACAAAGTCTGCCTTTTTTGGTCCATGTGCCAGGAATGAGAGTTCGAGGCACTGATGTTTACGCTCATAAATTTATTAGAGGAATTGATACTCACAGATAACACAAAAGGATGATGCGAAGGCTGCAGGAGACCTCATGTTACAGGTGCTGAACTCAGTAGTAGGGTGATCAGTCCTGGTCTTCCTAACTTCGCTTTTATCCTTTAGCTATAGGCAATTACATCATACTTCTCCCATGACCTTTACCCTCAGTTTATATCAACTACCATTAGCTCATTATTCCACAGACATGCTGTCTCTGTGGTACTAGGGGGTGAAAGCTCCATAGTGGGCTTCAAGACTCAGCCTAAGTTGCCAATCTTATATGCACAGAAAACAAATAGTTGTCAAACAGATAGATCTATATTCCAGAAGGTCAGAACTACACCAAGAATCAGAAAACTATCTTATATGATGCCAACCAGAACCAGCCTCACAGGGGGCCTTGGAGATCTGAACTGCTTGTTGACATTCTCCAGATACTGTTTGTTTCAGCAGATTTCTGCAGACACCATCTTTTTGTTACAAAATGAAGTCTTTAACATAAAATGGACTCTTTAATACAACCTTGTTCTTAACACTCTTTGGCAGGAGAAGGCACAGTCGGGATCGCGGGAACCTGAACCTCAGGGAATGGAGTCTCAAGGGATTGGTTTTGCAATCAACGGAGATGCTGGGATGCGGCTGACTCTGCCACTTTTTTTTTTAAACAGAACACAGTTCGAATAGCGTTCACCTATTGTAGTCCTTAGCTTTATTAGCACACTGATACGTTATCTCAGTCTGTGTCACAGCACTTGCAGGCAATTCATCCATTATATAATTATAATTATATATTACCTAATCACAACATTTGTCTCAACAATTAATTATTTTTCTGAAGTGCAGTGACTGTTATACAGGCAAATACAGCAGCCAATCTTCACCAGCAACCGTCTACAAACAGCAATGAGATGAAAGACTAGTTAAACTGTTTTAGGTCAATGGGTGATGGAGAGCACTTGGGAGAACTCCCTGCTCTTCTTCAAATAATGCCATAGGATTTTTAATGTCCACCTGAACCAGCAGATGGGACCGAGGTTTAAAATCTTGTCCAATGCAGTACTCCCTCAGTCCCACATTGAAGTATTATGTGTTCAAGTCCTGCAGTGATGGTGCAACCAACAACCGCCTGACACATAGAGTTATAGGTACAGGAGTAGGCCATTCAGCCCCTCGGAACCTATTCCGCCATTCAATGAGACCATGGCTGATCAGTATCCTAACTCCATCCACCCACCTTGGCTCCATATCCCTTAATACCCTTGGCTAGCAAAAATCTATCAAACTCAGATTTAAAATTATTAATTGAGCTAGCATGCACTGCTTTTTGTGGGAGAGAGTTCCACACTTCTACCACCCTTTTTTTGAAGAAGTGTTTCCTAACTTCTCTCCTGAATGGCCTGGCTCTAATTTTAAGGTTATGCCCCCTTGTCCTAGACTCCCCCACTAGGGGAAAAAGTTTCTATCTACCCTATTATTCCTTTCAAAATCCTCAAAAAACCTCAATCAAATCACCCCTTAACCTTCCATATTCCAGGGAATACAAGTCTAGTTTATGTAATCTCTCCTCATAATCTAACCTTTGGAGCCCTGGTAACATTCTGGTGAATCTTCGCTGCACTCCTTCCAAGGCAAATATATCCATTCTAAGGTCCGGTGCCCAGAACTGTACACAGTACTCCAGATGTGGTCTAACCAGGGCTTTGTATATCTGTAGCAAAACTTCCTCCCCTTTATATTCTAGTCCTCTAGTTATAAAGGCTAACATTCCATTAGCGTTTTTGATTATTTTTTGTATCTGACTACTACATTTTAGTGATCTGTGTACATGGACCCCATAATCTCTTTGGAGCTCCATTGATACTAGGTTTTCATCATTTAAAAAATACTCAGATCTATCCTTTTTTGGTCCAAAATGGTTGACCCCACACATACTTGCGTTGAAATCCATCTGCCACAGTTTTGCCCACTCATTTAATCTATCAATGTCTCTTTGTAATTTTACGCTCCCGTCTACACTACTTACTACGCCACCAATCTTTATGTCATCGGCAAACTTGGATATATGGCTCTCTATTTTGTTATCTGAGTCATTCATAAATATAGTGAATAGTTGAGGCCCCGGCACAGATCCTTGTGGGACACCTCTAGTCACTTCCTTCCAATTTGAGTACATACCCATTATCCCGACTCTCATCTACCGTCTAACCAATTGCCTAACCAAGTCAATAATTTGCCTTCAATCCCATGAGTTTCAATTTTAGCTATCAGTCTCTTATGTGGAACCTTATCGAATGCAGAGGCAGGATTGCTACCGAGGCAGACTGACACATGTATGAAAATGAGGTAAGCAGAGCGCTAACCTGCAGGAGTCGGATTTCATGGCTAGTTTCCATAAACTTCCAGATCTGGGGCCCAGTCTCGTTCCATGCTCCTCGTACCTCCCGCAACAAACCGAGATCCTCGAACGTTCTGTTAACCTGATAAAACGAGAAGCAAGAAAGAAAAGAAGGAAAACTATTAACAGCTCCAGAAATGAAACCTTTCAACATATTCAAAGCCCAACTTTTCAATTCCTATTGATGTGGTGGGGTCATCCTGCACTGGCCTGATGTGGGCAAATTTTATTGATGTCCAAATGCAATGTGACTTATTTGATAACCGATTGCTCGGATTATTTGTTTACTCAGCACAAATCCATGGAGCAGTAAAAATAGCCAACTGGATCAGTCAAAACATTTCTGTTTGGTCATAATAGGTGCTCATGAACTGCACAGACCTAAGCCTTGATGTGGTGAGAAAGTCACTTAGACTTGTTTTGTTGCTCCTATCCGAGCACGACAATGAATGTTAGAAAATTTACTGCCGACCAAAATTCTTAATAAGCTAGTCGGTGCATAAAAATGGGCTAGTCAAGCAGAGGAGCTCCAAGTTGATTGCAGTCACTGTGCTCAACACAAACTGGATCTCATGAACATTTGTACCTTGTTCTGATTTTGTACCTTACGGTCAATGGCCACATCAATTACACACAGACCTCAGTAAAGCTGGCATTTTTATCCCTAAATCAAGTACCTCTTTCATTATCTTCAGTGTAGCTGGAGTACTCGGAGTGTACAGAATCTTCCCAACAAAGAGCGGCTTGATTCCTCGCCACATAATCCGAGAGAGAGGGTTAGATTCAAGAGTCTTAATCAGATCTTTACAATGAGGTGCTATGGAAAGCAAGGACAGAGATTCAGTTCAGCAGGACACATGTACACCCCTCCAACATTTAACACTGCATTCACTGCCCTGCCACTCCTAGCCCCCATCCCTCACCCCACAATTGCACTGAAATCATCAGCACTCAACAAAAAAAAAATATTTTGAAAATTCAGGAATTAAATATGAAAATTTGGCACCATTAAAATGGAATAAAAGATAGAAAGAACTTGCATTTATACAGCACCTTTCACAATCTCAGGATGTCCCAAATCGCTTTACAGCCAATGAAGCACTTTTGAAGTGTAGTCACTGTTGTAATGCAGGAAACACGGCAGCCAATTTGCACACAGCAAGGTCTCATAAACAGCAATATAACGACCGGATTATCTGTTTTTTTTTAAAAAAGTGTTGTTGCTTTAGGGATAAATATTGGCCAGGACACGTGAGAACTCCCCTGCTCTTCTTCGAAATATTACCGTGGGATCTTTTACATCCACTTGAGAGGGCAGGCGTAGCCTTGGTTTAACGTCTCATCCGAAAGACGGCACCTCAAACAGTGCAGCATTCCCTCAGTACTGTACTGGAGTGTCAGCCAAGTTTTGTGCTCAAGTCTCTGGAGCGGGACGTGAACCAACAACTTTCTGACTCAGGAGCGAGAGTGCTACCATTCAGCCACAGCTCAATGATAGAATTTGAAGGAAAAAAAATCACTCTCCTCTCCTGACGGTACTGACTCTGGCCTGGGTACAGTTCCACAAGCACCAAAACATTTCTGTCCACTCATAATAGGTGTTACTGGACACTACTACACAGGTAATCTGAGCCTTCAAATGGTGAGAACGTCACTGTTCCTAATCCAGTGTTTCACTCAATCTTAGAACATTCACTAGCAGCCAAAATTCTAGTTAATAAGTTAGTCAGAGCCTCTGGTATCTCACTAAAGGGACGAGTTGTCACGTGGCAGCCTCAGCAGTGAGTGGCAGCAGAATCAATTTTTCTTCTTTTTTGGTGAGCTTTATGCTTTCCATGCAAGACACCCAATGTCTCATGGAGCACTCCCAGGTCAGGGGCAGCATAAGCTGCCAATGCAGACTAACGCCACATCTACACTGCCCCATCACGCATCCTCAGGTCAGGTACAAAATGAGTTATATGCAGAGTAAGGCTCCATCCGCACTTTCCCAGGTCAGGTCACCTCCTCTGTATCCCAACTTTTCACCCTTCACCACTTCAATTCTTCCTTGACATGCTGCATCAGCGCAGCACCATTCCCATTTTACCTCTCCATTGTCACTCTTGATTTCATAACTGTTCTGTCGAATTATCTGTCCAACATTTGGTTATGGATGAACCAGAACTTCTTGCAGCTCAACAAGGGATAGATCAAAGTCATCCCGTTCCATCATCATGAGAAGTTCCATGTCTGAGTGTGATCTCATCTCCGTCCTTGGGTGCCGCTCAAGCTCAACCCAATGGTACAAAACCTCAAGTCGTACTTGAATCTGAACTGTACTTCAAACACCACATCCAGTCCACCACCAAGCCTGTCTACTTCCACCTCTAAAATGTTGCCCATCTCTATCCCTATCTCACCATGCTGCTACTGAAACTTTCAATCACCACTTTGTCACATCCAGACTTGATTTTTCTAGCGTCTCATTGCTGGTCTCCCGAGCTCCACCCTCCATAAATTCCAACTCATCCCAAAATCCACCCTAGGTCTCCTAATCCAGTCCCCTATCATCCCTGTCCTCTCCGACCTCCCTCCAGAATGACATCTCCACTCGCACCCTCATTCTTCCAAACTCTGGATCCTGCATCCTACCATTGGCCCCAGGGCTTGCCCCACACCCTCGAATTCTCTCTCTAAAACCCTCCATCTTGGTATATCCCTTCAGATCTTCAACAAAAACCTCCCTTTCACCATGCCTTCAGCCACCGCCCCGATTCTCTTTCTGATTCTACTCAAGTCTAACTTCAAACGGTGAAGCACCTTGGGTTGTTTAGCCACATTAAAGATACTTTGTAAATGTAAATTGTTGCACCGCAGGATTTAGACACAGTGCAAAGTTCCCTCTACTCTACCCTAACATGGCATCTTAGCTCCAACCTCAGAAGAGTGCCCCAGTGATATTTTTCCAGTTCCCATATCAGCCATCCTGTGGATTCTTTGAATGCCATTGCCAATTCCTACTGAATTAGGGACAGCTTCGTGCAGCAGTTCCATTGGAAACTGGGCTGAGACAGCCCAAACACACGTCACATATTAGATTTTTTTCCCTTAAAGATTTATTGAGAGAGCATTACAGTACTCACGTGTTGAATTGTCAAAAGTGATCATTTTCTGATCTGTGCTGTTTCTGCCAAATAAGGCCTTGTAGTCATCATCTTCATACCAGTTCAGGGAAGGTACCCGCAGGCCACCCCCATCTGGGTGCCCACAAACTATCTTCGATATTGCCTGAAACATCATCTTTGGTGACCCAGTGGTGTTTGGGCTAGTTAACCATCGAACTTCATCCCGGAATTCAGAAAAACTCGTCATGTTGGAAAACTTGTGACACGATCATAAGAAAACAGAACAAAAATGCACAAAATAGAAGCATTAGCAGATGTCGTATTATTGAAAAACCCACCTGAAATCAGTCCTAGAGTTGTCTTTTACCAGTTTGAACCTATGTGCCTCTGTCATATTGTCATGGTTTATTCTGAAGTAGTTACCTTTTCCATACCATTCACTATCTCACATACCTCTATGAAGTCCCCGCTTAGTCACCCCCTTTCAAGGGTGAAAAGCCAATGTTACTCCAATTCTTCCTAATAACTCAGGCCTCCCACTCTAGGGATGATGCTCTTGACTCTTTTCTGCACCACCTCCAGGGTTTGAATGTTTCCCATGCGTCTTTGTGACCAAAACTGGACGGGGTATTCAAGGTGTGAACTGACCAGCTCACAATACAGTTTTAATATATCTTACAATTTGCAATCCACTGTTTTTCCATCGGTATTCAGAATAATACTTTCTGTTAGTAAAATGCCAAGAAACAAGATTCTGATCTGTAACCTTCGCTCCATTGAGCACTAAAGCTTTTTTTGGAATTGGAAAACATTTTCTATTTTCTCTCGATCACATATTACCCAAGATAATTTTCCCTAAGTATTACCTTTTGCTACTTTGCTTAAAGAGTTAATGAAGGTTCAGGTTCTAAGGACTGGCTGTTCAGTGAGCACTCCTCCTCCTCCTCATCCTCCTTCCATTTCTGCTTCCCCACCATGGATTACCCCCTTGCTATTTCATCTCTGGAGTCAAAACAAGTTTCAAATGATCTCTCCAAAACATGCAAGGTCGCAACGTAGCATGGAGCGAGAAAAGACCAAATCGGTCCATCAAGCACACTCAGTTCCATCATGAACTCTAACCACCCATTTAATCTCCATGTATATCCCATGTACAATCTATCCTATTGTGGATTCTACACACCCACTTAATCTCCGGAGGGAAAGT
This sequence comes from Heptranchias perlo, assembly GCF_035084215.1. Lineage (NCBI taxonomy): Eukaryota > Metazoa > Chordata > Chondrichthyes > Hexanchiformes > Hexanchidae > Heptranchias > Heptranchias perlo. Next base: position 16,072,756 of record NC_090353.1, on the reverse strand, counting down.
TCTGTATAAGTACTTCCTGATCCCCAAAGGTAGTCAAGCAAAATTTTCATCCTCCCATTTCCACTATTCACCCTGGCCTGCTGCCCTCCAGATATCACCACCCCTAGACTCAGGAACCATCATAACTCATTGAGTATTCAACTCTCAGTCTGTACCTATAACTCACAGGGTATTTTTCCACCTAATTGTAAACTCTTTTGCTACTGAGTTGATAACAGAATAGAAAGTAGTAAGTCAGGAATGGTTGCTGGAGGAGTGTTCCTTGTATTAATGATAAGATCTTTGAAGTCAAGAGTTTTCTTTTAATACAAAAGACACAATATTTACACTGCAAGGTTTGGTGAATACTGAGCAGGCAGTTGCTGGTTGAAGATTGCTACAATTAGGGTTAAGTAAATGAGAAGTTTGATGAAGAAAAACTTGTGGCACAGTCTGAATTATTTGTCTTCTTGACTGTAATATTTAAGTAGTGTCTGATCTAAACAGCAGAGAGCCTTCTTGATTTAAATGGCAGGGGCTTCCGTGACAAAGAGCTGGCTTGTTCAGTGGTGGAGACACTAAACTGATTGATGAACCAATTAACTAATGCATTAAGACTTGGACATCTGGATTACTTTTCTTTCACTACACAGACTTGCATATTCCCTGCTGTATGTGGTAAGGGCTCTCCACTATGTTGATGCAAAATTCTACATCTGCTTAATGACTTCATTTTTGACAACCAACAAGTTAAACACAAAAACATGGAAGAGCCCTGGGGTTACTTCAAAAGCTGCTGGTGTGAAGAGATCATGGATTTCTTAAAATGATGACAATTTTTGCCAGTTGAAGCAAAGCACAGTTGATAAAATCTTTGTTCATCCAATTTGATAGACATTTGAATTAAATAAGAAACCATGCTTACAAAGGGGAATTAATACATTACAGATGTTCTCATTACACTGTGTTATATTGTAGTTTCCGTATTTGTTGTTCTGTTTCATATTGCTATTTGTTGTTTATAAAGTACTAATTACTTTAGTCTGTAAACCTCTCATCAGTGCAGTAATATCCACTATTCAGAAGAGAATTTGTTGGTGTAGTGTGAGACTACATGAATTCCAATAAGCAGATTACCACAAGTGGAGTAATCATTAACCACGGAACACAGCTCCAAAAAGTAGGTTTGCCAACCCTCCAGGATTGTCCTGGAGTCTCCAGGAATTAAAGATAAATCTCCTGGATACTGCTGTGAGCCACCCGGATGAAAAATCATAGGGGCGTTAAAAAAAAAATCTTCTTTGAACACTTATTATTAGTTATAAAAATATTAGAGATGGGAAAAAGGGCTGTTTCCTGGCAGGGCAGTTTGTCATGTGATGAAACCTCCAGGAATACATGCAACCAGAGTTGGAAACCCTAAAGACAGAGGGCTCGATTTTAGGATCGTGTTTCCGGCGGGTTCCCAGCGGGGTGGCCCCGAAAATCCCGATCTCCGGTCACGTGACCGGATCGCGACGAAATCCCGGCCACTTCCGGGTACCGCGCTGACGTGCGGGGCTGCGCGCGCAAGCCCCGCTGGTGGGAATCCCGCAGGCAATTAAAGCCAGCGGGGTTCCACTTGAGAGTACTTACCTTGCTCGTTGTGGTCAGTTAATGAGCTGAAGCAGCTGTCAAAAGAGGAAGTGTGGGATTTTCGGTTCAAGGCAGTGAGTTTCCCACACTGGGGGAAACAGTCTCCCTCCAACCAGGCGTGTTGCAGCCAGCAGCCTGTGGCAGGTGCCAAGGTGCGCTCCACGGGGGAGAGCCCTCACCCACGCAGGAGGCCACCGCGTCACATAGGGCAACCCCTGCCCTCCACCACCCCCCGCCAAGCCAGAGGACAGACCGACACAAAACCGCAGCCCCAGTCCGAGGAACCACACACCTACCCTGCACAACCCCTCAGACCAACACCTGCCAGTTGGGTGGTGTGTGGAGACCCTCGGAGGACGAAGAGCATGACCAGCACCAGCAGCCTCGCAGTCCACGCCGTCCGCCGCAGAGACGTGGATCCCCCCAACACGGTGTTGTTGCACGCCCACCTGCACAGCAGGAGGGAGGGCTACCGCAGAGAGAGACGCGTCGCAGAGGGCACTACCCTCGCCACAGGGTCCACAGACTGAGGCGCAGCTCCCCGGACCTCTCCGAGCAGCAGTGCACAGGGAGGCGCAGATTCGCTCGACATGTAGTCGTGGAGATCTGCAGCCTCTTTCATGCCGAGCTGCTCCTGGCTGGCCCCAGCACCAACTGCTTACCTGTCGCTGGCAAAGTCACCACTGCCCTCCACACCTTCTCCTCCGCATCCTTCCAGGGTGCAGCCGGCTACACCGCCGATGTCTCTCAGTCGTCTGCGCGGACGAGCCCTGCAAATACACCTGCACCTACTCTGCAGTAACACGATGGGTGGCATCAGTGGTGGGTCCTCATAGTGATACCCAGGAGCGGCCATTATTGGACACAATGGACAGGATTCGCGGAGACATGGTAGTGGTGGCGTCAATATAATGTGTGCTGTTTGTTGCTCTGAAATTCAATATGGGTAACACCCATGACAAACCCTCAGACACCCTTGTGCACCCCCTTCATGCTGACGAGACGTTTGCCTTACGCTGCCTACTGCACATATGTGATGCATGCCCTGTGGCTGCAGCACAGGTGGTGGCAGGTTGAGTGAGGCTGGCCATGAGGGAGATGCACGAGAGGGTGAGTATGGGATGGAGCAATGAGATTGTATGAGGAGTGGGTTGCGTGTTAGTGGCAGGGTGAGTACTGGCGAGGTGAGTAGGTGGAGGTAAGATGAGGATGGGGTGTGAGTGGGTATGAAGGGTGATGTGACAGAATAGTGTTGGCGGTGCCGAAGGAGATGTGGGGTGGGGGCAGTGTTGTGGCAGACGGAGTGTAGGGGAAAGACTTCGTGTTCTCACTGCGGCTGACCTACTGCGGTCATTGCAGCGCCTCCTGCACTGTATGCAGGTGGGCGATATGTTGGTGGCGCAGGTGACCCCCTCTGCCACCTCGAGCCAGGCCTTCTTGGTGGCAGAGGCAGGCCGCTTCCTCCCGCCCGCCGGGGGGAAGATCTGTGTCCTCCCCCTCCTCCTCACCGCATCTGATGATACCTGGGGTGAGGCATCATTAAACTGGGAGCAGCCTTCCCCCTGGGCTGCTCCATGCTGCAATTTGTCCCATTGGTTGCAGCATCTGTCAGTGGAGGACTGCCCCTTTAACTAGAGAGCCTCCAGCTGACAGATCGTACTGCGCATGCGCAGCCCGACCGACGCGCAGGCCAGCGCCGTGGACCCCGGAGGAGCAGGTAATTGATTCCTATTAGTGTGTTGCCTGCTACGATCGCGTGGGCAACCCACTAATTTCGCCGAGCGTGTTGACCACGCTCCCGGAGGACCACCCGCTGGGAACCCGCAGGCCTGCTAAATTCGGGCCCAGAGTGTAGAAAAGGTACAGCCTAATTTTAATACCTTCAGATCTTGATTTGAACCTTTTGGCATGTTTATGATTCTACCCTTTGAAGATGCGCATGCTCTGAATATGTTCAAGATTTTATTTAATGGTTAAAATGTTTTTGAATCAGCGCAGTAAAGCACATACAGTCACTCACAAAATTTAAACTGCAAATCTTGTTATCTAGTTCAATTGATTTCACATTTGCAGTTGCTTTCAGGGCCAGTGATGAGTGATAGCATGCAGACCACAAGTGATAGGAGTGTTGGCAGTCTTGGATTAGGCTGCAGTCAGTCCAAACCAACTAGGCCTAAGGTAGCTAAATATAAACATCAGTCAGAATCAGGCTCAATCCTCTGCAAATTAACAATATGAAGAAAACAGATCTTGTTTCAGTACAAAGATTTTCTAGTGTAGTGTTATTGTGTTCAAAGGAATTTCGAGTAGCAGCTAAATTCTTTCCAATCTTCTGGCCAAGTGGTGAAAGCGGATTGAACACAACACAATGCCTGCATGCAAGCCACTCCAATAAAAGGGCCTTTTCTTAAGAGTGTCACTGAAAGCTTTTCACTGCTCTTGGCATCTGTTTTATCTGGAGTCGATGCTCCAACACCTCACAAGAATTATGGAGAAGAAAGCAAATAAATTCACACAGCAGAAAAGCAGCAGCCACAAAAAACCCTACAGAGTAAGGTTACCATTGGTCACTGCAGCCATTACATAATGGCTCAGTGTCGTACATTTACTACAATAATGTCAACACCGAGTCTTAAAAATACAAAATAAAAAAACATGAATAATATGACTAAACAAAAAAAAGCGCTCTGCCTTCGATGGCTGCACTCCAAACTCAATCAGGCTTTTTCAAAAAACCTTATTCTGCCAATATTCTCCCTTCCCCCATCTTTTTTGAAGGCCTCAATGGTGTACAGTTCAACAAATGTCAGCTGCCCTCTGGTACTTCACCTAATTGATCATTCTTCACGTGTGAGAGCGTTGGAAAACTATGCAGTTGTGGAAAACTATGCAATTGAGCCAAGTACAATCATGTCCTCAGCCAACGTTCACAAATGCACACTTTCTGCAGGAATCACTGGGCAGCAATTAGGATCGGGAATCCTGGCTGCTTTCTGTTGTAGGAATTGCTGCAGATTATGGCCCTGAACTAAAGCTTAATGTTGAACAGTACATAATGTGCTGAAGCAACATAAACAATAACACCAAATCACAGGCTGGGATTCAGCAACAACAACTGACACTTAGGGATACATTTTAACCTGGAGCCGGGAAGAGGGCTGGGGTGGGGGGTGGAATTCCTGGCAGGAAACCAGGAAGTAAGGGTTTCTTTTTAAAAAAATTTTGTTGGTTTCCCACCCAACAGGCCAGCCAGATTGACAGGCCGGCTGTCAGTCGGATGGGAGAAGAGCGAGGAAGCGGATGCCAGCAGGTAAGTCTCAGATTGGGGGGGGGGGGGGGGGGGAGAAATTGGGTTGGTCATTGGGAGGCCAGTCATTGTGGGGGTGGTCGGTTGGAGATCGCGGGGGGTCGGAGATCGCGGGGGAGGCCATACCGGATAAGGACATTAGTGAATCAGTTGGAGTTTTACAACAATCCAAATGCTTCATGGTCTCATTTATTGACACCTGCATTTTATTTCCAGATTTTTAAAACTGAATTCAAATTCTCAAACTGCCGTGCTGGGATGTGAACTCACATTCCCTGGATTAGTAGTCCGGTAACATAGTCACTGCACTACCATACCCTAATATCTCCCCATATCACCATACACTGATGGGATTCCCCATCTTCTGTTATTATTGCCCAATGCTGGTAGCTGAAGGCTAAAGAGTAGCTTTGATTTATGTAACAAATGCTGAAACCACATCAGGTGGGCTGTCAAGCTAAGTGAACAGAAAGTAGATATTAAAAGGAGGACTGCATGATGGACATGCAAAAGAGCACATCATTAATGCATTAGGGTTTGGGACATCTCCAACTTGCTCTGCTGGTGCATCAACTTCATTTATCCAAGTCTTTCTCCCAACTCGCCCCCCTTTCTGAGAGCACAGAAAGAACTAACGAAAGAAAGGAAAAGAAAACCACACACACACAAAAAAAGAGAGAGAGAGAGAGAGAGAGATCTATAAAAGGAAACCCTTTTTTTAAGAAGTGTTTTTTGTGGCATCAGGATATCCTGAAGCACTTCGCAGCCAATGAATCATTGTTGAACTGTTGTGTAGTCATTGTTGCCGTCATATTCAGCTTACCTGTTGTACAAGAGATCCCATTCCGTGTATAAAACTGTTCATGGCACTAGTTGCATCAAGTATGTTCCCAGCACTAAATGTAACCCTCTCCTGCAGAGGAAACAATAGATCAGAGGCAAGTAGGTGTAGTGTTACAACACAAAATGAGAACAGGATTTGTTTATCACTGTTTTGATCACCTTTGACAGCAGTACCAAATGAAATGCAAAACATTCTGGCTCAACCGTTGACAATTTTTTTCATAGAAGGCCATTAATAAGAATACATTTACCAGCCCCCTGGCAAATGTCACTAAAATAAGGGCTTCTTGTAATAAATGGGAAGGATACAGTTGTTCATCTAGGTCAGTCAGAAACATCAGTCAATGGGTAAGAAAGCTTATGCCTTTTACTCTTTTTGCTTAAATTTAATACAGGTGCTACCATGAATTGAGCACAAAAAAAAAGTTGTTGGAAGAGTCAGAAGGATCAAGCTACATTCTAGGGTGGTACTCCAGTCCAGTACTGAGGGACTGCTGTAACATTGGAGATGTTAAATCAAGGCCCTTTCTGCTCAGGTGGACCTTAAAAAGGTATAATAGGAAGGTGATAGGATTGGTATTCTGCAAGGATGAGATTAATGAGCCCAGGGTACTTGTGTATCTGGACTGATCTTACATATTCTCAGATCCTGTGTTGTTGCTCATAGTCCGCTTGAGGATAAGTGCAGAAGCTATGTAACATACAATGTATTAAACTGCTGCTAAGATGGATGTGAAAGATCGAGATGGCCCTTGTCCCTTAAAGACCATAATATCCAATTCCCAAAAAGTGTCACTCAGAAATTTGCCAGTGTGACACATGAAGCCAGATGGACTCTTCAAAACTTTTATATAAGGTGCATAGATTGAAGCCAGGTAAGTTTGTAAATTCTTCTGGTGTAGCAAAATAAAAATGCTTCTAACAAAAAAAGGACATATAATAAAAAGTAAAGTCATCTCAACAGTGGTACAAGTGAAATGACCATATACAGTTAACATGCCAAGCAAAAACAATCATACGGACTTCAGATTATTGAATAACAAACTAACCGCCAAGAGTTTGGAGAAGTTGATCTCAGAAAGGAAGATAGTTGTTGCTTTTTGTAGTGTCTCCTCTGGTAAGGCACACAGGTTCTTGTGCAAACGGTTGGATGCCTTCTTATTCTTTGCAACCAAGAAAGCGGAGAGATGGGATACGTTGCAAACAATCTCTTTAAAACTTGCCCTTGGACCACCAAGAGATATCTGCAAAAATTCAAATTCAGTTAGACTCAAGTCAAGTCCACTTACATGGAAATGGGGTGGAAGCAAACCTTTCACAAGTTCCAGTTCTATTGGCCAAGTGCACAAATACCCTTCTATGTAATCTTGGCCACAACTCTATGCTCATAGTTGCTCTTTGGGTTAATTCTCAATTAAAGTGCTCCTCACGCAAGAGGCTGGTTAAAATAGTGGCCCTGAACAAAATGTTAGGGAGTAACATGGATGGAGAAAACACATACTAACAATACAACACAGAAAGCAGACATGATGCAGAGGAATCCAAAAGAGACACTGGAAAAGCTCATACACCTCTTCCACCCCAACAAATCTCACATAACTAACCCACATCTCACATGTTGCCAGTTTCTTCATCCCACCTCCCCCCATCTCCAAGTTTTTTTCTAAAGACACGAGCCCTGAAATTCCACAGTGGTTCTTCCAGTCTCCCATTGTAACTTTGGCTATTTCTTCGGGAGTTTCACCAATCTCCTGCCAAAGTCACAGCTGGAAATGAGGGAGAACCCCTGCGGAATTTCAGGGCTATTGACACACCCTGGAGTACAATTGTATAGCTACAGGGTACCCTGTACAAGGTGCCATTTGTTGTGTGTGACTCTAGACAAGGGATGTTGGTGGGTTATTCGATCCTGGAGGGCAGGACATACTTGAGATCCACATCTGCCCTTGTACACTTTTCATCAGGACTTAACGGGTAGCAGGAACCTTGGTTGATCTGTACTCTTCGTAGAACTGCCATTTCTGCCGTGGCCAAGATCAGCTTACTCATCTGAGACAGGGGATTGGGTTCTTCCCAGTCTGTCTGTCTCAGTTCCACAACGCACTGGTCAATGGAGTCATCACCGTGAACTCTGCCCTACTCACTGCATCATACCGTACCCTGCATATATCAGTCACTCAACTCAATACAGCCCCTCTGTAAGAACTTTATATACATCCACTCCTTACAGCCGATTACCTGCTCGAGATTTATCTTTGCTGTCATTAAGTCGTTGACAACCTCTGTAGGAAGTGATGCATTGTTCTTAAGGAACTGGGACAGTGTCTGATTCTTCTCTAGGTATTCTCTTACTGGCAGACCTAGTGGAGGAGTCAAAAGTAAATTAATGTGTTGATTGTATATGCACATAATTCCAAATAATTTCTTCTGAACTACTACTCTGGAGAACAACAATCTATCCCACTGATGACAGGCCTGCAGTAAACAAACTTGAACCAGTTACTGCACCAGGAATCCCAGGGAAAACAGACCATAATTAACAGTAAAGTTAGTCATTACTTAGAATCATAGAAAGGTTACAGCACGGAAGGAGGTCATTCGGCCCATTGAGTCCGTGCCGGCTCGATGTAAAAGCAATCCAGCTAGTCTCACTCCCTCGCCCTATCCCCGTAGCCCTGCAAATTTCTTCCTTTCAAGTACTTATCCAGTTCCCTTTTGAAGGCCATGATTGAATCTGCCTCCACCGCTCCCTCGGGCAGTGCATTCCAGATCCCAACCAATCGCTGTGTAAAAAAGTTTTTCCTCATATCACCTTTGGTTCTTTTGCTGATCACCTTAAATCTATGTCCTCTGGTTCTTGACCCTTCTGCCAATGGGAACAGTTTCTCTCTATCTTCTCTGTCTAGATCCTTATTACTTAATAATTAAAAAAAATTGCGTGTATTGAATACTGTTCCTATATCAGGGTGGATTCTATGAACACCTCTGGTGCACTGCTGGACAGGATACAAGGAAGTTTGTTGTCTGAGATGATCCCCCTCTTGCCTCCAGCCTCTCCCATCGTATTTTATCAAAACATCTATGGTCATTACTCCACTGAACTTTCTTCTCTTTCTCTTAAGCTTCAAATATTCCAAACCTACACACTCTTCCTCCTTCCTGAATCCTCAGTACTGAAATCTTCCACTCTATCTCATTCTATCCCAGGACTTAACCTCCTTCAGTTTTTTCCTTCCTCCTACAAATTACCTACTTTTAAAACCCAAATTTGGTGTCACCTAACCAATACATGCTTTCTTATCTGGTCTTCTCTCCTACTCTCTTCGACCTTGGTGGTGTCCTGCCCTATGAGCCTTGGCCCTTCACTTGTGTTTCTCGATGATAAAAAAACCAAATTTAACTATTTGAATTCATGAATGTTCTTTCAACATTTGAAACATCAGAGCCGGTTCGAAATGCTGGACCCAGATTTCTAGCTGCACACTGTCATAGCAGTGATAGTGCAAATGTGCAATTCTTGGGATGCGGGCATAGCTGGCAAGACCAGCATTTATTGCCGATTCCTAGTGAATGGTTTGATACAACTGAATGGCTTGCTAGACCACTTCAGAGGACAGTTAAGAGGCAACCAAATTGGTGTGGGACTGGGTCACATATGGGCCAGATCAGGTAAGGACTAGCATATCATTCATAGAATAGAATCATAGAAGTTTACAACATGGAAACAGGCCCTTCGGCCCAACATGTCCATGTCGCCCAGTTTATACCACTCAGCTAGTCCCAATTGCCTGCACTTGGCCCATATCCCTCTTACCCATGTAACTGTCCAAATGCTTTTTAAAAGACAAAATTGTACCCGCCTCTACTACTGCCTCTGGCAGCTCGTTCCAGACACTCACCACCCTTTGAGTGAAAAAATTGCCCCTCTGGACCCTTTTGTATCTCTCCCCTCTCACCTTAAATCTATGCCCCCTCGTTATAGACTCCCCTACCTTTGGGAAAAGATTTTGACTATCTACCTTATCTATGCCCCTCATTATTTTATAGACTTCTATAAGATCACCCCTAAACCTCCTACTCTCCAGGGAAAAAAGTCTCAGTCTATCCAACCTCTCCCTATAAGTCGAACCATCAAGTCCCGGTAGCATCCTAGTAAATCTTTTCTGCACTCTTTCTAGTTTAATAATATCCTTTCTATAATAGGGTGATGAGCGGTGCTCATATGATGAGATCCGCTATATTATAACAACAGGAGCATTATTCTGTCACTAAGTGTGCTGAGCTCATATTCATCTATTTTAAGAGCACAAAGTCTAGCTGCTTGACATAAAAAGATGCTGGGATCAATCAGATTTTCATTGATTACGGTGAGGGAGGTTGGTAGATTGCAATCTACTTGTTAGTTTCCATCTCCAGGTCAGGAAGAACCATAATAAAGTAACTACCTTCATTCCTCTCTTGTTTATACTTTAGACTTGCTGGAATGTGACAGCTGGAGTATGACGTCTGCAGTTCTTAATAAGATAGGAATGAATCTCCCACGGTGCTGCTCATAATAAATCAGAGGATTCACAAGGGCAGGAACATTATACCAATTAAAACACAAAGTATATTCTGCTGCTAAGCATAGAGGTGTGTCCCTTTAAGGATACAATATCTGATCCATGTTAATTACAAATTGGGAGAGTTCATTCAAAGGCCAGTTGATATTCAGGTTGTAGATCAGAACACTGGATTTGTTTGTAGGAAGTTCAGTTAAGAGCTTGCAGACAATGTGGATCTGGTATTTTCTGTTTACGGAGAGTTGTTTATACATTGCCTTTGTACTTCAAAAAAAATGTGAGACAGGAATTTACATTAGTGATGTTAGTCAGTTGGCAAACTCATCTTTTATTACACATCTTTCTAAAGTTTTTTGTGAATTTATTTGCTGAATTTTGAGGCATGCCAAGAAACAGAACTCCCCCACCCAGCACCCCCCCACCACCATCGTTTCACTGCGAGTGTCAGCATCAAGTTCTCTCAGTTCAAGCATGGGTTAAACAAAGGAAACACAAAGTACTTGTGTTCATATACCACAATATCAAAACCTCACAATGCTTTAAAGTGCTTTACATCCAGTGGATTATTTTCGATGTGCAGTCCCTGTTACGTCAACAAATGTGTCAACCAATTTGTGCACAGCAAACTCTCACGGACAGCAATAAGACAACTGCCAATTATCTGATGATCGTGTTCACTGAGGGAGGAATGTTGGCCAAGACACCAGGAAAACTCCCTGCTTTTCTTTGAATAGTGCCATGGGATCTTTTACGTCCACCTGAACAGGCAAACGGGGACACGGTTTAATGTCTCATCCAAATGACAGCACCTCAGACAATACAGCACTCACTCAGCACTGCACTGAAGTTTCAGCCACGATTATGTGCTCAACACCTGGAGTGCGGCTTCTCACTCAAGTTGAGACTTTATCTGCTCCAACATGTGCTTAACCTTAACCTCAAAAGAGCACGCCCCTGCTGCATCAGAATATTTCTATTCTGCACAAAAGCCACTGTGAGAGTGATAACCTCTTTCAGTGAGCCTGCGAGGATAACACATATATATATAGTTTTGAGCCACATAATCCCGCTCTGGGAGCCTAACAGACTATCTGAAATCATTTCATGCCAGACCCCTACATCTGCCGAGGAGAGGGGATACTTATCTCATTAGTCTAGGGTGGAGTCTCTGCCTCTCCACCTCACTCTCTCCTCCTTTAAGTAGCTCCTCAAAACCTCTTTATCAAAGCCATCAATCACCTGTACTAATACTTCCTTCTTTAGCTCAGTGTCAATTTTTGTCTAATTACGCTCCTGTGAAGCACCTTGGGGCATTTTACTACGTTAAAGGCCCTTATTAAATGCAAGTTGTTGCTCCCTCAGCCCAATAAATAACATAGCTTCTGCCACAGCTGTATCAGTTACCATTAAAACAAAACTCAAAACAGAAAAATCCATGGAACCAGCAGTTTTTTTGTGTACAAAGTATGAGTTTAATTCCCCTTCTCTTCCCTATCCCTTCTCATTGGCTGCAACTTGATTTGTTCCTAATGGTGCAGGTTTTTGGTTGTTAACATCAGCAGCGTTCTTAGACAGATGTGCGCAGAGTTGTATCGTCTCTGCTCCTCACTGCTCTCTGTTCAGGGAAAGCTGATGCTGATCAGCCCCCAGCTGCCAAGGAAATTTTTAGACTTCGAAAAGAACAGTTGGGTCTGTCAACACTTTCCCAACATCAGACAAATTAAAAGTCCAGCAGGGTCATTTTAAATATTAAGATTATTCATGTTAAATATTAAGATTATTCATGTTTAAAAACTTGCATTGACTGGGGTTGTACTGCAACTGGTGTGAATCTGAAGCAGCGTCAGACTGCAGGTACTTTTATATTACATAGGTACGGGCGTCTCTATCGGTTGCACACCATAGTGTAAACGCCCCCACTCGGGGGGGGAGGGGCGGTGGGGTGGGAACAAATGTGTCAGGTCTACCAATGTCCAGTCAGACTAAGGGGCCACATTCAATGACGCAAACTGGGGGGGGGGGGGTTGGACCTCTTGAGTTTCCACTGATGGAACAACTGGGTCTCCACATTACACAGCAGAGTCCAGCATAACCGACAACCTCCCTGTAAAAATGAGGGGGAAGAGCAGCACCCGAGGTCACTCTGCCCGGACAGGAACCACAAAAATAGACTGTGTAAAAGCTTCAGACCAGACCTAGCTGTAGTTGAACTGCAACACAGCAAATCATAATGGGTGGTATAACTGCATTATTAGATGTTATTGTGGGTACAACATCCAGGATGTCATTAGATAGCTGTCAGTGCTTCACATTTCAGAGAATTTTCCTTTGAGCTCCTTCAACAAGAAGTGATTCAGCATTTCCTCAAACAGCACATCAAATGTGCATTAAAGCAACATAAAATCTCCTTCTAAAAAAGTGTAAAGTGCACAAGCCCATTCAAAACAAAAACCACTAAATTATAAACTTTGAAAGCAAAAAAAATGACAAAACCCCAGCATTATTTCAAGCCTCACAACAGGCAGTTTACAATTCAGAGGTGGTTCATTGTACACCAGTTTATCATGTTAAAAGCAGTGAGAAGCCAGTGTTCTCATTCATTATTGGCTTCAATATTCATTACATTAAAGGGGGAAACAAATCTGGTGACTCGATGGGTGAATGCACTGTCCAGTGTGGTACTGAGCCACAAAGAACAGACCCATTGGAGTGAGCTTGTCTCAGCCGGGGGAGCCGTAGGAATGCTACAATTGGCCTCAGCACCCCAGAGCAGGGACTAAAAGTCCTGATCACTAACCGCGACCTTTATTGGAAAGTCAGGGTGTGTGTTGGGAAGAGTGCTATGTGAGGATGTCCAGGGATGAAAGGATTAGGCTCAGCTGTGATGCCCTCCATAACCGAATTGCCTGCCGACGCACATGTACACTCACAGTCTAAGTTCACACCTGAATAGCAGCCAATATAGGTGAGGTGCCGGATTTGGTGGGGGGGGGGGGCGGAGGCTATTGATGCCAATAGAACTGTACCCTACAGGGCTTTGAGGAGGGGAGGGGACAAAATTGCCAAGAAAAGATAACTTAAACAAGAAGTTTAAACCTCAAATGATTACTGAATAGTGCCATTATTATTGGACTAACATTACGTCCTTATACTTCCTTACTGGGTGATATTTAACTTCACAGAAATCTAGGGGTAGAGTTTCCTCTCGTTAACGCCAGTAATATCAGTGTAATCCAGGCGGAATCGGCCGAACCAGCGCAAAATATCGAGGAATTTTAAAAGTGAGCGAGTTACTCCCAAAACCACTTATGTTCGTGTTTTCCGCTATCTTTTACACCGGTTTAGGATTCAAGTCGCCCGAATCAGGCCCCGCCCACAAAACTGGCCACGCCCCCAGCGCAAGATTCCACCGATTGCGTGGTTCAGGAAGGCTCTTCAAATTGTGCTCATTTTCTTAGATGCTCAGGCACTGGTAGGCACGTTTTAAAAGTTTTTTCATATCAAAAAATATTTAATTTACTAAGGATCTGACTAAGATACACCGATGAAACTTTTAAATGGTTCAGTATAGTTTTTTTAGACGTCATTTTCAGTGATTTTATATCAGGTTACTCACAAGTGGAGGACTGAACACTCTTATTAAAAATGCTTATTTTTGCGGATAAACCCATTTTCAGCTGAATTAATAAAACTGCACCAGGTTATCACTTGTAAATACATCAAGGAGTACTTTCCAATGGAAAGGGAAAAAAAAGAGAAACGATTACGTTCTATTTCACTGCCTGACTGTGCTGGTTCATGGAAGATTTTACATTGGTGATTATGCAAGTGAATTTTGTCGGAAACTTGAACTGCGACCTAACCAGCGAAATTTTGGGTGCAATTTGCCGGTTGCATTTAAAGCGGAAACTCTACCCCCAAATGTAACTTTAGCTGATCCGATTACCAAATTCTAATATAACTTTGTTTGATATTAACTTGGAGAAGTTTAAACACTAAAAGATGTTCAACTCTTGGGTTGGAAGGGAGAAAGAACGGGTAAATGATTGAAGGCTGATTTACAAATGGAGGTCCCCAAGCCTACCGAGAGGATCCTGGGAGGTCCACATTCGACTTCTGTGTCTGTCAACAGATTTCTGTAAATTTGCTGATTTACTAACTCATTACTTCTGTTGCTGTACAGTAATAAATGATGTTTTCAGCAATGACATGACTTGGGGTAGCTGTCATTGTCTGAATGAAGTTAGGAAGGGGGCGACTGTTAAGTTGTGCATGGGGCTCTCCCCCTCCCCTCTCCCACATAGGTTGGTTTAGAATAACTTACAACAAACAGTTAAGGCCTGTTATTATGGTATGCATCTTCTATCAAATCTGCTTAAGGTACAGTACCGTGTTCAGGGACAGGAGCTGCAGGCTCCTATGGAACAAATTCCAAGAGGGGTGGGGGAGCAAAAATGAGTTTTATTCGTAATTTCTAGGACTTCTTGCATCTACTGCCACTTTTACCTTGCAAGTCTTTCAAACACTCTGCGTGGCTCCACTAGTTAAAGCAGGGAGTAGCTGAGTTAAAAGCTGCTTCTATATTGCCACGTAAGAGCCACTTGATGAATGTGGGAAGTTTATTTTGGGGGTGGCACTCGCTTTGCGTTGGGGGCCAGTGGCCCCACAACAGCACTGATCGCATTTTTAATTTCTAATAAAAACAATTTGTTCTCTGGGATGGGGATGACACTGGCAAGGTCATATTTATTGCCCATCCAGAGAAGATGGTGGGGAGTCTTCTCCTTGAACTGCTATAGCCTTGATCTGGTGATGCTCCCACAAAGTGGAGAATTCCAGAATATTGACCCAGCAATGAACAAACAGCGATATGTGTCCAAGTCAGGATGGTGCGTGACTTGGAAGGCGAATTTGGAGGTGATGGCATTCCCATGACAGTGCACACCATCACAACAGTGTACCAGTGGATATTGAGGCTAATTAAGCAAACTGCTGTCTCCTGAATGACGTCGAGCATCTTGAGTGCTGTTGTGGTTGCACCCATCCAGTCGAGTGCAGAATATTCCATCAAACTCTTGACTTGAGCCTTGTAGATGTTGGGGAGGCTTTGAGTGGGTCAGGTGGCGAGCCACTTGTCACATAGTGCCCAGCCTCTGTCCTGTTCCTATAACGAAATTGTTGATATGGTTGGTCCAGTTAAGCTCCTGGTCACTGGTGACCACCACCCCCCCGCCACCATCACAAGATATTGATGGTAGAGAAGTTAGCGATGGTGCTGTAGAACGTCAGGGGGAGGTGGTTGGGCTTTCTCTTATTGGGAATGGCCACTGCCTGGCACTTACTTGGCACACATGTTAACTGCCACTTATCAGCCCCATGGCTGTATGTTGTCCAATTCCTGCTGTAGCCTGGCATGGGCTGCTTCGTTATTGGAGGTGTAAATGGAGCTGAAACTGTAGAATCATCAATGAACAGCCCCACCTTATGACAGAGGGAAAGTCATTGATGAAACAGCTAAAGATGGTTGAGCTAAAGATGCTGCCCTGAGGAACTCCTGCAGCAATGCCCTGAGACTACAACAACCATGGTCATCTTCCTTTGTGACTGTTATGACTCCAACAATTGGAGGGTTTTTACTTTGACTCCCGCTGACCGTAGT
The DNA here is from genome assembly GCF_035084215.1 of Heptranchias perlo. Taxonomy (NCBI): domain Eukaryota; kingdom Metazoa; phylum Chordata; class Chondrichthyes; order Hexanchiformes; family Hexanchidae; genus Heptranchias; species Heptranchias perlo. Next base: position 16,056,771 of record NC_090353.1, on the reverse strand, counting down.
TTTGCTAAGACTCTTTGATGATATACTCGGTCCGATGCTGCCAAGAAGAGAGGAGACACGGAGAGAAAAGGAGGGGAGATATGAAGGGAAGTGATGGGGGGAGGTAAGGAGGGGAGAAGAGGGGGAGGAGGAGAAATGAGAAGGGAGGCGGAGATGAGAGATAATGAGGGAAGAGGAGAAGCAGGAGGGTGGAGGAGGGGAGAGAAGAACACAGGAGGGATAATGGAGGAGAGAGAAAGGAGAGAAGGAGGAAGGGAATAGGAAGGAGTAGGAAAGGAGGAAGAGAGAAAGAGCAAGGAGGAGGAGGTGAAGGAGCAAGGAGGGGAAGGAGGAAAATGAGGGAGGAAGTAAGGAGGAAAACATGCAAAAAGATAAAATGAAGGAAACAGTACCCAACACCTGAAGGACATACTGTGCTCGGAGTTGCCCCCATTTCCCAAGTTCGAAACAGGACAGGGGCGGAGTAGGGGCAGAGACTGGTGTTTGCTTTGCTGAAAATCTCAACAACACTATTAATAATTAATGCCTCTACATCATAGGACATGAGTGAAAGAAATGAATTGTTATTTTAAAAACGAGACTTTGGTTTCTAATTTACATTCTAGAAGTTTCCGGACAGCCAATTGAAAAAAAACAGACTGTCCAGTCCAACACCAGATAGGGCCAATCCTAATCTATATTTAAAGGAATTTGTCTTTAAACTGCACTGCCACACAATAAAGTCCCAGTCTGCTCTGGTTAATTCTGTTGTTTTTATTTTGCTTGAAAAAGGTTTGAATTATCTAGTAGTTAAAATTAAGCAAAGTAAAGCAGCATAGGAGACATTTTTTGCATGATTTAAATTCAAATTAAGAGATAATTCAAATTATACAACTTTGAGTTAACAGGAGTAGATGAATTTCTGCAGATACAGCAGAGGTAGAGCAGTGAGAAGGATGGGGAAAAATAACCAACAGGATTAGCTTTCACATTTCACATTTTTTTTAGACACAGAGTTCTAGGTGTGAGTTTGAGAACTCATCACCATCCGTTACTCACTGCCCATCCCCCCCTCCCCACACTATTGATAATTTTGCATCAAAAAACACATTTCCTGTTCTCGACCTCTGCCACTGAAGACTGTACTTTTGAAAAAATTCAATCACCTCAACTGGGATCAGCCAGCTCAGCACAGAGAGAAAGCCCAGTCAGGCTCCCCGCTCGAGTGACCTCCACTGGAAAGCTCAAGTGGACAGGATCAGGATCGGCTGTGATGCCCTTCACTGTTCAACTGCCAGCCAGCCGCTAGCCACTATCGAGACTTGCACATAAAGAATTACTGCTTTTTTGAGGTACAAGAGTGCTGCTGGTGCCTATGGAACCCATATCCTAGCAAGGGTCAATGCATTCAGGAAAGGAGGGAAGAAAGCAGAAAAGGAATTTTAAAAATTAAAAAAGCTAACATGACCTCTGTCTCTCCCCTCCCCAGCAGACAGGCTGTTTTAGCTCTCTGCTATTAACTGTTCTGGGTTCTGCACCTTTAAGCTTTAAAAATAAATTGAAAGGAGTTTAGGATAGTTTTGGAACTTCAAGAAAACTGCACAATAACATTTCTGCAGCGGTCCGAAGGTCATCGACTATAATTAATGGCTGAGCGAATACCAGAAATATTAAACCACGTAACGACACAACACAACATGGCGACACCACGACACAGCATAAACCAGCCACAATAGCAGAACCAGCACAACCCACTACACTACCAACAGCTACTCCAACACCAGTAACAGTTAAACCAGTTACACCATCACAACAACATCATCTCCTGCTGTACCCCAGCCTGAATCCTGAATAATCAAATGGTCAATAGAGGCTGTTCACAGCACCCCAGACACTGCTGGAGTCAATTCCAACAGCACAGAAATCTTAAAGAGGGGACCGCATGGGGAACGTTTGCGCTTTGCCCCCTGAAGACACTGATTCTTGCTGGGATACGGATCCACGCGACCTACTCACTCTCCCATACCACGAGGAAGTGATTATTTTTCATATTTGGGCCGAGACTGCGACACAATCTGACCATTATGAGCATGCAGTTCCCACCCAACATCTACTTTCCAGCAGGGGTCACTGGAAGTAGGAACCCGGGTTAATTTTTTTCCAGCCCCCCACACCCCCCCCGCACAATGATTGAATAGCAAGAACATAAGAACATAAGAAATAGGAGTAGGCCAATCGGCCCCTCGAGTCGGCTCCACCATTCAATAAGATCATGGCTGATCTGATCCTAACCTCAAATTTAAATTCATGTCCAATTTCCTGCCCGCTCCCCATAACCCCTAATTCCCTTTACTTCTAGGAAACTGTCTATTTCTGTTTTAAATTTATTTAATGATGTAGCTTCCACAGCTTCCTGGGGCAGCAAATCTGTCCAAACTCACATATGAAGCACAGCCAATGGGGAAAGAGACTTATATGGAGTCTTACATAATGTTGGTCTTGGCTCAGAGGTAGCATCTGGAGTTCTCCTGTGACATGGTCAACATTTATCCCTGAACCAACACCACCAAAACCATTCTTTCATCTCATTGCTGTGTGCGGGACCTTGCTGTGTAGAAATTAGCTGCCACATTTCCTTTCATTACAACAGTGACTACACTTCAAAAGTACTTAATTGGCTTTGAAGCGCTTTGGGACATCACGAGGTCATAAAAGACTCTATATAACTGCGAGTTCTCTCTTCTTCTTGATTCATGAGAAGGTGGATTAGAGAAGTGGGTATGGAGTTCAGTGTGCCCAATTCATGACGCTCCAGCTTTTCAGGTCATTAGATTTAATGTCCTAGGTGTGCAGACTTCAGAGTCTGGAACAAGTCAGTCAAGACTCATCGCCAGCAACTGAGTCTCTTGACAATCTACCCCATAGCCCCCCAAAAAAAATCATTCTGTAATGATGCACAGAAGCACTGGGATAGGGAACAGTGAGAGCACTTCATGCAAACAGTAAGTGACAAGATTGAGACGAATGTTCCATTTCCCAGCCTCAGCATCTTTCACCTTTGTGAACACAAAATACAAATTTTTTTAAAAAAAATTAATTAATTAGAAGAAAATTCTAAATGATCTGTGGCTCAATAACTTTCTCAAAGTTTCTATTATTCACCATTATCTGCAGTGCTGTAATTTTACATCGAGGTTCTCATTGAGAAAAAATTATGCACAATATCCTAACAATTGAGGAGGGCACCATTACAGATAGGACTGATGAGTTATAATTACAGAAGCTAAGTAAAGCAGTATTTCCCTCCCCATAATATCCTGTTGCATCACTTCACTTATTCAGTGGCTGCGTTGGACCAAAGAAATGTTTAATTGGTCACTAATCTCATTGTATTTGTTGAAAGTTGCTGGCACAGAATGGCTGCCACGTTTGCCCACATACCAAGTCATTGCAGTTCAAACTAATTCAGTTGTAATAATTTATTAGCCCTTTCATGAAGTGCTTTGAGTGTTTTGACATGATAAGACGCTACACAAATGCAAGTATACTATAACATGTACTACATAAAGTTCAACACAGAGGAGAGCAGCGCGTGATATAGTCTGAGCCCAGACATACTGACAGGACCTGATTAGATGTCTTGGGAAATGACATCACCATTCTACTAGAACTTCAAACTCAGGCCAATGAGTGGAGAGTGGAGCCTAGTTTTCAGTTGTGTTATTGATCTCCAATTTTAATGGCTTGGATCCAGCTCTGAATTTCAAGGACTGACATTACTTCACATTGACCTAGCTGAACAAGACCAGCTCACAGATATTCCCAATCACCAGTACTTTTTTTTAAAATCAAGAAACCAAGGTGAGGGGCCAATCCTTAGAGTGTAGAACAGCAGCAAGAAAAGTTTAAGAGAAGACCAGGTAAATCAGGAATAAAAACAGAAAGTGCTGGAAATGCTCAGCAATTCAGGCAGGTTCTGTGGAGAAAGAAACAGAGTTAACGTTTCAGGTTGATGACCCTTCGTCAGATCCGACGTAGTGAATGTGCAGGGAGCAGCCGGTGTGTGTAGGATGGGGTATTTGGAACTCACCAACGAGAGGAAAGTTCAGAGGAGCACTTATCATTGTACTAACAATAAAATGGAGAATGAAAAGTTGCTACTGATCTTTATATAGGTAAAAGACCAAGAACATAACTCCCAAGGTGGTACAATGCATTGGTGCTTCAATATGCAGTCTTATGATGCAGATTTGGCCACAATTTCTCACATACTCTGCCATTTCAAGGCGGAGTGGGAATCAAAAGCCCAGCATAGATCAACATATAGATTGGAAGAATCTGATTGGCAAAGGTAGCCTGGAAGATGAGTTCATAGAGTGCTTTCGGGACAGTTTCTTAGAGCAGCACGTTCTAGAGCCAACCAGAGAGCAGGCTAATCTAGATCTGGTAATGTGTAATGAGACAGGATTAATTAATGACCTCATTGTAAAGGAGCCTCTAGCTAGCAATGATCACAATATGATTGAATTTCACATTCAGTTTGAGGGAGAGAAGAGTAGGTCTAAGACTAGTGTTTTAAACTTAAATAAGGGCAATTATGAGGGCATGAAGACAGAGCTGGCTAAAGCGAATGGGAAATTAGGTTAAAGGATAGGTCACTAGAGATGCAATGGCAGACATTTAATGAGATATTTCATGTCACTCAGCAAAGATACATTCCAGTGGGAAAGAAAGACTTGAGGGGAAGGACGTACCATCCGTGGCTAACTAAGGAAGTTAAAGATGGTATCAAATTGAAAGAAAAAGCATACAATTCCACGAAGATTAGTGGCAGGTCAGAAGATTGGGCAGAATATAAAACACAGCAAAGAATGACTAAAGGAATAATAAGGAGGGAGAAATTAGAGTACAAGAGAAAGCTAGCTAGAAATATAAAAACAGATAGAACCATAGAAAAGGTACAGCACAGAAGGGGGCCATTCGGCCCATCATGTCCACGCCGGCTCGAAGAACAACCAAGTGCCCATTCTAATCCCACCTTTCAGCACCCGGTCCATAGCCCTACAGCTTACAGCACTTTAGGAGCAGCTCCAGGTACTTTTTAAAAAGAGTTGAGGGTCCCTGCCTCTACCAACAGTTCGGGCGAATTCCATAAACCCACCACCCAGTAAGAGTTAAAAAGGAAAAGAGTAAATAAAGTGAGCGTTGGTCCTCTAGAGGGTGAGTCTGGGGAATTAATAATGGAGAATAAGGAAATGGTGGATGAATTAAACAGATATTTTGCGTCCATCTTCACTGTAGAGGATACAAATAACATGCCAGAAATAATTGTGAATCAAGAGGTGAAAGGGAGGGAGGAACTTAAAACATTTACAATCACCAGGGAAAAGGTTCTGAAAAAATTATTAGAACTAAAGCTGGCAAGTCCCCAGGCCCTGACAGACTTCATCCTAGGGTCTTAAAAGAAGTGACTGCAGAGATAGTAGATGCACTGGTATTAATTTTCCAAAATTCCCTAGATTCTGGAAGAGTCCCATCAGATTGGAAAATAGCGAATGTAACTCCTCTATTCAAGAAAGGAGGGAGGCAGAAAGCAGGAAACTACAGGCCAGTTAGCTTAACATCTGTCATAGGGAAAATGCTAGAATCTATTATTAAGGAGGTTATAGCAGGGCACTTAGAAAATCTCAATGCAATCAGGCAAAGTCAACACGGCTTTGTAAAAGGGAAATAGTGTTTGACTAATTTATTAGAGTTCTTTGAGGAAGTAACAAGCAACGTGGATAAAGGGGATCCTGTGGATGTGGTGTACTTGGATTTCCAGAAGGCATTTGACAAGGTGCCACATCAAAGGCTACTGAACAAAATAAGAGCTCATGGTGTAGAGGGTAACGTATTAGCATGGATAAAGGATTGGTTAGCTAACAGGAAACAGAGAGTAGGCATAAATGGGTCATTTTCAGGTTGGCAAGATGTAACAAGTGGAGTGCCACAGGGATCAGTACTGGGGCCTCAACTATTTACAATCTATTATCAATGACTTGGATGAAGGGACCGAATGTATGGTTGGTAAATTTGCTGATGACACAAGGGTAAGTAGGAAAATAAGTTGCGAAGAGGACATAATGAGTCTGCAAAGGGATATAGATAGGTTAGGTGAGCGGTTAAGAATTTGGCAGGTGGAGTATAATGTGGGAAAATGTGAACGTGTCCCCTTTGGCAAGAGAAATAGAAAAGCAGTATATTATTTAAATGGAGATGGATTGCAGAACTCTGAGGTACAGAGGGATCTGGGTGTCCTAGTACATGAATCACAAAAAGTTGGTATGCAGGTACAGCAAGTGATTAGGAAGGCAAATGGAATGTTGTCATTTATTGCAAGGGGAATGGAATATAAAAGTAGAGATGTTTTGCTACAGTTGTACAGTTGTAAACAATTTTACAACACCAAGTTATAGTCCATGGACTATAACTTGGTGTTGTAAAATTGTTTACAATTGTCAACCCCAGTCCATCACCGGCATCTCCACAGTTGTACAGGGCATTGGTGAGACCACATCTCACATCTAGAATACTGTGTGCAGTTTTGGTCTCCTGATTTAAGAAAGGACATAATTGCTTTCGAGGCAGTTCAGAGAAGGTTCACTCGACTGAGTCCTGGGATGAGGGGGTTATCTTATGAGAAAAGGTTGGACAAGTTGGGCCTGTATACACTGGAGTTTAGAAGAATGAGAGGTGATCCTATTGAAACATATAAGATCCTGGGGGATTTGAAGGGGTAGATGCGGAGAGGATTTTTCCCCTTGTGGGAGAGACTAGAACTAGGGGACAGTTTACAAATAAGGGGTCTCCCGTTTAAGACGGAGATGAGGAGAATTTTTTTCTCTGGGGGTCGTGAGTCTATGCCCTTGACATCAAGGCAGCATTTGACCGAGTGTGGCACCAAGGAGCCCTAGTAAAATTGAAGTCAATGGGAATCAGGGGGAAAACTCTCCAGTGGCTGGAGTCATACCTGGCACAAAGGAAGATGGTAGTGGTTGTTAGAGGCCAATCATCTCAGCCCCAGGACATTGCTGCAGGAGTTCCTCAAGGCAGTGTCCTAGGCCCAACCATCGACAGCTGCTTCATCAATGACCTTCCCTCCATCATAAGGCCAGAAATGGGGATGTTCGCTGAGGATTGCACAGTGTTCAGTTCCATTCGCAACCCCTCAAATAATGAAGCAGTCCGAGCCCGCATGCAGCAAGACCTGGACAACATCCAGGCTTGGGCTGATAAGTGGCAAGTAACATTCGCGCCAGATAAGTGCCAGGCAATGACCATCTCCAACAAGAGAGAGTCTTACCACCTCCCCTTGACATTCAATGGCATTACCATCACCGAATCCCCCACTGTCAACATCCTGGGGGTCACCATTGACCAGAAACTTAACTGGACCAGCCATATAAATACTGTGGCTACGAGAGCAGGTCAGAGGCTGGGTATTCTGTGGCGAGTGACTCACCTCCTGACTCCCCAAAGCCTTTCCACCATCTGCAAGGCACAAGTCAGGAGTGTGATGGAATACTCTCCACTTGCTTGGATGAGTGCGGCTCCAACAACACTCAAGAAGCTCGACACCATCCAAGATAAAGCAGCCCGCTTGATTGGCACCCCATCCGCCACCCTAAACATTCACTCCCTTCACCACTGGCGCACTGTGGCTGCAGTGTGTACCATCCACAGGATGCACTGCAGCAACTCGCCAAGGCTTCTTCGACAGCACCTCCCAAACCCGCGACCTCTACCACCTAGAAGGACAAGAGCAGCAGGCACATGGGAACAACACCACCTGCACGTTCCCCTCCAAGTCACACACCATCCTGACTTGGAAATATATCGCTGTTCCTTTATCGTCGCTAGGTCAAAATCCTGGAACTCCCTTCCTAACAGCATTGTGGGAGAACCTTCACCACATGGACTGCAGCGGTTCAAGAAGGCGGCTCACCACCACCTTCTCAAGGGCAATTAGGGATGGGCAATAAATGCCGGCCTCGCCAGCAACGCACACATCCCATGAACGAATAAAAAAAAAGTCTGTGGAACTCCCTTCCCCAGAGAGCGGTGGAGGCAGGGTCACTGAATATTTTTAAGGCTGACTTAAATAGATTCTTGATTAACAAGGGAGTCAAAGGTTATAGTAGATTGATGGGAAAGTAGGGTTGAGGACACAATCAGATCAGCCATGACCTTAGCAAATGGCAGAGCAGGCTCAATGGGCCGAATGGCCTACTCCTGCTTTTAATTAGTATGTAGTAGCATGTAGCATAGGGTTTCCTTCTCTTTCTGTTAAACCAGGTTAAATAACACAACAGAAATAACATGTAGCCTGACTGTCAGGATCACATATAAAGAAATGTATTCTTCCTTAACATATCCACTGAAAAGAACACATATTTCAACCCATTTTTACCACATGACTCTGCTGCTAAGGATTTCCATTCATTAACAGGCAGTCAACTAAGCTTTTAACACTGGATATCTATATTGGTACTGCAGCATTTGCGTCTGATTGAATCGACCACATCCCAGGACTCCAACTCCACTCCCATCCTGCTCAGCCCCCTCTTTTCCATGACTCTTCAAGAGAACGTTCTGAGACCTAGAATAGTGAAGCAGTTAAGGGGTGGACACCTAGTGTACCTAATTCAGGACAAGGGGCTATGTGGGCATCCAAGGACAGAGGGGAAGCCTGAGTGGAAGAACTGCCCCCCCCCCACCCATCAAAGAGATCAACTAATTTTTCTATAAGGACAAAATTACTGAAAATACACAACAGATTGGCCAACAAATAAAACAGAAAGAAAGATCACGCCCAAAGCATTAATCTTCCATCTGACGAAGGAGTTGACCTGAAACAATAACTCCCTTTGTTTTCTCTTTTTTGATCCCTGAACTTGTACAACTTTATAATTAAGCCACAAATACATTACCAAAGAAGGGATGAAGCAATATTGGAACAGCTGATAACATTCTTGGATGAGGAACACATTGGGACCTCTGGGGAATAATTAACAAGTTGCTGTGTCAACTCAAATAATTGATTTCAATCAAACAAGGAGCTCATACCTGACAATGGAGGGCTGTTTTCATTGAACTTTCTCAGTGCATTGATGAGTTGATAGAAGCTGTGTAGGGTGCGGTCCCGGTTGGCGTGATGCAGCACCTTCTGAGCATCAGAAAACAAACGAGAAACGCTGTACAAAGACAGGAGAAAAGTTGTACTCCATAAATACTCGTGTTTCATATTTAAAACGTGCTAAAGGTCACAGTGGTCATAAAATAGTCTCCTTCCTCCGATATTTAGCTGTCAGTGAGGAAAAGCTACCTTTTTTTAAATTCTTCTCCTCTCTCCTTTACTGTCAGCGCTGACTCTTAAGATACAACTTCAATGTTGTGGGGCACCCTCTGTTATCTCACCCCAGTGGCCATTCATGTACGAAGATTGACAGTGAATGCCAACCTACTATTTGAACATAGAAGGCCATCGCACTCAAGAATGATCATTTTCTCACTTGTCCATATACATATTTTACAGGATAATGATCAGGAGCGAGAACCCGGAATGATTTTGCCTTCCAAACCCAGGGGCGTTAAGGCCATTCATGAAGCCCCCAATGTTGTCCCCATTTGAGATCAGCTAACTTAATACAGACCAGCAATCAAACCCGGAACATTCCTGCTCTGTATGCTCAGCAACACACTGGATAAGCCTTGCAGCACTGGCTAATTTCAGCTATAGTTTGTGTATTTACCTTGTTGCTCTCTGCTATTCACCCCTGGATTCAGCATTTGTGGATTGAGTAGGTTGGGGGGTGGGGGAAGAAAGGGAAGAAAAAGGAGAGGGGAGAGGGAAAAAGGCAAAGGGGAGTATTGACAATGATGCAAGCACCCAATCCACAAGTTCCTGAAATTAATGCCTATTGCAAAAAGCCGTGGGGCTCTGGGTCTCTCTATCACATAGGTGTCTACACTGCTGGATTTACATTCAAATATGAACCAAAACCTTAACTAAAAGCTGTCTGATCAATCTCCAGTTCAAACAGATGATATAATCGACTCAAGTAGGTACTGGGGAGAAAAACTAAATAACAAAGCCAGACAGAGCAGAAGCTGATCACAAGATAATTAGAAATGAGGAAAGTCATGCAGCCTACCTAAATTCATCCATCCAGAAAAATCCTGAAGTCCCCTCATTGCAGCATCTAATTGTTTCTTAAACGATTTCAGGATTTTCACCTCCACTTTTCTGTCTAGAAGCCTGTTCCACACATTGATCACACTGTACGAAGAATTTTCTGCTTTTAATCCCTAAATTTACCTTCTACGAGTTTGAGCCCGTGTCCCCTTGTCCTGTTCTCTCTATTTCATTTAAGGTGATATCCTGGAGTAGATTTTTCCATTTCATATACCTCTCTAAAAACACCTCTCAGATGCCTCCTTCCCAGTCTCTCCAGTGTTTCCTAATAACTCAGACCCCTGACAATGGGTATCAGCCTTGTGGCTCTTCTCTGCACTGCTTCCAGCTCTTGAGTGTCTCTCTTGTGTCTTGGTGACCAGAACTGGACACTACTCACATTGCAGTCTGGCCACAGCAGTGTGGTTTGATCATGACTTCCTCTGACTTGTATTCTACTGTTTTGGCTGTGCAATTCAGCATTCTATTGGCTTTATTGATTGCAGCTCTGCATTGGTTGGACATGGATACTCTTTGGGTGAAACAGAATACATTCTGACACTACTTACATGGATTCGTTGAAATTCCCCACAATTCCTGGAGTTTCTCCTGGTGTAGCATGCCGGAAGCAAGGATTATTAACATTACAGATGATTCCCTGGATCCATGGCAGTGCCCCTGCTGACGGTAACGCTTTGTTTGGAAAATGACCTGTTAAGAGAAACAAGCAAACTGTGAAGCCAAACTTCAATCCTTTCCCACTCAGCCTCAGGAATCTCCAGGTTTTTTTTAAAATCAAAATCGCTAATGGAAACTCGGACATCATTAGTTACTTTGAGTAGAAAACATTAAACACAAAATATATCGTGCTTTAAACATGGTGCGATTGGAACATTTCATCTGCTGTACAAGTTGAGAGTTGGCAGACATAACTGTCAATATGAAAAACCAGTCAACAGCAAACCGCCTATAGGAGTTAGCACAGAAATAGAGCGACTACATTTGTTTGTGCTCACCGAGGTAAAGTACGTTACAATCTAGAATTGGAACACTATCCCTCTCCATGCACTGAAGACAGATTTTCCATTTTTGCGCTCCCAACTCAGAACCACACCTGCCAGGAACACGTATCAGGACATTGTGCACCCCAGGCCATGGTTCTCTACCCATTAAAAATGAATAAACAGAAAACCCCAGGCTGAGAGTGCACAATTTCCCGAGGTGCACTCCTGGTGGGCACAGTTCCATGTCGGGCACACCAAAACAGGAAATCACCCCTCAACTGTCAGCATCAACTACTCCCACCGCAGCAAGTCCAAGCTGTTACAGAGAAAAGTTCTCAACTGAACCAATAATCCACCTAAGCAAGAGTTGAGAGGGAGTTAATGCTGGGGAATGGAACCCATTTTATTTCTGGCATCAAGTACTCCCAAGTCCAGTACATGGGTTAGATGCAAAGTAAAGTTTCCTTCACACTGCCCCATTAATCACTCCCAAGTCAGGTACAGCATAGGTACCATACAGAGTAACGCTCCCTCTTCACTGTCCCATCAAGCACTCCCAGGTCAGGTACAGCATGGGTTACATACAGAGTAAAGTTCCCTTTATTCAATCCAAACATTGTGCCCAAGCACCAATTCAAGAATTTTAGAAAAATGCCATTTCCCTCACCAGCTATCCGATGGTATCTCTGATTAAAAGTAACAATTTAATGCCACATTATTATTATGTACACCTCATCATGAAATCTTCAGCTGAACTACAGAATGCTTGCTCAAACAGTACCCAGACAGCTGGCTCAGGCAGCTCAACGGCTGTATGGAGCCAATACACAGTAGAAACAGATTCCTTTCAAATTTGGAATGGTGTCAAATGAATTGCAAGAAAAGTGTAGACATTCTACTGGAATAAAATCAGCAAAAACAGAGTCATGAACAGTGAAAGGGCTCAGAGCCCCAGGATCTGGTTCAGAAGGCATCTTTCATTTCCAAGTAAACCCATTATGTGCAATCAGCTACAGTGTGATACTCGCCCTAGAACGCTGGCTTTCTGCCAGTGACTTCAGTGTTAGCAAAGCCCTTGTGCTCTGGATCAACTTATCTCATGGCACAGGTCCCAATTCTTTGGGCAACATTCTTCAGTGTGGCTACAGTCTAACACTCAGGTTTTATTTGCTGCTCCCACTGGCTTCACTGCCTCTAAAACTCAGAGTACTGCTGTTGTATGCAATATATACATTGAACAGCAGTATATTACACACGTTCCCACACAACTATATATCGCACTAGTCCCCACATGCCTATACACTAAACTCATGATACATACACGCAACCATATATATTACACACATGCACCCATATGAATCCATATATTACACAAGCACACACATGCACCCCGGTATCTCGTGGCGCAGCCCGCTTATGTACTCTGAAGGTGATGTTTGCTAAATATTTTTAATATGTACATATCCTGATAGCTCAGTGGGTAAATCCGCCACTCAATAAGGTACTGAATCATAAGGCCAGCTGGGCAGCAGGTTCAATGCTTGGTTTTGGTTTGAGTTAGATGTTTTTAAAAAAAGTCAGCCAGAGTTCCAGTTTCTGATTACTATCCCATGATTCCTGCTGGAGTCTGGTGAGGACAGCATTGAGTTCGGCTTTCGAACGTTACAAGAGCCAAGGCAGAAGGAAGATAAGTTTTGGGTAATGAACAAGTTTGTGGCCTCCTGGGTCTGGTGGTGTGGCTCAGCCCTGGTAAACATACATAAATTCTCGTACCCCAGTGAGAGTCAGCGCCCGGGGAACTGCACCCCAGTGAGAGTCAGCGCCCGGGGAACTGCACCCCAGTGAGAGTCAGCGCCCGGGGAACTGCACCCCAGTGAGAGTCAGCGCCCGGGGAACTGCACCCCAGTGAGAGTCAGCGCCCGGGGAACTGCACCCCAGTGAGAGTCAGCGCCCGGGGAACTGCACCCCAGTGAGAGTCAGCGCCCGGGGAACTGCACCCCAGTGAGAGTCAGCGCCCGGGGAACTGCACCCCAGTGAGAGTCAGCGCCCGGGGAACTGCACCCCAGTGAGAGTCAGCGCCCGGGGAACTGCACCCCAGTGAGAGTCAGCGCCCGGGGAACTGCACCCCAGTGAGAGTCAGCGCCCGGGGAACTGCACCCCAGTGAGAGTCAGCGCCCGGGGAACTGCACCCCAGTGAGAGTCAGCGCCCGGGGAACTGCACCCCAGTGAGAGTCAGCGCCCGGGGAACTGCACCCCAGTGAGAGTCAGCGCCCGGGGAACTGCACCCCAGTGAGAGTCAGCGCCCGGGGAACTGCACCCCAGTGAGAGTCAGCGCCCGGGGAACTGCACCCCAGTGAGAGTCAGCGCCCGGGGAACTGCACCCCAGTGAGAGTCAGCGCCCGGGGAACTGCACCCCAGTGAGAGTCAGCGCCCGGGGAACTGCACCCCAGTGAGAGTCAGCGCCCGGGGAACTGCACCCCAGTGAGAGTCAGCGCCCGGGGAACTGCACCCCAGTGAGAGTCAGCGCCCGGGGAACTGCACCCCAGTGAGAGTCAGCGCCCGGGGAACTGCACCCCAGTGAGAGTCAGCGCCCGGGGAACTGCACCCCAGTGAGAGTCAGCGCCCGGGGAACTGCACCCCAGTGAGAGTCAGCGCCCGGGGAACTGCACCCCAGTGAGAGTCAGCGCCCGGGGAACTGCACCCCAGTGAGAGTCAGCGCCCGGGGAACTGCACCCCAGTGAGAGTCAGCGCCCGGGGAACTGTACCCCAGTGAGAGTCAGCGCCCGGGGAACTGTACCCCAGCGAGAGTCAGCGCTCGGGGAACTGTACCCCAGCGAGAGTCAGCGCTCGGGGAAATGTACCCCAGCGAGAGTCAGCGCCTGGGGAACTGCACCCCAGCGAGAGTCAGCGCCTGGGGAAATGTACCCCAGCGAGAGTCAGCACCCGGGGAACTGTACCCCAGCGAGAGTCAGCACCCGGGGAACTGTACCCCAGCGAGAGTCAGCACCCGGGGAACTGTACCCCAGCGAGAGTCAGCACCCGGGGAACTGTACCCCAGCGAGAGTCAGCACCCGGGGAACTGTACCCCAGTGAGAGTCAGCACCCGGGGAACTGTACCCCAGTGAGAGTCAGCGCCCGGGGAACTGCACCCCAGTGAGAGTCAGCGCCCGGAGAACTGTACCCCAGTGAGAGTCAGTGCCCGGAGAATGTACCCCAGTGAGAGTCAGTGCCCGGAGAACTGTACCCCAGTGAGAGTCAGTGCCTGGAGAATGTACCCCAGTGAGAGTCAGTGCCCGGAGAACTGTACCCCAGTGAGAGTCAGTGCCCGGAGAACTGTACAGCAGTGAGAGTCAGTGCCCGGAGAACTGTACAGCAGTGAGAGTCAGCACCTTCAGGAGGGGAGAGAAAATTGTAAAGGGGGGGGGGTGGGTGGGGAAACAAATTTCAAACAAATTTGGAAACAGTGCATCCTCGTATCAAGCTCTACATTACTTACATTCATGCTGCTCAAACGGTGGATGGGACTGACGTACTGAGATTAATATAAAGAACAGAAAGAGAGGCCATAGAAGCTCGATAACCAATTGAATCTGTAAAACAAACACAACAGGAATTAAGACATGTGAATGCAGGTTTTAACACTTGTTGCACACAGTATATTCTATATCACATTAGAGTCCTCTTCAATGTGCCTGAGAACGTAGCAGCAATCTGTTCAATCAAATAATGACTGGCAAGGTGGACAAAAATTGATTTGCCACACCCGTTTTGTTTAGCTTCGTGCTGAAATAATCAGACATGGTGAAATTCAATGCACAAGCATCTCCGAGACCAGCAATATCCTGTGACCTGTAAATTAACATTACTGCTGATGCACATTCTATACCGTCAAAGGAGAAGGAAAGTCAGGAGGAGAACGGATGAATTAGCCTTTTGTTAAGATAAAGAACTTGCATTTATATAGCGCCTTTCACGACCTCAGGGTGTCCCAAAGCGCTTTACAACCATTAAGTACTTTTGAAGTGTGGTTACCATTGTAATGTAGGCAACACGGCAGCCAATTTGTGCACAGCAAGGTCCCACAAACAGCAATGAGATAATGGCCAGATAATCTGTTTTAGTGATGTTGGTTAAGGACACCGGGGAGAACTCCCTTGCTCTTCTTCAAAATAGTGCCTTGGGAACAGGGCCTCAGTTTAACGTCTCATCCGAAGACGGCACCTCTGACAGTACAGCACTCCCTCAGTACCACACTGGAGTGTCAGCCTAGATTATGTGCTCAAGTTTCTGGAGTGGGACTTGAACCCATAACCTTCCAACTAAGAGATGAGAATGCTACCATTGAGCCATGGCTGACACCTCAAAGTATTTCCCAGTGTCTCTGCCCGTCGGTGACTGCTGCTTCAACCACGACACCCCTGTGCTCTGGGATTCCCTCCCCCCACTTCGCCACCTCGCTCCTCTCTTCACCCTGGTCTCAGGTCACCTCCTCCACCTTTTTCTGTTTTCCTTTTCTTCTTCCTGCCCCACCCTGTAATAAACTGTGAGATGCGTCTTTTGTAGCTGAGAAGCAATACAGAAAAATATTTTTAATTAATTCCAATAAGGAATTCAGGAGGGAGTGGTTAGAATGTGGAATTTGCTACCACAAGGAGCAGCTGAGGCTAATAGCATAGATGCATTTAAGGGGAAGCTAGATAAATGCATGAGGGAGAAAGGAATAGAAGGTTATGCTGATAGGGTTAGATGAAGTAGGGAGGGAGAAGACTCGTGTGGAGCACGAATACCGGCACAGACCAGTTGGGCCGAATGGTCTGTTTCTGTGCTGTAATTTCTGTGTAGTTCTACTCAATATATTGTTACCTTTTCAAAAATAAAAACACCACGTTTCCTATCCCAACGCAGACCCACCATATTGGATTCCCTTGCGTCCAGTGCCGCAAAGTGATGTCACTGACGGGGAGTAATCGCCTGCATCTGGGAAACGATTCATTGGTTTTAAATCAACGCCGCAATTTCCATCCAGTTAGAGAACCGACTTTGGAGTCACCCAATGACCGGAAAACATGGTACCAGTAAAGGAGGCAGAGAGTTCAGCTGGGAGCGGCCAAGGGTGACGGAGACCCACAACACTCCAGGCAGTAAATGTGACTTTGTTTTGGAAAAGTAATGCATCTTTTCACAGAGAGATTGGAGAAAAACTATGAATAAAATATTAAACGGATACAAGGCCGACATTAAACTAAAATGACAATGCAGAAGTAGTGGGATAGGGTGCTTCTAACAGTATATTTAAAATCAGAGCCTGCTTCTAATAGGCTAATCCTGATCTTAATCCAAACACTAACCCTAACCCACAATCATCTATCATGTCAGATTGGCTCAGTTGTTAGCACTCTTATCTTTGAGTCAGAAGATCGTGGTTCCAAGCCCAACGCCAGGAATTTAGCACATCACCATTAAAGAAAAAAATCATCTAACATGTTAACAGAAGTTCTTTCTTCATAGTTCCCCTCACACCACTGAAACAATGATCTCAGCCCGCCCAGCATTTGGAGAGCTAATTTAGGCTCAGCGCCTCTGGTCTAAAGAGGGGGAACATAAAATTCAGCCAGGGTTCCTGCTCCTGATCATTATTCATTGACACCTGCAAAGAACTGTGGATGTTGCACGAGGTCATGGTCAGGCTTAGCTGTGATGCCCACGTGGTTGAATATCCCGCCAACAATTGTCGTCTCGACTCACGAGTGGAAATAGCCACTGGCGCCTGTACTTCAGCAAGATTAGGAGGGGCAGGGAGAGGAAACCGCCCCGTTACTGGAGTTGCTATTAGCTGCTCTCTGTTGGTTCTTTACAGGCAGGTCCCTGGGGGCGATGATGCCAGATTACACAATGCTGCAGACGATAAAATTCCACTGCCACAGCCTCGTGTGATCACCCTCTATTTTTTATTAACGATTGGGAGATAGGCTCTCTATTCTGCTACAACAGAGATCCTGAACTCGAGGCAAAATAAAACACTAAAACCTGAAGTGCAGAGTGCGCATCGAGAACACTGCCACGCTGAGACCTCAATGCTATCATTCCCACAAACAAAATCAATGGGAACCAAGAGAAAGAAAAGTTGTAGCATTGAGGGAGTGGCTTCCGCAGTTCATGCATAGATGGGCACACGAGCCAATTCTAAATGGGAATTTATATATGTTTATCAGGGCTGAGCCAAACCACCAGACCTAATATTCAATTTCCACTCTGTATAGGGATCGCTGATCTGAGCTGGGGTATCAATAAGAGATACTAACAATGTCCTCAGCTTCCCTAGATCAGGGAGGGGGATAGACTTCAGCCAGGGGCCCAACTCCTGGTCACAATCCATTGACCCCTGCCAGAAAGTGGGTGCGTGTGGACATGGGCTGTGGACTGAACTGGGCTTGGCTGTGATGCCCTCCTTGGACAAATAGCCTCCTAACACTCAAGCGTCAATTTTCTGATCAGCAGTATTTTAATGTCGCTAGTCATCTAATTAAAATAAATAACAACATTCAAAGTCCCAGCATCATTGTCTAGACTCATACATGAAGACTAGCCACAGAGGTGAGTGGCCGGTGCCTGTGAAATCAACGACTTGAGAAGGAGGATGTGGGCGCGGGGGTGGGGGGAAGTGGCGGGGGGGGGGGTGGGGAAGTAAATTAGAAATAAAGGTAAAAATTTCACAAGAGTTGCTAATCGCAATCATTCTCAAAAATACTGATATTTTATTCAAAATTTTAAACAGGACTATTCTGTGCAGTGACTCTGAGCTCTCAATTAAAGATGTTTGTTTACAACGATATGCAGTATATGCAACTCAAACAAGAATACATCAGATCTGTGAACTAAACAAGACCCAACTAGGCCCCATCTGCTCTCTCAGATAGATATAAAAGATCCCTTGGCACTATTTGAAAAAGAGCAGGAGAGTTCTCCCAGTGTCCTGGCCAATATTTATCCCTTAGCCAACATCAGTAAAAAAAAAAGACAGATTACCTGGTCATTTATCTTATTGCTGTTTGTGAGACCTTGCTGTACGCAAATTGATGGCCGTGTTTCCCTACATTACAACAGTAGCCACTGTTAAAAGTACTTAATTGGCCATAAAGTGCTTTGGGACGTCCTGAGGTCGTGAAAGGCGCTACAAAAATCCAAGTTCTTTCTTTCTTTATAACGTGGAGTCTGGTAGCAGAAAACCTCATTACTTTTTAATGTCTTCATGACAATGGGGTATATTTTACTCTGCAAAGCTTAAAGGATGGCGCAATGGGTCAGGCACTAGCCTTTCATCTCTGGGATTAGAGTTGACATCTAGCCTAGAATGATGGAATGAAAGGAGTTTGGACGTGGGCCTACAATACAAAACTGCCCTGCATTTCAGCACTAATTGGCAATCTCACTCAGAGAGGTCACAGGATGGCTGGTGTGGGAAATTAAATAAAAATGACACGCTGGTGCTCATTTAAGGTTGGGGCTAAGGCACATTGTTGGGCAGAGGGAGTTTTGCTCCACATCTGGCTATGCTACAAAAGGCTGTGGAGGCCACGTCACTAAATATATGTAAGAAGGAGCTAGATAGATTTCTAGACACAAAAGGCATCAAGGGGTATGGGGAGAGAGCGGAAATATGGTATTGAGGTAGAGGATCAGCCATGATCATACTGAATGGCGGAGCAGGCTCGAAGGGCTGAATGGCCTACTCCTGCTCCTATTTTCTGTTTCTATGTTAAGAGAGGTTGACATAGATACAGAGTGCCTGAAATGGGAATAGTTCCACTCCCCAGCAATAACTTCTCTCATCTTGATGAGCATAAAATAAAACTTTAAAAGCAGGAATTTTTTTTCTCTCATTCTAAACCAACGAGAGATCTATTTAAAAAAAATCTTTAGCTTTACACAATTCCCTGCTTGACAGCCGTCTCTCATTTGTTTACCGAATACAGGGTGCGATGATTTACATCACAAACACATCACTTGTCTGAGATGTCATTGCAACAAACATCACACTGCTCCTCTCCTTCCACAAATTATTTGTCAAGCCTTTCTGCACCTTAATGCCTCAATGGGCAATGCACTGCCAATGTGACACTGAGCTGGGAAGGTCCCAAGTTAATTTCCCCTCTATGCAGTGTTAGCAGATTTCAGTCACGAGTTGCGATTGGTCTCACTGCCCCTGGGCTAGGGAAGGGAAAATCAAGTCAGCCAGTGTTCGAACAAATGATCCTTCTTCAGGTGACGTCACAGAAGTATACTTGAGTGTGGAAAACAGGCGAAAACGGGACTGCAATTTGGTTCTGATCCCGCTATGACTGAGTAGCCTGTCAACACTGTCTAGGCTCCACATGAAGAATGGCTAATTCATTGAGGTACCAGAGAGCTGACAGGACCTATGGAACTGTCCATCAGCAAGAAGTTAGCGACTTCAGGAAGCAATGGGTTAAGGAAGGAAAAAAAAATTTGCAGAACACTTTCATTGAGACAGTCTCTCTTTACAACAAACTGAGAGCAATGAAGGTATTAAAACAGACAAAAGGCAAGGACCATGTGGGCTTAATAAATCTATAACTCACAGTTTGTCTTTTCCGATAGGTGAAATTTTTCCAGAGGAGAAGCCTGAGCTGTGTCCAGAAGCTCATGTTGGTTCTTATTTATTGTGCGTTAGGTAGCAGAGGTAACCTGTGCTGGAACAGAGACAAAGAATGTAAAACTATCAAGTTAATTTAGCTCAAGACCTGATCTGTATCAACACCATACATCAGGGCACTCACTACAAAACATGGTCTTCCTGAAAATCAAAAACATTTATTCCCCCTCCCCACAATTTTCTCCCCTCCTCCCCGAGGGTACTGATCATTTCAGGGGTACAGTTTCCTGGGTGCTGATCCTTGCTGAGGTACAGTTCTGCAGATGCTGATTATTTCTGGGGTATGGTTCCATGAGCATTGACTCTTAATGGGATATGGTTCCAGCCCTGCCCTCTGGTACCTCATCCAAATGGTCATTCGTCATGCATCAGTCTAAATCTTGAGTGTTGGCAGGCTATTCAACTGTGGACAGCATCACAACCAAGCCCAATCCTGTCCTCACCTGATGTCAACATAGCAGCATTTTCCAGAAGGGGTCTCGGGATAGTGATCAGGAGCAGGAACCTTTGCTGGGTTCTTTCCTCCTGAACCTGGGGGTGCTGAGCCCACAATGTAGTGGCCTCCCAACACCTCAAAAACACAATACCCACTATTCCAGGATTAGCCTGCCATGTTCGCCATCTTGGCTCACATGAAGGATAATCACTTGGACAAGATACCGAAGGGCAGGTGGCAGCAGGGAACGAAACGCCATGGGTCCGGACCTGGGCAGCTACAGCCCGCCAAGGGTCCGGACCTGGGCAGCTACAGCCCGCCAAGGGTCCGGACCTGGGCAGCTACAGCCCGCCAAGGGTCCGGACCTGGGCAGCTACAGCCCGCCAAGGGTCCGGACCTGGGCAGCTACAGCCCGCCAAGGGTCCGGACCTGGGCAGCTACAGCCCGCCAAGGGTCCGGACCTGGGCAGCTACAGCCCGCCAAGGGTCCGGACCTGGGCAGCTACAGCCCGCCAAGGGTCCGGACCTGGGCAGCTACAGCCCGCCAAGGGTCCGGACCTGGGCAGCTACAGCCCGCCAAGGGTCCGGACCTGGGCAGCTACAGCCCGCCAAGGGTCCGGACCTGGGCAGCTACAGCCCGCCAAGGGTCCGGACCTGGGCAGCTACAGCCCGCCAAGGGTCCGGACCTGGGCAGCTACAGCCCGCCAAGGGTCCGGACCTGGGCAGCTACAGCCCGCCAAGGGTCCGGACCTGGGCAGCTACAGCCCGCCAAGGGTCCGGACCTGGGCAGCTACAGCCCGCCAAGGGTCCGGACCTGGGCAGCTACAGCCCGCCAAGGGTCCGGACCTGGGCAGCTACAGCCCGCCAAGGGTCCGGACCTGGGCAGCTACAGCCCGCCAAGGGTCCGGACCTGGGCAGCTACAGCCCGCCAAGGGTCCGGACCTGGGCAGCTACAGCCCGCCAAGGGTCCGGACCTGGGCAGCTACAGCCCGCCAAGGGTCCGGACCTGGGCAGCTACAGCCCGCCAAGGGTCCGGACCTGGGCAGCTACAGCCCGCCAAGGGTCCGGACCTGGGCAGCTACAGCCCGCCAAGGGTCCGGACCTGGGCAGCTACAGCCCGCCAAGGGTCCGGACCTGGGCAGCTACAGCCCGCCAAGGGTCCGGACCTGGGCAGCTACAGCCCGCCAAGGGTCCGGACCTGGGCAACTGGACCTGTGCCTCTAGCCAAGCTGTTCCAGTACTACTACAACTCTGGCATCTACCAGACAGTGTGGAAAATTGCCCAGGTATGTCCTGTCCACAAAAAGCAGGACAAATCCAATCCGGCCAATTACCGCCCCATCAGTCTACTCTCAATCATCAGCAAAGTGATGGAAGGTGTCGTCGACAATGCTATCAAGCGGCACTTACTCACAATAATCTGCTCACCGAAGCTCAGTTTGGGTTCCGCCAGGACCACTCGGCTCCAGACCTCATTACAGCCTTGGTCCAAACATGGGCAAAAGAGCTGAATTCCAGAGGTGAGGTGAGAGTGACTGCCCTTGACAACAAGGCAGCATTTGACCAAGTGTGGCACCAAGGAGCCGTGGTAAAATTGAAGTCAATGGGAATCAGGGGGAAAACTCTCCAGTGGCTGGAGTCATACCTAGCACAAAAGGAAGATGGTAGTGGTTTTTGGAGGCCAATCATCTCAGCCCCAGGACATTGCTGCACGAGTTCCACAGGGCAGTGTCCTTGGCCCAACCATCTTCAGCTGCTTCATCAATGACCTTCCCTCCATCATAAGGTCAGAAATGGGGATGTTCGCTGATGATTGCACAGTGTTCAGTTCCATTCGCAACCCCTCAGATAATGAAGCAGTCCGTGTCCGCATGCAGCAAGACCTGGACAACATCCAGGCTTGGGCTCATAAGTGGCAAGTAATATTCACGCCAGACAAGTGCCAAGCAATGACCATCTTCAACAAGAGAGCGTCTAACCACCTCCCCTTGACATTCAACGGCATTACCATCGCCGAATCCCCCACCATCAACATCCCGGGGGTCACCATTGACCAGAAACTTAACTGGACCAGCCATATAAATACTGTGGCTATGAGAGCAGGTCAGAAGCTGGGCATTCTGCGGCGAGTGACTCACCTCCTGATTCCCCGAAGCATTTCCACCATCTACAAGGCACAAGTCAGGAGTGTGATGGAATACTCTCCACTTGCCTGGATGAGTGCAGCTCCAACAACACTCAAGAAGCTCGACACCATCCAGGACAAAGCAGCCCGCTTGATTGGTACCCCATCCACCACCCTAAACATTCACTCCCTTCACCACCGGCGCACAGTGGCTGCAGTGTGTACCATCCACAGATGCACTGCAGCAACTCGCCAAGGCTTCTTCGACAGCACCTCCCAAACCCGCGACCTCTACCACCTAGAAGGACAAGAGCAGCAGGCACATGGGAACAACACCACCGGCACGTTCCCCTCCAAGTCACACACCATTCCGACTTAGAAATATATCGCCGTTCCTTCATCGTTGCTGGGTCAAAATCCTGGAACTCCCTTCCTAACAGCACTGTGGGAGAACCTTCACCACACGGACTGCAGCGGTTCAAGAATGCGGCTCATCTCCACCTTCTCAAGGGCAATTGGGGATGGGCAATAAATGCTGGCCTTGCCAGCGATGCCCACATCCCATGAACGAAAAAAAAAACGACAGCTCAACAAGAGTCCGGATTTGGGCAACTACAGCCCAGCAAGAGTCAGCATTCTCAAGGAGAGAATATTGGTTTTAAAGCAGTGTAAGAAGTAAAAGGGAGGATGTTGACTTCATTTAAATACTCATACTAAATGTGTATTGAAAAGTTGCCACAGGCAGCCGTATGCCAGGAGGTCGAGGCCTATGTGGGTCGGGAAAAGAACGGAGGATGAGTTGGGGAATTGTAAGCTGGTTCCAAGGTCACTCTTTGACAGTACTATAAATAAAGCAGGTTTTGGAAACAAAAAGGAGCAGTGCTGGTGTTGCTTCAGTTTCAAGTTTAAAGTACATTTCTTCCTCCTTCCTCAGGTAAATACATTTACCTGAGGAAGGAGGAAGCCTCCGAAAGCTTGTGAATTTAAAATAAAATTGCTGGACTATAACTTGGTGTTGTAAAATTGTTTACAAAAGTTTAAAGTAAGTACTGGAGAAAAGTTTGAGTTTTAAAAATGAGAAACCGTTCATAGTAAGATAACTACAGACACTGGAGTGTCGGGAGGGCCAGATACAAAACCTCAGAATTCACCAGGTTCCCCTCCAGGAAACGAGTTAACAAATTCATCCAGGTCATTTGATGAAAGGCGAAAATAACCCAGGAGAATACTTTCAGATACACCAGGGTAGCACAGGGTCTCGGCTACAAAGGGCAGTTTTGTTACAGGAGTATTTCTTCACGCAGAGGATGATCAAGGGTTCAGTGGTATCAGTCAGTTCCGTAAGCGGTCTGAACATCTTACTCTTAGTTTTTTGATGATTGTCTCACGCTACTCCAGATTTGCTTGTATGATAGCATAACCCAGGAGTGTAAAAATAGTACATCCTTGTGACCTGAAGCTGTTATTCACGTCTTTTACACATGTACGTGTTCAACCTCTCTGATGGCAGACTGAGCAAATACAAGACTTGACACAAACTGTTAAGTTACTTTATTTCACAGCCAGAGTGAATTAGTTCAACTGGTCCAACTTGTTTTTGTGTAATAATACAAATATAATGAACATTCTATGCAAAACCACATCACTAAGTTGTCTTGTGTGACTTAAACAAATTTTCTACCACCTCTATCCTGACTGCATTCTTCTCACAGCCTTTTGCTGCCTGACTGTCTCACCAGATCCTGTTTCAAACAAAATGATGCATCTGTCTCTCAGTTTTAATTCTTGCTGCTCACAGCCAGAAAAGGAATCGAAGGAATCAAACACTTTCCAATACAATGGGTGTGAGGTATTTTTTTCAATTGCCGAGACAGGCTAATGAATTGCTTATTTACAGTTTATGGGGAAACAACATCAAAGCTAATTTATTCACATCTTAGCTATCTATCGTACGAACCTTTTAAAAAAAACTTGTCTGAATACATTATACTTTTTACAACTCAACATTAAAAGTAAATCTTTTCTTTCCAAATCCTCTCTGTGGAAAAATGGTTAAAAATCCCAAAATGTGAGTGACGAACAGCTAGAATAAGTTACCAGGAAAGGTGGTCGGGCCCATGGCACTGGACTCATTTAAGGAACAGCTAAGTAGTGTAATGGGAATAAGGTTAGGTTATATTCTGTAAGGATAGGATCAAATAGAAAAAGGCTGATGTCAAGCATCTTCAACGCAACACCTGGAATGAACTTCTGGGTAAAGCAGTGGAAGCAGAAACTTGCAATCATTTAAGAAACAGTTCGCTGACATGATTGGAGGGGACTGCAGAATGAGCCGAGACAGCGTCTCTCATCTGAACTATCTGGCTGGACGAGGTGCAAAAAAGATTCACAAGAATGATACCAGAACTGAGAGGTTATAACCATCAGGAAAGACTGAACAGGCTGGGGCTCTTTTCTCGAGAAAAGAGAAGGCTGAGGTGTGACCTGATAGACATCTTTAGAATTATGAAGGCATTTGATAGGGTAAACATAGAGAAGATTTGTGGGGAGTCCAAAACTAGAGGTCATAAATATAAGATAGTCACCAATAAATCCAATAAGGAATTCAAGAGAAAGTTCTTTACCCAGAGAGTGGTTAGAATGTGGAACTCACTACCACAAGCAGTGAGGCGAATAGCATAGATGCATTTAAGGGTAAGCTAGATAAGTACATGTGGGAGAAAGAAATAGGAGGATAGGGTTAGATGAAGTAGGGTGGGAGGAGGCTCATGTGGAGCATAAACACTGGCACAGGCCAGTTGGGCCGAATGGCCTGTTTCTGTGCTGTAAATTCTATGTAATGTAAAATCAAATTACCTTCTTGTTGGCCATTCATGGAGGTACCCTTGAGCTGGACCAACCTGCCCCCTTGACCAAGGGAGTGAACGCTAACGCTGCAATCGAACTGTTTCACTCCCACTAGAAGAGCAGGAAATTAAAACAACCAAAACCTACAGGAGGGAGGAGGAGACAATGGGCAGAAGTAGGGACCTTCTCTAATCTTGGAATCCAGTTCTACAGTTTCTCTAACTCTTTGTTCTTTTCTCCCTTGCACACCCACCTTCTTCGTTCTTGCTGGTACGTGGATTGCTTTGACAGCTTGCCATTTCTTGTTCTGTACATACTAGCTGGTTGCCTGTGGCATTGCTCGCAGGTAGTCTGGGGTCTGAAGGAGGGTTGTAATGTTTTGCTGTTAATGTGGAGCTGTGTTTAGATTGGTCCTTCCCTCTGAGAGCACTGCACAGGTACTCCCTTGTGGGGAGGTGATTTTAAAAAGGCACATCCTCAGGCCAAGTCGAAGGTCATTATTGATTATAAATCCTTGGCTTATATCTTTGCGCTGAGGCCTACAGGATATCAAGGTTAGAAAACTAGCAGGAAATGACTGGCTTGCTTCCTCTTATTTTTACACACTTTTGATAGTTTGAACTGTGACGGATGGACGAGACACAAGACTATATAATGTAATGATCTTTAGGATCTGGGTTGTGGGAAGGTGGCATTCCTGATCCTCCTGGGGATAGGCGGAGAGAAGTTGGGTATATATCAAAACCCAGAGGAGGAGAGAGGTGGAAGGTTAAGTGTAAAAATCTAAACATATATCAACAAAATAGCATGTGGATGCCTGGCCCTAACACAAATATAACACGGAGAGATGACACCTTTACGTTACTGTTGTGTTTGGCCCCGCTGCTCAGAGCCCAAGACAGAGCATAAGACAAAGGGGGAGATTTTAAGTGGGAGCGTCAAACCCGGCCGACATCATCAGTTTGAGGCCCAGGCTATTTTAACTCCCGGCCCTCATTTGCATCCGACCGGTAAGCTGTCCTCCAGTAACGGGTGGAAAGAGGCATCTGGCTGGCTTAGGGCAGGTCAAAATCACGGTGCCTGGAGACTGGCCGCCAACACCCAGATAAGACACGGGGCGGGGGGGGGGGCGGGAGGGAAGGAAATCGGGGCAGTTCTGCAGGTAGTTGGGGGTAGCCCAGGGTAACGGAGGCCCAGGCTTTCCTTGTGGGGCCTGGGAGCAGCACTCCTGCTCCTCCCTGGCCCCACTAAAGTTTTTGGCTTCTTACCTGCCAGGTTTTACTGAGAGGGGCGCCTGAGGCAGACACTGACTCACTAGGCTGTTAAAATGCCATCGGAGGTCCTAATGGCATTGTAGGACCCGAATCTGCATCTATTAACGAGGCTCCCGCCTGAGTCAGGCGGCCAAAGAAAGGGCAGAGTTGTGATGTCAGCAGGCATGAATCAAACGGGAGCATGATGGTCAATCTTTGCACAGCCATTTTAACTGCGCACCTGGCCCATTCCCACCAGGTGGGGTGGGTTAAAACTCCCCCCAGAGAGTCAGCTCCCCTGCTCCCCAATAGTATAGTGGGCAAATGCACCACTCAGTGTGCGACTGAATAATACGGTCCCAGATTCCATCCCCGAACTGTGCTGAGTTTGCTAATCTCAGCCAGGGTGACAATAAGGGGGTGCTACAACTGGCTTCAATGCCCATGGGTGACCCTGCTGGACATGGGCATCAGGCAAGGAGGAGCTCAGAATCCGCTGAGATGCCTCACGCTCACATAGCCTGCAGGCACCCACCACGTGTTGGCGCTTGTGCGAGGTACTGGAGGGAGGTTAAGAACCATAGATTTTACTCAAGAACTCTAAAAACATGGAGATTAAAGGCAATTTTTGTTCAGATCTTTAAATAAACATCAGAACTTAACATATTGACACGTCAGATACCACAGACAGACTTTTTAAAATTCGTATGCAGTAGACATGAGTCATGTAATAACACAGATTTTAAATCTTCATCAAGGCACTAACAAACACTTCTCAAATAAATCTGAAGGTTTAAAGGAACTTGTAATAGTTACTAGAAAAACCATGAATTAGCCCCACCCCTTAAGAGATTTTTATTTTAAGAAATCTAGGTGAAAGTCCATGGCCCATATAGGGCAGCACACCACCAAGGCTGAAAAGATTAAGACAGAAGACAAAATAAATGAAGTAGCAGTAGTTAGGTCAGGGGTAGCCAAGTTTATGATCTTTATGAGCCACTTAGTTGCGTACCATGGAGCTCAAGGGCCTCAAAGACCAAGTCTCTACTTCTATTAATTTACATATATGAAGTAGCTGATAGACGGATCTTGGTGTAGTGATTTAGGATTTACCCGCCAATGAGGCAACCACACCAAGAACAGCCCTTTCCAAACCTCCAGGCCCACAAAGTTCAAACAGGGCAAACCAGCAAGAAAGACATAAGTGGAAAAAAAACCCGAGTTCCCTGGACTTTGAGGGCCAGATTGCCAAGGCTCAGGGGCCACAGGTTGGCACAAAGTTTGGATTTTAGAAGCCTGTAGATCGTAGGAGGAAGGGAAGACTGGAGGAGATAAGGATTTCCAAGCTTCGAGGTCCTGAAATTAAACGGGAGTAGCAGATTTCAACATAGCAAGGATGCAGGGTGGAGGAAGAGTGCGTAAGACGGGATATCTGGGGCTTAGGAGGAACAAGAAAGTTCAAGAGTACTCGCCATGGTAGTATAGACAAAATAGCGAGATACGTAAAGCTATGAGAGAGGTGATAAGTAATTAGCCCATAACTTTTCCTCCAAAGCTCCCACTCCAGTCCCATTTTTGTGAACCCTTGAGATTTTTAGTGAGCCCTGTACCAAATGTCAACTGCTCCTACCCAATATACAGACGGGCAATGAGATTACTCAGCACTTACACACAGTGACTAGCTAACTGCAGCAATGAGCCGACTGTAGCCACGGCGATACACTTTTCCGAAACAAACATTTTTTTTTAAGGAGGGAATGGGGAAAAATAAGCACCAAAAGTGAGTTTAATTGTACAGACTGCGTTACACAGTGTAATGTGACACCATTCACAACTTGTCTGAACTTTTTCTCCCCATTAAGTAGTTTTAATCACTGGTCACAATCTGCTTTACTTAGCACTGCTGCACTGCATTGCAGAAAATAAAAAGAATGGGAGTCTATTCAGTTTAAAGCGACCCTTTGTTTTCCTAAAAGGGGAAACTCGCATTTTGTACAGCAGCCTCCAATGGTTTCTTTCTCCCTGGCACGGACATGTGGCAACTGCCAGAATATCGTTCGACATCTGCAGCTCATTTTCACAAGAAATGAGAAAATTTATTCCACCTACCTTCTTCTCTCCTGAACAACTTTTTTTTGTGTTGTGGGAAGCATCATAGCCACGGCCTGATCCTTTCCTCACTCCATATCCACATGAGCACATTTTCCTGCAGAAGTTACTGAATCTGGAGCAAGAACCTAGCCCGATATTTTTTTTACCCTTCCCTAACTCAAGAGATGTTGAAGCCAACTGTAGCCCCCACCTCCCCCCCCTTAACCCAAGTAAGCTAAGTAACTTAGTTCAGCACAGACTAGCGATTGAAGTAGCTTTTCTTATGTGGCTCAGTACTGCACGGGACAGCGCATTGATGAATCAGGCCATCCGGGAGCTCCAAGTTTACACTTAGGGTTTATTTATTGTCGGAAGGAAAAAAAAGGTTAGATTGTAAAACGGGACACAGCGAATGATGGCAGTAACACACTGAAAGAATTTAGATCAAGTGCTCACTATAAACAGGACTCGGTTCATGATGGATGGGGTACCAATCAAGCGGGCTGCTTTGCCCTGGATGGTGTCGAGCTTTTTGAGTGTTGTTGAAGCTGCACTCATCCAGGCAACTGTGGAAATACTTGTGTGAAGAAATACTTCTAAACTCAGGGGGATACAAACCAAGTTTATGCAACCTGTCCTCATAATTTTAACCTTTAAGCTCCAGCATCATTATGGTGAATCTGCATTGTACCCCATCCAAAAAAAAACTCAGAATGGAGAAGGCCCACCACCACCTTCTCAGGGCAACTAGGGGTGAGCAATGAATGCAACTTTTCCAGTATTGACATCCCTAGAAAAATAAAAATAATTGAAAGATTGGGTCACCGTGCTACCAAAAGGACATACATGTGCTGCAGTGGGTGCAGAGAAGAAGAACGACTGACCCCAGTGTAAAGTGTATAAGGAAAGCCTGGGGAAACTCAAGCTCTACTGTGTAGAAAGGTGGTGGTTTTTCAGGGACCTCACAGAGGGATATAAAATATTAAATAGGATGGGTGAAGAATAGCCAGAATACTTTCCTTGTTTATGTTGCAGTAGTAAGAGCAGAGGATAAATTTAAATTAGTGAAAAATAAATGTAAATTAATTATGAACAAAAATAAATTGTCTTTCGCTTTCTGTACCTGAGTCCTTTGAAGCGCACTGGGATGTTTTACTACATTAAAGGCACTTTATAAATGCATGTTGTTGCTGTTGTCTCTGTTCATATTCCACTTTCTAATTTTTAAAAACTCTGTACGGCTCTCAAACATTTTTGTCATTGTCTCTGCATCTGTGACTCTTTTTCATACCTTTTCCCTCCCCTTATTTGTGCAAGCCTCTCCTTGCGCCTCTCCTTGCCCCTCTCCCCCAAATGTCTCTCACTCTTTATGCCTTTACTCTCCCCTTCTTTCTACATATCTTTCCCTCTGCACTTTTCTTTTCAGCTCCTATGGAGACCTGGAGCCAGACTCAGGGCTCAGTCCTTGTGACTTCTGTAGAAACAATCTTGTTTCTCTCTGGGTACAAAGGGAATGGGGCGTGCAGAGACTGGGCCACTGGGAGAGAGCGAGGGTCTAAGGCAATGACACACTCACACATTCATAATCACGCATGGGTTTGGCTAAAAAAACTCAGATTGGACAGGGCAGAGATGCCAAATTAAGGTTGGGGTCGTCCAGAAGAGACCGAGACTGTGGCATGCAGTCGCATGAGAGGGGAGGGAAGGGAAGATTCAAGTAGGAGGAAATAAATACTTATAAAAAGGGAACAACATTGAAAATAATTACACAAAAGTTAAAAATAGAAACATATAATAAAAGGTGGTGTATGTGTTTGGACAAGATTCGATTGGTCAATGATGTCACATGGGAGCTGGCTCTTGCTTCAGTTGGCATGGACCTATGTTGGGATTTGATTAGTCTGTGGCATCACATCCATAGAGTAATTAGCAATGCTTAAGGATCACTACAGTGTTACAAACACAAAACTTTTAACATTTTATCAAAGAGTGATAAATGTTTGGAATTTATCCATCAAGCATGGTAGCAGAGGCAAAAACACAGGAGACATTCAAAAAATGGTTGGATGCCAAGATGGGAACGATAGAGGGTTGAGCTTCAATGAACTAAATGGCCTTTTCCCATCTGTAACAGTTCCTATAGGTGAGTCTAGATAGCGAGTTTTGGCAGGTTCCTCGATCATGGAGTGAGATCACAGCCAGGTCAAGGATCCTATCAATGTGCAACATCTGTGTACGAACACATTTGCCAGCAGGGGTTACTAAACAGCAACCAGGGGTGGAAAGCCTGAATAACTTTATCCCCCCTCCCTTAACCTGGGCACTGAGGCCAACTGTGGGGGCCCAACTCCCACCTTGGCTGAGATCAGCTAACGCAGCACAGAAATGGGTCTGTCCTGGCCTGTACGGCTGGGTACTTTACTCAGCAATGCTGTCACCACCTCAGTCACTAAGGGAGTAGAAGAATTCTAACATCCACTGAACTAACAGGCAAAGCACAAAACTCCTCACATTTACTGTAATTTCCACAAGATATAAAATAACATTGCATCACCATGCTGCCTACCAAACACTAATGATCCTTCCCGCGCCCCCCACCCCAGCCAATTTGCACCCCCCTTTTCCTGATGGAGCTGACCCTCTCCTTTGTATCGCACTCTGGTCCCTCACCCAAGTGGCCTTTATTAATGGTTGAGGCTTCACACTGAGTGCGGGCAGGCTATTAGGCCGTGGCGGGAAGCGCAGCTGAGCCCAAAGACATGTGACCACAATTATGGACAGAAATCTCTAATTCCCTAGACTGCTTAAAAGTAGCATTAAATCTTTTAAACACCTAAACAACACAATCAGCAATAATGTGAAAAACCTGTTACAAGTCGTCACATTCAAAGCCAATGGTTGGAAAATGAAATTTTAAAATATTTGCGAGGAGCGTGGTTGTATGACCCCCCCCACCCCTCACCCCCAGGAGAAAGGGCAGATGGAAAGAGAAAAAAAAAAATCAGAATATCGTCCGGCGGTGAGCGGTCTCTGATGCCTGGTAGGAAACGGTCAATGTCCTGGGAGCAGGTCGGCAACATCCCAGCGACAGGAGTCAGGCAAACGGGGATAAATATGCAGAAAAAAGAAAAAGGGGAAAGCGCCCGCAAAAATGCCCTTATAAAAATAGTTTAAGAATTTTAAATGAGGCTCAAAAAAACTAGAAACATTTGAACAGAATGAGTAAAGTAGCCAGGACATTTAGCAAAAACGGTGTGCCAATGGGGCTGACCCAATGAACACATTCCACTATTAGCACAGAGCACTTCCGGTTCAGCTTCTTACCAACTCTAAGACACACCTGGATAGGTACAGACTCATAGAAATTACAGCACAGAACGATGCCATTCGGCCCTTAAGTCTGTGCCAGTTCTAGCTCTTCAACTGGAACTATCTATTCTGATCCCATTTCCCTGCCCTTTCCCCACATCCTATTATATTCGACCTTTTCAAAGATTTATCCAATTCCCTTTGAAATGATGTTAAGGGCATAAATGACCCACACCAAATACATCTTCATTTCCAGGGATAAAGGGGATCCTATGTAATGCAATATCTTTTGCCAGGTAAGGGTTCTGCAGCCCTGGCATTATGTGTACGTACTTTCTTTATTAAAGCTTGCACAGATCAGTTGTAAATGGTAACAAGCCTGCCCGAAACCCTGGACATCCCACAATATCAGATACCGTCCCTGCTCTGTGCTGAATTCGCTAATTCCAGCTGGGATATCTGCAGGGACATAACAATTGGCCTCAGTGTCCCTGGGTATTGGGGAGACGGGGAGGGTGCAGAGCCAGCCAGGGTTCCTGCTCCTGATCATGAACCACTGACTCCTGCTGGGGGAAGGGCGAGCGCGCGGGGGCGGGGGAAGGGCGAGCGCGCGGGGGCGGGGGAAGGGCGAGCGCGCGGGGGCGGGGGAAGGGCGAGCGCGCGGGGGCGGGGGAAGGGCGAGCGCGCGGGGGCGGGGGAAGGGCGAGCGCGCGGGGGCGGGGGAAGGGCGAGCGCGCGGGGGCGGGGGAAGGGCGAGCGCGCGGGGGCGGGGGAAGGGCGAGCGCGCGGGGGCGGGGGAAGGGCGAGCGCGCGGGGGCGGGGGAAGGGCGAGCGCGCGGGGGCGGGGGAAGGGCGAGCGCGCGGGGGCGGGGGAAGGGCGAGCGCGCGGGGGCGGGGGAAGGGCGAGCGCGCGGGGGCGGGGGAAGGGCGAGCGCGCGGGGGCGGGGGAAGGGCGAGCGCGCGGGGGCGGGGGAAGGGCGAGCGCGCGGGGGCGGGGGAAGGGCGAGCGCGCGGGGGCGGGGGAAGGGCGAGCGCGCGGGGGCGGGGGAAGGGCGAGCGCGCGGGGGCGGGGGAAGGGCGAGCGCGCGGGGGCGGGGGAAGGGCGAGCGCGCGGGGGCGGGGGAAGGGCGAGCGCGCGGGGGCGGGGGAAGGGCGAGCGCGCGGGGGCGGGGGAAGGGCGAGCGCGCGGGGGCGGGGGAAGGGCGAGCGCGCGGGGGCGGGGGAAGGGCGAGCGCGCGGGGGCGGGGGAAGGGCGAGCGCGCGGGGGCGGGGGAAGGGCGAGCGCGCGGGGGCGGGGGAAGGGCGAGCGCGCGGGGGCGGGGGAAGGGCGAGCGCGCGGGGGCGGGGGAAGGGCGAGCGCGCGGGGGCGGGGGAAGGGCGAGCGCGCGGGGGCGGGGGAAGGGCGAGCGCGCGGGGGCGGGGGAAGGGCGAGCGCGCGGGGGCGGGGGAAGGGCGAGCGCGCGGGGGCGGGGGAAGGGCGAGCGCGCGGGGGCGGGGGAAGGGCGAGCGCGCGGGGGCGGGGGAAGGGCGAGCGCGCGGGGGCGGGGGAAGGGCGAGCGCGCGGGGGCGGGGGAAGGGCGAGCGCGCGGGGGCGGGGGAAGGGCGAGCGCGCGGGGGCGGGGGAAGGGCGAGCGCGCGGGGGCGGGGGAAGGGCGAGCGCGCGGGGGCGGGGGAAGGGCGAGCGCGCGGGGGCGGGGGAAGGGCGAGCGCGCGGGGGCGGGGGAAGGGCGAGCGCGCGGGGGCGGGGGAAGGGCGAGCGCGCGGGGGCGGGGGAAGGGCGAGCGCGCGGGGGCGGGGGAAGGGCGAGCGCGCGGGGGCGGGGGAAGGGCGAGCGCGCGGGGGCGGGGGAAGGGCGAGCGCGCGGGGGCGGGGGAAGGGCGAGCGCGCGGGGGCGGGGGAAGGGCGAGCGCGCGGGGGCGGGGGAAGGGCGAGCGCGCGGGGGCGGGGGAAGGGCGAGCGCGCGGGGGCGGGGGAAGGGCGAGCGCGCGGGGGCGGGGGAAGGGCGAGCGCGCGGGGGCGGGGGAAGGGCGAGCGCGCGGGGGCGGGGGAAGGGCGAGCGCGCGGGGGCGGGGGAAGGGCGAGCGCGCGGGGGCGGGGGAAGGGCGAGCGCGCGGGGGCGGGGGAAGGGCGAGCGCGCGGGGGCGGGGGAAGGGCGAGCGCGCGGGGGCGGGGGAAGGGCGAGCGCGCGGGGGCGGGGGAAGGGCGAGCGCGCGGGGGCGGGGGAAGGGCGAGCGCGCGGGGGCGGGGGAAGGGCGAGCGCGCGGGGGCGGGGGAAGGGCGAGCGCGCGGGGGCGGGGGAAGGGCGAGCGCGCGGGGGCGGGGGAAGGGCGAGCGCGCGGGGGCGGGGGAAGGGCGAGCGCGCGGGGGGGGGGGGAAGGGCGAGCGCGCGGGGGGGGGGGAAGGGCGAGCGCGCGGGGGCGGGGGAAGGGCGAGCGCGCGGGGGCGGGGGAAGGGCGAGCGCGCGGGGGCGGGGGAAGGGCGAGCGCGCGGGGGCGGGGGAAGGGCGAGCGCGCGGGGGCGGGGGAAGGGCGAGCGCGCGGGGGCGGGGGAAGGGCGAGCGCGCGGGGGCGGGGGAAGGGCGAGCGCGCGGGGGCGGGGGAAGGGCGAGCGCTCGGGGGGGGGGGGAAGGGCGAGCGCGCGGGGGGGGGGGGAAGGGCGAGCGCGCGGGGGGGGGGGAAGGGCGAGCGCGCGGGGGGGGGGGGAAGGGCGAGCGCGCGGGGGGGGGGGAAGGGCGAGCGCGCGGGGGGGGGGAAGGGCGAGCGCGCGGGGGGGGGGAAGGGCGAGCGCGCGGGGGGGGGAAGGGCGAGCGCGCGGGGGGGGGGGGGAAGGGCGAGCGCGCGGGGGGGGGAAGGGCGAGCGCGCGGGGGGGGGGGGGGAAGGGCGAGCGCGCGGGGGGGGGAAGGGCGAGCGCGCGGGGGGGGGGGGGGAAGGGCGAGCGCGCGGGGGGGGGGGGGGGAAGGGCGAGCGCGCGGGGGGGGGGGGAAGGGCGAGCGCGCGGGGGGGGGGGGGGGAAGGGCGAGCGCGCGGGGGGGGGGGGGGGGGGAGGGCGAGCGCGCGGGGGGGGGGGGGAAGGGCGAGCGCGCGGGGGGGGGGGGAAGGGCGAGCGCGCGGGGGGGGGGGAGCGCGAGGGGGGGGGGAGCGCGAGCGCGAGCGCGCGGGGGGGGGGGGGGGGGGAGCGCGAGCGCGGGGGGGGGAGCGCGAGCGCGCGGGGGGGGGGGGAGCGCGAGCGCGCGGGGGGGGGGAGCGCGAGCGCGCGGGGGGGGGGGAGCGCGAGCGCGCGGGGGGGGGGGGGAGCGCGAGCGCGCGGGGGGGGGGGGAGCGCGAGCGCGCGGGGGGGGGGGGGAGCGCGATGCGCGCGGGGGGGGGGGAGCGCGAGCGCGCGGGGGGGGGGGAGCGCGAGCGCGCGGGGGGGGGGGGGGGGGGGGGAGGGCAAGCGCGCGGGGGGGGGGGGGGGGGGAGGGCAAGCGCGCGGGGGGGGGGGGGGGGGGAGGGCAAGCGCGCGGGGGGTGAGGGGGGGGGGGGGGAGGGCGAGCGCGCGGGGGGCGGGGGGGGAGGGCGAGCGCGCGGGGGGGTGGGGGGGGGGAGGGAGGGCGAGCGCGCAGGGGGGGGGCGAGAATGCAAGTGAGTGAGAATGCGTGAGCAAGTGAGCGTGCAGCGTGCGCGTGAGAAACAGTGAGCGTATATGAAGATCATGTTCAGCTGTGATGCCCCCACAGTAGAGCAATCTGCTTACAGTCACAATCTAGGCTGATGCATGAAGAATGGGCACTTGGGCGGGAAACCAAAGAGCAGGCTGTACCATTGGAACTACACCCCAGCAAGAGTCAGCGTCTTTAAGAGAGGTGGGAACAGAAAATGAGATAAAATCAAAAATTAACAAAATATTGTAATAGTTTCCACCCCCAGTCTATTGACTATTTAAGGTAGCACATAAATACCAACACATATATTTAAGGGGCGATACTTGCTTGCTCGACTAAAAATACACAAAATTAAAGGACTGCAGTGTAGGTGTAACTGCAGATCTGAGGTATGTTTCAGCAAATAACTCCCCTCCCTCCCCCAGCCTGTTATTCTGTTAATTACACTAGTTACAGGCTCCTCCACTTCAGAAGACTGGACGTGCTGCATAACACTGCAAAAATTCCCCAAACGTTGCAAATCTCTTCTTAAGACAGCAATTTCTTTTTTAAAAAATACAGATCTATGAATCATGTTCTAGTCAGACTTTGGATATGTGATGGTCATAACAAGGCCTCAGGACCATTTGCAGCCTGGTCTTCCCCCTTACTGTCACGCTCAGCAGTCCTGCTGCACCAAATGTCTCTGGGTCCCAACTCACAGCCTGGCCATCTGGACCGTGTGGCTAAAACTGGGATTCAGCATTGCCCTTTTCCTTGTCACTCTCCAGTGAGAGAAACTTTGTCTAAAACAGCAAACTTGGTGGGATTTATCTAGGGATAGATTGCAACTCTCTGCACTTACCCCACAGTACAGTTTTCTTTTAAATAAATGCTGTATGACATTTGCCAATTCCAACACGAAGAAAAGTTAAAACATACGCTGCAAAATAAAACCTGACCCAGCAACTCAATGGCTCCATGATTTTTTGCTCCTACAAAGTCTTCTACAAATTCTCTCCTACCTTCTACATTGTATCTCAACCTCAAACCACCTCCCCTCCTCCACTAACTTCAGCTTCAGCCACTCTCCATCTTTCAATTCCTCCACTGCTGATGCCGCTCAGTCGGAGAGTTACAGCAGTGAGTTTGTCCCAGTACTCTCAACACCAGTGAAAATAGCCCATTCCTTTTCACTTGCACTCAGGAAACACTCAACCCCATCAGCCTGTTACTGCAACACCAGGAATGACCGGCATAACAAATCGTGAAAGGAAAGGC
Organism: Heptranchias perlo; assembly: GCF_035084215.1. NCBI lineage: Eukaryota > Metazoa > Chordata > Chondrichthyes > Hexanchiformes > Hexanchidae > Heptranchias > Heptranchias perlo. The sequence continues at coordinate 16,019,937 of NC_090353.1, read as the reverse complement.
AGGAGTGGTTACTTAGCCAGCAGGGGATCTGAGGCCAATAGCATGCAGGTTAGAGGGAGACATCAGGGAGGAGATAGGCACTTTGTTTGTCAATCCCTAACGGAAATAATGATCCCATGTTCAACTCTCAGGGTCTCCTACCTGTAGCACACAGATGAAACTGAAAGCTTTTCATTGACATCGCACCTTCTCATAGCTCTCAATGTCTCAAGGTGCTTCACACGCAATGAATTACTTTGAAGTGCAGTAAATGTTGTAATGTGGGCAAATGAGGCAGCTATTTTGCATACAGCAAGATCCCATAAACAGTAAGAAGATAAATGACCAGTTAATCTGTTTGTTTTTGGTTGTGTTAATGGTGGCCTGGACACAAGGACAACTCTCCAATCTTCTTCATATAGTGCCATGGGATCTTTAACATCCATGTGAACCACTGAAACAGACAGACAGAGCCTTAGTTCAACCTCTCAGCTGAACGATAGCATCTGCAACAATGCAGTACAAATTCGCAAATGTTTATTCCGGCACACCCTTAATTCAAGATACACATTCAAATCTGGCTTTTCCCCATCCCTAGCCCAGGTGCATAGTGGCCAATCAGCACAGACTGAGATCTGAATCCACAGCTATCCTGATTGGTCAGGCTCAGTATCATGCCAGGCAGTGCATTTACCCACCGAACCATTGGGCAATGCCTCTGATACAAGTTTAAGTGTTACTAAAAGAGAGCTGCTGCTGATTCACATTCGTGATTTGCTGTCTTTAGAGCTGCTGTAACAGTGCTGCTAATGCCCCGGACGCAAATTAAATTATATCCTGGATACACACAACAGGCTGCAGCACTGCTTCCTCAAGTGGCAATCAACCTGACATCAACCACAACTCCCAATCATGGTGTGCCTGTGCTGCGTTGTTAACTGGAATGAAGCTGACGTCTCAAATCTATCGCTGCAACTCTTTCCAGGCCTATGTCCCACATCTATCTTTCGTTCTTCTTACTCTGGTCCGACTGTGCATCCCCCTCTTTCCTCTACAACTGATGGCAGAGACTTCAGTCACCATACCCCTATACTCGAAATCTCTCTTCACAAATCCCTCCTTCTTGCAATCTCCCTCCCCTCTTTCAAAAACCTCCCCAAAATCTAATCTTTGAACAAACCTTCGAGCCCCACTCCTAATTTCTCCTCTACGTCCTGCACAGTACAGTCCTGCTCTTCCTGTAACACAACTTCTGGCATTTTATTATGTGGAAAGCCCCATATATAAATACAAGCTGTTGCCGATGATGTGTAGACCGTGTAGATATGGGATATGGCCCATATCCCATATCTATGGGATATGGGCCAAGTGCAGGCAATTGGGACTAGCTTAGTGGTATAAACTGGGCGACATGGACATGTTGGGCCGAAGGGCCTGTTTCCATGTTGTAACTTCTATGATTCTATGATTCTATGAAAAATGGGACCTGTGCATTTTGGCAAATGGTTCAAATACCAGGTACACAAGTTAGGAGGATAGGAGCAAAAAGAGAAGTCAGGCAGAAGTTTTTACCCAATGGACGACAGAACTGTGGATACATCACCTGGAAATACCCCCGTGACTCATACAAAGTCCAGCAAGCCCCTAGTTCGAACCCCCAATTGTACTGCGTTAACTGGTCTTAGGAGGAGAATAGGGGTGCTATAATTCACCTCAGTGCCCCTCACATCGGGAGGGGGAAATTACCAGGTAAAGTTATTGGACTAAACAATACAAATGGTTGGGTTGAGTGGTATGGCAAGAAGATTGGTGGGTCGAGGTGTATGGTGTGATGAGAAGGCTGGCAGGTGGGGTTGATGGGTATGGTGTGATGGGAAGGATGGTAGGTGAGGTTGAGATATATGGTGTGATGGGAAGGATGGTAGGTGAGGTTGAGATATATGGTGTGATGGGAAGGTTGGTCGGTGAGGTTGAGATATATGGTGTGATGAGAAGGTTGGTAGGTGAGGTTGAGATATATGGTGTGATGGGAAGGTTGGTAGGTAGGGTTGAGTATTATGGTAAGAAGGTGGGTAAGTGGGATCAAGAGTTCCGGAGAAAAGGTTGATCGGTGCCACTGAGTTATGACTCGTTTGTTAAGCCTTAACAACCTTTCCTTGTCCCTAAATATTCTCATGTTCTTGTATCGCTACATTGCCTATGGAAGGTAGATATTTGGCTCAATATAATGATCAATGCCTCTTGTTTTATGCTTCTGTAGCTTTCTCTGCCAAGTATTGTCCTGTTCACCCAACTGTCTAACTATACAGGATAAGTAGATAAGGTAAAAAGGTATACGGGATACTTTCCTTTATTAGCCGAGGCATAGAATATAAGAGCAGGGAGATTATGCTAGAACTGTATAAAACACTAGTTAGGCTACAGCTTGAGTACTGCGTTCAGTTCTGGTCACCACATTAAAGGAAAGATGTGATTGCACTAGAGAGGGTACAGAGGAGATTTACGAGGATGTTGCCAGGACTAGAGAATTTTAGCTATGAGGAAAGATTGGATAAGCTGGGGTTGTTCTCTTTGGAACAGAGGAGGCTGAGGTGTGATTTAACTGAGGTGTATAAAATTATGAGGGGCCTAGATAGAGTGGATAGGAAGGACCTATTTCCCTTAGCAGTGATGAGGGGGCATAGATTTAAAGTAATTGGTAGAAGGATGAGAGGGGAGCTGAGGAGAAATGTTTTCATCCAGAGGGTGGTGGGGGTCTGGAACTCACTGCCTGAAAGGGTGGTAGAGGCAGAAACCCTCAACTCATTTAAAAAGTACTTGGATGTACACTTGAAGTGCCGTGACCTACAGGACTACGGACCAAGTGCAGGAAAGTGGGATTAAACGGGATAGCTCTTTTTCGGCCGGCACGGACACAATGGGCCGAATGACCTCCTTCTGTGTCGTAACTTTCTATGATTCTATATACCAAGGCAGAGCCCCAGTAAATGCAACATTCTCCTTCGTCTACAGACACAACAGATACATTATCAGGAAAAACTTTTTTTGTAACAGAGATTTTCAGGAAGGTGTTGAGATTTGGTTCCTTGTCTAGCAGGGGCCCAAAGCAAAAAGTGGAGGTCACCAGCCCAAAAAAACATAAGGCACATGAAAATGGAACCAGTCTGTGTTCAGAACAGATGGTGTGAATGACCTGTAACCCTCACAGCTAAGCTTTTTAAATCTATTATTTATTTTTTATCCTTTCTTGCCTGAAGTGCTGGCTTTGTACTGGAGTATACGTCCATGCGGGGGGAGGGGTTAGCAGGAACCATCTGGTACCTCCCCAAAATGGCTATTTTTCACATGAACTGAGACAGAACATCAGCCTCAAATTTACAATCCTGCAGGAACACGCTGCCTTCCGACCCACCCAGAAACGCTGAGGCCAAATTTATCAACCTGCCTACTGTCCCCGATGAGATCAGCTAGCTTGCCACAAATTGGGCATCAAATCTGGGATCTTCCTGGTCATACAGCAGAGTCCTACACTGAGCAACGAATTAACCATCAGGGAGCAATAACCAGCCTTCTTCAGATCTTTCTTATCTGTGGGAGAAACATACTAGTGACACCTTCCTTTCAAGCTCCACTGATTAATAGCAGCAGCATGAGAAGGCAGGAAGAACACATCATGCAGCAGACAGGTAGGACAATGGTTGTACATGTGTTCACACTGGGAGGAGGTAGCAAGGAGCAAGGGCTCTCATTTCAAGTGATGGGAAGTGGTGCCTGTGCTGTAGGCACACAGAATATGAAATGCTGCCCATGGACCACACACCCCTCCTCCCCCCACCATGAGGAAGTATGGGTACACTCCTGCTTTATTCCATTATTCACACTGGGTCTCATCTGGGTAGAGCTGTGGAAGTACTGCTGTGTGAACAGGTCTGGTGTTGTGTGCTAGCAGGGTAGAGTGTACCAGGAGTGAGGCTGTCAATGAAGTCCAACAGGGGGAATTAGATGGATTCGGCAGATCCGCTGGGAGTGACTGAAAGATGGGATGTGTACATCTATAGTTACGTTTGTGACTTCTTTCTCAATTGCTGAATTTTTAATGTATTTATTGTATTATAAATTTTGGTTTTGGGGTGTATACACTAGGCGAGTTAAAAAAAATCCCCCCAACTTAAACAAAAAAGGTGTAGAACCTTGGTTAGACTACACTTGGAGTACTATGCACATTTCTGGTCTCAATATTACAAAAAGGACATAGAGGCTTTGGAGAAGGTGCAAAAGAAATTCACAAGGATGATACCAGAACTGAGAGGATATACTTATCAGGGAAGTCTTAACAGGCTGGGGCTCTTTTCTCTGGAAACGAGGATAAATCCAATAGGGAATTCAGGAGAAACTTCTTTAAGAGTGGTAAGAATGTGGAACTCGCTACCACAAGGAGTAGTTGAGGCGAATAGCGTAGATGCATTTAAGGGGAAGCTAGATAAACACGAGGGAGAAAGGAATAGAATGATACGCTAATCGGGTTAGGTGAAGTAGAGCGGGAGGGGGCTCGTGTGGAGCACAAACACCAGCATAGACCAGTTGGGCCGAACGGCCTGTTTCTGTTCTGTAGACTCGATGTAATGTACATTTTAATCAGCTAAAACAGTTCACTGATATAATAGAACACACCAAAAATAAAATTGTTGATGGAGTTTCAGGAGCTCAGACAACTTTGGCTCCTTTTTCTCTTCATGTCCAATTTTCTCTTGCTTCCATCATCACATTTTATGGCACTATCTCATACAGAGGTAATTGAACAGGGCAGGTTAAAACACAACAAGGTCCCCTTTTATTATATGCTACTTCCTTGCCAGGCATCTAGTTTTTAAGACTATAACAACAGCTCAGACCAAATTAAACTAACATTTTCACAGCCAGTGTACAAAAATTGAGAACAGCTGACTCTGTTCATCACGACTAACTGCCGTGTTTTGCTCAGTCTCTGTGTCACAAACTCGCACCTTCCTCTTCTTTCAAAATCAATACCATTATGGTAGGTGCTCCTCTGAACTTTCTCCCGAATACGCCATTCAACACACTCTTCCTCTTCCCTGCACTAGGTTGAAATTGAGACTCATTGCAGCATCGCCAACTCATTTGTTCCTTTAAATTGACAAACCTATTGGATTTCTTTGAGGATGTAACTACTAGAATAGATAAGGGGGAACCAGTGGATGTGGTGTATTTGGATTTTCATAAGGCGTTCTATAAGGTCCCACACAGGAGGTTGGTGAACAAAGTTAGAGTACATGGAATCGGGGGTAATATATTGGCACGGATTGAGAATTGGTTAACAGACAGAAAACAGAGAGTAGGAATAAACAGGTCTTTTTCAGGTTGGCAGACTGTGACTAGTGGGGTACTGCAGGGATCGGTGCTTGGGCCCCAGCTATTCACAATCTATATCAATGATTTGGATGAGGGGACCAAATGTAATATTTCCAAGTTTGCTGATGACACAAAACTAGGTGGGAATGTAAGTTGTGAGGAGGATGCAAAGAGGCTTCATGGGGATATAGACAGGCTAAGTGAGTGGGCAAGAACAAGGCAGATGGAATATAACGTGGAAAAATGTGAAGTTATTCACTTCGGTAGGAAAGAGAGAAATGCAGAGTATTTTTTAAATGGTGAGAGACTGGGAAATGTTGATCTTCAAAAGGACCTGGGTATCCTTGTACATGAGTCACTGAAAGCTAACATGCAGGTGCATCAAGCAATTAGGAAGGCAATGGTATGTTGGCCTTTATTATAAGAGGATTTGAGTATATGAGTAAAGATGTCTTACTGCAATTATATAGGGCCTTGGTGAGACCACACCCGGAGTATTGTGTACAATTTTGGTCTCCTTACCTAAGAAAGGATATACTTTCCATAGAGGGAGTGCAACGAAGGTTCACCAGACTGATTCCTGGGATAGTGAGATTGCCGTATGAGAAGAGATTGAGTAGATTAGGCCTGTATTCTCTAGAGTTTAGAAGAATGAGAGGTGATCTCATAAACAGTAAACAGGTAGTAAGAGGAGGGGATGGAGCCGATTAGGGGCCATAAAGGAAATCTACTCATGGAGGTAGAGGGGATGGCTGAGGTAGTAAATTGCATCTGTCTATACCGAGGAAGAAGATGCTGCCACAGTCTCAGTAAAGGAAGATATAGCTGAGATACTGGATGGGCTAAAAATTGATAAAGAAGAGGTACTTGAAAGGCTAGCTGTACTTAAAGTAGACAAGTCACCTGGTCCAGATGGGGTGCATCCTAGGTTGCTGAGGGAAGTAAGGATGGAAATTGCAGAGGTGCTGGCCATAATCTTCCAAACATCCTTAGATACGGAGGTGGTGCCAGAGGACTGGAGAATTGCAAATGTTACACTCTTGTTCAAAAAAGGGTGTAAGGATAAACCCAGTAACTATAGGCCAGTCAATTTAACCCCAGTGGTGGGGAAACTTTTAGAAACGATAATCTGGGACAAGATTAACAGTTACTTGGACGAGGGTGGATTGATTAGGGAAAGCCAGCACGGATTTGATAAAGGCAAATTGTGTTCAAATAACCTGATAGAGTTTTTTGATGAGGTAACAGAGAGGGTAGACGAGGGCAATGCAGTTGATGTGGTGTAAATGGATATGTATATGGTACCCCACCCACCACCTTAAACATTCACTCCCTTCACCACCGGCACACCGTGGCTACAGTGTGTACCATCTACAGGATGCACTGCAGCAGCTCGCCAAGGCTTCTTCGACAGCACCTTCCAAACCTTTACCACCTAGCAGGACAAGGACAGCAGGCACATGGGAACAACATCACCTGCACATTCCCCTCCAAGTCACACACCATCTCAACTTGGAAATATATTGCTATTCCTTCACCATCGCTGGGTCAAAATCCTGGAACTCCCTTCCTAACAGCACTGTGGAAGAACCTTCACCACACGGACTGCAGCGGTTCAAGAAGGCGGCTCACCACCACCTTCTCAAGGGCAATTAGGGATGGGCAATAAATGCTGGTCTTGCCAGCGACACCCACATCCCACGGACGAATAAAAAAAGTCAAAAGGCTTTTGATAAAGTGCCGCACGGTAGGCTTATCATCAAGATTGCAGCCCATGGAATAAAGGGGGCAGTAGCAACATGGATACAGAATTGGCTAAGGGACAGGAAACAGAGATTTGTGGTGAACGGTTGTTTTTCGGACTGGAGGGAGGTGTACAGTGGTGTTCCCCAGGGGTCGGTGCTGGGACCACTGCTTTTCTTGATATATATTAATGACTTGGACTTGTTGCACAGGGCACAATTTCAAAATTTGCAGATGACACAAAACTTGGAAGGGTAGTGAACAGAGAGGAGGATAGTGATAGACTTCAAGAGGATATTGACAGGCTGGTGGCATGGGCGGACACGTGGCAGATGAAATTTAACGCAGAAAAATGCGAAGTGATACATTTTGGTAGGAAGAATGAGGAAAGACAATATAAACTAGAGGGCACAACTCTAAAAGGGGTACAGGAACAGAGAGGTCTGGGGATATATGTGCACAAATCGTTGAAGGCGGCAGGGCAGTTTGAGAAAGTGGTTCAAAAAGCATATGGGATCCTGAGCTTTATAAATAGAGGCACAGAGTGCATAAGTATGCAAGTCATGATGAACCTTTATAAAACACTGGTTCAGCCACAGCTGGAGTATTGTGTCCAGTTCTGGGCACCAGACTTCAGGAAAGATGTGAAGGCCTTAGAGAGGGTGTAAAAGAGATTTACTAGAATGATTCCAGAGATGAGGGATTTTAGTAATGTGGATAGTCTGGAGAAGCTGGGGTTGTTCTCCTTGGAACAGAGACAATTGCGAGGAGATTTGATAGTGGTATTCAAAATCATGAAGGGTCTCGACAAAGTAGATAGAGAGAAACTGTTCCCATTGGTGGAAGGGTCAAGGACCAGAGGTCATAGATTTAAGGTGATTGGCAAAAGAACCAAAAAAGTGACATGAGGAAAAAACTTTTTTTACACAGCGAGTGGTGAGGATCTGGAATGCACTGCCCGAGAGGGCGGTGGAGGCAGATTCAATCATGGCCTTCAAAAGGGAACTGGATAGGTACTTGAAAGGAAAAAATTTGCAGGGCTACGGGGAAAGGGCGGGGGAGTGGGACTAGCTGGATTGCTCTTGCATAGAGCCAGCGCGGACTCAATAAGCCGAATGGTGTCCTTCCGTGCTGTAACCTTTCTATGATTCTACCTCATTGAAAAATACAAAATTCTTACAGGGCTTGACAGGGTAGATGCAGGGAGGATGTTTCCCCTGGCTGGGGAGTCTAAAACCAGGAGTCACAGTCTCAGAATAAGGGGTAGGCTATTTAGAACTGAGATGAGGAGAAATTTCTTCACTCAAAGGGTGGCGAATCTTTTGAATTCTCTACCCCCAGAGGGCTGTGGAGGCTCAGTCATTGAGTACATTCAAAACAGAGATCGTTGGATTTCTGGATATTCAACACATCAAGGGTTATAGGGATAGTGCAGGAAAATGGTGTTGAGGTAGAAGATCAGTCATGATCTTGTTGAATGGCGGAGCAGGCTCGAGAGGCCGGATGGTCTACTCCTGCTCCTATTTCTCATGTTCTTGTGTTTTAAAACATTGGAATGCTTTACATCCTTCAGTTTTTCCCTTCCTCATACAATCTATAGGCTTTTAAAAGCCAAGCTTGGTGTCAGTTAACCATTCTTTCTGATTTACCCAGTCTTCTGTCCTCCACTTTGGGCCTTGCCTTCATTTTGGTTTCGTCGACCTGAAACGTTAACTCTGTTCCTCTCTCCACAGACGCTGCCTGACCTGCTGAGTGTTTCCAGCATTCTCTGTTTTTATTTCCGATTTCCAGCATCTGCAGTATTTTGCTTGTCAGTTTTACCCCAACCTATTGGCCAATGTACTGTACTCTCACAATAGATGTTTCATCCAGCTACTCAAAATAATACGCCAAGAGAATTTTTTTAAACTTTCAGCGAGCACAAAATATCAACTACACGGGAGATATAAAAGATGCATCAAGGGCGAGAATTGAACTTGGCATCTTCTGATCTATACAGCTCAGTTATTCATTGGGTTTACCAAATGGGCCATCAGGGAAACTGCTAGTAATGTACAACATTATTACGTGCTTATGTATTGAATCGAAGGAGGAACTTCATTGGATGAACAACCATTTCACTTCTCCCTATGGCTAATAGTGAAATAGAACCACACCAAAATTATCAGTCATTTACATAGGAAGAGGAGTAGGGCATTCAGCCCTGTATTTTAATTCCATTTATGCGCCTTAGTTCCATATCTCAATACGTTTACCTAACAAAAATCTATCAATCTCAGTTAATATTCCTCCTCCAAAAGAGACTTGAGCACAAAATCTAGGCTGACACTTCAGTGGAGTACTGAGGGAGTGCTGCACTGTTGGACGTGCCGTCTTTCGGATGAGACATTAAACCGAGGCTCCGTCAGCCCTCTCTGATGGACATAAAAGGTCCCGTGGCACTATTTCAAAAGAAGAACGGGGGAGTTCTCCCCGGTGTCCTGGAAAATATTTATCCCTCAACCAACATCACTGGATGCAGATGATCTGATCATTATCACATTGCTGTTTATGGGACCTTGCTGTGCGCAAATTGGCTCCCACATTTCCTACATTACAACAGTGACTACACTTCAAAAGTAATTAATTGGCTGGAAAGCGCTTTTTGATATCCTGAGGTCATGAAAGACACTATATAAATGCAAGTCTTTCTTTTTTCATAAACATTACATCCACCTGTCAAGCACATTATTGGAATTCCAGTTAACTATTATAGAAAGGACCCAAGCTGGAAATTTGGCTTTTCTTTTTTTCCCCAAACTTTCTGGGTGAATTTAGTGCTTATTAAGGTGAAGGATATCTATAAAGGAGAATGGGACACTTTTGCCACATTTTGTCACCATCAAGAACTTCCAGGTCAGATAAAGCATGGTTTAGATACAGAGAAAAGCTCCCTCGACACTGTCCCAATTATGCATTGCCAGGTCAGGTACAGTATGGGCTAGATGGAGAGTGAAGCTCCCTCTACACTGTCTGATTAAGCATGCCCAGGATAGGTACAGTATAGGTTAGATGCAGAGTGAAGCTCCCTCACCACGTAATGCGCCAGAGACATCTTTCATTTCACCCACCTACCACCCTATGACTTTTCTTGCGAGTGGCAGTTTGGTGCCAAATTAGGGGCACTGTTGTGCTACAGATTCGCATCCACTAGGAACTGGGTTGAGACTGGTTAATTGCATTTCAAATTTGACCTTTGAAACAGAGGCAGAGAGAGAAGATTTTCAACGAAGCAGTCTAGATTGGATTTGAACTCAAGTCGCAGAAGTTAAAGGTCAATGTCTAGCCCATTGAATCACTCAGTCACCTACCAGTTGATTTATTTTAATTTGCAAATTAAAGCCAGTGCAGTACTGATGTCCTGTTATTATATTTCACCACCACATTTAGTAAATTGAATATAATGTATGTTTACAAAGTACGTTAAATATACCTTGAGCTAGACCATCATTACCGCACCCGGACTCCCTCAATCTAGCACAACGAGTCACACCCTCAGAAACACATCCAGTGATTTTGACCCACCTGGAGTGGGTTGCTCGTCATACAGCTAAGTCAATGAGTTACATCATTCTGCCATCCAGCTGAAAGAAGAAGTCAGGAGTATGTACTTATGGCGAATTTTACTTTGTTTTTTGTTTGCGATTGCATATTGTAGACACAAAATCACTACTGCAGCCACTTCTCAGTGACTTATTTTCTGCCCTCCTCTCCAGAAGGCTTTGACTCTTGTTGAGGAAAAGTGCCTCACCCAAATAGCCATTCTCATGTGTGAACCCAGACAGAGAACATGGAGGACATCACAGCCAACCCTAATCACATCTTTATGTGACATCTGTAAACGGGCACTTTCCAGCAAAGGTCACTGAATAACTATCAGGAGCAGTGCTTGCTGCTGATCTGATTTTATCCCAGGGGTACTGAAGCCAATTGCCGTGCCCCAATTGTTCTCCCAGCTGATATCAGCTAACTCCACAACAACCACGATGGGACCTTCTGGTCTGTATATGCCTGTTTGCTTGCTAAAAAGCAACATTGATGCTATGCTCCTGACCCTTACCACTGATTTAAAGACCAGACACCGACTGCAACATCACAATTAAAACAGTAACTAAAATAACAACCAGTAAATACTACATTTTTAAAAAATCTAAAAAAAAACACAAAAATTATAAAAAGGTATTTAGTAATATGTACAATAAGAAACTTTTGATAGATATACAAGTCAAAATTAATTTACACTTGGGATACTTTGTGATATATATTTATATACAAGTATATAAATAGATTTTTAAATATTTATTTTAACAAGTAAATGCAACACTTCAAAAAATTATACATTTATAATAGGTAAAAATGTAACTTTTAAAAAAATATAGATTTTGATAAGTAAATGCAACATTTAAAAATACATATAGGTTAACAACATAAAATGCATCTTGTAAAAATTACAGACTTTAATAACAAGCAATATTTACCCATATTACGTATGTACTGCATCCAAAATTGACACTTTGGCAAGAAGCAACAAATTAAGTATAGGTGGCTAATAATTCTAATGTATAAAGAATCTGAGACACAAGGACAAATCCCCTCCAAGTACATGCGGCTGTAATAAAATCTAATGCAACAATATCTGAGGCAAGCTGGAGCCTGACAGCATCACTCCCTAGTCGTCCCTGCATCTCCTGTAAATTATTTATAAGTAGCTTCACTTTAAACCTTTTTAAACTGTTGGCAATCACCCGATTTGTACCTTTTTCAGCATGCAGCTGTCCCCGGCTCCATGCTGCCCTGTTCTGGAGGTATTTGACTCTGATCTTTGCCTCCTCTCCTCAGCCGCTGCCTCTCACACTAAGCCCAGGTTTCCCCTGAGTCCCGCCCACTCACCGCACTCTCATTGGCTCAGGCCCAGCACCTCGCCCGCCCAGCCGCGCGCCTCCATTGGCCATTCAGCCCGTCAATAACCAGGATTTGCAACACTGGAGCCGACCTTTGATTGGAGAGGATGAGAAGCGACGTAGGGACAGTCTTTGTATGAGGATGGTGGAGGGTGCAGTTTCAGAGGGAATGGGGCTGGTGAAACAGCAAATTGTATCAAATATGTAAAATGAGTTACTATATTTTTAAATATTTTCATCGTAGTATTCCTGCTCTTTGGAATTCTCTCCTAAACCCTCTTCACTTGTCAGCTTGGCTCAGTCGGTAGTACTCTCCCCTCTGAGTCAAGAAAGTCGTGAGTTCAAGCCCCACTCCAGGGACTTGACCACAAAATCTTGGCTGGCACTTCAGTGCAGAACGAAGGGACTGTTGGAGGTGCAGTCTTTTGAATCAGACCTTAAACTGAGGTCCCGTTTGCCTGCTCAGGTGGACGTAAAAGATCCCGTGACGTTATTTCAAAGAAGAGCAGGGGAGTTCTCCCCGTTGTTCTGGCCAATATTTATCCCTCAACCAACATCACTAAAAAACAGATTATCTGGTTATTATCACATTGCTGTTTGTGGGAGCTTGCTGTGCACAGATTGGCTGCCGTGTTGCCTACATTACAATCGTGACTACATTTCAAAAAGTACTTCATTGGCTGTAAAGTGCTTTGGGACGTCCTGAAGTTGTGAATGCTGCTATATTAATGAAAATCTTCTTTTTTGCCTTTGAGAAGGTTGTAGTTTCAAATCTCACTACAGGAGCTGAGCACATAACCTAACTGATGCTTCAGTGCAATACTGAGGGAGTGCTCTATTTTCAATGGTGCTATCCTACCGGTGAGATGTTAAACCAAAGCCCCATCTGCCTGTTCAAACGGGTGTTAAAGATCTCATGGCATTATTTGAAGAATGGGGTTCTTCCAACGTCCTGGCCGATACAAGCAAAAACTGGTCATCGCATCTCAATTGCTGTTTGTGGGATCTTGCTGTGCTCGATTGGATGCCACATTTGCTTGCCCAACAACAGTCACTGCATTTTAAAAGTAATTAGTTGGATGGGAAGTGCTTTGGGATTTAATATGGCGCTATATAAATGCAAGTTCTTCCTTTAGTTACCTTCCTTCCCTCCTTTCAAAAGCCTCTTCAAACCTTAAAAATCTATCTCTACTTTTGATTCCTACTTCCCAACCTAAGATGCAGTCAGGTCCTACCATTTAGCAACATCAAAAAGCAGCCTAGTAGACAGGAGGTGATTTGATCTGAGAAGTCTCCATTGGAGGTAAATAATTATTTTAAAAAGTCGCTTAATATTTTTATGAATTTTTTTTCAATATTTATTTCTCACTACTTTGAATAAAAAGTTGTCTTCCTTTAATGGCCATCACTGAGTGGTAAAGAAAGAAAGAACTTACATTTATTTTGCATCTTTCACATCCTCAGCATACCTCAAAGTGCTTTGCAGACAGCATTAACATGAACTTGGTCAACTCTTGGACTGCTGACATGACCATCTCACTGAGCAGGCTGGTTTGGTTTGTTTACAGTTCACGTTTTCTGATACTGAAACAAATATCAATATTACGGGAATGGATTAATTACTGGAATATTTACACTATGCTATTAAAAATTAAAACATTCAAACATTCAAAGCTGCTAATATCCTGCCTCTGGTTGTGAGGTCTGTGACTGTTCCAAAACTTCATGGGAGAATGAGAGAAAGTGAAAGAAAACACAGTAACAGTGCTTACAGCCAAGAGTATCATGAGAGAAAAACAAAGGAAAAGGCTATCAATGACAGGTTCAAAGTGCATTGAAGAACATAGTGTGAACTCTATTCTGACAGTGATGGCAGCAAATGCTATATTTTCATTGCCTCATCACATTGTTATGAAATCAATGAATGGCTGGGCTCCACTCATGAACTTAAATATATCTATCGAGAGCTGCTCCCTGGCCACCCACACAGAATGAAATTTTGGATGATTGAAAACAACTTAGGAGAGTCAATTGTTTCCAATTATTAAATTGCTTATCTGGTGGCAACAAGTCTCAGAGTTTGCTTTAATTTACCTGTTATTGCCCCCACCCCCTGATAGTCCAGTGACTAATGTTACTGGTCAGTGTCACAGGAGGGAGCAATCAGGAGTGGGATTAAGGTTGCCAACTTTGGTTGGATGGATTCCTGGAGGTTTCATCACATGACCTCCCATCTTTAAACATCATGCCCAGTCAAACAGTCTTTTTTCCCAATCTCCAAGATTTTTTTATAACTAATAAACAAAGATGTTCAAAGAAAATGAAAAAAGCACAATTTCTTTAAATGTTCCTGTGATTTTTCTCCTGGGTTGCTCGCAGCAGTGTCCAGAAGTTTAATCTTCAATTCCTGGAGACATCAGGACAATCCTGGAGGGTTGACAAACCTAAGAGGGATGCCTGGCTGATTTTTTTCCTCTCAATAGCCAGTGGTACTGAGGCTAATTGCAGCACCTTGGCTGAGATCATCTAACGCAGCGCAGATTGGAGACTGAACATGGGCCTTCCAGGTCTGTACGGCTTGTCTCAACTCTAGCCTGTGCATTTATCAACAGAGTCATCAAGTAACATGGGGGAAAGAAAACATTTATTTTAATATAAATCTGCTTATTAAGATGTGGAGAGACAGTTGGTGCAATGGGTTAGCATACTGTTCTTTCAGGTTAATACCACACTGGTTCCTGGCTCAAGTGAGCTACCATGCAATATTGTTTCTCTCCCTTTTAAAACAAATTATCATTTTTGATGGAGGTAATTCATTGGATACAGCAGTGCTCTTTGGGAGCATTTTTTAGTTTGTGGTGTTTCTGCATATTTAAGTGATCGCAAGTTCAATTTGCTGCCCTCCCAGCTACGAGCACAAAATCTAGATTGACACTTCAGTGCAGTACTGAGGGAGGCCAATATTTATCCTTCAACCAACATCATTGAAACATATTAACTGATCATTATCACATTGCTGTTTGTGGGGCCTTGCTGTGCGTAAATTGGCTGCCGCATTTCCTACATTACAACAGTGACTACACTTCAAAAGTATTTCATTGGGTGTAAACTGCTTTGGGATGTCCTGAGATCGTGAAAGGCCCTATATAAATGCAAACCTTTCTTTCTTTATAATGACAAAACTTGCAAACCAGGCTTTCTTTACATTTTATGTTTTCAATGATAAGATGGTCAGGAAACCAAAGTATGTTGACCTCCTCAATCTTGATCTTCCATATCTTGATTTGAAAGTGATTGCTAAGCGCTACCTCAGCGTGGATACAGGGCTCGTGGCTCTTTGAAAGGTTATAGGCTGAGTGTGAGACTGTTTGCTATAAATGGTTAATATGTAGGTTACGCATCATGCTCACCCAGCCTATTCAATGAGCACTAAAATATACAGGAAGCTAAAAATCTTCCAGAATAGATGTGATAAATTAGATAGCCAGGTGGTGAAGGATGGAATACTAGAGCCTGGTCTTCAGTTGCTTCCAAGCCTTTATTCACAGAGATCAACATTACCCACTGTGCACCCTCTAGATAAGCTGTCATATAAATGGATACAAGAAAGTCCCCAATTGATACGCACCGCCTGAATACAATTAACTCTAATTGATATAAATCATATAGATACAATTAACAGTAGATGCAAATTTATTTGAAAAGACTGTTTTTGTAGTCAGCCTAAGTAGTATTTTCTGTGTTCTCTGTTATTTGGTTCATTAATGCTGGATTGATAGTTTTCACCTGATGTTGTTTGATTGGTTTTTGGTTTAAACCAAAAACTAGAAGCCTTCATTTCAGACGAGATGTTAAACCGATGCCCCGTCTGCCCTCTCAGGTGGATGGAAAAGATCCCATAGTACTATTTCGAAGAAGAGCAGGGGAGTTCTCCCGGTGTACTGGACAATATTTATCCCTCAACCAACATCACTAAAAACAGATGATCTGGTCATTATCACGTTGCTGTTTGTGGAACCTTGCTGTGTGCAAATTGGCTGCGGTGTTTCCTACATTACAACAGTGACTACACTTCAAAAGTACTTCATTTGCTCCAAAGCGCTTTGGGACATTCTGAGGTTGTGAAAGGCACAATATAGGTGCAAGTTCTTTCTTTCTTTAATTGCAATATGAAAATGTGCACTTGGTAACTGTTCATATTTTTCACAGGCATACATGTTTCTGGCCTCATTTGTGCTGCTTACTCCTGACCTCATAAAACCACTGATTCTTTGATGTTCTAAATCAGCCTCGCATTGCCTCGTAATTCATTGCACGTTATCTCTTCCACACAAGTGCAATGCTTTCGCACGTACACAGAAGAGATAATGCACCAAGGACTATGGGGCGATCTCTCTGGTCTCCAGATTCTCCTGGGCAAAAGGGGGTCAGAGACATTGGCAATTATGCACACTTGAATTTGTTAATATCATTTCCAACCCAGCAGCCGTAACCTAGGAGGACCACTGACGAGCTAGGGTTTATCATGTACATGTTTCAGATCCTGAAGAAAGACAATTGCATCATTTACCCTTATTGCATGCTGTCAATTCAGCCAACGGCCTTCAAATCTTGAGACTGCTTGTAGCAGTTTATGGCCCTGAAGTTCTGCAGGGGTTGCACTGGTCTCCCACAGTAGCTCTGGTGGGAGAATGGCAGAACAGTGTAAATGGGCATTTTCACCGTTTCCCTGGGATTTCTGCCAGTCACCGTCAGAGTGGTGACAGGAAACTGGGCAAACTCCCATGGAATTTCAGGGTTAATAGGCAATGAGTGTAGTAGCAATGTACAAGCATAACCTGATAACCTGTGAGGAACAATCTACAGTTTATTCCGATTTATAATAAGAGATATTACAATAGATTAATTTAATAGCTCATTAAAATAAGTATAGTGCAGCTACCTTTGTTTTGTTCAACATCTAAAAGAGTAATACCACTGTCCAGTCCTGTAATGCTTTGCAGAAAGGCCACAAATTGATTGATGGCATAATACAGTAGGGTTTCCAGTTCCTGACTGGTATTATATGGAAAGATCCCTGTGTAGCATTAAACATCTTCCTGTGTATGTTTCCTTGTGTACTGTCAAAAAGTAAATACACTGTTGCCAACCACCTACACGGACAATCAATTTGTTTCTGACCCCTATTTGGTCTGTTTACGGAGCAGCTTCTAAGACAACTTTTCTGGCTCTGACTGAGAATCCTGGATAAAATATAGTAACTTGACCCTTCTGTGCATGTGCAGGGGAGGCAAGTCACTGTATTACATACAGCCAGAGCCAGGAAAGCTGCCTTAAAAGCTGCCAACAAGCAGGGGTTGGCAGCTATGCACATTGTTTAGCAGATGTCAAGCAATCTGCAGGTATCGCACCCAAGTCCCGTTCACCTATCACCCCTGTGCTCGCTGACCTACATTGGCTCCCGGTCTGGCACCGCCTCAATTTTAAAATTCTCATCCATGCTTTCAAATCCATCCATGGCCGCTATCGCTGTAACCTCCTCCAGCCCTAGAACCCTCCGAGATCTCTGCGCTCCTCCAATTCTGGCCTCTTGCACATCCCGATTTTAATCGCTCCACCATTGCCGGCCATGCCTCCAGATGCCTAGGCCTTAAACTCTGAGATTCCCTCCCTAAACCTCTCTGTCTCTCTACCTCTCTCTCCTCCTTTAAGATGCTCCTTAAAACCTATCTTTTTGACCAAGCTTTTGGTCACCAGTCCTATATTTCCTTATGTGGTTTGGTGTCAAATTTTGTTTGATAACACTGCTGTAAAGCGCCTTGGGATGTTTTACTACGTTAAAGGTGCTATATAATTGCAAGTTGTTGCTGTTGATATCGTAGTCTAAGGGATTTGTCATGGGTTTACTATAGATTCTTTTTAGAGATAAGAATCTGCACACAAATAGATGCACCCCCGTTATGTTCACCTTCCCTACCCCCCAGCCCACCATCTGATTGCACAGTGGTGCCAGTGCTTAAAGTGATTAGTATGGAGGTCATGATGCGATGCTGTTGCATAGAGTGTGTGCTGTCATCATCTCCATGTATGTCCATTCAGTGTAATTACTCAGAGTCTGCTGCAGAGACTCAAGCCTGGACCCACTGATAGTCATATGGATAGAAAATACAGCAGTTCAGTTAATGGCTTCATAAAAGTGGCTTTCAGTTTCAGCAGTAGTTAAATAACTCCAAAAAGTTTATCATTAAACCCAATATCCTCAACTACTGATTAAACAATTTATTCACACCTTGTTGTTCATTGTTAAACAATCTGCACACTCCAATAACTGCTTCAGCCCTGATCTACAAGATCACTTCAGTATTTAGTTCAGGTATGTCATAACAGATATCATGAGAGACATGTATGATTGCATGTGTATCGAATTACCTGGTTTAATAAGACTTTTCAGGATGAGTAATACAGCATTCTTTTTTATTAATATTCATGTCTACTGCTGGGCTGGAGCAGAGACACGATGCTGCAATTCCCATATGTTCCTATTGACTGACCTTCAAGCTGCTTGTCAGCTTTTCCAAGTGTTGTATATGGACTGTGCACTGTATCAGGGGGTATATTCATAAACAATCTGTATATGGATTGTGCCCTGTACCAGGAGGTTTATTCATAAACAATCTGTATATGGATTGTGCCCTGTACCAGGTGGCATATTCATAAATAATCTTTATCTGGACTGTGCCCTGTACCAGGTGGTATATTCATAAACAATCTGTCCATG
The DNA here is from genome assembly GCF_035084215.1 of Heptranchias perlo. Lineage (NCBI taxonomy): Eukaryota > Metazoa > Chordata > Chondrichthyes > Hexanchiformes > Hexanchidae > Heptranchias > Heptranchias perlo. The sequence continues at coordinate 16,001,127 of NC_090353.1, read as the reverse complement.
GATAGTGCCATGTACCAGGTGGCATAATCATAAACAATTTGAATATGGACTTTACGACGCACCAGATGGGATTAAAGGGACAGTGGCAGCGTGGACACAAAATTGGCTAGGGAACAGAAAGCAGAGGGTAGTGTTGAACTGTTGTTTTTCAGACTGGAGGGAAGTATACAGTGGTGTTCTCCAAGGGTCAGTATTAGGACCACTGGTCTTTATGATATATATTAATGACCTGGACTTGTGTATAGAGGGTATAATTTCAAAGTTTGCAGATGACACGAAACTCGGAAATGTAGTAAACAATGTGGAAGATAGTTAACAGACTTCAGGAGGATATAGACAGACTGGTGAAATGGGCAGACACATAACAGATGAAATCTAATGCAGAGAAGTGTAAAGTGATACCTTAGGTAGGAAGAATGAGGAGGGGCAACACAAGAACAGGAGTTTTTTAAATTCGTTCATGGGATGTGGGCATTGCTGGCAAGGCCAGCATTTATTACCCATCCCTAATTGCCCTTTAGAAGGTGGTGGTGAGCTGCCTTCATGAACTGCAACTGAGTGGCTTGCTAAGCCACTTCAGAGGGCGATTAAGAATCAACCACATTGCTGTGGGTCTGGAGTCACATGTGGCCCAGGCCAGGTAAGGACAGCAGGTTTCCTTCCCTAAAGGATATTAGTGAACCAGATGAGTTTTTAACGACAATCCAGTAGTTTCATAGCTACCATTACTGATACCAGTTTTTTTATTATTCTAGATTTTATTTAATTAATTGAATTTAAATTCCCCAGCTACCATGGTGGGATTTGAACACATGACTCTGGATTATTAATCCAGTAACATAACCACTATGCTACCATAGCCTGCTGTGCCATTCATAAGATCATGGCTGATCTTCTACCTCAACTCCACTTGACCACCCTATCCCCATATCCCTTGATTCCCTTAGTGTCCAAAAATCTATCGATCTCAGTCTTTAAAATACTCAACGACTGAGCATCCACATCTGGGATTGAGAATTCCAAAGATTCACAACACTCTGAGTGAAGAAATTTTTCCTCATCTCGGTCCTAAATTGCCGACCCCTTATCCTGAGACAATGACCCTTAGTTCTAGACTCTCCAGCCAGAGGAAACAGGTTCTTCGCATCTACCCTGTCAAGCCCTCTAAGAATTTTATATGTTTCAATGAGATCACCTCTCATTCTTCTAAACTAATGGTGCAATTTTAAAGGGGGAGTAGGAACAGAGAGACCTGGGGTGCACATATGAAAATCTTTGAAGGTTGCAGGACAAGTCAAGAAGGCTGTTAAAAAAGTATATAGGATCCTTGGCTTTATTAAGAGAGGCATAGAGTACAAAAGCAAGGAAGTTCAATTCTGGGCACCACACTTTAGGAAGGATGTCAAAGCATTAGAGAGGGTGCAGAATAGATTTACGGGAATGGTGCTAGGGATGAGGGACTTCAGTTATGTGGAGAGACTGGAGAAGCTGGGGTTGTTCTCCTTCGAACAGAGAAGGTTAAGGGGAGATTTGATAGAGGTGTTCAAAATCATGAACGATTTTGATAGAATAAATAAGGAGTACCTGTTTCCAGTGGCAGAAGGGCAGAGGACACAGATTTAAGGTGATCGGCAAAAGAACCAGAGGTGACATGAGGAAACATTTTTTACACAGTGAGTTGTTATGATCTGGATTGCACTGCCTGAAAGGGTGGTGGAAGCAGATTCAATAGTAACTTTCAAAAGGGAATTGGATAAATACGTGAAGGGAAAAAAATTACAGAGCTATGGGAAAAGAGCAGGGGAATGGGACTAATTAGATAGCTCTTTCAAAGAGCTGGCAGAGGCATGATGGGCCAAATGGCCTCCTCCTGTGCTGTACTTACTATGATACTATGATATTCATAAACAGTCTGTATGTGGATTGTGCCCTGTACCAGGTGGTATATTCATAAACAATTATTATATGGGTTGTGCCCTCTACCATGTGGCATACTCATAAACAGTTAGTCACCTTACTTTCTACAAGAGCTCCCTCTGGTGTCCAGCTGAGGTTTTCTTTCCCTCTAATGTCTTTTTTTCTATTCAACAGAAATTGTTACTTCATTTTGTAATCTGCAAACTTAAAATGTAGTTTGAGTAGAGCCATTACTGCTGCCTCACAGTTAATGGCTCACAATATCTTTTTTTCAGTCAGCTAAGTGTCTGACCTGCAAGGAAAACCAATGCTATATATAAGAGTCTCGACAAAACCACTGAGAAATTCACAGGTAAAATTTCTGTGTGAATTTTGCCTTGCAAAGGATTGAAATAGCATGCAGACACACTGTCACACACACAGACACATTGTCACACACTGTTACACTGTCACACATTGTCACACACACAGACACATTGTCACACACAGCCACATGCAGACACATTATTACACACACAGACACACTGTCACACACGGACACATAGTGGGTGATTTTAGCCCCCCCACGATGGATAGGAGAGGGTTGAGGGGGTTAAAAAAAAATCAGGCAACCCGACCCTAACACGCCTGCTCCCTTTTTAACTGCGGAGGGTTGGGGGCGTCCGAGTAATCTGTTCTGGAGAGGCAGGTCTGTAATTATAATATGTAAAGGAAGCTCCATTCCTGATATTTTGGCAGCGATTTAAATTTAGTGCAGGTCGGCCGGATTTCCCAGGGCTCGGGAAACCCAGCAGCTAAAGGGAGGCAGAGGCTGCCGACTCCAGTGGGTAAGTGCTGTTTAGAGCACTGCTTGTGGGCCAGGAAGAGCAGGAGTGCTTTCCCCTGGCCCCTCGAGTAAACCTTCTGCTATGATCTGCTGACTCCCCCCCACCAAACCCGCGATCATTCCTGGTCCTCCCTCCTTTCTAATTGCTAGTCCGACTCCGCCCACCCACCAACCTGCGATGTTTCCCAGTCCCCCTCCCTCACGATTGCCGGTATGAGCCCCTCCCCCACCAACACACGGATACTTACAGGCACACAGTCATACACGTTGACACTCCATCACACAGGCACATGCTGTCAGACCCATTGTCATACAGACATACACTGTCACATAGAGACACACACTGTCATAGAGACAGATGCAAACACATTGTCACACAGACACACCGTCACACGCACTGATACACAATTACATAAATATAGAAATCAGCACACAGTCATAGTCTGACATGAATTCAGTCTGAGCTCAGCAAAAAGGTTCATGCTACTTCCCTCAAAGTAGATGACTGGAACTGGTGAGGGATTCTTGGAATTATGGCCAATTCATTAGGGGTTCCAGCTTTTGAAAAGTCCAAAACCTGACAGGAGGCAGGATAGGGGCACGGGGTGGGATAAGGGCAGGGAAGGGTGTGGGAAGCAGGGGGATAGGGGAGGGGGCGGGATAGGACTGGGGCAATGGGATGGGATAGAGCCAGGGAAGGAAGAATGGGGGTAGGGCATGGGGAATGGGGAGCGGGGGGAATATACGCACAACAGGTGGATGGGCTGACTCTGGGCACGGGTAGGATCAGGGTTTTACTTCTGAGGTTTCTTTAGCTGCTGATATAAATGAATTGAAAACTTCAACGACTAATGTCTCTGCAGCAGGAGACACTGAGGTAAGTGGTTCTGTTTTTAAAATCGAGAACTTTGATTTCTGGTTCCCATTTTAAAGATATCCAGACAGCGACTTGAACCCTTCACTGTCCGGTACTAAAACCGATTGATGGAAAGCTGCAGGTCCTCTCACTCCCTCTGCTATGAGTCATTCCTCATGAAGCATTTGTGTTTATTATTTCAGGAACTGGGTTTCTAACCACCCCCTGACTAACATTTCTCATTTATCAATTACTTGTATTAAATTGTCCAACCTCCTACAGGATCATTTACGAGTGAATGAACAGCCCTGGACTGACCTCGAGCGATTACATGTTGAGCCTAGTTATTGCCCAGAAAGAGCAGTATTTACTAAGTTCCCTCGCTCTCAGCACCGATGAACAGATGAAGACCCCCACGGTTAACATTGGCAGGTTTTATCCTGGTCGCCAGCTTTCTTTTCCCTCCTCTTCCCAATGGCGCTGACTCTTCCTGGGGCAGAGTTTCCTGGTGTCAGCCATGGATCAGTACTCAAATCTCTTGAGTCAGTAGTTGTGGCTTCAAGACCCACTCCAGAGACTTGAGCCCATAATCCAGGCTGACATTTCAGTGCAGGACTGAGGGAGCGCCGCTATTGAATAATATTTGAGTCTTCCCAGTGTAAATGTGTAAATATTTTATCCTTTTCAGTCCTTTGCAATTTGTTCACAAGGATTAGCAGAGACATAGCTGCTGTTTACGAATATAAACTTGAGCTCATCCAAAACGCTGCTGCCCATACCCTAACTCACACCAAGTCCCGTTCACCCATCACCCACTGTGCTTGCTGACCTACATTGGCTCCCGGTCCAGCAATGCCTCGATTTTAAAATTCTCATCCTTGTTTTCAAATCCCCCCATGGCCTCACCCCTCCCTATCTCTGTAACCTCCTTCAGCCCTACAACCCTCTGAGATCTCTGCATTCCAATTCTAGCCTCTTGCGCATCCCTAATTTTAATTGCCCCACCATTGGTGGCCGTGCTTTCAGCTGCCTGGGCCCTAAAGCTCTAGAATTCTCTCCCTAAACCTCCCCGCCTCTCTATCTCTCTCCTCCTTTAAGAAGCTCCTTAAAACCTACCTCTTTAACCAAGCTTTTGGTCACCTGGCCTAATATCTCCTTATGTGGCTCGAGTCAAATTTTGTTTGATTACGCTCCTGTGAAGCGCCGTGGGACATTTTACTACATTAAAGGCGCTACATAAATGTAAGTTGTTGTTGTTGCTGTTTGATGCAATTTCCCTTTTGGCTGACTCAGTGGATTTAAACACAGCAGCCAAATGTGGAGTAAAGGTGCAGCCAGTGCTGCAGGTGATTTAAGGGCATCACATCCACTCCCTCCACCACTGGCGTACAGTGGCTGCAGTGTGTACCATCTACAGGATGCACTGCAGCAACTCGCCAAGGCTTCTTCGACAGCACCTCCCAAACCCGCGACCTCCACCACCTAGAAGGAAGGGCAGCAGGTGCATGGGAACATTATCACCTCCAAGTTCCCTTTCAAGTCACACACCATCCTGACTTGGACATATATCGCCATTCCTTCATCGTCACTCAGTCAAAATTGTGGAACTCCCTACCTAACAACATTGTCGCAGCACCTTCACCACACGGACTGCAGCGGTTCAAGAAGAAGGCCCACAAAATCTTCTCCAGGGCAACAAGGGATAAGCAATAAATACCGGCCTTGCCAGCGACGCCAACATCCTGAGAATGAATAAAAAATACAAAGCCCACTGAGCATGTGGCTCGAGATACTCCTGTACCCGACTCTGCCGTAAAGCCCACGTGAAGTGTCAATTCCCACAACAACTAATACCTTTTGCCACATAATCTATTTCCATATGCAGATAAAATGCACAAAATGTAAAACAGACAACTAATAAAGGGTGTCTCCATGGTGACCAGTTTGTGTTTTCAACCATGCAGTACAATGGGAAATACCTTCTTGTATCAAATGTGCTCGGCATCGTCGATACAATATTAACTTGTGCTGAATGAGGAGAAGTTCCCATTCCCGGCCTACCACAGATGACTAGCTGGTACACAGATGGTGCACTTCCCTCATATCCCAGGCACCACACAGAGGGACATAGAGCAACGCACCTATCTATGGAAGATCACAAAACTACAGCAACAGCTAAAAAGATTCAACATCTGCGGAGCTGTAACAGGACGTCAAATCAATAAAACCAATTATCACTTGCTAGAGCCAGTCCCAAAGCCACATTAAACCTCTACTTACTCCCTATCACGCTCTATTTTGCAAACTCAGGAGCTCCACGGAACAAAATGTGCTTGTAAAAAATGTTGCACTTGAAGTGCCATAACCTACAAGGCTACGACCAAGTGCTGGAAAGTGGGATTAGGCATGATAGCTCTTTTTCGGCCGGCATAGACACGATGGGCCGAAAGGCCCCCTTCTGTGCCATAAATTTCTATGATTCTGTTTACAGCACAGGGATACACTTTGGGCATTGTCTATATTGTGTACATGTTTAGAGTGTGCAAGTCTCCTAAAATCTGTGGGAAACATGTTATCCTTTTTTTTACCTCCACTACCACAGCCAGCCTTACAGTCTCTTCCTTGCCCCCAGTTCTCTGACTCTGGCCTCCTGTGCAACACCCCCCTCCCTTCAATCCACCATCAGTGGCAGAGCTTTTAGCCCCCTCACCCATACCCTCTGGAACTCCCTTCCCAAACTCCTCAGCCTTGCTACTTCCACCCCCGCACCCCCCCAATCTCTTCGACCAAGCTTTCAGTCCCCTCTCCTAACTATCCCCAAAGATGCTCAGCATCCACTCCTGGTCGTCCTATGTGAGGGGCAAGGGATGTTTTACTATATTACAGGCACAGTATGTTGCAGCCTGCCAGAGATTCAGGAAAATCCAGATGAAATCCTGCACCGTCTGAAAAGCGGGCAGCTCTGATTGTGACCAAGGGACAATTGCGATTATAAAGAAATTTTGAACAGGAAGCAAAACTGGCTCACGGCTTTTCTGGGCTCCGCTCTCCAAACAAATAGAGATTTTCCAAGCACCATTATCACCAAGTGTGACAGGAACAAGCGGAGACATTCATCTGAGGTTACCAAGTCATTTTTGTAAAAGACGTGGCAGAAATATAACAGCAGATGGTGAAAGCTGGACCCGAAATCTTAGAGCATCGACCCAGTCTGTCCACTCAGAGATTCACTGGTTTAATTAAACATTGCCACAAGGTGGTGCTATTACTAAAGGTTGTCCCCGCCACCTTCAATCTGGAGTAAATTTTAAAAAGTATTTTCCCCTCCTCCACATTGTAAGTTTTATTTTTGTCCATCTAGGTGTCATGTTAGGTGTCAGCCGTGGCTCAGTTGGTAGCACTCTCGCCTCTGGATCAGAAGATTGTGGGTTCATAGTCCCACTCCAGGGACTTGAGCGCATAATTCAGGCTGACGCTCCAGTGCAGTACCGAGGGAGTGCTGCACTGTCGGAGGTGCTGTCTTTCAGAGGAGATGTTAAACTGAGGAACTGTCTGTCCTCTCAGGTGGACATAAAAGATCCCATTGGCATTATTTTGAAGAAGAGCAGTGGAGTCCAGAGTCCTGGCCAATATTTATCCCTCAACCAACATCACTAAAAAAAACAGATTATCTGGTCATTACGTCATTGCTATTGCTATTTGTGGGAGCTTGCTGTGTGCAACTTGGCTGCCGCATTTCCGACATTACAACAGCGACTACCCTTCAAAAGTACTTCATTGGCTGGAAAGCTTTTTAGGACGTCCTGAGGTCGTAAAAGGCGCTTTATAAATGCAAGTCTTTCTTTCTTTATGAACGTTGGCTACCCTCTGCTATCCCAATCAAATAGCTACTTTCATGTATGGACCCAGACAGTGGCCGTTGGTGGGCTTTAACATTGGAGGGTATGACAGTTGAGGCAGACTCTTTCCTCGCCTGGTGCCACACGAACATTTTCCAGTAAGGATCGATCAGGAGGGGAGCCCTGACTAGTTCTTTTTTTCCCTTTTTTTATTTGATATCAATTACTTGGAGTGACCGCCTGCATCTAGAGGGGAACGGGAGCCTCCAGCTCAACCGGAGCTGCCCCAATCCTGGAATGGCTGGTAAAGTGTTCCTCCTGGGGTCAGGCGGCACTGCGCCATTCGCAAGGCGCTCTGAATTTCTGCCCACCATGGAATTGGGTGGAGCCATTGCAGGTTGCACGTAACCTCTCTCTGTCACTCACATCAGCTCTGGAACAATAACAACAACAACTTACATTTATATAACGCCTTCAATGTAGTAAAACGTCCAAAGGCGCTTCACAGGAGCGGCAATCAAACAAAAACTGACACTGAGCTAAAGGAGAGATTCGGGCAGGTGACTAAAAGCTTTGTCAAGGAGGTAGGTTTTGTGCCTTAAAGGAGGAGAGAGGAGGTAGCGAGGCGGAGAGATTTAGGGAGGGAATTCCAGAGCTTAGGGCCTAGATAGTTGAAGGCACGGCCGACAATGGCGGGGGGGGGGGGGGGGGCGAAGGGTCGCACAAGAGGCCAGAATTGGAGGAACACAGAGTTCTTGGAGGGTTGTAGTGCTGGAGCAAGTTACAGAGATAGGGAGGGGCAAGGCCATGAAGGGATTTGAGGATGAGAATTTTAGAATTGCGCTCAGTCACTGGGAGAGATTTCTCACTGAAATGCAAACCTGAACTTCAAAAATGAGCAAATGTTTACTAGCTATGGGGTGCTGGGAAGCGATCAGAAGCAGGAACTTTAGCTGATTTACCTGTCCCTAGCCCAGGGGCACCGAGACCGATTGTAGCACCCTTGAATGCTGCCCCAGCTGTGATCAGCTAACTCAGCCCAGACCAGGGATTGAACCTGGGACATTCCTGGCCTGTGTGGCTCAATAAAGGAATTTTATATTCCTGGGTTTCTTGCTTTTGTCTGGGGAGTGTGATCCATGCCTGCAGCACTCCTCATTTATAGTCAGGTCAGGTGTCAGCCTCCACTCTGCTTTGGTCCCTGCCACATAGTACACAGATCCAGAGTGCAAACTCACAGGACTGGATTCCTGCATTCACTGAAATCAGCAGCCTCTACCTGAAGGCAGGCTTGCAGACCCATGTTCCCATGCAGATCTTGCTGTTTATACACACAAGTGCTGCTGCCTGGGGGAAAAGGGAGGTGAAGCCTTGCAAGAATCAACAGAGCTTGAAACTTGATATTAAGGCAAGTCGCAGCCTCTCCCTCCATGGACTGTTTGATGGGGGTTCTGCTTGTCAATGACACACTTTATTGGTTTATAACGCTAGTTTACAGTGTTAATCTCTGACTACAGCCTCTCCAGTGGTTCAGTGGTTAAATGCACTACCCGGTGTGCTGAGTCCATGCCTGGAATGTTATGTCTAACTGGAATGTTATATTAACGTTGTTTACTCGTGAGTCTGTTCAAATTACAGTGTCTGTGGTGCCAGGGTTATTGCTGTTTCTGTTTCCAGGAGAGAGGTGAAACACGACACCTTTCTAATTTCTTTAGAAGGGCTGTTGGTTACAAGCTCTGTGTGAACCGCCCGACCAGCCCATTACAGCAGCCTGCTCACTGCGTCAGAGGAAAGCGGCAGGCATACATTCCACTCACACCAGGCGTAGCTCATTCACAGGACTGCAACAACCTCCTATTTGTTCAGCTTCCTCCCCCTCCCCCCTGCATTTTCAATGTTTTACCTTCCTATCCTGAAGATGCTGACTCTTGCTGGGGCTTGCGTTCCACGGGTACCCCATAACTCACCCAAGGGGCCATTCATAATACGTGTGTCACAGTGAGTGCTGGCAGGGTACGTTAAAGATAGCAGGGAATGAGGTTAATCTTTTTATAATGTAATCACTTCAATCCCTTAGTGATACACTCTAGCTCCAGAAAGAGTCCCAAATATTTAGCTCACTGACAAACTTACCTCACTGACAAACATGTCACCCCAGTGCTCCTAGAACTGGTCCACACAAGGCAAAATATATGGCCCAAGATGATGAAATGTCTCTGGAATGTGATTGTGCTCCAGTCGCGGAAAGGGAATGTTGTCTGACACCCAGCAGTTCAGGCGTTAACAGTGGCGACGTGAGCAGAGGATGGTAGAATATTCTGGAGTTTTGCTGAATTACTTTGGGGATCAGCAAAGAAGAAAGACAGAAATTGCATTTTTATAGCATCTTATTGCATCTATCAGAAATATCTTAAAACGTTTCCTACATTACAATAGTAACTGCGTTACAAAAGTACTTACTTCATTGTTTGTAAAGTGCTTTGGGATGCCCTGAGCTAGTGAAAGGCACTATATAAATGCAAGTCTTTCTTCTTCCTTTCTTCACAAACAATGCAGTGACTGTTGTTATGTAGGTAAACAAGGCAGCCACTTTGCTCACAGCAAGGTCCCACAAACAACCACAAAATGAATGACCAGTTAATCTGTGTTTTTGTCGATTTTGGTTTGGGGGGGGTTTGGCTCCAACGTCGGGAGACCTCTCTTTAAATGTGCCATGGGACCTATAATGTTCACCTGAATGGTTAGGTGGGACTTTTGCTTAATGTCTCGTTCAAAGAACAGCCCCTTCAACAATGTAGTGCTCCCTCAGTGCTACACTGAGTATCAACCTAGATTACATGCTCAAGTCCTGGAGTGGGGCTCGAATCTACAACCTCCTGATTCAAAGGTAGGAGTGCCACCAACTGCACCAAGCTGATAGAAAGTATTTATATAGAAAGGAGGGAGGAGGGAAGGAGACGGGTTGAGTCCACAATAGGGTAGATTGTACACGGGCGGCGGAAGGAGTGAGCTTCACACTCAATATTACAGTGCTCATGCACTAGCCCAGAAGGACATAAACTCAAAGTCAACTGGGCTGTTAAAAAGGAAGATAGATGCTTTGGAAGTAAGGACATTACTATGTGGGAAAAAGACAGGGAACTCAGTGATTAAGAGGTTAGAGCTGGCATAACTATAAAATGGTAGAGCAGCTGAATGGGCCAGATGGCTGACTCCTGTTCCTATATTCATGTTGCTTGAAACTAAAACAGCAGCCTGGCTGATTGTCCGTTATGTTGAAATGGAAAAGGAGAAACAGGAGGGTCATTGTAACTTCATTACTGCGAGTCTAACATCGCAGAATGATTTCCTTTTATTGAGAAGTGAGGAGCAAAGGCCCCGACTGCTGGACATCAGAGGAGGAGCCAAAGCCCACAGTTCAGGACAACAGGTGAGGAACAAAAGCCTACAGTGCAGGACACCAGGTGAGGAGCAAAAGCCCAGAGTTCAGGACACCAGGTGAGGAGCAAAAGCCCACAGTGCAGGACACCAGGTGAGGAGCAAAAGTCCACAGTGTGGGACACCAGGTGAGGAGCAAAAGCCCACAGTTCTGGACACCAGGTAAGGAGCAAAAGCCAAGAGTGCAGGACACCAGGTGAGGAGCAAAAGTCCACAGTGTGGGACACCAGGTGAGGAGCAAAAGCCCACAGTGTGGGACACCAGGTAAGGAGGTAAAGCCCACAGTGCAGGACACCAGGTGAGGAGTTAAAGCCCACAGTGCAGGACGCCTTATGAAGGGCTGAGACTCACATTGTCTGACACCAGGTGAAGGGCCCAGTCCTGCAGTGTAGGGCACCACCAAGGTTGAAAAGAGTAATGGAGAAGAGGAGGTAAATCAAGAAATAAAAGTTAGGGTGATGTCAAGTTTGGGTTTGAAAAACCTACAGATTGTAGGAGGAAGGGAAGATTGAGGGAGGTGAGGAGTTGGGCAGCTCAGAGGCCTTGGGGAAGAATGAATTAGAGTTGGAGACAGTGTGATTAGTCTTGATTTCCACACTGTGAGAGGACAAGGAAGAGGACCAGGCTGTTGGAATTTAGGAGACAACAAAGGAAGATGCACTGTTTCTTGTGGGATTGCAGCTATTGCAGCTCAGTTTTCACCATCTCCAAAATGCCTGAAGAATGGAATTCTTGTTAGGAAGATGGGAAAGCTGGCTTAAAATGTAGGGGAACTCCTAATGGCTATCTGACATGGTTAAAGGGAAGAGGACTCATTAAGTGGCAAATTTAAAGTTCTGATAATACCGTGTACTTTCACGATATTTAATCCACATTCCTGAACCTTTTCTACCTTAAGTGCAAGACAATTGCAAACATACAGATCTAGCACCATCGACACCGATCATACCAGCAGTGATTGTACAAATCCACTTTCTCATTAGTCTTACAATCTACCATCAAAACAGCGGCCTCTTCGTTCTCGCTAAACGTTTCAAAGAAGAGTTTCTATGTTCTCAGGCAGCCTCCGATAAACCCAAAGAGGGCAGTGGCAGATTGAAATATAAAAACAGGAGAGCGATGTAGGGAGGTTGCAGTGTGTCACTCTCTGAGAACCCACACTGTGCTGAGCTGTAAAGCAAAAGAACCTTTAGCCCAGTGAGAAGTCGCCGCAATAGGTGCTCACAACACATGGTGAATTGCAGCTCGGCCTTTCCTTCACCTGTGGCCCAGACAACTTGTGTCTCTTTGTCTCTAGGCCTCTCCTTCTGTCCAGTGCCGTTAGGATGTGGGGCTTTCTCAGCATCCATAGCGTAAGTGAAATGGCCTTACTAAAACTATAGCACCTGCAGGTTCAATGGAAAGACTGACCCTTAAGGTTTGTACCCATACCCCCCTCCCCCTTCCTGTGGGAGGAGCCTATCCTCCACTCCAGCAACTGCCCGGCGTGACAGACTTTGAAACCAGGAGCTCGATGTGTCGGGGAATCTCAGGTCGATAGCCATGTCCCATCACTGCATGCTGCTGCACTCCTGAGATAAATTTCCAGCACAAAGTTAATGAAAGAAATTAGATCACAGTTTTAGCTTCCTGCACTCTGGAATGTTAGGACACTGCTTTCAACAACAACTTGCATTTATATAGCGCCTTTAACATAGTAAAATGTCCCAAGGCGCTTCACAGGAGCGATTATCAAACATAATTTGATGCCAACCCACACAAGGAGAGATTAAGACAGGTGACCAAAAGCTTATTCAAACAGTTAGATTTTAAGGAGCATCTTAAAGGAGGAGAGAGAGGCAGAGAAGTTAAGGGAGGGAAGTCCAGAGCTTAGGGCCTAGATGGCTGAAGACATGGTCACCAATGGTGAGGTGATGGGAATCTAGGGATGCACGAGAGGCCAGATTTGGAGGAGCGGAGAGATCGCAGAGGATTGTAGGGCTGGGACTTTTCACATGGAAGCCTCCAGATCTCAGCCGTGCTGTGGAGAAGCTCGTCGTACCAAAACGCCACATTTTGGTGCCCAGCTTTGGAAGTGACATGGGGATGGCAGCAGCCTTCCCGAGAGATTACAGGTCATTTTCAGGCTTCAGGATCCCAGTGAGAGGCCTCACCTGCTGCCAGTGCATGTTGAAAATTCAGGCGTACACTGTGCATGACTGTGCGGAAATCACACACCGCACATGCCCACATTTCCATCGTAGGCTGCCAGTGAGTGAGGCTTCCTACCGGAAACACGAACTCCTCTTGTGTCTCAACCGTACATCCCAGGTGTTGGACAGTGTCAGTTGGTCATTCCGCCACAGAGGGATCACCTGACATACCCACACGCACTTTCCAGGAGTCACTGGGTAGTGATCAGGAACTGGAACCCTGGGTACTTCTCCCCCTCCCTAGTCCAGGTGCCCGAATCATTTCTGTCTCCCCAACTGTTGAGATCAGCGCATTTAGCAAGGCTTTAGCACTTTTAATGACAGTTCCTTTAAACATCTAAAATTCCTGCACCTTCACAAAGGCTACACACCTGAGCCCATTGCAGAAACCCTTAAAGGAACGTTCATCTTATCAGATGGTAACTTAATGAAAATGTTTTAAATTCAGGCTTCATCTATAGAAATCCTCCAGATTGCAGAAGCAGTGGCTGTTTACTTGACAATAAGAGGCTGGACACTTGTTATTTCTCTGTTTCCTTTTATACTTGTTTAAATATTCTGACTGTGGTTTATCTTCTTTGGAAATGAGGAAACTTTGAGGTGACCAAATTGAAGTTTTCAAGACTCTGAAGGGAATTAATAAAACTAATGTCTTCAAATTATTCACTGTGGTGAAGGGTTCATATCCCAGGGGACACAAGTTAAAATAAGGACGTTGGAATTAGGGAAGTCAGGAGGAACGTTTTCACTCAAAGGGTTAATAGAGTTGTGGAATAAGTGACCAGGGAAAGTTACCCTGCTGACTCAGTTATAAAACACAACACATACCTGAGCCAAAATGACCAGAGTCCAAGGTTCAATTTCTGATCTGTGCTGAGTTATCTGATCCTAGTGCTTATGTCATCTGCCGCTTGTCAACCCAAGCCTGATGCTGTCCAGGTTCTGCTGTGTCAGCTGGCTTGGCCAGCTCCATTATTGGAGGAGTTGTCAATGGAGCTGAACACTGTAGAATCATCAGCAAACAACCCCATTGGGCTTATGGGAGAGGAACTCTTACAGCAATGTCCTCAAGCTATGATGATTGGCCACAGCCATCTTCCTTTGTGCCAGGTATAACCCCAGCCACTGGAGGGGTTTCCCCATGACTCCTATTGACCTCAGTTTTGATAGGGCTCCCAGCAGATGAATGCTGCCTTGATGTTGAGAGTGGTGACTTTCACCTCTTCCTTGCTAATCAGCTCTTGTGTTCGTGTCTGGATCAAGGCTACCATGAGGTCTAGAGCCTGGTAGGTCTGGTAGAAACAAAACTGAGCATCAGCGAGCATGTGTTGCTTGATGATGTTATTGATGACTCCTTCCATCACTTCTGATGAGTGGGAGGTTTTTTTTGGATGGGAAGGAGGGAGGCTTTTTTTTTCTGTTTTAGGCCCCCCCTTTATAAGAAGGGGAGGCGGGAGGTTAGTGGGAGAAGGTTGATGGGTGGTAATTGGCCAGATTAGATTTGTCCTGCTTTTTGAGGATAGGGTATATCAGGATAATTTTCCAGCACAGCTAGAGGCAATTTTACCATCGCACCTACGCGCTCTGAAAGAGCTGGCGGCTGAGATCCAGTCCCTCTGCCTTTTCCATGTATCATTTTAATTTTTTCTTTTTCAAATATTTATCATGATGGATTTTGCTTCCACCTCTACTTCTAGTAGGGAATCCTCCATCCGAACAGCCCTCGGCATAAAAAGAAAATTTCCTAACCTCTCCTAGATGTGCACCAAAAAGAATGGGCAGTTGGGCCCCGTCTCAAGACAGCAGCAAAGTGTCAGCACCATCAGAGAAAGGAGGGGAGAAAATTGGCAAAAAGTTTAAGAAAAAGAGTGCAGCAAATCAGTTGCTGCAGATGAAGCTAATCTCTGCAAGGTGCTGAAGCTCTGTCCTGACACTTGCAAACTGAAGGCTGTTGACAGCACAGGTGAGATGAAGTTTCACTTCCTACCGAGCCAGTGACAGTCAGGTTTCGGCCAACACCCTTAATGAGGCTGAGTGACGGTGTTTCTTGCAGGGCGCAGCCAAGTTCCCAGGCAGCTGTGCTCTGGAAATAACCAGCAGCTGGAGGTTACCGTGCTACAGTCACAGAGTTAGCTTTTTCCATCTGGTTTCTGTTAACGTGACTGGGATTTATATCCGCTCCCCCGGAGAATAGTTCTACAACTGCCCGTTGGGATCTCCTCCAAATGACTATTCTTCACGTGTAAGCCCAGAGTGTGAATCGTCAGACCTTCCAGCAGGTCTCATTGAATAGCAAGCAGGAGCGAGAACCATGCTGAATTTCCCTTCTCCAACCCAGTGGTGCTCAGGCTAATTGTAGCCTTTGCATATGTTTTTTTTTTGGGGGGGGGGGGGGGGGGGGGAGGGAGGGAAAGAGAGTAGAAGGTGCAACAGATGAGACAACAGGGAACCTAATACATTAAAATATTCAGAATTTACAGCTACAGCATTCCAGGAAGATCTCAGCATTGATCCTAGATATATGTAGAGATTCCTCATTTCACACAAGACAGCAGTGGGGGTGCTACAGAAAGGCTGCATTGGTTTAAAAGGGTCCAGTAACACCTTCTCACGATCACTAGGGATAGAAGATAAACCTTGCCTTGCCAGCATCCCAAGAACAATTTTTAAAGAAAAATACAGGCCTGGAGAGGGTCAAGTTTAATCCTGCACCTGTGCTGACGTCATTGAGCTCAGCTGGGGTTCTACAATTGAGCTCCATGCCCCTGTGTTGGCCTTAAAGGGACAGGCCAGGTTAGCAGCTAATTACCACAACCATGCTACGGACTCTAGACTATCCCACAAGAGATCCACTAGTATATTAAAATTTACAAAGTGGAATACTCAATAATAAAAACTACACAAGCAAAATTACAAAAAATTTAATAACTAAAAGTCAGAGATACAAAGAAACTGCATACATAGTACAGGGAACACTTTTAGTGACTCGTGCTCCACGGGAGAGACTGTAAAGTCTGAAAGCATTATAGTGGCATTGTAGTAGCAGTTTAATCTTCCATATGCACATGGAGTAAAGTAAAACTAACAGATTTTCCTAGAGTTTAAGCCTTTACTTTGCAATAAGCATTCAAACTGTGACTGTTAGAAACAGATATCTCATACAGCAGTCAATAGGATTATTCTGAGAGCGTAATGAAAATATCCCTGCCCCCTAGCTATAGATATTATTTCCAGGTTACCTCAGTGGGAATGGGGCAACTTCCATAGAGGGTAATGTGCCAATTATTCTCTCCATTTGAGAGTCTCTGCAACACCCTAAAGCAAACAGTCTTCCTGGTGACAGGTTTTATGACACTGCAGTATAAACCCTCCTTTTCATCTACAAACTTTCCAACAGTCTGATTACTGAAATCCTGATAGTGATGGGCATGAGATAATTTCATACTGTGCTTTGAACTGTAAAAAAACACCCAAGACAGTTCTGACTTCTGACCTTCCAATTTGGGTGTTTTGAGCTGTATAACACTTGGTTGTACTACTAGTGGCCACGAGTCGGTCACTGAGGGCTTGGAGCAAGTTGAGGGGGACGCATTAAGAGCATCGCACAAGAAGCTTATCGCACATGAAAAAATACCGACACTTATATACTCGATAGGCTCAGCAATAACCAGTTGATCTTTGTAAAAGGTATTGGTCAAGTCACGATCAGACATTTGGAAAAAAACAAAGTTTTCTTTCTGGTTAAAGAATCCGTCTTGCCCTGTATTCAAAAACCAAAACTCTAAGCTCATGGGTCTGAGTGTTGTGCAAGACTTCGTCCCCTGGGTTTACTCTGTACACAATCTCCACACCCTAACCCTTCGGAATGTTAGTCAGATTTGAAAAGAATCCAGTTTATTTTTAAAAGCAACAAAAAAAGATGTAAACGCAATGGCCTTGGAATGTTATTGGAGTTGGCGGGGTGGAAAAATTGGAAA
Source organism: Heptranchias perlo (assembly GCF_035084215.1). Taxonomy (NCBI): domain Eukaryota; kingdom Metazoa; phylum Chordata; class Chondrichthyes; order Hexanchiformes; family Hexanchidae; genus Heptranchias; species Heptranchias perlo. The sequence continues at coordinate 15,984,082 of NC_090353.1, read as the reverse complement.
CAGGTGGCTGCATTTTCTCACCCAGCCAGCTCTAAAGAACGATTAATCTTTGAAGATGTTGAAATTCCAGAACATTCCTACCCTCTTGTGGAAAGAGAGGATTATATGTATATGTATAGTTTAAAAAAAAATCCTTAAAACATGCTGTACCAAATTGTTAATGGAAACAATAGTGGAGATGAGTCACAATTACTGAGGTGCGTCTAAGGAACAATCTCTAAATACTTTCAGCAGCATCAATCTTTAACGCTGCTTTTTCTAAGTCACCTCATTACAGAAACGACAATTCTCTCCCCCAAGTGTCAGTTATTTCAAATTGACTTCAATAAAAACCTCGTTTTAATTTTTTTTTTAAAAACACACTTAAAAAAATAACATATTTTGCTTTGACCAATCACTGCAGGATTAAAATCCAAGTTTAAAAAAAAACATTGGTTTAGAAACAAGTAAATTACTATCAATTTCTGGTCACATCCATTAAAGTAAAAAAAACAGAAATGGAGAGACATTTAATAATAAGACACGTTACATAGGGGAATGTAGCCACGTGAGAGTTGTCCACGTGCACAAGCTGGAGAACGAGTTGCTTTTTTCTTTGTGTCCAAGTTGCAGTGATGGATTCAGTCATATCGTTCAGTGCACTCGGGATAATCAGCAGGGTGTTCCGGGATGTACTCTGCACCGTAATCCAAATGACTTCCATTCTCTCCGGCCTCAGCCTTTGGGCAATACTTGGGATTGTAGATCTGCCGGCCTAGGCCGAAGTTGGTGCCGCTCTGGTTGGCTCCTTGGTTGCTGCCCATCTGCAGAGATGCTACACTGTTGTCGCACTGTTCTGTCCCCAGCTTCTTGTCGTAAATGGGTCTTCGGGTGCCAGGTGCAGTCATACCAGCCTGGACAAGAGTGGGGAAAAAAGGTTATTATTCAAGTTGCAAGCAGGAGCGGCAACAGTTTGCCAAGAGTTAGCCCACCTGGATTAAAGTTACCTTTTTACAGGGAGAAAAAAAATAAAATTACTCCACTTGGGAGTAAGAAAGGAATTCATGGAAATAATTTTCACCAAAGGGGTAATCAAATTCTGGGATAAGGCTGAAGCAGATAGTAATTTGGGTGTCAAGAGAAGGGATTGAGGGATATGGTGAGAAGGTGGGCAGGTGAGGTAGGAAAGAAAATGCTCAATGGGAGCTTTTCAACAACATTCCAATACAACACACATTGACACAGGAAAACAGTTACAGTAGCTAAAGGTCAAACTATTCAACAGACTGAATTCAAGTCTGTGATAATCAGGGCTGCAGCTTACATCATTTCAAATCCAGACAGGATGAGAATGTCTAGGTTTTTTTGGAAAAAAAAAAGTGCACGTAGAAGAAAAAGACAGACTTGCATTTATATAGCACCTTTCAAAACCTCGACGTTCCAAAGCACTTCACTCCCAATTAAGTACTTTTGAAGTGTAGTCACTGTTTTACTGTAGGAAACACGGCAGCCAATTTGCACACAGCAAGCTCCCACAAACAGCAATGTGTTAATGACCAGATAATCTGTTTTAGTGATGTTGGTTGAAGGATAAATATTGGGCAGGAAACCGGGGGAATTCCCCTGCTCTTCTTCGAATAGTGGCTGTTGTATCTTTTACGTCCACCAGAGAGGGAAGACGAGGCCTCAGTTTAGCATATCATCTGAAAGACAGCACCTCTGACAGTGCAGCACTGCTTAAGAACTGCACTAGAATGTCAGCCTAGATTTTGTGCTCAAGTTTCTGAAGTGGGGCTTGAACCCACGACCTTCTGAGTTAGAGACGAGAGTGCTACCTCTGAGCCACGGCGGACACAGATCTGCACACAAAATTAACAAGTGGCCCTAACAGCAAAAACAGGCAAGTGGTACATACCTGACTTGCTCCTTTGTTGGTCCCCATCTGTAAACTAATGGTAGACTGGTCCATTGAAGGGGGGATCTGGGCCCTTGGATCATACAGATGTCGCCTGGTACCGTAGGCAGCCATTCCAGTCTGGCTGGCACATTTATTGGTTCCCATCTATATGGCAGACAGAGACACAAAACTATTAACACAATGAATAGATGCAGGAGAGACAGCCAACCAGAGACAGAAACTATTTGCAAAAAACTTACAGCACTTTTTTTTCTTCCTCTCCTTTGCTGAAAACACTGACTCTGGCTGTGTTACAGGTTCGACAGACACCATCTCCCTCCAATTCCTCAACCAGTGGCTGTTATCCAGATGCAAGCCTCGACAGCAGGTATTGTCAAGCTATTCAACTGCAGATGCATCACAGCCCAGCCCGTTCCTATCCTCACCCAATATGCACATACACATGCATTTTCCAGCAGGCGTTACTGCACAGTGATCAGGAGCAGGAGCCCAAACTGAAATTTTCCCTGAAATTGGTCCTGGTGTACAAGGCAAATATCATCCCTATCGCTGCTGTGGCTGGGGTCAGTTAATAGAAACGGGGACCTTCCTGCTCTGTATGGTTCAGCAACTCACTGGACTAAACCCTCAGCCATCAGGGGACCGAGCCAAATATTAATACCTGAAGTCCGATGACGCATTGTCCAGCATTCAAGGTCTCCTGATCGAAAGAGCGCTGCTGTTTGTCTGCATATTTGACACCAATGTCGACTGGGGCATGCATGCCCTTCGTTTTAGCCTAGGGTAAAAGGATGGAATGTTGTTTAAAGACTCTAAGTACAGAGAATGGCATTTTGGCCCATTCTATACCAGTTAACTGTGTTCCACTCTCATACAAAGCACAACCATGCTGTTATCTAATTTATAGCCCAGTTACTTCCATTATGTACACCTCTTTGCTGACTGAAGGAAAAATACTCCATAAGTGGCCTTCACATCACAGCCTCTGGACCTTTACGAGGTACCGCTCTCGCCTCTGAGTCAGAGGGTTGTGGGTTCAAGTCTCACTCCAGAGACTGGAGCACAAAATCTAGGCTGACACTCCAGTGAAGTACTGAAGGAGTGCTGCACATGCCTTTCGGATGAAATGTTAAACTGGGGCCCTGTCTGCTCTCTCAGGTAGATGTAAAAGATCCCATGGCACTATTCGAAGACGAGCAGGGCTGTTCTCCCCAGTGTCCTGGCCAATATTCATCCCTCAACCAACATCACTTTTAAAAAAAAATGATCTGGTCATTATCTCATTTCTGTTTGGGAAACCTTGCTGTATGTAAATTGGCTTCTGCATTTCCTACATTACAACAGTGACTACACTTCAAAAGTATTTTATTGGGTAAAGCACTTTGGGACATCCTGAAGTCGTGAAAGGTGCTATATAAATGCAAATCTATCTTTTTATTTTAACATTTCCAGGGCTGAATATTGAATAAATATTTGTTGAATTTACCTCCCCGATGACTCAGTTGGTAAAAGCACAGCCCTGTTTGGAATAGAGCCATATGGACCCTTAAGGCTCCAAGTTCCAGCCCTGTTCTGTGCTGAGCGAATGATCCCCAGTGAAGGAGACAGTATGGGCATTAAAATTGGACACATTGCCTCTGGGTGGTTGAGGGGGGGGGTGGGGGGCAGGAATAAAGGAGAAGGGGGAGGAGGAGGAGGAGGGAAGAAAAAGCTGAGGCCCATTCCTGATCATTATCAAGGCACTCCTATTGGAAAGTGCACGTGTTGATATGAGGGGACAGGATTGGTGCTTTGACGGTGGTGACCTTCTCAATCAGATAGTCTCGGGCACGAAGAACGGACACGTAATGAAATACAAGTGAGCCGGGCACTTGTGGAACAGTTATCCCAACAACCGAGTCAGCAGACGAGTGGAGGAAACGGAAGAAAACGAAAAGGGGGGGAAAAAAAAGACAGCTAGAAGTGTAAAATAACCTTCCAGAACATCCTTTGCCACTTCTCTACTCCAAGACTCCTGTAATTACCCTTAACTGCAGTCAGTGTTTACACAAGCCCATGTTTTTTTTTGGAATATATAGGCCTAACCTTTGGAACCAATTCCAATTCAGTTGCTCAGTCGGTTGGATGTGAACTTTGGTCTCAAACTGCAGCTTCACATCAGCATCTTGGTTTGTTTTGTTCTCGTGCTTTGCCAAGTTTTGCAGCTTTTTGGAGAGGGGAGGAGTTAGGGGCCAGCATCAGCCACCCTCCAAGTGGCCATTCTTCATGAGCAGACCTAAAGGCATCACAGCCAACCACTACGCTGACCTCGCCTGATGTCCAAACATCCACTGTCCAAAACTGGAAACTACATCAGGAGGAGGAACCCTGGATAAATTAACCTTCCCTAGCTCAGGGCAGGAATGAATGAGAAAGCAAAAGGCACATCGCACCCCAAACCTATCCTCATCCATCCTTCACGCACTTACATTCTGGCTTTGGTCGCTAGAAAGCTTTTTGGAGCAGCTAAATTTTGCTCTTCCCAAGTCCAGTCCCTATCATTTTGGCTGGGATCAGCCAACTCAGCAAAGACCACACATCAAACCTGGGACCATCCTGGTCTGTAGGGCTCAGTATCACCGCAGACTCACTGAGCTCTGGGATTCAAGGGTAGGGAGGGTGGGGCTGCTCGAAGATAAACTTTGAATAATCAACGTCCATCCCCAAAGTAGGTGGACTAGCAAATGGAGTTATAAAGTGATTCAGCTAGATCATTTGGAACACAGTCTGTGAAGTATTGGAGTACATTAAGTGATGAAGGCTGTAATATAGCCGTGGAAACAGTAATCTGGGTCGTCAAATTAATCATTTTTAGCTGGTGCTGCTCTGGTACTCACCATCCCTGCCAGGGCCAGCAGTGCTGTCTGTACCTGGGTCAGATTCCCATTCTCAAAAAGGTCATTTGCCTCAAACGTGTCGTGTGGTTTGATACCATAATTCTGCATTGCTTTGATAAAGTTGGACAAATTCTCCAGCTGTTCAGAACAAAAATAAACAAACAAACAAACAAACAAACAATCATTCTCAAACTCAAAAGAATTTTAATGCATTTTTCATTGATTCAAATTTGGCCTCAGCCCTTACTTTCCTCATTCATTTTGCAGTACAAGCTAGATTTCCCTTATTTATTCCATTTAATATTTTATGTCCCACAATGAGCTCCCCCCACTCCAGAGCATAGAGTTTTAGCTTCTCCAATCTTTCCTCAGAGCTCATCCCCTTTACACTGGGGTCGGTCCGGCTGCTCTTTGCTCCGATGCCTATACATTCTTTTTTGTAGTACAGTAACTAAAACCTGAGTTTCCTTCATTAATGTTTAAAGAAGGTGGAAAATTCCAGAAAATAGATTGTCAAAATCTTTAATCACCTTCTTCTCCCACCATTACAACCAAAGATATCAGCGTAATTGTTTTACCTGATGCCAATTTAAAGTTGACCTGTTGATTTTCTTCACAGAGTTGGGCTTGATTTTGTTGATGAGTCTATCAGTTGGAGAGATGGAAATGAAAAGGACCAAGTTAGACAGGGAAGGTGGGACTGCAATTTAAGGTCACAGGACTTTAATATTCAGGTAGCAAACTAGAATAAAGCACCATCAGGGCTATTGATTTACAATGACTGAATAAGTCAAATTCCATTTTGTTGCATGGGATGCCTTGGCTCAGTCATAGCGCTCTCACCTCTGAGTCAGAAGGTCACGGTTTCAAAACCCACCCTAGAGACTTGAGCACATAATCTAGGCTGACAGTTCAGTGCAGTGCTGAGGGAATGGTGCATTGTCGGGGGTGTCGTCTTTCAGATGAGATGTTAAAGCAAGGCCCCATGTACTTTCTCAAGTGGATGTAAAAGTTCCCATGGCACTATTCGAAGAATACGATGTCCTGATCAGCATTTATCCCCTCAAGCAGCAGGGATGAAGTTAGTTGGAATAAGGCTGAAATTTGATTACAACTATTACAGAGAGAGAGAAAAAATAAAAAGCTAGCCAAGTCAACAGCATGAGTCCTGGCCCTGTGTTCCATGGTGCTGTGTCTGTATTAACATGTATTGAGGTTTATACATGAAGCACAATTCAAAAATGCAATGATGCCATTACATTCAAGGCCGTAGGTCTTAGCGAGTCTGACAAGTTTACATTGGGGTGACCACTGGAGACCTCCGGGAATTGTCGGTAAAAGCGCCCACTCTTAAGGTAAATGGCAAAGCAGTTTGTGTGAAGAGGATGTTCACCCACAAGGTGGCCTGTATCCACTCAGATCAAAACCACATCTAAAAATAAAACTTGTTGAATGTAAAACTTTGCTCGACATTTGGCACTTTAAGCAGCAGATGCCATGACATCATCGCATTGCTGAGTTCGGATGTGTGTGCAAATCTCGGGACACATTTCTCGAGCTCTTTTACAGCTCCGCTCCTATTCACCCACTGACAGGAAGACTTCAGGGTTAGTGACTCACTGCTGATCTCACCTGCAGCTCTAAATACGTGTGTGGAGTTAACTGATCCCAGCTGAGGCAGAGGCTGAGGATGCTACAATTGGCCACAGTCCACTGATTAGAAAAGGGGGGGAAAAAAAAAGTCAACCTGGTTTCCACTCCTCTTTCTCGTAACCTGCCCTGGAAAGTGAATATATTACAAAAGTCCTCGCCCTCTACCCAGTTGAGAACAGGATGAGGCTCAATTCAAATGCCCCCCATAGTTGAAACCAACTAACTCAGCTCACATATAAAGAATGACCACTTAGGTAAGTACATCTCAGAAGAGTCAACACTATATATGGGGAAGATTTACACAGTTTGCGTACGTAATGCCTCCTTTAAAGAAGCCTTGTTGCTGTAGAGAGAGATGGTGTCGGCTAACTGGGTTTATATTTGCTGCTGGGGACACTGCCAAAACCTACATCTAAGCAGCAATATCTCTAAAGTGGGGGCTGCCATCAGTGAAAAATAACAGGGCTGCCTACTCTGCAGCAACAGAGGGCGAGGAGATGTTATTAGTAGACAGGAGTTATCAAAGCTTCCATATAGAATGAAAGGATTGCATTTATATAACACCTTTCACAACCGCAGGACATCCCAAAGCGGTTTATAGCCAATGAATTACTTTTTGAAGTCACTGGCTGCTGCGTTTCCCTACATTACAACTATTTGTGCTCAGCAAGGTCCCACAAACAGCAATGAAAGAAACAACTAGATCATTTGTTTTTAGTGTTGGTTGAGAGATAAATGTTGGCCAGAACACTAAAGAGAATGCCCCTGCTCTTCTTCAAATAGTGCCATGGGATCTTTTATGTCCACCTGAGATGGCACCAGAGAGGTTTAATCTCTCATCTGAAAGACGGCACCTCTGACTGCAGCACTCCCTCAGTACTGCAGTACTCCCTCAGGAGCTCTAGTCCCTGGAGTGGAGCTTGAACCCACGATCTTTTGACCCAGAGGCAAGAGTGCTAGCACCGAGCAAGTGCAGGGGCCCAGTTAAACAGAATAGTTGGACTTGCAACTTTGTTTTTTCTGATGGGGAGGTGTTTGGTTTCCACTTAGCTCAACCCACCGCAGTATAACTGAATCAGGAGCTCACTGATTTCGGTGGGGGGGGGGGGTGGAAACTGTAAAGAGAAAGAGAAACATCGTAGACACTGACCCATGATTTCCTGGTACAGGGTCTTGTCACAACCTTGCGTGACCCTCAAGTGTGACATTGCCTGGAACTGTGGCCCACCCAGCTTTTGATAAGTGATATATATCTATCAAAACTGAATGCACGCACAGTGTAGCAGGGTGATACAGGGTCAGTATGTTAGCCATAGGCTGATAAGGGCCCCGATCCCCGAGTAAGGGTATAGCCCCTTAAGAAACCTCACCTGCAAACAATAATTGCTGCTGAAGTTTGGGGTGGAGGAGGGGGGTGGTAAACACACCTTCCCCAGTCAGATAGAGTAAAAGAGCAAAGTCAAGAAAAGGAAGGGGCTGAGGGAAAATGTACAAGGGGTTGCCGAAGGTACTGTAGTGTGACTTTGCGTTGTATGAAGAAAAATGCTTGAAGTCTGAATTGGTCAATGACTATTGTTTGTCATACGAAGGGAGCTACGAGATAGTAGGACTCTGACTTGTGTCGTCAGAAGTGGGATCTGTGTCTCTAGTTGGAGAAAGAAACAAACTCCAATGGAGGAAATCGTTAGAGAACTGATGGAGGGACCAATAAGAGCCAGTCTAATGCTGCGGAAAATGACCGCAGAGGATGATGATGTGGGGGCATACCTCTTGGCCTTTGAGAGGTGTGCTGAGTGGGAGAAACGGCCACCAGACCAATGGGCTGGCATTGTGGCCCCGTTCTTGGTGGGCGATGCACAGAAGGCTGATTTTGGCCTGCAGCCACAGGCAGCGGCCAACTACCATCAGTTGAAAGCACAGATCACTGCCAGGGCTGGTGTCACCTTAATTGTGTGGGCTCAGAGATTTAATGCCTGGACCTTCCAGGAGGGCAAGGCACCCCGCTCTCAAATGTTTGACTTGTTCCACATGGCCAGGCAGCGGCTTCAACCGGACAGCAACTTCCCTGCAAGGATTGTGGAGTTGCTGGTAACAGACCACTATTTACGAGCCTTTCCACCCCAGGTCAGGAAGTGGGTAGGCCAAGGAAACCCGGTCAATGTCCAAGAGATGACCGCCCTGGTGGATTGACAATTTGGTCAGTTCGCCAACGTTCTTCAGGCCATGTAACCCTGGACAACCCCCGAGTCCAAAGAAAGAGGACTGAATTTCGGGTGGATAAAAAGCTAATGGGGCGAAGGGACGGTCCCTGGAACTATAAATCCTGGGGTAAACAGGAAACCAGGGAAATGGTACCTGTGTTACGAGTGGGGCCATGTAGCGGCATACTGCCCAAGCCAGGAGGAACTCATGCAATGCAGCCTCGGGGAATCCAGGGATGCCGGCAGGGATTATCCCAGTCGGGTAGTGTAGCTTTTGATCCACGTGGAAACCGCTCACCCTTTCCTAGAAACCATAAAGTTTAATGGAAAGGAGGTGATGGCCCTTACTGATTCCAGGAGTTCAGTTACCCTGGTATCCTCAACTCTAGTATGGCCTTCAGAGTTAGACTACATGAACAAAACGGGAATAAAATGGGTAAATGGGGACGTATTCTATTACCTCACCGTCTGGGTCAAGGTAGAAGTGAAGGGAGGTGCCTGGGAAATAATAGCTGGGGTGGCACCAAAGCTTCCTCAGCCTGTAATACCAGGGAGGGATTTCCCTCCAGGAAGGGAGGGGTTCCAGGCAGCCTACAAGAAAGGGGGCAGGTTGAGAGCTTCTCCCAAGTTTTTCCCTTATCAGATCCGGAGTTGTATCAGGGATCTGAAATAAATCAAAATCAAAAAGGGAGCACGGGCAGGAGAAAGCAAGAGGAAGTAGGGAGGAAGTGCCCAGAGTTTAGTAGGGGACTAAGACCCTATTCCCTCTGCTTTTCCACCCCCAGTGATGGAACCAGGCCCCGATACAAGTGGAAAGAGGGCAGCTCCTCTGGGCTACTTCCCAGGAGAGAACGGGCTAAATTTTGAGGGACTGGATATGGGTACTTCAGACTTTCAACGGGAGAAGATAAATGACCATTTTCCAAAATATAAAACAAGAGGTAGTAATGATAATAGGCACCTCATTGAGGGCAAAACAATAGGTCCTAAGCCATATTATATAGTAAAGAATGACCTATACAGAGTGACTCAGGGGCATCGGGGAAAGTGGAACAATTGCTGCTGCCATGGACACATAGGCAAACACTCCTTGACTTGGCTCACAAGCATCTGTTCGGAGGTAATCTGGGGATGGAGAAGACTCTGGAGCGGCTGGTGAGGCGGTTCTTCTGGCCAGGCGTGTATGAGGAAGTAAGCCGGTTCTGTTCCTCCTGTCCAGAATGCCAGCTGTGTGGACCCAGGCCTCACTATCACGCTCCATTAGTCCCTCTCCCAATAATTGAGGTACCTTTTGAAAGGACAGTGATGGACATAGTGGGACCACTGGAGCATTCTGCCCAAGGACACCAATATATTTTGGTAGTCATTGATTATGCCACTCGCAGTCCCGAGGCAATTCCACTAAGAACTACAACCTCTAAAAACATAGCAAGTGAATTACTGAAGATGTTCTCCAGGGTAGGGATCCCAAAGGAGATCTTAATGAATCAGGGACGCCCTTTGTGTCCAAACTGACAAAAGTACCCTGGTCCACATCGAAAGTCTAAGGTCCTCAGTGTATCATCCTCAAGCCGATGGCCTTGTGGAGGGGTTCAATAGAACCCTCAAGAATATGCTTAAAAAAAGGTTGTGGATAAAGATGGGTAAAATTGGGATACCTTACTGCCATTTCTCATGTTTGCAGTGAGGGAGGTGCCTCAGTCCTCTAGAGGGTTTTCCTCATTTGAGCTGCTGTCGAGCAGCAGCCTCGGGCAATCCTGGACATAGCTAAAGAGGAATGGGAGGCACCAAACAGTTCCCCCAAAAATATTATTGAACACAGTGAAGATGAGAGCGCGGATCGAGGCGGTTACTCCCATAGTGAGGGCTCATTTAGAGAAGGTGCAGGGCAACCAGAGAGCCCAGTACAATAGAAGCTGCGGTCAGGAGGTTCCAACCAGGCAACGTTGAGGCCTCATATCCAGAATGCAGCTGCATGCCTGGATAATGTCATTATTTATAGGACAGACTGGTGTTCACGTTTACATGGAGTAGAGGCTGTATTAGACAGCCTAAAGAATATATGGGCTCATGGCAAACCCAGCAAAGTGCTACATGGGGTTGTTAGAAGCCAAATACTTAGTGTATACTGTAGGGGGCAGGGTTGTGAAGCCTCAGATCAATAAAGTGGAACCTATCAAAGCCTGGACCCAACTGAGGAGTAAGAAACAAATGAGGGTCTCTTGGGTATTGTAGGTTACTACCAGCACTTTATTCCTGACTTTGCTCCTCGAGTCACCCCCCACTTACCGACCTGACCTAGTTAGGTGGGACCCCGAGACAGAAGCTGCTTTCAGGGACCTGATCCAAACGCTGTGTAATAATCCTGTGCTCACGGTCCCAGACTTTAGTCAAAAATTTGTCTTGTAAACCGATGCCTCCGTGTTAGGTTTGGGAGCTGTACACTCTCAAAAAAGTGCAGGGAGAGGAACATCCCATGCTCTACCAGAGCAGAAAACTGCTGCCTAGTGAATAGCGATACACTATGGTAGAGGAGGAGTGCCTACCAATTAAATGGGCGGTAGAAACCTTAACATACTACCTGTTGGGGCACCGGTTTCTTCAATGACTGATCACACACCCCTCAAATGGATGCGATCTAACAGAGAGAAAAATGCTCGGGTTACCCAGTGGCTTTTGTCACTCCAGCCTTATTGTTTCAAGGTGGAACAGCGGGCAGGAATCCCCCACGGGATCGCCAATGCCCTCTCCCGAGCGTATTGCCTCACGGCGCAGGCTGCTAGAGCCGACGGCTCTATGCTGGGTGTGGGGTGGGGCGGGGATGGGATGTGTAGCAGGGCAATTGAGGCTGGTATGTCAGCCATAGGCTATGAGGGCCCTGATCCCCAAGTAAGGGTATGGCCCTTTAAGAAACCTCACTGCAAACAATAAAAGGTGATTGAAGTCTGAATTGGCCAAGGACGATAGTTTGTCGTACGAAGAAGGCTACGAGATGGTAGGACTCTGACAACGCACATGTGTACATGTTCAGCCTTGGAGGCATTGGGAGGCCTCATGGCTTGACATCTCATGATTTAATAACACACAGCAAGTCTACTACATGCTCCCATTACAGGACAAAAAGTAAAACAAACTCAACATGGCTACACTCCAGTCTTGCTACATTCCAGCTCAATAGTAGATCAGTAACACTGCCGCTCTCTCCTCAAGGTCCGATGAATCAGAGATGCACAGACACATCGCTGGAAGTCAGCCATAGACTCAGCTTTTTAAATACAAAACAACTCCACATTGAGCACTCTCTCCAATCTTGATCAAAATGTGCAACTTATAATCTTTGTGAACAGTGAAACCTGAATCCTTTAGGAAACAGAAAGGCCCATTTATTAGGTTTCTTTGACCAGCGAAGTCTGGCCCACAGATATCACGATGTCAACACGCAATATTAGAGCAAATAGACCAAACCAGAGAAGCAGTTTCATGCCAGGTATTTGATCAATGTAAGGGCTTGCACAACACCAGGTTATAGTCCAACAGTTTTATTTTAAATCACAAGCTTTCGGAGCTTACCTCCTTCGTCAGGTGAGTGAAGGGTTCTAAAAACGCATAGCATATATAGTCAGAGAACAATGCCTGGTGATTACAGATAATCTTTCCAACTGCCCCCTATCACACCTCGGCTGGAAGACGATCACAGCAATCAAAGGTGTCGTTGGTGTTCAGACAGGTTAGCCATGGAAAACATTACATCCCAGTATACTGAATACACCATGGGTCAGATCACAAAGACAGAGAGAGAGAGAGAGAGAGAGAGAGAGAGAGAGACCCAAAAGGCAGAGAGAGAGACCGACAGACAGACACTGTCCAGTTGTATTAAAAACAGATAACTTTTTTTTTCGCTGGTGGGGTTACATGTAGCATGACATGAACCCAAGATCCCGGTTGAGGCCATTCTCATGGGTGCTGAATGTCCTTGACTGCTGAAGTGTTCAGCAGTCAAGGACATTCAGCCTCCGATCTTCAGGTAAGCGTTCTCCAAGGTGGCCTTCGAGACACACGACAACGCAAAATCGTCGAGCAGAAATTGATAGCCAAGTTCCGCACCCATGAGGACGGCCTCAACCGGGATCTTGGGTTCATGTCACGCTACATGTAACCCCACCAGCGAAAAAAAAGTTATCTGTTTTTAATACAACTGGACATTCTCTCTCTCTGCCTTTTGGGTCTCTTTCTCGCTCTCTGTCTTTGTGATCTGACCCATTGTGTATTCAGTATACTGGGATGTAATGTTTTCCATGGCTAACCTGTCTGAACACCAACGACACCTTTGATTGCTGTGATCGTTTCCCAGCCGAGGTGTGATAGGGGGCAGTTGGAAAGATTATCTGTAATCACCAGGCATTGTTCTCTGACTATATATGCTATGCGTTTTTAGAACCCTTCACTCACCTGACGAAGGAGGTAAGCTCCGAAAGCTTGTGATTTAAAATAAAACTGTTGGATTATAACCTGGTGTTGTGCAAGTCCTTACATTTGTCCGCCCCAGTCCATCACCGGCATCTCCACATCACAGGTATTTGATCCTCATCAAAACCATCCAACTGACACGAGAAGGGCGTGAAGTCAGGAGGTGAGAGACCAGAGTGCTACCAGCCTGCACATTGTGCCAACAGGTACATTAGGAGACCAGAAACAAAATGAAAAATGTCACCTCTTGGGGAGGACTGGGGCATGTGAGCCCAGAGCGATGGAGTGAAAGGCTCACCTATCTGTTAGGACCCCAAAAGTAATGTGTTTGGGCAGACTTGATCCAGTTTCTAGTGCGCACAGCCCAAAGCTGCCCCTAACTTGACAACCTCATTCAGAGGCCACAGCAGGGCTGGTGTGGAAAGTGGAAAAAATTCACACTGGTGCAGTCAGGGGCACTCATCAGATGTTGAGATTGAGGTTGGGGCTGGGGCACATTACTGGTAGAGTATTAAATGAGTTTTACTCTGCATCTTACACTAGTTATGTGTGACCTGGGAGTGAGAGCTGTTGACATTGGGTGCTTGAAATGGGAAAGTGTTCAGTGCCCAGTACTCACAACCCTTGATCAGCACAAAGATATGTGGAAAGATGTTCTCCCCCCTCCACCCCTCCCCCTCCCCCTATCTCCTACCTGACCTGCTTTTGTGTCATGACCCAACACAAACTGTGATGTGTTGCACAGCTCAACAATAGAGCCAGGTATGGGCAGGGCAATTAGTGGTCTGTATTAGATCAAGGCAGGGACAGAAATCAACAGACTTGGAGACGGACAGCGGTAAGATGGCGAGGAAGAATTGATCTGCTGCAGGAAATGGTGGAGCTTTACAAGGAGCACCTCGCGGTGGGAGGTCTGCTGACCTCAGCCAGGGCACCAATGGGGATTTAACAACAAACCTCGTGCCCCTGGACAAATATCAGGTTCGGCCTTGATACACCGCCCACGACTGAACAGCCCGGCGATTCTGGTTGTTTAGACTCACGCAAAGAATGGGCTACTTGGCTGAAGTACCAGAAGGTGAGCCTAACCTGTTGAACATAACTCAGCATCTTTAGAAGAGGAGGGGACAGAGAAAATAGGACCAAATTTAAATGTTTTGCAACTTAATGTTTTGCCAAGTTACTGGCAAGTCAGAGGCTGGGAACACAGTACTCACTCGCAAAGGATTGTGCCGTCCTTCAGGCCTTTTTGAAAGTTGTCCCCAATCTTCTTCCCAGTGATCTCCTCGATCCAGACTCGCAGCTCGTCCTCCTTCTGACTATCATATTTCTGAGCAATCTGCAGGAAAACAGAAAGCAGATCAGATTGTTGTCTGGTGGGGGGAGGAAGGATGGGGAGGGGAATTTGTTAGTCATGAAATTATGCATTTATTCTTATACACGTACTTACTGAACTTCACGGTGAACAGCGCAGAGGAAATTTTCCCCTCAGAGTCCACCTTTGCATAAAACACTTACCAAAGTGAACACAAAAAACTCATGGCACCCAGGAGGGGCCCTGAATCACCAGTTAAAAAAAATAGCTCAGTGAGTATATTTATGGCACTAAGGTGCCTGGATTGAGACATTCCTAAATCCACCACAGTTTAATATACACCTCCAGCAACAGGACCATGCAAGGCAAGTGCAGGGACTGAGGGACCCTAGCTGGGCATTTTAGGCCTAATGGCCTTTTATTCTCTTCATGCATATTAAATAAAAAGGGCCAATAAGGGACCATTCTGTCCCCTCCCCCATCCAGACCTGTAGTGGTGTACAAAACACTACACTGTAAACCTGGAGCAGTGTACACTGTACATAAACTTGAGCTCATCCAAAACTCTGCTGCCCGTATCCTAACTCGCATCAAGTCCCGCATCAGCCCTGTGCTCTCTGACCTACATTGACTCCCGGTCCGGGAACACCTCAATTTTAAAATTCTCATCGTTGTTTTCTAATCCTTCCATGGCCTCGCCCCTCCCTATCTCTGTAACCTCCTCCAGCACAACAACTCTCCAGGATCTCTGCGCTCCTCCAATTCTGGCCTCTTGCACATCCCCAATTTTAATCGCTCCAGCATTGGCGGCTGTGCCTTCAACTGCCTGAGCCCTAAGCTCTGGAATTCCTTCCCTAAACCTCTCAGCCTCTCTCTCCTACTTTAAGACGTTCCATAAAACCTACCTCTTTGACCAAGCTTTTGGTCACCTGTCCTAATATCTCCTCATGTGGGTCAGTGTCAAATTTTGTTTGATAATGCTCCTGTGAAGCACCTTGGGATGTATTATTACGTTAAAAGTGCCATATAAATGCAAGTTGTTGTTGTACAAAACACTCACTGGAGACATGGCTGCCATTGCACCAGACTTTCTTCAACCTCCCTGACATTATACAAGTTCTGTACATTTTTGAAATGAATATTCAGCTTGTACATCATTACAACTTCAGGTCTGCTGTGGATTCTTCTCTTCATCCATATGGAGTAAACGAGCCCATATATCTCAAAACAAAAATTAATGAATTGTCTCATTGGTTAATATGCTGAATGGAAGTTGCTTTCCCAGAAACTAAACACTCAATGTCTGGTGCCCAGTTTAAAAAAAAACTTGAGAATACACATTGCTTTTAAAAAGCCAGCATTAAGAGTAACTATTTTTATGAATTTTTTTTGGTGGAACTTGTCAAGAAAAATAAATCCTGAAGTATGACAGCATCTATGAACTCAGAATACATGTGACTTCATTCGTTAACCACACAGCTTGGATTCTGCAAGTTTGCAATCTTAGTCAGTCAGTTAGAAAGAAGATGATTATTATTTAGGTGTTGAGGAGATTCAGGCAGTACCCAATAACTCCTTCCCCTCAACACTGAATTTAACGAACCTTGAGGTAGTTAATGGTTCCCACCCATCATTACCTGGCAAATAATTCGCACACACGGTTTGGATGAAGGTGGTCCTCTCAGAATTGTAATCCTCCAGTCTCCTGATTACAGCTTTTAGCATCCACCTGAACAGGCAAACATGACCTCAGCTTAATGCCTCATCTGCAATAGGCACCTTGGACAGTGCAGCACTCCCTCAGTGCTGCACTGAAGTGTCTGTCTGGATTATGTGCTCAAATCCTGGAGTGGGGCTTGAATTTGCAACCTTCCAGCTCAGAGCCAGATGTGCCACCAACGAAGACAAGCTGAAACATTCTTAACATTATAAAAATCGCCAATGCAGTTACAAAGCATTACATTAAACATCTAAAATTTATCAATAAGGAAAGCATCAGAATGATTTCTTCATCCCCTTCCCCCAAGGTACAGTGAAGTAGTGCACTGCCTACTGTGGAACTGAGCCGTGTGGACCAGGAGGGCCCCAGGTTTAGTCCCCAATCTGTGCTGAGTTGGCAGATATCGGCTGGGGCAGCATTGGGCTACTACAATTGGCTTCAGGGTACGTGGAGAGGCTGCTTGTGTGACATAAGGGGGGTTAGCAGGTGCCCAGGGAGCCTGCGTTGCAGCATGAGCAAGCATCTTCGGAGGGAGGGAGGGTGGGTGGGGCTGCATTAAATAAATTAAAAAGGCAGTCCAATCTTCAACCCTCACGTATCAGAGTGTCAGTGGGTAAATACAGTGCAAAATCGACCAATTTAATCACTTTCTTTCCCCTTTCTACAATCGTAGAATGGAGAGAGCTGCATTTTTGAGCTTAGCTTCAGGAGGCTTGTTGGCCATTGGTAGGTTGGACCTGAAACCAACTTTTCAGGAACAGAAAGATAATCTCAATATAATTCAAAATACAAAGTTCCTTTTTTCAGAACAACTTCCGTTTAAATTATGCAAAGACAATGACTGGAGTTGCTGAGTGGTTGGGAAGGTTACCAGCATCTATTGCACAGAAAATCCATTCTCCCAAAAAAAAAAATCACAAATTCCCTGATGGCTTAATGTGGGATTGTCCAAACTGTCACCCATTGACTAAAGGGAACCCTCCGTCCCGAGCCCCAGCATCTCAATCCTATTTGTACAACTTGAGATACATGCAAAGTAATGGAACATGGATTTAAACTGGATACGAGGTCCACCCCATCCCAAGGCTCCACGCTATTCATGTAGGTGAACAGTCCTGGCCTGGTGGATGAATTTGCAGCCCAGTGTGGTACTAAACTCGACCAGGAATGTACCAGGTTTGATCTTGGTTTGTGCAGGTACAGTGTTACAATTGTTAAAATTCAGAATGGCTGACAAAAGAGCATTCATTAATCTTCAATAAGAGACTTGTTACTGAAAATGATATGGATCGTTTTCCACTTTAACATGAATTGTTCTGGAAGCATTAAATATGGTGTGGCATTAACTGACGTGCCCTTGCTGCATTAAATTAATTCTCGGTCTGTCGCTGTCTCTCTCTCTCTCTCTCTCTCTCTCACAATTGGTCAGCCAAGAGAGATCAACAGATATTGAGGTTGGTACACCAGCCTGCTCCACTGAAAGGCACAAACTGGGAAACCATCCGAGTGCTCTCCTTGGACAATTAGATAGAGATCAGCGCTCCCGCTTTTGCAGTGCTCCCAATTTTATCCATAAAAATTAATAACCTCCACGCCCGATTCTGCAGTCAGCACTCCCATCGAGTGAGGCTCAATGCCTGGAGCAGGATCATGGAGGATTTACTTAAGTTTTGATGTTGCAAACAGTGACAGTTCATTTGCAGCAGTGATTCTTCCCCCAATAGCTGGGGATGATTTGTAGAGGCCAGCTTCTAGCAAACAGCTTTTCTGGCCTGTATTGTGTGGGTGTGAACACTGCAGCCCCTCAGTCAAAAAGATACCCCTCCCACCGTCAAATCACTTTGTATTGCCACGACCTCCACCACTTAAAATGAGGTGCAGGTGCACAGGAACACCATCACCGCCAAGGTCCCCTCCAAGTCTCAACATTTCTTCTTTGACATATAGCGCCGTTCCTTCATGTTGTTGGGACAAAATCCTAGAACTCCCTAACTAACAGAACTAACACAGATTGCAGCGATTCAAGAAGGTGGCTCACCACCACTTTCTCACGGGCAACTAAGGATGAGCAGTATGCGTTGGCATTGCTAGCGACGTCTGTATCCAGAGAATGAATAAAAAAAACACTCTGGTGGGGGGGGGTGGGGTTGGTGGCGGAGTGGTGATATTGCTGTGAGATAGAGGCGAAAAGGAAGTGGTACAAATCATATCCCCTATACACATCGAGGACATGAAATCCCAATGTTTTTTTTCCTGGCTCCATTTATCCTGGCTATTTGAGTTATTGTATTAGGAGGTCAAGATCAGAGCCTAAGTCACATGACGTGACGCCCAGTCTCTGGGTCTCTGCCAGTCATAAAACCACTGTCTGCGAACAGTGGTCCAAGTAAACAAACGCAAACTGCCTCGGGTCACACGTGAAGAATAGCCACTTGTGCGAGGGGCCGGGGCCGGAGCGACCCGTGCCCCAAGCATGAGCCAGTGTCTGCAGGAGAAAGCCGGGGGAAGTAAAAAGCACGGAATGGGAGTGCGGCAAATCCATCTGCTGCACTCAGGAGAGATTTAAGCAAAAGTAAACATGGCAGCAGTTTAAAGCCAATGCAGCAAAAGAAGGAATTAACAGAATTAAGAGAACAGGTGCACACATGACTAAACCAGCAATTCTCCCACTCCCAACTAGACTCTTCACAATACAGCCAGTATGGAGTTTCCACTCACTAAGAATATGTGTGTATATTTTGCAGGAGAGATAAAGCATTGCAGTTTTTTTTAAATTGAGAAAGGCCAAGAGCCATGCTGCAGGATATGAGGAAATTGGTTGCAATTGCTTGGCCCACATTCCTAGTCACTAAAAAGATCCTTAGTGCTGTCCTTGTGTTCTACTAAAAATAAATTCAACCAAAATTCTGATTGAAAACCCAGCTTCAGTTCCACCCACAAGGATCACACAAATCAGCTTATTTGTTAGTCCTGCTCCAGCATGTAGTGCAATCATTGTCAGTTGAGAGAAGAGACAGACAGAGAATTCATTTAATATGGCAAGTTTTCGGGCAGTGATTTTTTTTTGTTGTTGCAGGAGTTACTAATTTTTCAAAATCGTAAAAAAAAAACTTTAAGATGACTTATTTTTAAAACCAAGAAGTACAGGTGAAGGGTGGGACAGCATCAACGTTAAAGAGTGGGAGAGACAATGAGGGTAAATTGGGAAGACCAAGGGAGGTGAGGAGTCTCACAGTTTTGAGATCCTAAGAAAGAATGAATTAAGAATAGGAGTGTGACGAGTTTTAACTTCAACTTCAGTGAGGGGAGGAAGTGGGTGTAGAGCAGGGTATTTGGAACTTAGGGACAACAGAATAAAGTTCAGAGGAGGAATGACCATAAAAGAGACAAGAAAGGTTGTTAGAGGGAGCAGAGTTTGGATGTTACAGAGGTGTGTGTGTGTGTGTGTGTGTGTGTGAGATTACCATCCCCCTCCTGAACAGACACCTCCCCCAGATGTCCCTTCCTTTAGAAATCATTGCCCAATTCCCACACATTCAGCAACAAGTCATTTTCCCTAAACATCATTGGTTGGATAATGAGAGCAGAGATTAAAAGCTGCAAAAGCCATTCCGTCTTTGTGGCTGATTAGCACTGACCTAGAAGGAAAATTGAACCTCCCTCAAAACTGCTCGGTTGGGGAATAGTTGGAAACAAAATATTTCCCTCCTTTACAGGGAATAAACAAATTATTGTAGCTTTTGCAAAACGAAGAATTTACTTGACTTTGTCCAGGTTGTGGGTGAGTGCGCGAGTTGAACTAGTCAAGAGAGCCTGAAGTTATTCTCTATTGGACATGGAAGGTCTATTAAGTGAGGTGCTCCTCCATGTTTTACTCCTAAATAGCCAGGAGATACCACATCAGTGTGGACAGCACCACTCAGTCCCTGCAGCCTCCTGTTTTCTCATCATATCCTAAGATATGGTTCACATTCTAATCAACAACAACTTACAATTATATAACACCTTTAACGTAGTAAAATGTCCCTAGGCGCGTCACAGGACCTTTAGCAAACAAAATTTGACACTGAGGCATGTAATCACAGAATGATACAGCACAGAAGCAGGCTATTCGGCCCATCGTGCCTATGCCAGCTCTTTGAAAGATCAATCAAATTAGTCCCACTCCTCCGCTCTTCCTCCATAGCCCTGCAAATCTTTCCTTTTCAAGTATTTATCAGATTCCTTTTTGAAAGTTATTATTAAATCTGCTTCCACCACCCTTTCAGGCAGTGCATTCCAGGTCATAACAACTCGCTGCGTAAAAAACTTTTTCTCATGTCACCTCTGGTTCTTTTGCCAATTACCTTAAATCGGTGTCCTCTGGTTACCAACCCGTCTGCCACTGGAAACAGTTTCTCCTTACTTACTCTATCAAAACCCTTCATGATTTTGAACACCTCTATCAAATCTCCCCAAAACCATCTCTACTCTAAGGAGAACAACTCCAGTTTCTCTAGTCTCTCCCTGTTACCATTCTAGTAAATCTCCTCTGTACTCTCTCCAAGGCCTTGACATCTGTCCTAAAGTGTGGTGCCCAGAATTGGCCACAATACTCCAGCTGGGGCCTAACCAGTGTTTTATAAAGGTTTAGCATAACTTCCTTGTTTTTGTACTCTACACCTCTATTTATAAAAAGGCATATAGGACCTGTGGCTTTATCAGCCTTCTCAACTTGTCCTGCCACCTTCAAAGACTCGCACACCCTTGAAAATTGTACCATTTAGTTTATATTGCCTCTCCTCAGTCTTCATAGCAAAATGTATCACTTCACCCTTCTCCGCGTTAAATTTCATCTGCCATGTGTCTGCCCATTTCACCAGTCTGTCTATGTCCTCATGAAGTCTGTTACTAACTTCCTCTGTTGACAACATTCGAGTTTTGTGTCATCTGCAAACTTTGAAATTATGCCCTGTATACCCAAGTCCAGGTCATTAATATATATCAAAGAGAGCAGTGGTCCCAACTCCTACCTCGGGGGGACACCACTGCAAACGTCCCTCCAGTCTGAAAAACAACCGTTCACCACTGATCTGTCCCTTAGCCAATTTCATAGCCACGTAGCCATTGCCCCTTTAATCCCATGAGCTTCAATTCTGCTAACAAGTCTATTATGTGATACTTCGTCAAACGCCTTTTGAAAGTCAATATACACATCAAGCGCACTACGCTCATCAACCCTCTCAGTTACTTCATCCAGGAGCACAATCAAGTTAGTCAAATACAATTTGCTTTTAACAAATCCATATTTTCATTTACTAACCCATATTTTTCCATACTTTCCCTACCGCTGACGTTAGACTGAATGGCCTGTAGTTGCCGAGTTTATCCCTCTCCACTTTTTTGAACAAGTGTAACATTTGTAATCCTCCAGTCCTCTGGCACCACTCCCATATCTAAGGAGGATTGGAAGATTGTGGCCAGAGCCTCCGCAATTTCCACCCTTACTTTCCTCAGCAACCTAGGATACATCCCACCCAGAGCGGGTGACTTTTCTACTTTGAGCGCTGCCAACCTTTTAAGTACCTCCTCTTTATCTATTTTTATCCTATCCACTTTCTCTACTGCCACCTCCTTTACTGTGACATTAGCAACACCCTCTTCTTTAGGCGAAGACCGACGCAAAGTACTTATTTAGTACCTCGGCCAAACCCTCTGGCTCCACAAGAATAAGGAGATATTAGGACAGGTGACCAAAAGCTTGGTCAAAAGAGGTAGGTTTTAAGGAGCGCCTTAAGAGGAGGAGCGAGAGGTAGAGAGGTTTAGGGAGGGAATTCTAGAGCTTAGGGCCGAAGCAGCTAAAGGCACCACCGCAAATGGTGGAGCGACGAAAATCGGGGATGCGCAAGAGGCCAGGTCAGAAGGATGAACCCTATGGGATTCCAGACCTTTGAACCCAAGTCTGGCACTGATCCCTGGCTTTTGGGGTGGAAGGGAACCCACAGCATTTTATATTTTTGGACGTTGATCTCTGTCTAGGGTTCGCTCATTCCACCAGTTAAATAAACTCAAGTGATGTCACTCCACTACCAAACAATGCTTTCATTTCCTCAGTGGAGGGAAGACAGCTTTTCAGAGACTCAAGAAAAAGCCAAGACAATAATTTAGAACTACAGGGTGCCCATCAAACTGGTAACCAACCACATCCTTCAACCTCTTGTATTAGTGAAATAAATAATATAAAACCTTACAAACACTCATTCTAACTGGGGTTACTGAGTAGTGATCAGGAGTGCGAACTCTGACTGATTTTGCTCCTCCCCATCCCTGGGGTCCTGAGGTTAATTGTAATACCCCTACTGACAATCTAACTGGGGTCAGCTAACTCAGCAAGGACCAGGCACCTTCCTGATCTGTATGGCTCAGCTCTGTGGCCTACAGTTGGGTAGAAGATCCTTTTCTTGGCATTTAATATGGCACTTGCCAAGCAGCAGCCCCCTCCCACTTTGGAGCTGTTGCCTGGCACAGTCCCGTGAGTTAAGTTTTCTCTCTTCACCTCCACAATATCTCCCTTTAAGATGTAGATGGTGCGGCAGTAAGTTCTGAGCCACATGCTGTGACAAACAGCCCAAATGTTGAGTTTACAAAGGATTAAGCAAAGGACGTTGCACAGGGATGACAGCAGGAGACAGGTGGTGCATCTTCGTTGCCCAGTTCCTCCCCAACGCACAAATCACTTCCACATTTACTTAATCCGATGTTTGGAAAGAACACGAGTTCCTGACTGAATTATGCAATTGGGAGTTAGCTTACAATGTGTGGTGGCACACTAACCCCCTGGATCCAGTATTAGTGAGGGAAACCATGCTCACAGGACACTCCCGTCTCACCTATTTTAATAACGTTAGCCTCTGATACATAACGGACAGAGGAATTTCAGACAGACCATTCCTATACTAATAATACACCCACAATTTCACCCATACCACAGTCACTGACTTCCTGCTGTCTCACCAGATAAATGCATCATGTGCTGTAGAACTGATCTGTACAGACCTGGAAAGGCCCATCTCAGTCACTGCTCCGGGGCACTGGGGTCAAAGGGGAATTAAAAAAGCCAAAAAAGGTTCCTGCTCCTGATCTACATTCAGTGGTTCCAAAAATACTCATGTGGACAATGGGCGTGGACAGGGTCAGGCTTGGCTGAGGTTAACCCCCCCCCCCCCCCCGACTAGTCAAATATCCTGCTGACTCTTATTGTCTGGGCTTACGTGCCCAGTGGCCACTTGGATGGCAACTAATGCCCATGTAACTGCACCCATGGAGGGGTGGCGGGAAATGGGGTGAATAGATGAAAGGAAATTTAAAAATAAGTTAACCCCCTTCACAAAACTCTAAATCCAATAACACAAAGCCACATGCTGTGACATGGTGGTACTGGGCAGGAAGTGAACGGAGAGCCATGGGGCCCTAATTATAAACTCATCGAACCTGGGATCTTCCTGGTCTGAGTGCTTTTAGCAATTGAGCCATCAGGGCAATTAAAATAATTTTAACAAAGTATGTTTTGTAGGTCAGAGGGGAGACTCACCGTAGCCCAATCGCTAAGTCAACAAACTGTCTTGTGTTTAACGGAGGATGTGAGGGAGTCTGTTACAATAATTCTTTGCCTGTAATGCAACTTAATGATGTTTTGTATTTTACTAAAAGTAACAGATTTTAAAAAAATCTTACATGATCTTTTATATTATCTATTTTACTTACACACACTCATTCTAGCTGGGGTTACTGAGTAGTGATCAGGAGTGGGAACTCTGGCTGATTTTGCTCCTCTCCATCCAAACTTACGGCAAATCACACAAACCTACCCAATTTGTTTTCTCTGCTCTTGAATGAGGAATTTATTGAGTTATTACCACCTGTTTGTCGAGTCATTGCTCGTGTCCTCTGGAGCTCTCTGCCCAGTTTTCTTTGCTGAGCCACCTCCTTTCAACCGTGTCTTCAGTTACCTATCCCCAGCCTCTGTTTCTCTACCGCCACCACCCCCACCTCCCCACCGCCGCCCATCCCAGCCTCTCAATTCCCCTCCCCCTATGTTCTGATTTAGGATTTATCCAACAATGAGGAAACAATGCCAAGAACAGCGCTCTCCGAACTTCCAGGAAAAACCAGAGAACATAAGAAATAGGAACAGGGGGAGTTCATATGGCCCTTCGAGCCTGCTCCACCATTCAATAAGATCATGGCTAATCTTCGACCTCAACTCCACTTTCCTGCTCGATCCCTATATCCCTTGATTGCCCTAGAGTCCAAAAATTTATCCAGCTCAGCCTTGAATATACTCAACGACTGAGCATCCACAGCCCTCTGGGGTAGAGAATTCCTAAGATTTACAACCCTCTGAGTGAAGAAATTCTTCATCTCAGTCTTAAATGGCCGACCCTTCTCCTGAGACTATACCCCCTAGTTCTAGACCTGCCAGCCAGGGGAAACAACCCCTCAGTATCTATCCTGTCAAGCCCCCCCAGAATCTTATACGTTTCAATGAAATCACCCCTCATTCTTCTAAACTCGAGAGTATAGGCCCATTGTACTTAATCTCTCCTCGTAGGAGAACTCTCAGACCAGAGAAGAAGGTGTAATCACCACCTCCAGAGGTGTAATCACAAAGATGGATGCCGAGCCAAAGAGAGAGGTATTAGGAGAGGTGGTCAAAAGCTTGGTCAGTGGGGTGGGTTTTAAGGAGGGAGAGGCAGGAAGATTTAGGGAGGGAATTCCAAAGGTGGGACCTAGGCAGCTGATGGCACAGCCACCGATGGCGGGGCAAAAGGAGGGGGAGATGCACAAGAGGCCAGAGTCAAAGGAAGGGAGAGTTTGGAGGGAGTTGTAGGGTTGAGGAGGTTACAGAGATTGGGAGGGGCGAGGCTATAAAAACAATGATGAGAATTTTAAATTTAAGGTGTTGGGAGCCCGGGAGCCGATGTATATCAGCAAGGACAGGGATGATGGGCGAGTGGGTTTTGGTACAGGATAAGATATAGGCAACAGAGCTGTAGAGTTTACAGGGGGTGGAAGATGGGAGGCCAGTCGTAAGATCATTGGAATAGTCGAGACTGGAGCTGACAAAAGCATGGATGAGAGTTTAGGGGACAGATGGGCTGAGGTAAGGGCAGAGGCAGGTGATATTACAAAAGGTGGAAGTAGGCAGTGTGCGTGATAAGACGAGGTGGGGTCAAAAGCACCAATAGAAATAGTTGCCGGGGAATCAACAGGCCAGATGAGGAGTGTTTAGGGCCTGTAGTTCAGGCACTCCATGATTGTTTAGCCCTAAACTGCATTGTGATTGGTTGATTCACTCTCCAGCCAACTTAGGCATCAAATCAAGAGAAATGAATCCTACAGCGAGAATGATGGGATCATCTACTTATAAATACTCCGTGTCGGGAATGATCCAGGGACTTTATGTTGACCTCTGGCACTCCTGCTTCAATCAGCTCTTCTTCAGTTTCTTCCCCCCATCAAGGTCCAGACTTGTTCTGGATTACTCTCCCACTGCTACCTTGTCCAATGACCATTATAGTGAATATCAACATATCTGACCATTGCAGGCAGAGGGATGCAGCATCACAGCTGAGCCCGGTACACTGGTTTGCATTTAGAGAACTGAACTTTATTCATGGTAGTAAGTTTACTGTCCTCACAAAGTATGGGAAAAGGGAACAGTACTTCCCGCCAGCTGCATTTACTGTTCCCACGACTACAAACAAGGGTTATTTACAAGTCATTTCCAAATCCCTCCATTGGGAATAACAAATCTTGAGGGAGCCAATGGATCCCAGACAAACCTTTGGCTCATCATTAACCTCTTAATTACTGAAGGAATACAGTCCCTCAAGGTCTAGCCAGCAGGATCAGAGGCCTGGGGCAATGGATTTGTGTGTGTCTGCATGTATTAAGGGTAGGATTGCTCCAGAGTTAATTAACCTCCCAACATTCACAGTCTGGGATATCACAAGTTACTTGGACAAGATACCAGGGGCTGTCAGCTGCCGGGATCCCTGGCTCATCACAAGTCAGACCCCGGGGAACCCAGGCCCAGCACATGTCAACATCTTCAAGGGAGAAGAGAAAGAAAGAAATTATTTGCATTTATAAAGCACCTTTCACGTCCTCAGGATGTCCCAAAGTGCTTTACAGCCAATGAAGTATTTTTGAGGCGTAGTCACTGTTGTAATGTAGAAAATTAGAAGAAAAAATAGGGCCAACCATCTGGAGTTTGTCTACTGAGCCAGACAAATGAACTATTACTGCAAGATCTATTGTATCCACTTACATTTCACATTTATCAAATCATAAACTTGTACAGCACTGAAGGGTTAGCCTGGAGTTAACGCTCAGATCCTGGGACCCACAACTTTGACTACGAGGAAAAAATGCTACCAAGTGAGCCAAGCTGGCACTTATGGTTAACAGATATGCCATTCAGTGAACACTAACCGAGCACACTACTGAACAAATCACATATCAACTAACAGGTTGCACACCTGCCAAATCAAACAACTTAGTGAATAAACAGAAATAAAGTCCAGCTTGACAGTGACTCGGTCAGGAAACGCACCAAGTCCGGCTCCGGTACCTCAGACAATCAGCCACTCTTAACACATGAGCATAGAGTAGTGTGTCAGGGGGTATTCGCCTGGGGTGGGGTAACTGGATAGAAAATCAGGAGGAGGAGTTCTGGCTGATTTTGACTCTCCTCACCCAAAACACTGAATAAAAAAATATAGGTTTACATTTATATGGCACCTTTCACAACCTCAGGACGTTCCAAGCGCTTCACAGCCAATTAAGCACTTTTGAAGTGTAATCACTGTTGTAATGTAGGAAACATGGTAGATAATATGTTTTAGCGATTTTGGTTGAGAGCTAAATATTGGCCAGGACGTCGGGGAGAACTCCCCTACTCTTCTTCAAATAGTGCCATGGGATCTTTTATGTGCACCTGAGAGGGCAGACAGGGCCTTGGTTTAACGTCTCATCTGAAAGACAGCGCTTCCAACAATGCAGCACTCCCTCAGTACCACACTTAAGTGTCAGCCTGGATTATGTGCTCAAGACTCTGGAATGGGATTCGAACCTACAACCTTCTGACTCAGACGAGGGGTACCACTGAGGCAAGGCTGACAGTGATGCCAATTATAGTGCTCCTGGCTGAGATTACCTAACCAAGCCAGGCAAAGTAGGAAGATCTCTGGTTTCAGGTTTCATCCTTGCCCTGTATGGAGTTAGCTGAATGTACAGTAGTAGGGGGGGGGATGGGGGGCTACAATTGGCCTCAGTATTGTAGGAATAGGCAGGGAAGGGTGAAGAGGAGGGGAAAAAAGGGGATTTTTTAAAAAAGTGGCTCCTGCTAGAAATTATGGGTGTGTAGCCATCAGGTGAGAATGAGGTTGGACTTGGTGTGATGCCCCATTTGGTAGAATAGTGGGCCACAAGTCATTGTTTAGGCTGACCTAAAGAATGGCTACTTGGGCCCGGTACCATCAGGCAGCTGGTGACCATGGAACCATAGCCCAGTGAGAAGTCAGCACCCTGGAAAGCTGCACTCCCACGAGAGTCAGCTCCTTCAGGACAGGAGGGGAATACTCAAAATAATTCTAAAAAGAAAACTGTGCTCAGTAACAGATCCGGAGTGCGATTGGGAGCTCCAGTGCAGCATTAACTGGACCAGAGGTGGACCTGGGTCACACTCAGCAACAAACACCTGTGTTCACCACACACTGCTTAGGAAACAAGATTTTGTTGGGGTGGGCAGGGGCAGGGAGGTGATAGAAAGAGGAAAGAATTTTATGAATTGAAGGTTTTGCTTTGTTCATTAAATATACAACCTGGTGCTTCAGTTGAAAACATGAGAGCTGCATTATTGGACTAGAAGCTTTGGCCAATTTTTATTTATTTTTTTTTAAAAAGTGCAAGTCTTACAGTAAGACACAATCAGGAGACTGGAATGTTAGAAACAAAAAGACAAAGTAGGCCAAGAAAAAAATTCCTCTCTTGCAGCCACCACAAACCAACGTTTCACATCCCCTTCCAACTGGAGGATGCAGGCTCAAAACAGAAACACATGAATGTGCACGAGGAGGAGGGGGATCTCCTTCGAAAACCCCCCAAGGCCTGGTAGTGAGGCTTAATGATAAAGGTTAATTCTCTGAATTGCTGAAATCACGGTAAAGCAAGCACACGCACAAAGATTACACACAGTGACCCTTACAGAAGAACCACATGGTGATGAAGAGCCTCGTTATTGGGAATATTTTAAATGGGAAAGTCCAGCAGGGCCTATGAGGTCACACTTTTGAAGAGAGCCTTGATGTAGTATAAAACCACATGGCATCACATCTTCCAATAAAGCAATTTAAACAAAAAAGGTTATAATTCACTGTGTGACTATATGTGTTAAAATCTATGGATAGATCTGAGGTGGCAAGTACAACAGAGATCAACTGATTTGCTGAAAATGTCCTCAGTTGAACAGCAGCTGCACTTGCCATTATGACACAGAGTAAACAGATAAAAGTTCCATCTGGGAACTAATTTCTTTTGAAAATTAATGTCACATCTAGCTAGGCTTTAGCTCATGTACAAAGAGAGATCTTTTATTTACAGCCCAGAGACTCTGCACATAAAGCAGCACTCAAGATTAAAAATTAATTTAGCAATTACAAAAAAAAGTTATTGAACCAAAGCAGCTAAGGCACTTAAAAAAAAATCCCAGTTCTTTCAGGCCTAGTATTGTGCTAAAGCCTAAGCCTCTGGAAACCAGGCCCAGGCTGCTCAAGTTGGCAATTGGTCAAGGAGTGAGATTTAGGATCAAAAAGACCGAGCTAGATGGCAAAGCCATTTAAAAAATAAACACTTCATTTACAGCATAATATTTTTCTAAAATAAAATGAGGAAGAGTGAATAGATCTTCAGCCCACTTCCTTAGTTGACTATTTCCAGTTATTAGAGATATTAAACTGTAATCCTAACCAATCCTAGGTACAAGATTAAAAGAGATTTCCAGAATTTTGCGGGAAATTCACACAAATATATGGGGGAAAAAACCAGGAACTAAGCACCGACTTAAAAAAAAAGAGTAATAATGAATCTCTCTCTTCCCCTCCCCCAGACTTCCAATATTTTCTCTTTCTTTCCTGGAGGCGCCACCTCTCACTTGGATGCAGATTTGACTAGCAATGGCCCCCCCTCTGGTACACCACCCAAGTGGCAATTGTGAACATCAACAGGGTATTCAACTGTGAGGAGCATCATAGTGGAGGCTGCTCCTGTGCTTATTTTCCACCAGGGTCACTGGATAACGATCCGAAGCAGGAACTCTTCTGATTTTCCTTAATGCAGAGTTACCGAGGCCAAAGTAACTTCCTTACTGCCAACCTACTTGAGATCAGCTAACTCAGCACAAGTCAGGAACCTGAACTACTTCAGTCACTTCCCTGAGAACATTTGTAGGGTAATTAATCTGACGGAAACCAGGAGATGGTCCTTGGTTTGAAAGTGCCATTTAAACAGGACTACACTAAATGAACAACAATGTTAAATACTGCACAAGGACACGACTGGAAGAGCAGGAACTTGATTAACACTTACAACCACAAACAGGAACTAATGTCCAAGCATTTACAGACCCACCGAGTCCCTACATTGTTGGAATCACTGGCCTTTGTTCAAAGTGCACTGTCAGGTGACCCTGCAAAGCAAACACCTGGACCCCTACCACAGGCACCACATTGATCCTGGGAAGGGAGTTTCACTGGATACAAGTGCAGCAATGGTAAAGAGCTGCTGCAGGCTGCACTCCCATCATGTCTGGCATCTCGGTGTTTCACCATTGCTGGCTCATACGGGCTCTCCATGGACACCGAGAAAGGTTTTGTAGCCAGAGTTTGAGACTGCATGTTGCTGCTTATCTCTGAATTCCCCACCACAATAGGGTGGATTTGGAAGACAGGCTTGTTGGTATCCTAATGCAGAGGCACTTCCGCAATATAAATGGGGCATTAAAGTCACACTGCCTGCACTCGTTCTCTAGATTGATCACAAACCCCCATTTCCTCGTAACCAGCTACAACTTATTTCCTTTCTCAGACAGAACGAGACCAGGGTTTAAAAGGTTAAATTATGAGGACAGGTTGCATAAACTTGGTTTGTATTCCTTTGAGTTTAGAAGGTTGAGTGGTGATCTAATGGAGGTATTTAAAATGATAAAAGGATTCAATAGAGTAGATACGGAGAATTTATTTCCTCTGGTGGGGGAATTCAGAACAAGTGGGCACAATCTTAAAATTAAAAATAGGACATTTAGAAGGGAAATCAGGAACACTTTTTCACAAAGGGTAGTGAAAATGTGGAATTCTTTCCTCCAAAAGGCTGTGGATTTTGGATCAATGGAAATTTTCAAACCTGTGATTGATAGATTTTTATTAGCTAAGGGCATCGAGGGATATGGACCAAAGGCAAGTAAATGGAGTTGAGGTACAGATCAGCCATGATTTAATTGAATGGCGGAACTGCTTCGAGAGGCTGAATGGCCTACTCTTGATCCTATCATTCTCTCCACTAAATGACAGTCTCTACTACCAACCGACCGATTAATCTTGATTTAACACTGCGCTTGCCTTGGAGCAGGTTTCTGGTGGTATTCCCAACAGCCACAGTGCCAATAGGTGACCGAGGTTGTGCTTTGGCCTCAAGGCTCAGGGGGTTATCCTGAAGCGTGGTTTTCACCAGGGCCCCAGACCAGGGGAAGGGGAGGGGAGGAAAGAGGAGTTGTATCCCCAACAGCCAAACAGACACCGCTTCAGGAGGGAGCGCCCGTCTCCAACCATCATCTGTGGCCATTGCTGGTGTGAGTCACTTATTCCGTCTGTGCAGGGTGGTGATGTAGCTTTGCACTCACTGGCCAGTGTGGACTTGCTTTGTCCATCAGGGAAAAGTAGCAGCCTAGAAACACAAAAGGAGTGAATTGCAGCTTTAAAAAGGGACAGTTTTTGGCGATTGCTGTGGAATTCGTCTCACCATATAAATTGGGAGCGGATTTCCCGGGCGCAGCACTGAACATTCATTCTCTGGGAATCACTCAGAGGCCTGCCGTGCACCCTGACCCGTTGGCCAACCACCCCGATCCACCACCGGGCACCCTCAAAGGCGCCTGTTTCTGCTCAGTTTGAACACGCAGCCCAGATATTATTGGCTGTGTTTCCCGCTCAATTTTCAAGCCACATGAGTCTGTGACCCTTGTCCACCTTAAATGCACAGCTGCCCATAGTGTTTGCAAGTGTGATAACCAGGGATCTTTGCAAACTCCCTGCTCATTAAAAAGGTGGTCTTTGCTGGTTCTATCTCTGACCTTCTCTCTGAGCTAGTGACCCAACACCAACTCATCACCCAGCCTTAGGCCCAAATCTGCAGACTAACTTAATCCAATTTTTTTTTTTTAAAAAGAGATTTCTTTCCAGGCTTTCCATTTTCAGATTGCTGCATTTCAGATTAGGTTATAATTCCTTCACCTTAAGGAGACACCGAATTAATATTAAGCCACATGAAAATCATGGATAAATAATCTCTAGCAACCACCAAAATAGGGACAGAGAATAAAAAACCCCAGTGACTCAGCTACCAAAGTTCAGAAAAGCTAACACGTCAAAAAGCAAAGTGCAATTAAAATCAATAAAGTTTGGTGGCAGTAAAAATATATCTTGGTACGAATTCAGATCTGCTGCAGGCAGCGACTCGAGTTGAATCTCTCCCTTAAGCATTATCTGGTCGCTTGCTTTTACACTGCTGTCTCCCACTGCCCTGTATCTAAGTGGGGGTCGGGAGTCTAACAGTGACATGCCTTAGCGATGTGGAGAATCTCCGCTTTAATCTCTCCGAGGGCGGACAGAGTCAACACTGGGCAAAGCATCGTTAGGTTCAGTCCGTAAACTGCTTTGTCCCACGGTAGACAAAACATACAGAACACCAGATACGATGAAAGTCAGTCGGGACAATCAGTTCGACTTCTGTTCGCCCACTGTTAGAAAAAAAAACACACGTACATTAAGCCCACTTGGGTGGGTCCTTACTCAATGTAGAGAGGTTAGCTTCTGCCCAAAATAAATATTAAATCGTCCAAGTCTTTTTTGTGGAAGAATGGCCAAAGAATTCCAAACTATGACACTGGGCCTTCATTCTCTTCGATGTTCAGTACATAAGACCCCTGCTGAGTTGCTTCAACGCACATGTCTGGGTGACATTCTTTAATAGCTGATGTGTTGTGAACATCCTCTGCACCTTCTTTCACTGACTCCTCCAACCGTTGCAGCTTCTGAACCAGCAGTGCTACCACTTGACTTACCAACAAATCAACTACAAGAGCCTCTGCTCCTTCTTCACTCTCACGCAGAGTGTCCATCAGCTGCAAGTCCAGCACCGCAAAATCAAGTGCTTTCAGGGCTGAAAAGGCCAGTCAGAGACTACACAGCAAGTGGTACAGATCTGGCGTGCTGCAATCGCACGCACCTCCTGTATAATGTTGGAAAACCCAACACTGACTCCAAGAATTTCTCCCGATTTTTTGAATTTGATGCACAGCTCCTGTTTTTTTTTTAAAAAAAGACCATTACTCAAATATCAGGAACTTTGGTTCAAAGCTGGGGTCTAATCATCTCCCATTAAATCTAGGATTTCCTTTGCGCCTCTTCCCTCATTAACCATAATACCAATTTCGTCATAAAGACTTACATTTTTATATCGCCTTTCACGACCTCAGGACTTCCCAAAGCGCTTTACAGCCCATGAAGTACTTTTTAAAAAAGTATATAGTTACTGTTGTAATGTAGGGAACGCAGTAGCCAATTTGTACATAGCAAGATCCCACAAACAGCAATGAGATAATGATCAGATCCTGTTTTGGTGATGTTGGTTGAGAGATGAATTCTCCTGGCTGAGGGAAGATTAAAATCACTCAATCACCACGAGGATGTTCAGCACCTCAGCCGGGCTGGCAATCGAGCAAATCCTCAACATCCCATATCCGAGCTGTTACCGGGAAACAACTACTCTCGCCAGTCACTCAAACCGACCACTAACACACACAGTCATATAACAAGAGCCCACAGCATTCCTTTTAATGCAATTCCCTTAGGAGAGCAGTGACTGCTGCTCCTTTCTAACTCTGCCCACTGATTGCAGCCCCCATTTGTGGTGGAGGGGGCTGGGAGAACAGCTGATTTGGGGACCGCGGAACTCACTCCATCAAGATCAACAATCCCTAAAACCAGGTGTTCTGCCAGACCCCGCACAAATAGGGATCTGGAAACACCGCCCGCCCTCACAGAAACCACGCGGTTGGTAACGATAATTACCAACATTCCCCAGTATGGAGACCAGAGAAAATAAACTGACTGAAAACATAGCACCTGGCGATGGGCTTCCCATCAAATAAATAACAAAGCGTGGTGACTGACCTATTGAGGAAACAGTACAAGCTTTTTTTTTTAAAGCTGGGAGAAAATTCGAGCAAAAGCCACCTCACTTCTGGGGTCTTTGGGCAACCTGAAAATAGGGATGAGGGGGGCAGTTGGTGTTTTTTCCTTCTGCAGTATGACGCCGTGCAGAAGGATATCATAGAATCTTACAGCACAGGAGGAGGCCATTTGGCCCATTGTGCCTGTGACAGCTCTTTGAAAGAGTTATCTAATTAGTCCCACTTCCTTGCTCTTTCTCCATAACCCTGCAACTTTATTCCCCCTTCAAGTATATATCGAACTCCCTTTTGAAAGTTACTATTGAATCTGCTTCCACCACCCTTTTAGGTAGTGCATTCTAGATCATAAAAACTTGCTGTGTAAAAAAAATTCTCATCTCCCTTCTGGTTCTTTTGCCAATTATCTTAAATAATAAACCACTCGGCTCCAGACCTCATTACAGCCTTGGTCCAAACATGGACAAAAGAGATGAACTTCAGAGGTGAGGGGAGAGTGACTGCCCTTGACATCAAGGCAGCATTTGACCGAGTGTGGCACCAAGGAGCCCTCGTAAAATTGAAGTCAATGGGAATCAGGGGGAAAACGCTCCAGTGGCTGGAGTCATACCCACCACAAGGGAAGATTGTAGTGGTTGTTGGAGGCCAATCATCTCAGCCCCAGGACATTGCTGCAGGAGTTCCTCAGGGCCATGTCCTAGGCCCAACCATCTTCAGCTGCTTCATCAATGACCTTCCCTCCATCAGAAGTTCAGAAATGGGGATGTTCGCTGATGATTGCACAGTGTTCAGTTCCATTTGCAACCCCTCAAATAATGAAGCAGTCCGAGCCTGCATGCAGCAAGACCTGGACAACATCCAGGCTTGGGCTCACAAGTGGCAAGTAACATTCGCGCCAGACAACTGCCAGGCAATGACAATCTCCAACAAGAGAGAGTCTAACCACCTCCCTTTGACATTCAACAGCATTACCATCGCCGAATCCCCCACCATCAACATCCTGGCGGTCACTATTGACCAGAAACTTAACTGGACCAGCCATATAAATACTGTGGCTACGAGAGCAGGTCAGAGGCTGGGTATTCTGCGGCGAGTGACTCACCTCCTGACTCCCCAAAGCCCACTTGATTGGCACCCCATCCACCACCCTAAACATTCACTCCCTTCACCACCGACGCACAGTGGCTGCAGGGTGTACCATCCACAGGATGCACTGCAGCAACTCGCCAAGGCTTCTTCGACAGCACCTCCCAAACCCGCCACCTCTACCACCTAGAAAGACAAGAACAGCAGGTACATGGGAACACCACCACCTGCACGTTCCCCTCCAAGTCACACACCATCCTGACTTGGAAATATATCGCCGTTCCTTCATCGTCGCTGGGTCAAAATCCTGGAACTCCCTTCCTAACAGCACTGTGGGAGAACCTTCACCACACGGACTGCAGCGGTTCGAGTCGGCGACTCACCACCACCTTCTCAAGGGCAATTAGGGATGGGCAATAAATGCCAGCCTCGCCAGCGACGCCCACATCCCATGAATGAATAAAAAAAAGTGTGCTCTTTTACCGACCCTCCTGCCAGTGGGAACAGTTTTTCCGATCAAAATGATTCATAATTTTGAACCCCTCTATTAAATAGATAATTAATATATACATCTCAATATATGTGGGTAAAGACCTACAGTACAAAGCTGCCCCTAATTAAACACTTATTAGCAATCTCACTCAAGAAAGGAAACAGGGTGGCCAGTGTGGGAAATGGAAAAATGTCACATTGGTGCAGAAGCAGAGTTTGGGATTGAGACATATTGTTGGGCTAGAAAGTGCTTTAGTCCTATGCTACACCTACAACCAGATGAAAATGATGGGCAGAAAAAGACCAACTGGTCTATCGAGCCTGCCCCACACAGGCATCGTGATTAGACACCCTCTACCCTCCCAGCAGCCATGTAATCTCCTGGGAGAGGCAAAAAAGGTAAGAACCCACGGTCAATTAGGGAAATAAATTCTGGCAAAACCTGTGTTTGATGCGGTCACTGGGGACATGATTCTTACCTCAAGCCGGGAACTCAGTGGGTGGGTAGATAATCACGTGGGAAACCCGAAAGTGAGCATGTCAGAATCTGCGATTGCAACTACATTGAAGGTACTTAATTTTATTTCCGGGTTTCGTACCTCCAAGCTGAGCGGGGGGCATGCTGCGCATCTGAAGTCCACTATTTATAGGGCCACTGCAAAAATGGATTTGGGAGGAGAAATGAGGCAGTGAAGTGACGGATACACAGGAGAAAGGCAGCACCCGGGTTCTCGGATGCGTCACTTGAAGTACTGCTGGGTGCTGTGAGACGCAGAAGGGAGGTCATCGACCCAAGGGACTAGAGGAAAAAACCTGGTTCTGCCACCAAGGCAGCGTGGCTGGAGGTGGCAGATGAGGTGAGCAGCAGGAGCACAGTGCCCAGGTCTCGGCTGCAGTGCAGGAAGCCTCTTAATGACCTAACCAGGTTGGGAAAGGTGAATACATTTGCTGATTCACCCACATCCTGTGTTGTGCAACAACCACACACCTCCCCACCCCCCCCCCCCCCACCCCCTGCCAAAACAAACTCTGTGTTGGCAAGCCTACTCTATCACAATGCTCCTTACACCCACTTAAGTTTCGGCAACAACCATCCTTCACTTTCTATGCTCTTCCTCACCTCCGCATTTATGCATCCACCACTGCCGCTCATCTCAGTCCTGATGCAAAGTGATGCATCTGTCTGATAGTCACCCTCTTTTGCATCTGTTTCATAGAGGGCCTCACCCAAAGCAATGCATCTATCGGGTGAATACAGCACTTTCAGTCACTCACAGGTCTGTTCTTTCGCCTTTCTTGGGGGAAGAGAGAGTGCAAATCACAAGATAGAGCTCAAGGACTGGAGGTGGACCATCACAGATAGTCCAGCTCACAGATACAGAGGAGGAAGCCAGGGAGATAAGTGGGACAGTTCCACTCCTATCCATTGGAGATGGAGAGACTGGGAACCTGCAGATGCCTAGTGACAGAACTTAAAACATCTTTCACACAGATCATGACTTTATTTCATCAATGACTGAACTCTGACAGACCTGAGTTCGGTAATTGGCAAGATTGTAACTTTGTCGCTTGTCACCGATGAATAATTAATATTGCTTTCTGTTGTCTTCCAGGGCCTTCACGCGCTTAAGAAGAATGTGGTGAGATGGAAGAACATCAATTTCTCAGAAGATCTCATTCCTTCTGAGGATGCACCATCACAGGATAGACAGCCATGCACCAGTGTAGATACTGGCACTTTGGTGGGTCCTGTTCACCAGATAGTTGGGTTGTCACCTGGTGATTCACCACTCAAGTGAGCACAAGCAGACACTGGTGGCAGGGGCAGCTGCGGAGAGTCTGCATCGGAGGGCCAACTCCTCGCCAAGCTCTGCTCAGCTGGACACAGATGCTGAATCCCAGGGGCCATCATTGAGAAGGAGAATGATTGAGGTAAAGCTGCACCTTTGGAGTTACTGGAAACTGTGTCACACACACTCTCCACAATAGCGGAGAGGATGGAGGAGTCCAACACTAACACTAATGGATTGTTGTTGCAGGTAAGTGCGAGAATGTCTGCAATGGAGAGATTGGCAGTCTCCACTGAGCTTCAAGCACGGCTCTCAAATGAGTCTATGCAGGCCATGACCATGGCCGTGCAGACTCTGGATGCCAACATGTCTACTGCCTTAAACAGGATGACATACCTTATTCATGGCCTTACAAGGCATCACTGTTCTGCACCAAGCTACTCTCCAGCAGAGTGGTAGGAGTGATGTGACCCTGGCCCAGTAGAGGGATGTTGGCGAGAGGGGACATGGAAGTGGGATCTCCACTCAAAGCACTCCTACTTCTCCAATCACCTTAAATCTATGTCCTCTGGTTCTTGACCCTTCTGCCAATGGGAACAGTTTCTCTCTATCTACTGTCTAGAACCTTCATGATTTTGAATACCTCCGTCAAGTCACCTCACAACCTTCTCCGTTGCAAGGAGAACGACCCAGCTTCTCCAGTCTATCCATGTAACTAAAGCCCCTCATCCCTGGAACCATTCTAGTAAATCTCTTCTGCACCCTCTCTAAGGCCTTCACATCTTTCCTAAAGTGCAGTGCCCAGAGCTGGAGACAATACTCCAGTTGTGGCTGTCTATAACTATATTTACAAATTATTTTAATATTGTACCTTTCACTTCCTGGTTTTCAAGTTTCAAGCCTGCAGAGATTTACACAGCTTGTCAAAAATGCTCAGATTGCAGGAGAGAGATCACTCCTCTCACTTCTCCCATCGGTCCTAGCTTCGCTTGAATGCTGGGCTCGTCTCATTCGAGGAATTGCACCCAGTAAAGACCGTGGCAAGTTAGTGGGTTAGTATAAATCTCTGGAGCGAAGAGCACTGTTGGTTCGCCGCTCCAAGCAATTTCTGCCCCATTGTTCATTATTTTTTTATATTTTGGCACATTGCATCTGTTGATTATCACCACTACCACATCTTGCCCATTATTGCATCCTGAGGGTCCAGTTGCCCTTTCATTTGCTTCATCATGAATGCCAATACATGACGATACAACTATTGCACATTCACCCAATGGGTATGTGTGGTTGAAGGACTGTTTTGTGCAAGGGAAGGGGTTGGTGGTTGTGACAGGAGGCCTGAATATGTCAATTACTTTAATTTGCAACTTTCATTACGCGAACCTGTGAGGAATGAGGGCATCCCTGACATCAATGTGCGTGGATAGTCTGGTTATGGGTGCCCTATCTTCATTTTCCTCCTCCTCCTTGTCCTCTTCCTCAATGTTGCCGCCAGCAGATGAGTGCCCTGCACATGTGGGAAGCCAGACAGACAGGCAAAACCCACTGCCCCCTCATTCTGGCTGATATCGTCGTGGGCGAAGTTCACGTAATCAGCAATCAGCCCATCCATCACCCGCCTTATACACTTATGTGCAGACAATTGACACACCCATGAGATGTCACCTGGAAGGACCCAGAAGCAAAGAAATTGAGGGCAGTGGTTACTTTCACTGCAACAGGCAATGCGTGGACACCAGGTCCAGCTATTCCTCAAGGAGGCTGCAGGTGTCTGCGACCACCCGCCGATTCAATCTGAGCCTGCATAGGCACTGCTCCCAGGAATCTCAGCTTCTGCCTGTATACCCTTTCACGTGGGTAGTGCCTCCTGTGATATTGGCCCTTCTGTTGGTCCCCTCTCTGCTGTTCTCCAGGTCCTTGCTCCGCACCTGTCTCTAGCACCTGCAGATCCCGACACAGCACAACGTGGATGGCCATTTTCCTCTTCCTCAAATAGTCTCTGGAATACATCCATTGCGTGCCCCATTCTGATCTTGTCAGTTTGAGACTCCAAAGCCTTCTCAACAAAGAACTCAGTCTCAACACAAGAAGAACCCTCAGCCAAACATTCGCTTGAGAGAACTGAGAGACCAGCTGCATTGCCTGAGCTTTTATTGAGATGTGTCAATCGCAGGTTTAATCGCCTCTGTTTCACTGGTGAGATTGAGAAGCCATGGGAAACCCTTGAAGGTGAGGTTAAAGTAATTTCAGACTTAGAAGCCACAAAAAAAGTACCTCAACTATTTCAATGATGTTAATTCCCCCTTTAACAATACGCCCGCCAGCATTAAATGGGGACGCGACTTCCGGGTTTCAGATGTGCGTGGGCATCCAAATGCACCTGGGTTAAACCTGAAAGTTGGTGCATTGAAACCGGGTTGCAGTCCTGCTTCAAAAAGCGGTTATTTTAACCTCCCACCTGCCCCAAACTCACCGGTTCTTTGGGGTTAAAATTACCACCTGGGTGTCTGAAATAGGAAGAGCTCCATTTCCAGAACAAACATTCCTCACCTTGATGACAACAATCTTTTTTAAAAGAAAAAGATAAGTTGCCCTACCTGCTGTTTTATCTCTCGTTGTGCTCAGACTACTTGGGTGGCCCACAGATCCTGTTTCCCCAGTGCAAATCCTCAGGTGAGATCATGCAACCAAAATAAAAAACTTTCAGGGTCTGACTTTCAAACAGCTGGTTGTTTGTCGGCAGCCTCCAGTGCCATGGAATCTGCCGCAAGATTTGAAGGGGTAGGTTCTAGGCCAAGGAGAGTCTTGTGGTATTACAGCCACTCGCACCCAAGGGCACCTGTACCTAAAGCAGGTCCAAACAACATGCTGTTGCATTGTTTACACAGACTGCCACCTAATGTTGTGTCAGTAAACATGACACTGAGCTCACTACCTCAGGACCTTGCCCTGTGCTGGTTGGGATCTTTTGGAAAAGGGTCCTCCAGCAATGAGAATAGGAGGGTAAATTCCAGAGCTGAGCTGAGTACAGTTTAAGTCACAGTGGATATCAGGCAATAGGAGAACTTCAGGTCAAATTCTGTCAGAATTTTTAGCATCCCTGGTTGAACACTCTCTGATGAGGATTGTGCTTTTTACAAAGGCTGTAACAGTCAACGCATTTCGGCTACATTTACCTGCAGCCAGTGGCAGCCCCAGCCATGGTCCCAGCCTTTGCCACCAGTGCTGCAAGGTGAACTGCAGCTTTGTAAACACTGCCACTGTTATCAGAAGCCGCTGGGGTTGAAAAAGGACATGGGCGGGGCAGCCCATTATACCACGCGCGGGATTTTCAGCCTATTAAAAGGCAATGGAATGGAATATCAGGCGGAGCCTTCAACAGGCAACCAATGCAGTACTGCCTGTTTTGACCCCGCCCCGTCCAATTTTCCCCCCACTGACTCAGGCCACTGGCGCAGGCCCAGCTACTCATACAGACCAAGTGATTTGCACATCACCCCAATCATCGCCACCAGCACCATGCAAGTCCTGTGATATTATTTCCCCAATCACTTGTCGGCACAGATCCACCAGAGAATGATCACTAAAATCAGAAACCTTGAGTGTGCAGATTGGTCTACGCCCAATTGGTTTTCCACTCCAATATAAAAAGGGCAGAGCAGAGCTCACACCACCAGCACCAGCTCTGTAAATATAAAGGGAGGGCGAGAATTCTCACATCTCAGAACCACCATCTTTCAACTGCAGGGTGTCAAGTGATACAAAGGCACAGATTTTGGATTTTTTTTTTAAGGGGGTAGAAAGAGAAAGATGAGTAGGTTGTTGGCCACGAAGTTTACACAAATACAGGAGTGAAATGTGTAAAATTGTTGTTGCGGAGGAGCTTGTGGAGGAGGGGAAAGGACACAATACACATCCACTTCAGACAGCACCAAGTCGTTAGGTTTGATGCATAAAACACCAATGTGGTTTCAATGTTAAGATGACTTTTTGGCCTTGATTAAAAATAGTAGGGCTACAGGGAAAGTTTGTAGTCTGGTTGGTCAGTGTTTCTCTGAACTTCCCTCTGTCATTCCTCCTATGCTCCAACTTCCCCATCTTACACAATCCTCCCTCTCCCTACATCCTGAAACCAAGACTCATTGCACCATCTTCTGATCTTTCCCAAGATCTCAAACCGGTGCAGTAACTTCTTTCCCTCACTCTCCTCTTCCTCCTACAATCTACAGACTTTTAAAACCCAAAATCTATCACCTGTCCATCATTTCCTCACTTTCAGTCCTACCATCCACTCTTGATGGGTTCCTGTGCTGTGGGCCTGGTCCCTTCACTTATGTTTCTCCGTTTTAAAAAGCAAAGATTAAGTCGCTTGTTTAGCTCAGTGTTAAGACATCTGATTGCACAGTGGAAATATAAAAAGGGAAGGGGGGGGTGGAATTTACAACTTGAGCAGCTCACCATCCTGGACTACATACATTTCCCTCCCCCAGTTTTTGCCCTTCCTCTCCCAGAGATGTTGTTTCTTGCTGGGAGACAGGTTCCCCAGACAACCATTACCTGCCCCTCTCCCCCATACCTCACCCAAGCAGCCATTCTTCATGTGTGAGCCTAGACAGACAGTGAGCTTCAGCTTTTGAGGGCACCACAGCCAAGCCCGATCCTGTCCTTAAGGGTCAGCCTTGGCCCAGCACTCTCATCCCCGAGTTGGAAGATTGTGGGTACAAATCCCACTCCAAAGACTTAGCACATAATCTAGGTTGACACTCCAGTGCAGTACTGTGGGAGTGCTGCACTGTTGGAGGTGCCATCTTTCGGATGAGACTTTAAACGGAGGCCCAGTCTGCCTTCTCAGGTAGCGTAAAAGATCCCATGGCACAAGTCGAAGAGGAGCAGGTGAGTTCTCCCCGGTGTCCTGGTTGATATTTATCCCTCAACCAACATCACTAAAACAGATTTATGTAATTTATCTCATTGCTGTTGGGGGGACCTTGCTGTGCGTGTTTCCCTACATTACAACAGTAACTACACTTCAAAAAGTATTTTGTTGGCTGTTAAGTCATTTGGGACATGGGATGTGAAAGGCGCTATATAAATGCAAGTCCTTGCCCAAGATCTACACAAACTTTTCACTGTGGTCAAGTATCTTAATGGTGAGGGATTGTAGCCCCTCATTGTCCCCATACTGAGATCAGCTAATTCAGCACAAGGCTCTAAAAACTTGTAAATCATTTTGACTTTTTCCCTCATTACTTGATAAGCGACAGTTAAAAAGGTCTTCAACAATGGAAAATCTAGCTCTGGTTTGATATCAATTGCAAGGACACTGACATAAGGAAGTTTAATACTTCATTCATGACAGCACAGAGAACGAGTGTAGGGGGATAGAAGTCCCTCCCATCAGTTGACCAGCCACCTCGTGGATCCCAGAAACAAGATGAATAAAAGAGAACGAAAAAAACCCCAGACATTCACCCCGGGTCACCATCTACCCCTGAAAAAACAGTAAAATCACACAGCAAACAAAGATTTTCAGGAGAGGTCAAAGCGTCCTCTTTCTATTAAGGTGCACTGACACCGCTTAAAGCAAAGCATGTAGGAAATTAACTTTCACTTTTTACAAAAAAAGTCACCGCCCACCAGATCTCGGGTAAAGATTCCCAACTCTTCGGGTTGGAGCGAGAGTTAAATTGTCGCAGGCACAGAGAGAGAATTAACCGAGGATCGAGAGCGAGAGACAGATGGGGGTGGAAGATACAGAAAAATACTTAATCTAATATAATCTTGCAGCAGCAGCAAGCGGGACAACGCCCAGAGAGGCTACTGCGAAAAAAAACAAGTCAGAAAAAACAGCCATCAAAAAGTCACCTTACCAGTAACATGAAGCAACGCTGAGCCCACAGACAATTACAAAGTTACCTGAGGCCGGATTACAAAACAAAAAGCGGTTCCTTCAGACTCTTCAAAATTCCAAATTAAAAGTTAAACTTACTCTATTTTTCACCTCTGCTGTTAAACCGTACGAGGGTCCGACGTTAAACTGTTTGCTAGACATGCTGTTCAAGACTTTATAATGTTACTTTAAACCCAGGCTGTACGCAGTTTCTTTTTTTAAAAATGCAGAAAGCAGTGAAGTTTCTGTGTCCTTTTGATCAGTTTCAACAGCGAGTGAATTTCACCTCGAGTTTCTCTTCCCCGCCCGCTCAGCGCGCACACGCCCATATATGGGCAGAAACTTGACAAATTCCAGGCTGGGCTGCTCTGGTCTCCCCTCCTCCAATTCTGTAAATCTTTGGGAATTCACTGAGAAAGCTGCAGGAAACTGACGTCAAGCAATCACATCACGTTTTCATACCACCCAAAACATACCGCAGAAAAGTAACGATATAGCGAGGCAAGGAGTTAGTGCAGCCCAGGTGGATTTAAAAAAAAAGTATTATCTGGAGTTAAAAACAGAAAATACGCAGCGGCTCTGTCAACAAAAAACAGGTTGATGTCTCAAGCAGGGAACTAACGAGGAAGTTAGAATTTTTCACACGGAGGGTGATTAGACCAAAGATTGCTTTACCACAAGTAGTTACTGAGCCATAGACCCGAACATGATCTTAAAGGGAATTGGACCTGTATTTAAGAAGAGTTTAAGGAAAGAGCAGGGAATGGGATTAGGGTAGATGAGTGGCTGAAGAGCCAGCCCCAGCACGGATGCAAGTGGCTGAAGAGCCTCCTTCTGTGCTGCAGATTCTGAAATTCTATATTATCATAATTCAAGGACATCAATTTACATTTCTCACAGACAATACTTGTCTAATTATAGAGGCATTTAGAACATTGTTTTTTTTTCTCCGCTACCTCATCCAAGTGACTATTCTTCATCTGTAAATCTAGTCAATGAATATTGGGAGGCTATTCGTCCACAGGGGCCTCACATCTGATCCAAAGCATGTCTTAATCCAATACACACAGACACACACTTTCCAGCAGGGATAGCAATCAGGAGCAAGAACGCTGGTTGATCGTTTCCTTCACTAACCCAGCGGTGCTGAGTTCAACTGCAACACCCCAATGTTCAGGTGCCCAGTGTGACACAGGCCAGGAAGGCCCCAGGTTCAATCCCTGGTCTGTGCAGCGTTAACTATTCTTGGCAGGCTGGTGGTAGGGATGGTACAATTGGCCTCAGGTTAGGGAGATTAAATCAGCCAGGGTTCCCACTTGTGACTGGTCCTGCTAGAAACGAGCATGTGGCGATCAGGTGATGCTTTTTACAGTGGAATAGCCTGCCAATACTCACCATCTGGGATTAAACATGAAGAATGGCCATTTGGGCAGGGCAGTGTTGGGAACTGTACTCCAGAAAGGAGTCAGCACCTTCAGGGGAGATGGGGAAAAAAACTGGGAAAGAATTAAAACTGAAAAGCACTCTGA
The DNA here is from genome assembly GCF_035084215.1 of Heptranchias perlo. Taxonomy (NCBI): domain Eukaryota; kingdom Metazoa; phylum Chordata; class Chondrichthyes; order Hexanchiformes; family Hexanchidae; genus Heptranchias; species Heptranchias perlo. The sequence goes on along the minus strand of NC_090353.1, from coordinate 15,939,660 downwards.
CAGGCAAAGATTACACAACTGCTAACATGTAAAGAAAACTGAGGACTGAATCAGAAGGATCTCCCCCCCGGGAGGACCCAGTCCCCAGAGCAGCATTGTCAGGAGATGCTGCACTGGCTCAAGCACTGAATACCAGGAAAGTAAGAATGCTCATATGTAAATAATGCTGCTTACAGCACAAGATTATTTATAGTGCTCATTTGAGTGCACTCAAGTGTCACCAAATGGATATGGCCAGCCCTCAATCAGGCGAGCAAAGTATGGCAAGTGATTCATAGTGACAACTGCAGTCACAGCATGGAGATACAGCCAGTTTAGAAATTGAGTAGAGGGTAATGGATATCAGGGATTGATTACAAGGGAGAGCCAGATAAATACTTTCTGATGATGTTTGACAACGAGGCTCAGAAGGTTTATAGTCATTATTTGAATCTCAGGATGAAATTATAGCTTTGAATCATTGCCAAGTAGCAATTTCTTTTTAATAATATATATTTTTTATTCGTTCATGGGATGTGGGCATCGCTGGTGAGGCCGGCATTTATTGCCCATCCCTAATTGCCCTTGAGAAGGTGGTGGTGAGCTGCCTTCTTGAACCGCTGCAGTCTGTGTGGTGAAGGTTCTCCCACAGTGCTGTTAGGAAGGGAGTTCCAGGATTTTGACCCAGCAACGATGAAGGAACAGCGATATATTTCCAAGTCGGGATGGTGCGTGACTTGAAGGGGAACGTGCAGGTGGTGTTGTTCCCATGTGCCTGCTGCTCTTGTCCTTCTAGGTGGTAGAGGTCGCGGGTTTGGGAGGTGCTGTCGAAGAAACCTTGACAAGTTGCTGCAGTGCATCCTGTGGATGGTACACACTGCAGCCATAGTGCACCGGTGGTGAAGGGAGTGAATGTTTAGGGTGGTGGATGGGGTGCCAATCAAGCGGGCTACTTTGTCCTGGATGGTGTCGAGCTTCTTGAGTGTTGTTGGAGCTGCACTCATCAGGCAAGTGGAGAGTATTCCATCACACTCCTGACTTGTGCCTTGTAGATGGTGGAAAGGCTTTGGGGAGTCAGGAGGTGAGTCACTCGCCGCAGAATACCCAGCCTCTGACTTGCTCTTGTAGCCACAGTATTTATATGGCTGGTCCAGTTAAGTCAATGATGATCCCCAGGATGTTGATGGTGGGGAATTCGGCGATGGTAATGCCGTTGAATGTCAAGGGGTGGTGGTTAGACTCTCTCTTGTTGGAGATGGTCATTGCCTGGCACTTGTCTGGCGCGAATGTTACTTGCCACTTATCAGCCCAAGCCTGGATGTTGTCCAGGTATGGCTGCATGTGGGCATGGACTGCTTCATTATCTGAGGTGTTGCGAATGCAACTGAATACTGTGCAATCACCAAACATCCCCATTTCTGACCTTATGTTGGTGGGAAGGTCATTGATGAAGCAGCTGAAGATGGTTGGGCCTAGGACACTGCCCTGTGGAACTCCTGCAGCAATGTCCTGGGGCTGAGATGATTGGCCTCCAACAACCACTACCATCTTCCTTTGTGCTCGGTATGACTCCAGCCACTGGAGCGTTTTCCCCCTGATTCCCATTGACTTCAATTTTACTCGGGCTCCTTGGTGCCACACTCGGTCAAATGCTGCCTTGATGTCAAGGGCAGTCACTCTCACCTCACCTCTGGAATTCAGCTCTTTTGCCAATGTTTGGACCAAGGCTGTAATGAGGTCTGGAGCCGAGTGGTCCTGGCGGAACCCAAACTGAGCTTCGGTGAGCAGATTATTGTGAGTAAGTGCCGCTTGATAGCATTGTCGACGACACCTTCCATCACTTTGCTGATGATTGAGAGTAGACTGATGGGGTGGTAATTGGCCGGATTGGATTTGTCCTGCTTTTTGTGGACAGGACATACCTGGGCAATTTTCCACAATGTCGGGTTGATGCCAGTGTTGTAGCTGTACTGGAACAGCTTGGAGAAGCTTTTCCCATCAGATTCCTACACTCTCCTGAATATGCTGACCCATGGGAGTACAGGCTCCACTAGTGCTGACTGCCCTCTGGTACCTCACTCAATTGGCCATTCTTTATGCATGAGCTGGGCAGTGATTGTCGGTCAGATATTCAGTTTTGGCGGGCATCACTTGCTATTCCCCGTCTCTCGTAAAGTCCACACACTTTCCAGTGCACTTTCCAGCAGGAATCAGGAGTAGGAATTTTCCCCTCCCTAACCCATGACACAGAGGTCAATTGTCAATGCCCAGGCTGAGATCAACTAACTCAGCACAAGTTGGGACTTTCCTGGTCTGTATGCATCAGGATCACAAAGGCTGATGCATCTATTATGAAACATTAGGGGCACTCATAGGGGTTGATATCATTTTGTTTGGTGGGGGAGGGCTGTGTTCATTATTTGCTGCCCGGCTGGTGTTGTGGTGAAGGTGGTGTTAGTTAAAGGGTTAATGAATGTGACACAATCACTACGAGTCACTGGTGCTGCCTAAAGTGGGCTTGACCACCTGGGAACCACCTTCCCTGAGGAGTCTCTCTTCCTGCCTGCCACCTGATCCTCTCCATGTGACCCAGAATCTCCTCCCAGACCTGTATCGCTCCACCTTCCTCCAGAATAAATAGTCTTGTAATACAATAGTGAATAGGGGACTGGATGGAGCCCCGATTAGGAATTGAATCAGCTATTTGCCATTTTGAGAATATTTTACAAATTAAATAATTTTTACAAAACTCTTTTTCCTCAGCTATATCTCATTTACATTTCTGGGGAAAGTTTTAAAACATTTTAGAACCCCTGGACCTCAGAAGTAAAGAAAAAAACACATAAACACGTGCTCATTTGGTAACACTCTCTTCTCTGAGTGAGAAGTTGGAGCCTATAATCTAAACTGACACATCAGTGCAGTACTGGGGGAGTGCTGCATTGTCAGAGGTGCTGTTCTTAGGATGCAATGTTAAACCAAGGCCCTGTCTGTGTGTTCAGCTGTACTATTTGAGGAGAGCAGGGAGTTGCCCTGGCCAATATTCTTCCCTCAAACAATACCGACAAGAACAGATTAACTGCTCATTCAACAACATATTGGTCTTATTATAACAGAGGAAAGTCTCAAAGTGCTTCACAAAGACATGTGAGGAAACATGTGACGCCCAGACAGGAAGGGAGGGTTTAGGAGAGATGATTGAAAACTTGGTTGAAGAGGTGGGCTGGTACATTTAAGGGGAAGTTAGATAAGTGCACGAGGGAGAAAGGAATAGAAGGATAGGGTGAGATGAAGTAAGGTGAGAGGAGGTTCGAGTGGAGCATAAACACCGGCATAGACCAGATGGGCTGAATGGCCTGTTTCTGTGCCATAAAATTCCATGTAATTCTATGTTTTGAGAGGTTCAGGGAGGGAGTTCCAAAGAGTGGGACTGAGTGGCTATAAGCAGTGCTGCCAACGGTGGACAAAGGAAGGGGTGACGAAAAGAAAGCTGGAGTCAGAGAAATGTAGTGTTCGGGAGGGGATATAGTGCTGAAGGAGATTGTAGAGATAGAGAGGACAAGACTATGTACGGATTTATAGACAAGGGCAGGATTTCGAACTTAACGTGTTGAGTGGGAAGCCAGTGTAGGTCAGTGAGGGTGGGGGTGATGGACAAACGGGACTTAGTGTGGGACAAGATACATGTGGCAGAGACTTAGATAAGTTGGAGCTTATGGAGGATGGGAGACTGACAAAGAAGGCTTAAAATAGTTCAGTGTAGAGGCATGTATAAGGATTTCAGTGAAGATTCCACGAGCAGCTTTTTTGTGGGATCTTACTGTACACAAAATGGCTGTTGTATTTGACTACTTATCAACACTCACTGCATTTCAAAGTAATTGATTGCTCCTGTGAAGCACCTTGGGACGTTTTTACTACGCGAAAGGTGCAATATAAATGCAAGTTGTTGTTGTTGTGAAGCACTTTGAGATATTTCTAGGAAATATGATAAGATGCTGGATATATGTGAGTCTGTCTTTAAAACTAACAATTGGATCAGGCAAAGAGTATCTAAGTCTGCACAACAGATACATGAGGGTGAACATGGTTTCTTTATTGCTCGCTTGCAACTGTGGCTTCTGGTTATTCTATAATGGTCAATGGGACGTGACACTACAGTATCCGCCTATTGTGAGACTCAGTGACACCTTCCAATCACCTCTGTTCCCAGCTCCTGTTCTCTCGACCGGAGAGGTTAGATTTATTATCTGTGCAATCCGAGAAAGGTTCTTTTTTGTCTCACCTGGAGAGGCAGGTCCTGCATCACGTGCAGGAACAAAAAGATGAGCTGTATCCCTTCAGCATATTAGCTGGAAGGTCCATCTTTGGGTCAGCTCCCCCCAACTATCTACCCACTGGACCTTCCCAGTTATTCTTTCCTCCGCTATTTTCATTCACTTCCTGCAAAGTGTATGGAACAAAGTATGTTTCAGCTCAGTGTCTCAGTGGAGCCTGCCAAGGACATTTCACAGCATATTCACAGAGGGAGCTCGGGTGGGACAGTGCATTAATGCATTGATTCATTGTAACATGCAGGTTTGAGGCCCATTTGTAATGCCCAACATATTGGTAATGTTGCATTGAGAATGTTCTGGGTTGGTTGCATCCTGTTGAGCTGTTATATGCTTTTCTCCAGGGAGAACAGATTTGTATCAGTTGTGCAGCTAGTGCAGAAAAGCAGAGATTAGGTCTACTTGCACTTATCGACTATGACTGGACAATAAACAAACCTTAAAAGATTCAACCAGAAACTTGATGCTTCTGTGTAGTTAGGGAACTCCCTTCCTAACAGCACTGTGGGAGAACCGTCACCACACGGACTGCAGCGGTTCAAGAAGGCGGCTCACCACCACCTTCTCGAGGGCAATTAGGGATGGGCAATAAATGCCGGCCTTGCCAGCGACGCCCACATCCCGTGAACGAACAAAAAAAAACCCAAACAAACACACACACCCAGCAGACACAGACAAACACACACACATACACACAGCAGACACAAACACACACAGACACAAACACACACAGCAGACCCAAACACACATACACAAACACACACACAACAGATACAAACATACACAGCAGAAACAACACACACAGCAGACGCAACACACACACAAAGACACGTACCCCGGACACAACACACACACAAACACACACGCAGCAGACACAAATATGTACACGTACATAGCAGGCCCAACATACACATAGCAAACACAAACACACACACACATACACATGCACAGCAGACACAAACACAAACACACACACACATACACATGCACAGCAGACACAAACACAAACACAGACACACATACACATGCACAGCAGACACAAACACAAACACAGACACACAGCAGACAAACACAGACACAGCAGTCACAAATACACACACAGCAGACACAACACACACAGCAGACACAAACACACACATACAGCACACAAAATTGATAAAGAGGGGGAAAATAGAATATGTGAGTAAACTAGCAAGAAATATAAAAACAGATTATAAGAGCTTCTACAAGTATATAAAAAGGAAGAGAGTAGTGAAAGTAAACATGGGTCCCTTAGAGGCTGAGACAGGAGAAATTATAATGGGGAATAAGGCAGAGACGTTAAACAAATATTTTGTATCTGTCTTCACAATGGAGGACACAAAAAACATACCAGAAATAGTGGGGAACCAAGGGGCTAATGAGAGTGAAGAACTTAAATGAATTAATATTAGTAAAGAAAAAGTACCGGAGAAATTAATGGGACTAAAAGTCGACAAATCCCTTGGACCTGATGGCCTACATCCTAGGGTTCTAAAAGAGATGGCTGCAGACATAGTAGATGCATTGATTGTGATCTTCCAAAATTCCCTCAGAATGACCATTCTAGAAAGGTCCCAGTGGATTGGATAGTAACGAATGTAACAGCACTATTCAAGAAAGGAGGAAGAGAGAAACAGGGAACAACAGGCCAGTTAGCCTGACATCAGTCTTCCGGAAATGCTGGAATCCAATATTAAGGAAGTAGTAACAGGGCACTTAGAAAATCATAAAATGATTAGGCAGAGTCAACATGGTTTTATGAAAGGGAAATCGTGTTTGACAAATCTACTGGAGTTTTTTGAGGATGTAACTAGCAGGGTAGATAAAGGGGAACCAGTGGATGTAGTATATTTGAATTTTCAAAAGGCATTCGATAATGTGCCACACAAGGTTGTTACACAAGATAAGGGCTTATGGGGTTGGGGGTAATATATTAGCATGGATAGAGGATTGGTTAAAGGACAGAAAACAGAGAGTAGGAATAAACGGGTCATTTTCAGGTTGGCAGGTTGTTACTAGTGGAGTGCCCCAAGGATCAACTATTTACAATCTATATTAATGACTTAGATGAGGGGACCGAGTGTAATGTATCCAAGTTTGCTGATGATACAAAGCTAGGTGGGAAAGTAAGCTGTGAGGAGGACACAAAGAGTCTGCAAAGGGATATAGACTTGTTAAGTGAGTGGGCAAGAAGGTGGCAGATGGAGTATAATGTGGGGAAATGTGAGGTTATTCACTTTGATAGAAAGAATAGAAAAACAGAATATTTTTTAAATGGTGAGAAACTATTAAGTGTTGGTGTTCACAGAGATTTGGGTGTCCTTGTACATGAAACACAGAAAGTTAACATGCAGGCACAGCAAGCAATTAGGAAGGCAAGTGTTATGTTAGCCTTTATTGCAAGGGGTTGGAGGACAAGAGTAGGGAGGTCTTGCTGCAACTGTACAGGGCTTTGGTGAGACCACATCTGGAGTACTGTGTACAGTTTTGGTCTCCTTACCTAAGGAAGGATATACTTGCCTTAGAGGCGGTGCAACGAAGGTTCACTAGATTGATTCCTGGGATGAGAGGGTTGTCCTATGAGGAGAGATTGAGTAGATTGGGTCTATACTCTCTGAAGTTTATGATGTGGAGATGCCGGTGATGGACTGGGGTTGACAATTGTAAACAATTTTACAACACCAAGTTATAGTCCAGCAATTTTATTTTAAATTCACAAGCTTTCGGAGATTTTCTCCTTCCTCAGGCAAATGTTTCAAGAGTTTAGAAGAATGAGATGTGATCTCATTGAAACATATAAGATTTTGAGAGGGCTTGACAGGGTAGATGCTGAGAGGCTGTTTCCTCTGGCTGGAGAGTCCAGAACTAGGGGGCATAGTCTCAGGATAAGGGATCGGCCATTTAGGACTGAGATGAAGAGAAATTTCTTCACTCAGAGGGTTGTAAATCTTTGGAATTCTCTACCCCAGAGGGCTGTGGATCTGTGGATGCTCAGTTGTTGAGTTATTCAAAGCTGAGATCGATAGGTTCTTAGACTCTAAGGGAATCAAGGGATAATGGGATTGGGCGGAAAAGTGGAGTTGAGATCGAAGATCAGCCATGATCTTATTGAATGGTGGAGCAGGCTCGAGGGGATGTATGGCCTACGCCTCTCCTATTTCTTATGTTCTTATGTTCTTAGACACAACACACACATACAGCAGACACAACACACACACAGCAGACATAAACACACACACATACATAAACACAGATACAATAGACAGGTACAGACTTGACAGACAGACAAGCATACTGAGACATAAACAAATATATGGATAAAGACAGACAGAGACACACACACCAATACATATACAACATTATTGTGCTCAGTCCCTGAGCCACGCTGAGCAAAGAGGTATCGAGTGGAGATCGCAGTGCCTCCCAGTTCAAGGGGTGGGGCTGATTACATCGAGCACAGGCCGTACCCTGGAAGAAGATTCTGCAGCCACTCTGTCAGCTCCAGTATCAGGATGGCCGAATGTAGAAACGGGATAAAAATACAGAAAATATAAAGAGGGAACCATAGTGAAAAATACACCCATCAAAAATGTTAAAGACAAGAGGATTAAAGGCTGAATAGCAGTTAATGGGATAACTATGAAAACAACATTACAACACACGGCTGGAGCCTACTTGTGGGATTGTGGTTGCTTGAATGTAAATGCCAGTGGGAGGATGGCATGTGCTCTGGCAGAGGAACAGGGACCATCTGCTGTGCATATGTGGCAACAAGTGCTGACGTGCCAAGTAACAGAAGGATGCACAGTACTCACTGGAAACATCAGCTGCTGGATAACACGAGACACATCTCTCTCGCTGAAATCTTCAAACTGTGCGGCAATCTTATGCGGAGTAGTTAGTAATTTCCTCACCTCCCCTCCTGAAGTTGCTGACCCGGTGTCTCCACCCAAGTGCCCATGTTTCATGCGTGAGCTCTGATAGTGAGTATTAGTCAGCTATTCATCTGTGAGGGGCATCACAACTATGCTTGATCCTGTCCTTGCCCAGAGTCCATGCATGCAGCAGGGGAGTTTCCCCCTCCCTAATCCAGGGCTGGTGAGGCCAACTCTAGCCCCCCTTCCCAAATAACGCACAGGCTGAGATCAGCTAACTCAGCACAGATTGGGGATGGGACCTGGTGTGTGTGTGTGTGTGTGTTTGTGTGTGTGTTTGTGTTAATGTTTGTGTGTGCGTGTATGTCTATGTGTGTGTATTTTTGATTGGGTGTGTGTGTTTATGTTTTTTGTTTGTATGTGTGCATGTGTGAGTGTGTGTGTGAATTTGTGTTTATGTGTGTGCATTTATGTATACGTTTGTGTTTTTGTGTATGTGTGTGTGTGTGTGTGTCTTTGGCTCCGATATTACCAGGGAGGCGGGTTGGCAGCGGGGGGTCGACTGGGCGCGTGGGTAACCCGCCCAGTAAAATCAGTGGGTTCCCCACACGATCGCGGGTAAATTGAAGCCACTTACCTTGGCTTCCGGGTTTCCCAAACCTGCGCAGTGGGCGGACTGCGCACCCACATGTCAGGCTGTCAGCTGGAGGAGCCCTATTTAAAGGGGCAGTCCTCCAATGCTGCTCCTGCAACAAACAGTCAAAATTACAGCATGGAGCAGCCCAGGGGAAAGGCTGCTCCCAGGTTTAATGATGCCTCACTCCAGGTCTTACTGGATGGGGCAAGGAGGAGGAGGAGGGAGATCTTCTACCCGGTGGACGGGAGGAAGTGGCCTGGCTCTGCGACCAAGAAGGCCTGGCTCGAGGTGGCAGAGGAGGTCAACAGCACCAGCAACATATCCCACACCTGGATACAGTGCAGGAAGCGCTTCAATGACCTAACTAGGTCAGCCAAAGTGAGCACACTTACTCATTCTCCTACACTCCGTCTTCCACATCACCGCCCTCACCCCACAACTCCTTCTGCACTGCCAACACTACTCTATCACATCACTCCTCACACCCACTCAAACCTCATCCTCAACTTACCTGCACTTACTCACCTCCCCAGTACTCATCCCAACACTACCACTCAACCCAATCCTCATACAATCTCATGGCTCTGTCTCATACTCACCCTCTGATGCATCTCTTTCACGGTCACCCTTACCCAACCTGCCACTACCTCTGCTGCAGCCACAGGGGATGCATTACATATGAGCAGTAGGAAGCGTAAGGCAAAGGTTTCGTGAGCACAAAGGGGATGCACAAGGGTGTTTGACGGTTTGTCATTTTTTAATTTATATTTGATTTTGGTTCAACTCGCATTAAATATTAAATTGTCACCACTGCTGCCACGTCTTGGCCATTCTTGACTGGCTTGTGTAATAAGTCCCTTTCATGAGGTTCTCCATGAACACCCACACTTGATGCCACCCACTGGGTCACCCTACAGCGGGTGTATGTGTAGTTGCACGACTATTTTGTGCAGGTGCCTGTGGCGCAGCACTGTGTTGTGGAGCTCCACGTGGCGGAGGTGGACGGAGTGCCTGGCGAGGCTGGTGATGTTGCTCGTCCTCGGATGAAGTGATGAATGCGGCCATGGCGTCCCCCCCATCCTGACGGTGTGAGTTTAAGGGGGTCCGCAAAGTAGGTAAATGTGTTTGCACAGCAGAGTTTAGGGTATAAATTAACAATTTTGAGTGAAAAGACAAAGGTGTTGCAGCCAAAACTTTGTCTGAAGTGACAGAGTGCCCTGCTGCAATAAATGAGGTTTTCCCCCCAACTGTCAAAAAATCCTTTGCCTCTCCCACTGGCTGCTGACTGAAACACGTCTGCTCCAACAGGGAGTGTTTCCCACAGCACGGGAAACACGCTGAGGATCCATGAAAATTGCACCCCTGCCAAAATCTCCTGTCAATGAGGTCTCTCAAGGACCTCAACTTGGTAAGTAAGTATTTAAATTGTCATCCTGCCGGCTTTAATTGCCGGTGGGAGTCCCGCATGTGGGAGCAGCGCGCACCCGAACACGTCACTGGGGAACCCGGAAGTGGGCGGGTTGGAGCCGGGCTCCAGACCCGCTGCGGGATTTCCTGATTTTACGAGCCCCCCAGCCCCCGACACACCCGCTTGGCCATCCTAAAATCGAACCCTTTGTGTTTACATGTGTGTGTGTTTGTGTTTTTATGTGTATGGGTGTTTGTGTGTGTGTGTTTATGTGTGTGTGTCTTTGTGTTTATGTGTGTGTTTATGTGAGTCTGTTTGTGTTTTTGTTGGGGGGGGTGTGTGTGTGTGCATGTGTGATCGATAACCATTTGAAGGACTCCTTCGTGAAGTTTGCAGTTGTCTGTTGATTGTCAAACAGCAGAACTGGACCCATCAGATGTCCAACCCACTTGCAGGTAAATTCAATTGGTCGTTCAGCTGCTATTTCGGACTGGACCAGCTATCCCTCAAAGTGACATTGCAAGAGTCTTGCTCTGAGCCTTGGAGATCAGAGTCTCTGCACGGTGACAAATAATATTCCCTGCACTCCCATTCAACCATCAGCGATCCATTTATAGAATCCGGCAGCAGGAGTGGGATGCTGCTGAAATTACAGACAATGACCTTGGCATTTCACAGAGATTCCTATCTTCACTTTTCTGCAACCAGGGTCTTATGCACCAGCCATATTGGTGATTGGGGCTCTTCTGTCCCTGTCAGGTCCTAGCTCTGGCAGCCCCCTTTCTTCCCCTCATTTTCCTGCATTCCTCACTTGAATGTTCTTCCATGGATGCCAGTCACCTTCCGGTACTACACCAGAATGGCTATTATTCAAGTGTCATCAGGCTGTTCAACTGTGAGGGGCATCTCAATGGAGCTCAATATTGTCCTCGCCCTAAGTTGCACACTTTCCATCGGGGGTCCCTGGTTAGTGATCGGGAATGAGAACACTGTCGGAATTTTCCTCTTCCCAGCCCGGGAGTGCTGTGACCAATTCCAGCACCCTTACCATAGTCCTGGCTGAGATCAGCTAACTCAAACCAGAGTCTGTACAACTGAGTATCACATCAGGTGATGCTCTTACATACTGAGCCATCGGGAGCGCTGACTGCCTCTTCCGATTTACCTGCTGTGCAGCTTATTTTATAAATACATTGTCCACTTCCACAATAACCCAAGGAGAGGTCAGCCCTCCTTCCTCTCAGTGACCTGCCAGAAGCAACATGCAATGTTCTGAGTGAGTTGGATGTGTGCCTGGGCAGTACGGCCTATTCCTGATACTGTGTTTTGTTTGGATGAGACTGAACCTCTTGGTATTCCGGCAGTGTCCTGACAGGCAGGCACGGTTTTATTTTATCACAACTTAATTCCGAGATAAGCTAACCAAGTTGTATATTTTTTTTGGTGGGGATTTACTGCACTGAAAATGAATCATATGCAGGATATTTATTATTATCCCTTGGTTGTATCAAGCTCTCTCAAGATTAATCTTTGATCTGTTTCCTTGTGACAGCCACAAGCTTCAGTTCACAATGTGTGCACATTTTGGTTTCATTTTGTTTCTCATCTCTCCCAATATCTCTCATCTCTGTCCTTCTGTCATTTTATTTTGATTCCATTTGTTTGTTCCTTTTTTCTCTCTCTATTCCCCACTCCCCGAGAAAAGTTACAGTAAAAGAATGAAGAATCGGCTCGGGATGGATGCACTGCTTGCTACGGCACTGAGCCACAGGAGGGTTCCAGGTCTGATCTCCATTCTGTGCTAAGTTAACTGATACCAGGAGAGGAGAGGCTGGGTGATGCAATTGGCCTCAGTTCCCCCGGACTAGGGATGGGTGAAAAAAATCAACCAGGGTTCCAGGTCCTGATCGCTATCTAGTGTCCCCTCCGCTGAAAAATTAAAAGAAAGAGACAGACTTGGCATTCATCACTCAGAAACATCTCCCAAAGTGCTTCACGTGAATTTTCATATACAGTCACTTGCCATGTAGGCAAAGTGCATGTGTGTAAACGTCAGGAGAGGAGAGCATCAGGCTTGCCCATGAAGCTCCCCACAGTTGAATAGCCTGTAACATAGGGTGGAGCGGGGGGGGGGAAAGGAGGGCTGGAGGAGGTTGCAGAAATAGGGTGGGGCGAGACTGTGGTGGGGTTTGAAGATGTGGATGATGATTTTAAAGACAATATAAGAAGCACACTCTCAGTCTGTAGCGTTCTCACTGTCGGAGCTGTGGGGGAGGGGCTGCCTGTCAAAATTGCTGATGTCCTCTGCTCCTTTGGCGTCCTGTGACCGCCAAGCTCATTGGCAAATGGATTAATTCTCTCAGGCGAACAGGCAGCGTCTTGCACCGTGGGTGACAGTCTGATTGCAGACAGACCTGTTCGCATCCATGAGGCACAGACTAGCTGTAATCAATGTGTTCGCTCTAAGAATTTCAACCTCAAACTACGAAAGTAAAAGAAGATAGTACTGCTCACTGCGCCATGTCGCTGTCTGTGGAAACATATTGAATTGTGATTTCTCTTGGATTGCATTGACAGTTGGGCAGGGGGCAGAAAGATTATCTCAGTATAAATTGGAGGCTGTTGCTCTGTACTTGTGGTTAGGACTAGTACTGAGGTAAAACCACACCGAATCATTTCTCATTGTTTGCAGACTCGTGGCTGCTCAGCTCGGGATAGAATGCACCACAGTTCTGCTAAGAGTCAAAGTGAAACTCAAGACTTCAAGTCACACTATCTGCCAAATCCAGTTGATTGTGGATTCAGGTCTATTATTTGTTTTGCTGCTGCGAAGAACCCTTTGAAAACCCAAATTCTTTCTTTCTTAACAACTCACAGCTCCACTTGATGAGACAGCAGGAAGTGGTCAAAGGGGCCACCCATGGCTTGCTGGGTAGATTTGTGGCTCATCATGGCCTGAGCTGAACAGGCAAGAAGGTCCCAGGTTCAATTCCTGGTTGGTGTTAAGTTATTAGTGTGCAAATCGGCCAGCAAGTTCAGAGGGTTAAGAGATACACCTTGAGTTGTGAATCTCCAGAATTTGTGGGTTGATTTACGCCGCTCCGCTGTTTGCTTCGTACAAATGGCATCTTAGCCTTCCTGTTACTTTTAAGAATTTGCACATTAATTGCCCATTAAACTCACCTCAGAAAGTTAAGTCTAGTAATTAATAGTGTAAGTACCCTTTAAAAAATGTGATAGTTGTTAATGACTGCCAATCAACCTCTCTGGCCCAGAAAGTGAACAATTTGAACTGTGGAGTCTCCTTCCTTCAGGTAGTGAATTGTTGTTGGAGATTTTTTATTATTTTTCCTTTCTGTCTCTTTTTTCTCTCTCTCTTAATCTAATCCTTTCTTTCCCTTTCTTTATTTCTCTTTCTATACCTGATATGACTCGAATTTACCCTCTTTCTCAGTTACTCCTATATTTATTTCTCAATCCTTAAATCTCATTGGTTAAGGAAATAGACCGTTGGTCCCACCAGCCACTAAGGTCCCAGATGTCCTGTTGCCCTTGCTGTACCTTTATCAGCTCATACTTCCAGCAAGTTACAGCCAAAAAATTTTGGAGCTGATGTGTGCAGGAAAAAGTCTAACTAACGGCGTATGCCGGAGATGCCCTGCTCCAGCGAGATCCGGCCATACCTGTTTTTATATTGTGCTGGTGTTGATAATGCCTGACCTGCATGTTCTGAACAGTCGACGGCAGCACCAAAAGTACGCTGGACAGATTCATGAAGGCCGGCAGCAAGGCACGTTTTCCAGGAGCCGCTGGTGAGGCCTGAGTGTCCAAAGCTGCCGGCAAGGCCCGTGTGTCCAGAGTGACTTTGTGTCAGAGTAACTTTGTGTCAGGAGCCATCGCTGATGGCTTTGTGTTGGGAGCCGGCAGTGAGGCCCACGTGTCAGGAGCTGATGGTGAGACACAAGTGTCAGGTGCTGATGGTGAGGGCCTCGTGCCAGGAGCTAATGGTGAGGCCATTGTGTCAGGAGCAGATGATGAGGTCCCTGTGTCAGGAGCTGATGGTGAGGCCCATGTGTCAGGAGCTGATGGTGAGGTCCTCATGTCAGGAGCTGATGGTGAGGCCCATGTGTCAGGAGCTGATGCGGAGGCCCATGTGTCAGGAGCTGATGGTGAGGCCCATGTGTCAGGAGCTGATGGTGAGGCCCATGTGTCAGGAGCTGATGGTGAAGCCCTTGTGTCAGGAGCTGATGGTGAGGCCCATGTGTCAGGAGCTGATGCGGAGGCCCATGTGTCAGGAGCTGATGGTGAGGCCCATGTGTCAGGAGCTGATGGTGAGGCCCATGTGTCAGGAGCTGATGGTGAGGTCCTCATGTCAGGAGCTGATGGTGAGGCCCATGTGTCAGGAGCTGATGCGGAGGCCCATGTGTCAGGAGCTGATGGTGAGGCCCATGTGTCAGGAGCTGATGGTGAGGCCCATGTGTCAGGAGCTGATGGTGAAGCCCTTGTGTCAGGAGCTGATGGTGAGGCCCATGTGTCAGGAGCTGATGCGGAGGCCCATGTGTCAGGAGCTGATGGTGAGGCCCATGTGTCAGGAGCTGATGGTGAAGCCCTTGAGTCAGGAGCTGATGGTGAGGCCCATCTGTCAGGAGCTGATGGTGAGGCCCATCTGTCAGGAGCTGATGGTGAAGCCCTTGTGTCAGGAGCTGATGGTGAGGGCCACGTGCCAGGAGCTGATGGTGAGGCCCATGTGTCAGGAGTTGATGGGGAGGCCCATGTGTCAGGGGCTGATGGTGAGGCCCATGTGTCAGGAGTTGATGGGGAGGCCCATGTGTCAGGGGCTGATGGTGAGGCCCATGTGTCAGGAGCTGATGGTGAGGCCCATGTGTCAGGAGCTGATGGTGAGGCCCATGTGTCAGGAGCTGATGGTGAGGCCCATGTGTCAGGAGCTGATGGTGAGGCCCTCATGTCAGGAGCTGATGGAGAGGCCCATGTGTCAGGAGCTGATGGTGAGGCCCATGTGTCAGGAGCTGATGGTGAGGCCCATGTGTCAGGGGCTGATGGTGAGGCCCATGTGTCAGGGGCTGATGGTGAGGCCCATGTGTCAGGGGCTGATGGTGAGGCCCATGTGTCAGGGACAATTAACATCAGAACCTGTTGGGCCAGTAAGAAGAAAAATCAGCCAGAATTCCTGCTCCTGATTATAAAACAAAAGTATATTTATTGAAAAGAATAACATGCATGTTTAATGTCGGCATTACAAGTTCTGTGAACTCCCATTCACCCCTGATTAAACATTGGGTGGACTCTCTAGGTTCAATTTTTCGTAATTTAATTTCAAGCATTTAAACCAAATTACAGATCACTGGCTGACTTTGATGTGTTCACACAGGTTTACAAGGTTACCTGATTGGCCTTGGATACAGGGATGCAGGCACATCTGCCACACTCAGCCCTGCAACATGGGGAGTCAGGAAGATGGATCATATAAAGGGCCCTCCTGTGGCTTTGTATCCAGTGCATCATTGAGATGTTATTCATTTCAGCTCTCCTTGCAGGGACGTTCCCTGTGTGCTGGATGTAGAAAATCATCAATCTGTTATTTTGCCAGATAGGAAGACTGGGTGTTGGCTCAGTGCCCCAGGGTGAAGGAGGGGAAAAAATTCAGCCTTGCTTCTCGCTCCCCATCACTATTCAGTGACCCCCGGCTAGACAAGTGAATATCATGTGACGACAGGATCGAGCTGACCTCTGATGTCCTCCACGGTCGAATTTCCCGCCAACGCTCGCTGTCTAGGCTTGCGCGTGAAGAACGAGATATCAAAGAGCGGCTGGTGCACATGGGAACCCATGAGAATCAATGGCTTCAGGAGAGGAGAGGGAGAAAACTGGGGGAAGAAAGGCTGGGTTGAAAATGATCGCTCTGTGGCCTTGGACATGGACAGTTGTCAGATTCATAAGGGGATTCCCAGTGAGAAATTTCTAATGTCATCTGATTATGGGGGTTCCCTGTTCTGGTGGAAACTACAAAAATTGCCACCAAAGTCCTTGAAGCAAACACAATAGAGGATTTGGAGTGGGGGGGTTGGTGTAACATATAGAATTACAAAGAATTGTCAGCACAGAAACAGGCCATTACAAAGAATTGTCAACGCAGAAACAGGCCATTCAGCCCATCTGGTCTATGCCAGTATTTATGCTCTACACGAGCCTCCTCCCACCGTACTCCATCTAACCCTTTCAGAATCCTTCTATTCCTTTCTCCCTCGTGTACTTATCTAGTTTCCCCTTAATTGCATCTATGTTATTCGCCTCAACTACTCCTTCAAGTTCCACATTCTATCCACTCTCTGGGTAAAGGAGTTGGTGGGAGTGTATTTCCCATCAGTCTATTCCCATACGAACGCTAAGTGCACTCACCTTCTGTGCACTTTCTTGTGCATCTGGTAGTCCAGTTACTTTTACACAGGTTAACTTGTGCCTGTGTTGTACAAAGCTGGTAGAAACTCGTTATGCGCTCGTATAGGATCAATGCCGGTCGCAAATACACCCCCATATTCTGTGCTGAGATGTGGGCCGAGCATGTTCCTTTGATTGGCACAAATAAGGGGCAATCTTGCCAGGCCCAGCTCCCACGATAGACCGTCACTTGACAGGAGCGTGGGTTGCTGAATCAGCCCAATAGGGTTATAGACCGATCCCTGCCCCACGTCCCTGTCCAGCAAGGCTCCACCCCAGAAGCCTCTCTTCATAAAATTCTCTCCCCCAAAAGGCTGTGGATACTGGGTCAATTAGGAATTTTCAAGACTGAGATAGATAAATTTTTGTTCGGTAATGGTATCAAGGGGTATGGAGCCGAGGCGAGTAAATGGAGTTAAGGTACAGATCAGCCGTGATCTAACTGAATGGCAGAGCTGGCCCAAGGAGCTGAATAGCCGACTCCAGTTTCTATCTTCCTTTGTAGACGGAAGGGCCCAGGTCATATCCCCAATCTGTGCTGAGGTTATCTGACCTCAGTCTGGGGCAGTAATGGAGGGTTCTATATTTGGCCTTAGTGCCCCTGGAATAGTGAGGGGAGAATCGTGTGTGGGTGTGTGTTGGAAAGGATCTTGCTCAGCTGTGATTCTATCCACGGTTGAATAGCTTGGCATCACGCACTGACGAAACTCACAAATAAAGAATAGCCACTTGGGTGATATAGTGGAGAGAGGCTGGTGCCTGTGGAACCTGTACCCCAGTGAGAGTCAGCACCTTTAGAAGAGAAGAGGAGAAAATTGGAAGGGACTAAATTGAACAGTTTGTTGTGTTGGTGATCAGCAGCTGTTCTAGTTTCACTTTCCAGGACTGCAGATTCCTCCTGTCATCCTGGCTCACAAGGGTGAGGAGCAAAGGGTGAGAAACAAGGATGAGGGGCAAGGGTGAGGAGTGAGGGGTGAAGAGCAAGGGATACAAGTAATGAAGGGGGAGGTGTGAGGGATGAGGAGCAATAGGTGAACAAAGGGTGAGGGATATGGGGATCGAGCGGGAAAGTGGAGTTGAGGTAGAAGATCAGCCATGATCTTATTGAATGGCGGTGCAGGCTCGAGGGGCCGTATGGCCTAATCCTGCTCCTATTTCTTATGTTCTTATGAGAGACAAAGGAGGAATGGCAAGTGGTGAGGAGTTATGGGTGAGGGCCAAGGAACAGGGGCAAGGACTGAGGAGTGAGGACTGAGGGGTGAATGAGAAGCCATGGGCAAGGACTGGGGGACTTTGTTTTCTCCACAGTGGGAATCGGGAGCATGTTGAAAGGGACGTCTCCACAGGAGATGGACGATGCTTGTTACTGAGCTTAAACAATGTTCCATTTGATTGCACCATGGCCAATGGGAGAAAGGGGCCTCCACACATAATGGGCAAATTCACATTAACCATTTGTGTGCTGAATGTAATCTTTTGGTAGAATCCCAAATGTGTTTTCTCCCACCTCTTACTGTGCACTGAAAATGTTACCCTGCTCCCCTGATGCTCAGTGGGTAAACGTACCACCCAGTATATTTCTTAGAATCCGACAGAGTGGCAAGGTCCCGTAGTCAATCCCCTGTTTTGTGTTGGGTTCGTGGCTATCCGGTGACCCCTGCTGGAAGATGATGTCAGGTGAGGAGAGCATTGGTCTCTTTTGGAGGAGTCGCCTTCACTCACTGTCTAGACTCACAGATGGAGAATGGCAACTTGAGTGAGGTACCGCAGGGGCGGGGCTGGTGCCTGTGGAACCTGCACCCCAGCGAGAGACAGCGCCTCCAGGAAAAGAGGGAAGAAAATCAAAACAAAATTATATACACTTCAGACACCAATACATTTTATGTCACCTGATAATGGACCTTAAACACTGTCCATAATTATCACTCTGATTGGGTGGGTTAGATATCACTCCGAGTGGCTGGAAACACAAATCTCATAACTTTGTGACAATAATTTTATTCTTCATATAAAACTTTATTTGAAATAGTGGAATCATCCTCCTTGCATCCTTCCTTGAACTTGGCTTCATCAGTTAACACAGACACTGTGTGTAACAGAATAGAATGGGAAATGGCACAGAGATGAGTAGCACAATTGTTCTCCCAGTAACTTGCTGAATGGGGCAGCCAGTCGCTTTGTTTTTTTCCTCCCAGTAACCGTTATGACCTTTGACCTTAAAGGAGGTTATGACTCATTTGTGAAAAATGTCTGGCTGGTCTTTCCCGCAGTGCTATGTGGCAGCGGGGGGTCAGTGCAGGTCACTGTGTGTCTGAAAAACAGGAGCAGGCGTCAGCTCCGGATACAGCCTGTCCCAGTCAGTGCACAATGAGGTTCTTCTCAACAGAAATTTCTGATTGGAGATCCAATGAGTTGACGTTCAGGTTGACGAACTGCAAGGTCGCACTCACGGCCCCCGACTCAATGTGCCCTCTATCTCAGCAGAGCCACCAAAGAGAATGCAGAGTACAGGACAGGCATGTCCCAACACTGGCAGGGAGAGAGTCACTGAACCCCCTCCCCAAACAGCCCCCAGAGGTTAAAGGGAGAACTGATAACAGGCAGGGTACTGGGAATGTGGACTGGAATAGGCAGGGTATGGGAACAGGTGTGGGACTGGGAACAGGCAGGGTACGGGAACAGGTATGGGACTGGGAACAGGCAGGGTATGGGAACAGGTGTGGAACTGGGAACAGGCAGGGTATGGGAACAGGTGTGGAACTGGGAACAGGCAGGGTATGGGAACAGGTGTGGGACTGGGAACAGGCAGGGTATGGGAACAGGTGTGGGACTGGGAACAGGCAGGGTACGGGAACAGGTATGGGACTGGGAACAGGCAGGGTACGGGAACAGGTATGGGACTGGGAACAGGCAGGGTATGGGAACAGGTATGGGACTGGGAACAGGCAGGGTATGGGAACAGGTATGGGACTGGGAACAGGCAGGGTACGGGAACAGGTGTGGGACTGGGAACAGGCAGGGTACGGGAACAGGTATGGGACTGGGAACAGGCAGGGTATGGGAACAGGTATGGGACTGGGAACAGGCAGGGTACGGGAACAGGTGTGGGACTGGGAACAGGCAGGGTATGGGAACAGGTATGGGACTGGGAACAGGCAGGGTATGGGAACAGGTATGGGACTGGGAACAGGCAGGGTACGGGAACAGGTGTGGGACTGGGAACAGGCAGGGTACGGGAACAGGTATGGGACTGGGAACAGGCAGGGTACGGGAACAGGTATGGGACTGGGAACAGGCAGGGTATGGGAACAGGTATGGGACTGGGAACAGGCAGGGTACGGGAACAGGTGTGGGACTGGGAACAGGCAGGGTATGGGAACAGGTGTGGGACTAGGAACAGGCAGGGTATGGGAACAGGTATGGGACTGGGAACAGGCAGGGTATGGGAACAGGTGTGGGACTGGGAACAGGCAGGGTATGGGAACAGGTGTGGAACTGGGAACAGGCAGGGTATGGGAACAGATGTGGGACTGGGAACAGGCAGGGTATGGGAACAGGTGTGGAACTGGGAACAGGCAGGGTATGGGAACAGGTATGGGACTGGGAACAGGCAGGGTATGGGAACAGGTGTGGAACTGGGAACAGGCAGGGTATGGGAACAGGTGTGGGACTGGGAACAGGCAGGGTACGGGAACAGGTATGGGACTGGGAACAGGCAGGGTACAGGAACAGGTGTGGGACTGGGAAAAGGCAGGGTATGGGAACAGGTATGGGACTGGGAACAGGCAAGGTATGGGAACAGGTATGGGACTGGGAACAGGCAGGGTATGGGAACAGGTATGGGACTGGGAACAGGCAGGGTACGGGAACAGGTGTGGGACTGGGAACAGGCAGGGTACGGGAACAGGTATGGGACTGGGAACAGGCAGGGTACGGGAACAGGTATGGGACTGGGAACAGGCAGGGTATGGGAACAGGTATGGGACTGGGAACAGGCAGGGTACGGGAACAGGTGTGGGACTGGGAACAGGCAGGGTATGGGAACAGGTGTGGGACTAGGAACAGGCAGGGTATGGGAACAGGTATGGGACTGGGAACAGGCAGGGTATGGGAACAGGTGTGGGACTGGGAACAGGCAGGGTATGGGAACAGGTGTGGAACTGGGAACAGGCAGGGTATGGGAACAGATGTGGGACTGGGAACAGGCAGGGTATGGGAACAGGTGTGGAACTGGGAACAGGCAGGGTATGGGAACAGGTATGGGACTGGGAACAGGCAGGGTATGGGAACAGGTGTGGAACTGGGAACAGGCAGGGTATGGGAACAGGTGTGGGACTGGGAACAGGCAGGGTACGGGAACAGGTATGGGACTGGGAACAGGCAGGGTACAGGAACAGGTGTGGGACTGGGAAAAGGCAGGGTATGGGAACAGGTATGGGACTGGGAACAGGCAAGGTATGGGAACAGGTATGGGACTGGGAACAGGCAGGGTATGGGAACAGGTATGGGACTGGGAACAGGCAGGGTATGGGAACAGGTGTGGGACTGGGAACAGGCAGGGTAATGGAACAGGTGTGGAACTGGGAACAGGCAGGGTATGGGAACAGGTCTGGGACTGAGAACAGGTGTGGGTTTGGGAACAGATGGGGGACTGGTAACAGGTGTGGGACTGGGAACAGGTGTGGGACTGGGAACAGACAGGGGACTAGGAACAGATGTGGGACTGGGAACAGGCAGGGTACGGAAACAGGTATGGGACTGGGAACAGATGTGCGATTGGGAACAGATGTGGGACTGGGAACAGGCAGGGTACGGAAACACGTGTGGGACTGGGAACAGATGTGCGACTGGGAACAGATGTGGGACTGGAAACAGATAGGGGACTGGGAACAGGCAGGGGACTGGGAACAGGCAGGGGACTGGGAACAGGTGTGGGACTGGGAACAGGTGTGGGACTGGGAACGAGCGGGTATGGGAACTGGTGGGGAACTTTGAACAGGTGTGGGTTTGGGAACAGATAGGGGACTGGGAACAGATGTGGGATTGGGGACAGGTGTGGGACTGGGAACAGATGAGGGACTGGGAACAGATGTGGGACTGGGAACAGATGTGGGACTGGGAACAGATGTGGGACCGGGAACGGGTGTGGGACCGGGGACAGATAGGGGACTGGCAGCAGGTGTGTGATTGGAAATAGGTAGGAGACAGGGAACGTGGACTGGGACCAGGTAGGGGATTGGGAAGAGGCAGTGTCAGCCTAGAGTATGTTCTAATGGCTTTTAGGGATTTTTTATGTTTATATGTTGGTAAAAAATATTCCAGTGGACAATGTTGAGGGACCTTGTTCCATCCCCACTGCCCACAGTTCAAACATCACTACAGTGGGACCTCCATTATCTACACTCCAGTTATCCTCCAAAATTTTTGCAGGATAAAGTCTTGCAATGGATTTTGAAATGACAATCTTTTGTTTTGCCCTGTGCTTCCCTTCGCTCCTGGGTATTGCTGTGCCAAACGTGAGAGTGAAATTTGGGAATCTTGGTTATGCCTGTTCCACCATAGCTCTGGTGTCAGTGTGGCTCACTGGTAGCACTCTCACCTCTGAGTCAAGAAGGTTGTGGGTTCAAGTCCAACTTGAGAGATTTGAGTAAATAATCCAGGCAGACACTCCAGTACAGTACTGAGTAAATACTGAGCTGTCTTTCCAATGAAATATTAAACTGAGGCCCTGTTTGCTCTCTCAGGTGGATGTAAAAGATCCCATAACACTATTTTGAGAAGAGCATGGAAGTTTTCCCCAGTGTACTGGCCAATATTTATCCCTCAACTAACATCACCAAAAACAGATTATCTGGTCATTATCTCATTGGTGTTTGTGGGACCTTGCTGTGTGCAAATTGGCTGCCGCGTTTCCTACATTACAACAGTGACTACACTTCAAAAGTACTTTGGGATGTCCCAAGGTCGTGAAAGACGCTATATAAATGCACGTTCTTCTTCTTTTTGGCCTTTAATGGAGGTGTCAGTGCATCTCTAAGAATGCAGCTGTTAGATGGCCACAAAGTTTATACTCTCGGTAAGATACAGATTGCCTCAGTCTTCCTTTCCTACTACAACCTGCATGCTTTTAAAACCCAAGCTTGGCGTCTCCTAATCCCGACTTGATTCTCTCCCTACTCTTTTCAACCTTGGCGTTGTCCTGCTCCCGGGCCCCAGGCCTTTGACTCAGCTTCTCAATAATAAAATCATGCTGCTGGAAGACCCCAGGGCTGCTAAAGGCCTCAGAAGCGTTAGTTACTTATCAATATTCCATTTACTTCATTCCTAATTCATGCATTACAATCGAATATAAATTATACATCCTGGATATTGAAGATATATCCTTTGTATACCAGTAAAAATTCACTTCCTTTATAAGTCTTTAAGGGAAATGTCTACAGAACAATAAATGAGAAGAGGTTTAGTCTGTTTTCGCTGGCTCGGCTATTAGTGTTTCCTCTGCTCGACATCATTAAACCCTCGCAGACAGATTTGCAAAAATCTGCTTTCACTAGCTTTGTGTTGCAAATTGTGGCATTGATCCAAACTTTAAAATATTTCTTTAAAGAAAATTTGGTGAGCCCCAGGGCTCTGTGGGTGAATGCCCTGCCCAGTGTGGTATTGAGCTGGACAGACCAGCACGGTCTCACGTCCTATCCGGGGTTTGTGCCGTTAGTTGATTTCAACCAGGGTAGAAGTATGGGCTCTACAATTGGCCCCAATATTCTTGGGTTGTGAGGAGGGGAAATCAGCCAGGCTCCTGACCACTATCCAGTGACCCTGTCAGGTGTCAGGTGAGAACTGGGCTCAGTGGTGACAACCCTCCTCCAGCCCATTGAAAAATTTTTGCCACCACTCATTGTCTAGGCTCACATCTGAAGAAAGACCCGTTCGGTGAGATAATAGAGGGAGCGGAGGGCCCACAGAACACATGGCCCACCCAGTGAGAGTCAATGCCTGGGGAAATGTACCCCAGTGAGAGTCAGTGTCTGGGGAACTGTACCCCAGTGAGAGACAGTGTCGGGGGAATTGTACCCCAGTGAGAGACAGTGTCGGGGGAACTGTACCCCAGTGAGAGACAGTGTCGGGTGAACTGTACCCCAGTGAGAGACAGTGTCGGGGGAATTGTACCCCAGTGAGAGACAGTGTCGGGCGAACTGTACCCCAGTGAGAGACAGTGGCGGGGGAACTGTACCCCAGTGAGAGTCAGCACCCAGGGAACTGTACCCCAGTGAGAGTGAGCACCCGGGGAACTGTACCCCAGTGAGAGTCAGGAGGGGAGATATACATTTCTAAAAGATGAACAGACGGTTCTCTTTGTCAATCCAATGTGCCAGCAATAGCTCACTGGTACCAATCTCATTTTTGAGTCAAAAAGTCACGGGTTCAAGCCCCACTCCAGGACTTGAGCCCATCATCTGGGCTAGAACTTTAGTGCAGTACTGAGGGAACACTGCAATGTTGGAGGTGTTGTCTTTTGGATGAGATGTTAAACTGAGATCATCTGCCTTCTCAAGTGGACATTAAAGATCCCATGGCACTATTCAAAAAACAGCTGGGGAGTTGTCCTGTCAGCATTTATTCCTCAATCAGATTTTCTGCTCATTTATTTCATTGCTGTTTGTGGGAGCTTGCTGTGTGCAAATTGGCTTTCATGTTTCCCTTCATTACAGCAGTGACTACCCTTCAAAAGTATTTAATTGACTGTAAAGCGCTTTGGGGTGTCCTGAGATTGTGAAAGATGCTAAAGAAATGCAAGCCTTTCTTTTTCATAAACCCAGTTGAGTTGCTGAAAATCATGAGTCACTGGGTTCGGGATACGATATGAAAGTATTTCCATTCACAGTGACAACTCACTGAGGTAGAATCAGCACCTGCCCCCTTCAGCGTGTGTCACTCAGGGCCATGGGGCACCACAGCTCTGGAATGTCACACACAAGAATCAAGCAGTGGCACAGCCCAGACCTGGTACCCAGTCTCTGTGGAGGAAACACACAAATAGTAAGCTGCAAAGGAGGGCATGTCAGAATTACCAATGGGAACTGAAGTCATTAGCCAGCTGTTGTAAAGCTTGTGCTTAATTGCCCTGTGCTGTCATTTTATTTCTATCTTGCAGCAACAGAGTTGTAACTCTCGATGTTAAGTACATGACCATATTTTTGGGAACATCAAATACTGTTTCAGGTGGTAGGACTCTCCCCTCTGATTCAGAAGGTCATGGGCTCAAGGACAATTCCAGGATTTGCAAACCTAATTTAGACTAATATTTCACTGCAGTATTGAGGGAGTGCTACATTGCCAGAGGTACCGCCTTTTGGATGAGGCATTAAACTGAGACCCTGTGGGACACTAAAGGCATCGGGTCGAATGCTGGATTTACACCCTGCCCAATTTTAATCTCCGTTGTCTTCAGCATTCCACCTGATTTCATCAGCTTTCTGCTGAGCGGGTTAGGTTAAAATTAACCCCTCCCTCCCCCACCCTCTGCCTGTTCAGATGGATGTAAGAGATCCCATTACCCTTGTGAAAGAGCAGGGAGTTGTTCCTGATGTTTTGGCCAATATTTATCCCTCAACCAGCACTAGCAAAACATATTAATTGGTTATGCAGCTCATTGTTTGTGGGACCTTGCTCTGTGCAACTTGGCATCGCAATTACCTACATAACAACAGTGACTACACTTCAAAAGTAATTAATTGGCTGTCCTGGGATTAACTGGGAAGTCCTGAGAATGTGAAAGGCACTATATAAATGCGAGTTCTTTCTTTCACATATGAAAATTTGAACATAAATTGTAACTTTAAAAATTTGCTTCAATAGTAGAGTTCTGTCGCCCTCTGGTGGTTACCTGGTAATCCTCAGACACTTTTATTTTTTGTACTTTCTCCCCTCCTCTCTTGAAGTCGCTGACTCTCGTTAGGATACAGTTTCCACAAGTACCAAGTGCCCTTCACTACCTCACCCAAGTAATCATTCTCATTATATGAGTGTTGGCATCAGAACTGAGCCCAACCCTGTCCTCACCTAATGTCCACACACAGGCACTTTCCTGGAGGAGTTGCTGTATGGTAATCAGGCACTGAAACCATGGCAATTGTAGCCTCCATCACCACCTAGCTGAGATCAAACCTGATGTGTATGACGCAGTAACACAGCGGGCCGTAGGTTCACCCTCAAGGCTATCGGCGGGGAACCGATTTCACCAAGTTTCATGCAAGTTGGTCAATAATGTGCCCATTCTCAGACCTACCTCACATGAGTTAAACAGACATTCATTGGCATAGAGTCCCTAGGGAGGTTTGAAGCATCAATTTTTAACTGCCCTGTGCAAAACACAAAGAGGGAAGCAGCTGGTGGCGTCATTGTTAGGATTAGAATGAATGTTTTCTACAGATGTAAATGGTACTGGGTTGTTGATAAACTGCTGCAGCCCTCAGGCATTGAGTGTGTGTTTGTGCGTGTGTGTGTGTATGTGTGCGTGTGTTGGGGTGTTTCATGTTGTAAATATGATTTATCTTGCTTCATTTGCACCATGAATCAATTTTGCAAGGTTGAAAAGAGGAGAGAAGATGAGATGAATCAGGGAGCACGGACTAAAGCACCTTTTACAATGTGAGACCTGTGTTAACACCACAGGTTCCCAATGCACGGTTCACGGTGCTACACAAAAGCAATGCCTGCCTGATTTGCTAAGGCCGGTTACCAGAACGATCTGGTAAAGAACATGCGCCAGGACCCGTCAGCACTTGCGTGGTCTTCACAATGTTTAAAAGCACTTTATGTGACACTAAACCCAGGTATTAAAAGGCAGTAGGTTGTAGGAGGAAGGGAGAACCGAGAAGGTTAGGGGCTCCACAGTTTTTATGTCCTGATCACTAGCCTTCGATAACTCTGCTGGTAGAGCAGAGGTCGGCGGCTGAGCAGAACAATAACAACAGCTGGTTACATTTATGTAGCACTTTTAATGTAGAAAACATTACAAAATGCTTCACAGAGAAGATAAAATGGGCAACAAGTAGGAGAAGAATTAGGGGATGTGACCCAGAGTCTGAGGATGTAGGAAGAGCTTATAGGACAATATGTTCAGAGCTTAAGAGGAACCAGAGAGGGAGCACTCACCATGGTAGCATCAATAAAAAGTACTTGAAAGGAAAAAAATTGCATGGCTATGGGGAAAGGAAGGGAGAGTGGGACCAGCTCTTGAATAGAGCCGGCACGGACTCGATGGGCCGAATGGCCTCCTTCCATGCTGTAATCTTTCTATGATTCTTGGTGGGCGTATTCCAGGAGGTTTTATCGCATGACCTCCCTGCCCCCATGGACCCAACATGCATTGGTCACCCGACATGTCCACCCTCACGGCACATTGCCTTCCCAGGCCATTTGGAAAGCAAACAGGCTTTTCATTGCCTGATTGGATGATTCTTGACTGTCAGTCAAACAACTGGCTGGAGTTATACCTAGCACAAAGGAAGATGGTAGTGGTTGTTGGAGGCCAATCATCTCAGCCCCAGGAAGTTGCTGCAGGTGTTTCTCAGGGCAATGTCCTTGGCCCAACATCTTCAGATGCTCCATCAATGACCTTCCCTCCAACATAAGGTCAGAAATGGGGATGTTTGCTGATGATTGCTAACTAGTGTTCAGTTCCATTTGCAACCCCTTGGATAATGAAGCAGGCCGTACCCGCATGCAGCAAGACCGGGACAACATCCAGGCTTGGGCTGATAAGTGGCAAGTAACATTCGCACCAGACAAGTGCCAGGCAATGACCATCTCCAACAAGAGAGAATCGAACCTCCTCCCCTTGACATTCAATGGCATTACCATCGCCGAATCCCCCACCATCAACATCCTGGGGGTCACCATTGACCAGAAACTTAACTGGACCAGCCATATAAATACTGTGGCAACAAGAGCAGGTCAGAGGCTGGTATTCTGCGGCGTGTGACTCACCTCCTGACTCCCCAAAACCTTTCCATCATCTACAAGGCACAAGTCAGGAGTGTGATGGAATACTCTCCACTTGCCTGGATGAGTGCAGCTTCAACAACACTCAAGAAGCTCGACACCATCCAGGACAAAGCAGCCCACTTGATTGGCACCCCATCCACCACCCTAAACATTCACTCCCTTCACCACCAGCACACCATGGCTGCAGTGTGTACCATCCACAGGATGCACTGCAGCAACTCACCAAGGCTTCTTCGACAGCACCTCCCAAACCCACGACCTCTACCATCTAGAAGGACAAGGGCAGCAGGCCCATGAGAACAACACCACCTGCACGTTCCCCTCCAAGTCACACACCATCCCGACTTGGAAATATATCGCCGTTCCTTCATCGTTGCTGGGTCAAAATCCTGGAACTCCCTTCCTAACAGCACTGTGGGAGAACCTTCACCACACGGACTGCAGCGGTTCAAGAAGGCGGCTCACCAACCACCTTCTCAAGGGCAATTAGGGATGGGCAATAAATGCTGGCCTTGCCGACGACGCCCACATCCCACGAACGAATAAAAAAAACATTTTTCCCATTTCCAATATTTTGATAACTAATAAATGAAAACGTTCAAAGAAAATGGAAACAAATTTTTTTAATGCCCCAATGATTTATCTCCCGGTTTGCTTGCAGCAGTGTCCTGGAGATTAACCTTTAATTCCTGGAGACTCCAGGCCAATCCTGGAGGGTTGGCAACCCTCTCCTATCCTCCAACTCCTTATTGCGCTGACAGACTTTCCATTTGTGTTTCAGGTCTCCAGCATTCAGTTTTATTTTAATTTCTAAAATATGGAGCAGTGATTATCTCCCAGCGGGAGATGCATTAAGAAAGGTGAGATTTTACAAACCAGCTGAGCCAGTCTCGCTCAGGCTGTCAGAAGCATATTATGAATGAAGAGACCACGTGACTCCGACGCTTCGGCGTGGAGGCCAAGAGCTGTACGTTCGTGTCAACGTCATCGCGCAAAGGAAGGTGTTGACGTTGGGCGTGCGTGAGGACGTTGACCGGGACCGGAGGCGTCGAGTGGGCTGTAAAGTGGCCGATCGAGAGCAACCTGGAGCCGGGCCCGGTTTTAGAGGTTTCCCGGAGTGTCGCCAGCACTGTGAAGCGAAATGAGTGCGGAGTGTCGGCCGCGGCCTGGCCGATGCTGAGGGGACTTGATGTGGAGCCGGGAACGGAAGGGTCTGAGAACTTGTTCAAACCCGGACTGCAGGCCTCGGATCTTCCAGCAACAGCAACCCGGGAATGGGATCCGGATTCGTGAGCTCGAGTCGCCCGGCCTGACACCACCACCACCATCACCCCACCCGGTGTCAATATAAAGTCTCTTCCCAGTAGGCCGTTTCACTATAAGCGGAGTCTCAACACTTGAGAGCAGTGTGAGCGGGGTTCATTATAAGTGGGTTTCACTATGATGGGGACCTGATATCTGAGAGCAGTGTAAGCAGATTTCATTTCAAGTGTGACCCCCCCCCATCACTTCTATTACTGCCTTCTCTCCTTCTATTACTGCCCCCCTCCCCAAAACTTAAAAATACCTGTGCTTAGTCTTTAGTATTTCATTTTTGCTCTACAGATAGTGGTAATGGGAGATTAATATGAGCAGGCAGGAAGCGCTCACTGAAGCTGACAATGGTCTCCCTGTGTCTTCAAGCCCACGTCTAAACAGGGTTAAGATGGATGAACAAGAACTGGAAAATGATGAAGTAGTAAATGTGGAAATTCCTTTGACAGAGGTTAATGATGATTCTCAGGAAAACTTTCATGGCAGCAGGAATGCCAATGGAGAGGATTTAGGGGAAGATTTTTATGCTGATGAAGACTCTGTGCTTGTGAGCGAAAATGTTAATGGAAAAGACAACTGTACCGGTAATGTGGAACTGGAAAACACACTGACTGAAGAAGGTAGTGTTTCTGTTGGTTCTGTGCACTCGTATCCGTCAGACCTAAATGCAGATTCTGAAAACAATTTGATTGAAGGTGGTGATCTAGTCTTCAGTTCAGGAACTGACAACACAGAGGAGACTTCAAAGCTTCAAGATAATGAGGATGATGATCACTGCCAGATTAAATTGCTTTTGGCTCAATTACGTCTCTATGAACAGGGCACATTGACCTTGGAGAGCAAAGCAAAAGTGGCTTCCCATCCAATGTCGGATGCTTATAGTTTAGAGAGTGGTAACAAATTCACAACAGATGGAGGGACTGATTCATCAACTGTAGATAATGACAGACAACTATTTGGTACAGTTAACCATTGGGATGCTTTGACTGAGATGAGTCATGACCCCTTAATGTTGTCTAATGAGAGACCTAGAAGTTTGAGAGTAAATGAAATGGAAGATCTGGTTCAACATGGCAATGAGCTGATCCAAGCAAGCAACCCAGGCTCAGCATTTGATGTTAATGGTCATGTAGTGTATAGTGATCAGATTACTGCTGCATTCACTCACACACCAGCAGCAACTGATAGAATACATAAAATCTCACGAGAAACTTGCAGTTGGCCAGAAGCGTCATTTGAAAATGAGTTTGGCCAACCTGAGGAGATCGTTGATTTCTGTGCAGGCAATGATGGGGCAATTGAAGACTATTCAAGCTCCTCTTTAGTTGGCAGGCTGTTATTTAGGCAAATGGTGCTGAAGAAGGACTGGAAGAAAGAGGGAGAGGCCTTGTCTTTAGCTGTTAAAGAGTTAAAAGAAGAGGTTGAGTATATTAGCAAATCGTTTCTGCCTGATGATGGTGTTGAGCACATTGATCCAGAAAACCAAGGGGCTTGCCATATAGAAGACAACATCTCTGAACGTGATAGAGAGGTAAGAAAGAAAACTGGTTAGAATACTGCCTAATAACATCTGGGCTAGATTAGATTAGAGATGTCGTCTTGGACTTTGAGTGCGAAGTGCAATAAGTTAGGCTAGTTTCAATCCAGCTGCAAACAGGTGTAGGTTCATGGTGCAAACTCTCCATAATCTGGTATTAAATTGGCAGGCTCACTCTTGAGCCTTATGTGTGGGAAAGGGAATGGCCACTGGTAAGGTAGTGGTTCTTTTCTATGATTGGAGTTGAGACGTGTCATTGGGAAAATGTAGACGAGGCTTGACTGAACAATGGTTCCAGTACTGATATCCCTCTGCTACAGACAGCTGGTCTGTATAACCAGGCTCAGCCCACTGGTGGCCTGAATTAAATGATGGCCCTGATGACAAGTGACAGCAGGACAACCATTTACCTTTATGTCCAGCAGCCCATTGTCTCTGGAAACACCTATGTCATTTCATTTATATTTTAGTGGGGTATAATTCAATCTTAATGATATGTAATAACTATTTGATTTCCTATGGTGTTGCCTATGAGTCCTGGTTGATCTATAACATGGGCCAACCAAGCTGTACATGCAATCTTCCCACCTGCTCCCAGCAGAGTTACAGGCTGGTTAGATGAGTCCTATTAATGAAAAATCTGCCAGTGGTAGCAACTAGCAAGTGGGGAATAAAACAAACAAGTACCCCAGGTAGCCATTCAAATATTCCTGTGTAAAATTATTTTTGCTTTACTCTGCTGGCAGTATCAACAGGTTTTGCATCTGGCCCAGCAATAATCAGTGAGAAAGCAAGCAAGGGACCCAACACTTCTACAGTCACTAAACTTTTTAGTGAAGAAATATTATAAAGGTGCCAGTTTGCATTTCTGTACTAATAAAAACACATCCAACTGTAATATTTAAGGACCACTTGTCCCACATCTGCAAAAGGGCATCAGGCGTGCAAGACTTACAGAAAATTGTGCAAACGTTCAGATGCACAAACGTGGAGTTTGAAGTGATACAACTTTCCAAAAATGCAGGGCTGGGGTCAAACTAGACATTTATAGGATTAGTGGTGTATCTGGCACACTACACTACAGATGTAGATTGATGTGAGATCTTGCTTTTAATTTCTTACAAAGTGAGTTCATATCATTTGCCAAGTTGTTAGGGAAGGTTGTGGAGTGAGGCCGTGGGCTTTCTGCATTCAAGCAGAATGTGGGAGGGAGCTAAACACTGACTCTAAGTCCAGGGGCATGAAGACCAATTAGTGCATCCCATTTGGTTGCCCGACTGAGATCCTGAAAGAACCTTCTAATCTGTATGGCTCAGTAACTCGCAGAGCATTTTATTTACCACCGAGTCATCTGACAGAGTTGATCTTTTTATTAATATATTCAAACAGAAAAAAATACATTACCTTCTTAAATATTTGATTAAACCATGTCAAGCAACTGAACAAATTACTTTAAATTTTTTATTTCAGGCAAAGAAGAAATTTTCCTTTCCTGCATTTAAAGAAGGTAAGCTGGCTCTACTTGAGTGATCTTCAAACTTCGGAATATATGCCTATTAATTACTGTACAGTGAGTTAGAGTATTGAAAAGAAAAGAATGACTTGCATTTATATAGCACCTTCCACAACCCCAGGACTTCCCAAAGCACTCTACAGCTAATGAATTTTTTATGTGTGGTCACTGTTGTAGTGTAGGAAACACAGCAGCCAATTTGAGTACAGTGAGGTCCCACAAATAGCAATGTGATAATGACCAGATAATCTGTTTTTGGTGGTGTTGGTCGAGGGATAAATATTGGCCATGACACGGGGAGAACTCTCTGCTCTTTGAAATAGTGCCATGGGATCTTTTACGTCCACCTGAGAGGGCAGACGTCTCATCCAGTGATAATATTGTGGCATAAGTGGACCCAACCATGCATTATGCATCCAACTAGGCAGCAAATTCAATCCTCAGTTTGCTCTATTTATAGTATCATTCTATATGCACTGCCTGATGTGACACTGGCCCATGCAGCCCACAAGTCCTTGATCGATGCTAAATTAGTTGATTTCCACTGGGTGATGTTAGGGCTGCTACAATTTGCCTTAGCATCCCCAGGGTTAGAGAGGGTGGGGAAAAAAAGTCAGGCTTCCTGCTCCTAATCATTATCCATTGACTCCTGGTGGAAAGTACGTGTGTGTGGATTTCAGTTGAAGACCAGATCGGACTCGGCTGTAATGGGCCATAGGGTCAGAAAGCTTGGCATCATTCACTGGGCTCTTATATGAAGAATGGTCACATGGGCAGGAACTGGAGGACAGCCAGCACCCATGGAATCCATACTTAGTGCCTTCGGCGGTGGGGGGGGAAATAAGGAATGGTATAAAACACCTGCATTCAGTAACAGCGCTTTTGTTGTTTCCTTCTCCCCATGAAGTGCCTGGACCCTGCGAATCCGAGGATCTCCTCGATGGAATCATATTTGCAGCAAGTTACCTAGGATCAACCCAGCTATTCTCTGAGAAAAATCCATCAACCAACGTCCGAATGGCTCAAGCACAGGAAGCAGTGGGGAGGATAAAGGTGCTTGTGAAAAGTATTAAAACTAACACAAAATACTCTTGATCATATTTTCAAATTCTAGCAGTTTGCAATGTGATAAACCAACAATTCACTCCAAAAACAGTTGAAGCAGCATTCAGCTGCCCATAGGCTCAGGTGGTATAGACAGCTTTCAGTGTGATACTATGTCAGCCAGACCAGGGGGGTCACATGGTTTGATACCTGATCTGTACTGTTAGCTGATCATGCATGTGGTGCTACAATTGGCCTCACTGTCCCTGGGCCAGGGAGAGAGAGACCATAAAAAACATTCAGGTTTCCAGCTTCTTACTGCTGTCCAGTGACCCTTGCTGGGAAAGGTCCCTGTGCGAATGTCAGGTGAGGGCAGGATTGGATTTGCTTGGGAGGTCCCTCACAGTTGAAAAGACTGCTGAAATTCACTATCTGGATTCATGCTTGAAAAATGCTGCTTGGACGAGGTACTGAAGGGCTCCTGCTACTTGCAGACTCCAGCAAGGAGTAAGCTTCTCCAGAATAGCAGAGAAATTTGGGGGAGGGCGTAATGGGGAATACAGGTGAAGTAACTAGTTTGTGTTTATGTTCATTAGGCACCAGAAGGAGAGTCACAACCAATGACTGCAGTGGATCTCTTCATATCAACACAGCGAATTAAAGTATTGAATGCAGAAACACAGGTAAGGGAAGAACCAGATTTCAAGGCGTATACCTAGGCTACTCAACACACAGTACACTGTCACTGGATTTATTTAGTTTTGAAGTAGGAAGCATGGCAGCTAATTTGCGCACAGCAAGGTCCCAATATCAGCAATGTGATAATGATCAGATAATTTGTTTTAGTTGAGGCATAAATATTGGTCAGGACACCGGGGAGTATTCCACTGCTCTTCTTCGAAATACTGCCATGGGATCTTTTATGTCCACCTGATAGGATAGATGGGGCCTCGGGTTAAGTTCTCATCCAAAGGACAGCACCTCCCAACAGTGCAGCATTCCCTCAGTACTGCACTGAAGTGTAAGCCTAGATTTTGCGTCAAGCCTCTGAATTTGGACTTGAACCCACAACCATCTGACTCAGTGGCGAGAGTGCAACCACTGAGCCACGACTGACACCTAGTGTTAGACAGCTCAAAGTTTTTTCTTCAGACACCACCCAAATTTGGAAAGGCAGTCTAAATATATTACAGGGTGTTTTTACAGTTCATGTGGACAGAATATGAAGATTTCAAATGCCTGTTGTTAGACTTCTTGAAATCCTCGTGGCAGGGTTGAAGAGCTATGCATTTAACTGGAAAACATTTGTCATATTTAGCAACTAATTGCAGGAATATATCTTTGGTTTATCACAAAACGATTCCCTGTTATTGTAGGAAGCCCTGATGGATCACCCCCTGCAGACCATTTCATACATTGCAGATATTGGAACTACAATAGTTTTCATGGCTCGTCGACGACTGCCACGTAAAACTCCAGACCAGGAGACCGGGAGCTCGTCTGCTGGAAAACGAGAGTACAAGATGATATGCCATGTCTTTGAGTCAGAAGACGTGAGTACTTTATATCATTCCATTATAGCATAGTTTTTCAAACAACGGTCCCTGGACAGTAGGGGATCTCACATGCTGTGAGGTCATAAGATTTCTGTATTTATGGACTTACTAAGGCATAATTTATGTTGCTGTTTACTGATGAATGTTTTCTGCAATAATATTGTTTTCCTTTGGTTACCTGTTACTTCTTTGAGAAGTTAGAACAGGGAATGGATCAGTATTCGAAGAGCATCCCCAGCAGTGTGTTGGTATTCACAGAGGATTCCCGACACACACAAGTCTGAAAAATCCATTGCTGTAAAGTGCCCTGAGAAGAACTTGTGTATGTGAGAAATCCATGGTGTTGGTGTATCACTTGTACAAATCCCATTGTGTTATTCATCTCTATGTTCTTTACAGTTTTAACAGAACCACCCCAATGTGTCTTTCTTATACCAATGCTTAGTTTCCTGCCTTTTCTTACAGGCATCACTTATCGCGCAAGCAATAGGCCAAGCTTTCACTGTGGCATACCAGCAGTTTTTGAACGCCAATGGCATCAATCCTGCGGATCTGAGTCCTACAGAATACAATGATTTACTCGACACCGAGTTTTACAACGGGGATCTTGTACATTTTTCCAAATCAGAGAATTCCAAAGAGGTGAGCGTCTGCTGTGAAATGAGTAGTAACGTAGTTTTACTTGTTTCAAGGTTAAGGGGCTGCTTGAAAATACCAGGCGAAGGGTAACCTTGGATTTTCCAATACAACTGGCAGACCAAGAAGATCAACTAATATTGTGTGTTTCTCAGGAGTCATCTTTAGTCTCCAAAGTTGTGAGAATTTTTTTTGCCACTTTTTCCTCCCTTCCCCTCACCGACTCATGATGGTTTATGGTTCCATAGACAGGGAGACCTCCACTGCTTTGCCGAAGTGGTCATTCCTCGTGTGTGAGCTTGCAGTTTGTTGGACAGTGGGGGTATTGCAGCCGAGACTGATTCTTTTCTCGCATGCACTTACCAGCAAGCGTCACTGCATAGTGATCAGGAATAAAAACTCAGGCTGATTTTTTCCCCCCATCTGTAGATCTGGTTAGCTTAGGCCAGTTATAGTGGCCCTACCATGAAATCGACTAACTTAGCACAGACTAGGAATCCATCCATTTATTTTCCATGGCTCAGTATGGGCAGGACCTTTAACCAACTGGGCTGTCCAGGGCACTGTGAAATCTTCTATGTTAATTCCTGGTATTTTCTTCTAAGACTAGTTTTTAAGTTGGTGTCACTGTTGAAGCTCAGTTTTAACCAGTACATTTCATTTGTTACAATGTGCCTTAATAGATTTGCAAAATTAGTGAAGGAGAGGAGATAAACAGTGAACAAGGAAGAGAAGTAACTGTACTTTAAGTTGGGAGATATATTGGCCAGAAATTAACCCTAAAAAATTGTTCTACTCAGGAACCCTGGTGATTGTGTATACATAATGTAAAAGAATCCCTACTCTATAGTAGCTTGAAAGGTACACCAGATGTTACTGTAAAAGGACACTACACTAAAAAATTAAATGAAGGGAATCTTAGTGGATTTGTATCGGAGCGTTATCTCTGCTGACCCAAACTTCAGCAGAACAGTAAACAAGTTGTGTTTGAACATTATTGGTGGTAATTTTGTGAAGTTGTGATCCTAGCACAGGGTCAAGCTAACAGCGAGCACAGTAACGGAGATGAGGATACGATAATGTAGTCCTGATTTTCCAACTAGCGCTTAACCGGTAACCGTGCAAAATTACCCTCGATATGTCCTCACCTGATGGCCTGGTGTAGCACTAAGCCCCATAGACCAGAAAATCTCTGGCCTGTATTGAGGTATCTGCCGTCATCTGTGGTGGCAGTAGGGGTGCTACAGTTGGCCTCAGAAAGCCCGGGGCTAACCTGAGGAAATATCAGTCTGGGTTCACCCTCCTGTTTTTACCAGCTGAAACATGGGGTGGGGGAGTGGAAGTGGTAGCTGATTTTAAATTAACTTGGGGAGGTAAAAGCAGAAAAAGATATAACAGAGACCTGAGTCAAACTGAAGGTAGATGGTATTGCTCATGAGTGCTACTAGTGCGTGTGGGATAGCAACAGACTGTGCCCTCGCGAGAACAGGGGAGAAATTGGGCAGGGGAAATTGCGTGTCCCATTATGGTTAATTCTGTCACTTAGTTTGTAAAATCAATTTTATTGTAAAGTCGGCCAGTTACTGAAAAAAAGAAAGACTTGCATTTATATAGCACATTCACAATATCCGGAGGTCTCAAAGACCATAAGAGATCGGAGCAGGAGTAGGACATTTGTGCTTTACAGCCAATGAAGTGTAGTCGCTGTTGTAATGTAGGAAACACGGCAGCCAATTTGTGCACAGCAAGGTCCCACAAAAAGCAATGAAATGGTGGTGGACAGTTAAACAACTAACGGGAGGAGGAGGCTCTGTAAACATCCCCATCCTCAATGATGGCGGTGTCCAGCACATGAGTGCAAAAGACAAGGCTGAAGCGTTTGCAACCATCTTCAGCCAGAAGTGCCGAATGGATGATCTATCTCTGCCTCCTCCCGATATCCCCACCGTCACAGAAGCCAGTCTTCAGCCAATTCGATTCACTCCACATGATATCAAGAAACGGCTGAGTGCACTGGATACAGCAAAGGTTATGGGCCCTGACAACATCCCAGCTGTAGTACTGAAGACTTGTGCTCCAGAACTAGCTGCACCTCTAGCCAAGCTGTTCCAGTACAGCTACAACACTGGCATCTACCCAACAATGTGGAAAATTGCCCAGTTATGTCCTGTCCACAAAAAGCAGGACAAATCCAATACGGCCAATTACTGCCCCATCAGTCTATTCTCAGTCATCAGCAAAGTGATGGAAGGTGTTGTCGACAGTGCCATCAAGCGGCACTTACTCACCAATAACCTGCTCACTGATGCTCAGTTTGGGTTCCACCAGGACCACTCGGCTCCAGACCTCATTACAGCCTTGGTCCAAACATGGACAAAAGAGCTGAATCCCAGAGGTGAGTTGAGAGTGATTGCCCTTGACATCAAGGCAGCATTTGACTGAGTGTGGCACCAAGGAGCCCTAGTAAAATTGAAGTCATTGGGAATCAGGGGGAAAACTCTCCAGTGGCTGGAGTCATACCTAGCACAAAGGAAGATGGTAGTGGTTGTTGGAGGCCAATCATCTCAGCCCCAGGACATTGCTGCAGGAGTTTCTCAGGGCAGTGTCCTAGGCCCAACCATCTTCAGCTGCTTCATCAATGACCTTCCCTCCATCAAAGGTCAGAAATGGGGATGTTCACTGATGATAGCACAGTGTTCAGTTCCACTCGCAACCCCTCAGATAATGAAGCAGTCCGAGCCCGCATGCAGCAAGACCTGGACAACATCCAGGCTTGGGCTGATAAGTGGCAAGTAACATTCGCACCAGACAAGTGCCAGGCAATGACCATCTCCAACAAGGGAGAGTCTAACCACCTCCCCATGACATTCAACAGCATTACCATCGCCGAATCCCCCACCATCAACACCCTGGGCGTCATCATTGACCAGAAACTTAACTGGACCAGCCATATAAATACTGTGGCTACAAGAGCAGGTCAGAGGCTGGGTATTCTGTGGTGAGTGACTCACCTCCTGACTCCCCAAAGCCTTTCCACCATCTACAAGGCACAAGTCAGGAGTGTGATGGAATACTCTCCACTTGCCTGGATGAGTGCAGCTCCAACAACACTCAAGAAGCTCGACACCATCCAGAACAAAACAGCCCTCTTGATTGGCACCCCATCCACCACCCTAAACATTCATTTCCTTCACCACCGGCGCAGTGTGGCTGCAGTGTGTACCATCCACAGGATGCACTGCACCTACTCGCCAAGGCTTCTTCGACAGCACCTCCCAACCCCACGACCTCTACCACCTAGAAGGACAAGAGGAACAGGCACATGGGAACAACACCACCTGCACGTTCCCCTCCTAGTCACACATTATCCCGACTTGGAAATATATCGCCGTTCCTTCATCGCACTGCGTCAAAATCCTGGAACTCCCTAACAGCACTGTGGGAGAACCTTCACTACACAGACTGCAGCGGTTCAAAAAGGCGGCTCACTACCACCTTCTCAAAGGCAATTAGGGATGGGCAATAAATGCTGGCCTAGCCAGCGATGCCCACATCCCATGAACAAATGAAAAAGAAACAGATAATCTGTTTTAGAGATGTTGGTTGAGGGATAAATATTGGCCAGGACACTAGGGAGAATTCCGCTACTGTTC
The DNA here is from genome assembly GCF_035084215.1 of Heptranchias perlo. Taxonomy (NCBI): domain Eukaryota; kingdom Metazoa; phylum Chordata; class Chondrichthyes; order Hexanchiformes; family Hexanchidae; genus Heptranchias; species Heptranchias perlo. The sequence continues at coordinate 15,900,687 of NC_090353.1, read as the reverse complement.
TTCAAAGTAATGCCATGGGACCTTTTTCATCCACCTGAGAGGGCAGACTGGGCCTCTGCATTAGAATCTGTGAAGTTACTTTCACTTAGAGAATTTCCAATATTTTCACTGTGGGCATGAGTGACTAATGCAGTTCTGTTCTCTACACAGGTCCGTATTGAAAAAGCAAAGGGAGAGATCCTTGGCCTTGTGATAGTGGAGTCAGGCTGGGGCTCTATCCTTCCCACAGTGGTGATAGCCAACCTCATGCATGGCGGACCCACAGAACGATCAGGAGAGTTGAACATTGGCGACCAGATCATTTCTGTGAATGGGACTAGTTTAGTTGGACTGCCCCTCGCTACCTGCCAGGGCATAATCAAGGTACTGAACTCCTGGTGCTCTGCAGTTTCTGCTTTATTGAAGATTCCAGATATGTTAAGAGACATTTTTTCATGAAGGAAAAGCTTGAAAGACTGGTATTGAGTGTCAGAACAAGTGGATCTGTGCAATTGTGAGGCAGCATTTCAAATTGATCGCTCAAAACCTTGGCTTGCACTCGTGGTTCACTTAGTTTTATTTTGCGAGTGAAACTATTTCATTGGATGGAATAAATATAGCTGGGATGCATTTTCACACAAAGGGTCATTAGAATGTGGAATCCACTACCAAAAGTGACAATTGAAGCTGAGCCAATCAGAATATTTATACCAATAACAATGTGCATTTATATGCTGAGGGCCGAATAGGAATCCAAGGGTGCGGTTCAGCCTGAAACAATGGCTGGGGAGGGGGAAGGAAACTATGGCAAGGGAACAGAGTTTGTTGCAGGGACCAAAGGCGATGGCTTTCGCCTTCTCTGTCATTAATTGGATAAAGTTGATGCAAGCTCAATTGTTAATTTTAAATTTGAGTTTGATAGATTTTGGTTAACCAAAGGTATTAAGGGCTATGGGGCGAAGGCGGGTCTTTGGAGTTAGGTCACAGTTCAGCCATGATCTCGATGAATGCCGGAACCGGCTTGAGGGGCTAAATGGCCTACTCCTGTTCCTATGAAATTCCGGCTCGTCCATGTCTGCATATTGGGGAAGCAGTCTGATAGCATAGAGGCAGTGGAGGGGTTGAGAGAGATGGTGGAGAGGTGAAACTGGGTGTCGTACATGTGGAAGCTGACTCTGTGTCTTTGGCTGATGTCGCCAAGGGGAAGCATGTAGAAGAGGAGGACGGGTCCAAGGAAGTGATCAGTTTTCTATCAATGCATGTGATCTATGGTGGTGTAAAACTTTGTTACTTTAGATGCTGGCTTATGGAATCTCCAAACTATTTGAGAAGTATGTTTAGCTATTCCAATTTACAGTCAATCATACAGCTACTTCAAAGGCTCAGCTGGAAGGAGTGCTGTGCTGAGTCATACAGATTAGAAAGTCCTAGATTTGATTAGATAATCTCAGCCTGGGGAACAGTTGGGGGTGCTCCAGTTGTCCTGTGCACCCCTGAGCCAGGGAGAGAAAAATCAGCCAGAGATCTGGTTCTTTATCACTACCCAGTACTGCATCTGGTAAGTATGTGTGTTTGGAGGTCAGATAATAACAGAATATCGTTCGGCTGTAATGCCCCGCCTGTAAAAATATCCTGCTAAAGAGTTTCTGACTAGACTTGCATATGAAGAATGGCTGCTGCATCCATGAAATTGCACCTCAATGATAAATAATTGAATAAGTTACTAAGCAAATAGTCAGTAGCTGCTTAGGGTGCACGATTATTCGGTTGAGTTGTGTGAGCCTTGATCCATGGTTATCCTTGCTGATTATTTAGCATGACTCCTAAGGAATTGTTAGCACTGCTGAACCTCCTTACATGGTTTTAGTGGTAGTCTTATCAATTGGAAACTTTTTACAGGAAATCTTTCTGACATTTAATGTGTTGGTTTTAAAGGACTTGAAATACCAATCTGAAGTGAAGCTCAACATTGTGCGCTGCCCTCCAGTCACTACGGCGATTATCAAACGACCAGACCTGAAGCACCAGTTAGGATTTAGTGTACAGGATGGCATTGTAAGTAAAATACTGTATACAGATTTTAAACAAATTACTTGAAGTAGATTTTAACTCTTAACCCCAAGGGAATTTCTAGTCTCCCTAAACATGCCATTTTGTAGAAAAAAAGTTTTCAGTTCACCATGTGAAACAAGCACTAATATTACAGCAATCTATTCATGTCAGGAATCACTTTATTATTGTAAGTTTAACTCCATAACTATGAAAATAATTTAAATTAATCTTTTAAACACTACTTCTTACCCTGTCTTTCCTATTCCCATTGTTGTTTTAACGCTTAGCTAATTTTTAATTAATAAACTCTGTCCTAAGCCTTTTTAAAGTTTAATATACTTATTTATTTGTTTTGCCTGCTGGCTTCCACTGTTGGTAATAGAGGGGGAGCAATGGATAGTGGCCTCCAGCTGAAAACTAACACCAAAGGTGTTTTGTGAACCACACTGGAACCAGTTGTCTTGCTTATGGTGCTGGCAACTTCGTCATATTTAGATGGGATAATTTGTCTGTGGTAGAGAAAGGGTTAAGTTAGATCTTCAATTTACGAATCAAATCTAACTGATACACATGATGTGTAACGTAGAATTCATCTGAATTTCCAGAGGAAATTAAGTGGTATTATCCTTTCTGTCTGCTGCATTGATATGTTAAGATATCTCGGGTGATTATTAGTTAACCCAAAAGCTTGATAACCCTGTTAGTGTTTAATTAAACAAACACCACTAAAATAGATTATTTGGTCGTCATCTCATTGCTGTTTGTGGGACCTTGTGTGCAAATTAGCTACCGTATTTCCTACATTACAACAGTGATTACACTTCAAAAAAATACTTCATTGGCTGTAGAGCACTTTGGGATGTCCTTAGGTCGTGAAAGGTGCTATATAAATGCAAGTTCTTTCTTTAAAGGGGAGCCTTTGTGGGGTAGGTCCTAGTTATGTACATGTCCCTGTGTGAATCCTAGGAAATTCTCTTTTAAAAATCTCTGCATGTGTTCAGGCAGTGTTACCTTTCCCTATCTCGAGCGGTCTTGCAGCAGCATTCCAAAGCCCTTTGAAGTGCCGGTTTCCAGGCTCGATATTCGAGCTGGTCAGGAACTTTTGTGTTCTATACGTCATTGAAAAAGCTTGTGAGGGAAATTACATTTAGTTGTTTCCTTCCAAAAAGGTACTACACGTACATTGAGTGACTATTGTTTTGTAGGCAAAAGTGGCAGTCATTTTGTATACAGCAAGGCCCCATTAACAGCCATGAGATGAATGACCAGTTAATCTCTTTTTGGTAGTGTTGGTTGAGGATGGAATGTTGGCCAGCGTGGTGGATGGGGTGCCAATCAACTAGTGCCACGGGATATTTAACATTCACCTGAACAGGCGACAGAGTCTCAGTTTAATGTCTTATCTGAAGGATGGCACCTCTGACAATGCCGCACTCCCTCAGTACTGTACTGAAGTGTCTGCCTAGATTACGTGCTCAAGTCCTGAAGTGGGGTTTAATCTCACGACCTTCTGATTCAGGTGAGAGTGAAATCGACTTGCCTAAGCTGACATTTAGAGGTATGTTTTGTTTTTAAATAGAAAAGAGTAAGGATTCCTCTGCTCTGCTCTTTATTGCACCAGTGTGATATTTTTTCTATTTCTGATATCAGCTATTTTATGGCCTCTCTGATATTGCTATTCCTTGTTTAATTAGGGGCAATTTTATGATGTTAGTCCATGCTCACTAGGAGCTGGATTGACAATGTCCAAACTCAATTCACTTAAGACCCTTAGAGCAAGCAGAGAAAAAAGTTCAGAATTGAACTGATCTACAGGTTTGGATGATGACTGCCCTGACCTCAATCTCTAGCTTAGGTTACAGTTCTGTATCTAACCCAATTTACTGCAGACAAGCGTACCTCATACTGAAAGTACTGCCATTTGCTTACCTAAGCCGTTATATTTTGGTGAGAGTAGTGTTATGGTAACTTCTATCCTGAATTTCTTAAACACAATACATTGCAGCATTGAGACTTCATCTTTCAGAATGAAATCATTGTGGTTCCAAACAGTAAAGGCCATATGAAGAAAAGCCCATCAGAGGTTTTTAATCCATCAAGCACATTGAAAAATCTGAAGGTCCACATTTCACCATTCTCTGTCATTTGTGCATCCTTGTCATTGGATACTTCCGCTTTAGCCATCAGATTGCTGGGAATGAGTTGCAGGACTGTAACCTAATCTAGAGATTGAAGTCAGCACTGACATCATCCAAACCTGTAGTTCAGTTCAGTCTTGAAATTACTCCCAAGTGACTTATTTTATAGAATACACACTTTTTAAAATATAAAATTCCTGCAATCAGCTGAGTTATTTGTATTTGGTGCGTGCTGAGTGATATTTTTGCACATCACGTGATACGGGTTTTGCCCTAGATCAACTCTTTGTGCTCAGTGAGCAAATTTACTCAGCCATATATGCCTTTCCCATGCTAGCTGCTGGTGAGTGCATTTCCTGTTGTGATGCACAAGAAAGATCAGAGATTGACTGTGTGACCATGTAGGTCATGCCTCGTGTGGCTTTTGATTGGCCAATCAAAACATTTTTTTTGAAAACTTGATTCCCACCTTCAAAGGTGGCCAAGAGGAAGAAGAAAGAATATCAAAAGGATTTAAACTTTATTTTTGAGAAATAAGGCATTGGAAAGAGAAACCAGGTAAAAAAGTCTCACAAAGGAAAGGACTTTTAAAAATGGAAAAGGAGGAAACAGAAGGAAGGGGCAACAAGATGAGCAGAATTGGCATGTAAAATTGTTTTTATTTTAAAGGCACTAGGACTGGCCTCAAGGCCCTTGTGATGGAGAGGGGCAATATCAGCCAGAGTTCAACATCCTGCACAGCTAACCGGTTAATGTAGCTAAATATTGTCTGACTTCTTGACTCAGATCTACAGCCTCATGAGAGGTGGAATTGCAGAACGAGGTGGAATCCGAGTAGGACATCGCATCATTGAAATAAACGGACAAAGTGTTGTTGCAACTCCTCATAAAAAGATTGTGCAAAGACTGTCGCATGCCATTGGAGAGGTAAGTGGAAAAATACAAAGCAAGTTTTTTTTTTAAAAAGCTGTATAATCTCTGCTTATTGAGAAGTGCCCAGCTCACCGATAGCTGACTGGGTGACTGCATGCACGTCCCAGTGTGATACTGAGGCATACAGACCAGGTTCCATCTTCCGTCTCTGCTGATCCCAACTGGGTCAAGATTAGGGTTGCTACAATTGTCCTTAATGCCTCTGGGTTTGGGGAAGGGGCAAAAAATCAATCAGGTTTCCTGCTCATGATCACTACCCAGTGGTCCCTGCTGGAACGTGCATCTGTGCGGATATTGTGTAAGGACAGAGTTGATTTAGGCTGCGATTTCCCCATCCACAGTTAAATAACCTGCCACTTGGGCAAAGTACCATAGAGCAGCTGGCACCTATGGTACCATGCCCTAGAAAGAATCAGCAACTCCAGGAAGGGAAGAGAGACAAAAAGCCTTATAAAATGACAGGATAGACAATCGATTTTTATTACTGTTTCTTGGGCGGAGTAGCTGGGACAATAGACGAGAGAAAAACATAATAAGTTTGAAAGCAATGAACAGTACTTTTCGCGCTCTTTTTATAGCAGATTGGAGCGAAGCCCGGTGAGCAACGTGGCCTCGTTGCACAGTCCGCGAACGCCAATCTTCTCCAATCTGACAAATTGACCTCGTAGCCCCAGATTCAGTTTCTGTTATTTGTACCAGACTTATCTTCATTCCCGTGCCAAGGGTGTTGCTGCACTAAACATCTAAGGCCACTGTTTTAGAACTCTCGATTATCCACTAATTTCCATTATTCACTAGAGGGCTACCCCTGTGATGGATAGTTGCACTGCACTAACTTTTCCATGTACTTTATTTTCTGCAATTTAACACGTACCCTATTTTTATTCAGTTTTAGTCTTTCTTTAAAAATATGCTCCCAAAGTCAATATGTTAGAAAGTCAAACTCCCGTGAGGGCATTTTTGGGCAATTAATTCTTTTCTCTACCCCTCCCCTCCCAAAGGCACCAACTACCTTCTGACTTCTTGCTCCAAGTGGCATTCTTTATTAACAAGCCTGGACAGTGACTATTGATAGGCTATAAAACTTCAGGGAGGCATCACAGTCCAGTGCATATCTAATCGGATGTTGATGCATTTGCATTTTCCACCGGGGTCACTGATGGCGATCAGGAGCACGAATCTTGGCTGGTTCCAAATTGCAGCCCCAACTGACATGAGTGCAGATGTGATCAAACCTAGACCTGCTGCTCGATAGCTCAATACTGCCTGAGGCAGTGCATTATGTTTACATGAAGACAAGAGATTTGGAACCACTATGGAGAATTTACACCATGGTAACTGTTTTTCTTTTCTAGATACACATAAAGACAATGCCAGCTGCAACATACAGACTGCTAACAGGACAGGAGCAACCAATATACATATAAAGAAAGGATCATCACCAGTAGCCAGCTCCAACAGTTTGGGATATATGGATTCTGCATTGACACAGCCTGGTTTGCTGTGCCTCGATAGTGTTACAACGCCATTCTTTATTGGCGTGTTCAAAAGATGGCTTAGCACAGCCATTCTACTCCACTAAATTGGCTGCCCTCTAGGGGCTAAGAGCTGCAGCCGCACAACAGGCCAGCATGAGGGGAAAAAAAGTCAACCTCTCGGGCAGGGTCTGCGTGTTACACGTCGGAGACTCTGCCACTGCGATTCAGGGCAGCACTGTGTGTTTCACGGAAAAGAAAATCACACAAAGCTTCTGCCATATCACCAGCACAAACTAGTTATCACATGGCATTTGCAAGCAGCTCCACTGTTTTATTTAAGTAGAATCCCACGTGGATGTATTTTATCAATGATATGGGCATGAGCTTGACAAATATTTTAACCAAATGATTTTTTAAAAAAACAGCCAAGGGAATGAAAGACATGTATGAAAAAGAGTAGTGTGCCACAGAGTTTTTTTTAAACACAGCAGGGATAAAGGTATGTATAAAATCCCAGGCCTGTCCCTTGTTCTGGAAGCTGCTCAGTGTTGTTGTTCGTGAATGGTGCCTTTCCAACTGCGTGGTTTTCTGGGATAAGGGTTTCAGGTTCAGTTGACATTCTCTAGTTTTGCTCTGGACTATACCAAATGCAGTTTACAAGTTTCTATACAGATCTTTCTTTAAAAAAATTAGGGCAAGATTAGGGGCCCTAAAATTGGCCCTAATACCCCTGTATAGGAAGAGGAAACATCAGCCAGGGGTTCCTGCTCCCAATCACTATTCAGTGATTCCTACTGGAAAGTGTAGACGATTGGTGAGGACAGGGTTGGGCTTGGCTGTGATACCCACCCCACAGTGGAATATCCTGCTGACCCTTATCATCACACATGCCCACTTTGTTAAGGTGCTGAAGAGCTGCTGGCACCCTTGGAACTGCACCCTCTAGCATGGGTCAAGATCCATGGAACTGCACCCATGGGACCACACCTCACCATTATATTATACTGGAGTCTGAATAATAATGAATTATGTATGTTGTCCATAGATTATATATGCACACAGTTTAGATTTATACATGCAGGAGAGCTCTATTTTTGTTCACATTTTATTGACATACACCCTGGAGTTTAAAGTATGTCAGGGAATTTTAAAACAACGAAGCTTTATCTAACTCTGAGGAGGAATTTGCCTCTCAAATTTTCAAAAGTTCTTGCTGAATGTTACGAACTTTATATTAAAAAAAAATCCATTCTAGTCACTATCTAGTGACTCCTGCTGGAAAGTGTGTGGACATCAGGTGAGAGCAGGGTCGGGCATGGCTGTGATGCTCTCCATGGTAGAATAGACTGCTGGCATTTACTGCTCAGGCTCACACATGAAGAATGGCCACATGGATGATGTTCCAGAGGGTGACTAATGCCTTTGAAAGTTAACCCTAGCATGACTTGCTTCTTTCAGTAAAAGATGGAAAGTAGTGTGTGGGTGGGGGGAGGGGAGGACTAGAAATTAAGTGCATTGAAACGATTCTGAGAATACCTCACTCACATACTTGCCCTTGATGCCTTGAAAAGCATCATTAAGCTAGCTGTAGGTCTTGGCATGCTTATGGAGCTTATTAGGACCTCCAACTTTTGACTAAAATGTATACAGCAATGTTTGTACAGTGTTTCACATATTCACGGGGACTTACTATTAACTGTTGAGAAAAAGGCTACTCCAGCAGCTCAGCTGGTAAATGCATCATCTGATGTTTTACTGATCTATACAGACCAGAAGGTCCCAGGTTCAGCCATTGGTCTGTGTTGATTTCGCTGATCTCAGCTGAGACAGTGCAGAGGATGATATAATTGTTCTGGGCTAGGGGGAGAGGGAAAAAACCAGCCCAGGGCTCCTGCATCTGATCACTATCCAATGACTCCTGCTAGAAATGCCTATGTGAGGGCCATGGGTTAAAGATATTGCCTGTCACCACTCTCTGGGCATAGACCTGTGGAACTGTACCCCAGCAAGAGTCAGAGTCTTCAGGCAAGGAGGAGAGGAATTTGAGGGCAGGGAAATTCTGCAACTCTCAATACATCTGGAACAATTCTCTCGAGCTATATCCTTGTACTTATATTAATTACGTCAGAAGTTAATGACCAGTGTGGACAGCCAACTGCTATGATCAGTGATCCATGTGGTGTTTTAACCGTACAATTGTAAGCTGCTTTTTTTGCACAGGTCTGCCCTGAATTCTTCCAAAAGAATGTGCTATTGATGTGTGATATTTAGATATTTTGAATGAAAGTGAGAGAACCTGCTGCTGTGGGCAAACTCTGTCTGAGTCTTTGATGCAGTGCTTCCTTCATGTGGTGCTCATTTACACTTTTCATTGCAATAAACAGTTATTGTGACATAAATGCATTACTTTCTTAGTAAAAAAATGGGGGGTGGCACAGGTTTACATATATGTTTTCTGTTTAGCTGAATTCTAGCAAACAGTTTTTAAGATCACAAGAGCTTCAAGTGAAAAAGAGCCTCCAATCATTCCAAAATATCAACCTCAACCCTACTGCATTCCAAACTACAGCATTAGCTGTTTCCTAACAAGGCCAGTGTTCTGACCTCAACCACACTTCCCGGAAGCTTACTCCAGTTATTAAACATCCTCTGTGTAAAGGATTACTTTCTGGCATCTGTCGTAAGCTAGTCCTTCTCAACCCTGAAGCTGTGCCTGTTGCTGGCCCAGTGTGTCTGAAAGTATTGTTCCAGCCTTAACAAAGTACCTGAATGGACCTTTTGCCTTCCTATTAATGGAATGCATGTTGGCAGTGAGTGTAGGTTGATATACATGTATAGAGCCTCGGTCGGAACGTGTCAATGATGCATGTTACGATTGGGAACAGAGTGCTATAATTAATGTGTGCACTGAATATCGACTCCATGTGAAATCGAGTTGTTGCGGAGCCAGAACTTGATCAGTTCGCCTTTGAAAATCAAGAGGGAGAGTTGTCTAATGCATGTTACATACAGACTCTGTTATAGAGTTGGAAAGTGAACTGAATAATAGAAGCTGCATTCCCAAGCTCTTTAACATGCTGGAATCTTAAAGTGGTTTTGCTTTTCAAACTACTTTATACCAAGCGACTGATCTGCAACATCAGAATTGGGGCCAGGGAGAGATTGAGTAAAATTGAATTCTGATACAGTTCCTTCTGAGGGGGAGCTAATATTTTGGTGGGAGAACTTTTTTGGTATGAAACCGCCCTTCCTTATTATTTCTTTATTATTAAACCATTTCTGATGGGTTTTATTGGTTGGTAGCTGCCATGTTGCCTGTCATTATCCTGGTGGCTTTATTCCTTTTCTTTGGCACCTCGGCACCAGCCATAACCTCAAATGAGAACTGCTAACTCTTAGACCCTGCTTGCTCCTCCCACCATCAATCCCTAAGGTAATAAGCCCTTGAAGGTGCTGACCAACAGGGTTGTATTAGAATTTGGTGGCTGACAGATCTGCAGGTGGGTTCAGCAGTTCTCACTTCAGTTAGTTTGGGACAAAGCAGTTGTTTGATACTGGAGTCGAACCCAACAGCAGCAGACGAGCTTATGGCCTGCTAATCTCATGTTGAATATATAGAGAGTGCCCCCTGATGGGCCAGTAGGTAAAGGCACTAGCTGGTGTGGTACCAGATTGAGGTCTTAGGTTTCTCCAGAGTTAGTGAATCTTTGACAGGACAGCAGTTAGAGTGTTGAAAGCACCTGTAATTTGCGAGGGAACGTCAACCAGGGTTTCTGCTCCTAATAACTATCCGCTGACCCCTGCTGGAAAGTGAATATGCATAGATGGCATAGAACGATGGGAAAGGAGATGGCAATGATGCCCTCTGCACTTGAAATACAACAACTAGCATTAATATAATGACCCAAGATGCTTCAAAGGAGTAATTATGAAACAAAATTTAGGACAGGTGAGCAAAAGCTTGGTCAAAGAGGTAGGTTTTAAGGAGCATCTTAGAGGAGGAGGAGAGAGAGGCAGACAGGTTTCGGGAGGGAATTTCAGAGCTTAGGGCCCAGGCAGCTCACATTGTCCTAGAAAGAGGATTTCGGTGCATAACAGTTATAGCGGAAACTTTGGGTTCAAATGGATCAACTAATTGATCATTGGCACTTGTTACAGGCCTCCAGGTTGAGGGACCCATTATGATGAGGCACTTTGGGCACAAATTTACAAAAGGCTTTTAAAATCAGATAAAGGTGTTATATAATGAATATCTGCTTGCGTGAGCTACTGAAGGCTGCTGGTGCCAGTACAACCGTATCCCATTAAGAGTCGGCAACTTAAGATGAGGAGGGGAAAAATTGAGAGAAAACAGTATTTCTTTGCCCTCATTGCAAGTCCCACTGAAGTGGAACTGCCTGTCACTGATGTCTCATCCAGAAATAGTAAATACCAGCAACATACACAGTAAGAAATGAGTCAACATATAGTAAAAACATATGTTTTATTGAAATATATATATATGTAATCTTACAAAAACAGTTGCTTAGCATGAGAAGTTGTCAAGACAAGAATACACCTGTTAGTCCAAAGGAAACAAATACTGGCAAGGTAGGCCCGTGATCTAACACCATCCCCCTCCAAGCCAGTTTGGAGTAATCAAAGCTGCAACTGTCCCCCAACTTCCATTTACTGCATACAAGATATTGCGGTGACAAATGCTGGGCAGATGATTAACATTCTTTTTGTAAATTCTGTGCTCAAGGTGTTGGGCAATGGAATATGCTCCCATTTCAGGCACCAAGTGTAAGTCTTAAGTACTCCTGGATCAGGTACAGCACAACTGAAAGGCAGAGTAAGGCTCTACAATATACCTCAGCCCTAAACTCAGGAGAGTGCTCACCACCTCAGAGACACAAAGGACCAATTGTAGCGTCCCAATTGTTGCATTAGGCTTGAAACTGAGAATTTGCAGGGCTCTTTGCCACCAATTTGGCAGGTGGGGTAGTCACAATTATTAATACAGTAGGTATTTTTAAAAATTCCATTCCTAAAAAAAAATCATTAACATTGGGTAGGTATCTGCATCTGGCAAACAACTCAATCTGTTACTCCAACCATTTCACAGAAACAAGTCAGTTTATCCGGCCAAAAGTTTCCTATAAACCCTCTGAAAGAGAAACCTGGGCAGCAGTACTTGTGATTCTAGAGTTCATTTGTTTTTAATAAAAATATGTGCGAAAGGGATTGGCTCTATTGATAAACGCAGCAAGGCTCAGGGACTCCCAGGTTCAATTCCTGGTCTGTGAAATCGACAGAGAGGGAAAGTGACATCCACGCATACATGCATTTTCCAGCATTTCCCACAGCAACTGTCCTGTGGCCTCTCCGAGTGAGAATGATAGTTTCCTGCTGTGGGCTTATGTCCACCAGGAAGTGAGACTGGTCAAGCTAATTTCACATAAGCAGACTATATATCAGCAGAAGAACTCCGAGAATTTCTGTACATTTTAAGATTATTTGTCTATTTCTATTCTCAAAATGCCATCAAATATGTGCAAATTAACTCCAGCTAATGTAACTCAACACAAACCGTTCAATAGAAATACTACTGACAGTAGTGATGCCGAGACTAGTTACCCACATAGTGGGTGTTTGGAATATTTATGGTTTGGATGCTCAATTAAGTCGGCATACCTCATGCTTTGTTTTCCTCCAATTCTCTCCCCACCTCACCAGTATGTACTCACTCCAGCTGATGTTCGGTTCCATGGACACAGACTTCAGGTGTGAGTCTAGATAGTGCATGTGGACTGGACAACCAAAAGCATTTACACCAGTGGATCCTGGATAATAATGAGGAGCAGCAACCTGGACTGGCTGTTCTCTCATCCCTAACATGGGAATGCTAAAGCTACTTGTAGTACCTCTACTACTCCAATAGCTAAATGAGCTAACTAACACAATTAATATTAGTACTGTTTATGATCAGCAAAGAGGGATAAAGCCACCAGGATATGACAGGCAGCTAATATCATTGAACTTTCACCCTCCCTCTTTACTATGCTCCTAGAAAAAAACATTACTATGCAATTGACATTGTTTGTAACTGTCCAGTTGAGTGCGGACCGAGCTCACTGGCTCAGGCCACACTGAGGATCAACATACCCGATGGCCCCTTGTTAGAGCATAGAATGTAATAGCATCAAATTTCAGTTGTACTGTCTTTGGTTGTTATGGGCAAAAAGGTTGTGCTAAATTTGGAAGCAGTATGATCAAGAAAGACATTGGTCTCATTTTTTGCTCACCTACATCCACTTTACTGGAATACATTGTGCGATTAGCTTATTTAGAATTCATGATTTTTTTTCTTTCTCCAGTTTTTACTCTCCTAAAGGTGCTGAATTGGAGTACAGTTCCCTGGGAACTGACTCTTGCTGGGGTACAGTTCCCTGGGAACTGACTCTTGTGTGTATGTCTAGCCTGCAAATGTCAACAGGCTATTTGACTGAATATCATCACTGAATCCAATCTCTGCAGTCATCTAACATTCCCTATCCAGCAGAGATTGCTGGATAGTGACAGCATACCTAGCACAGAGATGCTGCGGACCAATTGTAGGTACGAACTGTTGCACACGGATCTAACCTGGCGACTTCCAGGGCTCATTGCCACCAATTGGGCAGGTGGGGTAGTCACAGTTACTAATATAGTGGAGTGTTTTTCTTTAAAAATCAATTCCTAAAAAAATCCTTAACTTTAGGTAGGTATTTTCATCTGGCAAACGACTCAGTCTATTACTCCAACCATTTCACAGAAACAAGACAGTTTATCCAGCAGAAAGTTTCCTACTTGATGAAAAAACAATCACAAGCCCTCTGGAAAAAAAACCTGGGGAGCGGTACTTGTGATTGTAGAGTTTTAATAAAAATATGAATGAAAAGGATTGTGAATGGCTCTATTGATAAATGCATCAAGGATCAGGGAGTCCTAAGTTCAATTCCTGGTCTGTGAACTCGACAGAAAGAGAATGTAACATCTACACATGCATACACTTTTCAACAGGAGCTGTTGAATAGTTATCAGAACAGGAACCCTGACCAATTTCCCCTCCCGAACTTGGAAGCCATGAGGCCAATTATAGCCCTAAATCCACCCCAATGATCAGTTAACTCCACACCGACCAGGGATTGAATGTGGAACCTTGCAGGTATGCACCATACTGAATGATACGTTGACCCAAGACGACTTTGGGGAGGTGAGCTATCGCACAGAGGCTTAATGCCAAAGCCCCTACCACCACCTAATTACAGAGAAGTGGGAAAGATTTACAATTAAGGTGTAACTATCTTGTTTACATTTATTTTTTAAAAAATCATTTACAATGGAGTTAAAACAAGTTTGGTTACTGTTTGAGAGCAGCTAAACTGTCCTTTGATTATTTAAAAATGTTCCATTGCAGGAGTGGTTGTTTGATGGGGCTTTGCTTACAGCTCAGTGGCTGGTCCATTCCAATCATCATCATCTTCTTCCGAACTATAGATTGGTTCTTGGGCGTACTTGATGGCATGAAGATCCCGTTCATTTGGTCTTTAAAAGGGATCAATAAAGAGGTATGTTCATCACTTATCTAAACAAAGAACATGCATTCATATACTATATTATCAGATCTCAGGATATTCCAAAACATTTCACATTCAGTGAATTATTTTGAAGTGCAGTGACTGTTATGTAGGCAAACACACAGCATCCAATTTGCACACAGCAAGATCCAACAAACAAAAATCAGATGAATGACCTGTTAACCTGTTTTTCTTTTTGCTAGCAGTCACGTTTCTGGATTTTATTGACCGATTTTCCGCAGAAAGGAGTTGGAAAACAAATTCCTCTTCATGCTGGGTTTTTAAAAGCAATGTAGATTCTCCCGTTTTTAAAAAACAAGCACATAGACAAAAGGTGGTTAATATGCTACGTGGAAGTTGTTGCTCCTTGAGACTAAACATTCAGCGATTCGCTAGGTTTGGTATTCAAAAAGACACACCTCACCATTGTGTTGGGAAATTCTTTGTCGATCAGTGAGAGGAACATGCTTTTTAAACAGAGTAAGAGGGTTTTAAGAACAGAACACAGATACCAAGGGAGGCAGTTGGGCTTTTAGGAACTGGATGCTGCACAGGCAGGCAGAAGACTGCGAAAGATAAGGTACAGCAGGAAGAGTGGTTCTGCCCTGGGCTGTAGGACAGGATGCAGAGGGATTATTCAGTGTAAATTAAGTAAGAAGACCCAACAAAGTAGGCGCAGCGTTGTGTGTTCTTTATTTTGTATTGTTGCATGAATATACGTTGTGCCAATTGAACTAAACAACACTGACCGCAGCTGTTGCTCTGTATGCCTCATCTTACTGTGGAATAAAGCAGCTTACAATTTGAACGAAGCTTCACCTTATCTAGTGTTAGTTCAGTCTGCCTTCATAGATTGGAGAGATCCATATGATAAAGACATGGATATCTGGTCTAGATCACAAGGGGATCGTATCACTACATCCCAGGTTATGCAATCATACAGGTAAGTTTAAGGCAGTGTGAGTCAATCCCATTAAAGAAAGACACTCAGATTCCTTAACGGAGTGGCTGATGTCACTGAACCCAAGAATCATAGAATCATAGAAGTTTACAACATGGAAACAGGCCCTTCGGCCCAACATGTCCATGTCGCCCAGTTTATACCACTCAGCTAGTCCCAATTGCCTGCACTTAGCCCATATCCCTCTATACCCATCTTACCCATGTAACTGTCCAAATACTTTTTAAAAGACAAAATTGTACCCGCCTCTACTACTGCCTCTGGCAGCTCGTTCCAGACACTCACCACCCTTTGAGTGAAAAAATTGCCCCTCTGGACCCTTTTGTATCTCTCCCCTCTCACCTTAAATCTATGCCCCCTCGTTATAGACTCCCCTACCTTTGGGAAAAGATTTTGACTATCTACCTTATCTATGCCCCTCATTATTTTATAGACTTCTATAAGATCACCCCTAAACCTCCTACTCTCCAGGGAAAAAAGTCTCAGTCTATCCAACCTCTCCCTATAAGTCGAACCATCAAGTCCCGGTAGCATCCTAGTAAATCTTTTCTGCACTCTTTCTAGTTTAATAATATCCTTTCTATAATAGGGTGACCAGAACTGTACACAGTATTCCAAGTGTGGCCTTACTAATGTCTTGTACAACTTCAACAAGACATCCCAACTCCTGTATTCAATGTTCTGACCAATGAAACCAAGCATGCTGAATGCCTTCTTCACCACCCTATCCACCTGTGACTCCACTTTCAAGGAGCTATGAACCTGTATTCCTAGATCTCTTTGTTCTATAACTCTCCCCAAGGTATCCACGGCAGACCTGAATTCATAACAGTAGCATTGGTTGAGGAATTTTTTGGTAGTTGGTTGAGGAAAAAGAACACTGGAAGAACCCTCTGCCCCTTTTCAAATAGTGCCATGGAATTTTTAACATCTACATGCAGGAGCTCATTTTAACGTCTCACTTGAAGGAGACGGCACCGTGACAATGCAGTACTCACTCAGTATTGAACTGTTGTTAGCCTAGATTATGCGCTGAAATCATGGAGTGGGGTTTGAACTCACAATCTTCTCGTTCAGAGGTAAGTGTGCCACTAGCTGAACCAAACTTATACCTGTAGTCACTGTACAGTATAGTTCTTCCAGCCCCCTCCCCCCCACAACTGTCTCCACATTCCTTCTCGTTGAAGGCAATAACCAATGCTGTGGAGGGAGTGGGGGGGGCGGGCGGGGGGGGGGGGTGGAAGTAAACCTCCAGTTCCTTGCCCATTCTTCATTTGTGAATTTGGGAGTGTCAGGACTCATACACAGCAAATTCTAACTGTGACCAATGGGTAACAATCAGGTTGTTGGGGTGGAGGGTTGCAGGATAAACGGCTCGTCTGTAGTGGTCAGCTTCATTAGATGCCCTGTAAGTATTTTTAAATTTGTGGACTAGGAAATCTTCAGTGGCTTTGCACATGGTTAGTCTGGGGCCTGGAGCCCAGTTGTAAAGTTTAAATGTTAAGATGGAGTAGTGTTTCTCCAAAATTAACAACGCACTAACAAATCACAGAAATGTCAGAATGAGCACTACTAATGAACAGTAAATCGTTTGTTTGAAAGTTGTGCATTCCCAGGATTTCATTAGCTGGCTGTCAGTTACAGAGAAAACCCAAATATACCTCCTTTTTAGTTATCATTTGAATTTCACCTGTTTCCTTATAGAGAAATCAAGTGATTTCATGCTGGCTGAATGGAGGATTTCGGTTTCATGGAGCAGAATCACGCAGTCTGTTGGAATCTGTGCACACGAGGTTCTTGTAATGAAGTGGCTTGGGAGAGAGGCCCAGTGAGCACTCACCTTGTGTAATGAGGATCCCTGTGCTGTCCCTGAGGCTGGACCTGTTAGAACAAACAAACTGAAGTGGAGCAATTGCACCATAAGACAGGTTTACATTTAGTGCTTCTGAAGTTTGAGTTGGAGGGAAATGAAGTCTCTATGCCAAATCCTGCATTGATTGTTAAAACTGGTTCCTAGTTAGGGTCTTCCATTTGTGAATAACCTGTTTAAAAGATAAATTCGGGACCACACTAATCATTGGTCAAGAATATTGCCTGTTGGAATGCAGAGCTGAGCATTACCCCCATTTTGCACCTACTATTGTACTCAACTATAGGAGTCCAATCCCCTTGCTGACGAGGTCTGATTTTTCGAATCACCGTTTACTGTTAGTGCTATTCTTACAGTGTGGTGGTACCCTTGGTGCCACATTACAGGAAAGTTGTTTTCATTGGGACTGGATGGAGACTGTACAGACTTAAATTAATAGATCCAGGAACGGCTGTTGTTATGATTCCTATGCCTAATATTTCCCAGTTTGTTGGACAAGAAATTAAGTTTAAGCCTTTCATAGTTGACTTCTCAAAACCACAAAATGACCATCTTGAACAACTGCATGATTCCAACTATTGTTCTGTTAAGGTCTCTGAAGTGGCTCCCACCACCTTCTCAGAACAACTAGGGATGTGCAATAAATGTAGCTTTGTCAAGAACAAATTTTTTTTAAAAGGTTGATGTGGAGTGCATAGCTAACTCATCTAGTAAAAGGGCCTTTTCTTTAAGTGTTCTCTGGCACCAAAAAACTTCCAGATTTTGCAGGGGGGCTTCCATTTGACCCAAAGTTCGATTTCCCTACATTGGTTAAACTCTAACCATTTGTCGCTTCACATACCTGTGCTCGTGAGTAGGTCTTTGCTGTAGCATGGATTGCTTCCATGGAGATTTGGGATGCTTCGGTCTTGATTGGTTCAGAGGATCGAGTGACTGCAGGCTCATCTAGCCCGTCATCCAGTTCATTATCTGTGTAAGCCCCACCTTCTCCGTCTGTGTCCTCATAATCGCTGTTTGCTCTGCTCTCATCGCAGCTTAGGTAATCCACGCTAACGCTAGTCGATCTGTTCAGCAGCTCCAGCTCTTCAGTTCCTGATTCTTCAGTCTGAAACAAAAAGCACAAAATAAGAAAAGGCCACTTGGCCCATTAATCTTATTCTTACCGCACCATTTAATCTTCTTCTACAGTCCATGTACAATGTACCCCATCAGAGACTCTAACCAATCTATTTAATCTCCTTCCATAGCCGATGTACAATCTACCCTATCACAGACTATACCCCGTTCTATTGATCTCCTGAGGGTAAGTTCTATATAAATAGTCACTGATTCCAAAGGTAATCAATCAAAACTCCAGAATATTTTTTCGTCCTCACATCGCCATTATTCAACTGTGCCCTGCTGCTTCTGCAAGCAAAATTTCATTGCACTCCCCCTACCATTCTAAGGCTCAGCAGTATGGGAGACATTGTGTCACAAAATGAAATAGAATAAGAATGAGGCAACAAAGTTTCTCTGGTAGATTTTCTACAAAATCTTTTGGAAAAGGTCTTCCATAAGATACTTCAATTTGTGGGAGGAATCTTGGCCAGGACACCTGGAGATCTTCCTGCTCTTCTTTGAATTGCGCCGTAGGCAACAGTGCTCCCAACCGAGTCAACTGTGGCAGGCTATTCTTCATGGGTGGCATCACTACAGAGCCTGATCTGTCCTCACTTGATGTGCACATCCATGCACTTTCTAGTGATCAGGAGCAGGAATGGTTACTGACTTTCCCTTGCCTAGCCCAAGATTGCTGATGTGAATTGTAGCATCCCACCTGCTGCCCTGGCTGAGATTAGCTAACTCAGCACAGATGAGCGATGGAACCTGAGACCTTCCGTGTATTGGCTCAGTACAATGCCAGGTGGAATACTTACTAACTGACTCATTGAGGAAACTTAAGATAAACCATCTTAAACCACTGTTGACCAGAGGTCACCAGTTACGGTTATTGGCTTAGTACAAAGAGGAGAAGAGTCAATTCTCTCTTAACTCTCAATTCGATTTATTCACGCCATTAGATCATATACATATAGCTTTGTCTATATCTAACCAGACGTATAAGCTATATGTATATGATCTAACGGCGTGAATAAAGCGAATTGAGAGTTAAGAGAGAATTGATTCTTCTCTTTGTACTAAGCCAATAACAGTAACCGGTGACCTCTGGTCAACACCACAGTCTCCACAAGAGTTGGAACATATTGATACTGATGGCATTTGGACTTTGTTACACGGAAGAAAATCACTGGAAGTTTCAAAGAAAAAAAAAGTACCTTTTCTTCAGGAAACCACACAGCCTGAGTCTGCTGTTCCTTGATTGTTGCTTTCAGGGCTTCATACCACATGCTAGAACCAGAATTCAGATTTATTGTACCTGTGAATAAAATCCATAAAATTAAAGAATGAATTTATTCAAAAAAATATTCAGAACAGACAAAAGTTTGATTTGGACTAGTATCTGAACCAGAGCAGGAACAAACTTGCATAAACGTTGAACGGCACTGCGGAGACCACTCTGCGAGGCTCCATTGGTGGTGCAGAGTGCTGACCATGGGCCAGAGTTAGGACTGCATCATTGCAGCCCAGACTCTCACCCACACTCACTGCGAGCAAAGCTTCGCAAAATGATCCTTTGGCCCAGATTTTGCTGAAAAAATAACGGCATCTGAATGACGCACGCTTTTATTAATACGCAAATTAGCTTTGTGAAAAAGGCACCCCGCCCTTAATTTCCCCGTGATTTTCATGAAGTTGCTTCATTTGCACATTAATTGCCCATTAAACTCGCTACAGAAAGTTAAATCTAGTACTTATCAGCTTAAGTACCCTTTTAACGATGTGGTAATTGTTAATTGCTGACAATTAACCTCTTCAGCCCAGAAAGTGAACAGTTATAAGTGTGGAGTCTCATTCCTTCAGGTTGTGAATTGTTGGAGATTTAAAAAAATGCCAAATTTTAAATTTCTAAATATT
This sequence comes from Heptranchias perlo, assembly GCF_035084215.1. NCBI lineage: Eukaryota > Metazoa > Chordata > Chondrichthyes > Hexanchiformes > Hexanchidae > Heptranchias > Heptranchias perlo. Next base: position 15,880,657 of record NC_090353.1, on the reverse strand, counting down.
TTTTCTTACTTTTCCTTTGTCTCTTTTTTCTCTCTTTCTTAATTCAATCTTTCTTTCCCTCACTTTACTTCTCTTTCTGTACCTGACATGACATTGAATTCACCCTCCTTCTCAGTCCTTCCTCTGTTTATTTCTCAATCCTTTAATCTCATTGGTTAAGGAGATACAGTTTGTCCCATTGTTCACCAAGGTCCCAGATGTCCTGTTGCCCTCGCTGCGACCTTATCAACTCACACTTCCAGCAACTTTGTGGGCAAAAATGTTTAAAACTTAAATATGCATGAACAGGGCACGCTGGGATATGCTCTGTTCCAGCAAAATCTGGGCCTTTGTGTTTTTATTGAGAAACCCAGGTGAAGGGCTGAGGCCCCATAGTACAGGACACCATCAAGGCTGAAACGAGAAAACAAGATAAATCAAGAAGTAGTGCTTAGTTAATGCCAAGCTTGGGTTTTAAATACCTGGTGATTGTAGGAAGAAAGGAAGACAGTATGCCCAGTCTTTATAAGTGGTATTTTAATGCAGTACCCCCGTAGAGTGTGTTTAACAGAATGGAAGCTATTTGCTGGAAATATTCATCTCATTGTTACTATTCAGTCGGGCCCTCATGTATCTGACGACCAGTTGCCAGTTCTGCTGGCACCATGTGCAAGATCACAAGATGAAGAAAGCCCTTCATCCTATTTGATCTCATCCTTCCAGAAAACCAACCTCCATTACAGCATCCAACTGTTTCTTAAAGGATTGCCATGTCCTGGCCTCAACACCTTTCCTGCCAACCCGTTCCAGCTGTTATCACCCTCTATGTAAAAAAATACTTCCTGACATCCCTGAACCTGTGCCCTTGTGTCCTGCTGGTCTGGCATATCTGAAAGTACTGTTCTGAGTTTACTTTCTTTATCCAGTTAAGTATCTTTTTACACCTCTATAAAGTCCTCTGTGAGAGCTGTCTTTGAGGCTGAAGAGCCCCAGTTTATCTAGTCAATCCCTCCAACACAGCCTCCGGGGCCTCCATGGCTCCTGATTGGAGGGGGCTGCAGACCAAGAAATGTAGCTCCCTAAAATAGATGATGTCATCAATAGTGTTGGGATTAATTCTGTCTTTTCACATGTCCGAGACCTAATCCGAGCTGGTAGACTTTAACTCTTCAATCTGCATCAAATCGGAAAAAGGAAAAGAATGCTGACGTCTGCTTTTTCAGCATAGCTGAAGTCAACTGAACAGGAACCAGGGCCATACACGTACAAACTATGGGGATAGGATACTGGGTTCAACTAAATGTCCCCCCATCCCCAGAAAGAACATGTTTTCCTCCCCCTGCTCCTAAACATGCTGGCGCGAGTACAGTTCCACAGGGCTGTTGGCAAACCTCTGGTACCTTATCCAAGGGTCCAAATTACATAGAATTTACAGCACAGAAATAGGTCATTCAGCCCAAGGTGTTTATGCTCCACATGAGCCTCCTCCCACCCTACTTCGTCTAACCCTACCAGCATATCCTTCTATTCCTTTCTCCCTCATGTTTTTTTTATTAGTTCATGGGATGTGGGCGTCGCTGGCAAGGCCAGTATTTATTGCCCATACCTAATTGACCTTGAGAAGGTGGTGGTGAGTCGCCTTCTTGAACTGCTGCAGTTCGTGTGGTGAAGGTTCTCCCACAGTGCTGTTAGGTAGGGAGTTCCAGGATTTTGACCCAGCGACGATGAAGGAACGGCGATATATTTCCAAGTCGGGATGTGTGAGACTTGGAGGGGAAGGTGCAGGTGGTGTTGTTCCCATGTGCCTGCTGCCCTTGTCTTTCTAGGTGGTAGAGGTTGCAGGTTTGGGAGGTGCTGTCGAAGGAACCTTGGTGAATTGCTGCAGTGCATCCTGTGGATGGTACACACTGCAGCCACGGTGCGCCGGTGGTGAAGGGAGTGAATGTTTAGGGTGGTGGATGGGGTGCCAATCAAGCGGTTTGCTTTGTCCTGGATGGTGTCGAGCTTCTTGAGTGTTGCTGGAGCTGCACTCATCCAGGCAAGTGGAGAGTATTCCATCACACTCCTGACCTGTGCCTTGTAGATGGTGGAAAGGCTTTGGGGAGTCAAGAGGTGAGTCACTTGCCACAGAATACCCAGCCTCCAACCTGCTCTTGTTGTCACAGTATTTATGTGGCTGGTCCAGTTAAGTTTCTGGTCAATGGTGACCCCCAGGATGTTGATGGTGGGGGATTTGGCGATGGTAATGTTCATATCTAGCTTCTCCTTAAGTGCATTAAATTAAATTTAAATTAAATTAATTTCTTGTAGACAGTAGGTGATGACAGGATATTTGACTGTAGTGTCCTAGTATTAATGTGGGGATAAGTCAATTCTCAAGATGGCATTCCCATTAACCACAGAGTGGGTAAGTTCAGTCACCACATTATGTGCAACATGGAAATGAAGCCATAGATCAAATGTAGCCAACTAGTTAACTTTTGAGGTGTCCAGTAGGTTTGGGCTATTTTTGTTGAAAACATTCCAGGAATTTAAGAGCTGAGGCAACAAAATGTCAGGACGCAGTTGAAGAATGATTGCACCAAAGTATCTCGTACTGGAAGCTAAAGCGTTTACCTGTGAAGAGGTGAGACCAATATTTCCTCAGTTTTACAGCCTGGGTGTAGAGACTCTTGGAGCTTTTCCTTGACTGAGGGTAGAGGTGCTGCCGCATGGCTTTCACTTCCTGTTTGTTCTCTGGATTGAAGAACACCACAATCGGGTACCACTTGACGTAATTTAACCGCTCTATGGCTGAAGGTGTGATATCAAGTAGTCCATGTTTGTTCTGTAAATTGAATTAAAATTACATTTTTCACCATGTGTCATTTAACAGAAAACTCCAGCACTGCTGGATTGCCCTTTTTAAAAAAAATTATTTTCCTTCCCTTCCTCTCCCCTAAGGATGCTGACTCTTTCTCGGGTGCGCTTCCACATGCATTAGTCACCCTCCATTACCTTAGCAAAATGGCTGTTCTTTAAGTGTGAGCATAAGAAAGCTATTTAACCACAGGGAAGTATCACAGCCAAGACTGACCGTGCCCTCACTGATGTCCACATTTGTGCATACAAGAGTGGGTGCCCTGGCTGATTTCTCTCCCTTTCTAACCCTGGGGTATTGAGGCCAATTATAATACCCCAACTGCTGCCTGGCTGACGATCAACTAGCTCAAGGCAGGCCAGAAATCAAACCTGGGACTTTACTGGTCTATATTGCTGACGGTGCATTCACCCACTGAGCTATTGATGGGATTCTTGTTAAGAAATATGCACAAATGATGGTTAACTGTTACACAATCAGTAGACTTCGCCACACCTTTTGAGAGATAAGCCGCACAGTTTCAAGTTTGATGATGGATGACGATCCCTCTTCTTCAGCATTCCTCTGTACCGTTTCTAGAATGGACATGTTGTAGGATTAGTGAGAGTTCAATACATCCATGGTGATTATAATACAACCCAGGTGCCACAGTGACTGCCACATTTGCCTACATAACAACACTGACTACATTTGAAAAGTAATTCAATGGATGTGAAGTGCTTTGGGACACCCTGAGGCGTTATATAAATGCAAAATTTTTCTTTATTCAGTGGCTATTTATGGGGTATATTTGAATAAATGGATTGGAAGTAATAGTACATTAAACTACTGCATGGTACAGAGTTCAAAGAACATTTGACTGCATTGTGGAAAGAGGCTTGTTTTTGCAAACTAAATCACACACTCCATTCACAAATTGGGGATAATGGATCTTCACACTAAGGAATATGTGCGAATGTTAAGACTGTAAAGGAGTACAATCTTCTGCAAAAAGATTTTGTTGTGCTGGGTGAACGGGCCAAACAATGGCAAATGGCATTTAACCTAGACAAATGGAATGTGATGCATGTAGGCAGGAATGCATAGAATATACTTACCATTTACAGGGAACAGTACTGAAATTGGTCAAGAGAGAAAAGCATCTAGGTGTTATTGTGCACAGATCACTCAAGGTTCACAACCGATGCAGAGAAGCCATAGCCAAAGCAAACAGGGTTTTGGGTTGTACTAATAGAACCATTCATTATAAGTCAAAGGACACCATTCTGTCCTTATAGAGGTCCTTAGTTAGACTGCAGCTAGAGTACTGCATCCAGTTTTGGTTCCCTCACATGGTGCATGATATAGTGGCCTTGGAAAAGGTTGAGGAGAGCCTCAAGTATAATTATGAGCTTAAAAAACCTAAGTTACTCAGATAGGCTTAAAGAGCTGGTTCTGTTTACTTTAGAGGAGCAAAAACTTAGAGGCAACCTGATAGAGGTATATAAAATAATGAAAGGGCTGGATTGTATACCCACTGATGGATTATTTCAGTTTGACAGATTGGGGAGGACCAGATGACATGCATTTAAACTATGCAAGAGTAGGAATAGGCTAGATGTTAGGTGGTTCTTCTTTTCCCAGAAAGTATTGGATCTTTGGAATAAGTTGACGGCTCATGCGGTGTGTGCTGACTCTCTGCATACCTTAAAAACAGAGCTGTTGCAGAGATCACATCTTATAAAAGGTACGCCATGTACCATTTACCATAATCATGGCCAATCTGGTGGTCTGGACTGGTTTCAAGGTGTGTGTGGGGGGGTGGGGTTGGTTGGAGAGGAATCTTTCAGATTTTCCCCCTTTTTTGGCCCTGGGTTTTTTTTCCTCTCACAGGAGATTACATGGCTGCTGGGGGGCAGGAAGTGTCTACTCATTATGCTCCAGGCATCACAAATCTGGGGCAGGCTTGATGGACCAGCTGATCTTTTTCTACCTGTCATTTTCTATGTTTGTATGAACTGAGAGAGAGACTACCAGTAGAAGTTGGTCTCTGTTGGGTAGGGAATGCCTTTTGGGTGCAATCCTGATCCCTATTTTATTTCCAAACAGCCAATACTTGCTCGTTATTTTATATGCTTTGGAAGGATGAAAGGCTGAGTGAACCCAAAGGCACAAATGCAAGAATGCACCTGCCCAACTGAGCTTGCCACCTAAAACCAACCAATCCATCACTGACCAAAAGCACCTCTATTTCCAGGATAGGTAACTGAAGTCACAGTGAGATGAATACTCACGGGCAAGCTCGAACTGGTCAGGCAGGTCGCTGGCCAGCCTCTGAGTAGCAATGTCTGAAATTGGTCCAAGAATCACAACAGGCCTTTTATAACTGGCTGTAATAAAGAAAGTAAAAAATGAATGCAAAATTAATATAGATTAATAAAATACTATAATTTCTGGACTTCAGGAAAAAAACAAATAATTATTTTATTCAGTGGATATAATAGCCATTTGGAAGTGGGAGTTCACCTCAGGCAGTTTCTCTTTCCCAAGACTGAGGTAAAGTGGGGCCTTGATAACATTAAATTCCCTGTCCTTCAGATGAAATGTTAAACTGAAGCCCCATCTGCCAGTTGCAGTGGTTCAGGTGGATGTTTAAGATCCCATGTGCTCTTCAAAGAAGAGTAGAGGGTTCTCCTAGTCTTGACCAACGTTCCAACCTCATCCAACACCACCAAAAAAACGATTAACTGGTCATTTATCTCATTGCTGTTTGTATGAAATGGCGATGATGTTTGCGTACATAACAGCAATGACTGCACTTCAGAGTAATTCATTCTATCTGAAATGCCTTGGGATATTTCTGAGACATGTGATAAGAAAGAAAGAATTTGCATTTTATATAGCACTCTACACAACTTCAGGACATCCCAAAGTGCTTCACAAACAATGGAGTACTTTTGAAATGTAGTCACTATTGTAATGTAGGGAAAGGAGGCAGTCAATTTGTGCACAGCAAGGTCCCACAAACAGCAATGAGATAAATGATCTGATAATCTGTTTTCGTGATGTTGGTTGATGAATAAATGTTGGCCAGGACACCTGGAGAACTCTCTTAATCTTCTTTGAATAATGCTAGATGATCTTTTGCAACTACTCATCCAAACATCTCATCCAAAAGACAGCACCTCTGACAATGTAGCACTCCCTCGGTACTGTACTGAAGTGTCATTTTAGATTATGTGTTCAAGTTTCTGGAATGGAGCTTGAACCCACGACCTTCTGATTCAGAGGTGGAAGTACAACCACTGAGCCAAGGCTGATAAAGTGCTGGATTCATTTAAATCTTTCTTTAAGACAAACTCAACACACTCCCTGATGGCTGAATCAGTAACTGCACTGACATTAAACAGTACAGTTGAGAAAAGGAACAGCCAGATGTGAGTCCCACGCCAGCAGTTTCAACTCCTATGCGTCCACCCCAGGTATCAACCCAATTTCCACCCTGTCAAAAAACTGTAGCTTGAGAACGGCACAAAACTACAAACATGACAGAGGAATGAGCAGAGAGTGTTAAACCTGTCAGGGATCTCAGACTGTCAGGGATCTGATCTATTGGGCATCTGAGGTTGTTCTGATACTGTCACAGATCTGATACTGTCAGGGATCTGATCTTATCATGGATCTGATATTACATTGTCTTCGTAGAATCATACAGCACAGAAGGAGGCCATTTGGCCCATCGTACCTGAGAGCTATCCAATTAGTGTCACTCCCTTGCTCTTTCCCCATAGCCCTGCAAATTTTTGCTTTTCAAATATATGTCCAATTTCCTTTGAAAGTTACTATTGAATCTGCTTCTACCACCCTTTCAGGCAGTGCATTCCAGATCATCATAACTTGCTGCCTAAAAAAATTACCGATCCTCCTGCCAATGGAAACAATTTCTCCTTATTTACTCTATCACAACCCTTCATGATTTTGTACACTTCTATTAAATCGCTCCTTAACCTTCTCTGCTCTAAGGAGAGCAACCCCAGCTTCTCCACTCTCTCTAATTGAAGTCCCTCATCCCTGGTATCATTCTAGTAAATCTCCTCTGCACTCTCTCCAAACCCTCGACATCCTTCCTAAAGTGTGGTGCCCAGAATTGGACACAATACTCCAGCTGAGGCCTAACAAGTGATTTATAAAGGCTTAGCATAAGTTCCTTGCTTTTGTACACTATGCCTCTATTTATAAAGCCAAGGATCCGGTATGCTTTTTAAACAGCCTTACACCTTCAAAGATTTGTGTATGTTGGTTGTGCTATATTTCCAACTCTCTCCTCCCCCCAAAATTGTATAGTTTATACATTTCAAATCTCTCTGTCTCCCTTTTCTTTTTTCTGTCTTTCTCTGTGTGACTCTCTTGCTCTCTGTCTCTTCCAGTCTTATTCTCCCTCCCTGTCTATTGCTCTCTCTTTCCCTGTTCTTCTCTGTGACTCTCTCCTGCTCTTCTGCTTTAATTTCTCTCTTTTTTGCTCTCCCTATATCTGTGTATGTGTGTCTCTCTCTCATTCACACACATAATCACACACATTCTCTGTCTCTCTTCCCAAACCCTCCCCCCCTCCAATCTCCACTCTTATTCACTTGTCTTCATGAGGTCTCTGAAATTGATGCTACTGCTGAAACTTAGTCATGTCCGTGGTACTCGAGTTTATGGTTCCCCTTTTACTTGGTGATTTAAATGACTGAATCCACCACATCCTTACTCTTGAAACATGTCACATCATGTAAAAAGAATTAAATCTCGCTCAGACAACATTCTTTATATTGTACCTTCTCTCAGAATGACCCTTTCATAGGGGGGAAATTTGCCTTGAATAGTCAAAGCTGAAAGGTCATCTCTGCTTTTCCGAATGTTTTTCTTGGCACCTCTTAGGCCGCGCATTTTCCAGAACTCAGCCCGAGCTCCGGCCGATGAACTGGACGACACTTTCTGAGTCATTTCAACTCTGGCAATCTGTTCAGCTCTATAAGGAAATGAACAGCACAAGATGTGATGTTAGATCATTGTATCACAGTTACCCTTCCTGCAAGTAAAAGCACTACAGTCCACATTATTGTCACAAATCCATAGCACAAGGGTACAGTAATGTAGTGGTCATGCTACTGGACTAGTAATCCAGAGTCCTGGACTAATAATAAGAGAATGTGAATTCAAATCCCACCATGGCTGTTTGAGAATTTGAATTCAGTTTTTAAAAACCTGCGATCAGTAAAAGTGATCATGTTGTCGGATTGTTGTAAAAACCCAACAGGTTCACTGATGTACTTTAGAGGAAGAAAACTTGTTGTCCTTACCTGGTTTGACCCATATGTGACTCTCAACTGCCCTCTGAAGTGGCCGAGCAAGCCACTCAGTTATATCAAACCACTATTTTAATAAGAAGGTCCATCACCACCTTCTCAGGGCAATAAATGTTGACCTTGCCAGCGACATCCACATTCTGAGAATAAGGTTGGAAATTCTACTGAATTTTAAACTGAGTTTAACGTCACCCAATCTGCTTTTAAATTCCAAAATTACAGCTCTCCCCTAACTCAGCTGGTTAAGCCAGTGAGAATCTAAGCCATGCAGACCAAGAAGATCCCAGATTATGCTGAGTTAGCTGATCTCAGCCATGCTAACAATACAGACACAATTAGCATCAGTGTCCTTGGGCTAGGAAGGCAGGGATGAAAATTGGCCAGGGTTCCTACTCTTGATCATGATCCAGTGACCCAGACTCATATGCCCATGTTTGAGCATTAGGTGGGGATAGGATCAGGATCATCTGTGATGCCCCCACTCCCTTGGCTCACACATGATCTTATTAAATGGCGGAGCAGGCTCGAAGGGCCGGTTGGCCTACTCCTGCTCCTATTTCTTATGTTCTTATGTTCTATATGTATGACAAATGGCCGCCCGAAGAAAGTACCAGGATGTGGCCTGTACCTATAGTTCTCTGCCACTGCAAAGATTATGGAGGAAAATTAATGTGGGAGAGGAGAATTGGAAAGTTAATTTTGTGCGTAGCTGCACCAGGTAGAATGGAAGGGTTCCTGGTTCGATTTCTGGCTTGTTCTGAGTTTCCTGATCTCAGCCAGGGCAGCGGGCAGGGTGCTACCATTGGAATCAAGGAGTCAGCACCTTCAAGAGAGTAGGGGAGCAAGATTTATAAAAATTTGTATATCTGATAAAATAAATCTATCATTTCCTTAAAGGAATGGTTTGACATTCCTGAGCCAGATTGAAATAAAATCACACTGGCTGCACATCCTTTAGCCTGTGTTCTTTACAGAGTCCCAATCAGACTGCAGACCTGTTCTTGCTGGGGATGGTGCCTTTGTCCTGCTCCTTGAAGTCTCGGCCGATTCGCACAGCGTACCAAGCTCCCAGCTTCCCTTTGTACATGGTGTCGACGACTCGGAAAACCTCTCCTCTCCTGAAGCTTAGATCACGTGTCCCTTCTTGTTCGTGGTCAAAGTGTGTCCGCACATGGAAAGAGTCCCCTACGTTTGAGTTGATCATCTTTTTATAAACTGAAAGAAAAAGACCTTTGTGTTATTTTGTGTTTATAAATAGTGTAGTCAGCCAGGAAATGAAACTGGGCAAGAAAACAAAGATTCAGAATTTTAAATTCCAATAATTCATTTTAAATTTAAAAATAACACTGTTGGCCAGAGGCTGCAGAAGGTAATCTGAGACGTCAGCTACTGATACACAGGAATGACTTTTGAACTGAAGTAACCTGGCCTCAGCTGCCTGAAACCGGTTTGAATTAACCAAGTTCTGTGAAAGACAAAGGAAATGTGATAAGACACAAGTCCTTATTTAGAAAAGGAGTAATGAGGTAATGCTACCTAAGTCCTTGGGACAGAGCCAATGAGGAGAAGACACAGGCAAAAAGCGAGTAGGCCTAAACCAAAGGGAGAGAGACAGCAAGCTTGAAGAGATAAGATTTGGAATAAGAATGAAGGATCTGGGGCGTGGAGCCAGAGCGAAGACTCCAGAGACCAACCATCGCAGAAGTGGAAGACCCTACGTCAGGGACGTAGAGATGACGTCGAAAGAGAGAGAGAACGGAACGCCTGGCCAGCATCAGCTCTCCTTTTCGGGTATTATCCTTTATGTTCTGTGACCACTCAGGGAGTGTCAGAGAAACCTAGTGGGTGTGCGTTTAGATCTTAGTTTGGGTATAAGACTGTATAACCTGGTGTAAACTGCATGCCTATATCTAACCAGACGTATAAGCTATATGTATATGATCTAACGGCGTGAATAAAGTGAATTGAGAGTTAAGAGAGAACTAAGCCAGTAACCGTAACCGGTGACCTCCGGTCAACAACACAGATAATATAGACATTAAAAGAAGAAATGTGACTACTGGAAATCTGTTATATGTATTCTTGAATATAAAAGTTTGTTGTCCAGAGCCTTTCTGTCACACCTCAGATGTCACACTTCAAAGTGTCAAAAGCATTTAAAAAAAAGAGAGGAAGCCAATCATTTCCTGCTGCTTTTTGACCTTGATAACCCGGCCTCTCTCATGGCCATGATCTGGGGATTTATATGCAGATGCCAACCAATAGAAACTTCCTTCAGCAACTAGCTCTAAATGAGCTTAGGACATGCCATTTAGACCATTTACCGACAGGGCATGTCTGAACAGAGGCCTTGAAGGGACACGCCAGATTAAACACAGCTCCACCGTAGCAGCTAAACATCACAACTGTGCTCCAATCTGTGAGCAATGCCATGTAGATCAACTAATATCAATAAAATAGGAGCAGGACACTTCTGGTGAAGGGCCGTAGCCAAAATGCTGCACTGTCTTTCTCTTTCAGACGCTGATCAACCTGCTATGTATTTCCAGGATCTTTAGTTTTACTTTTAATACCCAGCTACTATCCTTTTCCTTGAAGTAAAGGCCAGCTGGTGACCATCTTCCTGGGGGCGGGGGAGGTGGAGGTAGGGGGCAGGTAGGCGAAGTCTCTAAGATGACACATCTGGTGATGCAAGTTTGGAACCAAGTCAACCCTCTGTGGCAGACTTGGTAGTCCAAGCAGGTCCACAGAGCACTGTTGTTAATTGACCAACCTGCCTGGCTCACTAATAGAATGTAGAGGGGTAGGCCTGTGACTGGGGGCTAGGATTATTCCCACCCAGCTCCAGATAATCCTGAGTGAGGACAGGGTCAGCCTCAGCTGTTACGCCCTCATTGATCAAATAGTCTGCTGAAACTCATGGTCTGACGAATGACCGAGTTGATGAGGTTCTGGAGGGACTCTGGCAATTTGGAGTCACACCCCAGCAAGAGTCAGCCTCAGGAGAGGACGGGAGAATATTTGCTGAAAAACATGAAATAAAGATGCAGTATAAAAGGTAGGGATTTGCACAGCAGGTTCTACTCACTGTCCTCCTTCCTCTGAGCCCTGATCTCCACTTGCTGTCCCTTTGGTATATCCAACATGAGCAGCACTGCCTCTTCGCGGGTGAGATTTTGGAAGTTTACATTGTTCACCTATTCAGGCAAAAAAAAATGAATAACTGAGCTTTACAGTGAAAACTCAAGTCTTCAACTTTGTTCTGCAACCGCGAAGCAGAGCGTCCAAGGGACCATTCTTCATGTGTGAGACTAGGCGGTGATTGTTCGCAAGGTATTGGACTGCAGATGGGATCATTGCCAAGTCCAATCCTGTCCTCACCTGACATCTGTTCATGCACTTCCAACAAGAATTACTGAATAGTGATTAGGAGTGGGATCACCGACTGATTTTTTTCCTTCAAGGGGAAAGAGACCAGTTGTAGCACCTCCACTGCTGAACTCAGCAAAGACCAGACCTTTCTAGTCTGTATGGATCAGTACCGGATAGTGCAATTATCAATTGTGCCATGGGGAGTGTTGTTGACCTTTGCTTTAACTTGACACATGGTCAATCTGTTGCTGTCTCTGTACAATCACAAACAAAGTCATAGAAATAGCCTCTATTAGGAGCAATTAGACTGCAGGGTTCTCAGAAGAGTACACTCATGAGCATCTGCCTCTCTGGGCTTGGGTATGTGTTTTAACACATCAAAGGTCAACCTCATTGCATCCATCTTAGAAGCCTGGCTCTCCAACACTGGCGCAGAATAATAGAATGTTCCAGCACAAAAATAGGCCATTTGGCTCATTAACTGTGCCAGTGTTTTTTTTCCACGAGCAATTGAATTTAATCCCTCTCACCTGCTTCCTCATCATAGCCATCAAATACCTAATTCCCTTTTAAAAGAATTTATGTTCTCTGCTTCAACAGCAATTTGTGGAGGATTCCACATTCTAACCAATTAAAGAAATCCAGTCTAATCCCATTTCCCTGTCATTTTCCTGCATCCTTTCATAGTCTTCCTTTTCAAATATGTATCTCATTCTCTTTTAAATGATCCTTTAGTTTCTTCCACAGTACCCACATGTGGTAAAGCATTCCATGTTCTAATAACCCTCTGTGGGAAAAAAAAGTTTTCTAAGATCCCCTTTCATTCTTCTAGTGATCATCCTGAATCTATGCCCCTTGTTTAATATTGGCAATGTCTTTGCCTGGACATCTGGATGAATCAATTTCAGTGACTATCCTTTGTCGGGGACGGGGATCTAGGGTTTGTTGAATAGAGATCCTTGAGACCTTTGCCCAGATAAATTCTTCACCTTAATGAGCAGATAATTCACCCAAAAAAAATTACATTAAAATAAAGAGGAGAGTAACATTTTGAGGCTATGGGATGTCAATAACAACAATTTAGAATTGAGCATTCTGTTACCTTCAGAATCTGGTCTCCTTTCTGGATTCCCTGTTTAGCTGCGGGACTATCTTCTAGAACACGAGATACAAATATTCCGACATCATTGCCTCCGGCCAGCTGCAGCCCAACATTGGCATCCTTGACAAATCTCGCCACTTTCATGTCCGGACTGTAGCTAAATATTGAAACATTTGACACAGTGACTTTGATCCTTCTGAATGTTTGATTGAAGGACAATGATAGAGGGGGAAAGAATTGCAGTCTGTGTTTTCATTGTTCTGGTTTTAAGGATCTAGATGAAAGGTTTTGTTTTTGGCTGCGTTTAATTAATGAAGAAGTGTAATGTGTAATTTGCTGCAGTCAGGCTGTAGACAGACGGTGTACTACATTGAAGTTCTCTACTGAAGTTCTCTACATGGCTAAGTGCAGAACTCAACTATGTATAGCACTTCAACCACAACACAGCACCAACACTCGGCTTGACCGACTGAGCAACGTCAAGTGGCAACAGTGTCAATATTCACTCCGTTTTTTTTAAGGCAGTTAAAATAAACAGTTTTTAGGAGACATTGAAGGTGCTGTGATGGGGTGACTGTAGGTTTCTGTGGATGGGCCAAATGGCTTCCCTGATGTCTACTTATCTTTGTGAAGTTATTTCTTAAAAAGGATATATAAGTTCGGGATTTGAAAGATGATCCTGAGGTTTGCCCTTGTGGTTAATACATTTCATAGTAAATCCCGGCTTTATTACTTGCACCTGGCAGCCCTTGCTGCTAGATGTAGCCCAGAGGGGCACAGAAGAAGTCAAGAAGCCCTTAGGGCTGGTTCTGAAGTGTGCTACATTTTTCAAATGCTGCCTAAATAAATGCGGGTTGTGTTGTTGATGATTTCAGCTACTTGTTCAGGATATAATAGGACAAAGAGAAAATACAATTGGATCAGACCTATAAAATGAGAAACTGAGATATACAGAACTGAAGGCAAATGACTAAATCATGCAAAGTATAATCTTACTGTACAGGACAGTTTGATGAGTCTTCAGGCCTGGAGGGCTCCTCAGTTTACTTCATTATATTAACAGCTTTTATTTTTGGAGATCAACAGGTTTGTTACTGAATTTACAATAAGGAAAATCATATTTTGTTCTCCCCTCTCCTGAAAGTGCTGACTGTTCCATGGGGTCTGGCCATCCTCTGGTAGCTTGTCCAACTGGCCTCTCTTCACGGCCTAGCCAATGAGTATCAGCAGGAGTGCACCAGGCTACCTGGTGCCCATGGAACTGTGCCCCAAGCATCAGTCAGCACCTTCAGGAGAAGAGGGGAGAAAATAAAAAGTGAATGAATCAGGCTCCATTGCTCTTGCCAAACCAGCAGTTCACGGGGGTGTATTTGGTGAATCAAGTTTGCATCATCGTGCAATTGTGCACATATCACCAACCCCCAGTTCAATGGTTTGATTGTTTGATGGTACTTACCCAACGTTGTATTCATCCTGTGGCCTTGTGTTTGAAGTCTTTATAGGGGCAGCATATGTTGGCTCCTCAATAACTGTGTTTGGAAAGTCAAAGATTTATATTGAAAAACAGACATTAGGGAATCAACAAAAGAAAGTTACTGCACTGTACAACCCAGCTCCTTACTGCACTGTAACATCCAAACTCTCACCATTATCAGAGATCAGTTACTAGTGAGTAGGCCTGTATTCTCATACTCTTCAATTGAAGCCAACTTTGGGCAATGGAGAGCAAAATCAGTCATGATTTCTGATCGTGATCACTATCCAGCTACTCCTGCTGGAAAGTGTGTGTACGTGGAGGTCCATGGAGACAAGATTGGGTTTGACTTTGTTGTCCCACCTCCAGGGTTTGAATAGCTTGGCAACATTAGCTGTCTAGGCTCACACATGAAGAATGGTCACCTAGCTGTAGTCTTGTAACCCAACAAAGAGGCAACACCTTCAGTTGAGGAGGCAGAGTTGGAATGAAATGTACATTGCCTTTATATATGTTCGAAGGAGAAGGATTCTGTGAAACACGTGGCTGCTGGAGCTGCGGAATTTGTCCCCTTTGCAATGTGGATTAGATTCCTCACTTCTGGCAGCGATACACAAACATAGAAGTCACAACACAGAAACAGGTAATTCAGTCCAATCAGTCCACATTGGCGTTTACCCTCCACGCAAGCAAAAAGCTCGAATCACATTTACCCACCCTGGTCCCATATCCCTCCAACCCCTTTCTCTTCATCCGCCTATCCAATCTAACCTTGAATGTTGACATAGTTTCTGTCTCAACTACTAACTGTGGAAGTGAATTCCACATCCTCATAACTTTCTGTGTGAAGAGCTTTCTCCTGCCCTCTGTTCTAAATCTCTTACAATTAATCCTCTATCTTTAACTCCTCGTTCTTGACCTTTCAAGAACTAGACATGATGGAAATAAGTAAAGGCAGGCTTCATCGGAGCCTATGTTTATGTTGCTGGCTCTGGAGGCAGTTGCAGAAACTATCTCTTTAGGACAGCCTGGGACCCCTTAGAAGCAGCAGCACCGTCTAATTTACTTTATAACACTGGACCCAGGTCAGGGCTTCTGTCAGTGGCAGAGCTGTCAGATAAATGATGTATTAAAATCCATTCATTAACAACAACTTGTCTTGTGCTAAGCCAACTCCATTCACTGCTGTGAAGTGTGATTGTTAGGATCAATCAGTGAGCACCAAAATAGCTACACTGGGTTCCAACCTTAGAACTCGCTTACTAGCAACAAGCTGGTTACCCATTTGTACTCACCATAAGGGGATTTGGAGGCTGCAGGTCTGCCCTCCATCTCTGACACTGGCTTCCTGTTTGGCTTTAAACTGGAAAAAGAGTGAAAAACATGGGTCTGCCCTGGTCAGCACCAACCCAGCCATGAACATAAACAAAATGGAAAACTTGGGTTTCTACACCAATTCCACACAGGACACACATCACAATGTGTGAAAATTAACATTGGAATGTTAACCATGTTGATATATAATTCCCTTTGTTCACTGTTTTAATGGAGGAGTTAATTCACTGTAAATAGATTAATGCCTTAGGTATAAGAGCAAACAAACTATGTACGGATGCGTTAAGAGTTTCTGCATTCTCTTTCACTGGCTCTGTTGATGTTGTCTATCAACCAGCCTGAATTTCAATAGCTTGTAGATCTGGAATGTCCCCCCCCCAAATCTCTTCGCCTCTCTACCGCTCTTTCCTCCTTTAAGATGCTCCTTAAAACCTACCTCTTTCCCTGTCCTATTATCTCCTTAATTGGCTCTGTGTCAAATTTTATTTGATAACGCTCCTGTGAAGCGCCTTGGGACATTTTACTACGTTAAAGGCGCTATATGAATGCAAGTTGTTGTTTCATTTAACCCTTACACACAGGAAAAATGTTCACTGATGGGCTCTGGGTTCCTCTGCCAAGTTTACTTGGTTGGCCTAGCTCATTTCCGTGTTACTTTATCAATCATTGCAATCTGCCTTTGTGATCGCCTGAAAACCAACTTTCAGAACCAGTTTTCAGCCAATGATGGAGAGAATGCAAACCCTTGACCACGGGATAAACAACACCAACAGAGCCTGTGAAAAAGAATGTAGAAACCCTTAACGCATTTGTTTCTCAGTGAAAAACAGATTATCTGGTCATCATCACATCGCTGTTTGTGGGACCTTGCTGTGCTCAAATTGGCTGCGGGGTTTCCTACATTACAATAGTGACGACATTTCAAAGAAGTACTTAATTGGCTGTAAAGCGCTTTGGGATGTCTGAGGTCATGAATGGCGCTATATAAATGCAAGTCTTTGTTTTTTTTCTCTGTAAAGCACCTACCTTCCATTGCTCTTCATTGTGTTGGTAGGATCTGCTCCAATGCGTTTTGACTGATTCTTGACAGGTGAATCTGAACGTTCAGGCTCCAAGTCTGAAATATCTGCGCAGAAAATACAGATATTCAGAACAATTTGAGAACTAGAGCTTTATTCTCCATTTCTTTTGAAAAAAAGCCATATTTCTGTTCAACTTGATAAGAATCACACCTGACTATGTGTTTGGGGCAGGCTGTGTGGTTTTTGACTGGACTTTCCAGAAGTTTCTGAAAGGTAAATTGGACACCAAAAGTCTGTTTGTATAGTTTTCCTTCTTACTGCTCTGTCTTGTGGAGAAGTTAGCTTCAACCAAGCAAATATCAGAACTCAAACCTTGATTCCACTGCTCCCTTGCCCCCTGCCAAACATCTAATTCTGCCCTTGTCCAGTTTGGAGCAGGCAGAAGGTGACACCTCTAATTATTAAAGAAGAAAAAGATATCATACTAGAAATTACGGTCTGTGATATTAGCATATGTTCATCGGTCATTCCTCCGCTTGCTATTTTAGGGGAGATGTTGTCCCATTTATTTTAGATGGGGTAGGAATCTCGTACAAACACATTATCCATCTGTGTGCTAATATTGGCAATGTAATTTTTAGGTATTAGCATAGTTCGGAATAGGAAATAATCGATAGAAGAAAAGTTAAAATAAGAGAAGACAAAGACAATGAGGAAAATGGAGGACAGAGTGAGCAGAAATGTAAAAAATTCTAACTTTGGTGGAAGATTGGCAGAATCCCTGGAGAAATGGAGTTAAGAGCCATTTCCAATGTTTTTCAGTGGTTTCCACCAATCGTCTGCCAAAGTTACAGCGGGAGATTGGGGAACCCTCTGTGGAAATTCTACACCACAGTATTTATCTTAGCTGTACAAGGGTAATAATATTTCTGTAATAAATGCACGCCTGATGTTTGAGTAGATTTATTACTGTAATATTAGTGCGTGTTTCAGTGCCACAGTGTACGAAATGAAAACTAAAAAAAAGTGTGTAGGCAGCAAGACAGGATTTTCCCTGGACCTGCTGATAGTTTAAGGATTAAAATGAGAACATGGTATGATAGTAACGTGTTTGTGGTTTGGTCACTTACCCTCCAGGCCTGAGCTGTTTTCCTCACTGTCTACCAGCTCTGGAACATTGATCAGAAACTGTTCATTATCCCGAAGAACCACCAACTTCAGCTCCCCTTCCGACTTCTCAATTAGTGTCTTTGTATCTTCCAGAGATATATTCTCAGTCACTATACCATTAATCTAGTTAAACAGAGAAAATGGTCCATCACTGTCACCTCTTCCAACACGCGCCCATTTAGAATATACTTAGAATAGGCCATTAGGCCCAACAAGGCTGTGCCTATTTACATGGATCTTAACTCTGCCGACTGACCTTCCGCAATCCCTTCTCTCTCCAGAACGGCATCTAATTTCCGCTTCACCCCATTTATACTTTCCTCTTCAATGTCTTCAATGTCTTTCCTGGTAATTAATTCCGAAAACATTCCCCCGACTTCCCTTCTTACTCTTTACTGCCTCATTTTGCGTCCCGGGTGTTTGAGCCCTTTGCCCACCCTCTATTTCTTAGTCCTAGCAAGATCAGAACATATAAAGTTAATGTCTTTTCTGTCATATACAGGTTCTGTAATTTGGAAATCCCATTAATGGATTGTAGTCACTGGGCAATGATTGGAGTGAGCTATAAGGGATTGAACAAAATGATTTTTATGATATGTTTCTCTTTTCGTCTCCCATCCTCTAGTGACCCCTGCCCCTGAAATAATTGTAGTAGGTAACTCATTCACCGGAAATCCATGGTGATCTTGAACTGAAGGGGGAAAATGGGGAGTTGAAGCCATCAGACAATGTTGATGCTGGCTCTAGAGGGTTGAACCCACACTGCCAGTGGGGAACAACGCTTGCAGGGAGCACAGGTCAGAGAATTAATGCTACAGTGTTGTAACTCTGTCTTCGACCCATTCTCCCTGTTAATGGGACTCCACCATCAGAGCTCTGATTCTCTGATCCATACTCTTTGAGAGAGCTGCTTCCCACTGGTAATGTGGCGTCGCAGAATCACTCCTTTGATAGGCTGGGACCCCACTTGGAGATCTGCAAATGCAATCGATTATCTGCACCAATTATTAGCTCTATGACCCTTGAAAATGGATATCTTACCTTCAGAATGATGTCTCCCTCCTGTAAGATCCCTTCCTTTGAGGCAAGGCCACTCGATGACATGTGTTTAATGAAAATCTGACTTCCTAACCTCAAGCCGTATTCTGTGGGATAAAATGGTGCACAAAGTTAGTTAGAAATTCAACTATTGAACTGTTCAGAAATCCTGCCAACCCATGATCAGTTAAAGAGACTTCAACCCCATCTCCCTGCTCTTGTATTTTGATTTCAAATGAGACACATGCAGCCCAATTATTCTTTTAGAGAGAAGTTTATTAAAAGCAAAACGATAGGCCTGAAACACAAATGTGTGGCTGCCCTTTCCACCTCTTTGGGCCTCTCAGATACGTCAGTACACATCCAGCAATATTAAAACCTTACATGCACACAAATGACACAAGTGTACATTCTACACCATGCCCGCATTACATCTCAGAGAGGAAAATGGAGAGAGAAGGAAAAGAGAGAGAAATGGAGGGAGAGGGGAGAAAAAGAAAAGAGGGAAAGAAGGATGGAGAGAAGGAGAAAAAAGAAAAAGACTGAACTAGTGAAGGCAGAGACCCAAGGAAGCAACCCAGATCACTTTAAGAAAGAACAACACTAAAGTGATTAATAGACTATTATGTATAACGCAGTGTGTGTAGATGCAAAAGACGAAGGCCTAGAATTTCCTCAAACTGATTTACACCACTTCTGCACCTTTTAAAAAAAATCTGTGAAGGCAATTACACGCGGGTTTCCTGGGTCTTCTCATTTGATTCAGAGTGAGCAGCACTAAAGGTGATTCAGAGCGAGCAGAACTAAAGGTGATTCAGAGCGAGCAGAACTAAAGGTGATTCAGAGCGAGCAGAACTAAAGGTGATTCAGAGCGAGCAGAACTAAAGGTGATTCAGAGCGAGCAGAACTAAAGGTGATTCAGAGAGAGCAGCATTCGATGATTCATAGGCCTCCATTTTAGCACCCGCTATCGGGTGCGTTCCTGGCGGGGGGGCTCCGAAAATCGGGGAATCCCGGAGCGGGTCGGAAGCCCGGCTCCAACCCGCCCACTTCCGGGTTCCCCACAGACGCGCCGATGTGCGCGCGCAGCCCCCGCATGTGGAACTCCCGCAGGCAATTAAAGCCGGCGGGTGCCACTTGAGACTATTTACCTAGGTATTTCAGGTCATTAACAGACCTGATTAAGGGAATATGTCAGGAGGGGTGGGATTTTAGAAACAACTGGGACTGTTTCCCATACAGGGGGAAACACTCCCAGTTGAAATGGACGTGTTGCAGCCATCAGCCTGTGGCAGCTGCAAAGGTCCATTTGACAGGTGGTTGGGGGGAGACCCTCACTCATTGCAGGAGGCCATTCTGTCACTTGGGACAAAGTTTGGCCTCCACCACCCTCCTCCTGACAATCAAATTCACCAACTTGCACACTTACCCCAGGGTCCAGAGACATGTACCTACCTTGCGGACCCCCTCATCTTCCGGATGGGGGCCGCCGTAGCTGCAGTCATGACCTCCTCGGATGGTGAACAGCATCACCAGCCTCGCCGGCCAAGCCGTCCACCTCTGACACGTGGTGCTCATAGTGAGCAGAATTAAAGGTGATTCAGAGCGAGCAGAACTAAAGGTGATTGAGAGTGAGCAGAACTAAAGGTGATTCAGAGTGAACAGCTTTATAGGTGATTTAGAGTGAGCAGAACTAAAGATGATTCAGAGTGAGCAGAACTAAAGGTGATTTAGAGTGAACGGCACTAAAGATGATTCAGAGTGAACGGCACTAAAGGTGATTTAGAGTGAGCAGAACTAAAGGTGATTCAGAGTGAGCAGCACTAGAAATGCTTCCCCACTGGATTCTGCTTTTCCATTGACAGAAATCTCTCTCACCTTCATTAGCCTTATTTTTAATAAGGAAACTCTTGATGGGTTTCTTTATGGCATGGTCATGGATGCTGCCGGAGTGCTCAAACTCATGGTGACTCCCAGTTGGACTGTGTCGATGGTTGTAGCTCCTGGAGGGACTGGGACTTCGATCGTAGCTCCTTGAGGGACTGGGACTTTGATCGTAGCTCCTTGAGGGACTGGGACTTCGATCGTAGCTCCTTGAGGGACTGGGCCTTCGATCGAAGCTCCCGGAGGGACTGGGCCTTCGATCGTAGCTGTGGTTTCTGCCAGAGTCTCGGTCAATGTCACTACTGTGATGGTAGTCATCATGGTACAGATTTTGATTCTGAATCCTTCGTAGATTCCTGCCAGCTGGATCATAGTCCTCATCCTCATCAGAGGCATCATCGTGTGCATAGTCTGATCGATTTGAACGGCTAGAATAGAAAGAGCCTGCTGGCGGTGCTGTGTTAGTCACAGGAAGCTGTACTTTACGAGGCCTTTTCACTGTCTTAAAAGAAAAGACGTAACCATTAGTTAGCATGAGATCACCCAGAAACCGATTCAAACAAGCATCTGCACATCATAGGATTATAGAGTACAGAAGGAGGCTATTCGGCCCATCATGCCTCTGCCATCTCTTTGAAAGATCTATCCAATTAGTCCCACACCCCTGCTCTTTTCCAATAGCCCTGCAGTTTCTTCCCCTTCAAGCATACCTCCATACCTGAAAGTCACTATTGAATCTGCTTCCTCCACCCTTTCAGGCAGAGCACACCAAAAGTGGTAATATACTAAACAACACACTGGCAAATGAGGAAGTTTGGAATCAGAATGGAGGTCGGCCAAAAGTCTTTCACCCAAAGCATAACAGAATTGTAGAATAAGTTACCAGGGATGGTCATTGAAGTGACTAGTATAAATAGGATCAGGGGATGATTGGATGTATTCCTGGAGAGAGAAGGAATTAAAGGGATATCGCCCACCGCAATCAGGAAAATCATTGATCCAGGGCCAACTTGCTCATCTGGAAACTAACTAATATCGCCAAAAGCAGGTACATTTAAAAATACCAGGCCTAAACTACGTTTAAATAGCGCGGTAAGTCTTAATGACTGCCAAACAACTAAAAATTAACTTTTAAAAATGTGGAGTCTCATTACTCCTTATTTTAATAGATTTTGGTCATTTAAAAATAGAATTTAAATTAATTTTTTTTTTTACTTTTCCCTTCTGTCTCTTTTATTTAATTCAATTATTTCTTACCCTTTCTTTTTTTTTGCTGTCTATAACTGTTTTTACAATGATTCTAATGTTGTACCTTTCACTTCCTGGTTTTAACGATGGAAACCTGCAGAGAGAGTTTTGCAACATGTTAAAAATGCTGCAATCTGATTGCTCGAGGAGAGAGTGTGATCCTCTCCCTTCTCCCATCCCACAGGTCCTAGTTTCGCCTGAACTGACGCTGGGCTCTTCTCCGCTTCCTATTCGAGGAAGTACCCGAAGTAAAGACTGCGGTAAGTTAGTGGGCTAGTATAAATCTATGGAGCGGCGAGCACTGTTGGTTCACCGTTCCAAGTGATTTCTGCTAAAATGTTATTTTAATTTGTTTAAATTAAATGTGCTATCACCAACATTAAAATAACGCTGATCAGAAAATCTAGGCTTGAGTGATGGCAGGCTGATCGACCATGGCAGATCTTACGACTGAGCCCATATCCATATCACACACATGCTTTCCAGCAAATGTGACTGGATGGTGATCAGAGGAAGGAATTCTGCCTGATTTTCCCTCCCTAATAAAGGACACTGACCAATTGTATGAGATGCAAAACCATTACATTATTCTAAAAATACTTATTTCTGTGTCAGCCTTGGTTCAGCAGTAGCACGTTCACCTCATGGGTTCAAGCCCCACTCCAGACTTGAGCACAAAATCTAGACTGACACTTCAGTGCAGTACTGAGTGAGTGCTGCATTATCAGAGGTACCAGCTTTTAGATGGGACTTTAAACTGACTCACTCTCAGTTGCAAGTAAAAGATCTCATTACATTATTCAAAGAAGAGCAGGGGAGTTCTCCCCGGTGTCCTGGCCAACATTTATCCCTCAAACAACATCACTAAAACAGTATAATTGGTCATCTATCTAATTGCTGTTTGTGGGACCTTGCTGTATGCAAATTGGCTGCTGTGTTTCCCTACATTACAACAGTGACTAAACTTCAAAGTACTTCATTGGCTATAAGCTGAGAGGTCCTGAGGTTGTGAAAGGTGCTATATAAATGCAAGTTCTTTCTTTCAATCGAACCTTTTTAAAATTTATTCTTGGGATGTGGGCGATACTGACAAGCCAGTATTTATTACCCATCCCTGTTTGCCCCGAGGATATTAAGAACAACCGTGTAATGTGGGAGTGGGGTCACAAGTAGGCCAGATCGGTTTAGGGGTAGCAGATCTCTCCATGAAGGATGTTACTAAACCAGTTGGGTTCTTATCACTGTCCAGCAGCTTGCATGGCATTTTTTTCTGGTGCTAGTCCACAAACTACCAGATTTATTGAATTCAATTTCACAGTTTGCCATGGTGGGATTTGAACTCAATACCTCTGGGTTGCTAGTCCGGTACTATTGAAACCCAGAGCAAACTGATACAATAGATATTTCAGAGTAAAAGAAGTCTTTGCCTCCGACCTGCACAGAATCCTTTGACACTCACTATATTAGCAGATTTTCCAGAACTCTTTAGACATTGGATGGCAAACGTAGAGGGCACATTTTCCATGGACACTCCATTCACCATAACAATCCTGTCCTTCATCCTGAAAAGGGAGAATCATTCAAATTAAAGTGGGAATCATTTCAGCAACACAACATTCCCTATCACAAGATAAGCTTTGTGTCATTTCCTCCCCTCCCCAATATTCTCCTCTTTTCTTCTGATAACACTGACTCCAGATGGGGCACTCTCGCTGGTTGATGCGGAGTCCAGACAGTGCATGTTGTCAGGGTATTCAACCACAGACGGCATTACAGCTAAGACTAATCCTGTCCTCACTTAACGGGGTTGAAATTGGATGTGGGCAGGGACACAAAACAGATGGAATCGCATTTGCTGCAAGTTATATAACATGCCCGAAATTCCGTTCTATTGAAGCCAGAGGAACCAAATAATGAGCGGAGCGTATAAGAAGTGACCAATCGGATACCGCCTGTTTTGCGTCCCACGCCCCATGTCCAATTTCAGCCCCATCGTCTACACACACAAACACACATGATCAGGAGCAGGAACCCATTGTGATTTCCCCTCTCCTGAAGGCAACAGTGCTGAGGTAAATACTGCTCTGCTACTGTTGCCCTGGCTGAGATCAAACAGACAGAAAATTGAATCTGGGACCATCCTGGGTCGTGCCTCAGTTCATTATTGGATAAAGTCACTGAGCCATTGAGATTATTCAACTTTTTTCTGTGCATGGTTTTGAGTTTGAAGTTTTTGGTTAGAGTGGGCCTGTTCATCCACATCTCTCCCCTCCGTTGGCTTAGTAGGTGAACACATTGCCCTTTGCAGAACTGTCTCAGGTTTGATTTATGTTCTGTGCTGAGTTAGCTGATCTCAGCTGGGGTCCCAGTGGGAGAGTGCTGTAACTGGCCTCTGGACTAGAGAGGAAGAAATCAGCCAGGGTGCCTGCTCCTGATCACTATCCTGTCACCCCTCCTTCAAGGTGCTCATGCATGGATGTTGAATCACACATGGTGTGTGATGGAAAAATATCATTCTGGCATAGTAGGGGACATTCTTATGGAGTTGGGGTTGTAATGTTGCTAGGACAGTGTAGAGGGAGCTTTACTCAGTATCTAACCTGTGCTGTGCATGACCTTGGAGTGCTTGATGGGACAGTGTTGAGGGAGTTTTATTTTGCATCTAACCCATGCTGTACCTGACTTGGGAGCACTGGATAATGCATTGTAAAAGGAGCTTTCTTTACTCTGCACCTAACCTGTGCTGTATCTGACCTGGTAATATTTGAACAGACAATGTAGGGGGAGCTGGGTAGGAAAAGTAGCTTGATTCTCCATCACTGATATCCGTCACTTCAGTTGGCATAAAAAGTATCAAGGAACCTTCCTATTGACTGTGCAGGGATGTGAGAGGAATAATTTGCACCTTGCATTGATCTCACATTAAAGCCAGTGAATTAAAAATGGCTAGATTTTGACAGCACTGTATTTTAGAGCCTGAGGGTGTGGCTGGGGGCCACTCTCACGATTCTTTGGAATTTGAGTCCCCTAGCTCACCAAATGGAGGGACATTCATTCTCAGCCACTGGCCTTTTAGCAACTGCATGCAGAGGTTTAGGACTAGATTGCCTGGTTGTCCTCCTGGGCCAAGATGGTTACGACATGAGGAGAGCCAACAAAGGAAAGGGAAGAAGGGACCTTTTCAGGATTTTTTTTTTGCCAAAGGGGTAGTTATTCTCATAGTCATTAATCTTCTCTGAGAAGAAGCCTGAATCATTCCAGTCACACCTCCTCCTCTTTCACTATCCCTCCAGCCGCTGTTGTGAAGTTCCATAGTTATGATGTCTGTATAATTTAAGCTGCACTTTGAACCTGCTGATTGTTTCATATGCCGGTGTAGCCCTGATGAACCACAAGGAAATGAAGGGTTGTGATGACCCGGAGCACAATCTGATGAGTTACTAATGATCTATAATGAGCCATTCTTTGTGTTGATTTACTCTAAAATTATGACACCAGTCACTTCAACTGGAAGAGATCACAACTGTTACATCTCAATAAACACTGAAGTTGGTGTGACAATGTCATGGCTGATTTTATTCCAGATTCTCTGGAACATTCTCTAGATATAAACAACAATATAAGAGAATATCCTGAAGTGTAATTGCTACAATATATTTACTCCCATCAAGTACAATACATACCAAGACCTATTCCTAACATTTCTGCCTCTTTAATTTATGGATAGAATCACCCAGACTGAAGGATCTTTTTACTCACAAGATCTTCCCTTCAGCTGGTCCAGACCGAACAACATCTGACACCAGAATGGCGGTTTCTCCAGTGCTGCTGTTGGGTTTATCCTTCCCCCCAGATATTGCGATGCCAAATCCTATCTTTGAATCCTGCAGCAAAACACAAAAGACTAAGAATGACTATAGACAGTAAGATAGTTGGTGTGGGAAATGAAATAAATGTCAAATGGGTGCAGCAGAGGGTACTTTTCTGAGGTTGGGGCTGAGGCACATTGTTGGGGCAGAGTAGCGGGAGCTTTACCTGGCCCTTAACTGTGCCATACTAGGCATAATGGGGGTGAAATTCATCTTGAGCGATGGTACAAAGATGGGCGATAGAGTCAGTGGAGACAAAAATCGGGCAGGGTGTAAAACGGGTGGAGTGTCAAATGGGCTAGCGATGCGTTATCGCCTGTTTTGTGCTACCATTCTCTCACATAGAGACACTGGGGTGAATCCTCCATTTTCATGGTCCGGCCTCATCAGCATTCTAACAGCGAGCTGCCCGGCCTTTTTGAGCAGCTCACTGATCAGAGGCGGCGAGAAATCAGGTGGCTCCACTGCAGAGCCCAGCTGGTGCAAGTAAGGGGCAGGGCGGGGGGGTGGGGGTGCGGGGGGGCAACGCTGGGGGAGAGCTGCAGAGAGTTGGACATCGTGTGGTGGGGGAAGGTGGAGTTTTTGTGGGACCAGGTGAAGTATTAATGCTCCTCCTCGTCCCACAAAAATCATTTACAAACCTTTCTTACCACTTTTTTTGAGTGGCCTGTAGCGGTCCTTTTAAGACCATTGGTTAGGCTGCTTAATGCCAAGGATCAATGGGCAGAGCGTGCCCATTGATACTTCAAAATTGCATTGCGACCTATTGACATCGTAGGGCCCTGATTTGCATGGGCTAATGAGACTCCTGCCTGTTTCCGGGTGTCTGGTCTGCTCATTTCAAAGTCATCACCAAAATGGCGGAGGCCAAGACATTGGCGGGAACGGGTCACTAAGCACTGCGCTGCTACTTTGATCGTGGCACTGCTAACTCTGGCTCGCCTATCCTAGCGGCAGACTAAATCTGCTGCCGGGATATGGGAGCCGGGTTTAGCAGTGTACAATCCGCGAGCGGGCTCACAGTCTTCTGGAATTTGAATTTAGACAACGACCAGAGTAAAACTGACTTAAGACACTCTTGTTTACTAACTCTGCATCCTTTCCATTCTTACAAGAAGTTTTTATTGTTGGCACACTATCTGTGACAGTAATCGAACAGGGACTGATTGATTTTTCACTGTCCCCTCCCACTGAGGATCAAGGAGTTTTTATTCAAGATTTTCCCTCAGGAAATTGAATGGGTCGGGTAAGGTCCATGAAAGGTAGTGTTCAAGGACTGTGGAGGGGCATTAAGCAGGTGAGATAGACTTTATGATAGGGTAGATTGTAAGGGGTCTGATGGAAGAGCAGGATTGATAGGTTGAATGGTTCCAGTTTCTTAGATTCTAAGAGAAAACAGGGAAACAAAATGACAAAAGACCGAAGGATATGTATTTACCCGATGTATCACCACTGTGTGCTGCTCCCATATCAGGGTTTCTTCCATCTCTGTGAACTGTTAAGAAAATACAGATATTACTAAATTAGTTCCAACAAAAAGACTTTTTTCAGCTCTGCATTAGGGTTAGGACGTTGACTGTTGCTGGGTACAGTTCCTCAAACATTGAATCTTCCTCGGGTACAGTTCCTCAAACATTGACTCTTCCTCTAGTACAGTTCCCCAGACATTGACTCTTCCTCGGGTACAGTTCCTCAAACATTGACTCTTCCTCGGGTACAGTTCCTCAAACATTGACTCTTCCTCGGGTACAGTTCCTCAAACATTGACTCTTCCTCTAGTATAGTTCCCCAGACATTGACTCTTCCTCGGGTACAGTTCCTCAAACATTGACTCTTCCTCGGGTACAGTTCCTCAAACATTGACTCTTCCTCGGGTACAGTTCCTCAAACATTGACTCTTCCTCGGGTACAGTTCCTCAGACATTGACTCTTCCTCAAGTACAGTTCCCCAGACATTGACTCTTCCTTGGGTACAGTTCCCCAGACATTGATTCTTCCTCGGGTACAGTTCCCCAGACATTGATTCTTCCTCGGGTACAGTTCCCCAAATATTGATTCTTCCTCTGGTACAGTTCCTCAAACATTGACTCTTCCTCGGGTACAGTTCCTCAAACATTGACTCATCCTTGGGTACAGTTCCCCAGACATTGATTTTTCCTCTGGTACAGTTCCTCAAACATTGACTCTTCCTCGAGTACAGTTCCCCAGACATTGACTCTTCCTTGGGTACAGTTCCTCAGACATTGACTCTTCCTCAAGTACAGTTCCCCAGACATTGACTCTTCCTCGGGTACAGTTCCCAAGACATTGATTCTTCCTCGGGTACAGTTCCCCAAACATTGATTCTTCCTCTGGTACAGTTCCTCAAACATTGACTCTTCCTTGGGTACAGTTCCTCAAACATTGACTCTTCCTCGTGTACTGGTCCCCAGACATTGACTCTTCCTCGAGTACAGTTCCCCAGACATTGACTCACCCTTGAGTACTGTTCCCCAGACATTGACTCTTCCTCTGGTACAGTTCCTCAAACATTGACTCTTCCTTGGGTACAGTTCCCCAGGCATTGATTCTTCCTCGGGTACAGTTCCTCAAACATTGACTCTTTCTCAGATACAGTTTCCCCAGACATTGACTCTTTATCGGGTACAGTTCCCCAGCCATTCACTCTTCCTTGGGTACAGTTTCCCAGACATTGACCCTTCCTTGGGTGCTGTTCCCCAGACATTGACTCTTGCTGGGGTACAGTTCCCAGGGCATGGAGTCTTGCTGGGGTACAGTTCCCAGGAACTGACTCTTTTTGGGGTACAGTTCCCTGGGCACTGACTCTTGCTGGGGTACAGTTCCCCAGGCGCTGACTCTTGCTAGGGTACTGTTCCCTGGGCGTTGACTCTTGTTAGGGTGTCCATCTATGGGTTTCAGATGCCCTCCTTTATGTCGCTCAATTGCCCATTCTTAATTTTTCAGCGTGTACAGTTGGTAGGCTCTTCAACCTTGATGGCCTTCACAGCTGTGCCTCTCCTGACCTCCACACAAATGCACTTTCTAACTGGAAACAGTAGATAATGATCAGGAGTGGGTGTTTTGGCTGACTTCCTTTTCCTAATCAAGACATGCCTCAATTGCCACCTCAGCTGAGCAAATCAACATAGCGGCAGTTAGAGGATGGAATCTCGATCTTTCTCGCTGGTGTTGCTCAGTTTGACATTTTACAGCAAATTTACTAACTGAACCATTGCTGCTGGAATATTTTATTTCAACACAAGGCCTTTATTACCCAGTTATTGGTTGAACATTTTCTATGTAACTTTCTTTGGTAGAATCAAAAAGGTTGTGGGTTCAAGTCCCACTCCCAGATTTGTCCATATAATCCAGGCAGACACTTCAGTGTCGTACTGAGGGAGTACTATAGAGGGTAAATTGAGGCCTGTTCTGCTGATTGGATGTTAAAGATCCCTGGCATGATTCAAAGAAGAGCAGAAAATTTCCCCAATGTTCTAGACAACATTCCTCTACCAAACACAAATTAACTGGTAATTAATTTCATTATTTGTGGGATCTGCTGGCGCCTCTGTTTGCCTACATAATAACAGTCACTGTGCCTCAAAAAGTAATTTGCTGAAGTGAATCAGTTTGAAATGAAATGTGATAAGATGCTATTTGAATACAAGTTTTCATTCTTTCTAATACCCTCAGACAGATAGAGATGGAGAAAGATATTCTCCACTGACCTCAAAGTTAATGGAATGGCAAACTCCAGGAGAGCAATCTTATCCTCCGATCTACACTATCCAGCCTGAGCCCAGCACATTCCAGGAATGTCAGACCCCATTGATCCAGCAAGGTTGCAGCCATAACCTCCTGTAGAGTAGCAATGTCTTGATTTAACCCTCAGTTTCAGTACCTTTCAAAATCAAACATTGCCCAACTATCTCTAAAATCAATCCCTCAGCACTGGCACAACAAACATCAACTACCTACCAAATTGGGGGGGAAGAGAGGGGAACATTTCCAGCCTCACTTGAAACCTGCTAATTTGTTTAGGTATCAGTTTGGCTCAGTCAGTAACACTCATCCCTAAATCAGAAGGTCGTGGGTTCAAGACCCATTCCAGAACTTGAGCATGTAATCTACGCTGACATTTCAGTGCAGTACATGGAAATTATAACTCAGAAACAGGTCATTCGGCCCAACTGGTCTATGCCAGTGTTTATGCTTCACGCGAGCGTCCTCCCACCCTATTTCATCTGCATATCCTTTTATTCCTTTCTCCTTTGTGTACTTATCTAGTTTCCCCTTAAAGGCATTTATGCTATTCGCCTCAACTACTCCGTGTGGTAGCAGTGTCCTGGGTGAGGAAAGGACAAATCATCCAGGATTCCGGCTTGTCACCACTGTCTGGTGATCCCTGTTGGAAGCAGTCCTGTCCTCACATGGCCACATTCTCCTTTTATCCTGTGCCAGTACCACTGGCTCCTAACATGTGCCGCCAACCTTAAATAAATCTGGTAAGTTTAGCTTTGGTGCTGCGGTGACTGTGAGATTTCTGTGCCTGGGGCAGTAGCCGATATAAAAATGGCTTGGTAACACTTTTCTTTGAAGCTGGAAAGCTATTGTGCAGCACAACAATGCTCAACAATCTGGGAAACAGAATCTTGCTCCAGGCTAGACTCTTGGTGTAACACAGCAGCAATGCAAAAACAAAATATTGCCTCAGCAGCTCCAAATATAATGAGAATTTATGGATGATTACTTGTGGTTGTCGAGATTATAATTGCTGATAATTGAACCAGTTTTGTTTGGTCGTGTGCTGCAAGCTGTTCTTACACCAGAAGAATGAATTATGTTCAGATATCTAGACCTCATTTAGAGTTCACCTTGATGGCTCAGGTGTTACATACGCTGCTACGTGTGGCACTGAGCCATGCAGAGTGGCACCAGGTTTAATCCTTGTTCTTTGTTAGCTGATCTCAGATTGGGCAGCAGTTGGGAGTGATAATTTGGTTCTGTATGTTGGGGAGGAATAATTATAAATGAGATCAAAGTTTTAGACAGGTTAAAAGGGCTTGAAATAAATACATCCCCAGGGATAGATGGTATTTATCCCAGAGAAGTGAGAGAGACTAGGAAGGAGATTTGTGATGCTTTGGCAATCATTATGAGGGAATCAATGGACATTGGGGAGGTAGATTGGAAACAGGCTAATGTGGTGCACATATTCGAAAGGGTGACAAAATAGACACAGGAAACTACAGAGCCATTAGTCTTGTTTCCATAAAACAAAGGAATCAATTATCAGGAGTAAACTTGAGGATTATCTGTACAATAACCTAGTTAACAGCAGTCATCGTGGATTCAGAAGGGGGAAATCCTGCCTGAAAAACCTCCTCAATTTATTTGAGGAGGTCTCAACCCAATTGGACTATTGTAAGCCCCATAACACAGTGAAACCTGACTTCCAAAAGGATTTTGATAAAGTTCCACATGAAAGGCTAGTAATTAAACTCAAAGCTGTGGGGATTCAGGGTAAACCCTGGGAACAGATAAAAAAACTGGCTGAAAAGTAGGAAACAATTATTCGTTAGATGAGTTATGTCAGAGTGGGGAGAAGTACTGAGTGAGGTGTCAGAAGGCTCTTGCTGGGACCACTACTGTTTCTAATTGACATAAATGACCTGGGTTCAGAAACTGAGTACAAAGTGGTCAAATTTGACATTCAACGGCATTACCATTGTTGAATCCCCCACCATCAACATCCTGGAGGTCACCATTGACCAGAAACTTAATTGGACCAGCCACGTAATTACAAGAGCAGGTGAGAGACTCACTTCCTGACTCCCAAAGCCTTTCCACCATCTACAAGGCACAAGTCAGGAATGTGTTGGAATACCTTCCACTTGCCTGGATGTATGCAGCTCCAACAACACTCAAGAATCTCGAGTGCTTGTAGCCACAGTATTTATATGGCTGGTCCAGTTAAGTTTCTGGTCAATGGTGACCCCCAGGATGTTGATGGTGGGGGATTCAACAATGGTAATGCCATCCAGGACAACGCAGTCCACTTGATCGGCACCCCATCCACCATCTTAAACATTCACTCCCTTCACCACCGGCGCACCGTGGCTTCAGGATACACTGCAGCAACTCACCAAGGCTTCTTCGACAGCACCACCCAAACCTGCGACCTCCAACCCCTAGAAGGACAAGGGCAGCAGGCGCACAGGAACATCATCACCTCCAAGTTCCCCTCCACACCATCGTGACTCAGACATATATCGCCGTTCCTCCATTGTTACTGAGTCAAAATCCTGGAACTCCTTACCTAACAGCACTGTGAGAGCACCTTCACCACAAGGACTGCAGTGGTTCAAGAAGGCGGCTCACCATCACTTTCTCAAGAGCAACTAGGGATGAGCAATAAATGCTGGTGTTGCCAGCGATGCCCATATCCTAAGAATGAACTTAAAAACAATTTTTTTAAAGATGATATCAAACTAGGAGGGGCAGTGGAATCAGAGGAGGCAACTCAGAAATTTCTGAAAAATCAAGACCCATTGCACTGTCTTGTAACTTTATTCTATCACAGGAACTCAAAACTGGAACTTCTCACCTCCCTCAGCCTTCCCTTTGTTCTGCAATCTAAAGGCTTTTAAAACCCAAGCTTGGTGCCACTTTTAAGTTGGTTATAGGTTATTCAACTGATTCATTTCATCTCTGTGCTTGGAGCATCTCCCCTCCCCTTTCTATTTTTGGCTGTGATTTTCCACTTGATTTACCTCCTAATCTCTCCTGCTATTTTCACTCTCGGTGGGGTTCTGCACTTGTAAGCCTCAGGCCTAAACCCAAATCTATCGATTAAGACACTCAGCCCAAAGGTGAACTGAACTCACTTACAACTTTACATGTTTTTAGTAGGAATTGAATAATTGACAGTCTCTATAGAGTCTGTACAGCTTGAACAAATAAAAAATGATTACCCAGAATGGCTGCGTTTAACCCTTAGACTCTGGCAGGCCTATGGAAACAACAGTCTCCCTGGTTTTCTTCAAGTTTTCAGCTCACACAAACTGACACAAACAAACACTAATGTATAGGAGCAGGCTCGAGGGGCCGATTGGCCTACTCCTGCTCCTATTTCTTATAACAGTAATATATGGTAGCAACAGCCTTATCGAAGACACAGAATCACAGAATGCACTGCCTGAAAGGGTGTTAGAAGCAGATTTAATGGTATTTTTCTTGAAAAGGAAAAATTTGCACGGCTATGGCGGAAGAGCGGGGGAAAGGGACTAATTGGATAGCTCTTTCAAAGAGCCGGCACAGGCAAGATGGGCCGAATGGCCTCCTTCCGTGCTATAAGATTCTATGAAAAAAATTAAATGAACTAATGGTGACATTAAGAGTGCAAGATAAGGCTGGGATTACAAAATGATGCATTGAAAGTACATATATGAGCTCCTTCGATGGCTCAGTGAGTTTATTCAGTTAGTAGTTGTGTCACACAGGCCAGAAAGGTGCTAGGGTCAATCCCTAGTCTGTGCTGAGTTATGGATCTCAGCTGGACCAGCAACTGGGAGATTCACTGTCTAGGCTCACACATGAAGAATGGTCATTTTAACAAGTATGAGAGGGCTGGTGGGACCTGTGGAACAGGATGCGAGTAAGAGTTAACACCTTCAGGAGAGGAGGGGGAAAGGCAGAAAGAACATACATTTATATAGGGCCTTATCATAAATCACAGGGCATCCCAGTGTGTTCACTGTTGTATAAGCAAACACAGAAGATAATTTGCACACAGCAAGGTCCCACAAAGAGCAATGAGATGAATGACCTGCTTTTAACGATGTTGGTTGAGGGGGGAAATTGGCAAGAAACAAAAGTAAATTTATTTTAAAAGGTTTAAAACCTTTTTATTTCCCGACCTTTTCCTCCTGACTCCCACACTTTCAATGTAGGAAGAACTTTCAAAAAACAGGGGCTTAGATCTGGCCTTGAAGGCTGACTTTTCAGACAAAGGCCCGGATTGTAAATATTTACAACAACTTACATTTATACAAAAAGCTTCAATGTTTCAAAAATTCATGAGGCATGTCATGGCGAGGGTGGGGCTGGGGCAGGGGGAGGTGCTGAGGAACGGGCACAGAGCAGCTGTAGAGGCAGAATTAGGGGAGGTGACCAAAAGCATGGTGAAAGCGAAAGACTTTAAGGAAGGTTTTAAAGGTGAAGAGAGAGGAGGAAAGGGGGAGGGACTATGGCAGAAAGTCCCATGGAGTAGGGCCATGACTGCAACTGCTGATGGAGCGGGGGAGGCAGAGCATAGTCAGCTAGGATCAGTGGAGTGGAGAGGCGACCGAGGACTTGGAACTGCTGGAGATCCCCGAAGGAGGGTGGGGTGAGACCATGGAGGGATTTATTAACAAAGACAAAGATTTTTAAGTTGATATGTTGCAGGGAAGAGAACCAGTAGAGGTTAATGAGGTCAGGGGAAATAGGTGAGTGAGGCTGAGTATAAGATGGGATGCAGGTGGTGGAGCTTTGGCTGAATTTGAGCTTTGGCGATCCCAAACCTGAGTGTCACAATGGCGTGGATTAAGGTTTCATTGGCAGTGCTGGTGAGAAAAGGGCAGAAGATATTCCTGGTAGTATCAGATGGGCAATGGGCTCTGGCCCCTCAGTTTTACTCACCGATGACCCTTTGAGTGCCTGAGTGAGTAAGGGTTATAAACGGAATTACTTCAAGTGGGGGTGGCGTGCCAGTGATAACAGAGTACAAATAGGAGGCTGTTCAAGTGTCAGGCAGTGCAGCTGGTCTCTCACTTTATGTAAGAGCACAGTTATTAAACACATGACACCATACAGTCACTGCACACAGATGGCGTTGTACATTGTGTGTTCGGTTCCGTTGCCATGGATGAAGACAGTACTTGTAAATTTTATTAATTATCTTTAGTGTGTTTATCATTTTAAATGTCACTGGCCTTTTAGCATCTCATTGTTGTTGCATATTACACTGATATTTTGTACTGAATTGGATAATATTTTTCATCCATTCATATATTATTTTCTTTTATTTGTGATTTTCTTTTGTGTGGGTAAGATCAATAAATACACTCGAATTTTAAAATGTTATTCTTTTTTGTGATCATCAGGTTGATGTTGGTCACTGCTGGGGAATGGAATGCCCCAAATCAGGTACCCGGTTTCCCATCAAATACTTCAGGTCAGGTACAGCATGGGTTAGATGCAGAGTAAAGCTCTTTCTACACTGCTCCAATAGTGGGCCCGAGCCCCAACTTCAGAGGGGGGCCCTTACTGCACCAGTGTGACAATTTTCCACTTCCTTCACTTTCCATCCTATGACATCTATTAAACTGCCGAACTGACAGCCATTTTCTGCTCTGGGTCCATTCTCACCAGTGACTGTATTGAGACTCTCCAAAATCACTTGAAATCTAGAGATAGGGGATAATTTCATCCCATCAGTCTGGGCTGATATAAACCCACAACTAAAAGGCCATTGCCTAACCCACTGCACCAACCAGTCAATATCTAACTTACTGCATCGCTGAATATCTGACCCACTGCACCATTCGGTGTCTGACCCTGGACCACTGTATATCTACCATTTGTGCTTGATACCCATTTCCTGGGGCCTACCAGTTGGGGGTGGGAGAAACAGGCTGGAGCATTTAAATTCATAAATTAAAATCAAGAGGGGTCCAGTCAAAGTAGATAGAGAAAAACTGTTCCCATTAGCAGAAGAGTCAAGAAGCAGAGGACACAGATTTAAGGTAGTTGGCAAAAGAACGAAAGGCGACATGAGGAGAAACTGTTTTACGCAGCGAGTGGTTATGATCTGGAATGCACTGGCTGAAAGGGTGGTGGAGGCGGATTCAATCATGGCTTTCAAAAGGGAATTTGGATAAGTACTTGAAGGAAAAAAAATTGCAGGGCTACGGGGAAAGGGCGGGGGAGTGGGACTAGCTGGATTGCTTTTGCAGAGATCCAGCATGGGCTCGACGGGCCGAATGGCCTCCTTCTGTGCTGTAACCATTCTATGATTCTAAACTGCATGCAAATGACCAGAAAGTGATGTCATGATGTTTCCTGTGGCATTTTGCAGGGATTCTGCTGAGCATTTACCAGGTCTGAAGGCCACCCATGCAAACCGAGTGATGGAGATTGCAAGGGTGGTCACTTCATATTGGAGGTTCTTTGTTTCATTTGTTCTCAGGATGTGGCCAATGCTGGCAAAGCTGCATTTATTACCTTTCCTAGTTGTCCTTAGAAGGTGGTAGTGGGCTTTTTGAACCGCTGCAGCCCTTGTGCTAATGGTGCTCCCACAATGGTATTAGATAGGGAATTTCAGGATATTGACCCAGCGACAAAGGAGGAACAGCGGTATATGTCCAAGTCAGGATGGTGTGTGACTTGGAGGGGAACTTAGAGATGATGGTGTTCCCATGACATTGCTGCTCTTGTCCTTCTCAGTGGCAGAGGTCATGGGGCTGGGAAGAGCTGTTGAAGTAAACTCACTGAGTTGCTACCCTTAGATAGTACATACTTCAGCCACAGTGTGCCGGTGGTGGAGATGCAGCTATTGAGTCTACTGGCAGTGGCACTGATCAAGCAGACTGCTCTCTCTGAGATGGTGTCAAGCTTTTTGAATGTTGTTGCTGCGGCACTCATCCAGGCAAGTGGTGAGTATTCCCAGATATGACTTTTTGAGTACGATTATGTCAGGCTGTTGCCTGACTAGACTGGATGACAGCTCTCCCAACTCAGACATCAGTCCTCTGAGATTAGTGAAGAGGATTTTGCAGGGTTAAGTGGGCTGGGATTGCCTTAGGTTTTTCCTGTTCTGATGCTTGGGTTGTTACCAGATGGGTTTGTCCGATATTACACTTACATACTGTTTTGTACCAATTGTTTATAACTGAGGGGCTTGCTCGGCCACTTCAGCCCATAACTCACGACATTTATTGAATTTGGTTTCACAATTTGCCATGGTGGGATTTGAACTCATGACCTCTGGGTTGCCAGTCCATTACCATAACCACTGCCTATCCTCCTACAGACAGGTAGCCTGGTGACACTTGGACTGATTTCCGCCCAGCGGTATGATAATGAAGGCATCAAACTTGACATCTCCGGCACCCGGCAGTTTCCTGGCTTCAGCTAATCGGTTGGGCAGGAATCAGTGGTGACTTCAAATTGGGGCAGCCCATAACTTTCTCTGAGCTCAGGTGTGGTCTTTTTTAAATTCTTCGGTGAGGCACAGAAACACCAGGGGGTGGAGGCCACTTAGCTGCTGGTTCTGACAAAAGGCAGCATGCCAAAACTTTGCTCAGAGTGAGCACTTCTGCAGGCCTTTCAGGCCTATAGCAGCACAAAGCGTCTCACCCCGAGTCGAAGCCAGCTCTGATTCTGAGGCAGCCATTTTGCCCAGCACTTGTCCAATAAATGCAAATTAGCAGATCCCAGAAAACCACCAGGCTCAGCCAAGGTCAAATCAAGTGTGTTTATAAAGCGCACCGTATGACATACACAGGAGTGGGCGGGGGTGTGGAAATCTGCCCGAGTGCCAGCAAGCAATACAGCCTAGTCCGATCCAGGCCTCACCCTCTTCTCTCTCAACATGTAGTATGCAAGCTGCCTGGACACAGGTAAAAACTTGCATTTGTATATCAGGATCATTCAAGTCAGGTTTTACAGATTCTCACAATAAATACACAGATAGTCTTAGGTTGGTTGATCAGTTCTCTGCCAACTTTTTTAAAACACCCGAATTCTCCCTGTTCTTCATGCTGCAAATCAGGTCCTGAGACACATTGTCCAGCAGTTGTGATGTTGTTACGTGTCACTCTTGCCACAGCACAAACTCAGCATGCATACCACATATACCACATATAGCACACATGCAGGTGATGGCATCACCAACGCCATGCATGCACATCTTGGATCTGACTTTCATAGGAATAACATCAGGCCATTTATCCCCTCGAGCCTGTTCCACCATTCCATTAGATCATGGTTGATCTGCACCTCAACTCCATTTACCCACCTTTGCTCCATATCCTTTGATACCCTTTACGAACGAAAATCTATCGCTCTCAGTCTTGAAAATTTCAATTGACCCAGCAACCACAGCCTTTTGGGGAAGAGTGTTAGAGATTTCCACTACCCTTTGTATGAAAAAGTGCTTCCTGATTTCACTCCTAAATGGCCTAGTTCTAAATTTACCATTATGCCCCCCTTTTCTGGATTCCCCCACTAGAGGAAATAGTTTCTCTGCATCCAGCCTATCGGATCACATTTATCATTTCAAACACCGCGATCACTCCTCAACCATCTAAACTCGATAATACAAACCAAGTTTATACAATGCGTCCTCATAATTTAACCCTGTTATAATTCTGGTGAATCTGCAATGTACCCCTTTCTTTTCTGAGGTGCGGTGCCCGAAACTGAATGCAGTACTCCAGATGGGGTCTGACCAAGGCTCTGTACTCCCTCCTCTTTGTATTCTAATCCCCTTGAGATAAAGGCCAACATTCCATTCGCCTTTTTGATTACTTTTGTACCTGTGCACTGGGTTTTAGTGATTTGTGTACATGGACACCCAAATCTCTTTGCTTCTTTCAGCAAGGAAAGAAACAGAGGCTTTGCAACTTAATGTTTTACTGCACACAGATGCCTCAAACGATTCCTCACAGAGAAGTTTGACAGAAATCTTCTAGCCTCTCCCACCATCATTTATATGAACGACAATCTCCAGACCTGGCTGAACATAGCAATACTTTGGCTCCAGCTACATCTGATAGTTGATCCTAAGCCAGGTCAGTGCAAAGGCAGCTACCACCACCTAAAAAAATGTAAAATATGCTCAGGACCGTGCTGTAGACTAACGCTGACCCTTCACCTCTGAGATGTAGCCATGTTTCCAGTTTAACTGTGGCACATATAACAAACAACTCCAGAGTGTCATTAATAAATCATCATCTTTTAAATTCCTTGACATTAATTTTAGTGAGTGCCTTGGGATGTTTTGCTACGTTAAAGGCGCTATATAAATGCAAGTTGTACCAAAAAAATACTGATTTTCTCCCAATTTACCTAGGGTTTTTGGGGTCCAGAATCCCCCTGAGTGTAATCAGACAAAAATTGAAACTGAGCCAAAGAAGGAGACATTCGGGGCAGGTGACCAAAAGCTTGGTCAAAGAAGTAGGTTTTGAGGAGCATCTTCAAGGAGGAGAGAGGTAGAGAGGCAGAGAGGTTTATGGAGAGAATTTCAGAGCTTGGGGCATAGACAGATGAAGGCGTGGCCGCCAATGGTGGGGCGAAGGAAATCGGGTGTGCACAAGAGACCAAAATTGGACGAACGCAGAGCTCTCGGAGGGTAGTAGGGCTGGAGGAGGTTACAGAAAAAGGGAGAGGCGAGGCCGTGGAGGGATTTGAACACAAGGAGGAGAATTTTCAATTTGAGGTATTGCTGGACTGGAAGGGTTTATAAATAGCAGCAAAGGGATACAAAGAAAGTGGTAAGAGCCGCAAAAAAGGAATACGAGAAAAGGCTTGCAAGGGATATCAAGGACGACACTGAAGGTTTTTACAAATATATTAAGAGAAAGGGGGTGGCTAAGAGTAATGTGGGCCCCTTAATGATAGACACAGGTGATAATTGTCATTGGAGATCAGGAAATGGCAGACTTACTAAATACTTTGTATCGGTCTTCACAGTAGAGGATGAGGATAAAGTACCAAAGATACAAGGAAAACTAAAACTAAATCAAGGGGAGGAACTAACCAGATTCAATATAAGTAAAAACAGGTGATGGAGAAACTGATGTTGTTAAAGATAGACAAATCTCCAGGACCTGATGGTTTCCACCTCAGCATATTAAAAGAAACAGGTGAGGAAATTGTTGATGCGTTAGTGGTGATCTTCCAAAACGCTCTCGATTCAGGAATTGTCCCTTTGGATTGGAAAATTGCCAATGTCACTCCACCATTTAAGAAGGGTAAGGGAGATAAACTAGGAAATTATAGGCCTATTAGTCTAACGTCAGTTGTGGAGAAGTTAATAGAATCTGTTATTAGGGACAGTGGACTGAGCATTTGGACAAATATGAGCTGATCAGAGAGAGCCAGCATGGATTTGTAAAGGGTAAGTCATGTCTAACGAATCTAGTTAAATTTTTTGAGGAGGTAACTGACGTGGTAGATAAGGGAGTGTCTATGGATGTTATTTATATGGACTTCCAGAAGGCATTTAACAAGGTTCCACATAAGAGATTATTAACAAAAATGAGAGCGCATGGAATTGGAGGCAACCTATTGGCTTGGATAGGGAATTGGTTAGGAGGTAGGAGCCAGAGAGTAGGGCTAATGGATGTGTACTCAAATTGGCAGAATGTGACTAGTGGTGTCCCCCATGGATCTGTACTGGGACCACAGCTTTTCAGTATATTTATAAATGACTTCGATGAAGGAATAGAGAGCTGTATATCTAAGTTTGCTGACGACACTAAGTTAGGTGGCACGATAAATAATGTAGATGGGAGCAACTCGTACTAGCTTTTCAGAACTAGAGTTTCAGAAGTTTTAAAACAAGCAAGTATTAGAAGTGGCCCACAATTGATCAGAAAGTGGCAACAGTACCTATCACTTATAGCAGGCAGGTTGGCGTTAACGCGATTTGCCTGCTATAGGCAGTGGACGGTAAAATCAAAAAAAGCAACCAACATATTTCTTTTTAAAAGCAGGTAATCTCACTTAGCAACTGCATCTCCAATTGTTAGTAGTTACATCCAGAATCTCGTCACCAAGGTAATTGCACTTTAACGAGGTGCGAACAGCTGATTGAAACACCGAATTTGCCTGAAATCAGCAGAGAACTTCTAAATGGCCAAGTACTTCTTGAACATTACCCAGAGTGTGGTTGGAATGTGGCACTCGCTACCACAAGGAGTGGTTGAGGCGAATAGCACAGATGCATTTAAGCTAGTTAAGTACATGAGGGAGAAAGGAATAGAAGGATCTGCTGTTAGGGTTAGATGAAGAGGGGAGGGAGGAGGCTCATGTGGAGCACAAACACTGGCATGGACCAATTGGGCCAAATGGCCTGTTTCTGTGCTGTAAATTCTATGTAACTATGTAAGAAAGTGGCAATGGGACATTGATAGATTAAGTGAGTGGGCAAAACTGTGGCAGATGGAGTTCAGTGTGGGAAAGTGTGAGGTCATCCACTTTGGACCTAAGAAAGATATATAAGAGTATTTTCTAAATGGCAAGAAGTTAGGAACTGTGGATGAGCACAGAGATTTAAGGCTCCAAGTACAGAAATCACTAAAAGCCAGTGGACAGGTACAAAAAATAATTAAAAAGGCTAATAGAATGTTGGCAATTATTTCAAAAGGGCTGGAATACAAAGGGGTGGAAGTTATGTTACAGCTGTACAGAACTCTGGTTAGACCCCA
The DNA here is from genome assembly GCF_035084215.1 of Heptranchias perlo. Taxonomy (NCBI): domain Eukaryota; kingdom Metazoa; phylum Chordata; class Chondrichthyes; order Hexanchiformes; family Hexanchidae; genus Heptranchias; species Heptranchias perlo. The sequence goes on along the minus strand of NC_090353.1, from coordinate 15,839,498 downwards.
TCTGGAGTGCTGCATTCGGTTCTGGGTACCGCACCTCAGGAAGGATATATTGGCCTTAGAGGGGTACAGCGCAGATTCACCAGAATGATACCTGGGCTAAAAAGGTTAAATTTTGAGGACAGGTTGCATAGACTAGATTTGTATTCCCTTGAATAGAAGATTAAGGAGTGAAATAATTGAAGTGTTTAAGATGATTAAAGGATTTGATAGGGTAGATAGAGAGAAACTATTTCCTCTGATGGGGTAGTCCATATCAAGGGGGCATAACCTTAATGTTATTTTTTTAAATTTTATTAATTCATGGGATGTGGGCGTCGCTGGCGAGGCCGGTATTTATTGCCCATCCCTAATTGCCCTTGAGAAGGTGGTGGTGAGCCGCCTTCTTGAACCGCTGCAGTCCTTGTGGTGAAGGTTCTCCCACAGTGCTGTTAGGAAGGGAGTTCCAGGATTTTGACCCAGCGACGATGAAGGAACGGCGATATATTTCCAAGTCGGGATGGTGTGTAACTTGGAGGGGAACGTGCAGGTGGTGTTGTTCCCATGTGCCAGCTGCTCTTGTCCTTCTAGGTGGTAGAGGTCGCAGGTTTGGGAGGTGCTGTCGAAGAAGCCTTGGCAAGTTGCTGCAGTGCATCCTGTGGATGGTACACACTGCAGCCACAGTGCGCCAGTGGTGAAGGGAGTGAATGTTTAGGGTGGTGGATGGGGGTGCCAATCAAGTGGGCTGCTTTGTCCTGGATGGTGTCGAACTTCTTGAGTGTTGTTGGAGTTGCACTCATCCAGGCAAGTGGAGAATATTCCATCACACTCCTGACTTGTGCCTTGTAGATGGCCTTAGAGCTAGGCCATTCAGGGGTGATGTCAGAAAGCACTTCTTCACACAAAAGGTAGTAGAAATCTGGAACTCTCTCCCCTAAAAAGCTGTTGAGGCTGGGGGTCAATTGAAAATTTCAAAACTGAGATTGATAGAATTTTGTTAGACAAGGGTAAATTGAGTTGAGATACAGATCAGCCATGATCTAATTGAATGGTGGAACAGGTTCGAGGGGCTGAATGGCCTACTCCTGTTCCTATGTTCAGCAGCAGATGGGCTGAGGCAGGGGCGGAGACGGGCAATATTACGAAGGTGGAAGTTGGCAATCTTGGTGATGGAGAGGCTGTGGGATCGGAAACTCAGCTCAGGGTCAAATAGGACTCTGAGGTTGCAAACAGTCTTGTTCAGCTTGAGACTGCAAACAGTCTTGTTCAGCTTGAGACAGTAATAAGACCATGCCATCCTTTATATTACAAGCAAATAGAGCCACGTTTTAACCTCTCATCTGAAAGATGGCACCTTCAACATTGCAACACTCCCTCAACACGACACTGAGGTATCAGCCTAGATGGAGTGTGGCTTGAACCCACAAGTTTATCACTCAGAGGCTAGTTTACTAGCACTGATCCAAACTGACATTCATGTGTCTGAACTCTTTGGTGAAGCAATGTAACTCTCTCCACCCTTCCTCCCCATCCAGAGAGATCAGAACAATCATCCTTTGTATTTTTATCAACAGTGACATTCTGTGCTCTATGAGGTTTATTTTGTTTCCTGTGCAGTCACTCTAATACAATTAATCACTGGTCAGAGATGCTTGGTATACCTGGGTCACAGTGAGTTAAAATATTGTAACTTTCTGGTTGCAAACCTGTAGTTATTGCAGTGCTAAGATTAACCGGTTCAATAGATTCACAGTTATACTTGCCTGATCCTGAAATCTGACAGCCATTTTGTGACTATCTTCTCATACTTCCCGATTTCTCTCACTCCTTCTGTTATTGGTTCCTGGTATTTTGATAACTCTCCACTTTCGTGACTCCTGAGTTCAAAGAGGGCGGATATTGTGCTCCAAATGTAAACAACAGTTCCCAGTCTTGCTGCAAGGAGCTTGCAGCAAATTCCACTCTGGTATTTTATACCTGCACCTTTAACTACTAGGTAGTGAAACCTGCTGAGCTGACAGGCCACAGTCTACCTCTGCCCCCGCCCAGTGACGACACAGCAACAGCACTACCTCAAGTAAACACGGCTATTGTCCTGGGTTTTGAAACTTGAAACCAAATCCACATTCTGCAGTAAGGTCCTAAATTTATTCAACATTCCTAAATTACAGGCATAAATACATAAACACAAAAGAACCAATTAACCGTGCATCTGGAAAGCTTTCCTTTTCACCCCAGGTTAATTAATAAAGGCCATCAAACATTAACTGGTCGATATGAGGGAGGTGCCCCTTGCATACCAAGGCTGATATAGAGATATCGTTCTCTCTACGCACACAGACTAAAGTTACCAAATTGTTTCATTTAGAAGTGCTTCTGTTGGCCTCAGCTGTTGATGCTGTGGAATTCACCTGTTTAAAATCCAGGACAGCTCCATAGCACCCAGGACAACAGATAAATAACTGTGTATATCATGTGTATGTGCAGTCTTTTAAACGTTGAGTTGAGAATTACATGTGTGAGCTTTGTTAGTGAGTGTCAGCAGACTATCTGACCATGGGAGGCATCACAGCTGAGCCTGATCCTGTTCCTACACAACATCAATACATGTTTCCAGCAGCAGGTCACTGGATAGCTGATCAGGGGGGAAACCCCAGCTGATTTTCCCTCCTCTTTTCTCCAAGGGCATTGAGGCCAATTAAAGCACCCCAGTTGAGATTAGCTAACTCACCACAGACCTGGATTGAACTGAGGACCTTCTGATATTTTTGGGTCAGCTACTCACTTTTCGAACTACTAAGCCTCTGAAGCAATAGGGCGTATATGGTGCATTGTAATGTTGTGTTCATACTACGGTGCATTTTGGTAAATCAGGTGTGTGATACAGCCCAAGGCTGTTGAAAAACAGTTTTGTACATGCAATTCTTTGTATAGCAGCTTAAACATCTTCGGGATGCCCCAAAACACTCAACTGCCAGAGAATTACTTTTGAAGTGTAGTCACTGTTATAGTGTAGGTACATGTGGAAGCCAAATTGTGCACAGCAAGGTTCCACATAAGCAATGAGATAAGTGATCAGTTAGTCTGTCTTGGTGATGTTGGCTAAAGGATCCAAATTGGCCAGGCCACCAGGAGAACTCACTGCTCTTCTTCGAGTAGTGCCACAGGATCTTTTACATCCTCCTGAACAGGCAGACATTGATTTAACATCTCATCCAAAAGACAGCACCTTCAACAATGCAGCACTCCCTCAGTACTGTACTGGAGTAGATGATGTGCTTAAGTTAAAGATCATGATTACTGCCTGTGCTTTTGGCTGTACTTCTCCCAAGTCCACACTAGATTTTGAAGACCTTGGGAGAGTGAAGCAGCTTGGTCTAATGACAGCCTTTGTCTCCACAGACAGGATTTATATTTGTTACTGGGGGGGGCGGGGGGGGGGGTGTCACTACCTCCAGAGACTTCAGTAAATCCCACCACTCTCTGGAGGCAGCAACACCACCTTATCACCTCACAACACTTGCACGAAGGTTGGGACAGGATGTCAGTCACATCCGGGCAAAGTAAATGCACTAAGGCTCAAGGGTTAGAGCAGTAGCAGTGGGAATGCTTGGAACAAGCTAGGAGGATAGGATGATTTCAAGAGGTGGTTAGGGTTAGGCAGAGGATGGGATAGGCACTTAGTTGGTGGGATAGGAAGTAATTGTAAACAATTTTACAACACCAAGTTATAGTCCAACAATTTTATTTTTAATCCCACAAGCTTTCGGGGGCTTTCCCCTTCCTCAGGCAGTGTGGAAAAGACAGTGTGTCTTTTCCACACTGCCTGAGGAAGGGGAAAGCCCCCGAAAGCTTGTGGGATTAAAAATAAAATCGTTGGACTATAACTTGGTGTTGTAAAATTGTTTACAATTGTTAACCCCAGTCCATCACCGACATCTCCACATCATGGATAGGAAGTAGGCAGGGGACTGGATAGGAGTCGGTCAGTGCGATAGGAATATAATCAGAGGGTCAGATATGAGATGGGCAAGGGGTGAGATAGGAGCGGGGCAGGGGGTGAAATGGCACGGGGTGAGATAGGAATGAGGCATGGGCAGCTATGAATTGGATAGGGGTGGGATAAGAGCGGGGTGGGGCAGGATAGGAGTGGGGCAGGGGGTAGTTATGAATGGGGCAGAGGTGGGATAGGAGTGGGGTAGGGGGTGGTATTGTGATTTGAGTTCTGATTTTTTTTTTCTTTGCTGTTCAGGAAGATTTACTAAAATTTAGGTAGAATGAGTGGTACAGTGAGTTGGATACCTTTCACCTCTATGACCTGATTTCATATCTAGCCCAGACTGAAGAGATGAATGTACTTCTCTATTTGCTGGCTGTAAGAGTCCTTTGTGAAATGAGTTTGGCCAGTCTTTAAAATGTCCCTACTTTGACACTAATTTGACAATCTCGCTCAGAGGGGCCACAGAATGGCTGGACTGAGAAACCTACCTGCCCTGAGCATGAAAGTTGATGGAACCAGACCGGCCATTAGTTCAGAGGCTCAGAAGGCCCCGGGTTCAATCCCCAGCCTGAGCTGAGTTAGCTGATCTGAGCTGGAGTGACAGTAGGGCTGCTACAATTTACCATCAGTGCCTCCGGGAGAGGGAGAGGAAAAATCAGCCAGGGTTCCTGCTCCTGATCTTTATCCAGTGACCCCTGCTGAGGATGTCAGGTGAGGATGTGATGCCCACTCCCAACTTCCCCCCGGGTACATCTGTTCACACTTGAAGAACTTACTAGTTGGATGAGATACGGGAGGATGATTGATGACCACAGCCGGTTCCGTCAGGAGAGGGAGCAGTAAACTGACAAATAGAAAGTGGGTGCAGCCCTTGTCAGAGTAGATGGAGGAGTCGGTTGCTGTAGCTGCAGTGTATTGCAAAACATGTACGAAAAGTGACATTTTAAACCGCCCAGCAAACATTCCAGTTTAAATACCATCAGTAAACAAATTAACTACAGTTCCTTTTCCTCTCCATCAACAAACCACAATGGTTCGTTTCTGCTCCTCGCCTCACCATCATTCTGTTTCATCTTTGTCGTTATTTAAATGCGAATCTAAGATCCAAGATCAGTTCCGGTACCATCAGCTCCTGCCGTGCAGGTCTCATGCAAATTGGCAACAACCCCAAAGTAAACTTCCCAGTCTGCCTAAGGTCGGGTCTGGGAAAAAGCAGTCGGAAAAAAACAGGTCCATTAAAAATGTAAATGCAAAGATTCAACTGCAGTATGGAGCCACTCATTGATCTGAATTAGTACTCAAGTCAAAATGAGCTAATTGCTGAAGGGCTCCAGGTTACTGACTGTGTCTGTTCTGACGTTGGGGATAATTTTGATTGTAGACGATAGTGTAAGATGCGCAATATCGGCTTGACCCTTCATTAAACAGCTCTCCTGATTTCGGTTTCCATTGAAGTCAATGCAAACGAAAATCGGGAGAAATGCTTAACGAGCGACTGAGACAATAGTGCCCGTTTTACACTGTCGTCTGAAGTCAAAATCACCCCCACTGACTCAGCTCCTTCATGTGCTCCTACTCAGTAACTCATCGCAACTAGTCTCTCCAATGATTTAATCATCATAATCATAAGGGTTTTTCTATTTTCTTCTCACCTGCCCCCTGTGCTGATTCTTGCTGGGGTATGATTCCAGTACCTCCAGTGGTCATTCAACAGTAACTTGTATTTATGCATCACCTTTAACGTAGAAAAATGTCCCATGGCATTTTACAGAAGGATAAGGCTAAACAGGCGCCAGCCATCATGGGAGAGTTAGGAGAGAAGATAAAAAGCTTGGTCGAGAGATGAGTTTTAAGGAGGTTTTTAAAGGCAGAAGGAGAAGTCGTGAAGTGGAGGGGTTTAGGGATGGAGATCTAGAGAGTATGGCCTAGGCAACTGAAGCCTCTGTCACCAATGGTGGGATGAAGAGAGGGTGGTGCATAGAAGCCCAGAGACAGAGTACTGAAGGGCAAAGAGGGGGATATAAGGCTGGAGGAGGTTGCAGATAGGGCAGGGTGAGGCTGTGAAGCAATTTGTAGATGAGGATATTCTTCATGCATGATCCTATACAGTGAGTGCCACAAGCTATTTAACCAAGTGGAGCATCATGGTCAAGGCTGATGCTCACTATCTGGACAAATGGCCACATGGATGAAGTACCAAAGGGCACCCAATGCTCATGGAACCAGACCCCAGTAAGAATCAGCATATTTAGGAGGTGAAAGGGAAAAAAATCAGAGATCTGATTACTGCAACTGTTGACCGTGAGGCTGCATTATTAAACCAAGACATTCAAGTCAGAGTTACAACTTAATTTGTTCCTTTATTTCCTTCCCTCAGGTCACTCCTTAAGTGAAGGGAAGACAAATGGACCTCTGACAATGCTGGTAGGTGACTCGTTACTATCAGGACAGGATTAATGCCTTAGTGCTATAATACACTGTGTTAGTGCTGTAATTTTGTCTGATTCCGCTCCAGTGAAGCGCCTTGGGATTTTTTATTACGTTAAAGGTGCTATATAAATGCAAGTTGTTGATGTTGTAATACATTGTATTAATGTGTTAGTGCTGTAATACATTGTATTAGTGCTGTAATACAGTGTGTTGCAGTGTCAGTTTTTCTCTGTGGTGGCACCCTTCTGAATCAGAAAGTTATGGGTTCAAGCCCCATGTAAGGATTTGAGCACACAATTTAGGTTGCTATTTTAGTGCAGTACTGAGAGTGCTGCACAGTCAGAGGTGCTGCTTTTTGGTTAACATTTTAAACTGAGGTCTCATCTGTCTGTTCAGGTAGATGTAAAAGATTCCATAATCCTATTAAAAAAAACACATGTTGTTGGCCTTTTTTATGACAGTGATACACTGTGTTAGTGCTGCAGTGTAGTGTGTTAATGCTGTAATGCAGTGTGTTAGTGCAACACTAGTGTGTTAGTGCTGTAATGCACTATTAGAACTGCAATACACCGTTAGTGCTGTAATTCTCTGTTGGAGCTTTAATACACTGGTAGTGCCGTAATACTGTGTTACTGCTGTAATGCACTGTGTTAGTGATATAATAACTGTGTTAGTGCTGTAATGCAATGTGTTGGTGCTGCAGTGCACTATGTTAGTATTATAATAACTGTTTTAGTGCTGTAATGCAGTGTGTTAGTTCTACAATGCAGTATGTTAATGCTGTAATGCGCTGTTTTAGAGCTTTAATACACTGTCTTAGTGCCATAATACTATGTTAGTGCTGTAATATATAAGAACAAAGGAACAGGAGTAGACCATTTGGCCCCTCAAGCCTGTTCCACCATTCAATGAGATCATGGCTGATCTGTATCCTAACTCCATCCACCCGCCTTGGCTCCATATCTCTTAATACCCTTGGCAAGCAAAAATATATCGATCTCAGATTTAAAATTATTAATTGAGCTAGCATCTACTGCTTTTTGTGGGAGAGAGTTCCACACTTCTACCACCCTTTATGTGAAGAAGTGTTTCCTAACTTCTCTCCTGAATTGCCTGGCTCTGATTTTAAGGTTATGTCCCTTGTCCTAGACTCCCCCACTCGGGGAAAAAGTTTCTCTCTATCTACCCTATCAATTCCTTTCAAAATCCTAAAAAGGTCAATCAAATCACCCCTTAACCTTCTATATTCCAGGGAATACAAGCTTAGTTTATGTAATCTCTCCTCATAATGTAACCCTTGGAGCCCTGGTAACATTCTGGTGAATCTGTGCTGCACTCCTTCCAAGGTGCGGTGCCCAGAACTGTACACAGTACTCCAGATGTGGTCTAATCAGGGCTTTGTGTAGCTGTAGCAAAACTTCCTCCGCTTTATATTCTAGCGCTATAGATATTAAAGCTAACATTCCATTAGCCTTTTTGATTATTTTTTGTACCTGACCACTACATTTAAGTGATCTGTGTACATGGACTCAGAAATCTCTTTGAACTTCCACTGTTCCTAGCTTTCCACCATTTAAAAAATACTCAGATCTATCCTTTTTTGGTCCAAAATAGATGACCTCACACTTACCTGCATTGAAATCCATCTGCCACAGTTTTGCCCACTCTCTTAATCTATCAACACACTGTGTTAGTGCTGGACTGCAGTGTGTTAATGCTGTAATGCACATTGTTAGAGCTTTAATACACTGTCTTAGTGCCACAGTATTATGTTAGTGCTGTAATGCAATATGTCAGAGTTGTAATACACTGTATTAGTACTGTAATACTATGCTAGTGCTTCAATGCACTGTGTTAGTGCTGTAATACACTGTGTTAGTATGATAATACTATGTTCGTGCTGTAATGCACAATGTTACAGTTATCATGCACTGTGTCTTCATTGTTTTTAACATTGTTGCAGTAACAAGGCAATTCCTTCTCCTTCCCTAAGGGCAGTGAATCATGCTGTAGTACGGCACTACGTGCTGAGCTGGGGTGCTGCTATTATTCTCAGTGCCCTGGGTTAAAGAAGGGAAAATCAGCCTGGGCGTTCACTCCTGAACACTATCCAATGATCCCTGCTGGAAAGAGCATGTGTGTGGATTTTCAATGAGGGTAGGATTTGACTTGGCTGCGATGGTCCCCATAGTTGAATCACTAAAATCAACATGCACCAGGGATAAAACTGGGACCTTCTTGGCCAATGTAAGGTGTCAGTCTTGGCTGAGTTGGTAGCGCTCTCGCTTCTGAGTCAGAAGGTCGTGGATTCAAGTTCCACTCCAGAGACTTCAGCACATAATCCAGGCTGGCACTTCATTGCAGTACTGAGGGAGTGCTGCACTGTCGGAGGTGCCCTCTTTCAGACGAGACGTTAAACCGAGGTCTTGTCTGCCCTCTCAGGTGGATGTAAAGTATACCATGGCACTATTTCGAAGAAGAGTAGGGTAGTTCTCCTCAATGTCCTGACCAACATTTATCCCACAACCAACATCACTAAAAAACAGGTCATTATGTCATTGCTGTTTGTGGGACCTTGCTGTGTGCAAACTAGCTGCCATGTTTCCAACACTTCAAAAAGTACTTAATTGGCTGTAAAGCGCTTTGGGACGTCACGCAGTCTTGAAACGTGTGCTATAAATGCAAATTCTTTCTTTCTTTCGATGTGACTGAGTCCCAAACCGGGCAGTGCATTTTTCCATTAAGCCATCAGGGGAGCCAGGAAGACGAAATAAATCATAATAAAGGTCTACAAAACCCTTAAACTGATTCTAAGATGCTGTGGCATGCCTTGTGTCACCCTGCCCTTCCCCAAATTTCTTAAACGTAAACACATGAAGTAAAATTAAGTAGCTTTCTACATTTACAAATCTAATTAGTGAAACAATATCCATTAACTAGCAGCATTCTATTCAATGCCCGAACTTAAAACAGTAAGTTATCTGAATAATGCCAATCCTCTTTAGAAAGTTTACAGAAGCTTTCAGATTGCTGTGAAACTGAGTTTCTAGGCAGGGTAGTCAAGCAGAAACCTTTGGGCAGTCAGACTTGTTCAGCAGGAACAGCAGCATAACTAAACGATTGGTAATTCAGGAGAATGGCTCTTATGCCATTAGCTCTCAGTCGCTGGTTTTGCTGCCACCATTAGTCTGTTATGATTTCATAGTACAGAAATTACTGACAGATGAAAGCTCAACTTGTTCATGTGATATTCCTCCGTCTGCTATCTTAGTGGAGGCAATAACCCATTTAAAATAAACCAGTTGAAGCCTGCGTTAAAATAGCACACAATTAAACACGTTAATACGTTCGCCCACTGATATTGCCAATAGCAATTTCTTGGCTCTCAGTGGCTTGCTTAGCTCAGCCGCTGACAATCATGGACTTTTGGAGGTAAACAGTGTAGCATGGGGAGTTTGAACAGCAGTGTCGGAGATCTCATTGGCATAATTTTCTATGGCTTAGACTGCTTTGGCATGAGGCAAAATAGTTGGGGTAATCCCCTAACTTTGCGCTGCCAGTGATGAGCCTCGGCTGCTAAATGCACATTTCAGACAGTCAGGAGTCCATTGTGCAAGATTTTCCCATCATTAGTTCAGGCATTTTATATTTGGTTTGCAACGGGTTCAACGAGTCCCGCACTAGGGCACAGTTTGCACTAGCACAATACAAAAGCACCTGTTGCATGTAACTTTCAATGAATTAAAGATCTCTTTCTTACTCTGCAGTTTAATCAATTATTTTAATGCCACTAGATCTTTGATGATACCACTGCAATACCAACAGTTGACTGTTTGACAGATCCCTGATGGCTCACTGAGTTCATCCAGTGAATAGCTAAACCATATAGATTAAGAAAATCCCCGGTTCAATCCCTGGTTTGTGCTGAGTTAGAAGATCTTGGCCAGGATAGTGCCTGGTGAGCCACATAGGCTCCGTGTCCTTGGGCATTTGGGGGGAGGGGAGAATTCACTAACTATCCATTGGTTCCTGTTTGTGTATGCAGACGTTGGGCGAGGTCCCACTCTCTCCCCCCACATAGTTGAATAACCTGCTGACACTCACTTGCTAGGCTCACCAAGAGGGGTGAGGCACTGGAGGATAAACTGTACCCCGGCATCTTCAGGAGCAGGGGAGAGAGAAACTGAGGTGGGGAATTGCTGTACTATAATTGGGATATGTATTTTGAATAGCAGGATTCATACAAACACTGTGAACAGGGTATTACATTCTTCCCTATAAAGTCATGAACGAAGAATAAAATCCAGTTTATTTTGAATGCAAGCTTTTGTTACATCAGAACTATTCACTGTCCAGTACATAAGAGACATATCAGACATGACATGAGGCATTGTCACTGGGTTTGTTCAATGTGTTGCTCCCAATACACTATTGAGAAATGCGCACTTAACCCAGTATATTTTAGTGCGTGATACACTGCTTGTGTGATGCTCTTAATTCATCTCCTCAAATTGCTCCCATCACTACCCACCAGTGACAGAACTGTAACCTCCAGCATTTCAACCCATTATTTTACAGCTCACAATGCTCTCGTAAGACTCCACTCAGAGACAGTCCACTCGACCAAAAACTAGGCTCTGCTCTGAAATTGGGATACTTTACAATAAGCAATTGCTTTCACATTAAACTGTCTAAATGAAATGATGTTAGGGGTTTATATTAAAGACATGGTTTAAGATATTTCAAACAATAGGTACAAACTGCTAGACCTGGAATCTGAAACCCATCTCAAAATCTTTTTTTAAAAATCAATAATCTTTCATTAAACAATGATCACTTTTTCATTCCAAAATGTAGTTTAACTTTTCATTCTGATAACAATGACAATTTCATTGTTGAACTCTAATGGATAACAAAGCACAACCACAAAGCTGAGGTAAAATAGGAGCAGCGTAAAATTTGTTCAGTTTAAAACTTTGTAAAATATGCTCATTAAAAAACTTCAACAAAAATTGCTGCAATGGTTTTGAGATTTTTTTTCCCCCATTCTTGCCCAGGTGCTGCTTCCTCTGCGAGTTAGTGGTTTACTCACCAAAGAAAAGGCCCATACAAAGTGTGGAAATCCTGCAGTGTACTGTTCAAATCCTTGCAGCAGTTAAAACAGTTTCTTCATTCTTAGTTTTGCAGCACACATCAATCCACTGAAGGGAACTGAAGGAAAGTACCCACCCGCTCTCAGGTGAAGGAGTAGGCGGATAACTTTCCTCATTACACTACAGTAGGTGTCAGGTTTACAAAGAGTTTAACTCTTTGTGGTGCTGAAGGCAGGAATATAATCTGGAGTCAAAGATTTCTCCCCATCCTCTGCAATGTTTAGTGGATGTCCAGAATAGCATTGTTACTTTGTTTGATAAGTTTTCTTTCTTCTTATGCTTAAGTTCTGTTATTAGTTGGGGCACATTTATTTGATTTTTGGTTGATGTCATGGGGCAACCCAGTGCATCCTTATTGGTTGCATTATAAAAGGCATTCTCACAACTTTAATATCTGCTTGAGCTCCCCCGGTGGTTCAGTTGATAAATGTGTGGCACCGGGGTATATAGACGAGAAGGTTAAAGATTTGATCCTTGGTCTGGGCTAAGTTAGCTGATCCCAGCTCGGGTGGAAGTACGAGGCAGTACAATTACCCTCAGTACCCCTGGGCTAGGGAGGACAGAAATCAACCAGAGTTCCTGTTCCTGATCACCAGTGACCCTCTTCTGGAAAATGTGTATGTCAGATGACAAGTTTGGGTTTGGCTGCAATGTCCTTCATGGTTGAATATTCTACTGACTAGTCTCACACATGAAGAATGATCACTTGAGAGAGGTACAGGAGGGCTGGTGGTAGCCTACTCTAGCATGAGGCAGCACTTTCAGGAGAGATGAGGAGATAACATTTTCACAGTAGAACATTGAGTCTGTTGAGATTTTTTTTTAGGGGTGGAGGCGTCAAATAGAAAAATGTGATATGAGAGCTTTAGACAAAGACTGCACTTTAGATAATCCTTCACCTTCATAAAAAAAACTGATCAACGAATCGTGGGCTTACATTGCTGCAGTGTTTTTGGTTGCAGCAGCCGATGGTTCTGTGCCAGTCACAGTTTTAACTTGTTTACCTTGATCTTCCTTGTGGAATCTCAAGAAACTGCAAGCAAACAGTGTAAAAGCAGAGGTGTAGAATTTAGATTAAATTAGCCAGACCAGGTTATCCAAACTCTAATAAATCTGCAGTTAGTGTACAAACCCCTCCACACTGTTCAAACATGCTCTTCTGCAATGTATTCAATACTGATAAGAACAGAGGCCCTATCCCAATAGGTTCCTGCCAACTCTGCGCCCTTGCCTCCGACTCCAGTACCCCCCCCCCAACCTCGAATCTCACTCTGATGTGTGCCACCACAGTGCTCTGTTTATCCTTGCGTTGCACTTCAAACCCCACATACTATCCATCACATGACTGCTTATTTCCACCTGTGTAACTTATTCCTTGCCTCACCCCACTGATGATGAAACCGTTATCTACGCTTTTGTTACCTCCAGACGGCATGTCTGCAATGCCCTTCTTGGTGGCCTCCCGAGCTCCACCTGCCATAAACTCAAGTAGTCCAAAACTCCCCCGCCCATAATCTATCCCAGGATAAATCCTGCTCACCTATTGCCCTGCTCTTGCCAACTTTCACTGGCTGTCCATCCCCCAACACATTCAATTCAAAATCTTCTACTTCATTCACAAATTCCTGCACAACCTCGCTGCACCCTACTTCCATGGCTTCACCCCACCTTACAACCATGGTCTCACTCCACCCTACCTCCATGGCCTCACTCCATCCTGTCTTCTCAACCTTGCCCCACCTTACCTCCATGGCCTCACCTCATCCTATCTCTACAATCTTGCCTTGTTCCACACTACCTCCATGGCCTCCCTCCACCCTATCTCCACAACCGTGCTCCACCCGACCTCCACGGCCTCATCCCACCCTAGTTTCACAAACTCCCGCAGCTTGTGAAAGCTATGCTCCAGCCTGTGTCCTGTAGCTTTCTGACTCTGGTCTCCAGTGCAACTCCCCCTCCCCACCTCCATCACTCCACCATTGGTGGTAAAGACTTCAGCCTCGGCCCTACTCTCTGAAACTTCCTTCCTAAATCCATCCACCTTGCTACTTCTCTTCCCACCTACAAAAGCCTCTTCAAAACATCTCTGTTTGATCTCACTTTTGGTCACTTCCCTTAACTCTCCCATTACTGCTTGGTGTCTGTTTCTCTTCTGTTGAGCACCTTGGGACATTCACGATGTTAAAGCTGCTGTTGTTGTTAGTGTTGCTCTAGTCGCTGTCATAGTAGTAGAAGCACGTATCGACAGTCCAGAAGACTGTGCACAGAAACTGCTACTGATAAATGACTGGTTCTGTTAAGAACATACGAAAAGGAACGACAGGTAAACACCAGTTGGTCCATCGAACCCATCCCATCCTGGTGTGGTGTGATTTCTGTATACCATTTTACACCCCCCACCCCCCGCCTCCAACACTGCCACATAATCTCCTGGGAGAGACAAAAAAAAGAGATAAACCATACACTAAATTAGGAAAAAACTCCATGAAATTTCTCTTTGATGCCCAAAGGTGATGAAGCAAGTTCCAGGAGACCTTGGTGACAACCCCTGATAACCCACCTACTGTTTATATGTAGACATGTTTGCCAATCTCAGAGACTCGTTCAGCTCCCTTTTGAATGCTTGAAGTGAATCCATAGTTGCTGCTTGTGCTGGCAGCCTGGGTTAAATGGGTAAATCCCCCAGTGTGGTGCTGAGCCATAGAGATTAGAAAAGAGCCTGTTTTCATCCCTGATCTGTGCTGAGGTAGCTGATCTGAGCAGGCAGATGTAAGGGCACGACATTTGCCTTCAGTATCCCAGGTCAGGGAGAGTTAAAGTCAGCCAGGGTTCCTGCTCCTGATCGCTATCCAGTGATCTCTGCTGGAAAGTGCATGTGTGAAGATGTCAAATGAAGACAGGATTGGACCTTGGCTGTCATGCTTTCCCACAGTTGAATACCGTGCTGACTCTCGCAGTCCAGACTCACACATGGAGAATGGCTACTTGGGTGAAGTACCGAGGGCGACTGATGCCCATGGAACCCGCAGCCTAGACGAGAAAGGGAGAAAACAAGAACAAAATAAAAGACAACAGTTACTATTTTGTAGAATTAATTTCATGGGGTTTTTGTAAATCTTACAATGTTGATGATTTCTAGGGCAAAATGTTATGAAGCAGTAATTTGTTGCTTTGTACAGATTTGTGTTCATTTACAGTTTATTCAAAGATTCCAAATCCTTTTTGTTATAAAATGTATTGAGAAGTGTCATTGCAGTCTCAGAATGAAAGCTAAGTAAGGACAGCAGATTGCTAAGGTGATTTAATAACAGGTCATTCCTTGTTGCTATGCTACAGCTGTCGGCATGGCTCCCTCTATGGGTTTGTTGCAGTTATTACTCCAGTGGCTGGGACAGAGGATGAAGTCCATGAAATTCCTTGGATGCAATCCCACAGTTTTGAAACTCCAAAGGAAAATTGGCCTCTAAATCCTTTTTAGAAAAAAATTCTTTTCATTTTTCTCTCGTCCTTTCCTGACTCATTGCTGGGGTAAGAATTCCACAAATGCCGTCTGGTACCTTGCCCAAGTGATCATTTTTCGTGTGTGAGCCGGAACAATGAATGTTGGCAGCACATTCAATCATGGAGGGCAATGTAGTCGAGCCCAATCGACACCCGACACCCACACACTGATTAGGAATTGGATTGAGCACCTCTGGTCATTATGGCTCTGTGTCACACCTGGTGACACCCTCCAAGCCAAGGGATAATTCTTATTTGACTTGCTGAAATAAATCAGAATTATTTGGAATAGATGATTTGATCTGTGCTAACCAATTGATTCATTACCTTTCACCACAAGCAGTGTGATGCCACCTTTCTTTGTTAGATTCTGTATACTCACTAATATACTCACTAATATACATGTGCTCTGCAGGCTGCAGAACTGAAGCAAATTGCCACAATTGTCACGACAGAAGCTGGGTGTTCTTTGTATCTGACATCCACAGCATGTTTATGGGAGACACAGGCCTTCGATACACTATGGTAACTGTCTCACATTGTTTATATGACTGATCTGCTCTATTGTAAACAATTTTACAACACCAAGTTATAGTCCAGCAATTTTATTTTAAATTCACAAGCTTTCGGAGACTTCCTCCTTCCTCAGGTAAATGTTCAGGAGCTCCTTGAAGCCTACGCATTTATACATATAGAACAATACATGGTGTTCACAGAATGCCCCTGCAACTGCCCGTTGCCAAGGCAATCACCGTGTTCAGACAGAGAGGTGTCACCTGCAGAACCCCCGAATACACATTCAACAAAAAAACAAACAGGAAAAAAAACAGAGAGAGGCAGAAACATCCGGAAGGCAGAGAAAGCCAGCAAATGACCCATTATATTAAAAACAGATAACATTTGTTCGCTGGTGGGGTAACGTGTAGCGTGACATGAACCCAAGATCCCGGTTGAGGCCGTCCTCATGGGTGCGGAACTTGGCTATCAATTTCTGCTCGACGATTTTGCGTTGTCGTGTGTCTCGAAGGCCGCCTTGGAGTACGCTTACCCGAAGGTCGGTGGATGAATGTCCATGACTGCTGAAGTGTTCCCCGACTGGGAGGGAACCCTCCTGTTTGGCGATTGTTGCGCGGTGTCCGTTCATCCGTTGTCGCAGCGTCTGCATGGTCTCGCCAATGTACCATGCTCTGGGGCATCCTTTCCTGCAACGTATGAGGTAGACAACGTTGGCCGAGTCACAGGAGTATGAACCATGCACCTGGTGGGTGGTGTCCTCTCGTGTGATGGTGGTATCTGTGTCGATGATCTGGCATGTCTTGCAGAGGTTACCGTGGCAGGGTTGTGTGGTGTCGTGGACGCTGTTCTCTTGAAAGCTAGGTAATTTGCTGCGAACGATGGTCTGTTTGAGGTTGGGTGGCTGTTTAAAGGCGAGTAGTGGAGGTGTGGGGATGGCCATAGCGAGGTGTTTGTCCTCATTGATGACATGTTGAAGGCTGCGGAGAACATGGCGTAGTTTCTCCGCTCCGGGGAAGTACTGGACGACAAAGGGTACTCTGTTGGTTGCGTCCCGTGTTAGTCTCCTGAGGAGGTCTATGCGATTTTTTGCTGTGGCCCGTCGGAACTGTCGATCGATGAGTCGAGCGTCATATCCCGTTCTTACTAGGGCGTCTTTCAGCGTCTGTAGGTGTCCATCGCGTTCCTCCTTGTCTGAGCAGACCCTGTGTATTCGCAGGGCCTGTCCATAGGGGATGGCCTCTTTGACGTGGTTAGGGTGGAAGCTGGAAAAGTGGAGCATCGTGAGGTTGTCCGTGGGCTTGCGGTAGAGTGAGGTGCTGAGGTGCCCGTCTTTGATGGAGATTCGTGTGTCCAAGAAAGAAACTGATTCTGAGGAGTAGTCCATGGTGAGCTTGATGGTGGGATGGAACTTGTTGATGTTATCGTGTAGTCTCTTTAGTGATTCCTTGCCGTGGGTCCATAGAAAGAAAATGTCATCGATGTATCTGGTGTATAGTGTTGGTTGGAGGTCTTGTGCAGTGAAGAAGTCCTGCTCGAACTTGTGCATGAAAATGTTGGCGTATTGGGGTGCGAATTTGGTCCCCATGGCTGTTCCGTGTGTTTGGGTAAAGAACTGGTTATCGAAGGTGAAGACATTGTGATCCAGGATGAAGCGGATGAGTTGTAGGATGGCTTCCGGAGATTGGCTGTTGTTGGTGTTGAGTATTAATGCTGTCGCAGCGATGCCGTCATCGTGGGGGATACTGGTGTATAGTGCCGAGACGTCCATCGTGGTGAGAAGTGTTCCTGGTTCAACTGGTCCGTGGGTACTGAGTTTTTGTAGGAAGTCTGTAGTGTCGCGACAGAAGCTGGGGGTTCCCTGTACGATGGGTTTCAGGATGCCCTCGATGTATCCAGAGAGGTTCTCACACAGGGTTCCGTTGCCTGATACGATGGGACGTCCGGGTGTGTTGGCTTTGTGTATCTTTGGGAGGCAGTAGAAGTCTCCCACGCGGGGATTACGTGGGATGAGAGTGCGTAGGATGCTTTGAAGGTCTGGATCGAAGGTCTTGATCAGTTTGTTGAGCTGGTGGGTGTGTTCTTTGGTCGGATCTGCGGGTAACCGTCTGTAGTGTTCCTGGTTGTCCAGTTGTCGGTATGCTTCTTTGCAATGATCTGCTCTAGTAAGAGGTGATGTGGAGATGCCGGTGATGGACTGGGGTTGACAATTGTAAACAATTTTACAACACCAAGTTATAGTCCAACAATTTTATTTTTAATCCCACAAACTTTCGGAGGCTTCCTCCTTCCTCAGGTGGTGTGGAAATAACATTTTCGAATCCTTCGCATTTTAAAATCACAGAACAATGCCTGGTGATTACTGCCCGTTGCCAAGGCAATCACAGTGAGCAGACTAAAAAGGCCACCGAATATACAAACCCCCAAAAACAAAAAAAGAGAGAGAGAGATAAGGAAGACAGTCAATGACCCGTTATATTAAAAACAGATAACATTTGTTCGCTGGTGGGGTCACGTGTAGTGTGACATAAGAGGTGGTATGGAACAACACTAGGCTCCTGGTACTGCGGAATCCACCTTATTTATTAGCCTTTTTATGTTGGATGAGTGTACAGTTTTCTCGGGATTGGCTGCAAATATAAACAACAATATTGTTGTACCAGTGGCTGCAGAGGCCCCACTCTTCCATGGCTCTCATTAGCTGCCTTCAGGACTCCATTTCAAAGTAAAAGTGTGGAGCACCAAGGTCTACAATCAACAGGAGTGATGACATTATGTAAAATAAAGAGTGAAGAAGTCACGACTCCCTGTTTGAGCATCCCGTTCTCTCAAACTCACCAAATATAGGGCTTTAGGAGAGGGTTGCAGCATGTAGAGCTGAGATGACTTAAAGCCCTGCCATCAAACGTGGAGCAGAGAGTGAGGGGAATGCACAGGAGGCCAAAGGAGAACAGAGGGCGTGGGCTGGAACATCATCTCCCTGCCCCACCCCCCATCTTCTCCCCAGCGCCCCCCCCCCAATCTTCTCCCCTGCCCCCCCTCCCCCGATCTTCTCCCCAGCATATGATCCCTCTCTCCTTCTGATCCCCTGCTCCATTCCGGGCTGGAAATTATAATTTACCCCCATGTATCAGAATAATTTCAGGACTTTAGAGTATGTGGAGTAGGGGGTATGGAACTCATGCAAAAAAAATTGGGGAGATACCTCCTGTTCCTCTCACCCAGTGGTTATTTTTATACCTTTGATGGTTCAGGGACTTTACCCAATGAAATACTGAGCCACACAGACACAGAAAGGCCGAGATTTGATCCCCGGTCTGTATTAGGTTAGCTGATCTCAGCTGGGATGGCAATAAGTGAAGTTACATTTGGGCTCAGCCTTCCCTGAGCTCGCAAGTGGGAAATTGGTCAGGGTTTCGACTCCTAATCACTATCCAATGACCCCAATGGAAAATAGCCTGCCAGCACTCAGCGTCAAGGCTCACAAATGAATTTGAATTTGGTATCAGAAAGCACTCGGTGTCTGTCAGATCATACCCCAATGAGATGTCAACACCTTCAGGAAAGAAGGAAGGAAAGAAATAGTGACATTAAAAAAGTTATATTGAGAGGCATACAAGACAGAGAATGAGAGAGGGGATAGAGAGATTCAGAGATAGAGAAATATATAGACACATACATACATATATATATATATATAGAGAGAGAGAGAGAGTACATGGGATGGGACAGAGATTGTTCAAAAATATGAAATTGCTTAATAATAAAGGATATTCAATGTGGCAGGTTAGCATTCCTGCTGGGATCACAATCTGCTGCTTATTACTGTTTCCATTTATAAACAACACATAATGTGACATTCATTCTCCAAACCATGTGCACTGAACAGCTCTTGGAACCATTTCAATCATGGGGTTTAATTAATATCTTTATTTTAACCTCTATGCATTTAAATTAAACCTTTCACAGAAAGCAGCTTCATGGTTTTGTAGATGAGAGAGCTATCAAATAATCTAATTTCAGTACTGCATATTTGAAAGGAAAGCCTCCGGCACTGATCATAAGCAGGGCCAGTGGCAGCGGGGGCTATAACTGTCCTTCGCATCCTCAGTGGAAAAGCTCTCCAGATTTCTTTATTCTGATCGCTATCCAATGACTCCTGTTGGGAAATGCAGGTGTGAAAATGGTTGAGGACAGCATCAGGCTCCGCTGTGATTCTTCCCATGGTTACAAGATCTGCTGATACTGTCATGCAAAGAATGGCCACTTGGGTGAAGTATCAGAAGGTGGTCATTGCCTGTGAAATTGAACCCAGCAAGAATCATAGAGATTGCAGCACAGGAGGCAAGCCATTCAGCCCATCGTGCTTATGCTGGTTCTAGCTTTTCAACTGGAGCTATCGACTATGGTCCTATTTCCCTAATGTTTCCCTTTATCCTTTTATATTCTTCCTTTTGAAATGTGTATCCAAATCCTTTTTCAATAACATTACAGTCTTTGCGTCAATAGCTACTTGTGGTAAAGCATTCCATGTTCTAATAATCCTCTATGCAAAAAAGTCTTCTAACTTCCCCCTTTGTTCTTCTAGTAATAATCATCAGTCTATTCAATTTTCCAAGCAACCAGTTGGTGAATTGGTAACGAAGGGGCATCAACTCAGTGCCTTCAGGAGAGGAAGGAAATGGGAAGGAAAGATCTGCAGAATGCAAACCTGAACCACCTTGGGTTGTTTTTCCACATTAAAGGCGCTATATAAATGCAAGTTGTTGTAGTTGAAGCTGCAGATGGCAGCAGGATCACAACATCAGATGTGATCTCTGTGGCAACGGATGAATTCTGGTTTATAAATGTTGATCAAAATGAACCCGCCAAGATCTTGGTGTACACTTGTGTGACAAAGCTCATTACTACTGTGTTTGCAGCCAATTTTTGTTGTGCATCCTGCATATCTCTAGGCATTTTGTTTGTGTGCTATTATTTGATATTTTGTTCATAAATCAGGCATCTGACATAAATTGTAATCCCATTCACTTTTGTTTTGTTTCCCTTCGTCAATTTTCTCCCCATCTCTTCTGAAGATGTTGACCCTTGCCAAAGTATGGGGTCCACATATGCCAGCCACCATCTGGTATCTCGCTCTAGTGACATTCTTTGTGCATAAGCCCAGACAGTGTGTTCTCAGACTATTTGACCACTGGGTGCATCATGACCGACCCTGATGCCATTCTTAATCAAAGTTCAAACATGCGCACTTTCCAGCAAGGGTCACTGAATAGGAGCAGGGAATACCAGCAGCCACATAATCTGCTGACACTCACTGTCTAAGCTCACACATGAAGAGTGGGCACTTTTGTTAGATACCAGAGGTCGGCTGGTGCTTGTGGAACCTGTACCCCAACGAAAAGTCAGTGTCTTTCAGAGAGGAAAAGGGAAAACTGGAACCAAAGAAGGAAGTAAAAAGAAACAAAAACTGTAAATGCTGGAAGCACGCTGCAGGTGAATCAGCAGCTGTGCAGAGAACAGATTAATTTTTTAGGTCGGGCCTTTCTTCAAAACAGGTTCAGGCCCAGTTCAGAAAGTTAACCTGTCTGTTTTCTGTCAGAGGCTGACTGTTCTGCAGTGTATTTCTGGAATTTTCTGTTTTTGTTTCAGATTTCCAGCATTTGCAGGTGTTTTTTGTTTTTTTAAGGAAGCAAAAAGGTTTGACAAATAAAATATGCATCAAATATTCAACAACACAACAAAATATCACAGAATTGATCCCAATGTGTACAACCAGTTGCTACAAAAGAAATTGAATTACCAGCCGGGCAATAGGTCCCAATCTTCTCCAACTAGACGTGCTGCGAAATGATGCATGGGGTGACTTCACATTGTTATTAGAGCACTGATAATTACTATGTTCACTCACTAGTCTGCAACCTTATTATTAACTCTGAAACTGACAGGATTCCCAGAAAATATAACATACTGTGGATGCTTCTTTAAAGGAAATTCTGGAAAGGTGTTTGAAAATCTGTCTGTGGGGAAAGAACTAAAAGGATACTGCCCAAATGGCTCAGTTTCTTTAGCTGATCTCAGCTGAGGCAGCATTGGGCTGCTACAATTGGCCTGAGTTAGGGAAGGGAAAAATCAGCCACGATACCTGTTCCTGATCTCTTTTTAGTGACACCTGCTGGAAAGTAAGGATTTGATAGGGTAGGTAGAGAGAAATTATTTCCTCTGGTGGGGGAGTCCAGAACAAGGGGACATAACCTTAAAATTAGAGCTAGGCTGTTCAGGGGTGATGTCAGAAAGCACTTCTTCACACAAAGGGTAGTGGAAATCTGGAACACTCTCCCCCCAAAAAGCTGTTAAGGCTGGATCAATTGAAAATTTCAAAACTGAGATTGATAGATTCTTGATAGGCAACGGTATTAAGGGTTACGGAACCAAGGCGAGCAAATGGAGTTAAGATACAGATAAGCCATGATCTAATTGAATGGCGGAACAGACTCGAGGGGTTGAATGGCCTACTCCTGTTCCAATGTTGCTAAGTTGACATTTATTAAGGACAGGATTAGGCGTGACTGTGATGCCTTCTGCAGTGAAAAAACCTGCTGTCATCCTCCATCTAGGCTCACACATGAATGGTCATTTGAATGAGGCTGCAGAGGGTGACTAGTACTGTTGGGTCTGTAGCCCAGTAAGAATCAGGCAATAACAGGATTGGGCTCAGCTATATTGCACATATGATTGAATAACTGACGGTGTCCACTGTCAAGGTCTACACATGAACAATGCTCACTTGGGTAAGGCACTGGAAAGTGCCCATGGGACCACACCCAAGTAAGAAGTCAATTGCTTTCAGGAGAGGAAAAAACACAAAGAACATTGGGGAAAAAAAAGATTTGACATGAGTCTGAGCTTGATTGGTGCAGGCAGGTTGGACAAGCAGCCTTTAATATCCTCACTATTGAATTTTCAATTGCCCCACCCTACCTCTGCAACCTTCTCTCCAATGTCTCTCAGCCCTCTGACTCTGACTATCTGTGGATCCCCTCTCCCTATGCTAAGCCTTTAGTGGTAGAGCCTACAACCATTGTGGCCATATTCTCTAAAACATCCTCTGACTCCTCCGCTGCTCTACCTCTCTCCCAACTTTCAAAGGCATCAAAATATATTTATTTGACCAAGCCCTCAGTCACCTCTTCTAACTCTCCTACTAAGGCTTGGCATCCATTCCTTTCTCCTCTGTTAAACACTTTGGTCTGTGTCAAAGGCACTTTGTCAATGCAAGTTGCTGTTGGATGTGTCCCCTTCTTTTTGGCAAAGGTTATGCCACCTCTTCAATCTTGCCATTGGCCTGCTATTGCCTCCCCCAACTCCTTAAATGTGGTAGCTCCTCTGTGTGGAATGGTACCCCAGCATGAGTCAACACCTCTAGAAGAGGCTGGCAGAAAGTAGTGGATTAAAAGTTCCCTAATAACTTCACAAGTGTCAGGGCACAACTATTAATTTGGTGTTAACCAAAGGGCATCAGATCTCACCTGGGAATATGGTAAGGTTGCCAACTTTGGTTGAATGTATTCCTGGAGTTTTCATTACATGACATCCTGACTCCCATTGCCCTGCCCCCCACGATCCTGCCATTGGTCTACCCAACATGTCCATCCTCATGCAACACTGTCTTCCCACCCCAATTGGAAACCGAACAGGCTTGTCTTGATTCAATTGGATGATTTGTGACTGTCAAACAGCCTTTTTCCCCCCCCAACTCCTATATTTTTATAATTAATAAACAAAAGCGTTCAAAGAAAATGAAAAAAACCTCTTTTTTTTAATGCCCCTATGATTTTTCTCCTAAATTGCTTGCAGCAATCTCCTGGAGATTAATCTTCAACTCCTGGAGACTCCAGGGCAATCGTGGAGGGTTGGCAACCCTAGAATATGGGCTATGATGTCATAACATCAGCTCAAAAAGAATGAGGTCAATAGAAAAGTAATACCTCAACGTGATGACGTAGGTGATGTGCGCGCTGTGTGTAATGACGCGAAGGTTGTGGTGCACACGCAGCGGTGACGAGACGGCCGCGGGCTCCGCTGATGTTTTTGTTGCCGGTGAGAGGCGCCGGGTGGCCGTTATTGAACGGTGTGAATGAAAAACGGGGCCCGTGACAAACCGCGCGCGATTGACATAAGCAGTTATTTATTTTTTTTGCAATCAAATTCGTCTATTTATTTTTCAAATTCTTTCCAGCAAAAATTTTCCTCATAATTAAATATTAAATCCTGTCAGGGACTGAATGGAACCGGACGGAGCGTCGACGGAGGCCGGAGGTGAGAGCGAACCACCGGCGGCCGAGGAGGCGGCGGGAGCGGGAGCGGAGGGGGATATGTGCGCATTAGGTAAGAGGGGAAAATAAAACATCAATAAATCAATGTAAACGATTCTTTTCATCGCAGGGTCGGTGCTGGGGGGCGCGCGCGCGCGCGCTGGATGAGGGAGCTGACTCCCGCCCCCATTTGAGGGGGTCAGATGCTTTGCCAAGTACATGGGCTGCCCGTATCCCCACTGGGGCAACGGTGTGTGGAACGTTTGCAGACTACGGGATCCGCGCATAGTCTCTTCCCCCCGATCCTTGCATTCAACTACCAGGGGGATGGGGGAAGAAAAACCCAACCGCATCAAAAGCCTCTTTCTGTCGGAGCCACAGCTGATGTGGGATTTCGCAGCACACGCTGATACTCTGCTGCCTTCATAGGTACCCTCTGCAGCGTTGTCCGTCATTACCAGACATCTTGTACATTAAAAGTGCTTTAAATATTTAAAAGTCATTAAATAAATCTGCCACTGCTTGTTTGGTCTTGTCAAAATGACCAAATTGCACAGAAGGCAGTGTCGCAATAACAAGTGGGAAGATTAATAAGATTAAACGGCCAGGGCTGGCTGAACCATTCGTCATATTATGAACTTCACTGTGCCACTGGCACCATGGTTTGGTGTAAAGAGAAATCATCTGGGTTCAGCTGAGATGCTATTTCCCCATCGGGAATGTTTATGATGTGACATGGGATCTGTGCAATAAGATTGATTCGTTTCGGCGTGCTCATGTTAAATGGCTGTTTGTTGTCTTCCTGTGCTTTTCTGTGTTGGACGATCGCACAAGTATTAATGCATTCCCAGGGACCCCTGTCCTTTGCCTGCAAAGGACCGAATCAGCTGCAACAAAACTAAACAATGCTGTCATTGCAAAAATGTGTTTATTTGTATACAGTAACAAAATCTGCTAATAAGTAAATAAATACAAAACTATAATGACCCCAGAAACCCCTTAGGGTCCATGGATCCCAGTTTGAAAGCCCATGTATTAAGGCATGATTATTTCAAGCCAAGCTTGCACCAAACAAACTATCAGTATGATACAGATATTTGATTGGAGAAATATGGAAGTGATTTTTCTCCTAGAAATTTTAACTTTCCTGACACCAAACAATTAACCTGGGATGGGCTCATGCTGAATTGTGTGTGAAATGATTTTGATGTCCTTTGATTTAACTTATGATAATAGGATAGGTGGGTTCTGAAGATGCAAAAGCAATCTACTGTTTCATTCTGTTTGATATTGTGTTTTCATAAGAAAATAGATCTGCTTAGCTAATATGAGTAAATTTCAGAAAAAAGTGTTATTGCAAAAACAAGCACAGATTAAATAAATGAAAGTGAAGTGACTAAGCCAGATTTTCCTGTGATCATTTATGTCTTTTAGGTAGCATAGGATAGAATTTCTGGGCTTTACAACAACTACTCACTTTTATAAAGCACCTTTAATGTAGTAAAGGTCATTGGGTGCTTCAATGAGGGCAAATAGATAGTGAGCAGTAGATAATGAAGTTATATGCAGTTAAACTGAGATGTTTTGAGGCTTTTTGAAGGTTGGAAGGCAGATAGCAGGGCAGAAAGATTTAAGGAGAGTTTGAGTAAAGGGTTGAGACAACTGTTAAGTCCTGCTGTCAATAGTGTAGCAGAGGGAAAGGAGTTATATAGGAGGCTAGTGGCAGAAGACCACAGAACATGTGCTGGGACATAAAGGCTTGAAGAGATTTTTTTTATTCGTTCATGGGATGTGGGCGTCGCTGGCGAGGCCGTCATTTATTGCCCATCCCTAATTGCCCTTGAGAAGGTGGTGGTAAGCCGCCTTCTTGAACCGCTGCAGTCCGTGTGGTGACTGTTCTCCCACAGTGCTGTTAGGAAGGGAGTTCCAGGATTTTGACCCAGCGACGATGAAGGAACGGCGATATATTTCCAAGTCGGGATGGTGTGTGACTTGGAGGGGAACGTGCAGGTGGTGTTGCTCCCATGTGCCTGCTGCTCTTGTCCTTCTAGGTGGTAGAGGTCGCGGGTTTGGGAGGTGCTGTCGAAGAAGCCTTGGCGAGTTGCTGCAGTGCATCCTGTGGATGGTACACACTGCAGCCACTCTGCGCCGGTGGTGAAGGGAGTGAATGTTTAGGGTGGTGGATGGGGTGCCAATCAAGCGGGCTGCTTTATCTTGGATGGTGTCGAGCTTCTTGAGTGTTGTTGGAGCTGCACTCATCCAAGCAAGTGGACAGATAGGATGGGGTGAGGAGGGGCCATGGAAGGATTTGTAAACCAGGTTGAGGATTTTGATTTTAAATTCATTGGGGAACAGGGAGCTGGTGATAGCAAGAGTGATGGACGAACGGGGCAGGATGTGGGTGGTGGCGTTCTCAGCTTTACGAATACGAAAAGGTTAAGATGCATGTTAGCAATAGAGGTGGACTTTCTCCTTCATTGCTACTAGCAGTAAAATTAGCTCTTAATAAAGATAAATAAATCTTATTAAAAACAAATGATATTGGGCATGCACAGCTGGTCCATCAGCACCTGAAAGAGAGAGAGAATATCTTCCCACTCATTCCTAAAACAGTACTAGTGTGACACTACTTATTTTACCACTGTAAAATTGAACATTATGAAAAACTAATTGGAATAGTGCTTCTGTTTGTAATATCCTTTTATTGTGAGCCTTAATCCATTATGTGATTATTGGTACCTTATTGGTGAAAGTCTAAGTAGCCTTACGGTGCATTGACTTGTCACAAAGTACTAGCCATGATGTGGAGATGCCGGTAATGGACTGAGGTGGACTATAACCTGGTGTTGTAAGATTCCTTACAAAGTACTAGGATAGTGATTCTCTTCTGTTACTGACATAGTAATGACCTGATGGAAAGTTAAGGAAGGATTCGTGTGGGTTGCTCAATGTTCATTCTTGAGGACCCTCCAGGAGCAGAGGTAGAGACTGAGGAAGAAATGGTTTACAATTTCCATGAAAAATGGTGTGGAAGGCTGTGTATTACAAAGGCAAAAGGAAAAGAAAGCAGAGATAAGAAACCTTAGAAAATGTTGGGTATGCGCAGCTCATCATTTAGCATTCTGAATGCACGTAGCATTCGTAACAAAATGGACGCGTTAACGGCACAAATAACGACGTATGGGTATGATCTTGTGGCCATTACAGAAACATGGCTGCAGGGTGACAACAACTGGGAATTAAATGTTAAATACCCTGGCATAATCAGGAAGGACAGGCAGGAAGGAAGGGGAGGTGGGGTGGCTATGTTAATAAGGGAAGGAATCACTAATACAGAGAAAAGATATTGGGACAAAGGATCAGGATAATGAAACAGTTTGGGTAGAGATAAGGAATAATAAGGGGCAAAAAACACTCGTGGGCGTAGTATATAGGCCTCCTAATAGTTGCAACTCTGCTGGAAGAAGTATTAATCAGGAAATAGTCGGGGCATGTAATAAGGGAACAGCTATAATTATGGGGGATTTTAACTATCATATTAACTGGACAAATCAAATTGGGCAGGGTAGCCTTGAGGAAGAGTTTATTGAGTGTATTAGGGATGGATTTCTTGAGCAGTATGTAACTGATCCTACAAGGGGGCAAGCAACCTTGGACCTGGTCCTGTGTAATGAGCCAGGATTAATTAATAATGTCCTAGTTAAGGATCCCCTTGGAATGAGTGACCATAACATGGTTACATTCCATATCCAATTAGAGGGTGAGAAGGTTTGTTCTCAAACAAGCGTACTGAGCTTGAATAAAGGAGACTATGATGGTATGAGAGCGGAATTGATTAAAGTGGACTGGGAAAATAGATTAAAGGGTAAGACGGTACATGAACAGTGGTGTTCATTTAAGGAGTTATTTTACAACTTTCAAAAAATATATATTCCACTGAGGAAAAAAGGGTGTAAAAGAAATGACAGCCATCCGTGGCTAAGTAAAGAAATTAAGGATAGTATCCGACTAAAAACAAGGACATATATGGTAGCCAAACTTAGTGGGAGGATAGAAGATTGGGAAGTCTTCAAAAGACAGCAAAAAGTAACTAAAGGATTGATTAAGAAAGGGAAGATAGATTATGAAAATAAATTAGCAAAAAATATAAAAACAGATAGCAAGAGTTTCTACAGTTATATAAAAAGAAAAAGGGTGGCTAAGGCAAACGTAGGTCCTTTAGAGGATGAGACCGGGAAATTAATGGTGGGAAACATGGAGATGGCAAAAATGCTGAACAAATATTTTGTTTCAGTCTTTACGGTAGAGGACACTAAGAACATCCCAACACTGGATAAACAGGGGGCTCTAGGGGGGGAGGAGCTAAATACGATTAAAATCACTAAGGAATTGGTACTCAGTAAATTAATGGGACTCAAGGCGGATAAATCCCCTGGACCTGATGGCTTACATCCTAGGGTCTTGCGGGAAGTGGCAGTGGGGATTGTGGATGCTTTGGTAATAATTTTCCAAAATTCTCTGGACTCAGCAAAGGTCCCGGCAGATTGGAAAACTGCTAATGTAACACCCTTATTTAAAAAGGGTAGTAGGCAGAAGGCTGGAAATTATAGACCAGTTAGCCTAACATCTGTGGTGGGTAAAATTTTGGAGTCTATTATTAAGGAGACAGTAGCGGAACATTTGGATAAACATAATTTAATAGGACAAAGTCAGCATGGCTTTACGAAGGGGAAGTCATGTCTGACAAATTTGCTTGAGTTCTTTGAGGATATAACGTACAGGGTGGATGAAGGGGAACCAGTGGACGTAGTGTATTTAGACTTCCAGAAGGCATTCGACAAGGTGCCACATAAAAGATTATTGCTCAAGATAAAGAATCACTGGATTGGGGGTAATATTCTGGCATGGGTGGAGGATTGGTTATCTAACAGGAAGCAGAGAGTTGGGATAAATGGTACATTCTCGGACTGGCAACCTGTAGCCAGTGGTGTTCCGCAGGGGTCGGTGCTGGGTCCCCAACTCTTTACAATCTATATTAACGATTTGGAGGAGGGGACCGAGTGTAACATATCAAAGTTTGCAGATGATGCAAAGATGGGAGGGAAAGTAGAGAGTGAGGACGACATAAAAAACCAACAAGGGGATATAGACAGGCTGGGTGAGTGGGCGGAGATTTGGCAGATGCAATACAATATTGGAAAATGTGAGGTTATGCACTTTGGCAGGAAAAATCGGAGAGCAAGTTATTATCTTAATGGCGAGAAACTGGAAAGCACTGCAGTACAAAGGGATCTGGGGGTCCTCGTGCAAGAAAATCAAAAAGTTAGTTTGCAGGTGCAGCAGGTGATTAAGAAGGCCAACGCAATGTTGGCTTTTATTGCTAGGGGGATAGAATATAAAAACAGGGAGGTATTGCTGCAGTTATATAAGGTATTGGTGAGACCGCACCTGGAATACTGCATACAGTTTTGGTGTCCATACTTAAGAAAAGACATACTTGCTCTCGAGGCAGTACAAAGAAGGTTCACTCGGTTAATCCCGGGGATGAGGGGGTGGACATATGAGGAGAGGTTGAGTAGATTGGGACTCTGCTCATTGGAGTTCAGAAGAATGAGAGGCGATCTTATTGAAACATATAAGATTGTGAAGGGGCTTGATCGGGTGGATGCGGTAAGGATGTTCCCAAGGATGGGTGAAACTAGAACTAGGGGGCATAATCTTAGAATAAGGGGCTGCTCTTTCAAAACTGAGATGAGGAGAAACTTCTTCGCTCAGAGGATAGTAGGTCAGTGGAATTTGCTGCCCCAGGAAGCTGTGGAAGCTACATCATTAAATAAATTTAAAACAGAAATAGACAGTTTCCTAGAAGTAAAGGGAATTAGGGGTTACGGGGAGCGGGCAGGAAATTGGACATGAATTTAGATTTGAGGTTAGGATCAGATCAGCCATGATCTTATTGAATGGCGGAGCAGGCTTGAGGGGCCGATTGGCCTACTCCTGCTCCTATTTCTTATGTTCTTATGTTCTTATTTGGAAGAAAACAGACAAGTTAACATTTCAGGTGTGACCCAACCAACAATGGTAACCTTTCCTCTTACTTTCAAATGCTGACTGATCTCTGCATTTCCAGTTTGGTTTCTATTTTCGGTAAGCAGAGTGCTGTTGTGTTTTTAACTTTTCTGTAATATGTAATCTGCACACTAATTCCCTTAATTTCACTTGTAAGAAAGAACTTGCATTTATATCATGTCTTTCACGTCCTTGAGATGTCCGAAGCGATTTACACTCAATTAGTCACTTTTGAAATGTAGTCACTGTTATGTGGGGAAACGTGGCAGCCAATTTGCACACAGCACAATCCCACAATCAGCAAT
The DNA here is from genome assembly GCF_035084215.1 of Heptranchias perlo. Lineage (NCBI taxonomy): Eukaryota > Metazoa > Chordata > Chondrichthyes > Hexanchiformes > Hexanchidae > Heptranchias > Heptranchias perlo. The sequence continues at coordinate 15,809,236 of NC_090353.1, read as the reverse complement.
GAGATTAATTCCAGTCCATTTGCTGAAAATTCTGCAGTTGGTGTCAGATTAGGCTCTTGACCCGAAGAAGCAGAAAACACAGCATTTAGTGCGGTTTTACTGGGACTTTGACTTTGTGCCAAGGTGGAGTGATTTCAATTTGAGGAGCCTGTTTACTGTAGCTGAATTTGCTGCTTACTCCATCCATTTCATTATGGCAGTTAGGAACACTTAGCCGACACTTCATTATATCGCACTCTCTCTTTTTATGTCAAGTTATTTAGATTCCAATGAATAGGCGTGTGAGTATGCGTATACTCAGGATTTGTAGAAAATCTGCACCTGCTAACCATCTCTATTCAATTGAAATCCTCATCTTTAAAATCTTTTTTTGTACTGAATTCTCTGAAATGTTCTTTGGATATTTTTTCATATTGCTGTGTCTGCATTTGTTCAAATATAACAGTCATTGTCAGTAAAATGTAATGGCAGGCATGTGAAATTTTCATGCTATCTACTTGAATTGCAAAAAACATCCAGCATACAATTCTAAATATTATTCCTCTAATTTGAGGTTCTGAATTAAGAGCATCATGCAAGAATATAATTGCACAACATTAGCGTATTAGTTTATGATTACTGCTAAAGTGCATTTGCTGCATAATCCTAGTGATGACACTGGGAAATCAAAAAACTCTCAACAAGGAACTTGTAATGGGGAGTTCTGTCACAATCATTGAATTAATTACCAAGATGATCAGCTCCATGTTTTGAAGGATTTGGTGTGAACTTGTCGACTAAACGTTCCTAAGTGGATCCCAGGAATTAATGATTGGTGACAGCAATAATCTACATTCACTTCTGTTGCTGTCTATATTTTAACTATCCTAGTTACTAAAGTCACGGAAGCTGCGGGATTGAATTAGCTCTGCATCTTGTGAGAATAATGCAGCTTAATAGTCAACAAAGCCTGTATATGTCAATGGGCTGCAGGTGAATTAACCATTGGCTGCTCTTCATTTGAATTATTTGTATTTTTTCCAATTCCACTATCCTGCTCTACACTCTGCTCCGTGGTTTCTTTATTTTAGGATGACCAATGAGGTCACGCATGTCCAAATGACAGTGCTGGAATTGGAATTCAACCCATGACTGTGAAAGGAACCCAGCTGGCATTATTTGCTTGGTCTTGTTAAGATGATTACATCTCAGTTGTGGGGTCATTGTTTGGTTTCTCAAATGTGTTGCAAATGCCTTAATCTGTGTTGACTAATGTTATTCCAGTATTAGTTCACATTTATGCATTGGTTCAGAGTTTGTGATGATGAAATAATGCGATTGCAGTGAATCGTGTCAGCAAGCTGGTGTTTTCAAATGACCAAACAGAACAGAAATGATTTGTGATAACAGAAAATGTTTGATCTGCTGTATATTTCCATCAACATTCAAAAGAAAAAGATAGGCTAACATTTCAGGTTTTGAGAGTTTTGGTGAAAGGTTAGTGTTTCATGTGTAACTGTACATCAGAGTGCTTGAAACCTGATACATTAACTTTTGTTTCCCTTTTGTATATTGATTGACCTGTTGTGCGTTTCCAACATTTTCTGTTTTATTTGACTTCCAGCATTGGCAATTTTTTTTCAATCAATGCTTTGTGACAGTCATGCTTAATATAATGGGATGAAAGGAACAGGTGACTTGAGATATGGAACAACAACAAATTGGTTGGTTTATAGAACAGAATACTTTAATTTAACTAAATTATTACACATGGTGAATCTCCAATAGTGGAACTGAGATAAGAATCGTATGTATGTAATTTATCTTGAATTAAAGAACTTGTGCTTCCTGAATTGTGTAAGAACTGCAGTGAAAACATCATTGCTGGCATTTCCCAAGAATACAGTGTTTTTTTTTCCTTGGTATTTCTTCCCTCCCCTCCCCACCCCCCCCCTCCCTCCCTTGCCTTGCCTCCCTGAAAGTATTCACTGCTTGTTGGGGTACAACTCCACAAGTACCAGTTGCACGTTGGCATTTCACCCAAGTTGCTATTAATTGTGAGCCTTGACAATAAAGTTCGACAGGCTGTTTGAATGCCAGGAGTATCACATCGAGCCCATCTAGTTCATATCTGTATCTTTCCAGCAGGGACTACTGGTTAGCGATCAGATGCAAATACCCTGGCCAACTTATCCTGTCCTTTTACTTGGGCATAGAGGCCAAATATAGTGCCTTTAATACAGCCCTAGATCAGTAGTTCAACGTAGACAGGGATTGAAACCTGGAATTTTCCTAGTTTCCATATTTCTGCTCACAGGATAGACTCATTAAGTTATCTGAAGAGGAAGGGGAGTAAGTTTTTCTAAGATGATGCTGACAGTTTAGTAGAAAGAAAGATAATGCATTTATATCGTGTCTTTCATGCTTTCTGGATGTCCCTAAGTGCTTCACAGCCAATGAAGTACTTTTGCAGTGTAGTCACTTATAATATATGAAATGCGGCCACCAATTTACACATAGCAAGCTCCCACAAACAGCAATGAAATGAATGACCAGATAGTCTGTTTTAGGGGTTGGTTGTGGGATAAATGTTGGCAAGGACACCGGGGAAAACTCCCCTGCTCGTATTGAAAAGTGCCATGGGATCTTTCACGTTCACCTAAGGACAGACAGGGCCTCAGGTAACGCCTCATCCGAAAGCCGGCACCTCCGACAGTGCAGTACTCCCTCAATATTGCACCGAAGTGTCAGCCTAGATTATGAACAAGATGTATTAACAATTGTCAGGAGAAAATCTATTATTCTAAATTTTAAAAAAGCACCTTGATGTGAACGTGGCATATAGCTAAAAGTTGTTTGTTTTAAATTGGGTGTGCAATATAGATTTGATCCTGATCCGAGGATAGTGACTCCCTGTAAGTTTCACCTTGGATTCTGCAGATGTAATTGATGCTTCATTTCTTGTGTGCTGTTGGAGATGCTGGTAGAGGAGCATTCTGTAGTGGGAAAACAGATACTTGTACAAGGCAGTTATTTGGTGTTAGGAGCAAAGTGTAGCTGCTTGACGATCTATCAGGATAATAAATTACAATTAAGATTATGAAGAAATTAATTTCGAGAAACCATTACTATCACTTAAAACCAGATTAAGTTACAGGCTGATAAACTGATTCTGCATCTTGTTTGGTTTACTATGGTGTGATTGCATTACATTACGCGATTAGATGTAGCAGCCACTGGTAACCCAGCAGAAGTCGAGGCCTTCAGGAATAGAGGGGAGAATTTTTTTTTCCAAAAAAAGCTATTGTAACATGGAGTTTCTATGGTTACGTAATCAATGTATTATCTGTGTTTTATGACTCTTCCAAATAAATAAGTAATGAATAAATATCGGTGTCAATATTCTGGACAATTTATCAGATTTGGTTTTCCTGGTTAAGTGAATTGGTAGCAGTAAAAATCTATTTAGAGTATTTTAGTTCAACCACACACTTTTAGATTTCATAAAGGATGTGCATAACATTTTTTTAAAAGTTGGTTTAGAAGTTATATATGCCATTAATTTTTAATCTGGTATGGCAGTCCACTCTTAACTGGCCTTTGGTTTACTTTGTCAAGTATGGTTCCATGAATGCCTATGAGCTTATTGTAATTGGCTTTTGCCACATCCTGCGCAAGAAATGTAGTGAGATTAAACATTTATGGGAGGGGAAAGCCTATTTCTTTTGGTCAAGCTGCATTGAAAAGAGGTTAGAAATACTATTTCACAAACCAAATCTGAAGGCTCAGTCACGAATCTATGGTTCAAATTTTACCTTCAAAAGAGGTTATATATTGATTAAACATTGATCAAGTGAGTGAAACTGATCTAGGGATCTATGATAGACAGGAAGTAAGGTCAGTGTTGTAATGCAGCAGAATTAAAAACAGGACATAATTTAGTTTTAGTGACGCGTCAAAACTGGTTTGTACATGCGTAAAGATTATGATATCCCTCCTCTCCCAAAGGTGCTGACAATTGTGGCATTTCTTTTGCTGCCCTGGCTGCGAACCACTCCCAGGTTAAATAATTATATATTTTCAAAAATCAATTGATAGAGAAAAGGGGTTTATTCTGCAGTTCTTTTAAAGAGAAAATCTGTTAGATTATCTTTTAATATTCATTTACAGGACAGTAGATGCAGTGTAACTAGTTAGTTCCATTATTGTAAAACTCAGAAATTGATTGCATTACCATAATGCTGGAGTTGTGTAGTTGAAATTTGTATCATCTTTAATGTTCAATTACAGAATAGAAACTGGAATTACTACACCAATACAAGTGTCATGTAATCAGACTTGAAGGGTTCAGACTTCGCTGGCATCCAAAGTAGGTACAGCACAGGAGGAGGCCATTTGGCCCATCGTGCCTGTGCCGGCTCTTTGAAAGATATATGCAATTAGTCCCATTCCCCTGCTTTTTCCTCATTGCCCTGTAAATGTTTTCCCTTCAAGTATTTATCTAATTCCCTTCTGAAAGTTGCTATTGAATATGCTTCCATCACCCTTTCAGGCAGTGCATTCCAGATCATTACAACTCGCTGCTTTTAAAAAAAAAATGTTCTCATGTTGCCTCTGGCTCTTTTGCCGATCACCTTAAATCTGTGTCCTCTGGTTACTGACCCTTCTGCCACTGGAAACAATTTTTTCTTATTTACTCTGTCAAAACTGTTCATGATTTTGAACACGTTTATCAAATCTCCCCTTCTCTGTTCTAAGAAGAACAACCCCAGCTTCTCCAATCTCTCCACATAACTGAAGTCCCCCTGGTACCATTCGGATAAATCTCTTCTGAAACCGCTCTAAGGCCATGACATCCTTCCTGAAGTGTGGTGCCCAGAATTGAAGACAGTACTCCAGCTGAGGCCTCACCAGTGTTTTATAAAGGTTTAGCATAACTTCCTTGCTTTTGTACTCTATGCCTCTATTGATAAAACGTAGGTTCCCATATACTTTTTTAATAGCCTTCTTAACTTGTCCTGCCAACTTCAGAGATTTGTGTACGTACACCCCCAGGTCTTTCTGTTCCTGCACCCCCTTTAAAATTGTACCATTTAGTTTATATTGCCTCTCCTCATTCTTCCGACCAAAATGTATCACTTCACACTTCTCTGCATTAAATTTCATCTGCCATGTGTCTGCCCATTTCACCAGCCTGTCTGTGTCCTCCTGAAGTCTGTTACTATCCTCCACATTATTTACTACATTTGAGTTTTGTGTTACCTGCAGACTTTGAAATTATACCATCTGTACCCAAGTCCAGGCTATTAATATATATCAAAAAGAGCACTGGTCCTAATACTGACCCCAGGGGAACACCACTGTATACTTCCCTCCATTCTGAAAAATAACCGTTCACCGCTACTTTCTGCTTTCTGTCCCTCATCCAATTTTGTATCCATGCTGCCACTGTCACTTTAATCTCATGGGCTTTAATTTTGTTAACAAGTCTATTATGTGGTATTTTATCAAATGCCGTTTGAAAATCCATATGCACAACATCAACCGCACTACCCTTATCAACCCTCTCCTTAATTTCAAAGAACTCAATCAAATTAGTCAAACATGATTTTCTGTTAACAAATCTGTGCTGACTTTCATTTATTAGCCCACACTTTTCCAAGTGCCAATTCATTTTGTCCCAGATAATTGTCTCTTAAAGTTTCCCCACCACCGACATTAGGCTGACTGGCCTGTAATTGTTGGGTTTATCCCTCTCCCCTTTTTTGAACAGGGGTGTAACATTTGCAATCCGCCAGTCCTCCGGCACCATCCCATATCTAAGGAGGATTGGAAGATTGTGGCCAGAGCCTCTGCAATTTCCACCCTTACTTCCCTCAGTAACCTAAGATGCATCCCATCTGGACCAGGTGACTTTTCTACTTTTGAGTACTGACAATCTTTTAAGTACCTCCTCTTTATTTTTATCCTATCCAATATCATTACTACCTCCTCCTTTACTGCTACAATGGCAGCTAGTGAAGATGGATGCAAAGTATTCATTTAGTACGTCAGTCATGCCATCTGCCTCCACAAGAAGATCTTTTTTGTCCCTAAACGGTCTCCCCCTTCCTTTGACTACCCTTTTACTATTTATATGTCCATTAAAAGCATTTCTGTAATGGACCAGAATACTTGGAGTGTGATGCATGCGATATTTCCATTTTGAAGGCTTAGAATACTAAATAGAATTGCTTCGTTTCGACTCAGTTCCAGTCATACTGTCCTACTTACAGATGCTGCTAAATTGAGGCTGGACACCTAGTTTACTTATAGTTCACGAGGAGTTGTCTCAATCGCTCCTCGACTTGATCTAGTTGAAGTGTATGAACTAGGTTGGTATCAGGGTTAATCCGTATTTCTGATGAGTTAGCTAATTTCCGCTCTGGTGGCTGAAGGGGCGATACAATTGGTCTCGGGGCCTTTGAGGAGGAGAAAGTTGAACAGAATTCCCATTCCAGTCGCTGTCCAGTGACAATTATGGGAAACTGTAGTGTGGACATCGTGACTGGTTTCCTCTGCAGCCTCTACAATTGAATAACCTGTCAACACTCACTATGGAAATGCAAATATTCATATTTCTCACTTGGGCTAGGTACTGGGAGGTACCACAATACCTGGCGATATCCCAGGAAGCAGTCAAAGCTTTCAGAAGGAGAGGGGAAAATAAAACGTAACGTTCATGTGACAACCATTTCAGCCTGGACGAATATTTGGTTAGAGCGCATTGTATCTGTCTTCAGGTTTGTGAAAGATGTGCTTGGAAAGTGTAAATTGTTCGTTTGACAGCTATCTTCTTGCCTGGTATTTGAATCTTATTCTGACTGACTTACTACTTGAATCAGTGCTGAAGATTTGCCCAGCACTCTATAAATCTTCTGCAGTTTCTTATTACTTGTCTAATGTAATCAGTGCTTTAGTTTTGTATTTAGGTAGAACTACTACTAGCATTTGCGATTTCGAGCAATTGTTTCTTATGGGAATAGAAATCAAAGTATCAGAGCAGAAGTTAGCAAACAAGAATATATGTTACTGCTAAGTTGGCTAGGAAGCACCAGGGAAAGTTACAGTCCATTTACTTGTCCTGTGGCAACCTTATGGGCTGATATATGGAATGGGGTGGGTGGGGTTCTTGCCCAGTACTATCTGTAAGGTGCTTCTTCTTGGACCAGGTTGCATGCTTTCTTTAAGCATTACTGTTTTGATCCGACTGGCAATAAGCAGTTTCACATTAGTGTTTCAGTCTAGTCTGAACATTACTACCCGTGTAATCCCACTTTGCAGATCCTGCCATCCTTTCAGTATGCTCCGGTTTGGATGTGGAGTTGAAAGAATGAGGAAGAATGTCAGATTATTCTAGTCACATTCAGCTATACCAACTGCTTTCTTTCCTGTCCATCTTCTCTTTGGACCTGCTTTCTCTCTCAAAATTTGAGTGGAATTTAAGAAAATTTCACTTTGGAGGCAAGGGTTACATCACTAGCATTTTCTGATGTAGGTGTTAAAGGGAAAGAGCAAAATAATCATCTGTTCACTAAAGGTACACTAAAAGCAAAACAAGAGTCAACATTTTACCTGTCGTAGATCATTAACTGCCGATGAAGCTCTAATGGAACTTCAAGAGATGCTTGAGCCTTCAGTGGGAGAAGAACAAAGTATGGTTGTGAAAAATAAAACTGTTGAAATGGAACATCCACCAGTTGTCATAGATGAGAAAAAGGCTGAAACCCCCAAAAAGCATGGCAGACTATTATTATGTAATACAAATGTTGGAAGCTGAAGATATTCAGGCAGAGCAGGCTGAATCTACAGAGGTTTTGGAGCCTTCAGCAGCTGCAAAATCAGAAATCGAAGATACATAACTGGGTCTCTGCTGTCTCTGCCTATGAAGAACTGAGGATGCAGCTCACAACAAAAGCCTTTTATACGAGTATGGGAAAAGCACTTGATATAAGTATGGCAGAGCTCTTAAAGGTATAGTGTAAATGCTGGGCATAGTGTTGCTGCTGCTATTCCCTATAGGCAAACAGGAATTTCCTATTTATATGTGGTGATGAATGACATTTATAGAATGAGAAAGACTGCCGATAGCATGAAATGTAACATTTTTTTTAGCACATTTAAAAACCACTTAAGAAGCAGATGAAGTTGTGGTGAATTAAAAGTGTCAATTTTTTCTTCTATATTCAGAGATCATGTTACTCCAGATCACTGTTGCATATTTGATTATTCGAAAACTCCAGTATCTTTTTAAGGTGGTTTCGCTTTATTTCCCAAATGGCAAATTCTTGAGATGTACTCATGCCATAAAACCTTGCCCTATTTTCCTTCTCCCATTGTCTTCGCTCTCTTTCTTCCCCCCCTCTCCCCCATCTCATTTCATAAATTATTCTGTTTGAGGTGTGGTGGATAGATGACTAAAGACACTAGTTTATGGTGACTGAATAAGTTTAAATTCTGTTTTTACTACATTTGATTCTGGAATTTTCACTGAAAAAATGGATGGAATTGCAGACTGCATCCCAAAACACCAGTGACTACAAAAAAGCAGTGGCCTTATGGATGAGGGTCCTAGCAAGTGGATGTCGCAAACTGGCAATTAGAATTGCTGTGAGTGACTTTCCCACACACCCCCACCACCTCTCTCTTTTTGGTGGAGAGATTTCCTCTTCCCTTTTTCCTCATGGAGAACTGCTTTGCTTTCACATAATGGAGTGGTTGAAATTGGCACCTACCCATGTAGGAAGTTATTGTTGTAAACCCAGATCTATCCCACAGCCTGCTGTAAGTTATTGCATCACTGAGCAGCGTAACTAGACTGGCCCACAGGTATATGGTTTGAGTCCTCCTCAGGCTGTGTGCTAAAGTTTATCACAGTTGCATTGCTTATTGCTGGGTTTCTAAGTCTATGTACTTTAAGCTGTATGATTTTTAGTCTTGCATTATACCTACCGCCCTGCACAGCAAATAAACCTAAACTCCAAAACCAAAAAAAATCTTATTGACATCAGTCACATTAGCAGCCCAGCTGGTTTGTAGATTCTCCCAGATCTGCTCGCGATGCATCCATTAATTTGAACTCTCTGCTGCTGCCATCTGTTTCCCAGTTTTTGCATTTTCGAAATGCTGAAAGTTTTTAATTGAACGTCGACATTTGTTGGCACTTCCTTTGTCAGTAAAATGTAACAAAACGAATTGGCTTGCTACTGGCATTGTGCGGTGACTCTGCACCTACAAATATTTGCTGATGCAACACTTTTTTACCAATTTCACATGCTGTATTTTGTAAAATGGAATAAGCAATTTTTTTTGCTGAAACTGTTGCAACTGTGCATTTTGCCTGATTGTGAGGAACTACTGTAAATATTTTAAGCTTGTGGGGGGAGCACGGGGTGGTGGTGTCATTTGCAACTCTTGGTACAGTAAGCTGTGCTTTAAAAATGAATGCTCCATATGTTCACATAATTGAATTAAAATGTTATGTTCATTGACACATTTTATTTTAGGAGCTGACAGAGAATTGTATGTTCTAATTTGAAAGCGGTTGTAAACAAAACTGTATAAGGATGTGTTTGCAGTAGGCTGTATATGTGAAGCCTGAAGTCCAATCGACTTTTTCTACAGAACAAAATAACCCTCCTGCTGCCTTCTGTTCTATCTATTTTCACAATTGATTCTTGAGAATTGTGCATTTATTTTTCAAACCCGATTGAGGTTAGTCTGATGTTACTCTGATGTCAATACAATGTATTGGCTGTCAGGTGAAACTTTCCTATTTGAACTATGGAAAATATCTAGTGGTACAATTATAGATTTTGTTCTTCCAAATGTGGGTGTGTCTGGAGGGGGCATTCAGGCAGTATAACAGTAGGGTGAAATGGTGATTACAGGTCTATGACTGGTGGTGGGAGTAATTTAAGGTGATGAATTAAGAAACAAAAAATAATTCGTTTATCTTCCAAAGATTTTGTTCCAAATGATGTCATTCACATGATTGTAAATGCTTTCTTAACTGACCTTTCACAAATGTTAATTGTCCCCATGGAATTGGTATTTTGGCAATGTTAAAATATTCAATATTACGGCTCAGATATTCACTTACAATATACATGGTGGGTGAAAGTAATCATTCACACTATGTTAGTGACAGATTTAAAAAAATTAACCTTTATGGTTTAAACAATTTTAACTGCAAAACTTAGAAAACAATGTGCGAATAATACAGTATAAACCCCTCCCCCATTATAACTTTGACGGTTTATTTTATTTGATGTGATGACAGTAATTTGAATTACCTGAAGATTTATTTTACTGATTTCATATTGTAACCTGAATCCATTGTTCAAAGAATTTGTATTATGTTGAACTGACTCATTTCATAGCAAATATGTTTTTCCTATATTAACATATTGGAGCCCTGAAAAGTAACATTGTATGCCTGTTAGGCAGAAGTACACCATACACTAGGTTATTTTAAAAACCACTTTCAGCTGAAGCATGCTGTAATGTCATAGAATAAAATTCTTTTTACAGAAAATTTTGTATTTTACTGCAAGCAGTTTATGTGCATCCTCGATACTAACCAAAGCAAAACAGTCAGCTTTGGCTCAGTGGTAACACTCATGCCTAAGTCAGAAGGTTGTGGGTTCAAGCCTCACTCAGAGACTTGAGCATATAATGTAGGCTGATACTTAATTGTATTATTGAGGGAGTGCTGCACTGTCGAAGGTGCCGTCTTACGGATGAGCTGTTAAAGAGAGTCCCGTCTGTGCGCTCAGGTGAATGTAAAAGATCCTGTACCACTATTCGAAGAACAGAGAAGTTCTGGTGTCTTGGCCAATATTTATCTCTTAACCAACACCATCTTAAAAAAAGATTATTTCGATATTTGTCTTATTGCTGTTTGTGAGACCTTGCCTACGTTGAAACAGTGACTACACTTCACAAGTATTTAGTTGGCTATGAAGTGCCTTGGGACACCCTGAAGATGTGAAAGGTGTTGTATAAATGCAAGTTCTACTTTGTCTTTTGCACATTGCTCCTTGCAAAGCTTTGGCCAATCAATTCCATTTCCAATCCACAATGCAGGAGTTTTAATGATAACATATAAAGATAAATGTTGATTTTGTTCAGTCTTTATTTTCTTCAATTACTGTGCATTTCACTGTATCAATTTATAAACCATTAATTTCTTCTTTAGTTTGTTCATTGTTGGGTCTAGTGTTTGGAAAAGATCTGTACATGAGAAATGAAAATGTGCATTGAACATTCCTTTCCAAGTTCTGGTGAACACTTGGCGGCATACGATCTAAAAAAAGACTGGAATGAGAATGTTTGATCTGTAATTGTATGTGATGGTACAAAGATTTCTTTGTGCTTTATTCAAAAGGAGACAGGATGCACAATAATACACATATTAGCAATTTTATATAGTAGTAAATGACCCAAGATGTGTTTTGGGAGGTGAGAGAGGGAATGGACAGTATGCAAGAGTTAGGACAGGGTTAGGGGAGATGAACGAAGGTACAGTTGATAAGATGGATTTTGAGGAATCTTTAGAAAATGGCAGGATTTAGAAAGAGAATTGACGTTTAGGGGTATGATGGCTGAATGCTCTGCCACTGCTGGTGAAGTGGAGGGACACACATAATAGACTAGGGTTGGAGGGACCGATGATGCAGCCTGGAAGGTGGGGCAGGAGCAGGCTGCAAAAGTAGAGTGGGACAGCCACTTTTAGATTAGGAAGGGGGTTTTGACGTCAGTGTGGTGCAGGAAGAGCAGTCATTGGAGGCTGGTGAGGTCAGGGTTGATTCATGAGCAGGTCTTAGTCCAAGTTCAGCAAAGTTTTGGATGAGTTGTGTTTTGTACAAGGTGGAACTAGGTGGTCAGAGCATTGGAGTAGTTAAGCTGGGGTGGGACTAAGGCATGGACGAGAGCTTTTGGGAGTGGTGGGGTAAGGGTAGGAATGGAAGCAGTTGAAGTTATAGTGGTGGAAATGGGCAGCCATGGTGGTGGATAGGTTGTGGAGTTTGAAGTTCAATTTTATAGCATTTCAGTGTGGTTTCATTTGTATGTGTTTGATATTTGAAGCAACATAACTTTTCATAGTAAGAATCATAAATGAGAAATAAGTTTCCCCCAATCACCTGGTCCTGCCTCCTTGTACTTCATAACATTGAAGTGGCAAATTTAGTAGTATGCCTGCGACTGTCTGTCTCTCTGCAGAATACCCAGCCTCTAGCCTGCTCTAGTAGTCATGGCATTTATGTGACTGGTGCAGTTGAGTTTCTGGCAGTAGCATCCCCTAGGTTGTTGATGATGTGGAGATGCCGGTGATGGACTGGGGTTGACAGTTGTAAACAATTTTACAACACCAAGTTATAGTCCAACAAATTTATTTTAAATTCCACAAGCTTTCGGAGGCTTCCTCCTTCGTCAGGTGAACGGTGTGGAAATGAAATTTTCGAATCCGTCGCATTTTAAAATCACAGAACAATGCCTGGTGATTACTGCCCGTTGCCAAGGCAATCACAGTGAGCAGACAGAGAGGGGTCACCTAAAAAGGCCACCGAATATACAAACCCCCCCAAAAAAAATGGTGAGGGACTTGATGATGGTAATGCTAATGAAAGTCAAGGGGAGGTGGTTATGTGCTCTCTTGTTGAAGATGCCTGACGCTTGTGTGGCGCAAATGTTGCTTGCCGCTTATCAACCCAAACCTGGATGTTGTCCAGCTCTTGTTTGGTGTGGGCACGACAACTACTTTATCTCAGGAATTGCAATCATCAGCGAGCAGCCCAATTTGTGACCTTATGATGGGTGGAAGGTCAACTAGATGAAGCTAGTTGGGCCTGAGGAACTCTTTCAGAGATGACCTGGGGCTGAAATGATTGGTCGCCAACAACCACAACTGGTGTCCCTGTATTCATTGGTTTCCATGTTTTTTGCTTTAGACCTGCTGGTCAGAGGCAGCTTAAGAACAGATGTTCCATTTTTGCAAATGTGCATATACTCTCTGTTGGTTATACTCATCATGTTGCAAAAGAGGAAAATTTTGTAGAAAACATTTTTTCTCAGTCTCTCACTTTTAAATAAAGGCTGAGAGGCTCTTCATTTCTTTATGTAAAAATTATTTTCTCAATAGTGCAATACCTATTTAAAAGACTGAAATAATGGCATAATGACTGGTATTACAGGGAGCTAATTTTGTTCAAGATTGTCTGAAAACAGTTATATAACTGTCTGCAATATGTCCCATGTATTTCATTTTTATTTGATGTTTCAGAAAATAATATTCTGCTAAAAAGTGAGATCTTAACTTCTTATTAGACGTATGAATGTAAGGAATCTTACAACACCAGGTTAAAGTCCAACAATTTTATTTTAAAATCACAAGCTTTCGGAGATTATCCCCTTCGTCAGGTGAATGAGTGAAAGGTTCTCAAATCGCATATCTTATATTAGGCTGGGACAGCATCACACCAATCAAAAGGTGTTGTTGTTGTTCAAACAGGCCAGTCACGGAGAACAGTACATCCCAGTACACTGAATATACATTGTGTCAATTACACAGACAGAGAGAAAGAGACCCAAATGGCAGAGAGAGAGAGAATATTAAAAAACGATAACTGTTCTCCGTGACTGGCCTGTTTGAACAACAACGACACCTTTTGATTGGTGTGATGCTGTCCCAGCCTAATATAAGATAAGCAATTTGAGAACCTTTCACTCATTCACCTGACGAAGGGGATAATCTCCGAAAGCTTGTGATTTTAAAATAAAATTGTTGGACTATAACCTGGTGTTGTAAGATTCCTTACATTTGTCCACCCCAGTCCATCACCGGCATCTCCACATATTAGACGTATGTGCAGTTTAGATGTCTGTGATCAGATTTAGGTGTCAGTTTAGGTGTTTTTGTACGAAGACTTTTCTGATGAAAGGACGTCTGATACTATCTTGTGACACTAATAATGCAATGAGCTTTCCTATATTTGGTGCAATTACTGTAGTTATGGGTTGACTATTGTAGAATAAGTTAATTTCAATGGCCTGTGGGTAAAAGTAATGTCAGGTGTAACATTAAACCATACACATCAGATTCAATTCCTGATCTGTGTTGAGTTAGCTAATTTTAGCTGGGCACCAGTTGGGATGCTGTAATTGGCTTCGGAGTCCCTAGACAAGCAATGAAGAAAAAGCCACCAGAATTCACATCCTTTGCCGGAAAGTGTGCAACTGTGGATTTTGGATGAGAACAGAATTAGGCCAGGCATGGTTGTGGTGCATTTCACAGTCAAATAGCCTGCTGACACTCATGGTCTAGTCTCAAATGGGAAGAATGACCACTTAGTTGAGATACAAGAGGGCTGTTGGCACCCATGGAACAGTTGTGTCAATAGCTAAAGGAAAGGAGAAGAAAGTTAGTTTCAGTAATGTGAGGAATAAAATTCATACAATAACAACAACTTGCATTTATATAGTGCCTTTAACATAGTAAAATGTTCCCAGACGCTTCACAGGAGCAATTTTCAAACAAAATTTGACACACACAACACAAGTAACACCTCAGCATCCAACTTTTACTTGTCAATTGTCTCATCTCTCTGGCGTAAGTGACTCTGCCCTATTCTGTGTTGATTTATTTTTCATTTGTAGATTCTAAGGTGACATTATTGAAGTTTGTGAATGAGAATGTTGTGTAGTTGTTGGGAAGTAGTTATTTTGTTACGCTATTAGAATTTTTCTGCAAAATTCAAGTTTTCTCTGAATTGATAAGGTAAATCTCTGACCTACTAATATCTTACTGTTGTGGTAACCTAGATAGTTATAAAGGGTGAGAAGTGTGGTTTTGTGGTTATGAGCAGAGTGCCTCAACCAATATTACCTGCACATTTTAATAAAATGTCTTTTAAAGTAAAATTTGGAATAAGAAGAGATGGTGGTTAGGTGTTGTGAATTGTGGTAAAGGTACTAACATTTGAAGTTGAGTTCTTTAGTAATTTGCAGCAAATGCTACTGGCTGAGAAACAACTCAACATGAAGGAGTCAGAGAACTAATTGCTCCTCTGGCTCTTTTGATGGAGCAAAGTTCTAATTTCTGTTTGTTGTGCATTTATTCCTTCCAAAGATTTTTAAAGCTGCTTCTTTCAACCTGAAGCTTGAAGATCCAAGTCAAAAATATTTCCAAATTTTGAACCCTGCAATGAACAGCATATGTTCACTTATGCTGCCATTTTGTGTGCATTTTATCAGTTTTCAGAATGCCTCAGAACGTGAAATGCATTTTCCTTGTGTGAACAGGGTTGGGTGTAGAAAATTAAGCAAGTAAAGTCCCAATCTGAAAACTGCAATTATATACAGAAATAGCGAACTATGGAGTGTATGTCTGTTAACTTTTGCACACAGTACTTAATGGTGAATGAATTAGTTTTTGCTGTGACAGCAGTGTCGATGCATTTGCCTTTGGGCAACTCATCTGGCTTTTAGCACACGTGTCCAGGGTTCTTGTTGATAAAATTAAAATAATTGTACTGTTACAACTTGGACACTCTCCAGATCTTGCTCTCGTGCAGTTCAAAGTTCTGCTTCCACAGGCACCCATTCTTCCTGTGAACTGAAATGTGACTTTCTGTACCCTGGGTGAACAAAAACCCTATTTGCTGTGATATTTAAACTGGAATCAGTAAGTCTGAAACTTGCCAATTGATGGATGAATAACCCTGTTAAACTGTATAGTTCAGGCTACAGCTACATATCCAGTTTATTAAGTAATAAAATTAGCAGGACCTAAACTCCAATAACAGCAGATAGATGGATCACAGTGGTTCACTTGACTTACAAAATCTGTTACAAAACAATAAGTTGAGAATTCATTAGTAGTTCTCTTTAAGGAAAGAAAGAACTTGCATTTATAAAGCAGGCCAGTGAAGTACTTTTGAAGTGTGGTCACTGTTGTAATGTAGGAAATGCGGCAGCCAATTTGTGCACAGCAAGGTCCCATGAACAGCAATGAGATAATGACCCCATAATCTGTTTTTAATGATGTTGGTTGAGGAATAAATATTGGCCAAGACACCGGGGAGAACTCCCCTGCTCTTCGATTAGTGTCATGGGATATTTTACATCCACCTGAGAGGGCAGACAGGGCCCTCTCTAATACCTTAAACATTTTTTGTCCTTGATGAAATGTTTTTACGTAGAAAGAGCTCTCCATTTGCCTCCCATCTCCGTGGCAATACAATGAAAAGGGAACTGGTGAACTAGCAAAAGGCCTTTATACTTCTCTGTCTGGCAGACTTTTGAGCATGAAGATGTCAATCAATGCCAGGATCAGAGACAATGGTTGAAATGCCTGCAATAAAGACTCTTATCCCCTTGTGGGTTAGCAATCTCAAAACAATTAGCTCCTGTCTCCTCCTCCTCTGCAGTCAGGCAATCAAGTTTTTAAACAATTGGATCTTTCTGAACAGAGTGTTTGAATGGCTACCTGCTAGTTCTATATCTCTTAATTGATCGACTTGTCTCTGGCATTCTCTTATAAACAAAATGAGAAATCTTCCACCTCCTATAGCTTATCAATAGCCATTTATGTTTAAATGTTATTAAAGGTATCAGAGAAGAAAATGAACACAATTACACTATTTACATAGCTAGGAGCTTTAGATGTTGGGAGTCCTGGTCCATGTATTCCAGCTTGACTGGTTGCTTCCAGTTGTGCAGTAACTAATGTAATGTTTTTATTTATTTGCTAAATAAAGTGTGTGCCGCTGACAAGGCTGTGTTTATTGTCCATCACCGCTTGACCTGAGAAGATTTTCAAATGAGAAGGTGATGGTGAGCTTTTTGCTTTGTAGCAGTTGTTTGTGCAACTGAGTAGCTTGCTTGGCCATTTCACATGGCATTAAGAGTCAACCATGTACTGTGGGACTGGAACGATGTGTGGATCAGACCGGGTAGGGATGGCAGATTCACTTCACTTAAGGACGTTAATGGGTTTTTATGACAATCTAACAGCTTTCGCAATGATCGTATACACCAGATGCAAACTCCCATAAAGCAATGTTAAAAGTCTTTTATCATTTGGAACAAGACACATCTCTCTGATCAGTCACTTTCCAGCAGTATTGATAAGTGCTCTTACTTCAAGTGGAACTGGAAGCTCCAGAGCATTTTCCAGTCCTGAGGAAGGGCTTTGGACCTGAAATGGTGATTGACTGACTTCTGTTTCTCCACAGATGCTGCCTGACCTGCTGAGTATTTCCAGCGTTTTCTGTTTTTGTTTTCAGATTTCCAGCATCTGTAATGTTTTGCTTTTTGTTACAATGCAGAGCAGGTTGGCCCAGGTCATCATGGAATTACTGATTGTGTGCATGTTGGGCTGTTGGTTGAATACACCAACTGAATGTTTGGCTGTTGTGTACTATGTGTTTACTGAAGTGATTTGAAAATTGTCACTAAGTGCAATTTGATCATATGCATTATCGTGATCACAATGTAGCTATTAGCACATTATTGCATTTCACTCGCTAGTTCCTGTGAAACTCTTGCGTCTGTCAGTGGTGACTCAAACTGATCCTTATTACCTCAATGAGCAAGGTGTATTGTACTTCTGCACTGTAATCTGGCTTTGAAGTGTAGGCCCTGATGTGCACTGCTGGCTGCCATGAACCAGAAATGTTCAAAGAAGTCATCTCATTCATATTTTAACAGTCACAATCAAAGCAAAAGTCTTGAATTTTTAAAAATTCATTCATGGGATGTAGGCATCGCTGGCGAAGCCAGCATTTATTGTCCATCCTAATTGCCCTTGAGAAGGTGGTGGTGAGCTGCCGCCTTGAACTGCTGCAGTCTGTGTGGTGAAAGTTCTCCCATAGTGCTGTTGGGTAGGGAGTTCCAGGATTTTGACCCGGCGACGATGAAGGAACGGCGATATATTTTCAAGTCGGGATGGTGTGAGACTTAGAGGGGAATATGCAGGTGGTGTTGTTCCTTTGCGCCTGCTGCCCTTGTCCTTCTAGGTGACAGAGGTCATGGGTTTGGGAGGTGCTGTCGAAGAACCCTTGGTGAGTTGCTGCAGTGCATCCTATAGATGGTACACACTGCAGCCACGTGTGCCGATGATGAAGGAGGTGAATGTTTAGGGTGGTGGATGGGGTGCCATTCAAGCGGGTTGCTTTGTCCTGGATGGTGTCGAACTTCTTGAGTGTTGTTGGAACTGCACTCATCCAGGCAAGTGGAGAGTATTCCATCACACTCCTGACTTGTGCCTTGTAGATGGTGGAAAGGCTTTGGGGAGTCAGGAGGTGGGTCACTCGCTGCAGAATATCCAGCCTCTGACCTGCTTTTGTAGCCACAGTATTTATATGGCTGGTCCAGTTAAGTTTCTGGTCAATGATGTCCCCCAGGATGTTGATGATGGATTCGGTGATGGTAATGCCATTGAATGTCAAGGGGAGGTGGTTAGACTCTCTCTTGTTGGAGATGGTCATTGCCTGGCACTTGTCTCGGTGAATGTTACTTGCCACTTATCAGCCCAAGCCTGGATGTTGTCCAGGTCTTGCTGCATGCGGGCACGGATTTCTTCGTTACCTGAGGAATTGCGAATGGAACTGAACACAGTGCAATCATCAGCGAACATCCCCATTTCTGACCTTATGATGGAGGGAAGGTCATTGATGAAGCAGCTGAAGATGTTGGGTCTAGGACACTGCCCCGAGGAACTCCTGCAGCAATGTCCTGGGGCTGAGATGATTGGCCTCCAACAACCACTACCATCTTCCTTTGTGCTAGGTATGACTCCAGCCACTGGAGAGTTTTCCCCCTGATTCCCATTGATTTCAAAGTGTAATTATTTGCTCTCAATGCCGTTGAGCTCTTTAGATCCTCAGTGAGTGTTCTGGTGCTCTATCTCCAACCTCCGTTGCCTCTAAGATCCTTGAAAAAGTTGTTGCCTCCCAAATCTGTGCTCATCTCTTCCGAAACTCTGTTTCATTCCTAATCCGGTTTCTGACTGTAACCAGTCACATTATCACATATGACTGTGACCATGTTGCATTATTCATCCTCAACCTCTCTGCAGCCTTTGACACAGTCGACCACACCATCCTCCTTCAATGTCCATCTTCTGTTCTCCAGCTCCTTGGGATTGCCCTTGTATGGATCCACACGTGTTTATTTGAACGTAGCCAGAACATCTTTAACAATTTCCACCTCTGCACTGTCGCCCCAAGGATCCATCCTTGACCCCCCCCCTCTTCCTCATCTATATGCTGACCTTTAGCAACATCATCAGAAGACAGGCAGATCAGTTTCCTCGTACATGCTGAATGACCTACAGCTCTATCTTCCACCTCTTCACTACCTCTGTGCGTCAGACTGCTTGACCGACATTGAGACTAGGGCGAGCTGTAACTTCTCCCAGCTAAACATTATGAAGGCCAAAGCCATTATCTTTGATAGTCCCCACAAAATTCTCTTTGTGGCACTGACTCCATCTCCTCTCCCTGGTCAATATCCATCACAAAGACTGCCTATTTCCACCTTCATAAATTGTTGTCAAACAGCCTGCCTACAAATAATGTCATAACTAGCATATGAATAATAACTTGGGTGAGATACCAAAAAATACTGTAAAACCATCCCAGTGAGGATCACTAGAGGTGCAGATAAAGGCCTTCAATTCATTTCTCCTTTCAGAAAACCGACTCTCAAAATATCAAGATAGTTTTGGGTGAAGGTCCCCTCAGGAGAGGAAAGAAAGGGAAAATATTGGTGAGGAATGAAAATAACTTGTGTAAGGATTGCTGTCATTATTGCCCTTTATTGTACCTGTCTTTGACATGCAGTCAGGCCCTTAGAATGCAGGTCAATACAGCCTGGAATTGGTTGAGACAGTACTGGAACATACAGATGTACTTGTTTTACTCTTCAGACTTAGTGTCTGGGCTTGGATTCTGTTATGGAATGGAAAATGGATGGATGATTGAAGCATGAAGTAATAGCTTTGTATTTAAAAAAAATTCTTACCAATTTTCCATATGCCTCATTTACTCTCTGGTTCTTCACCCAAGTGGTCATTATTCAGTATGAGCTTTGGTAGTGAGTGTTGGCAAGCTAATTGATTGTTGGGGACATCAAAGCTAAACCCAAACCTGTTTTTACTCTCTGTCAGTATCGGTAAAATTCCAGCAGGCATTGCAGGAACCCTGACAGGTATGTCTGCACACAGCATATCACTTATCTTTCCTTCTTAGCCCAGCAATATTGAGGTCACTTGTAGCAGTCCTAATATTGCTCCAGTGGAGATCAGCTAACTCAGCACAGACAGGGCATCCAACCTGTGGCCTTTGTGGTCCATATAGTTCTGTTACTGACTGGATAAATTAGCTGAGCTATTGAGGGAAGTGTGTTTCTATTCAATTGCTGATGCCCGTACTGTACATGTTGGTTTTACACTCATGATTTTGTGTGGTGTGAGCTGATAATGTATCTCACATTGTTCTGTCATTCTTAAATGCATATGAAGAGCTGCACTAGCCAGTGTCCACATGTCAGTATTAGAGGTCCCTGCCAGCTCTTTGCAAACATTAAGACTTTGAAGGCCATCCTAAGGGCCATCTATGTTTGTTTGGGAAGGAAGAAGCTCCCCTTTTCAGAGTCATCTCTGTCACAACATTGTGGATGTCTATCTGATGGGTAACACTGAGATTATGCCATCTGTTGTGTGTTTGGAAACACAGTAAACTGGCTTACCAAACACTCTTTGAAAATGTAACTTTTAGAACCTTGCAGTCCAAATCTAATCATTTGGTACTGGCCCTTGCAGTTTGGGTCTACTTATTATTATGTTATAAGAACAAAGATTGCAGAAAAATGAGTCAGTGTCTAGCTCTCCTTCATGCCCTTTTGTACAAATTACTTGCACATTGTCGAGGTGATGCCATACAATAGACTAGCCGACTGCTGGCTTGCTGGAATGGCAGAATTTGCATAGTAAGCAAAATGTGAATCCAATACACATTCCAGGGATTGGTACGAATTGTTATATTTTTATTGTGCAGTTATCAATGGAAAGTTTATTAAATTTTCCATTTATGCCTACCAATTGCAATATTGCTTGTCATTAATGTCAAATATTTTGATTTTCATTTATTGAAAATTCTCTCTAATTTGAATATGGTAAACATTCTTCCTGAACGACAATCCTCTTGTGTTCATTTTTCTTTGTTTTTCTTAATGCAATGTGACTGTACGGAAATTAGCAGTGAAATACCACAGTGCAGTTTAGTTATCTTTATATAGTGAAGTGAGCTGAAAAAAATGAAGTTGGGGGTGTTCTTCAATTGACTGGAAGGTAGTGTTAGTAAATCCCTTGAATTTAATATACAGTTTGATTGGATTTGATGGTCCAAGTTTGCTGGCTTAAGTGATTGTACCCTCGATTGTTCCTGAAGGCCATGGGGAGGAGGATTGTATGAAGGATAAATCTATTGATAACATCTGATACTGTTTACTCTGTTGTTTAGCTGTCAACAGTGGACTGAGAAATCGGAACTGAAAACAGTAAAAGGATGGATGTAACTTGTTGCTAGAAAATGTTGTACAACGTGTAACTGTTTAATAACTTTTCATCAAGTGATTTACCAATTTACAGCTGCTTTTCGAAGCACTGCAGCATTGCAGCAGCTGCACATCTTTGCTGGTATGAGGAAGTAAACTTATCAAAAGGTCTCGTTTATAGTTACTTGCAGTAAAAATTTTTTTGAACTATTTGTTTAAGATCTTTTTCCCCTGGTTCCCCCCGCCCCCTCCAATATCTCCTAAAGATGCTGTATTGATGTTCCATGGATGCCCTCTGGTACTTTGCCCAAGTGGCCATTTATATATGAACAGAGACATTGAGCGTTGACAGGCTATTCCACTGTGGGGGCCTCACAAACAGGTCTCATCCTGTTCTCATCTAACTTATACACACAAAGTGCTTTTTAACACTGTGTGACTGGATAGCCCCCAGCTTCTTTTCTCGACTACCAATCGTCTCCTTAAACCGCTCTGCCCTGCCTCCACTACTCGCATCACCAACAAGAAGTGCAAGGAGCTCATGAACGGACAGACGGACTTTGTCATTATGATTGAGACCATCCTCTTCCCCCTCACCCCGCCAATGTCATCTATCTCTGAACCTATGTCTTTCTCTAGTTTCTCTCCTATTTCCACACATGCCTTCTCTGGGCTCACCTTATCCATCAGACCCACCTCCTGCTCCCTTGACCCCATTCACACTAAACTGCTCACCACCCCAACTTTCCTTCCTGGACTCCATGCCACTTGACATTGTAAATGGTTCCTTCTCCTCGGGTACTGTCACCCCTCCCTTTCAAGATCGCTGTCATCACCCCTTCCTCAAAAAGCCCACCCCTGACCACTCCATCCTTGAAAACTACACTCCATCTTCAACATCCCTTTCATCTCCAAAGTCTTTGAACTTGTTGCCTCCCAAAGCTGTGCCCATCTTTCCTGCAACTCCCTGTTTGAATCTCTCCAAATCAGGTTTCTGGCCCTGCCACAGCACTGAAACGGCCATAACAAAGTCACAAATGATCTCTTCGATTGCGACCTTGGTGCATTACCCTTCCTCAACCTCACTGCATCTTTTGACACTGTTGACCCCCACAATACCCTCCTCCAATGCCTCTACTCTGTTGTCCAGCTCAGTGGGACTGACCTTGCTTAGTTCCTCTTTTATCTATCCGATTGTAGCTAGAGCATCTCTACCCTCACACCATTACCTCTGGAAGCCCCAAGGATCTACCCGTGGTCCTGTCCTCTTCCTCATTTATATGTTGTCTTTTGTGGACGTCATCTGCAGGCGTGCGGTCAGCTTCCACATGTAAGCTGACAACACCAAGCTCTCCCTCTCCAACTTTTTTCGAACCTTCCACCGTCCCTGTGTTGTCAGCTTGCTTGTCCAACATCCAGTTAAACATTGGGGAAGTCTGAAGCCATTGTCTTCATCCCCACTGCAAACTCTGTACTGTTGTTATTGATTCCCTTCCCCATCCAATGTCTGTCTACCAGATGTTTGAAACCATAGCCTCGTATTCAACCGTGAGCTGAGCTTCTGATCTCCTATCCTCTCCATCAAAAAGATCATCTACTTCCACCTCTGCAACATTGCCGGCCTTCTCCTCAGTCTATCTGCTACTGATACCCTCATCCATGGCTTTCTGTCCTCAAACTCGACATTTCCAATGCTCTCCTGGCATCCTCCAGACTCTGTGTAAGCTTCATTGCATCCAAAACTCTGCAGCCAGTATCCTATCTTGCATTGTCCTATTTGCCCATTGCCTTTGTTCTCACTGACCCACGTTGGCTCCTGATTTCAACCCACTCCCCAATGCCTCAAATTTAAAATTCTCACCCTTGTGTTTAATTCCCTTCATGACCTTGGGCCTCCCTATCTCTGTAATCCCCTTCATCCCTACAATTCCCCCCCCCCCCCACCCCCCACCCCCCCACCGAAAGTTTTGTTCTGGTCTCTTGTGGGGCAAAGCAAGTGAGGATGCACAATTGGCAGCCGTAACTTTAGCTGCCTCGCTCTAGATTTCCCTTCTTAAACTCCTCCGCCTCTCCATTTCCCTCTCCTCCTTTAAAACCCACCTCTTCGGTCAAACATTTGGTCACCCCTCCTAATATTTCCTTCTTTGCCTCAGTATCCATTTCTTTTAGATTACACATTTGAAACGCCTTAGGATGTTTTTCCACATTGAAGGTATAGGTACTTTTAGTGCAAGTTGTTGTAATAGTGGACTGGATGGTGTCTTTTATCTGTTGCCCCATTGTGGAGGTATCACCTCAACTAATTGTGGTTTTTGTGCTGAGCACTTTTTCATTGATACAATGTGTGGATAGTAAAAGTAGCAGATTACCAAATGCCCTTTTGTTGATAGATAAAATACAGTGGTTTGTTTAGTGTGATAAGGCTACAGTAATTGCTTCATAGACTACCTTCCTTATCTATTATTTTTGGAAATGGAGTTTGTATAATCTTTAGAATTGTTTATTCTGTAAATAAGGCCCCAAACTACAGCTGACAAAGTAAATTAATTAGCAGTTTGACATAGGTTTAGTTTTTCCAGTTAACTTATCTATTTTCATACTGCAGCATACAGCTGGGAATAGTTTAAGTCCAACAGTATTTACTGAGCATGTGTGTGAAATAGTTTATGAAATGGATTAGTGGGCAACAGTGTGTGTTGACATGCTGCTACAGTATGTTAGTTTTTCTGGTCTAAAGGGATGTTAGCATTTTACTGGATGGGCCTAAAAAGATAGCTTCAATCACCTCTATGTAAAATGCTGAAACACTCAGCATCTGTTGAGAGAACAGACAAGTTAGTGTTTCAACTGTAACCTTTCTTCAGAACTGGAAAAAAATTACAGATGAGCAGCATTTAAAAAGGAACAGAACAAAGGGCAGGGATTGGGAAAAAGCAGCAACTTAGATGCAAGAGTTGATTCATGCAATGATGTGATGCCTTCGACAGTCATGTAAGTTGCTGACACAGGCTTCACACAAGACTTAAACTGGGACAAAGCCTCTACTCTAAACAGGGCTTCGGAGCAACAAAAAAATTGACCAGTTCTAGTTGTTGTAGGCACAGAAATTTGCTGTTGATCCTCACAGTTTTGAAATACAGTTCAGATTGTTGTACATGTTTTTGTAATCATTTTTATTAGGTTTGTTACATGTCTGCAATAAATTGAGTTTATAAGCTGCAGTGCCCTTGTGATCTCTAACTTGTTGAAAGTAATAAATTGAGGCAGTAGTATTGATAAATAAAAATTGAAGTGTACTCCCCTAGTATCCGGCAGGTAAAGGTACCATTCATTATACAGGTATTTTTTTTTCAAAAAATATACTTTATTCATAAAATTTGCAGCAATACATACAATACAGTTGTCATATCACATTCCAAACGTACACAATACAGATTATACAATTTGCAGGTTCCATCAAGTACAGTTCAATGAACACATTGGACATAATTACAGTTCATGACACTCTAGGGTGCCTCATTGCATTACACTCAATACACATTTTTGATAACAGGTACGTTACAGGTTCATTACAGATTCATTACAGTTACATTACATCAATTAAAATTTTACATTCTGCCCGAGGGGATTTTTCCCTGATTGCAGCCCCTCGGTATACAATGGTATACTAATTCATACAGACTTGAAGGTATCGGAAAGAGATTATGCTGAGACTTTAGGACATAGAACCATAGAAGGCCATTCAGCTGTTGAATTGCTCTAGCAAACAAAAACAGCATGTGAATTCCACTGCCCTGCTCTTTCTCCATCACCTTGTATCTTCCTCAGCTTCAAATGTTTATTTATCCTTTCCTTAAAAAATGCAATAACCTCTGCTTAAAATATTTGAATGCCCTACCAGAAACCTTAGAGGCCGAATCCGTACTGGCTTTTAAAAGGAAAATGGATAAATATTTGAAGGGAAAAAAGGGTTTGGGAAGAGGGTAGGGGACTAAATAGATGGCTGTTCCATAGAGCTGGAAGACACATTGGGCTGAATGGCCTCCTGCTATGCTGTTGGATTCTTTGATTTTCTGGTTCCTGGTCCGTGCTGAGTTTACTGATCTCTGCTGGGGCAAGATTGGAGTGCTACAATTGGCTTCAGTGCCGCTGTACTGGTGGATGGGGATATTCAGCCCGTGTTCCTGCCTTGATCTCTGTCTGCTGATTCCTGGTGAAGGATTTGTGGATTCGCTCGGGCTTGGCTGTGATGCCCTTCATGGTTGAATGGACTGGGGTTACATGCAGGATGGCCACTTAGATGAGGTACTGAAGGATTATTGGCATGTGATGAACCATACCCATAGATAAGCCATAATCTTCAGGACAAAAAAGGGAGCAAATTGGGGTGGAAAATTAGATCTAAATAGTAACGACATAGTAAATGGCAGAGAGTACTCTCAACAACCAGTACTTTTTTGTCCTGCATTACTCTTAACTCGGTTTATCTTTGTCTACACACTAAGTGTAAGGTTAGGTTTGCATGTAATTTTTCTTCCCTTTTGTATTTCAGAGCATGTTTAGAGATAGACTTTAAGTTTCTGGTCTGGGCCAAGTAGATAAATTTCAAGGTGCCATGGTCTTATTTCCTTGGTCCATTTTGTAAGATCCTGAACTAGTTTTTCCTTGTTTGTATGTAGTTTTCTTGCCCTTGAAATTGTTTCTACCACTGTAATGCCGTGTTAATGCTTGTGTGTGAGGAGCGGGTGGGGAAAAGGAGGTAATACAGGAACGTGAGCAGGCCATTCAGCCCCTCAAGCCTGTTCCACCATTTAATTAGATCACATGAGGAAAGAGTGCTTTTGAGATCAGGGCAATGAGAAGGCCTGGAGCACTATATTCAGAAAGTTAACAAGGGGATGGATTCTATTTAAATTTTACTTATAGAATTTGTTGCTAGAGAAGGTGTCTGGTTAATTAAAACTCAGAGGTCATTAATTTACAATAGTCAGTAGTGAGAAGTTGCTGGTTATTAATTTACAAAGAAGAAAAGTTCAGCTGTCAGAATTTCTCTTGCAGCATGTGTTTACTGTGTCCAGTAAACCTTGCTCTGAGGTGTGCCTTTTTCAGAAAATTTCAAACAGTGGCAGGACGTTAACAACAATATTGAATTTTTTTTTCTGTTTTGTTGTGACAAGAAGTCAATTGTGTTTAGAACAATTGGCTCCAATTACATTCTGCTATGTAAACTATAACATTAATAGTTGGGATCCTAGGATGCTAGAATTTCTGTTGTAAACCTAATAAAAAGCAGTGCTCTAATACAGTTGGTGGAATTTTTTTGGGACAAACTGCTTGGTGCTTTGATCCCACCATTTTTTCCCCCCTCTCTGATGGCAGTCTCCTGCAGGGGTACAG
This sequence comes from Heptranchias perlo, assembly GCF_035084215.1. Taxonomy (NCBI): domain Eukaryota; kingdom Metazoa; phylum Chordata; class Chondrichthyes; order Hexanchiformes; family Hexanchidae; genus Heptranchias; species Heptranchias perlo. The sequence goes on along the minus strand of NC_090353.1, from coordinate 15,782,260 downwards.
GCCCATGGATGCTGGCAACTCTCCAGTACCTTGGCCAAGTGGGTGAACGGAGGCAGGCTAGTTTTCTTACGTCATGGATGAGAAAAGAACATTTGGCCTAAACATGCTCACCCTTATCCCCACCTACCAATCCTCATTCCAATTTTATCATGGGGGCTGCCCCGATCAAGTCAGCAGATGTCCATACACATTTTACTGCAGGCTAGCAATCAGGTATAGCAACCCTTGCTGATATTCCTCACCTTGAGTCTAATTGTAGCACTTTTACTACCCAGCAGTGTTTAGCTATGGCTGCACAAAAATAATCAAACCTGGTTCCTTCTGGTCTGTATGATTTCAGTGCCACACTGGATGATGCTTTTTGAGCCATCGGTTGTGGATGGTTGTGGGGCGGGGGGGGGGGTTGATATTCTTATGTATTCATAGAATGGTCCATCACAGAAACAGGTCATTCGGCTCATCAAGTCTGCCAATGTTTTTTCTCCATATGAGCCACCCAGTCTTATTCCATTCTCATGGTTGCTTCCCATGATCTTTAGAGAATTTATGGACTCTGCTTCATAGGTGACTTGTGGCAGAGAATTCCACATTCTAACTATCTTCTGTGTAAAGAATTTTTTTTCTAACTTCTCTAATTCTGTTTGTGATTATCTTAGCTTGGTGTCCTGTCATCACCATCTTTCTGACCAGTGGACACAATCTATCACTATTTACTTTATCATGATCTTATATCCCTATCAGATCACCCCCTCAATCTTCTCAGCTCTGGTGAAACAAACCCTAACTTCTCATTTCTCTTCAATGCTGGCACCTCCTAGTGAATCTATGTGGCCCCCCCTCCATTGCTTTTATATCGAGTTACACCGAGCCTACAGCACAGAAACAGGCCATTCAGCTCAACTGGTCAATACCGGCGTTTATACTCCACACAAGCCTCCTCCTAACCGTCTTCATCTAACCCCATCAGCATACCCGTCTATTCCTTTCTCCCTCATGTGCTTATCTAGCTTCCCCTTAAATACATCTATGCTATTTGCCTCAACTACTCCTTGTGATAGTGCGTTCCATATTCTTATCATTCCTTGGGTAAAGAAGCTTCTCCTGAATTCCCTATTTGATTTATTAGTGACTAATTATATTTATGACCTTTAGTTTTGGACTCCCCCACAAGTGGAAATATTTTCTTTACATCTAGCCTATCATACCCTTCCATTATCTTAAAGACCTCTATCAGGTCACCCCTCAGCCTTTTTTCTAGAGAAAAGAGCTGCAGCCTGTTCATCCTTTCCTGATAAGCATATCCCCTCAGTTCTGGTTTAATCCTTGTGAATCTTTTTTGCACCTTCTCCAATGCCTCTGTATCTAGAACTGGAGTAGGCCATTCAGCCTCTCTATCTAGATTGATTCTTGGGACGAGAGGGCTGTCCTATGAGGCGAGATTGAGTAGAATGAGCCTATGCTCTGGAGTTTAGAAGAGTGAGAGGTGATCTCATTGAAACATATAAAATTCTGAGAGGGCTTGCCAGGATAGATGCTGAGGTTGTTTCCCCTAGCTGATGAGCCTAGAACTAGGGGGCATAGTCTCAGGATAAGGGGCCGGCCATTTAAGACTGAGATGAGGAGGAATTTCTTCACTGAGGGTTATGAATCTTAGAATTCACTATCCAGGGGGCTGTGATTGTTCAGTCGTTGAGTATATTCAAGGCTGAAATAAATAGATTTTTGGACTCTAGGGGAATCAAGGGATATGGGGATCGGGTGGGAAAGCGGAGTTGAGGCCAAATATCAGCCATGATCTTATTGCATGGCGGAACAGGCTCAAGGGGCTGTATGGCCTACTCCTGCTGCTATTTCTTATGTTCTTATCCCTTTTGTAATGTGGAGACCAGAACAATGTACAGTACTCCAAGTGTGGTCGAACCAAGGTTCTGTACAAGTTTAACATAACTTCTCAGCTTTTTGATTCAATCCTCTAGAAATTAACCCCAGTGCTTGGTTTGCTTTTTTTTATGGCCTTATTAACCTATGTCGCCACTTTGTGATTTGTGTATCTTTATGATGGGGGCCCAAAACTTTACACCCTACTCCAAATGCAGTCTGTAAGCTTGGCTTAGTTGTAGCACACTTGCTTCTAAGCTAAAAGGTTGTGGGTTCAAGTCCAGGATTTAAGCACATAATCTAGGCTGACACTTGAGTGAGTACTGCATTGTCAAGGGTATTGTCTTTTAGATGACGCATTAAATTGAGGCCCTGTCTGCCTGTTCAGGTGGATGTAACATATCTTGTGGCACTACTCGAAGAGTAGGGGATTGTTCTTGGTATACTGGCCAAGATTTTCCCTCAACCAGCACCACCAAAAACCTCATTTACTGTTTGTGGTACCTTACTGTGTAAAAATTGGTTGCTGCACTTATCTACATAGTGATTGCACTTCAAAAGTAATCAGTTGGCTGTGAAGCACTTTGGGAGGTCTTAATGTGATATATAAATGTAAGTTCTTTAAATAGTGCAGTGGGATTTTTAACATTCACCTGAGCAGGCAGATGGGGCATCAGTTTATCATCTCTGACAATGCAGCACTCCGTTAGTGTTCCTGGTTGTCCAGTTGTCGGTATGCTTCTTTGCAATAGTCCGTTCTGTTCTGTATGACGATGGCTCCTCCTTTGTCCGCTGGTTTGATGACGATGTTGCGGTTGGTCTTGAGAGCGTCGATGGCGTTGCGATCTTGGGTTCATGTCACGCTACATGTATCCCCACCAGGAGGGAAAAAAAAGTTATCTGTTTTTAATACAACTGGCCATTCTTTGTCTCTCGCACTCGCTCTCGCTCTCGCGCTCTCTCTCTCTGTTTTTGTAATCTGACCGCTTGCGTATTCAGTGGTCTTGGGTGTAATGTTCCCTTGTTTGAACACCATCCATGCAGAGGTGTGATAACAGGCAGTTGGAAAGATTATCTGTAATCACCAGGCATTGTTCTGTGACTATATATGCAGTGCTTTTATGGAAACTTTCACACACCTGACGAAGGAGGAAAGCTTGTGATTTTCAAATAAAACTGTTGGACTATAACCTGATGTTGTAAGATTCCTTACATTTGCTTTTGTATTGTATGTCTTTATTTGAACAGTAACTTGTAGAGACTGCATTATTTATAAATAATGCTTCAAGTATCCAAATTGTGTAGTACTGAGGCCTCTTCAGAAAGGAAACCGTGATATAGAATAAATATTGTAGTCTAGCTCATGTGTTATTTTAAGTGAAGTAATAAGAATGTGGAGAGAAAATTGGATGAACCAACATTAGATGTTCATGGCTTGTTTTTAGTGTTTATTTTTTTCTTGTACTGGGTGGGGAGTAAAGGAGATGGAAATTTGGAATGTGCAGGCTATTTGTATGTTGAAATACACTCTTGCTATCTAAACAAAGATTTGGTATACTGTGTGTTTGTAGTTTTAAAATCTTTTCCCAACCTTTTGGTTTCTTTTTCTGGCACAAATTAATGCGGTTACATTGGCCTGTGAGTTAATACAGCATCATTACAATGACGTGCTGATTGATAACTGGATTTGTAGTGACAAGATATTGAAGTTCGGGGCCCTTTTTTTCTTAAAATTTTTTATAATTCTGCCTAGACCCACCAATATAAATTATTGACAGAGGGGGGAGGGCACTCGATTCATAAAACCTGCTGGAGAATCGTGGGCATTGGTTGTTGGAGGCATTTGCCTGGAGAGGGAAGTAGTAGCATTGCAGACCAGACTGAAAGAGAACTCTAGGCCTTGGGAGTGCTGGTTGTGTATGCAGAGTATCCAGCTGGTAGAGTAGCATATCTTCCTGGGGTTTGGTATTTCTGGATTAGCTCTCTGGCTGGATGGTCCCTGTTTGTGACACAGAATAATGTAGCTGTGAGGAGGACACCTCTCCAATCATATTTCTGCTCACTTTAAAAATTTGAACTTTTTTATAAAGTAGTTGAATAACTTTCCTGAACATTTTTTATATATAGACTGGGTGGGGGAGGCGTAATTTGAATAATAAATACTCCCCTAGACTTCTACTTTAAAGCTCTATTTCCTGACATTCCTCCTGTAAACCTCTCGTGTGAGAGATATCTGTTTTGGGTGGAGGGGTGGGTGGTGGTGTTGTGATGCGTCAAATCTATATAAATGCCGGTTTTTAATTCTAGGACGTTCCTTTTGTAGTTACTTTTAGCTTTCATTTTTTATTAATCTCCTTTCTAAGAGTCAAATTGTGATGGATGTTGATTGAATGTGTTTGTATCTGGTGACTGCTACATGTTGTCAAATATATGAAAGGTAATAACAATAATTTAGGGTCTGATGTTTTGTAAAACTTTTAACCTGGTTAAGGAACATTCTCTAGATTTATGTTCTCTCCTGTATCCTCCAGCACACTGCTCTGATTTCCTGTGGATCTACCCCTCCCTCTGCTCCACCTTCTGTGGTAGAGCCTTCAGCTGCCTTGGGCCCTATTCTTCAGAACTCTCTTCCCAAAGACTCAGCCACTCTACCTACCTCCCTACTTTTTAAAGCATTCTCAAAACACATCTCTTGATTTTAGTCAGCTCCTAAGTGTCTTACAAAGGCTTGGAAGCTGCTCTGTTCCGTGAAGGACTTTTGTATGCTTTTCTATACTAAAGGCCCTAGATAAATGCAAGTTATTGTACTTTTAAAAAGCAAAATGAAGTTTTATTACTGATTTCAGATGTTCTGATTTGCAATCGTAACACTTTTTTTCTCCTGATTTTTTTTTTCTCTTCTGACCAGATAAAATTCAATTGACTTTTTTGCAGTAATTTATACAAGAACTGCATTCAACGGATTAATTCACTATTTTTCAGTGCAGTGTCCTTGCAGATTAGAAACTCTCCTGAAGAAATTATTTTCTACAATCCTAGAACTTCTGTGTAGGCAGACTTTGTGTTGACTTTTTTATAATAATTCCTGTTGTATTCACTACTTATTTGTGTAATATAAAAATATTGATACATCAGAGGAAGTCTAGAACAGTGAATTTCCAGTGTGCCCTCTTTCAATTATTCTGCCCTCCCATTTAATAGATCTTTTTGAAAACCACTTTGCCTTGTTACCTCTCCAAACATCCTAAAAACCCATTAAGAAATGTGGACTGTATTTTTGGTCTGTTTACCACCCCTCCCTGCCCCAACAAATTCCTTACTTTTCTGCTAAGTGTTCCCTTCACTCTTTTGTACAGTGCTCTTGAAATGTTTGATTTTGGATCTTTTTAGTCGAGATGTTTTTGGTTTCTGTGCTTCAGACTTCTCTTGTCATTGAGCTCTCACTCCCTATGTCCTCATATTTACATTTCTACTGCTATCCAGCTTTACAGAGTGCCCTGGATAATAATATTTTACACCTGGAGCGCTATATAACTGTGAGTTGCCATATTCTTTGTGTTACATGTAAATATTAATGCAACAAAATAATTCAGCCCTGTTGATTAAGCAGTGTGTTGTCCCTAGTAGCAAAGATCACATCACAATAATAGTGTTAAGTGGGTAGAACTGTAGCAGTGGGTTTTTAAAATACAGCTTTATAGAAGTATCGTTTTGGGTTGCACTTCTGAAGGAGGTGAATGGTTTGAGTTGTAAACATCTGGCTGGAGACTGGTTGCCAATTGTCCAGAATGTTTTAGTTAATCTGTGAACTTTGTGGTAAAACTTTTTTTTTTATAAACACTCTGCAGAAATACTGCAACATCAAAGTTGTAAAAGGTTGAAAAGGACCTTTCAAACCTGTCACTTGACCATAAAGTCTTATTTTGGAGAATCCCGCCTTGTTTCTTTTTCTTCCCCACCCTTTGTTTTCATTTTTTGTGCAGTTTGATTGAGGAGAGCAACCAACACCACCCTTGCAGCAAGGGACAATAAACAACAGTGCTGGTTCACTTACACTTTTCTAGTTTCTCCCAGCCCATCTCCTCTTTCCATTTTGAAGAGAGACAGACTAGAGAAAATGTTTTTACTCAAACACAGGATGTACCATTCACTAAATGAGTAATTGCTCTGGCTTTCATTATGATCAGTTGCAACTGGCATTACAATTTTGGAATTTAAGAAGATCTCCTTTAATAGTGTGGTTCTGTTTTCGTTGGGTTCCACAGTCCCAAACACCAAACAATGCCTTGCTGAGGGAGGGGAGGGGGGGAAGGGTGGCGGTTAACACTTGGGAATGCAGCAACATGCTACACAAGAAATAATGGGACAAGGGTCTGTTCCTGTTGTTCGCAACAGGGATTTCTTGATTTCAGTAATGCTCCTGTGAGCGGCTGCTAAGTACTTTGCCCCATGAATAAGATAAATACAGATCCTACAGTTTTAATAATACTCGTTCGCTCTCTGGAAGCTCGAATAACTGCATATTCTAATAGCAATCCTTACCTTTTCTTGCTGCATGCCCAGAAACGTCTGCTGTAGGTGAAATGAAAGTGCTCCCCGGGCATTGGAATATATTATGTATTTCGATAAAGGAAGCATTTTGCTTGCCGCGAGTGGTATTCCCATTACCAGTTTCTATTGTACTATAATCAAAAGGATCAGTACTAAACAAAAAACTGCAGATGCTGGAAACCTGAAACAACAAAGGAAAATGCTGGGAGCACTCGGCAGGTCAGGCAGCATCTGTGGAAAGAACAGAGGAGTTAATGTTTTGGGTGTGCACCCTTTGTCAGAGCTGGCGTGAATTTAACAATATTAACAGTAATGAAGCTTTGCTGCAGGTATGTTTTGTTCTGAAGCCTCAGGTCTCGTCTTGCTGGCCAAAAAAGTGGCTGTCAAAAGCCCCTGCAAACTAAGCTGCCATGAACAGAGTTGTAGGAATTATAATGTAGGCTTTTGGCATTTTGTCTTGTACCAGAAATTACGATCAATGGACTCCCAGCAAGGGTGATGGAGGCAAAAACTTTGGAATTATTTGTTCTGCTGGGGAAGGGGGCACTTTAGGCTCTTTCTGGATGGGTGAGATAGGCTGGGCTGAATGGCCTTCTTTATCTGTATCGATCTTATGATTACAGACCAAATATGCACTGAAGTGATAATATTGTGTGGAATTACTGAGAAACAAGAGCTGATGACCGCTAACTGAAATATTGCAAAAAGTGAAACTTTTTATATGTAGCTCTATAATTTTGTTACTAAAATGACCATAGCCACACTTTATTTAGGTCTTTACATATTAAAATGAGTTTGAGAACTAGGTTAAGGATTGTTAATGGACTAGATATCAAATAATTTTAAATGCATAAACTATATTTATGCTCATTAATGATGCAATATTTTGTATTATTTGACTAAGAAATATAAGTTTAGAAATAATTGGTATAAACTTTGTGTCTAATTTATTTCCCGTGACGCTCCATAAGGGGAGTAAAGATCAAGTGCAGTATTCAGGTCAAGCAGGGTTAGAGGGTGGAGGGATAATGACCCAGATGGGGAAGGACAAACAGGGAAGGGAAGAGCTGGTGGATGGGGAGAAAGAGGGGAAATAGGGTGAATGAGGGGAAGACAAGGGGAGGCAGTTGGGGGAAGTAGATGGGGAATGGGAAGAGGGAGGTGGGAAAGGGACAAGCAGAGGGGTCATGGGAAGGAGAGGGGGCAGTGGAGAGGAGATGGAGTGAATGACAGAGAGGGTAGAGGGAGTGTTAAAAGGGTAAGGACATTGGGTAGAGGAGGTGGATGAGGCGAGGATCAGAGAAGGGAGAGGGAGGAGGGGCAGAGGATATTTGGGTGATAAATGATGGGGCTAAATAGTTTCTGAGGGCCCATCTTAATACTCTGTGGGTGAGGTGGTAATGGGCTTGGGATGATTTCTTTGCTCAGTTTGGGGGGTAGGGGGTGGTGGTTGGGGGAGGCCAAGGATGATCGATCTTGTCAGTAGAGGGAAAGGTGCACCATAGACATTTTCTCTGGTTTCAGTGGAGTTAAGAATGGGCCCAGGCCAAATTCCCTGCTCAACGAAGAGAAGAGGAGGCTCAAAATAATGCTCAGGTGGGGGCTTGCCTGAATGTTTAGTTTTTTGGTGGTGGTGGGGGGGGAAAGCAGGGGGCAAGGCCAAAATGCTGCTGGGGAGGTTTTGTTGAACGAAGGGGGCTACATGTCACTGAAAGGCATCTGGAGAACGAAGTCTGAGGAAAGGGGAGGGCTTATGCAGCTGGCTGACAAAGTCCATTGTGGTTCATTGTAGGGGATGGTTAATTGGTTGGGTGGCTACTGAATGGACATGCAAGCAGCGGGCTGGAATCTGCTGAGCGAACAGGCAGTGGATTAGGTTGCCAGTGAGGGGGCCTCTAGTTTTGGTGCAGTACACAGGGTGACATGGTGAGCTAGCGGAGGACAGTGGGCGAGAGAGCTAGTGGGGGGACTGAGGGGTTACGTCCAAGTTTATTGGGGTGTGCTTCTGCACTGAAAGTAGGCTGAGGATAATGGTCAACCAACATGAGGGGAAGGAAGGAAGTCTGGGATAGCTGTAATGGATAATAATTAAAACAAAAAAAAATGGTTTTAAACATATTAGCTTATCTTTCTTTCTTTATCTATACTGAAGATGGCTGCTGGTTCCCACAATAGAGCCTCAAAATTTTAGGTTGTTTCATAAGGATGCTTAGTGGCCTGAACTCTCAGTGCATGCAGACTAAATTTTTTTTTATAACTATTGATTTTCAAAATGCTATTTGACAGTATTATTTTACCAGCTAATGTTACATGATGTCTAACACTGACAAACCCTATCACAACACCATCTGCATGCATAGAGGGTACTGCAGTTAAATGTTGACACTGCTTTAAACGATTTTGCTATAGTTAGAACCTAACATAGGATTTGAATGCATTCAATGCATTTGAAATGGAATGTTGAGACCCACTCAGTGATTTTAATATATAATAAATACGTTAAAATTACTAATCAAGTATTGAAATTTACCAAAAATTCTGAGCAATAGCTCCATGATCTTGGGGAAAACACTGGTGTAATTGTGATTGCCTTGTTTAAAGCATTCAATACTTTACAGAAGAACTGGCAGAATGCAAATATTTTGGTTAACACCTCCAAATGAAAAACTGCAGTTGCCTGTAGTTCTCTTTTGTACTCCTGTGTGGTTGGGTAGTTTACAGTCAGACTGCTGTTTGTGCCTTGCCTCGTGACAGATAAGCCGGTTTTACATGGTACAAGGAAGAGGTTTATTATAACTGAGAGCTGCTTAGGAATGGGGCAGTGATGTTCTGTGCTGGTCAATTCATAACAAATCTGTCATGCAATCTGCTGACATTTCATGCGGAGAAAGGAGAGGCAATGCTGCCAGTTTCTGTGCTCATGGAAATGATGGTCAGTATTCAACAGTAATCTGTGTTGCAGCTTTCGGAAAATACAAATGTAGCAAGCTAAGGCTGTTTTTCAGTGCTCTGCTATCCTTGTTGACGCTAATTAAAATTTGTAACTTGAATCAGTTGACGTCAAACCTGTGACTATCTTAAGTTTGCGTCCTACTTCACGCGTCCTTTTGAATTTAATATAATGTAACTTTGTATGCCTTGATCAAAGCAGATTAACGTAACGACATTTTGGGAATAAAATGCTGCCCAAATTCAGCTTGTAACTTCCAAAAGGCTGAATTAACACACATTAGAGGACAAAGTCTGTTAATGATTCAGTTCTTTGGATTGATGCAAAAAGACTCCATTGTCCCTCCCAGCTAATTTCTTATGTAATTTCAGTACCCACTTTTTTTTCCTCTGCAAGTTTTCTTTTCTCTTGAAGTTATAGGCTCCTCATTGAGGTACAGCTCCATGGATACCAGTTGCTATCAAGTACTTTGTCCAAGTGGTCATTATTCATGTATGAACTTTGACATTGAGCTTTGGCAGGCTATTTATTCATGAGGGTCATCACAGATAATCCTATTCTCATTGAATGTCCCCATATGTTCACTTCCCACAGGAGTTATTGGATAGTGATTAGGAATAGGTGTCATGGCTGACTTTCCACTTCCCAATATGGGGGTTTGTTGCATTGTAGTGCCCCTACTGTTGGGTTCATGTCACGCTACACGTTACCCCACCAGCGAACAAAGGTTATCTGTTTTTAATATAATGGGTCATTTGCTGGCTCTCTCTGCCTTCCGGATGTTTCTGCCTCTCTCTGTGTTTTTTTTTTCTCTTTTTTTTTCCCTGTTTGTTTTTTTATTGAATGTGTATTCGGAGGTTCTGCAGGTAACACCTCTCTGTCTGAACACGGTGATTGCCTTGGCAACGGGCAGTTGCAGGGGCAGTCTGTAAACACCATTTATTATTGTTCAATATGTATAAATGCGTAGGCTTCAAGGAGATCTTGAAACATTTGCCTGAGGAAGGAGAAAATCTCCGAAAGCTTGTGAATTTAAAATAAAATTGCTGGACTATAACTTGGTGTTGTAAAATTGTTTACAATTGTCAACCCCAGTCCATCACCGGCATCTCCACATCATACTGTTGGCCCAGCTGAGATCAGCTAACTTGGGACAGACCTGAGATTGAATGTAGGACATTCTTGGTCTGTATGGCTGAGGTATTCACAGGATAAATCCATTGAGCTGTGTAGTATTTTGTTCATCATGTTTCATTTAAATAATGAGAACATGAATTAAGGTATGCATTGAGATGGAATTGCAGCATTATTTGTCGAAGAATGGAGTTTGGTCCTTGAGGCAGTTAATTCTTACCACTACTTGTAATAGGTGAGGACAAATATTTGTGAATGTTTAGCTAATTAATACACAGGAGGTGGCCATCTCAGCAGATACGTATATATGTAGATAGGTTCTGTGTAGGTGTAACATGACTAGTCACATACAGTGCTTGATCTACATCCTGGGGCTTACAGTCCTTGACTCGATGGTAATCTCAAAGATCAGCACATCAGCAAAAGAAACCCCGCAGAACACAGATAAACAGTCTGTCACCAGAAGCTGTCCAAACTTTCAATAACAATGCTAGCTTGATGCTTGCTTGAAGCCAAAGGGAAAAATAAATAGTGGGTAAACTTCATAAGTTTTGCAAAACATCTAAAAAGGGCAACTGGATAATATAAATGGTACTAAGTATGTATTTATAAATTCGGAACAAGTTCTACCAGCCACACTTCTGAAGCTTCGTAGAGTGAATGCAGACTGCGCGTACATGCCCAGTAACACTTTTCTGCACGAGAGTGCATACAGAATAGCTGGCTCTGGGATTGCCATTGTTTACAGCTCAGTTCTAATCTGGATAGAGGTACATCTGTGCAGTGCACGTGTGCATGGGGTCAGCATGGATTAAAGTAAATCCCATTGAAATTCCTTGGGTGGACAAATTGACGTAATGGACCACATGACCTGAACATTTACCCGTTGACTGTGAAGCTGTGTGGAAAGTAGGTTAAAGTCTTTGAGTATATCTGGGAATATTACATTGAAGGTAATAAGGTGTGTGTATTGGGGTTTATGCCCAGTAATAATATGTGTGGCTAATATTAACATTTTGTTTTTTTGTGGCAGCTCCTCTTTCTTTCAGTTAGCTTCCTGCAAGAATGGAATTTGTTACGCCAACCCCACCAGCCCCCGCCCTTTTCAATACTGACCTCTCTGTTTTGCTGCCTTACTACAGTCTTCAGGTTTTTAAAACTCAAGCCTTGTGTCATCTAATCATTACTTCCTGATTTAGCTGACTTTTTTTATTCTTTCCAACTCGATGGTGTCCAATGCTATGAGACTTGCATTCTTCTAGGTTTTCTTACAGTTAATATCTGGTACTAAGTGGAAGTTTTGCATGACAATACCATGCAGGATATATCTGGTATGGTGCCAAAAGGGACACCATAGGCATGTCATCAGAAAACTACTTGTCAGCTGGGGCAGTTCCAGTTGGGCTCACTGTGCCTGATCTTTATCTAGTGATCCTTCTAGAAACTACTTATGTAAAAATTCCAGGAGAGGACAGGATCCGGCTTGACTCTTCCTGTTTTTCTCACCCTGCCCCCCACCCCCTGCCCCCTCCATCAAGGTCCCATAGTCTGCCAGCATTCATGGCCTAGGCTCACATGAATAATGACCACTTGGGTGAGATACTGGAGAGTGAGCTGTATTTTAGCAAGTGTCATTATTGCCTTCAAGAGAAAAGAGGAGAAAAATTTGTTAAGATGAAAAGTTACTTGTTCATAAACAAAATCGTTTTGCCCCAGATAACTTAATGCTGATATCTCATAATGGGTAATGTGTTCATATATGTTCATGTGTTGCAAAAAAAAATCTTGAATATTCAGTGCTAAATAACACAAGAAATTGGAATTGGTTTGCTTCCAGATTTCCTGGCTGAGAAGACGTAACAGGAGTCAAATGCGACATTTTGCTTTTGAATTTGACCCAGAATATTGCTGCAGTTCTGTATTTAATCTAATTTCCACTTTGACAATTGAACTCCATTAAATGACAGAAGTCATTGAATAACTGAGTAATTTTAGCCCGATTTGCAATGAGGAGATCAACGGTGCAGTGGTAGGGAATGTATTTTAAAAAGTCTGTAAAGTTTGATAATGTGATGCTTCCCAGATGCAAGGCAAAATGCTTATGTATGTCTATATGTATTTGATACATAGAGCCCAAGATCAGCCCCTGCCCCAAGTTAGCTGATTTCACTCCAAAGCTCAGGGTGATGCAATTGGCCTCTGTCCCTAGATTAGTGGAGTGAAAAATCAGCCAGAATTCCCCCTCCTAATTACCATCCAGTTATGCTCATACATTAGGTGAGGACAGGGTCAGGCTGAACTGTGATGGTCTCTCATGGTTCAGTGACCTGCTGGCACACATGACAAATGGCCCCATGGATGAACCATCAGAGGGCTGCCAGTGGCTGTGGAACTGTACTGTAGTATGGTTCATTGCCTTCAGGTGAGTGGGGAAATGCTTGTGTGTGTTTATAAATATTTGAGTTTTTTTTTAGCTGGGGTATCAATCAATATGGAGCAACGGCAGGTAAATTGAATTGAGGTACAGATCAGCCATGATCTAACTTAATGACAAAACAGGCTCGAGGGGCTGAATGACATGGGCAGATTATTGGAATCGCTTCTGAGGGACAGCATAAATCATAGAAGTTTACAACATGGAAACAGGCCCTTCGGCCCAACATGTCCATGTCGCCCAGTTTATACCACTAAGCTAGTCCCAATTGCCTGCACTTGGCCCATATCCCTCTATACCCATCTTACCCATGTAACTGTCCAAATGCTTTTTAAAAGACAAAATTGTACCCGCCTCTACTACTGCCTCTGGCAGCTCGTTCCAGACACTCACCACCCTTTGAGTGAAAAAGTTGCCCCTCTGGACCCTTTTGTATCTCTCCCCTCTCACCTTAAATCTATGCCCCCTCGTTATAGACTCCCCTACCTTTGGGAAAAGATTTTGACTATCTACCTTATCTATGCCCCTCATTATTTTATAGACTTCTATAAGATCACCCCTAAACCTCCTACTCTCCAGGGAAAAAAGTCTCAGTCTATCCAACCTCTCCCTATAAGTCGAACCATCAAGTCCCGGTAGCATCCTAGTAAATCTTTTTTGCACTCTTTCTAGTTTAATAATATCCTTTCTATAATAGGGTGACCAGAACTGTACACAGTATTCCAAGTGTGGCCTTACTAATGTCTTGTACAACTTCAACAAGACATCCCAACTCCTGTATTTAATGCAGGATCGTCATTTAGAAAGGTACGGGTCAATTGAGGACATTCAGCATGGATTTGTCTGACTAACTTTATTGAATTTTTTGAGCAGATAACGGGGGGGGTCGATGAGGGTAACGCGTTTGATGTTGTGCGCATGGATTTTAGCAAGGCTTTTGACAAGGTCCCGCGTGGCAGACTGGTCAAAAAAGTAAAAGCCCATGGGATCCGAGGGAAAGTGGCTTGTTGGATCCAAAATTGGCTCAGTGGCAGGAAGCAAAGGGTAATGGTGGTTGGGTATTTTTGTGACTGGAAGGCTGTTTCCAGTGGGGTCCCGCAAGGCTCAGTACTAGGTCCCTTGCTTTTTGCGGTATATATTAATGATTTGAACTTGAATGTGGGGGGCTTGATCAAGAAGTTTGCAGATGATACAAAAATTGGCCGTGTGGTTGATAGTGAGGAGGAAAGCTGTAGACTGCAGGAAGATATCAATGGACTGGTCAAGTGGGCAGAAAAGTAGCAAATGGAATTCAATCCAGAGAAGTGTGAGGTAATGCATTTGGAGAGGGCAAACAAGGCAAGGGAGTACACAATAAATGGGAGGATACTGAAAGATGTAGAGGAAGAGAGGGATCTTGGAGCAGGACAGGTAGATAAGGTGGATAAAAAAGCATACGGGATACTTTCCTTTATTAGCTGAGGCATTGAATATAAGTTGTAAACAATTTTACAACACCAAGTTATAGTCCAGCAATTTTATTTTAAATTCACAAGCTTTCGGAGGCTTCCCCCTTCGTCAGGTGAACGATGAATATAAGAGCAGGGATGTTATGCTGGAACTATATAAAACATTGGTTAGGCCACGGCTTGAGTACTGCATATCATTCTGGTCACCACATTACAGGAAAGATGTACTCGAGAGGAGATTTACGAGGATGTTGCCAGGGCTGGAGAATTTTAGCTATGAGGAAAGATTGGATAGGTTGGGGTTGTTTTCTTTGGAACAAAGGAGGCTGAGGGAAGATTTAATTAAGGTATATAAAATTATGACAGGACTAGATAGAGTGGATAGGGAGGACCTATTTCCCTTAGCAGAGGGGTCAGTGACCAGGGGCATAGATTTAAAGTAATTGGTAGAAGGATTGGAGGGGAGCTGAAGAGAAAGTTTTTCACCCAAATGGTGGTGGGCGTCTGGAACTCACCACCTGAAAGGGTGGTAGAGACAGAAACCTTCAACTGATTTAAAAAGTACTTGGGTGTGCACTTGAAGTGTCGTAACCTACAGGGCCAGGAGGGACCAAGTGCTGGAAAGTGGGATTCAGCTGGATAGCTCTTTTTCAGCCGGCACAGACACGATGGACTGAATGGCCTCCTTCTGGCCAGTAACTTTCTATGATTCTATGACCTCCTCCTGTTCCTATATTCTTATTAGTCCCTCAATTCTTGTTCAAGTCTGAATCACTTAGTATTGGATGTTGCAACTTATAAATGTTTTGTCTTTCTCTTCACTTACAGAATCTTTCAATAAAAAAACAGGCTTGGCTGAGGTGAGCAGCATTTATAGCTATACTACAAATTTCTCACAGATAAAAATTAGTAATGACTGGTACTTTGTACAAATTTGCAATCAACATTTTTAATATCTTTCATTCTTTTCAAGATGCCCTCTTCATCTGGAAATATAGATGCACCTGCAGGCAAAAAGATTGGGCACAGGGGAGTAGATGCTTCTGGGGAAACGACATATAAAAAGGTATTAAGTCTTAGCATTGTATACAAATTTCATTAAAATTCTCAGCTGTAAACAGGCTTTCGTAGTCTGTTTTGTTAATTTTTATTTTACTTTGTGCTACCTATCATTGTAATGTCACAGGCAAATAGGCAAGAATTGAAACTGTTCTGAGTGCAGAATCCCAGCTGTGAATTCTAAAGCAATAATTGAAAAAATTATCTTTTTTCAAAAAAAATTGTTTTGTACAAAATAAAATGGTTAGCTCCTTTCCTGCTTTCCCAATATAACTTTGAGGGGGTACACCCTGCACATCATTAAATCTGAGCAATCGTTTAAGTTGCAGAGATAAAATGAAAAACTTTAAATGTCAAATCTGAAACAAAAACAGAAAATGCTGGAAATGTGCCATGTCCATCAGTGTCTGAAAAGAGGAGACAGGTTAATGTTTCAAATGGAGTCCCTTTGTCAGAACTGAAAAGTCTCAGTTCTTACAAAGGTTCTCAACCTGGAATGTTTACCTCTGTTTCTCTGTTGGATGCTTAGTGATCTGGTGTATTTATTTATTAAATTTTTCTGGCCAGCCTTTTTTCCTTGAAGAAATTGGCTTAAATAATTTTAACTGTGCAAGTTTTTCAAAGGTACTGTAAGTGCTGGAGTTTTCCCTTGTGCTAATTGGGCTGTCTTCTGTAGTGATTGGGTCAAAAGGATTCACTGAGTACAATTAGTTGCAATGCTTTCAGGAGATTGTGGACTAGAGGTTATACTAAGAACCTTGGCTTTCAGGAGCCATGCCAGTGGGAGACTCCGGATCTTCTCAGTAAGCTGAACCATGTCCGTTTTATCCCTGTTGCTTAGATGCAGTCCAATGATCCAGCTGCAAATTGAAATGATTTACATCAATGATTTTTTTTTCCAAGTGTCTTCCTCTGTCAAGACTCAAACCTGTGACTCTAGACGCGTAAAGTGAGCATACTTGGATGTTAAGCTGTTTAAGTGGTGCACTGAGTAATTATTTAAGATAAGCCCCTGAAGTTTTGAAGCCAATGACTGTCAGTTGTTTTGGTTGGATGGCTTCATAAGTCAAATTCAAACTTCCCTTGATTTATGTCCTTCATTTCCAACATTAAAATGTTGTACAAAATGACTAAAACATATTTACTGTGAGACTAATTTGGAGCACCCGCCTTTATCAACTTGTTGCATGATTTCCTGCCTGCTGGTCTCCTACATAATCTAGATAAGCATCTAGGATCAAGGCCATCAAATGTTTGAGTTTAACCTTGCCTTCAAAGGGCTGTGTTAAAGACGAAAACAAAACAATCATGGGCAAAACTGTTTATAATACAAAAACCTCCGGCCAATGTGTCTTATCTGTGGAAATGTGCTTTTGTCAACACTTTGCTTCAGTTCTGCTAAAGATAATATGGATATGTATTCAGTTGAGAAATTTGTGCTAAGCTGATAAACAGTTTCTGATAAAATTATCTGCAGTATCTTTACATTTGGTGAAGTTCTCAAACAGTAATAAAATGAAGTGTTGTCCTTTTTAACCTTTTAATCCTTGTTGATATGGCTCAAAATCTTGACTAGCTTCAGGGCGCAAAGTAACAGATCACAGCTCTGCCTTGTGCGAATATAGGTTAACCTCATCATACATATGTTGCAGACAACCTCATCCACTCTTAAAGGAGCCATTCAGCTGGGTATTGGATACACAGTGGGAAACCTCAGCTCCAAGCCTGAAAGAGATGTATTGATGCAAGACTTCTATGTGGTTGAAAGCATATTCTTTCCTAGGCAAGTCAGTCTTTTCTGCAAGTAAAATTTTTGGGCACGTTTAATTGAATTAAACCGTTAACTCTATCCACGCCTTTTTAGTTAAGTTTCTGTTTGTGTTATTATTTTAGTTGCTAAACATTTTGATCAGTGCTCCCTAACCAAAGGTGGTGTCTGGTGTTGAACCGTGGTTGATGCATAATATTTTGCATTCTCCACTTACATTTCAAGTCTTCACAGACTAAACCAAAATGCCAAAATAAGAACGTGCAGTTATATAGCACCGTATGTCTTCAGGGCATCCCTAAGTGTTTCACAGTCAGTGAATTACTTTTGAAGTGCAGTCACTGTTATGTAGGCAGATGTGACAGTCAATTTGTGCATAGCAAGATTCCACGAACATCAAATGAAATGAATGATCAGTTAATCTGTGTTTAACGGTTGGGAGAGAAATGTTGGCCAGGACACGAGGAGAAATTCCTGTTCTTATTCAAATAGTGCTGTGGGATTTTTAAATTTCACTTGTTAGGCAGACAGGGCCTCGGCTTAATATCTGATCCAAAAGACGGCACCTTCAACAATACAGTTCTCCCTTGGAACCACACTGAAGTGCCAGCCTACGTATGGTGCTCAAGTCTATAGTCGGATTTGAACCCACAACCTTCTGATTCGGAGGTGATACTGCTACCATTGAGCCAAGCTGACACCATAAGATGCAAGAATTGTTCACCTTTCCTGTGGTAAAAAGATTAATTGGTCCTTCGTCTCACTTGCTTTTTGCAGGACCTTGCAGTGTACAATTGGACTACCACGTTTGTCTACATAACGACTGCACTTCAAGAGTAACTCATTGTCTGTAAAGTGCTTTTGGACTTTGCAAGGACCTAAGATGTTATATAAACTGGGGCTGTCAATTAATCACAGTTAACTTCTGGGATTAACACGTTCATTTTTTTGGTGATTAATGTTTTTAACACGTTAATCGCGGAATTTAGGGAAATAATACTGGGTTTCAAAAAAAAAGGAGCTCCAGTGTTCAATACTTTGTTTTCAAATACCACCTAACCTTCCTTCCTCTGGTGTTTTCAAAGTAAAAATATAAAATTATTTGTTTACCCAAACCAATACTCTGGTGTCGGCCCTTGTTGCTATTGCTTCCCAGCCACCTGACTCCTATTGGCAGGAAGTGTAAGAACAGGTGATGAGAAAAAAATAAAGGAGGCTAGTCAGTCAGGGAGCAGTTGCACTTGCCCCTTGATGTTGTGTGGCCGGGAAGGTATCATTCTGGGTTGAGTGGTAAGACAGAAAGATACCAGGTTGGGTTAGATGGAGTAGAGAGGCTGAATGTAGCAGAGCAGTGAGCCATCCTTAAAAGGGTAGAGAGCTAAAAACAAAAGTAGAAATAGAGCTGTCAAGTGAATAAAAAGAACTAATCACTAAAAGTAGCATCACAGGTTATTAAGGCCATTTTTTTAAAAAGAAAAGTAAACCAAGCACCGAGGCTCATTTCTAGAGGGATCATCATCATAGTAGGTATAGCACAGGAGGAGGCTATTCGGCCCATCATGCCTGTGCCAGCTCTTTGAAAGAGCTATCTAATCAGTCTCATTCCCTTACTCTTTCCCCATAGCCCTGTAATTTTTTTCCTTTCAAGCATTTATCTAATTCCCTTTTGAAAGTTACTATTGAGTCTGCTTCCACCACCCTTTCAGGCAGTGCATTCCAGATCATTACAACACGCTGCGTTAAAAAAAAATGTTTCATCATGTCACCTCTGGCTCTTTTTCTGATCACCGTAAATCTGTATCTTCTGGTTTCTGACCCTTCTGCCATGGAAACAGTTTCTTCTTTACTCTGTCAAAACCGTTCATGATTTTGAACACCTCTTTCAAATCTCCCCTTAAACTTCTCCAGTCTATCCACATAACTGAAGTCCCTCATCTCTGGCCCCATTGAAGTAAATCTCTTCTGCACCCTCTCTAAGGCCTTGACATCCTTCCTAAAGTGTGGTGCCCAGAATTGAGCGCAATACTTCAGCTGAGGCCTAACTAGTGTTAAAAAGATTTAGCATAACTTTCTTGCTTTTCTACTCTATGCCTCTATTAATAAAGCCCAGGATCCCCTATGCTTTTTTAACAGCCTTCTTAACTTGTCCTGCCCCCTTCAAATATTTGTGTATGTGCACTCCCAGGTCTCTCTGGTCCTGCACCCCCTTTAAAATTGTATAATTTAGTTTATATTGCCTCTTCTCATTCTTCCTACCAAAATGAATCACTTCACACTTCTTTGCATTAAATTTCATCTGCCATGTGTCTGCCCATTTCACCAGTCTGCCTATGTTCTCCTGAAGTCTGTTATTATCTTCCACATTGTTTACTACATTTCCGAGTTTTGTGTCATCTGCATACTTTGAAATTATACTCTCCATAACCAAGTCCAGGTCTTAGTATATATCATAAAGAGCACTGGTCCTAATACTGACCCCTGGGGAGCACCACTGCATACTTCCCTCCAGTCTGAAAAACAACCGTTCACCATTACTCCCTGCTTTCTGTCCCCTAGCCTATTTTGTATCCACACCGCCACTGTGCCTTTTTTCCCATGGGCTTTAAATTTTGCTAACAAGTCTATTATGTGGTACTTTATCAAATGCCGTTTGAAAATCCATATACACATCAACCGCACTACCCTCATCAACCCTCTCCGTTACTTCATCAAAGAACTCAATGAAGGTAGTCAAACACAATTTTCCTTTAACAAATCTGTGCTGACTTTCATTTATTAGCCCATACTTTTCCAAGTGCCAATTCATTTGGCCCGGATAATTGTGTCTCGAAAGTTTCCCCACCACCGACGTTTAGGCTGACTGGCCTGTAATTACCCGGTTTATCCCTCTCCCCTTTTTTGAACAGGGGTGTAACATTTGCAATCCTCCAGTCCTCTGGCAACGTCCCCATATCTAAGAAGGATTGGAAGATTGTGGCCAGAGCCTCTTCAATTTCCACCCTTCCTTCAGTAACCTAAGATGCATCCCATCTGGACCAGGTGACTTTTTCTACTTTTGAGTACTGACAATCTTTTAAGTACCTCCTCTTTATCTATTTTTATCCTATCCAATATCATTACTACCTCCTCCTTTACTGCTACAATGGCAGCATCCTCTTCTGTAGTGAAGATGGATGCAAAGTATTCATTTAGTACCTCAGCCATGCCCTCTGCCTCCACAAGAACATCTTTTTTGTCCCTAATCGGTCTTATCCTTTGTCTACCCCTTTACTATTTATTTGTCCATCAAAAGCATTTCTATAATGGACCATGGGCTTTACTATTGCTAATAACTCTATTATATGATGTTTTATCCATTGCCTTTTGATAATGTACCACATAGAATTGAAAAGCAGTGAAGTTATGTTAAACTTATATAGAATTTTGATTAGACCACATTGGAGTACTGTGCACAATTCTGGTCTCCATATTATAAAGAGGATATAGAGGCACTGGAGAAAGTACAAAAAAATTCACTTTAATGGTACCAGAACTGAGAAGATATACTTATCGGGAAAGGTTGAACAGGCTTGGGACTCTTTTTTTTTCTCTGGAAAAGAGAAAGCTGAGAGGTGACCTAATAGAGGTCTTTAAGATTATGAAAGGATTTGATGTGGTAGACGTAGACAAAATGTTTCCACTTGTGGGGGAGTCCGAAACCAATATTCAACAGCAAGCAATCGAAAGGGGGAAAAAAGGTTAAACTAAAGCATTATGGAGTGTAACACTACAAGAGAAGGACTTATGCATGGGAAGTTTAATAGTTGCTAATAAATCCAGTAGAGAATTCAGGAGAAAGTTCTTTACCCAAAGAGGAGTAGTTGAGGCGAAGAGCTTAGATGCATTTAAGGGGAAGCTAGATAAGCACATGAGGTAGAAAGGAATAGAAAGATATGCTGATCGGGTTAGATTAAGAAGGGTGGTAGGAGGCTTATGTGGAGCATAAATGGCGGTATAGACCGGTTGGGGCAAGTGGCCTGTTTCTGTGCTGTAGACTCAATGTAACTCTATGCAATTGTGGTTAAATTGAACCAATATTTAACAGCAAGCAATCAAAAGGGGAAAAAAGATAAAGGTAAACTGAAGCATTATGGACCGAAACACTACAAGAGGAGGATCTGTGCGTGCAAAGTTCATTTAAAATAAAAGCTTTGATAGTTCATTGAATAGAAACAGTTACTTGTATCTACTGTCAAACTGAGTTTCAGTATCATAGAAATATTCTTCACAATAAGCAGTTCAGTTTGAGTTTTTCCACATATAGAATTCTGTGTAATGATAATAGCATCAATAATAAAGCAAGCTCTTACGAAATGAATGCAATAATTTTATCAATTAAATGTAAGATTAACAGATTAAAATTTGTAATTGGGAGCATAATCGCGATTAATTTTTTTAATCAGTTGACAGTCCTAATGTAAACACACCTGCTTTCTTCTTCAAATTTTAATTTGGACAAAGGAGTAAGTAACAAATAGTCCCAATATTTACATCAAACTGATCAGTTATTTATTTAGGTCCTTGTTTTTAAACATTTTTACTTTCACTACTGTTTTTGTTGCATGGTTTAAATAAGACTAGCATGGTGAGATTAAACACTGGAGCAACTCTGCAGTGGTGATACTGAAGAAAGTTGCCTTCACTTTTCAATTACTTTTATAATAAGGTTGAGTTTGACTCCCAATGATGTGTTTGAATCACTCACTGATATGTTGAGATCTCCAGAGAGTGTTATTAAATTGCTGCATTGAAATATAATAAAATGGGAGCTCATTATGTTGTAATCATATATTTTAATGGAGCTATATGTGTATGAAACTACTTTAGTAGTGTATAAACTTAGTTAATAAATATTTTAAAAGATTTCCACAACAAATCTCTGAGCAATGTTCACCATCATTTAAACACCTTAAAAGCACTTCTGATGGCACCTTACAATGTAAAGGAGGCAAACTCGGTCGTTTGGATAGCGCGGATCTTGCAATTAGAGCTAAGAACATAAGAAATAGGAGCAGGAGTTGGCCATACAGCCCCTCGAGCCTACTCTGCCATTTAATAAGATCATGGTTGATCTTCGACCTCAACTCCACTTTCCTACCCGATACCCATAATCCCTTAATTCCCTTAGTGTCCAAAAATCTATCGATCTCAGTCTTGAATATACTCAATGACTGTGCATCCACAACCCTCTGGGGTAGAGAATTCCAAAGATTCACCATCCTCTGAGTGAAGAAATTTCTCTTCATCTCAGTCCTAAATCGCCCATCCCTTATCCTGAGACTATACCCCCTAGTTCTAAACTCTCCATCCAGGGGAACCAGCCTCTCCGCATCTACCCTGTCAAGCCTTCTAAGAATTTTATTCATTTCAATGAGATCATCTCTGATTCTTCTAAACTCCAGAGAATATAAGTCCATTCTTCTCAATCTCTCCTCATGGGACAACCCTCTCATCCCAGGAATCAATCTAGAGAACCTTTGTTGCACCGCCTCTAAGGCAAGTATATCCTTCCTTGGGTAAGGAGACCAAAACTCCAGGTGTGGTCTCACCAAAGCCCTGTACAATTGTAGCAAGACTTCCTTTCTCTTGCACTCCAACCCCCTTGCAATAAAAGCCAACATACCATTTGCCCCCTTAATTGCTTGTTCCACCTGCATGTGTATTTTCTGTGTTTCATGGACAAGGACACCCAAATCTCTCTGAACACCAACATTTAACAGTTTCTCACCATTTAAAAAATATTCTGTTTTTCTATTCTTACTACCAAAGTGAAAAAGCTCACGTTTTCCCATATTATATTCCATCTGCCGCCTTGCCCACTCACTTAACCTGTCTATATCCCTTTGCAGACCCTTTGTGTCCTCCTCACAGCTTACTTTCCCACCTAGCTTTGTATCATCAGCAAACTTGGATACATTTCACTCAGTTCCTTCATCTAAGTCATTAATATAGATTGTAAATAGCTGAGGCCCAAGCATTAATCCATGCGGCACCCCACTGGTTACAGCCTTCCAACCTGAAAATAAGCTGGTTAAGTGTGTATCCAAGGAAAATATCTCCCTTTTGAGGGTTGTGGAAACCATTGTGCATCTACTGACCTTTGGTGGCAATCAATTGTTAGATTAAAAGGACAATAGGTATTTGCTCAACAAGTAAGAATATTAAAGGAGAAAAGGCAAGGAATTTAGATTACAAAGGTAGAACTGCTATGGCAAATATGTGCAGACACAATGGGTAGAATGACTGATTTGTGTTCCTATAGTGTCCAGGGCCTGAATTTTCATGGGTTTCAAAACCTGCTGTTAGAAATGTGCAAAATGTAGGTGTCAATTCTACTGATCTTCCAGCAGGCCCAATCGGCACCTGAGCTACATTGCAAAGAGTAGCAGAAAATGCAGCTCAAAGATCTCCGCTTGAGCATCACTGTCCTGGCACCCTGCTGAAAACTTTTAAAATGTCTTTATATTCAACAGAAAGCTAGTTCAGCATGCTCACTGCAAAAATGAGGACGCTTGCTTGTTTCAAGTTATTCAGAAAACATTTACAAGCAACCTCTCGCCAAGCCAGCAGCTGATTTCCACCTGCCTACATTAGTTTTGCTGCAGAAGTACAGGGACACTCCTTAACTAAACTATATATAAGTTTACTGTGAATCTTGTATGATTTTGAACATTTTTGAGTTCTACTTTTTCATTACAGACATTGCATTATAGGTAGGCCTAATTTTGGGGTATGGGGCTGATTTAACTGGTGTAACATCTAGGATGTTAACTCCATCTCTGAACTTGTTGTTAAGGATCTCAAACAACAATAAAAACTGTTGTAACTTTTGCACAGGTTTTTAAAAACAAAAATTGGCTAGCCCAGATCATCTACTTTTCAAGAGAGAAATTAGTTGATTTGATAGCACTGTTGGGGAGTTGGTACTGTGCACCACTGTCTGTATTTTGGGACACCTGCAATTCTCAGTGGGTTTAATTGCGAGGAGATGAGTTGATCATTTCATCAGTGCATTAATGAACTATTCTGGAAACAGGGATTGCACTTGGTTGCATCTGATAAGTGTAATACCATTTTTGCACAGCAGTAATCTGGTGCATATTTTTATCTAATTTGGTATTACCTGGTACTCAAGTTTTCTCTCTCATTTACAGTGAAGGTAGTAACTTGACTCCAGCACATCACTTTCCTGACTTCAGATTCAAGACCTATGCTCCAGTGGCATTTCGTTACTTTAGGGAACTCTTTGGCATTCGACCAGATGACTATTTGGTGAGTGTGGTTATTTTAAGTGTTGGGCATTTTCGTGCACCGTGTGCTGCAACTGCTCCCTTTCAGTTGAATTGTGTTTGAGACAAGAATACAAGATCTTTCTTCCTCCCTTTCTTAGTGAATTGCATGTAATGTTGTCATGGGATTGAGTGGAGGGTGGTGCGGGGGGGCAGTTGTGAATTTTTTATTGTCTGTCCATGTGAGCTGTAAAATCGCACAGTAATAGAATTGAAGACTTTGCCCATTCAAACTTGGGCTATGTCTGGAGAGAGCATTTTGAATGATGTAACCCCAGGGAGAAGAACCTGTGATTGCAGGTCTGTAGCAGGTGGAGAGTGAAATTAGAGGAGAAAAAAAATGTGTCATACAACTTTAAAGTACGTTGGTTTAAGTTCAATTTTTCCTATAGTGTGTTCTATTGTTACCAATATGCTAAATAAATCTATTGGATTCTATATGCATACATACGTTAAAATGGCGCTATGCTCTCTTGACCCGCCCCCCGCCCCCCCCCCGGAAAAAAAAACTGTGACAATTAAGGTCACGTCTAAGAATTATTAATCCTTTGCAGATCATCTTTAATATGATGATGCCTGATGGTTGCAGTTTGACAGGTAATTTCTGTGCCTGCAGTTGTGCTTAACATCATTGGTTCTGAGCTGATCACTGGTATCTTAATATGGTATTTAAAATCATCTTGTGCTGTGTAGACTGAAAGTGAATTGGAGTAGAGCCAGTAAACTAACCTGCTTCAATATCCAGCTATTAGATCTTGGGAATTTGTGTCTCTGGCCCTGTCATTTTTAGAAATTGTTTAAATAGCATTGATGCTGAAATAACTTGAATATGGTAAAAAGGCCACTTAAATGTTAGATGTAGCATTAATTTTATAAGCTAAAATAAACACGTGTAAATAAAAATTTGAATAACATTGCATCTTCCTCCCCCTTAACATTCATTTAACTTCTGACGAAAGTGCTATTCAAACTAATCTGTATGTTCTAATTATTTTAAACTGAACATTTTGCTTATATTTGTGCATCTAGAAAAACTGACTGATCAAATGCCAGAGCTCTAACAATTGCACTTGTCTTAGACACATCTAAGACTATCTTTAATGTGTTTTTACGGTTGAGCTCAATGTGCCAGGGTTAGTGAGAGTGAAACAAATGAATCAGGGTTCCCTAACACTATCCCTGCTGGAAAATATCCAGCATGCATAGATGTTGATTGAGGATATTGGGTGGGATTGGCCTAGATTTGATACCCTCTGTGGTCGATTAGCCTGTTGACACTCACTGTATAGGCTCACAGATGAAAAATGGCCACTTGGGTGGGTAGTTGGTGGGCACTGGTTCCTGTGGAACTCTATCCCAACACAAGTCAGAAGCTCCAGGAGAAGATAGTAGCAAAATAAATTGTACAATGTACCTCTTAAACACCACCAGTTGCTCTGGAAATCTTGATTGGAATATTTCATTGTGTTTGAAATACCCTGTTACCACTCACTAGGATTATGCGCAAGATGCAATAGTGTTAAATTAACTTCGAGTATTAATTACTAGAGGTCTTTGTATTCAATTGTGGCATTGTATTTATAGCATAAAACCTTTGTTTAAACTGATCACCTTGGTTGGCTTTACTCTGCTTGTGGAAATCTATAAATGCAAGTATTTTCCATTGCTGTCAGTTTAGATTGATTTAAAGATGGTGATCACACCAATGTGTGGGGATGAGAGAAACAAAACCTGGTTGGAAGAGGTTTAAGCTATATTATGTTAGATATGTGCAAATTGTGTTGTGCCATGCTTATGCAGTGTCCCTCTGGCATCTTACTCGTGGCCATTCTATGTGTGAGCCATGACACTGAGTGTCGGCCATTCTGGAGGCCATTGCTGATCCAGATCCTGCGTGCATTGGTGTGTTTTCTGTATAGAGCAACTTTTCATTTTTCATTAGTTAATATTTTGTCTGTTTTCCTTGGACAGTGAATTCAATTTTATGTGCTAGGAAATGCCCTGTGTTCTCTGTCATATGCAACCAGTGTATTGTGAATGCTTCCCACCCCTGAAATGTCAACCTAGAAAGTTCTTAATGCTATTCTATGTTGCTACTTAAATTTATAATTTATAAGCCAATACAAGAATTTTTTTTTTAATCCACAATGGATATTCTGATGCTTGCCATATTGATGGCCACATAAGCCGCCCTGCATGTAGACCAGACCCAAAACTTGGGCCCTCCCTCCAGGGGAAAAATGTCACTCCTATATAGCACCAGCCTAGCTTAAATTTTTTTGTTTTGCTTTTTAAAAAGGTGTGGCTTAGATGCAATTGTATACATTGTAACCATCTACCTCTAACTTCCCCAAAAGGTAAAGTACTTGCAAACACCCAGAATATCATTAGCTTAAAAAAAGTCAACTGCTCCAGATGTCACTTGAAGTTTAAAAGCACCACCTGAAAGTTGTCACCAGCATTGTTGGCACCAAGCTTTGCTTTTTACCTTGAGAGTTGTGATAATGTTGACCTCATCTCTGTTCGGTCTGGCAGTATCAGAATTTTCTATTACCCTGGATGTTGAATATTAAAATGGTTTCCCTTTAGCTTCCTTGGCTCTAAATTCACTCAGTGATCTGCTTCTTGGGCAAAAGCAAAAGGGCTGCCTAGCCAACCGTATTCCTTTGGAAGTTACTTCAGTTTCCTTCTCTCTTCCCTCTTGCTTGGAATTAATCATTGGCTTGACAAGAGATGTGGTGATCAGTCTCAGATAGAGTCTTGAGTGATATTTGAATTTTGCCACACTTATAATCCACTATCCTGGATCTGTATCAAGTGCAATAGTGCTCCTGGGAGTGAGTTGAGGACAGAAAGAGGGAATTGAAGAATATTCATAACATCAATGCATAAAGCAGTTTTAGTACTCGTTAAATAAGGACTTTTGCAAAAGGTGAGTCAGCAATGGGGGCTGACATCAAAACAAGCAATTTAACTGCAGAGAAAAACTCTGTTGTCCTATAAGACTGATAGAACTAGAGTTGCCACATTTTCCAGAGTTTAAACCAAACTGGGAAAAGGATAGTGAAGGGTGTGGTTGGAATCATGGATTGCACTCGGATGTTTGCTGCTAATGAAAATCCATTGAAACATTAATAAATAATTCCTTCACTTCAAGAGTCACAGAAACAAGGTGGGAAAAAAGACTTCCTTTTTTTAAGAAAATAAAATGGATTTTGGGTGTCTGAATGGTAGTTTAGATATTTCCAGACCGCCCACTCAAACGGTCTTTCTCAAAATTGGATAGGTGCTAATCGAAGATCTAACTACTATGCCTGTCATTTGTGTGATTAACTCTTCAGTGACGCAGTTGATAGATTAGAGATTGACAGTATAAAAGGATTTTTATCATGCCATCTATTTGAGACTTTACCCATCTGATGAAAGTCCAAGAAAGTGATCGTCCTGAAGTAATTGCATTGAAGAAGAATGGGAAGATACTTGGGTCATTAAACCTGCTCAGTCTTCAGGGACAATCTCATTTTGTATCAAATATATTAAGTCATTTGATTAACAAGTGCAGTTAGAACTTTATTGTAAAGGCAAGCAAAGCTGAAGACCTCATATTGAGTCTGTAACTGCTTTTGAGATTGACTAGCCATGGTTTCCATGGTGACAAATAGCAGGAGTGCACTGATAATGCATTTAAAGTCACACAATCACCCTGTTTAGTCTCTCTTTCATTGCTCCCATACTTGTGTGCAACTGAATTATGTCCTGAGCCAGTGTCTTATTTTTAACATGGAAAGTAAACCTAATGTGAAAAAAGAAAAATGTGTATAATAAAAATGTAAGTAACAGGATGGGTGCACTTAACCAGCAAGGCAGTTTCTTGGAGTACGTCTGATCGGCTCTCGGTGTCCACAGTTACAGCTCCCATTGCTTTCTTTGCAGCTGCTCCAGGACTCTTCCCATCAGTGACATCATTATGTGGCGTATCAGGCAGCAGGAGACCCAACCCGGCGGAATTCCCTGGAGATGGACATTTGAGGGGGTTTTTTTGCAAACTTTTCTGAACATGTTTTTTTGTCAGTGTTAAATGGGGGAGTGCCTTGAAAAACTTACATTTTTTTTTGGATGGGAGAATTAGTGGTAAATGTATTAGTAAAAGTTGAAGTGTAAAGTTACATCCTTTATAACAGAGTGTGTGCTTTTTGATGTGTTCTCTCCCAGTATTCGTTATGCAATGAGCCCTTGATTGAACTCTCCAATCCCGGTGCCAGTGGTTCTGTCTTTTATGTGACGAGTGATGATGAGTTTATTATAAAGACTGTCATAAACAAAGAAGCAGAATTTCTGCAAAAGTTGCTTCCAGGTTATTACATGGTAAGTGGATTTTCTCCTTCCCTCCTCCATTTTTACTTCCTCTCTTGAAGGTGTGGACTTTTGCTGAAATATGATTCCATAGACAACAACTGCCCTCTGATACTTCACTAAGCAGCTGTTTACATGTGGGCCAGGTGGCGAGTGCCAGTAAGTTATTAGACCATCTGTATGTGGGAGATGAGACATTGAGTGTCAACTGGCTGCTCAACTATGGGGAGTCAATGCAACCACTGCTGATGTCCTCACACCTTTCTTATTCTAGTTAGGGTCACCATTGATGTCAAATATAACAAATGTTAATATAAAAATGAAATGTTTCCAATTGCTTTGATGTCTCTGCATTTAGAGCAGAATGTCGAGTTGTAGTTATGTGAAGGATGACTATTCGTTGCACTGATGCATTGAAAATAGTTTTACTGTTCTGCTCCAGAACCTGAATCAGAACCCAAGGACGCTCTTGCCAAAGTTTTATGGACTCTATTGTGTCCAGTCTGGTGGCAAAAACATCCGAGTCGCAGTGATGAATAATGTGTTGCCACGAGTGGTGAAGATGCACATGAAGTATGATTTAAAAGGTTCAACTTACAAACGGAGGGCTTCAAGAAAAGAGCGTGAGAAATCCAGGCCAACATTCAAAGACCTGGACTTCATGCAAGATTTCCCAGATGGGTTGCTGCTGGACACAGACACTAACAGTGCTCTGGTTAAAACCCTACAGAGAGATTGTCTGGTAAGATTAGAGTTGGGGTTATACAGCTTGAGGGGAAAAATGTTAGCAATGGTAATATGACTCAACAATGATGTTCATGGAACAATGAACAGGAAAGTGATTTGAGCGATAATTGTTGATTTTATACTTGCAAGTAATACTCAGGAAGGATGAAGAACAACAATATTAAAAGGCAGGGGGGACAAAGCAGGAAAATGGAACTTAGAGAAGATGGCTCCAGTGGGTGAGCAGGCATCAGCACAGAAATTATGATCTGAATAACCATGTGACTGGGTTGTGATGATCCTTTTTTGGGGGGTGGAGGGTGGGTTAAGAAAGAGGAAATGGAACCCATTGTTTTGTCAATGAATTTTCACGGTTTCTTGGTTGAACTGTGAACGGTTTGTCCTGCCTAAGTGTTTCTCCAGGAGATACGATGTGGTTGTAATACAGTCACTGCTAGCCCAGGTCAGCAACCAACGGGGTAATATTGCTGCATGTTTCCAAATTAATGTAATTAATCTGAGAAAATTTCTGAATGGATGGGATACTGAAAATGCTACAAAATTGCTTATTTCAGGTTGAATGTATTTTTATATCATTTTAAATGTTTTGTTCAGCAATTGAATCTTTTGGAACATTTTAATTCCATTTTGTCTATTTTGAGTTATGGCAGACAAACTCTCATCCTGGATTTGATTTCCTCTCATTGCTGTTTTTGTGTACAGACTAATTAATTGTTCTGTTATTTCTTTTCTCTCTCCCTGCAATCTCAATAGGTTCTAGAGAGCTTTAAAATCATGGATTACAGTTTGTTGTTAGGAGTTCACAATTTGGACCAAGCAGAGCGTGAGAGGCAGTCTGAGGGATCACTAAGTACCTCTGATGAGAAGCGACCCATTGCACAGAAAGCTCTTTATTCCACGGCTATGGAGTCTATTCAGGGTGGAACTTCTCGGGGCGAATCCATTGACACGGATGATACGTATGTACCATGTTTTTTTTAAAAAAACATCTTTATTTAATTTTTTTGTGCTTACAAACGCTGGAGCATGGAGTGCTTGACTTTGATCATTTAGTGTCTCCATCAACTGCACCCAAGGTAAGTACAGCATGAATCCATCTTGAAGCTATATTGCTCCATTGAAGTACCTTATTCTCAACCTTTCAAGAATACTTTCCTACTGCACCAGTGTGAATTCCTGTTTGCCTTGCCCACCGTCCTTGCAGTCTCTGAGCCTCCCAATTAAGTGGTTAGATAGTTTTGTTCTGTGTCCTGCCTAAACTCATTTGAAATAGATCCATTACAACTTCAGAAAGACCTTAATCCAAACTTACTTTCAATCAAACAAAGGCCCCAGTGCTTTTTAAAAAGAAATGGTGTGCTTAATTCACTGCTCCACTCAGTCCCCATATAACAAGTTTAGGTTTCTCAGATGTAATCCAGCAATATGGTAATAATGCACATTGTATGTTGTAGACCAGTGCATCCTCCATACAGGAGGAAACCCCTCCCAATACTATGAAGCTGACCAGGTCAGAGAAGAATTCTAAGTGGCAGCTATTGCTATACATGCCAAAAAAAGAGGGAATTATCTTTCTAGTGGAGATTAGCATGAAATGTAAATATAAAAACAAAA
This sequence comes from Heptranchias perlo, assembly GCF_035084215.1. Taxonomy (NCBI): domain Eukaryota; kingdom Metazoa; phylum Chordata; class Chondrichthyes; order Hexanchiformes; family Hexanchidae; genus Heptranchias; species Heptranchias perlo. The sequence goes on along the minus strand of NC_090353.1, from coordinate 15,750,996 downwards.
AGTTAAAAGTCTAGTAAAAGGTCAGCTTTGAAATGTATTTACGTCCAAATTGTGCAGGCTCTCCCTCTGTCAACCAACTGCAAAGCAAGACCCATCAGATTGGCTGACTGTTTGGCTGGTGTACCAGTGTGAAGTACTGGTATCACGATGTCAGAACATTCCAGGCTTACATCATATCACCACTGGAAATCGTACTGCTGTATGACTGTGCATTTACAGGGCCTGGATAGTGACACTAGTCTAGTGAGCCGCTGGGTGCATGAGACCCATCCATCGGGAGAAGAGCAATATAGAAACAGCTTAATAATGCAGGTTAATAAGGCCATAAAAAAGCAAAAATAGCACTGAGGTTCATGTCTAGAGGGATAGAATTGAAAAACAGAAGCGTGGTTAGTCCACACTTGGAGTAATGTGAACAGTTCTGGTCTCCATATTATAAAAAGGATATAGAGGCACTGGAGAAGGTGCAAAAAAGATTTACTAGAATGATACCAGAACTGAGCAGTTATACCTATCAGTAAGGATTGAACAGGCTGGTGCTGTTTTCTCTAGAAAAGAGAAGACTGAGTGTTGACCTGAGAGAGGTCTTTAAGATTATGAAAGAGTTTGATAGGGTAGACATAAAGAAGATGTTTACACTTGAGGGGGAGACCAGCACTAGGGGCCATAAATTTAAGATAGTCACTAATAAATCCAATTGGGAATTCAGGAGCAACTTCTTTACCCAGAGAGTGGTTAAAATGTGGAACTCACCACCACATGGTGTAGTTGAGGTGACTAGCATAGATGCATTTAAGGGGGAGCTAGATAAATACATGAGGAAGAAAGGAATTTTAGGATATTTTGATGGGGTTAGATGAAGACAGGTGGGAGGAGGCTTGTGTGGAACATAAACACAGGCATGGACCTATTAGGCTGAATGACCTGTTTCTGTGCTGTACATTCTATGTAATTCTATGTAGCTTAGGGTTTGGTAATCTGTCCCAGCCAACTCCCTAATGAGGTGGTTAACACTTACATGTTAAAGAAATTTCACAAATTGTGGAAAGTAATTGAAAGCTATGTTCAAGTTTTATAATTAAAAAAAAACTCTTGGCAGAAATGCTTCTTGCTGTTGTGAGGATTTGGTCTGATTTTGTCTTTCATTACTGTAGAATGTTACATTATCAGGTTATAAATTGGCATTTATACTTGTTCTTCTTTGTTAGGATGGGAGGCATTCCAGCAGTAAATGGTAAAGGAGAGAGGCTCCTCTTGTACATTGGTATCATTGACATTTTACAGTCTTACAGGTAAGCTTTTGTTTCATCCTATAGTTGCTGAATAAAACCAAGTGCTTGAAAGGTTTTTCATTTTAAAATCTGTATTTGGAAAGAATTATAATAGAAGTTGCTATTTTTTTTGTTTAATTTTCCCCCTTAGACACAGATTCATTTTTTGGGGAACAGTTGCATGGGTACCTCACCAAGTGGCCATTCGTGTGAGAGTGTCCTGCAGGCTGTTTGACTTGGAGGAGACATGGCACCTAAGCCAAATTCTGCCTTTATGATGTTACTGGTGCACTTCAAGCAGGAGTCGTTGGATAGCAGCCAGGAGCTGGAAATTTGGTTGATTTTCCTCTGCTTAACCCAGATGAGCTAAGACCAATTGTAGGAGCCCAACTGCTACTTTGGCCGAGATCAGTTAGCACAGCACAAATCAGTGATGGAGTCCGGGAACGTCCTGGTCTCCCTAACTTGGCTCCTCACTGCTTTGACCGTGTGAGTCACTGAGGGCACATTACAGCTTTGACCGTGTGAGTCACTGAGGGCACATTACAATTTTTAAGTGATGCATTTTTGCTGTTAATATTCTTTCCAGTTTAGAACCTGTTGCATTGGTACACTAGATGTCTGGGAGTCTGGTCTAACACTGAATAAAGTCCAATGGTTTCAGCGCATATGATGAACTGATACGGGATTGTAACGTAGGGAAACGTGGCAGCAAATTTGCACACAGCAAGGTTTCACGAACAGCAATGAGATTAATGACCTGATAATCTGTTTTAGCGATACTGGTTGAGGGACAAATATTAGTTAGGATGCAGAGAGAAGTCCTCTGCTCTTCAAGTAGTGCTGTGGGATCTATTACATTCACCTAAGAGGGCAGCAGGGGTTTCAGTTTACTGTCTCATCCAAAAGACAGTGCAGAACTCCTTCAATATTGCACTGAAATTTTAGCCTAGATTATGTGGTCATTTCTCTGGAGTGGGCTTAAACCTATAACCTTCTAACACAGGTGAGAGTGCTAAACGTTTGTTTTAGTGTTGAAAGGATGCTTTCAGTCTTGGCTTATATAGATGACATATAAGGTTCAATAGAAACTGACAATGTCATCTCACTGTGTAAATGTTTTCTTTCAGGTTGATCAAGAAACTGGAACACACTTGGAAAGCACTTGTTCATGATGGTGTAAGTTTTTATTTTAAAGTGATACAACAGAATTTAAAAAGTAAACCTATTTCCCAAATACTTACACTCGTGAATATTCCGCATAGTCTGTTTCCCACTACTGTAGCTTTCAGTTGAAGCTCCGGTTTTGCATCCACGATTTCAATTTCTACCTTACTTCATTGTGAGGAGAACTTAAGCAGCATGAGCAAAACAGTGGGATACTTCACTCTGACATTACAGAATACAATTTGTTGAAGATTGCTGTTTTGGCAGGTTAGGGAAATGTCAGAACTAGTTACAGCTGTACAGTAGTTAAGCCCTTCCAGGAAACTTTAATTTGGATACATCAGTAGAATTGCATGCTGCTGAGAAGGTTGTTATCATAGAATCATAGAAAATAGGAGCAAGAGTAGGCCATTCGGCCCTTCGGGCCTGCTCCGATCACGGCTGATCGTCTCACTCAGTACCCTGTTCCCGCTTTTTCCCCATTTCCCTTGATCCCTTTAGCATTAAGAAATGTATCTATCTCCTCCTTGAATATATTTAATGACTTGGCCTCCACTGCCTTCTGTGGTAAAGAATTCCACAGATTTACCACCCTCTGAGTGAAGAAATTTCTCCTCATCTCTGTTCTAAATGGCATATCTCGTATCCTGAAACTGTGACCCCTGGTTATGGATTCCCCATCCATCGGGAACATCCTCCCTGCATCTAGTCTGTTTAGTCCTGTTAGAATTTTATATGTCATTCTTCTAAACTCCAGTGAATATAGGCCTAGTTGACCCAATCTCTCCTCATACGTCAGTCCTGCCATCCCAGGAATCAGTCTGGTAAACCTTCGTTGCACTCCCTCCGTTGCAAGGACATCCTTCCTCAGATAAGGAGACCAAAACTGCACACAATACTCCAGATGTGGTCTCACTAAGGCCCTGTACAACTGCAGTAAGACATCCCTGTTCCTGTACTCAAATCCTCTTGCAATGAACGCCAACATACCATTCGCCTTCCTAACTGCTTGCTACACTTGAATGCTCGCTTTCAGCGACTGGTGTACAAGGACACCCAGGTCTTGTTGCACCTCCCCTTTTCCCAATCTGTCACCATTCAGATAATAATCTGTCTTCCTGTTTTTACAACCAAAGTGGATAACCTCACATTTATCCACGTTATACTGCATCTGTCATGTTCTTGCCCACTCACCCAACTTGTCTAAATCAAATCGAAGCCTCTTTGCATCCTCCTCACAGCTCACATTCCACCCCAGCTTTGTGTCGTCTGTAAACTTGGAAATGTTACATTCAGTTCCCTCATCCAAATCACTGATATATATTGTGACTAGCTGGGGCCCAAGCGCTGATCCCTGCGGTACCCCACTGGTCATTGCCTGCCACCCGGAAAAAGACCCGTTTATTCCTACTCTCTATTTCCTATCTGTCATCCAATTCTCAATCCATGCCAGTAATGTAGGCAGAATTCAGAGTTTGACTTGGCTCATGTTGTGGTATGTTAATGCAGTATCGTAGTGCAGCCAGACTGTTATTAAACATAGAAACATGGAAAAATTAACAGCACAGAACAGAAGGAGGCCATTTGGCCCATCGTGTCTGTGCCGATCGATAGAGCTACCCAGCCTAATCCCACTTTCCAGCACTTGGTCCGGAGCCTTGTAGGCTATGGCACTTCAAGTGCATATCCAAGTACTTTCTAAAAGTGATGAAGGTTTCTGCCTCTACCACCCTTTCAGGCAGTGAGTTCCAGACCCCCACCACACAATTGGTGAAAAAAAATTTCTTCAGCTTCCCCTCTAATCTTTCTACCAATTACTTTAAATCTGTGCCACCTGGTTATTGACCTCTCTGCTAAGGGAAATAGGTCCTTCCTGTCCACTCTATCTAGGCCCCTCATAATTTTATATACCTCAATTAAATCACCCCTCAGCCTCCTTTATTTCAAAGAAAACAAGGCCAGCCTATTCAATCTTTCCTCATAGCTAAAGTTCTTCAGTCCTGGCGATATCCTCATAAATCTCCTCTATACCCTCCCTAGTGCAATCACATCTTTTCTGTAATGTGGTGACCAGAACTGTACGCAGTACTCGAGCTGTGGCCTAACTAGTGATTTATACAGTTCTAGCATAACCTCCCTGCTCTTATATTCTGTGCCTCGGCTAATAAAAAAAAAGCATCCCATTTGCCTTCTTAACCACCTTATCTACCTGTCCTGCTACCTTCAGGGATCTGTGGATATGTGCACACCAAGTTCTCTCTCTCTTCCTCTACACCTTTCAGTATCCTCCCATTTATTGTGTATTCCCTTGCTTTGTTTGACCTCCCCAAATGCATTACCTCACACTTCTCCGGATTGAATTCCATTTGCCACTTTTCTAACCACCTGATCAGTCCATTGGTATCTTCTTGCAGTCTACAGCTTTCATCCTCACTATCAACCACATGGCCAATATTTGTATCATCTGCAAATTTCTTAATCATGTCCCCAACATTTAAGTCTAAATCATTAATCTATACCACAAAAAGCAAGAGACCTAGTACTGAACCCTGCGGAACCCGACTGGAAACAGCCTTCCAATCACAAACACCTGTCGACCATTACCCTTTGCTTCCTCCCACTGAGCCAATTTTGGCTCCAACTAGCCACTTTCACTTGGATCCCATGGGCTTTTACTTTTTTGACCAGTCTGCCACGTGGGACCTTGTCAAAAGCCTTGCTAAAATCCATGTACACTACATCAAATGCATTACCCTCATCGACCCTCCTTATTACCTGCTCGAAAAATTCAATCAAGTTAGTCAGACACAACCTTCCCTGAACTAATCCATGTAAACTTACACTTCTTTACTCCCCCTTCCAGTTTTGTCCACTTTTCTTCCAGGGCACAGTTCCAGTGGTAGCTGCTACTCTAGCACCTCATCGAAGTGGCCTTTCTTCATATGTGATCCTAGACAGTGAGTGTGAGCAAATTATTTGACTGTAAAGGGCATCTCTTGGTTGGGTCCTGTCCTTGGCAGATGTCTATACATGTGCACTTTCTAGTAAAGGTCACTTGATCAGGAGCAGGAATCCCATCCCTAGCTCAGAAGTATTGAGGCCAATTTTTTTTTGCTGCCCCTGACAGATCAGCTAACTCAACATCAAGCTAATTGTAGAAACACATTCTGAATTTTTTCATGTTTCCATTTACCTGGGAAATTAATTGCCAGACAAGCTTCAATGTTTTGCCCCATGAGTCAACTGGATCTTACCACTTTAATGAGGTGCAAAGGTGTCATGACATCTGGGTGCCATGCTGCCTGATCAAAATTAAATATTTGATTGATTGCACTTAGCTACAATAATTGATTCTGGCTGTTCTCTGTTTGCTGAAACAGCTACTTCTTTACAAAGTATAACCGTTGAGTAACATTATCATTTCTGGATGTTTTAACAGGACACTGTCTCAGTGCACAGGCCAAACTTCTATGCTGAAAGATTTTTTAAATTCATGAGCAGCACTGTCTTCAGAAAGTCTTCATGTAAGTAAGGGCTGTGTGCTAGTTAGAAACTAAATGTGCACTGTAGTACTTCCCATTAAGATTACCACAAGAACTGAATTTGAAATTTTGGAGAGCAAAAAATCCCCCCTCCCCCCAAAACCCTGTGGTGTCTACATGTAACAGCAGCCCTCCAGTACCTTGCCCAAGTGACCATTCATCATGGGTGAGCTTAGACAGAGATTGATAACAGGCTGTTCTACTTTATGGACATTGAAGCTAAGCTTGATCCTAGCCAAATATATCACTTTCCAGTAGAGGATAGTATTTGGTGATCCATCCTTGCCCTCGGGGACACTGAGGCTAATGTAGTACCCCAACTGAATGAAGCAGTCCATGCCCGCATGCAGCAAGACCGGGACAACATCCAGGCTTGGGCTGATAAGTGGCAAGTAACATTCGCACCAGACAAGTGCCAGGCAATGACCATCTCCAACAAGAGAGAATCTAACCACCTCCCCTTGACATTCAACGGCATTACCATCACCGAATCCCCCACCATCAACATCCTGGGCGTCATCATTGACCAGAAACTTAACTGGACCAGGCATATAAATACTGTGGCTACAAGAGCAGGTCAGAGGCTGGGTATTCTGCGGCAAGTGATTCACCTCCTGACTCCCCAAAGCCTTTCCACCATCTACAAGGCACAAATCAGGAGTGTGATGGAATTACTCTCCACTTGCCTGGACGAGTGCAGCTCCAACAACACTTAAGAAGCTCGACACCATCCAGGACAAAGCAGCCCTCTTGATTGGCACCCCATCCACCACCCTAAACATTCACTGGCGCAGTGTGTACCATCCACAGGATGCACTGCAGCAACTCGCCAAGGTTTCTTCGACAGCACCTCCCAAACCCGCGAGCTCTACCACCTAGAAGGACAAGAGCAGCAGGCACATGGGAACAACACCACCTGCACGTTCCCCTCCAAGTCACACACCATCCCGACTTGGAAATATATTGCCGTTCCTTCATCGTCGCTGGGTCAAAATCCTGGAACTCCCTTCCTAACAGCACTGTGGGAGAACCTTCACCACATGGACTGCAGCGGTTCAAGGCGGCGGCTCACCACCACCTTCTCAAGGGCAATTAGGGATGGGCAATAAATGCTGGCCTTGCCAGCAACGCCCACATCCCATGAACGAATAATAAAAAAAAAACTACTGCAGTGCTGACATCAGTTAGCTCAGCACAGGTCGAGGATCAAACTTTCCTGGTCTGTATGGCTTAGTTCCACACTCTGGGGTACATTTATCCACTGAAAAAAGATTTTTATTTTTATAGTTCCTATCACATCCCTCAATGTCAGAGTGCTTCGCGCAGAATGGATTACTTTTTTTGGAGTGCAGTGACTTGTTATGTAGGCAAATGTGGCAGCTATTTTTCACATAGCAGGATCTCACAAACAGAAGTCAGAGGAATGACTTGTTAATCTGTTTCTGGTGTTTGTTGAGTGTGTAATGTTGCTGAATACACCCTGCCCCTCTTCAAATAGTGCCACGGGACCTTTAATCTTGATGTCTGATATGTCTCATTAATTAAGATGTTCATTTAGCATTTCAATTCCATTATACTACAGCCTTGAAGTCATCCCCATCCAAGAAAGGACGTACCTCACTACCAGTTCCTAAATACATTGGTCCGGGTCAAGCCTTTTCAGCCAGTCAGATTCCGACAGAAGATGAAGAGAAGAGGTATGACCTGCGGGGAGCCAGGAGCTTCCCAACTCTTGAAGATGAAGGTAATTGTCCTGTAAGAAATTCCCGTCCCCTTTTTATTTCAGAATCGGCAATAATCCTTTAACCAGGCTATGTCTTCCAATAATACTGATTGTGACAAAAATGAAATATTTAGTCTGATGTATCATGGTATTGATTTCTTTCTTGCTGTCATGGTACATATGGAGTTAAGAACCAGGTTCACTCAGAAAATGGCTCATCTTATTTTGGTACAATAATCCCAGAATATAGAGGTCGTGTCTGGCCCACTGTTTGATGGAGGAGCTCAGCCATTCAATTCAAGTACAGACATCTTGTGAGACCAATATACATGTTTGATACAACATACAAAAATTATGGAAAAGACCACCTGATCCATCAAGCCTGCCTCACACAGTCGTGATACCTGAAGCAATATGATCATACATCCCCAACCCAACATTAGCCATGTAATTTCCTGAAAAGTTTTTTTTTAAAAAAACAGATAAAGGTCAATTAGGGGTTGTGGGGGAGACATCTGGAAGATTCCTCTCCTTAGGCGATTGAAACTGGTCCAGGAGACCACATTGCCCATGCTTATATTTCACTTGCCTTTTCTATAAGACACTATCTCTGCCTCAGCCAGGAACTGGTCCAGCTCTCTTTTGAAGGTATGCAGAGAGTCAGCCCTCACCGCATGAAGGCAACTTGTTCCATAGCTCGACTATTCACTGGGAAAAGAACTGCCTAACCTCTAACCTAGCCCAAGCCATGGGTAACTTATACACATGACCCCTGGTCTTCCCCAATCTATCAAATTGAAATAATCTATCCATAGGAAAGCAATCTTACCCATTAACTATTTTATATACCTCTATCAAATCACTCTGAAATCTGTGCACCTCTAAAATGAATAGACTCAGCTTTTTAAGCCCATCTTAGTAAATAGGGTTCTTTTGAGCTGGGAATCATTTCTGTGACCCTCCTCTGAACCTTTTCCCGAGCTGCCATATCACCCACCATATGAAGGGACCAAAACTGCACGCAGTACTCTAAATGTGGTCTAACCCAGATCTTGTACAAGGTCAAATTGGTGTGCCTTGTTTTATATTGAATAGTCCTGTTAATACAGCCTAATACTCTCTTCGCTGTGACTATGATTTATCGATATTGGTCATGAACCTTTAGAGAATTATGAACTATAACGCCAAGATTTTTATCTCTCAACCGAATTCAGCTCTGTTCCATGTAAAGTATACGAATACTCAGTGGTGGCCCTGCCCAAATGCATAACATTGCACTTACCAAGGCTAAATGCCATTTATCAGTTTAACCCATTCTCCAGCACATCAAAATTTGCTTGCAGAAATTTGTCCTCCACAGTCCTAACACTTGCACAAATTTTCATATCATCCGCAAACTTATAGGCCATTCGCCTAATGCCTATGTCGAGATAGTTTATGAAGATAGTAAAAAGCAATGGCTCTAACACCGATCTCTGGAACGCCACTGGTAACCGGCCTCTAAGCAGATCCATAGCCAATATTAACAATTTTCTGCCTATGGGAATGCAGACAATTCTTAGTCCATTGTAGTAACTTCCCACTGATTCCACAAAATTCTGTATTGAGTTACTTTATCAAAGGCTTTCTGAAAATCCAAGTAGACAATGTCTACTGGGATAGCCTCAACCACTCACCTAGTAACATCTTCAAAGAATTCTAGCAAATTTGTAAAGAAGCTGTGTTGAATGTCTCTTGACTCCTTGATCCAGCTTTTTTTTATTCGTTCATAGGATGTGGGCGTCGCTGGCAAGGCCAGCATTTATTGCCCATCCCAAATTGCCCTTGAGAAGGTGGTGGTGAGCCCCTTCTTGAACTGCTGCAGTCCATATGGTGAAGGTTCTCCCACAGTGCTGTTAGGAAGGGAGTTCCAGGATTTTGACCCAGCGACGATGAAGGAACGGCGATATATTTCCAAGTCGGGATGGTGTGTGACTTGGAGGGGAACGTGCAGGTGGTGTTGTTCCTATGTGCCTGCTGCTCTTGTCCTTCTAGGTGGTAGAGGTCACGGGTTTGGGAGGTGCTGTCGAAGAAACCTTGGTGAGTTGCTGCAGTGCATCCTGTGGATGGTACACACTGCAGCCACAGTGCGCCAGTGGTGAAGGGAGTGAATGTTTAGGGTGGTAGATGGGGTGCCAATCAAGCAGGCTGCTTTATCTTGGATGGTGTCGAGCTTCTTGAGTGTTGTTGGAGCTGCATTCATCCAGGCAAGTGGAGAGTATTCCATCACGCTCCTGGCTTGTGCCTTGTAGATGGTGGAAAGGCTTTGGGGAGTCAGGAGGTGAGTCACTCGCTACAGAATACCCAGCCTCTGACCTGCTCTCGTAGCCACAGTATTTATGTGGCTGGTCCAGTTAAGTTTCTGGTCAATGGTGACCCCCAGGATGTTGATGGTGAGGGATTCGGCGATGGTAATGCCATTGAATGTCAAGGGGAGGTGGTTAGACTCTCTCTAGTTGGAGATAGTCATTGCCTGGCATTTGTCTGCTGCGAATGTTATATGCCACTTATGAGCCCAAGCCTGGATGTTGCCCCGGTCTTGCTGCATGCAGGCACGGACTGCTTCATTAGGTGATCATAAAGAGCATCTCTTATGATCCCTTTATGCATCATACCTATTACTGATGTTAGACTGATAAGCCTATAGTTCTCTGAATCTGATGTGTCATGCTTTTTGAAAATTAGAACTACATGAACATCCTTCCAATCCATGGGAGCAATCCCAGATTCTAGTGAGCTGTCAAAGATTTGAGCAAGTAGCTTGTAAAGCGCATGTCCCATCTCTTTAACCACCTTTGGGTGAATGTCATCTGGACCAGCAGTCCGATCTATTTTAAAGTTCCATATTCTGTATAAAATGATATCCTCAGCTATTTTAATGGGCCAAAACTTGCGCAGAGCGGTGTGGCAACGAGCGCTGCAGCTTCTGAGAATTAAATTAACGAATGAACTTGCTGCAGGCTCTGTGGCGTCTTCTTGCTTGATTTTGAAGTTTTGAAAAATTGTGCGCAATCAACTCGGCCTCTGAGCAGGGTACGTCGATGCACATGGAACAGTCTGTGCAAAAGAAGACGCACCCACAAAATCTGTCAGGAAGAGAAGTCACGCCCACAAGCAGGCAAGCAGACTTCATTCATTTAAAGTTAGTATTCTGGAAGTCATTGTAAACAAAAAAAAAATTTTTTTAATAAAAAGCCAAAGAAATAATTGAATTAAATTAAAGAGACAGAAGGGAAAAGTAAAAAAAAAAATAATTTTTTAATTTGTAAATTTTTTTTTTAATGACCAAAAACTATTAAAATAAGGAGTAATATAAGACTCCACATTTTTAAAGTTTAATTTTTAATTGTTTGGCAATCATAAAGAGTTATTGGGCTTTTAAAACTTAGTTTTGACCTGGTATTTTTAAGAATACCTTTTGGTGGTGTAATTAGTTACTTTCCAGGGGGGTTGATGAGCAAGTTTGCGATTTTAAAAATTTTTTTTATTTCAGTGATTGTAGCGTGCGATGTCCCTTTAATTCTCAGTTGTCAAATCGCCAGCGAACCAATAGGAGCAATTTCACGATGTCCATGTTTTAGTCCGCATGTGCAAATGCGGGAACTTGCTCCTTTGATTTGCCGTTTTTAAAAAAAAGAGCACTGTTGAGCTCCTCCATTATTTCTCGAGCAATTTCTGCCCCAATATTTACAATTTTCTTTACTTCACTGTGTTTGCACTGTAGTTATCATTTAACACCACTGCCATACATTGGGGATCCATTTGAAGCTGGCCTAAGGCAGCTTTCAGTGGCCCCATTTAGTCTTTAATGGTCCTCTGACTCCTAACATAATTACATTTAAATTTCATTTGCCGTGGTCATTTTTGAAAAGCAATTTTCACCCCGCCTTGTTCAAATTGAGTCATCTGAAGCCATCAAAGAGAGAGACTCCATAAAGTGGTCAGCAACAAATTGCCACATAAAGGTTAATATCCAGAGACTTAGTGACTAGTCCAGTTTGCGTTGCAGTTTAGTGTGGCAGACATGATTTTTATTCTTCTATTGAATTTGATGGGTGATAGTTAAGCCAGTAACTACTGTAAATCTACAGTGTGCCATTGCTTCTGTTCACATCCATTTACTGGTTAATAAATCTATTTGGTAGTTTACAGCCGAAACCATGTGCTATTGAAGTGTTTAATTGTGCCCTCCTCTGAGGTCAAAGGTAACTGGGAGTGAGGGTTTGCCTATGGGAATGGTCTGAAATGCTGAACCTGAGAAAAACATCTAGAGTAAAAGCCCCAAAACACAACATTGATGTCCATTGGATTGGGTGGCAGTAAGTGTGGGAAGCAGGACCTCCCTCCCCCCCACCACCCCTTTCCCCCCAACACCAGTATTTACTACATCAAGAATTTTTGAGGAACCTTGGTCCGCAAGCTTGTAGTTGGCTATCACTTTTCTTTCCTTATATCGTCCTTGAAGGCTGAATTCCAGCAGTGTGGCGGCGAGCAAAGATCTTTTTAGTCCTTTACATTACTAGGTTGCTTTCAGCACCCTTGCCTTGTCATATAGAGGGAGCATTCGATTTTTTTTTTCTCTAACTCCCACCCTAGGATGTTTACCAAGACCCAACAAAGCTAACGCTGTGCTGCCACTATTTAAAATCAAAACTTTAAAACTGGAATGAGTGGAGCACTGAGCTTGTCCACAGTATTTAATTTTACCTCTATAAATGAGAAACAGTATCACATTGCAGAAGCTTATTTTTGCAAAAAGTGAAGATAAGCAGAATTAACATTTCAGGCCTGTTGGATTTTACAAATCATCACTTGAAGCTGATGCAGTTTAATTTGGGTCCCAGTGGCTTGCTGCTGTGACACAATCTTTTCAAGTGATGCAGTAATCCAGTGGAAAGATTGAACAAGATGTGTAAACTGTGAACCTCCATTTGTCTACTATTTTAATCCAAACTTTTTGAATGCAAGTACAAGATACTGTAAAAGCCTAATATGGAATAACCAATTAGGTGAACAAGGCATTAAGCTGAACAGTGTTCCTCATCACTCAATATTTTACTTTAAATAAAAATAATTCAGGCTTATGGTTTGGTAGATATTGTTTTTTTTAATGTTGCTGGTAGTTTTTTCTAATCTTTCAATTTTTTAGGGCTATTAGGCCGGCCGGATCTCCTTCCTTGTACCCCACCTTCTTTTGAAGAAGCAACTACAGCTTCAATAGCAACAACCCTGTCGTCAACAACATCCTTGTCAATAACAGAGCAGTCGCCATCAGAAGGCTCAGAGCATCATCACCGCTACAGGTATGAAGAGTCGTATTGCATCCTTTACCAATCTGTCTCTCTCTCTTCCCCTTGCTCTCAAGTCGTCTTTGAAAAAAAACAATCTCTTCGATCAAACTTTTGGTCATCTCTACTAATTGTCCCATTAAGATTCAGTGTCTGTACCTTTATTCCTCTCTGAAAAGTCTTGGGACAATTTTCTACATTAAATGCACTATAAAAATTCAAGTTGTTGTACAGAATGAATAGAGGTGAATTTTGAGGCCGCCTGCCTGGCACAAACGAAGCCTCAAAATTAACGAGGAAAGACTTACTGCACCATTTCTGTCACTGGTGCAGCCGGCGTCATTATTCTAGGTTCCTCACCTTAAGCGGCCTGGGCGTCATTAGGCTCGTCAGTGTATAATTAGGGTCCTGTGACTGATGCTATTTTACTTACCCAGAACAGAAGTACCACCAAGGGGGTGGGGGCCTGCCCAGTAATCCTTGGAGGTAAATGCTGGAATCAGCAATTAAGAGCCTGATTTAAAGGCGCAAGCACCTGCAGATAAAAATTGTGAATATTTTCGCTGCAAGTCTTAATTGAGGGGTGTGGAACCTTCTGCAACTTCAGTACCGAATATAACACAGGTTATTTGAAAATTCTTGCCACAATTTATTCTTTACCTTCAGAGAGGGTGAGTGAGGAGAGGAGGCATGGGAGTGGTTCTTGCAACCCAATTGTGGGCAGAGGAGCAAAGAGCAGCAGCAAGGAGAGCATGCTGGAGCTGTAGCAGGTGCTATCAGAGCACCACATAGAAAGGGATATGTACGCAGGTGACCCTACCCTCCACATAGTGCTTGCAGGCCCAGAATCAGTTACCAATAGCTCACCGATAAGCAGCATGTAAGGTGGCTCAGTTTCTCCCGGCAGACAGCAGACCTGTACAGCCTCTGCAGGGGAACTTGTAGGCTTCTGTGCCACTTGGTCACTTTCTACCCATGGTAGTCAAAGTATCGGTTTCCCTAAATTCGTTTTGCTTCAGCGTCCTTCCAGGTTTCAGTGGGGGAAGGGGGACGTGGCACATGTCAGCTGTGCATACCTGCATAAAACAAGTGATGGATGCTGTTCCCTGAGGCAAACCAGTACATCAAGATCCCCATGGACGCCACCAGTCAACTTGACAGAGCAGTGGGGTTTTCAGCAATTGCTGCATTCCCACAAGCCCAGCCTCCTATTGACTGCACTCATGGCAATTATGGCACTGCCATATCAGCCAGCACCATTTATCAATAGGAAGTGATACCACTGTCTCAATGTGCAGCTGGCATGTGACCATCATCTAAAAACTATGCCGGTGTGTGCAGCCATGATGTGTTCATCCTGCGCCAGTCCAACATTCGCGCAGTTTTGAACAAGAGCAGCAGGTCCAAGGATGCCTATTAGGGGACAAGGCCTACTCGTTATTGCCTGGCTGATGATGTCCACGAACTCCAGCTGAGAGGTATGAGAGCGGTGGGAGCAGCAGGGGCAGTTATGGAGCAAATGATTGTGGTACTGAAACAGTTATTCAGGTGCCTGGATAAATCATGATCGTATGCTGCATCCTGCATAACCTGGCCTTGCAATGGGGCCAGGACGAGCCAGAAGCAGCTGAGGAGGCATCATCAGAGAAAGCCCCAGGAACAAGACCTGCACAGCAAGCAGCCAGGGTTGTTGGCAGCAGCTCAGACCAACGCGTCTAGTAAAAGAACAATTAAAACCAACCTCTTCACATCACCCCTGCAGTAACAGTCCTTCAGGATGAACCTATCTTTACCCTCCACATTGCAAGGACCTTCCCCACTGCACCCCCTCCCCCCCCACATGCCCCAGACTCTGACCATTATTTACATAGATGAAACCTGCCATTCAAAGCTGAATACATAATTGTAACTCATTGAACATACAAACTTGCTGATGCAATTTTTAATGCCTTCATAGACTTGCTTTACTGTATAATTTCACCCTGGTGTTACCCCTTCGTACTCTTAAGTGTTTTCTTACCTAACCTACTGCTTCTACAACGAGCTCTCCTAATGACTTCAGCAGGGTTGGTGGATATCTGCTATTACTAAGAAGCTGGTCCTTGAGAGGCTTGTAGTTGCTACCTCTGGCAATTTGGGGCCTTGAGGGGCTGGTTGGAGTCTGCAACACTTCGGCTGGTGCCGGGGCAATCTGGCCCAGCTGGCCTTTCATGCATTACAGCAGGCACTGGTTGAGTAGGTGGCGTGGGTGCAGGCTTGCTATCATCCTGAGAGAGGGCAGCATGTGCCACTTCCATTGAGCCACTGCCACTCCCATGGGCCTGCAGGACCTCACTTCCAGAGATCTGCGGGAGAGCAGACCGCAGGAGATCAGAGATGCTTTGGAATCCCATATCTGTGACCCACCAGACTTTCAAAGCTGGTGTGAAGACTGAGGAGCCCAGAGTCTGAATGCCAACAGCCTGAACTTCGATCAGAGCTGCCAGAGTCCTATGCCGTGGCCATGGCTGCAGTGTCCACAGAGGTGACCACATGTTCTATAGCAGACTGAAGACTGCTGATATCACTGGCCAGAAGGCTGCACATGTTGGAATGGAACTCCTCCATAGTCTCAGACATGATGTGGTGACTCCTAGGCAGCAGCCCAATACCCTCAACAACTGCTGGTGCATATCAAGGAGTTTCCTTTTGTAGGCTGGGCCTCAGAGGTCTGCATCTCGATCCTCTGCATCAGAGCTAGGACCTGATGTTGCCCTTCAGAAAGCCATGTCTTGGACTTCCCTTTCCATAATATCTTGCTCCTGCTCACGAGTGCTGTGTAAATCTCCTTGTGCCTCTCCCTCTAGCTCACTATCTATCCCAACCGAGCTATCGCCTGGAAGTGATCGAGCAAATGACAGTGCTTTTTCAGGAGGGTTCCAAGGAAGAGAAAACAGTTACTTTGCCGGCAACAGCTAATGAAGCAGTGGATGACCTCGGTTCCCTCGCTTACTCCAGCAGCACCTCCACTGCCAGATCACTAATGCAATAATGCATCCATTGATCAGTACTCACACAGCCAAGTGTCCAGAGTGACCAGTAATGCAGAGATTGGTCAGAATTCAGCACCGATGAAGGGTTAAGTTGACACCTCTCCAAGGAGTCCATTCACCTTTTAACTGTCTTGAATGGCCAGCAAAAATACTGCCCCCTTCAATTGTGGAGACTATCCACCATCAGTCACAATGCCTGGGCAGCCTGCCAACGAGATGCAAATAAAGCCTGGCCATCAAAATTCCGGCCATGTGATCGGGCATTCGGAACAACTGAGTCACCCAGTGGCCACCTCGACACTGCTCCAGGGAAAAGCTACCCCATAGCGTCTTTATTTTTTCCTCTTCTGAGGGAACTAACAGGGACCTTGATAGTTTGTTATCCCCTCGCTATCCTAAGGCCAATTGTACCATTGCTATATATATATATATATATATACACATCTCCTTCTGCTTTTAAAAAAAAAATCCTTTTTTCTCTTTAGACCTTTAGCTGCTTACATTAGCACAAGTTAAAAGTTTGTGTAATGTTTATCCTGTTACATATGACAAGCCATGACATTACAGGTCAACACTAGGGCTTGATACTGCTAGAAAGTTTGGTACAGTATGTACAATTCTAGTCAGGTGACTGTTGAGATTTACCAAATGAAGTGATAAGCTCATAATCCACATAAGTTTTAGAATCTCTAGGCAAAGAGTTCCTTAATTAATGGTAAAGATTTTTAAACCCAATTATTTGCTGAACAAAAGCAGCAGTAGGCACCTCATTGCCTCTGGATGGGAAAAACCAGCCAGGGATACTGCTCCTGATTGCTATCCAGTGACTCCTGATGGAAAATGTTCATATGGGAATGTTGGCTGAGGACTAATTTTGGTCTCAGCTGTGATGTTGTCCACGGTTGATTACCCTGCCAGCGTCCATTGTACCAGAGGGCTTTTGGCATCTGTGCAACCATATCCTAGCAAGAGTCAATGGGCTTGATTTTAGCACATCGTCGGGAACCCAGCGCATGCGTAGATATTCGCATGGGGTACGTGGAAGTCAAGTGAGTGCATCACAATCTGCGATCGCAACTCAATTGAAGGTAGGTATTTGTGCTTCTGATCTTCCCACGCACCGCGCCGCCAAATTGACAGGCTGGCTGCCTGTCGGAAGGGAAAGGAGCCACGAATTGGAGAAGGGGTAGGTTTGTGTTGGGGGGGGCGGCGGGGGAGAGAGAAATCTTGGGCTGTGCAAGAAATTGGAGAGGGAGGTGGAGGGGCAGGGACGATATCCGGTGGGCCTTGGAGAAGATCGTGTTGTGGGGGGGGTGGGGGTCAACTGATTGTGGGGGTCCGATCACACCAGATGAGCTTGTTGGGCCTGGATGAAGCACTCCTCTTCCTGGCCCACAAGCAGTGCAATAAAGGCACACCCGTCGTGGATCCGGCCCTTCTTGCCTGCTTTCACTCGATGTGATTCAGAAGCGAGGGGAAACCTGAACAGGTAAGGTTAAATTTGTTTAAAATTTCTAATACATAAAAAATTAAGTGTCTCAACTATCACAATGAGGTACACTGCCCCTTTAAATATCAGCCCACTGGCTTTTAGTGGGGGCGGGACTTCCAGGCTTCTATTGCGTGCGTCGCACTTGGGTTAAACTCAGAAGCGGATGCATTGGAGCCGGGATGCAGTCCTGCTCCAAAGCAAACTATTTTTATTGCCCAACCCACCCATTCTTAGGGGTTAAAATTATCCCCAATGTCTCTGCAAGAGAGGAGGAGAGAAATGGGTAATGTTTTCCTCTAATCTGTAAAATTCAAGTTGTGACTCTTGTTTTGCTATTTCTAACAAAATGAAGTCCCGAGCTCATGAATAATTCATGTGGTTAATTTCAGAATCAGTCCAATCAGTGTACTTTCTAAATGATGCCAGAAGCTACAAACGACATTTTCCTTAATCGCGTCTAGTTAAACACAGTTTTAGTAACACATCTCACTAAATCAAAAGTTAGAATGCTTGTCTTGGATTATGTATACACTGCAGCTGTATATGTTACATGAGCATAATGCAAGAATCCCTGTGTTTTTCTGAACTCGTGTGACAAAATTAGAATTTCAGTGGATTGAATTGTTGTTTTATAAATAGAGAACTACTTGATATTGCAAGACATACTGTTCCAGTAGGTACCCTGGTAGATTCATGTCTTTTATTTGCTATTTAGGAAACAGCATTTCGCTCTTAGTAGTTTCAGCAATCTAGCCAGTTTACTTCACTAACCATTGTTTTAAAAAATAATTACCATACCAATTTTATCCCTTCCTCTCCTAAAGGTGCTGACTCTCGCTGGGGTATGGTTGCGCGTGCATCAACAAGTTTCCGGTGCCTTGCTAACTGGCCATTCTTTATGTGTAAGCTGGTTCAGAGTGCCAGCAGGATGTTCCATCATGGAGGCAACATGTCGATCACTATCCTCACACTTTCCAGTAGCTGTTCCATGGTAGCAATCAGGAGCAAGAACACTGGCAGATTGTATATCTCTCTTCCCCCACTTTTTTTCCCCCCCCCCACCACCGCACGCACGCACACACACACTCTCTTTGAGCTCAGGAGCACTGATCAATTGCAGGACAAGTTGCTGCTCCAGTTGAGATGTGATAACTCAGCCCTGACTGAGGATGGAACTTGGAAGCTTCTGGTCTGTATATTTCAGTACCATATTGGCCAGTGTATTTACCCACTGCAAATTTATTGGCACCCACTAGCATAATTGAAAGTTGATGTATTGTTGGTTTATAGTAGGACCATCACTGTAGCCTTAGCAGCCATTGTGTTGTAGATTAAGTTGAATGGATTGAGACCTGTTTGTAATGCACATTTGCAGCATATTATCCTGAACATAATTGCACTGTTCCATGTGCCTGGGGCAAAATTTAACAACTTTGCTTTTAGTGCTCACAGTCCTGTGTTTCTCAAAGTCAAACCTAAATTCCACCCCCCCTCCCCCCGGTGTAAATCATCACAGGTTAAATATTTTGGCTTCTGTCCGGTGAAGTTGTACTTGTGCAGTAAGATAGGATTAAAAATAGTTTTTTGGCTGCCTACCAGTTTACTTTCAGGATTTTTTTTGGCCTGTCCAAACAGGAATGATTTAATATTGCTTTTTCACCTTAACGGCAGTAAAGACCATGGGTGGGGAGCAGGAAGCGTCTGCTGCCTCAGCTTCTGTGTTTTGAGGGGCTATCGAAAGCTTACAGATAAATTTACATCATGACTATCTGTAAAGGCCCAGGTCCTGGCCATCAGCATGATACTTGGTCACTACTGGAAGTCGGCAGTATTCCATCGTTACCTAGCATTATATGTAATCTGCTTCTATACTTGCTGCTGCCCTTTGATTTCCTGTTTTATTTGAAGTAAAACATTTTGTGCTTTATCTTTTTAGTGTTTGTACCTTTTATCAGGTTTGAATTTCCCGTCTTCCCCCTTTTCCTCCCCCTCCACCCAAAAAATATCATGAGTGATGTGCCATTGGTAAATTTCATTTCTATTACGCTAAAACTCACAGAAGGTGTGAATGTAGAAAAGATGGGTTGTCTTATGTTGCATCCTATCACAATGTAACATTATTTATTTTGCATGTATATTAACAGATCTTCTAGTAAAGAGACCTTTACATGCTTAAGTTGAGACCTCATGCTTCTACTTCGACAAGTATTTTTTTCAATGTTCATAACAAGCAACTGGCTTGCTATGAATACAACTCCATTGTAGTTACCATTCTGTTTTTTTAAAATCTGTTTAGGAAAACTACACTTTCATCGGCACAGGATGTTGGGTGAGAATCATACTTATTTTCCTTTTCTAATTTATATTGTAATTTTTTTTTTCTTGTTTTGCCTGTTAAACTAAGAGTTGTGCTGATGAATGGAACACAAGGCTGGGTATTCTATAGCATGCCCAAGATGATTATTGTCAAATTGGGCATAACATGACCCAGTTTCAGGATTTAATTGGATATAACATAGACACGTTGGATATTGTGTATAGTATGGCCACGTTGGGTATTGTGCAGTTGAGTATTGAAAGGCTCAGCTTGGGTATTGTTTAGTTCGGTTATGGCATGGCTCGGGCTGGATATAGTTCAGTTGGGTATAGAATAGCTCAGGCAGGGTGTAATTTAGCATGTCCAGATGGCCTCGGCTTGTTGTAACATTATTTCTGAATCACAAACTCATTACAGCAGTGGCCTGCCAGAGCGAAATTGCTGATTTAATGCTGATTTTTATGCTGGATTGTGATCAGTTTGTGCTGTGAGCCTGTAGCCTCAAGGAATTGGATTTTTGTGGACTTACAAAAAAGGACAGATAAAAACCAGCTGGTTTATCAAACCCATCCCATCCTTGTTTGGTGTATTTACTGTACCACCATCACTCCCATCCCCCCAAAGGCGGCCAAGCAAGTTCCAAGAGACCATAGTAATTGGGTGTGACAACCCCGATGACCCACCTGCTTTCAATATGTCGATATGTTGGCCACTTTCAGGAACTCATCCAGCTCCCTTTGGATGCTTGCACTGAATCCGCACTCTCTGCAGATGCCAGCAACGATTCAAGAGGTCTTTCTGCGAAAAGAAGTACATCCCAGCATCTAACTTAGTTATTTGCTTTCATAACTTATACTTGTGTGCCCTGATCCATCATAACCTATCTCGCTTGGGTAGCCTGTCCACTTCAAGTGAGTCTAATTCTTTCAATATTTTAAGACCTCAATTAAATTTCTTCAAAGTTTACAGTTTTCTAAAGTATAAAGCACTAGTGTTCTCGGCTAGCCTGATACTGCAGGGCCCTTAAACTAGGTATCAATCTAGCGGCCCGCCTCTGAACCTGTTCAAGGGTTTCCGTATCACACATCCTTTGAGGGGACCACAAGTGGATGACTTATCCTAGATATTGCCTGACTAAGGCCTTACAAAGGGAAAGGATAGTATTTCTTATCTACTTAATTGTCCTGGCAACACATCCTAACACCCTATTTGCTTTTGCAGTAGCCTTGCGGCACTGGTCATGGACCTTCAATGACCAGTACTGTAACCTCCAGCTTCTCCTGCTTAGCGGCCTTGAGTGAGCGCACCTCCATGGTGTATATATTCTTGCAGTTGCCCCTACCCAAGTGCATCATGCTACATTTATTTATATTATTAAAAAAAATCTGTCAAATATGGGTCCATTCCTCAATTGCCTCTAGATCCACCTGAAATCTGTTTTCACCATCTGAGGTCCTTACACATGTACATATCTTCGTGCCATCTGTGAACTTTCGGATTGTTCCTGCCCAATGCCTTCGTCCAGATCGTTGATAAAGATGAAAAGCAACGGGTCTAACAACAGCCCCTGTGGGATTCCTCTAGTAAATGGCTCCCCTTGTAGATCCACTACCATTAATAACTACTTTCTGTCTATGGGAATGCAACCAGTTCCTTATCCAGCCCAAAATCTACTCCCCAATTCCACAAGACTCTACCTTGCTTAGTAGCCTATTTTGTAGCGCTTTGTCGAGACAGAACCTTCTTTTCCAGAACCCATGCTGAGATTCCTTAATAACCCCTTTCCTTTCTAGGTGGTAATACAGTGTATTTTAACGTTCCATCTAGTAACTTGCCTGTAGCTAAAGTTAAACTAATGCACCTGTAGTTTCCTGATTCTGACTTATTGCCCTTTTTAAATAATAGTACCGTATGGGCGCCTCTCCAGTCCATGGGAGCAATCCTATACTCCAGTGAACTATTAAATATGTGAACAGAGCACAGCCGCCATTTATTGAGCATCGGATCCTATGGACGCTGTCAGGGCTAACTGCCCAATCTGATTTGGGAATACTAATTCTAGCTGGGACTATATCCACTTGATTTTTAAAAAAATTATAGCATCAACCCTATGTTGTATTATTGATAACCCAGCATTACCATCAGTAGTGAAGACTGATGCAAAGTAACCATTTAAAACACCTGCCATATCCTGGGGCTTCATCTGAATCAGCCCTGTGGAATCCTTCGGTGGCCTTTCCAGTCCATAATGGCCTTCTAACTCCTAACATAACTGAAAAAGACCTAGCTATTACTAGCACACATACACTACCCTCTTCTCCATTGCTCTTATGGCTGTTCTGATATCAGTTTCTGTTCAATATCTTTTCCTGTTCTGAGACGTACTTAAACCTGTGAAACGATTTCTGATTTAGTCTAATTTATCTTCTTTGGATGTGACCAGTTAATCTATTTGGTTTTGTTTTACCATTTGCCTTCTTTTAACCCAATGGATTCTTTTGGCTTTGAAAGCATTCCATTTATCTTCAGTATTGCTATTAACCCCACCTAGCAGGACTGCCCAATCAATGTTGCTCAAACCTGGCACTAGCATGACATTTTCAGCAGCTTTGGTTTGTTTGATCAAGTTAAATCTAATAATAATATAGTCAGTGTTCCCCCACATGGAGGTCCAATACTGCTTTAGGGTCACTACTAAAAACTAGGTCCAGGATCCAAGAACCCCTAGATTCTTCCCTAACATATTGTGTAAAGAAATAATTGTTCATAATATCTACATATCTTTCAGCCTCAATTCTAGATGGATCACTATTGGACCACTGAATACCTGGGAAGTTCAAATCCACCATTACATTGACATTTCCCAATTCAGTTGCTGTTGTAATTTGTGGCCAGAGTGTCTTATTTTAGATTGCCCAAAACTGATTTCATTGTTTGCATAATTATTTTTTAAGCGTACAATAGGTTCTTTTACTGTTGTCAGCAGTCTGTATTTGTAGTGCAGTTGCAAAAAACATTGAGGTGGTTACAATTTAATGTTGCGTTTTCCTGGGATTTATTTTTGCCCCTCCTCTTCCGAAGGCACTGGTTATCACTGAGGTACAGTTTCACTGGTGCCAGCCACCCAGTGGTACCTTGCCCAAGTGTTGATCGACTAATTGACCATGTGAGCATCACATGCAATCCCAATGCTATCCTCATTCAACATCCACTTTACAGCAGGAGTTGCTGGTTAGTGTTCAAAAATGGAGTCCAAGTTGTTCCCCACCCCCCCGTGATGCTGAGTCCAGTTGTTGCATCTGTAACTGCTGCCCTGACTGAGATCAGTGGAAATCGACTCCAAGACTTTCTGGTTTGTATAGCTCCATTGCACACTGATTTAATGGGGAAGTGAGAATCTGGATACAAGAGTACAGTGTTAGTCAAAAGTTATTCATCAATTTCAGTATTACAGAATGTAGCTGATTAGTACAAAACTGTCAGTTTTTTTTCCTGTTCAATATTCTGACTACTCCTAGGTCCTACGATGCGATGAGAGTGGAAGCCAACTTGCAGCAAGTCACTGTTGAGCTGGAAGCGAAGTCCAGCATTGAGTTTGAGACTACAGCAGAGGAAGAAGCAGCAGATGAAGGGGAGGAGGAGAAAACGTTAGTGTGTGTTTACTGAGGATATCGCAGTGTGATACTTATGTATAATTATGTCATGCATTACAAAATTCACAACACTCAAGTAATACTAGAGGTTAGAAGAAATAGTTTTCTCATGGGATGGCAAATGTGAAACGGGCTCCCTGCTCATTGACATCTTCATAAAAGAACCAAATCAATACTTTTTCAGAGTTATATGGATATTAATAAGTGTGCTCGATGCACATGGGGGTTAAGAAGAGGGTACAGTGAATTTTTTTCTGTGGACTGGCAAAGAATGAGTCCAAGTCTGAGGTAAGCAAGCATGGTTTATGGAAAGGAAAGCCTCTCTCACTCAGTATTGGTCAGAAAGCAGGAATCAGGCTGTATTTGATCACATTTGCCCTTTCTGAATTCAGGTCATGACTGTGTACCTGCTCCATCATGAAACAGGGGAACACCTCCTAAAACAGCAGAATGAAGCACTTTGCTTCCTCATATAAACACTTAGGGCTCGAATTTAGCAGGCCTGCGGGTTCCCAGCGGGTGGTCCTCCGGGAGCGTCGAAAACGCGGACGGGTAATTGTTCGCGTCCCCCACGCGATCGCGGGATAATTGGACCCATTAAGCCCTGCTTCCGGGTTCTGCGCTCCCCAGCTGCGTGCCGGCCGGCTGCGCATGCGCAGTACCGTCGACGCGATGTAGGAGCTCCAGTTAAAGGGGCAGTCTCCCAAAGCCCCTCCTGCTGCAAGCAAGAGGTCTGGGAGAATGGCTCAACCAAGGGGAAAGGCTGCGCCCCGTTTTTCAGATCTGGCACTGCAGCTGATGCTGGAGGGCGTGAGGAGGAGGAGGGAAACACTCTTCCCTGAGGATGGGCGCAAGTTCCCTGCCGCCGCAACCAGGAAGGCATGGGCAGAGGTGGCGGCGGAGGTGAGCAGCAGGGGCAACACCCCAAGGACTTGGGAGCAGTGCCGCAAGCGCTTCAATGACCTGACCAGGTCTGGCAAGGTGAGTACACCAACGCACCCTCCCACATCCCGTCCCCACCATCACGCCAAGCAGATCACAACCCCCTCCTGCACAGCCACCACTGCGCTCCATCAGCAATCCTCACAGCCACTCATTCACCATCCTCGCCGTGCACGCAAGTACCCACCGTCCCTGACCCCACCCGAACACTACCACACACCCCAATCCCCATGCAATGGGATGGGCACGTGGCCCACACTTCCTCCCATCCGTTCCGCGCCACGCTCAACCCAACCACACCGATGCTCGATGCGTCTCACGATGCAAGACGCACCCACTCACACATCTGTGTTTTGCCTTCACAGGAGAAGAGGAGCAAGAACAACCGCGAAAGGGCACGCACCGGAGGTGGGCCGCCGCAAGTGGTGGAGCTCACCGACGCAGAGGTGGAGGCGCTCGACCTCGCCCGCACGCGACATTGCCTGTCGGTGGCCGATGGCGAGTGTGTCGCTGCCGAAATGGGCGGTAAGGGAAAGCTGACACTCAACACCCATGATCGCGAGTGACCGTATCATCACCTGCCATCAGGCGCACTGTCAAGTTGGTCCACATGCCTCAAAGTGCCCTCTGTTCTCTTGCAGGTGCGTCTTTGGATCAAGCGAGCATGGAGGGCGATTCCTCAGAGGACATGGCGGTCTCTGAGGGTGC
Organism: Heptranchias perlo; assembly: GCF_035084215.1. Taxonomy (NCBI): domain Eukaryota; kingdom Metazoa; phylum Chordata; class Chondrichthyes; order Hexanchiformes; family Hexanchidae; genus Heptranchias; species Heptranchias perlo. The sequence goes on along the minus strand of NC_090353.1, from coordinate 15,725,822 downwards.
ATCGTCACATCAGAGCCAACCATCCACCAGCGCAGAGACACGCACCTCGGTGGGTCCCCCTCGCCAACTAGTTGGGGTAGCACTTGGTGAGTCACTGCGCACGAGTGAGCATGAGCAGACCCTGGTGGCAGGGGCAGCCGCGGAGGGTCCGCGACGGAGGGAGCACTCATCTCCAGGCTCTGCTCAGCCGGACCCAGATGCTGAACCCAGGGGGCCACCAGAGAAAAGGAGAGTCGTCGAGGGCCACCAGCTAATTGCTGAGGTGCTGGCAGAGGTGCCGCGCGCATTGTCCACAATAGCGCAGGCGATGGAGGAGTCCACCTCCTGCATGTGGGCATTGGTGGCGCAGGCACAGGAGGGTACCGACGACACAGTGTCGCAGGTAGGTGCGGGACTGTCTGCGGTGGAGGACAGGCTGGCCTCCCTCGAGCGTCACGCACAGCTCCACTTCGAGTCCTTGCAGGCCCTCACAACGTCTGTACGGATTCAGGGTGAGCAACATTCCGACGCCACCAACAGGCTGAGGGATACACTAGGGGTGGCCTTGCAAGGCCTCACACATGCCATCCAAACTGCCGTCCAGCAGGGTGGAAGGGGTGATGTGGGCCGAGGCCAAGAGAGGGATGATGGTGACCGGGGACATGGAAGCGGGGACGCCTCTCAAGGCGTCCCCACGTCCCACCCGTCGCCCACCTCTCAACCAGCACCCGCAATGGTGCCTCCTCTCCAGGTGGCCGAGTCTGCCCCTGCCCCGGTGCAGGAGGAGCAGTCTGTGGAGGTGCCCTCACGGGCACCGAAACCCAGGGGCCGTCCGCCAAAAGCATCTACCCGGTCAAGGCAAGAAGACGAGCAACCTGCCACTACCTCTGCTGGAGCCACAGGGGTAGCACCACGTAGGGGTTCCCGGAGAAGAATTCCAAAGGCCTTATAATCACAAAGGGAATACACCAGGGTGTTTATTATTTTGTACTTTGTTTCTTAAATGATGTCACATTCCACATATTAAATAGTCTATTCTCACCACTCCTGCCACCTCTCGTCCATTCTTCCGCGGCTTGTGCAGTAGTTGCGTTCCGTGGAGGCCATCATGACGGCGAACACCTGCTGCCACCCATTGGGCACACTGCTGTGGGTGCAGGATTACTGGCAGCACTCTTCAGTGGAGGGGGCTGGTATGGCCGCTCGCATGTGCAGGTGAGGAGATGCGAGCGCCTCGCAGTGTCTGACTCTAGGAGAACCGTTGACGTATGAGTGCGTCCCTGGCCCGGCGACCATCCCGGTGAGTCGCGGCTCGGCGCATGGGTCGTCCAACATCCTCGGGCGCGTCCTCCTCCTCCTCCTCCTCCGCCTCCTCCTCCTCCTCCTCCTCCTCGCCCTCGCCTTCCTCAATGTGGGTGGCGGGTGTGGATGGGGCCTCCTCCAGCGGCACCCCTCTCTGTTGGGCCATGTTGTGCAGGGCACAGCAGACAACTATGATTCGTCCCACTCTGAATGGTGTGTATTGGAGCGCTCCCCCAGAACGATCAGGGCACCTGAAGCGCATCTTGAGAAGCCCTATGGTCTGCTCAATTGTAGACCTGGTAGCAGTGTGGCTGTCATTGTACCGACGCTCCGGCTCGGTGATGGGGTTCCTCAGAGGTGTCATGAGCCACGTGTGGAGGGGATACCCCTTGTCGCCGAGGAGCCAGCCGTTGCCGGCGTTGGGTGCCTGCAGGATGGGCGGGACGGCGGACTCCCTGAGGACGAAGGCATCGTGGCAGCTGCCGGGGTATCTGGCGCACACGTGTAGGAATCTCTGGCGGTGGTCACAGATGAGCTGGGCGTTCATGGAGTGATACCCCTTCCTGTTGATGAACAGCCCTGGCTCATGCGGAGGTGCCCGTATTGCGATGTGGGTGCAGTCGATTACACCCTGCACCCGTGGGAAGCCGGCCATGGCATGGAATCCAACCGCCCTCTCCATCTGGCTGCGCTCGTCCATGGCGAAGTTGATGTAGTGGGAGGCCCTGCGGAACAACCCATCGGTGACCTGCCTTATGCACTTGTGTGCAGAGGACTGACAGACCCCGGTGATGTCCCCGGTGGCACCCTGGAAGGAACCGGATGCGAAGAAGTTGAGGGCAGTGGTGACTTTGACGGCGACAGGTAAGAAGATGCTGCTTGGTCCATCAGGGAGCAGCTCGTCGTTAAGGAGGCTGCAGATGTCGGCGACTACCTGGCGATTGACTCTGAGCCTCCGTATGCACTGCTCCTCGGAGAGGTCCATGAAGCTGAGCCTCGCTCTGTACACCCTGTGCGGAGGGTAGTGCCTCCTGCGACGCATCTCTCTCTGCGGTTGCCCTCCCTCCTGCTGTGCAGGTGGGTGTGCCGCAGCACCGTGTTGGGGGGCCCCACCTCTCCGAGGCGGACGGCGTGGACTGTGAGGCTGCTGGGGCTGGTCATCCTGTTCGTCCTCCGACGATGTCAACGCACCACCCATCTGGCAGGTGTTGGTGTGAGGGGTTGTGCAGGGTAGGTGGGTGGGTCCTCGGACTGGGGCTGCGGTTTCGTGTCGGTCTGTCCTCTGGCTTGGCGGGGGTTGGTGGAGGGCAGGGGTTGCCCTATGTGACGCGGTGGCCTCCTGCGTGGGTGAGGGCGCTCCCCCGTGGAGCGCACCTTGGCACCTGGCACAGGCTGCTGGCTGCAACACGCCTGGTTTGAAGGGTCCTGTTTCCCCCAGTGTGGGAAACTGACTGCTTTGACCGTAAAATCCCACACTTCCTCTTTTGACAGCTGCTTCAGCTCATTAACTGACCACAACGAGCAAGTTAAGTGCTCTCAAGTGGAACCCCGCTGGCTTTAATTGCCTGCGGGATTCCCACCAGCGGGGCTTGCGCGCGCAGCCCCGCACGTCAGCGCGGTACCCGGAAGTGGCCGGGATTTCGTCTGAATCCGGTCACGTGATCGGAGATCGGGATTTTCGGGGCCCCCCCGCTGGAAACCCGCAGGTAACCCGACCCTAAAATCGAGCCCTTAATGTTGAGGCACTTGGAAATCTTCAAATATCAAAAGGCCCAACGGCTGTTTATCGTTATGTACTTTCTTGGTTTTTCCTCAGTTTTTAAAAATTATGTGAATAGGAAATTGGTTGGAACAAAACTTTTTTTTTTGAAGACACTGCATTTCAAAATACATTATTGGATTAAAATTGCGTTTTTGACATTCCAAGCTCCGAAAGATAAATCTACCTTTTTGTATGGCTTTCAAATGCAGGATACAATATATGTGCATTGGGGAAATAAATATACTGTATAATGAAATGCAGTTTATTCCTCAGTACTGAATACATAACAGCTGTTAATCCTTCATTCTGGGTGTCAAAATGGAAAGATCATCCTGGCCAGTAACCATCAAGATAGGTTAACAGCAATAACAAAGAGAAAACTGAATAAAGCTGCCCCCTCCCATCACTGCTGAAATTCTGGGCACATTCTATATCTGGGAGAGATCTAAAGACTGGAATTGCTAGTCAAGTAACAGTTAAAAATCACTTGAGCTTCACCTGCCCTGTTTGTTTGACATCTGAGTACCGTGATATAACACAAACTTACGAAAATGACGGGCAGGAAAAGACCAGCTGACCATCAGTGTGCCACACAAGATGCCCCAGGAGCATCATGACTTCACACTTCCTACCCCCTCCCCCCACTCCCCTGCAGCCATGTAATCTCCTGGGAGAGGCAAATAATGAGGAAAAAAAACCCAAGGGCAATAAGGGGAAAAATATTCCTCTGATTCCCTCAGGCGATTGAAACCAGTCCAGGATGGCACATTGACCATGTGTATATTAACTGTAAATGTTCTTGCCTTTGACATGATGCGATCTCTGCCCCAGCCAAGAACTGGTTCAGCTCCCTCTTGAAGGCATACAGAGTGTCAGCATACACTGCACAAACCGGCAATGCATTCCAGAGGCTCGCTACTTTCTGGGGAAAAGAAGTACTGCCTAACATCTAGCCTATTCCTACTTTTGCATAGATTAAATGCATGCCCCCTGGTCCTCCCCAATCTGTCAAACTGAATTAATCTATCAAGAGGCATACAATCCAACCCTTTTGTTATTTTATATACCTCTATCAGGTCGCCTCGAAGTATACACTGCTCTGAAGTAAATAGACTCCGCTATCTGAGTAACTAATGTTTTTTAAGCTAAGAATCATTCTTGTAGCTCTCCAATATATCACCCACTATGTGAAGGGACCAAAAGTGGATGCAGTACTCCAAATGCAGTCCAATCAATGACCTGTATAATGACAGAATGGTGTCCTTTGATTTGTACTGAATGGTTCTATTAATACAACCCAATACCCTGTTTGCTTTGGCTATGGCTTCTCTGCATTGGTCGTGACCCTTCAGTGACCTGTGCACCATAACACCTAGATCCTTTTCTTTCAGTATCATTTCCTGTAAATGTTGCGTATTCTGTGCTGGTCTTAACTACATGGTACTACGTTTATCTAGATTAAATGCCATTTGCCATTATTTGGACCATTCCAATAGCACATCTAAATCTTTTTGCAGAAAATGGCACTCCTCTATTGTCTTAGCCCTGCAGAAATTTTAGTATCATCTGCAAACGCACTGATCAGATCCCCAATGCTATGGCCTGTGTCATTAATAAAAACAGTGAACAGTTATGGGCCTAACACCGATTCCTGGAAAACACCACTAGTAACACAAGTAACCTTGAAGTATCTGCTTGGATATCCATTATTCCCTGTATTCTGGAAAATGCAGTGGTTATAGTAAATTAGAGTATACAGCTTTATATGTTACTATTGGGGAAAGAAGTAAAATCTTGATAGTTTTGTGTCCATATGACCCTGTTTGCTTTCTGATTAGTCTGTTCTAAGCATGTGCTGTTATGGGTTATATACTTGAGGACCAATCAGACCCCAGAATGATAAGAAAGTAAGTGGAATGCAGATCTGATGTGCAGACTTGTCCCCTCAGCTGTTTTGTTTTGTTGCTGCTGAAAGCACTCACTATCTAATTTAGAGCTCCCCTACCTGACTACAGTCGGCTCTGCAGCCGCCTTCTCTTGAACCGACCTCTTAGCCTCCTCACGAGCTGCCAGCCCGACTGCAGCCATGCCACTTGCACTCCAACCCAACTCTGGAGCTACTTCTCTCATCATCTGTGAGCAACACCATGGGAGATGACCTCTTGTGCTTATAATTTGACCAAAATAACATTAATTCAAATTAGATGACTTGGGTGTTCCTTGAATGGTAAACGGGATGGTAAATGACTACTCTGGGCTGCTTTTGTGGCAGTCCTTTCCTCTTGCCATATCAAATAAATTACTCAAAAGTCTTATCAAATTAGGATTTTCCAGCATACCAAAAAGCTTTACATCGGCAGGATATTAGCACACTGTCCTCAGTACTATACCCGTATGTATGATAGCACGCTGTTCCCAGTATCATACTTGTGTGTATTAGCACTCTTCCCCCAGCATTATAACTGAGCCTATGTATTTGTGTATTTGCACGTTATCCCCAGTATTATAACTGTGCATGTGTATTTGTGTATTAGCATGCTGTCCCCAGTATTGTGCGTGTGTCTCTTCTCAATCCTGAACAATAATCTTTCTGTTTTTAGGGAAGTTCCATCGGCATCTGCACGTACAAGTTCCACTGTTACATTGGAAGCAGACACTGTGAGCCAGATCTCTGAGGCAGCCAGCCATGCCTCTGAGGAGGCAGAAGAGGATGATGACGAGGAGGTCCTCGTAACAGACATATACTTTGTGAGTATAACAACCCTTCAGTTTGCTGAAAAGAACAATTTTGACTGATTTGTATGCAGGTGTAATGTGTTTGTCAATAAGATAACGTACAAAGAAACTTTGTGAACATGTCCTCTACCAGAGGAAGTAAAAAATTTTGGCTGAAGTGTGTGTTTTAAGAATTACATGCTGCAACCAGCCACTCTATGTTCATAAAGGATACAGTCATATTGCCACCTTCATATGAAGTATTTTTGGGTGTATTAATGCAAAAGTGGCAGTATAACTCAGGAAACTACCGAATGCAGCAAAGCCCTGATGCAAGAGACCCCTCCAGGAAGATGTCTCGCTTGAATTTGAGCCAGGTACATAATAACTCCAACCTAAGAGCTGGTTCGTCCTAGCTTCTCCTTGCAATGATGTTGGCATCAGCTATATTTGAAACAGTGAATCTCTTTCCTTAAGCTCCACCATGCATGAGGATTTTGTCACGTTTACCAAACTTTACACAATCTGAATTAGTCTCGTTCAGTAGTGGAGCATTCCAGAATTATTGGAATTGGGTGTGGTATACAAAATGAACTGATTTGAAAGTTTCTTAATGTTTTAAACTTGGCATAACTGCTTGCCTTTGCATCTGCAGTTAGAGTATGAGCTCCTACCTTGTAAAATCTTTTGTTAAGGTTCTGCATCTTTTACATTCTTTATTCATACCACAGCTCCTAATCTAGCAGCATGGTGCCCAGCACAGCTCACATTTTATGGGTAGTTGTGCTGTTCACTGTACTGCTCGTGAGAAGTTCCAGGTATCTGTTGTCCACTAAGTAAAGGCTCAAACCCGTGCATATCCGTGCCTGAAGATCAATGTCTGACTGCCCTACTTGGAGGATGGGGAGGTAAACCAGTGTCTCTTTGGGATTGAAATGCCTGATGATGGAAAATTGGAATAGAGTCAACCTTCTATGGCAGACTTAGTAATCTGATATCTGAGCCATGCAGGACTCCAGGGCACTGATGATTGACTGGCCAGCTAGGCTCATTAATGGGACCTAGAAAGGTAGAACTGTCACTAGGTGCTAGCAGTGGCGCACTGCTGATAGGCAGCATGGTTTTGGCTGGTTAAATTCCAGCGTAACACCTGTACGCACTTGAGCATTGGCTTTTACCAACTTGCAAAATCTCTGAACTTGGGTAAGTGGAGTGTGCCCCTATGGGGAGAAAATGTGCGTTCACATTGGGCAAACAGAGAAAGTGTACCTCTGTGGATTTCTCAATAGCTTGGTTTTCAGACTTTGGATGATGGTGAATTTCTGCATTTCAGACACCTAGGCAACCAAAAAAATATGTTGCAGAATATTCAAATGAATAATCTCTAACTATAATTAAACTTTTAATTGCTGTAAAGTTTGGAGCATCAGTGACGATAGGAATAGTTTAAAAAAATGTACTGCTTGCAACACGTGCTGGATCATGTGATAAACTATTCCATTCACTTCCACAGAGAAAACAGCAGCAGACTCGAAATGAAGAGTCAGAAATTGGGAATGAATATTAATAAAATGAACAAATTTATTATATTGTTATAAAGGGTAACAACTGAGTTAGCCCAGTGCTGAGGTGTTGGGTTTTAAGGTTTCCTCCGATTCAAATCCCACCAACATCACCGGAAGTTTGACATGAGCAATGTCCTTAAATGATAGACTTCCCTTAATAGGGCTTCAATCTCACCAGCTGATAAATGGGAACCAGCATTGTCGAGAAGTCAGCAAGAGTTTTTATATGACTGGCTCCTGTCCAGCGGGAGTCATGCATGCCTTCTCTTAGGCCCAGGAAAAAGAGATGAGTTCTCCCCCTGGATGGCCTTTGATTAAGAGTTGACTGCAAGCAGTTTGGACTTTTTTTGTAACTGCATACACCAAGGGAGGCCCAGCAGGGGGTCATGGGGAATGCGTAATCTCCCCCAGTTGCAGAGATCCCAACATTGTTTTTAAACAAAGATCTCTGATACCCCTCACCTTGATCACAAAAAAGCCTCCAAAATATAAATGAAGTGTAAAGGGGGAAATGCGCACATTGTAGGGGAGGGGTTCGTGTGACTGGAGGTTGACTTTCATTGAAATGATATCTGAATCTCTATGTCATAGCCTTAAGACAGCATACATGATTATTCAATAAGTAAAGTTAAAAGATAATCACTAGCTTCCCCTTGGTAATGGCACAGCCTGGAGTAGAAGACAGACAAATCCTAGAAGGTTTCCTTTCCAACTATTAAATAAGCTATTCTCAGCCAGGTCAGCAGCAGATTGGCGCAATTGGTATGAGCACCCTTGAGCTAGATACAGTTTTAAAAATCACCTGTTTCTGATCCCAGTCCAGTGACCCCTGCTTGAACATGTGCATATGGATGTCCTGTGAGGACAGGATTGGGCTCTGCTTTGATGCTCCCCGAGGTAGAATATCCTGCTGACTCACACTAACTAGGTATACACGTGAGGAATGGTCACTCGGACAAAATACTTTGGGAGTGCTGTTACTTGTGGAACCGACCCCAATACAAGACCAGCACCTTTGGCAAGGGGAATATGATTGCTGTACCTGTTGAAGTTTAGGTGAAACTGGCTGATCTCCAACCAGATGAAGGTGGCTAAAACTTTGAATTCAAATCCAACAACCTTTGAGCAGAGTAACTGTATTTTCACATTACCACATCTTTTCACTAAACCAATGTGTTTCTATAATTTTCGTAAATCTCTCTGAAATCTGTCCTGCGCTACTTTTCTTCTGTTATAACATTGGAATATTTAGAAACTGGGAAATGCCATTCTTCCCAACCAGCCTTTCAGATCGACCGTAACCCCTCCTACCCACCGCACCATATACTTAATCCTTTCTCACCTGTGCACCAAGTGGACATCTGAACCCATTTATACCATCTATACTTCCTTGTCTTTCACTAGTAACATCCCACAGCTCCATTACCTCTTGGGTGGTCAGAGCATAAGTATTTTGGGTTACTTGTACTCCCAAAGCTGGATGAAAAGATTTCAGTGGAGCGCCAAATAGGACACTCTGTTTATTTTATTGCAGTGGTCACTAGCTAGATATCTAATAAACATAGTGAGTTTGTTGGACTTTGAAACCTTCTCTCTTGCATCTTTTGATCAACCTCAGTCTGTCAGAATCATTGGTACAATTACAGTGGCTAGTTCTGATGGATAATTGTTTTTGTTTAAGCAACAAACATACCCAGTTCAGCGGATAGTCTTCTTACAACAGGCACAATATTTACTGCATATAAAGGAAAAAGAATAGTGAACATTCATGAGCACTGCACAGTTGGGAGGGGAAACTTTATATGAGGGGAACTTTTTAAGATCTGTATATGAAATGAGGTATTTAATACACCAAAATATATTGTCTATTATAGGAGCATGATTGACCAGCAGTTTCAAAAACCTGCCTGGCTCGGTTGGACAAAAACTGGCCAAGTAGCACCTTAAATTTAACAGTATTTGGTTGATGAGCAAAACTTTGTTCAACAGTGTTGCTGTGTTGTTAGATCACCCAGTGCTGTTTTTTTTAATCCATGTTAAAACTTTAGGTACTAACAATGATATTCGTTAAAATGGGAATGAGACATGAAGGAGTTACTTGTTTACTCTGGTGGAGTAATATTGATTCTTCTTGCACACAGTTTAACAACAAGCAATTTTTCATAGTGTATCATCACCACTGTGTACATACCCATCTATTAGCGATATACCTGTATACAGTGCAGCTCATGCTAGACTGATCCTGTTGCAGCCATCTTTATTTTGTGCCATTTTTTTGTGCATTTGTGTATGTTCCTGCCTTGCTCTCACTTTCCTGTTCAGGCTGGCTGTCTGTCTTGTTCTCTTCCCTTCATGCGTGCACTTGCTTAGGCTCCCCACGTACTCTTGTTCCCTCCTGCTCTCCTTGGTCTTTTTATTCTTTTCTTTTCTCCCTTTTGTTCTCTCTTTCTCTCGTGCTTTCGCTTTTCCGCTTTCTCGCACTCTTGCTCTTGCTCTTTCTCATCCTTGCTTTCCCTTTCTCTCATGGTTCTCTCTCTTGTGCTTTCTCATCGCCTTTGTCTCTTTCTCTCGCTTGCTCACTATCATTGTTTGTTCTCCTATTAGGTTTATGTAGGCCACTTAATGTTTAACATTAATCACCTGGTAAAACTGGTCTCATAGGTTGGCGATCACACAATTAATCGACAACTGAATGGGGAAATAGCTCACCCTATCTCCTGGTACTAGAGAATTTACTCAAGGTTCAGGAAACGCACTTATCTCTGCAAATATCTCTGCTATGTACAGTGCTCTGACTTGGTGCTAATTAACTCATTCTATTTTTTAATGAAACAGAAAATCATTTGAATATGGAGATTTATATTTGATGTGACATGGCCTGGTTTTATTTTTCAGGCTGCATTTACATCCGAACTACGCAAAGAAATTAGTGTAAATCCAGTGTCCGAGCCTAATCTGACTCTGGAGGGAGGCAGAGTCGGACTCCCTCTTCCATGTCAGACCCTTGCTACAACTATAATGTCTGTGCAAAGTAAAGCTGTTTGACACCAATGCAAATTGTAGTGTAAATGCAGCCTCATGTTTTTTATATTGAGTCTGAGATTACTTCGAAACTTTTTTGCTATTGTAGTCCATAGATGGGAATTTGCATCTATATTAAGACAACACTGCCAGTCTGTTGACAGTTCTCGAGTTTTCAGCTTGAATGCTACTGAATTTATTTTGTAGGATTAGTCAGTTCATTTCTATATTCCACTTTCATCTTTCATTGAAGAGCATTATATTCTCTCTAATGGAAGTTGTTTTCAGTTCTTTGACATCCTCCTGTGTGATGCATTGTCTTGGGTGCTTTTACACGATGGAAGTACAGCTGGGAATACAAACTTTGCTCCTCTCTCTGGCTGCACTCCATAGTGTACCGGTTCTAGGAACACACTGTATTGTAGATCCACAAAAATGTGTCTTAAGAATTTTTTGGCAGATTAATGGAACCAGGTTCTGCGCAGTAAAATCTGGGGCTGGTCCCCCATTTCCACTCTGGATCTCTGCATTTTTTTTTATTCGTTCATGGGATGTGGGCGTCGCTAGTGAGGCCAGCATTTATTGCCCATCCCTAATTGCCCTTGAGAAGGTGGTGATGAGCTGCCGCCTTGAACCGCTGCAGTCCGTGTGGTGAAGGTTCTCCCACAGTGCTGTTAGGAAGGGAGTTCCAGGATTTTGACCCAGCGACGATGAAGGAACGGCAATATATTTCCAAGTCGGGATGGTGTGTGACTTGGAGGGGAGCGTGCAGGTGGTGTTGTTCCCATGTGCCTGCTGCTCATGTCCTTCTAGGTGGTCGAGGTCGTGGGTTTGGGAGGTGCTGTCGAAGAAGTCTTGGCGAGTTGCTGCAGTGCATCCTGTGGATGGTACACACTGCAGCCACAGTGCGCCGATGGTGAAGGGAGTGAATGTTTAGGGTAGTGGATGGGGTGCCAATCAAGCGGGCTGCTTTGTCCTGGATGGTGTCGAGCTTCTTGTGTTGTTGGAGCTGCACTCATCCAGGCAAGTGGAGAGTATTCCATCACGCTCCTGGCTTGTGCCTTGTAGATGGTGGAAAGGCTTTGGGGAGTCAGGAGGTGAGTCACTCGCTGCAGAATACCCAGCTTCTGACCTGCTCTTGTAGCCACAGTATTTATGTGGCTGGTCCAGTTAAGTTTCTGGTCAATGGTGACCCCCAGGATGTTGATGGTGGGGGATTCGGCGATGGTAATGCCGTTGAATGTCAAGGGGAGGTGGTTAGACTCTCTCTTGTTGGAGATGGTCATTGCCTGGCACTTGTCTGGTGCGAATGTTACTTGCCACTTATCAGCCCAAGCCTGGATGTTGTCCAGTTCTTGCTGCATGCGGGTACGGACTACTTCATTATCTGAGGGGTTGCGAATGGAACTGAACACTGTGCAATCATCAGTGAACACCCCCATTTCTGACCTTATGATGGAGGGAAGGTCATTGATGAAACAGCTGAAGATGGTTGGACCTTGGATACTGCCCTGAGGAACTCCTGCAGCAATGTCTGGGGCTGAGATGATTGGCCTCCAATATCTTCCTTTGTGCTAGGTATGACTGCAACCACTGGAGAGTTTTCCCCCTGATTCCCATTGACTTCAATTTTACTAGGGCTCCTTGGTGCCACACTCAGTCAAATGCTGCCTTGATGTCAAGGGCAGTTACTCTCACCTCACCTCTGGAATTCAGCTCTTTTGTCCATGTTTGGACCAAGGTTGTAATGAGGTCCGGAGCCGAGTGGTCCTGGCGGAACCCAAACTGAGCATCGGTGAGCAGGTTATTGGTGAGTAAGTGCCGCTTGATAGCACTGTCGACGACATCTTCCATCACTTTGCTGATGATTGAGAGTAGACTGATGGGGCGGTAATTGGCTGGATTGGATTTGTCCTGCTTTTTGTGGGCAGGACATATCTGGGCAATTTTCCACATTGTCGGGTAGATACCAGTGTTGTAGCTGTACTGGAACAGTTTGGCTAGAGGTGCAGCTAGTTCTGGAGCACAAGTCTTCAGCACTACAGCCAGGATGTTGTCGGGGCCCATAGACTTTGCTGTATCCAGTGCGCTCAGCCATTTCTTGATACCACGTGGAGTGAATCAAATTGGCTGAAGACTGGCTTCTGTGATGGTGAGGATATCGGGAGGAGGCCAAGATGGATCATCCACTCGGCACTTCTGGCTGAAGATGGTTGCAAATGCTTCAGCCTTGTCTTTTGCACTCACATGCTGGACTCCGCCATCATTGAGGATGGGCATGTTTGCAGAGCCTCCTCTCCCCGTTGTTTAATTGTCCGCCACCATTCACAACTGGATGAGGAGGACTGCAGAGCTTTGATCTGATCCGCTGGTTGTGGAATCGCTTAGCTCTGTCTATTGCATGTTGCTTCCGCTGTTTAGCATGCATGTTGTCCTGAGTTGTAGCTTCACCAGGTTGGCATCTAATTTTTCGGTACGCCGGGTGCTGCTCCTGGCATGCTCTTCTACACTCCTCATTGAACCAGGGTTGATCCCCTGGCTGCTGGGCCATGAGGTTACAGATTGTGCTGGAATACAGTTCTGCTGATGGCCCACAGCGCCTCATGGATACCCAGTTTTGAGCTGCTGGATCTGTTAGCACGGTGATAGTGCCACACAACACGTTGGATGGTGTCCTCAGTGCGAAGACGGGACTTTGTCTCCACGAGGACGGTGTGGTGATCACTCCTACCAATACTGTCATGGACAGATGCATTTGTGACAGGTAGATTGGTGAGGACGAGGTCAAGTAAGTTTTTCCCTCGTGTTGGTTTCCTCACCACCTGCTGCAGACCCAGTCTGGCAGTTATGTCCTTCAGCGCTCGGTCAGTACTGGTGCTATCGAGCCACTCTTGGTGATTGACGTTGAAGTCCCCCACCCAGAGTACATTCTGTGCCCTTGCTACCCTCAGTGCTTCCTCCAAGTGGTGTTCAACATGGAGGAGGACTGATTCATCAGCTGAGGGAGGACGGTAGATGGTAATCAGCAGGAGGTTTCCTTGCCCATGTTTGTCCTGATGCCATGAGATTTCATGGGGTCCGGAGTCAATGTTGAGGACTCCCAGGGCCACTCCCTCCTGACTGTGTATCACTTTACCGCCACCTCTGGTGGGTCTGTCTTGCCGGTGGGACAGGACATACCCAGAGATGGTGATGGAAGAGTCTGGAACGTTGGCTGAAAGGTATGATTCTGTGAGTATGGCAATGTCAGGCTGTTGCTTGACTAGCCTGTGGGACAGCTCTCCCAATTTTGGCGCAAGTCCCCAGATGTTAGTGAGGAGGACTTTGCAGGGTAGACTGGGCTTTGTTTGCCTTTGTCATGTCCGATGCCGGGTGGCTTGTCCAGTTTTATTCTTATGACTTTTTTTAGCGAGATTGTACAACTGAGTGGATCTCTGGGCCATTTCAGAGGGCAATTAAGAATCAACCACATTGCTGTGGGTCTGGAGTCACATATAGGCCAGACCGGGTAAGGACGGCAGGTTTCCTTCCCTAAAGGGGGTGAACCAGATGGGTTTTTACGACAACCTGGTCGTTTCATGACCACCATTACTGATACTAGTATTTTAATTCCAGATTTTATTTAATTAATTGAATTTAAATTCCCCAGCTGCTGTGGCGGGATTTGAATTCATGTCTCCGGATTATTAGTCCAGGCCTCTGGATTACTAGTCCAATAGCATAACCACTATGCTACCGTACCCTGTTATTGCAGAGTGGAGCACAGCAGTGCTTCAGAGACTCGCGCCCAACTCACAGACTAAGGTTGCTTTAAATTGCGCACGGCCTACACGTAGCACAGGCTTCTGATATGCAGGTCTGGTGCGGCCAGCTGCAACCCCACTTGCCGTTATTCATTAAGACCTGTGCCTGGAAAGATCCAGTGAAAGCAGGTCTTAGTATAATATAAAATCAATATAAAAATGGGATAATAGTGTGTGAAAATCACTGTCCTGAAACAGCATCTCTGAACAGGCACAAAAGTAAAAGCACCTTAACTGAAAGTATGGAAGGAGATCTAGTCCCAGATCCCTCTCCACAGCACTGCTGAAGGCCTCACCAGGAGGCGTATGGAGCAATGCAAGTTGAACACACACTGGTTGCTGAACCTCACCAGATGATGTGGCAAAGCTTCAGATCTTGCCATGTAGGGAGTTACATTGGATTTCTCCGCTATGGTGCATTAACTATTTTGCTTTCCCACTGTTGCTAAATGAATTACACATTGGCTCCCAGCACAAAAATACTGTTCACTCTTTTTATTAGATTAAACCTGATCATCTTTGCCATTTAAACACAAGGCTGTGCATGCTGTAGGCCTTCTTTTACAGATGCCTATCTAGTTTAGGAATTGAATACAAATGCATTCAGAGGAAAGTGCTAGTAAAAAGACTTAGGAAGAAGTTGTTCTCTTGTATATTATGTGTCACTAGGGAGTTAAAAGAAATTCAACCCATAGTTTTAATTATTCCTTGTTTTCCTACCATGTTTCTTCCCTCCTCTTTGGAATGGTGTTGGGTTACAGGTTATGACTATCCTCTGGTACCTCACCCACATGCTCATTTGTATATGAGCCTAGACAATGAGTGTTGGCATGCTATTCAACCATAGGGGTGATAACAGTTGAGCCAGATTCTGGTGTAATCTCATGTCCACACACACTTGTTTGCAGTAGGCTTCATAGGATAATGGTGAGGAGTGGGATTTGTGGCTTATTCCCCTTAACTGAAAACACTCCCCTACTCTTCTTCGAAATAGTGCCATCTTTTACATGCATCTGAGAGGGCATACGGGGCCTCTATTTAACGTCTCATCCGAAAGACGGCACCTCCAATAGTGCAGCATTCCCCGGTACTGCGCTGGAGTGTCAGCCTAGATTTTGTGCTCAAGTCTCTGGAATGGGACTTGAACACACAACCTTCTGGTTCGGAGGCAAGAGAGCGACCACTGAGCCTGGCTGGCACCTGTTGTATACCAGTACATGCTGGTACTGGATTAGAGAATAAATAAATGAGTGCAGCCCAGATGTGTGTGCAATACAATAATGCAGTGGAGCTTCCAGCCACATAAACAGGGCAGTGCTACTGTATTGAACACTGTGCCCATAATACAGAACTAGTCACCGCAAAACTGAGATGTTGGAACCTAGGAGGAATCATCCAACCTAGTTAATAGCTTTACAGTGACACTAGTTTTAGCTATCTCAAGTCACCCACTGTGAGAGATTAATTATTTATGTAAAGCCGTTGATCACCCTAGATTACATTTTTATGTATAGAAAAAAAAACTGATTGTTGTTTGTGTGAATACCTTATTGTGATTCTTCTCTGCAGGGGACATAGTTTAAGACCATCATAATTCTTTCCTCCTTTCGCCCTCTACCCCATTACCATTTCTCAACCCACTTGATCCAATTTCCATGCTACCCGTAACCTTCTGTGGGCCTTAATTCCTCCTTTGGTATTGTTTCTGCCTATCTTTACTAAGTGTTTTTTAAAAAAAAACAGCTTTAGGTGATGCACGAAACAGCTCCTTCCTTGGACAACTGGCCAGACCGGCAAACACTTCTTTGCGGAAGCATAGAAAGGAGCGCCAGTTGAGTGAAGCTCAAATTGTTCTTTTCCCAGAGCATCATAGTTCCTAAACCTCCCCTTCCTCCACCCTGTCCCCAAATAACTTAAAAATTGAGATGAGTTTTGTGAAGGCTAGTGTTATAGCTACGGTATCCTGGGATATTTTAGGTTCAGGTAAAGCAGAATTAGGACTAGGATTCTTGCTTTACTTTTTGTTAACATTACCACTTTGCATGTGATTTTCGCTTTGTTTTCCTCATTTGCATTGTTTTAATTCTTTCTTTTCAACATCACTTTCTCCTTTCCTGTTTGTGTGTCGTACTTTTCTCACACCATCCAGTTTACGGATGGAAGGTACTGGATTTATTCTCCACACCGCAGGCGTTCCCGAGCCACTTCAGTTTCTGATGAGAGTGTAAGTTGGTTATTTTTATTTAAAAATCCTCCTAGAATGTTGCTGAGTTATCTTCCATCACCTCATTGTTTTATGCTCAGCACTTGTATGTTCTTAATTTTAGTTTTAACCTAGTTTACCATACCATCTTTTATAAGAGTTTGAAACTAGTCTTGAGCCCACACTATTTCGTAGCAGAAATATAGAGCAGTGCTAAACCAATGTGGAAACTTGGGGTGCATTTTCATTGCAGCAGAGCATCTTCTACTTCACCAACACCAATGTTGGTGTGTCAATAGAGCTGTATTAGCAAAATTCTGCCACTTTGGACCCCTCTATAGGGTGAAGAGAGAAGCAATTTTTGTTCCCAAAAGTTCGTATTGGCACAATAACATGTAGGGTTTTTTTATTTTAGACTGGGGAGCCACAAACTCAATGCTTTTTGTCTTCCTGCATTTAGTTTACGTATATAAATCGAATCATGAAAAGATACAAAATTTGGTGACATATAAGCATAACATTGTTGAAATGTGAAATGGGATTTGAATTCAATACTTAGCCAGCTTGAAAAACGTACTTAGATTTCTTGATCCAGCATTTCAGCTACAAACACTTTTTCTGGCAAGATACGTTGGATCTTGGTTGTCATAAGAAAATATTACTTATTACGTTGTCCTCCTTACCAATTCCAATATGGTTTAGATAATAGAAGTTTATTTCTTTGACAGTCACTAGTGCAAATTTCAGAATCTAGAAGTAACAAGCTTCCTGAAATGTAATGTTCAGAGATTTGCTGAAACATAAACAGATTTATTTTGGTAAACAGGCTAATTAGTTATATTCTTAAAAGGCATTATAAGTAGTGGACAATGTATCCAATACATATTGGTAAAAAGGTTAATTAATTATACGGTTAAAAAGGGATTACAAGTGATGGGCGATATATCAAACATGTTAAGTTTATATTTTTCACTGTGATTGAGCATGTTATCACAGAGCGCCTCAGAAGTGGAATAAATTATTGGAAAAAATGCTATAAGAATAGCCTCAGTTTCTGTTTTTCCTTCCTCTAGACTCTGCTGCCATTATCAGCCATTTAATACTTTAACAATATAAATTAATAGCTGGTGGTGCACTGAGTGTCTTTTCAACTCTTAGATTTGGTTTGAAATCTGATCAGATTGATGGGATGAAAGGCTCTCCGTCTTCTGGCTGCAAGCATTCTCTGAGATGAGTTTGGGCAGTCTCAGGATGGTTGCTAGCGTCCATGAGCCAATAGTGCAAAACTGTCTCTTTTGGCACTAAATTGGCAATCTCACAGGATGGCTGTTACTAGAAAAGGGAAAATGTAACACTGTTGCAGTAGAGGGTACTTTGCTGAGGCTGGGATGAAGCACATTGATGGGGCAGTGTCGAGGGAGCTTTACTTTGTATCTAACCAGTGCTGTACCTGACCTGAGAGCACTGGATCGGACAGCAGAGTGGGAGCTTTAATCTATCTCACCCATGTTCTACCTGACCGGAGGAACACTTGGTGCTGACACTGGATATCCTAAATTCGCTATAATAAAAAAAAATCTTGTGGCTGGTTACATCTCCAGTGGAGTTTAAGTAGATTGTGAGTAAAGCCTATGACTCAATGCTTCTTAATTTATATTCATGAAGTGACTGAGATGAGCTACCTTATCCCAGCCAAGGGATTGAGCCTAGAATATTCCTGGTCTGTTTGGCTCAGCTACTGACAAGAAACTTAGTGAACTATTGCCCCTTTCTGTGCAAGAATAGATATAGTTGTAGTGGTGGGCTGGAAACTGCTTTTAAAATAACGGTGAGCCTAACAGCGCACACCGTTTATTAAAAGCAAAATCGAAGAGCAAGTTCCGGTGACTGCACATGCGCAGTCAAACGCAGAAATCCGGAACTTGCTCTTCCTGGTTCACTAGTGATGTGAGAGCTCCACGGATTGACAGATCATCAGCTGGCTGTCCATTGGAATCAATAGAGGAACGTGAACTTGCTGCTGGAACGTGGTAAGTATCCACTAAAATCGACTTAAAAAGGTACGCTCAAATATATCAGGTCTAAACTAAGTTTTAACACTATGGTAAGTCTTAATGATTGCCAAACAATCTTTCTGGCACTGAAAATTAAATTTAAAAAATGTGGAGTCTCTTTCATTGCGATTTTAATAGTTGGACATTTTTTTAAACATATAACTGAAATTTTTTTCTTTTTCTTTGTCTTTTATCTCCGTCTTTTAATTCGATATTTCTTACCCTCTCTTTATTTTGCTTTCTCTAACTGTTTTTACAATGATTTTACTGTTGTAGCTTTCACTTCCCGGTTTTGACTCGTAATTTGCACTTCAAGGTTTCGACTCTTCAGCGGCTTGTCAACAATGCTGCAATCTGGTCGAGGGGAGAGAGATATCCTCTCCCACCGCCTTGGTCCTGAATTTGCGGGAGTTAATGCTGGATTCTTTTCAGGTTCACATTAGAAGTTCCTGCAGTAAAGAAGGCAGATGCAATATGGGTAAGTTAGTATGTAAGGAGTGGCGAGCGTGGGTCGTTCGCCGCTCACAGCAATTTCCAGCCCATTGTGTCCTGCTATATGAGAAAGAGGTACTGCATTGTAATCAAACACTAATGATGCAAAATATTTAGCAATCTTTCGTGAGTTGCGACAATATCTATTAGCAGTTCCTATATGCAAGTCATTTGCTTTCGAAGAAAAAATTGCTAGGGAGTGCTGTTGATTTCCATTGATTGAGCTAATATTAGTAGACCAGAATGGAAAGGGTGATGACTAGTCATCACCTTGATTGGAGAGATGGAAGGAATGTTGGTTTCAAGTTGAACACAAACTGGACTTGGTGTTAATGGTTTTGTACCATTTTATTTTAATGTACCAAAATAAGGCTGAATATACCCAATTTTTTCCTTAAGGTGAATTTACACTTGCTAGAAATCAACATTTTATGGGGATGATCAATTTTGTCTTACTAAAGCACGTGCAAGACACTGCGCCACAAAAAGGTTTTCATTGCTATCAGCAGTCCTGCTGAAATGTTCTTTCGAGCCTTCCTGTATTCATACTCTATCTAGATATACATGTAACATATGACCTGTTTCTCACCTGCCATTACTGTCTTTCTTCTTTCTCATTTTTGTTGCTTTCCATTGTTTCTGTTCTTGTGTCTCCTGTTGATTCCGGTTATTCAGTGTACAGAAGAGAGGTCCTGGATTTACTCTCCTCTTCACTATGGCTCTCGTGTCCGTTCAGTTTCAGACGGAGAGAGTGAAACTGTAAGTGTAATGTCCCGTTCCTTTCAAAGCTTGCTTTAAGTATAGGTGCCTCAGCAGACCTGGTGATATGTAGGATTAGTACTGAGTCGAATATATACTGCAAATGGTGTTCAATTTATTCATTAACTTATTCTCCTTTTGCCTTTCTCCTTTATACAAGCTAATATTTATAGAGTAAATAAAACTCAGTGTGATATACTGCTGAACTTTGAAATACCCTTGTGCCCTTTGGTCAGTGTCTGTCAAGTGTCTATTTCCAAATAAAGTGTACAGATGAAACATATTTGGTATACAATGAACATTCAACTCAGCACTAACGCAGGGTGCATGGCTTTGGGTATGGTGACATTGAGCGGTATTTTAATAATGGTATTTTACTATGCCATTATTATTGTATGGTAAAATATACAAAAGCTTTGTGATCTCAATTTTTCTCATTTACAAATCAAAAGGGCTCCCTATTTAAGTGTCTGATGAAAAAGATGTTTTAAACTTCTGAAAGTTATTGCAGCAGCAGAATTTCCCATTCAGAAAGATGCTGTCAGTATTTTATTTAATATACCACCACATTTTCTGTTGCAAGGTCAAACCAGTGGTTGCAGGATTTTTAAACTGGGACCTTAGTTACTGTAATTTTTCACCAGTTTTTTTTAAAAAAAGAAATCAGATGTCCGGTGAAGTTTCTGCATCCACAGTACTTGCGCTGTCCCCATCCTGTACACATCTGCAGTGTCCTCTAGAAAACATAGATTGGACAGGAATAATCAGCAACAAATAGAACATTGTAGAGAAACTGTAAAATAAGAACATAAAAATTTTTAGGAACTGAAAAGGTCATTTGGTCCAAAAATAATCCCTTTTTTCATAAATCAACCCCCACCCTCTTGCCATATACCTCAATTTCTTTTTCTCTTTAGAAATACATCTAATTGCCTCCTCAACCCATTTATAGTGTCCACATCAACTTGATCACCTTTGGGTGAAAAATTTCCTCCTTCTTCCTAACCTTCGCATCTTGAACTGGTATCTAAACGCTTCACAATAGTGAACAATTTGCCTAGATCAGTTTTGTCATAATTTTGAAAGCTCCAATTAGATCACTTGAAGTCTCTTTTCCCAGAAAACATACTCAACTTACTTAATGTAATGCAACTGTTTTTAAGGCTCTTAAATAGACATTTTTTTAGTCAGTGTTAGAATGTAGGGCACCATTTCCTAGCCAGAGCACACAGGTAACTCACTCTCAGTGCTGTTCCAATTATGACTGATGATAGCTATATGTGGGCCTTTTTTCCCCTGTTATGACCACTTGAAGGTGAGCTCCCTCTGGTTTGTGGCGAAAATTTTGAGATCATGCAACTTTGTCTAGTGCATGTGTTGTAGTAATGAGTAAAGGGAGTGTTTGGTAGCCTGATCCGAAAGGTTTTTGTTATAAACTTATTTTTAATATTCTCAAACAATGTGGTCACAAGTTCACAGCCTTCTCCTGAACCCTTAATCTTATTGGGCAGCATGAGGTCGTAGAGTTAACAGAAGCCTGAAAAATTGACTTGAAATATTGTCACAATTGTCCTTCTGCACAAATATACAAAACGAATATTCCAGTAGTTTAAGGGTTATTTTAAGGCTGGCTGGTTGCTTGTGAAATTCTATTGTTTTCCAGTACTATATGTATATGGCTGTGGGTTTGCCACTGTTATATCAATTTTTCTTCCTTGTAAACTTCTGTGGTGACCAATTTTTGTCCCTTGCTTTTGTAGAACATGAAAAATATGATGCAAAATAAACTCAAATTGGCCTTTAATTTATTGGACATATTCATGATATCTACATGTTTGCAGAGAAATTGATACTGGTGTGGTGCCTTGCACTGCCTACTGTCCAGCTGTTTTTGCAGTAGTTAACTGTTGGAGCATGGAAATTGCACCAATATATCTGTTGGTCTTTATTACCCACACAGGTCAAGCAGGTCTTAAATACAGTGGAATTGGATGACCAAGTTACCTTAGCCAAGTGATCAGCTTTCTAAAGCAACTCACTGTTACTGGGATTTGGGAGGGGGCACGAGGTGTTGCAGTGGGTTAGACACCTCTGGGGCGTGCTCTAGCCCAGACTGATGGAATGAAAGTCTCCTTTGTCTCAGGCTGTAGAGAAGTTATGTGAAATGAGTTTGGGTAGCTTCGATCCTAGTGAGCATGGGCTCACAAATCAGCCCAATGTTTATTACTAACTGGTACTCATTCAGAAATGGTGTGGGAAATAGAAAGATGTTGCACTGTTGCAGGAGGGGGCACTCTTCTGACTTAAGGGCTGAGGTGCATTATTGGAAGACAGAAGAGGGAGCTTTATTCTCCATCTAATCTATGCTGTACCTGACCTGGGAGTGCTTGATAGGGCAGTGTAGAGGGAGCTTTCTTCTGCATCTTGTCTGTCCTACACCTCCTTGGGCGTGTTTTATGTTGCAGTAGGTGACTGAAATGGGAAGTGTTCCATTTCCCAGCACTGACATCCTTTACGTTGAACATAAAATTTACTATAACTAAAATTTTGGTTGTTTTAACTACTTTGTGAAAGAGCTGTAGCTACAAATAATACCAACTGGTTTGCAATATGGGTAATTAGGAACAGCCTTTTACATTTTAAATTGGAACATTAGATAAGCCATTGCAGCTAAAAATAGCACTGTCAGTGGGTTCATGTGATAGAAGAGCAATACAATGAGTCCATCCCTGATTTCTTGTGGAGGTTCACTGAGTAAGCTGCGCCTCATAATGTTAGTGCCCCAAACCAGCACAGTGGGCAATGTGACATGAAGGCATTTGATCTTGAACAAATGGCTTAGAAGCCTGCAATGATTTCATCTACTTTTAAGTCGTTACACCAAAAATGATGTACAAGTTCCCTTAATGGTTTAGTAATTGCTAAATTACTTATGGTGAGGAACTGGAGGCCTGCAGGCACCTATAGAACCAAGAGCCGTCACCCTCATGAACAAAAAGGAATACATGCTCATATTGACGTTTGGCTTACAATTGATCAGTTTTGTAACTCTGTATTTTGTTTTTAATCAGTAAATCTTATGCAGATGATTTTTGAAGAATGAAGAGGGAAGTTCTTCCAGAGGAACAACTTATTTGGTCAGAAGCTGCCTCACTCCATTGGATCAGAGTGATATGACATCATCGCTGATTGCGGCTGGGCCCTGTGTGTTACAACGTGTAGTATGTGAAACTCGGGCAGAACAAACCGCTGGAACAGAGTTTATGTTGGGGGAATGGGATCTATGACACGGTTGGGGGGGGACTTATTAGTTAGTGTTAACAATGTTTCTGCCCAACTCTGCTCACACAGCAACCATATCATGTGGTTCTATGTGGTCGTCGCTTGTCTGTGACAAATCACTGCTGTATAGTCTGTGTCCAGCCAAGGCCTGTTCGATTAAATTCTGTTCTTCTAACAAATCGATTGCAGAGTGCCATGATCAACCTCACAGTGAATGTATATTTTTTTGTTAATATTCAAGATCTGTGCAGCTTATGGCAATGTGATTCCAGTTGTATAAATCATGTGTGAGCAATCAAGCTCTTTCTTTTGTCCTGAGGTTATTTTCCCCTCTGGTGTTAATCTACCCATTGTTTGTTTGTGAATGTAAGTACTAAGCTGAGTTATACAGAAACACTGGTAGCTATAAACTTGGAAGCACAATGCAAAACTGAACATGCCTCTGATGGCAGAGGTACATTTTCTTTAATGATGCTGAATATGCAGTTCTCAGCCATTTAACTGTTATTTATTTTTCATGGGGGTGGGGGAGGGAAAGCAGAGCAGTATTGTGGTGATTTGAGCAATCAATCAGAAACCCCGTATATAAAAAGAAATCCTTCCGAAGCTGCATGTCTTTTTATGACTTGTGATTTTTTTTTGTGCTCATGAAGATGAAGGATGTTTGTACTATGGGATAGAACACTTTCCCAAATCAGACACACCGGGTCAGATTCAGGCACTCCAAGTCAGGTACAGCACAGGTTAGATGCAAAGTAAAGCTTCCTGTATACTGCATGGCTAAGTACTCTCAGGTTAGGTACAGCATGGGTTAGATGTAGAGTAAACTTTCCTCTACACTGTCCCAATGATGTACTTCAGCCCCAAACTCTGAAGAGCATCCCCTTTGCTTCTGTGACACATAGATGTTTCTGAAGTCCACATGTTGAGTGTTCCTGTTTTCCTAACAAACTATACTCTTCTAGACATGTTGTCATCAATAAAAAATTGAATAGTTTAATGTTTTGAATTTTGAAATGTCTAGAAAGTTTAAACAATTTGTTATAACTCATACATTTAATCTGTTTATTGTATGATAAATTCCAAAATATATATGATGAATTCTCTTATAACTATCAACTTTGCACTGAAGTGGCTATAAAATGAGCTGCCAGATCAGTCAGGCTGTCTCCTTTATTTTGCAAACCTTGTATGTTCCTTTTTTATTAATGCAATTTTTCAGGCATTGATTGTGTCTAGGGTGTTACAAAATAGATAGAGCTGAGCGAGGCTAGTTGGCCCCTCCCAGATCATCCTTCCAGAAAGAACCCACGAACCCACAGTCCACCCCCCCTCCCCCCCCCCCCCCCCCCCCCCCAAGTCATGTCATCCCCCAACTGTGGCCCCATTAGCCCTGGCAATTTGCCCCTTCAAGCACAGGCAACTTAGTCCTATTTGTGCTTGTATCTTTTACTCACTAGTTTGTCCTGTTTGAATTTTGGCCTGGAAGTTTGAAATGGCCTGTTCTTAGTGCTGTTGCCTTATTGGTGGATAAATTCTAAATAAGAGGACCAAAATCTGTTAGTATCAGCAACTTGTGATATATGCAGATAATGAGTTCATGGATTTTAAACTTTATATATGGCCCCCAAGACTTTGTGGTACACAAAGGCAAAAAACTTTGACTCCATGTCTTAAATGATTTGAGTCTTTTTGTGTCCCCTATCCAATGGATTCCTGGGCATCTGAGGCTAGTAACTGGTTGTATGCAAGTGTTGTGAGAGGGGCCATTGCAGTAGTAGTGCCATATTCTATTTCATGCTTTGTGTGCAAGTTAATTTGAGTTTTAGTCAGCCTGGAATTGTGTATACCCTTGGAGTTAATTTTACTGCAGTGTTGGCCTTTCACAAGACTGAGACTGGAAGCCTGTCTGTACCGAGCTAACTTTTAAATTTGAAATATATCTTGATAGAATTTTTAAAGACTAGGTTACAGTACAGTTATATTAACACACAACTCCAGGCTACTAATCTATGTACAGCAAACCTTGAAGTGCATTGTTGTAGATTCCGGGGAAGGGGAGAAGGATGTTTGGTAGGAAGATGTATGGAGAGATACTGAATAGTTTATAACCAAGGCCACTGGTTTGCAGTTTTTATGGAAAAATTAACTGAATCGTGGAGTATGATTCCCAAAATATTGGTTGAAACAAATTCCAGAATGCTTTGTGATCAAGATGGAATTTGATAGTCACTGTCCCTAGTTATAACACAACATTCTTGTCAGGAGAAACTTCTTTACTCAGAGAATGGTTAGAATGTGGAACTGCTACTACACTGAGTAGTTGAGACTCATAGATACCTTTAAGGGGAAGCTAGATAAGTACATGGAGGAGAAAGGAATAGAAGGATATGCAGATAGGGTTAGATGAAATAGGGAGGGAGGAGGCTCTTGTGGAGCATAAACACCAACATAGACCAGTTGGGCTGAAAAGGCCTGTTTCTGTGCTGTAAATTCTGTGTAATCTAATCAAGGCTGACATTTCAATGTAGTACTGAGGGAGTGCTATGTTGTTGGAGGTGCTGACTTTTAGATGAGATGTTAAGCTGAGGCCCTCTCAGGTGTACATAAAATATCGCATGGCACTATTTGAAGAAGAGCAGTTTTCCTTCAGTCCTGGCCAACATTTATTCCTCAACAAACATCACCAAAAACAGTTTAATAGTTCATTTATCTCATTGCTGATTGTAGGACCTTGCTGTGTGTAAATTGACTCTTACATTTGCCTACATAAGTGACTACACTTCAAAAAGCAATTTGGGACGTCTAAGGACATGAATAATAGAATCTTACAGCACAGAAGTAGGCCATTCGGTCCATTGTGCCTGTGCCGAAAGAGCTATCCATTTAGTCCCACTCACTGCTTTCCCTATAGCCCTGCAAATCTTTCCTTTTCAAGTATATATCCAATTTCCTTTTCAAGTATATATCTAATTCCCTTTTGAAAGTTACTTTTGAATCTGCTTCCACCACCCTTTCAGTCAGTGCATTCTACATCATAACACGCTGCGTTTTTAAAAAATAAATTCTCATCTCCCCTCTGGTTCTTTTCCAATTATCTTAAACCTGTGTCCTCTGGTTACCAACCTACCTGCCAGTGGGAACAGTTTCTTCCTATTTACTCTATCAAACCTTTATAATTTTGAACACCTCTATTAAATCTC
Source organism: Heptranchias perlo (assembly GCF_035084215.1). Taxonomy (NCBI): domain Eukaryota; kingdom Metazoa; phylum Chordata; class Chondrichthyes; order Hexanchiformes; family Hexanchidae; genus Heptranchias; species Heptranchias perlo. The sequence goes on along the minus strand of NC_090353.1, from coordinate 15,699,682 downwards.
CCCTTAACCTTTTCTGCTCTAAGGAGACCAATACCAGCTTCTCTAGTATCTCCACGTAACTGAAGTCCCTCATCCCATGAAAGGTGCTATATGAATGTAGTGTTGTTGTTTCTTCTCTTTGAGTTGTTACAAGTCCTGAGTTCAATTAGTTGGGCTGCCTCAACCTTTTTATGGACGTAAATATACACTCAATCACACTTCAGTGTGCATTAGATCAGGAGTCCTATCCACAAGTGTACAGATGGCCAATGGAAAGTCCCATTAATATTGTATGAGTGGTGTTGTAAAGTTAATGGTAGAGGTATGCAGCTAGAGCAGCACAGAGGGAGCATTGCCCTTTATTCTACCTGACTGGAGCACTGATCACTAGTGTGCATCAGCTGTGAAGTGTTCACTGTGCCCAATACTAACTATCCTTCACCTTGTATTAAGAAATCAAAAACAAAGAAAAATTGAAGGTAAGATGTGATTATCTTCTGACAGTCGCTCAGGTGGTTGGACATGGTTTGCTGTACGTTTGTATGGCGAGTAATAATGAAATAGTAACCCAAGAAGTCCTGATGTACTAAACTGAAACAGCAAAGCCCTTTTTGGTTTTTAACAGCTGCCTGAACTGCTGGCATTAAATTGCTACTTAAAAATCACTGCGGGGTTTTAAAAAATTGTGCTGCTGATTTTGTTGGTTTTATTTAGGTCTATTTTTATGCTGATGGGGTAGTCATTGTGGTACCCAGCTGCCAACCTGCACCGTTCCATTGGTTCACAGTGTCGATCACACTGAAGGACTAACAATAAATGGCATTAGCAAAAATTTAACGAGATACTATCCGCTTGTAATATGTGATTTACCCATCAATACATGGTCAAGTACCTCTTAGCTAATATGTATTTGTTAATTTATACCACTCCCACTGAGCAATATTATAAATAGACCTCAGTTCTCGTATACAGAATCCTCAAACATTTTCTAAATTAAACTTTTAAAAAAATTAAATACTCGCATAAAACTTGCATCAGAAAGTTTATTTGATTTGTTTTCCCCCTGTGTATCAGTTTTCCTGACTACTACTTTGTAGCTGCTGTTTGAATTTCTGGTGCCCTAAATTGATTTAAAATTGAGTTGTGGCTTATTTTGCTGTAAACTTTCTCTTGTTTGAAAATTTCCGGATGCTAACAGCCACTGGATGTTATGTGAGGGTCTCCAGTGATGAATCATTGTTTTCTCCAGCAGTGAATTTGCTCAACTTCTGACTACTGATGTACTGAATTTGGAAGCACCCTGATTGTGGAGGCTTGGGAATAATGTATGCTTCCAGTACTGATGTGCTCTCATGTCATCCAGAGGCTGGGAATTGGAGGAAGGTGTATTTTCACAATAATTTAAGGACATGTACTGATGCAGTTTACTTGTACCCAGTCTGTTCACTGGTTAATGTATCATTTAAATGTATTTTTACATTTTAAAAAAGTTAAATAACAGACATGTCGAGTGTTTGGCTTGAATCGCCCTGGGGCTGATTTGATCTGTGTGCTGTGAACCCAGGATAAACACTAGTCCAGTGTAATGTGAAGTATCTGATTTAATGTGGAATTATCCAATACTTAAAATTCCTTGATTTGTTGCATTTGTTTAGGCATTAGAAATCAGATCTCTACAATTGGCAATATGAACAGAAGTGGGGTGGGGGGGTGGGTGCGGCTGGAAAGACGGAGACTCTGATGCATGGATATGAATTCTGTCCTTCCATCCTTCACTAAAATGATTTGTAGACTGTGTTTTCTCATGTTTCTTCCCCAGCTGTGTGCCTACTGTAAAGCTAATCTATTTTAAAAGGCATAATATGTATATGTACATAATTGATTTTTGTAACTATTTCCAAGATTCATTTCTCTACCCCTTTCCCCCCCCCCCCCCCCTGCCAAAAAAAAAATAGGGAAAGAGATGATCAGCCAGGACTCTCTTTCTCAATCCCTATGCACTGATCCGCACTGGAAAGTCCCTGTGGACATGATTTCGCTCAGCTGCAATGTCCTCTGCAGTTTGCTAGTTTGTCAGCACTCAGTCCTAGATGCACATGTGCCTAATGGCCGCGTAAGTGAGGCACAGGGGCCAACTGATCCCTATGGAACTTGGATTCCAGTTAGTGCCTGGGGTGGGAGGGGGGAGAAAATTGGAACGGTAGGGTGAGAGTAATGTCTCCATTCAACAAAAAAGAACTGCTGGATTAAAATCTTGCCCACGGGTGCATGGAGATCTTGTGACTGCATTCTCCAACAGAAGAGACTTCCCTTAAAAATGATGCAAATTGAACAACCAAGCTTCCACATTACTTGCATTCATGTCGCCCAGGTCAATTTGCTCCATAAATGTGTTAAGTTTCCAAACAGAGTGATCAAATTTGGATGAAAATATAACAGCTGCATTCACAAAATCTTGTTACTTTCTCCTCATTTTTTTTTGCACACAGTTGATAACAGTATTGTATCATTAATATTTTGGCATAAAATGCTGGAAATACAAAGGGACACACCCAAAAGGTTAACCTGTCTTTTCTCTTCAGATGCTGATGGACTTTCTGCATATTTCCTACATTTTCTATGTTTATTTCAGATCCTCAGCATTTGCATTTTTGCTTAATATTTTGGCAGCTGGAGTGAAAATGCAGGTGGTCTGTGCCCTATAACCAGAATAACCACACATTTTTATTAATTTTGGTTATTTATCACCCTGTTTAGGTCATCCTGAGCCTTGGCGTTATTGATAACCACACCATTTCAGGCTCAGTATTAAAATTTTTTGTAGCTGCCCTACATAACACAGACCTAATTAGCAATTTTACATTTAATTAGCAATGGAGGTTGAAATACATTTCCCAAGTACCCAGGGATGATTTAATTTTGAGCCTCTTGGCTGGCGATTTATTGCAGATGTAAAAGTGTTTGCATGGCATATATTTGCACAATGTTGGAGTTGCTGCCATTTTCTCCCATGTGAAGTGAGTTTGTTTTACATCCATGCAGGTTTCAGGGCTGCAATAACAATAACTGCCTGCTAGTGTTGCTGGAGAGAAGTAACAAATAATAGCTGAGCCAGCAGATACAGAATGTAGGCTTTAAGACACTCCTTAAAACCTACCTCTTTGACCAAGCTTTTGGTCACCTGTCCTAATTTCTCGATCTGGCTTGGGGTCAAATTGTGTTTGATAATCGCTCCTGTGAAGTGCTTTGGGACGTTTTACTATGTTAAAGGCGCTATATAAATGCAAGTTGTTGTTTGGGGTTTAAAAATCCTTAATGAATTCAAATTTAATTTAAAAATACCTTTTAATTTTCATCAGTCATTAAATTTCACCACCTACTCAGAGTAATCAGGAACAGAAAACACCTAATGTCAAACAAGTTAATTGTCACGGATCTTTTTAAATGATTTTCATATATTTGGCATGAAAAGTGAGGAAAAAAGCAGATGAAAAATTAGATATCTGGTTTTGTTTTCTCTGTGCAGAGCAGTCCAGTCCAGTCCAAACATGAATTTTTCCACAATAAACTAATTTTATCCAATTGCTGCCTGTGGGAGCTCGCTATGAACAAAATGGCTGCCACATTTACCCACATAGCAGTCACTGCACTTCAAGATAATTCATTGTATGTGATGCACTTTGGGATATTTGAGTTGTGATAAAGTGCTAGATAAATGCAAATCTTTCTATCTGTTCTTTTGGAATTGTTCCATTTAAAAAAAAAAGAGCGCACAAAAGTTCGCAATCTTAAAATGCCAGAAACACACAGCAGCTCGGTCAGCAATTTAAAAAAAGATCAGCATGTGAACGTTTCAGTGGAGATCCTTCGTCAGTTCTAGTCAAGGCTCTCTACCTGAAATGTTAACTTGTCCTCTTTTTATAGATTCTGAGGAACTGCTGTGAATCTCCAGCATTTTCTGTTCAGTGGATCTTTTCAAATCACTTGGTGCACAGAAGCTATTTCAGCACCACGTACAGATGTTCTACCACTAACTGTAAACCCATGAGAAATTAGTGATTGTCTACACAAGGTTTTTGGTGACTAAAAGGATGAGGTATTTTCTGTGGATCAATGACCGTTCTATTCTCTTAAGTTAGAATGGTTCAGGGAGGAGTATACATGTAGAGAGAAAAAGAAAACAACTTCATACTTCCAGCAGCCCATTTTTTATCATTGTCTTTATTTATGTTTGAACATATGTCCATATGAGGAGGTGCTTTGCACAATTTATAAGCTTAGACAATGGACTTGATTCCTTAGATATCTATATCAGACCTTGTACTTGATGTGCATATCATTGCTTTGTTTTTGTTGAAATTTTAAAGGATTTGGATGTATGGAGTTTTCCATTGTTTAAAAACTCAAAAGAAATTGGATTTAAATGGTGTCCTGTGATTTCTGTTAAATAATGTGTGAAGAAAATCTTCAAAATGGTTTCTATCTTTATAAAATCAGTGTTACTGTAAGTGTGCAGGCCAGGTAAATAGCTAACTTAAACAAGAAATATTACATGTGTAGTGTCCAGTTAATTTCCTTCCTTGTTTAAGTTGTGGTTTAGAATTGCAGGCATTTGTATTTTTATTTAAAATGTATTTCTTGGATTGGAAGTTTTGACTACAGTAGTAATTTCTTCTGTTTTCCAAGGATGCTAAATAAGAAACAGAACCATAACCTTAATTGCACTCCAGTAATGTATTTAAAATTATTTTTCTTGTAATTGAGGATGAAGCATTTAAGGCCTTTATTTCTGGGATGTTCCTCTGTCTACATTTTCCAGATCCATTTTAGCTGCCTTTATTCATTTTGTGCTATGTTCATGGTACCAGCTTCAGATGTGCCTGTGCACCACAAGGATCCTGCCTCCGTGAATTGGGCAAATTTACTTTGGTGCTGCCACTATTTGCACAAGACCAGCATATCGGGAGCTGGCATTAATACAACACAAAAAGCAATATAAAAGCAGCTGTTGATGGGGCCAATAGTTATAACCAAGCCTACTCAGGTTTGCCATGCAGCAGGGGTATTCGCTAAACCTTGGCCTTTGGCTACTATCCTAAGTAGTGACTTGTTCGAGGCCACACGCTAGGACTGACCTCCGAGCAACTCCATTGCTTTTCTCTCTACAGGTGGTTTGGAGCAAATGAGTAGACGCTGGTTTAACTCTGCTAATTGTTTCCTCGTCTGTATTCTGAGAATGGTGCAAATATTTGCCGACTAGCTAATCCGCTTTCAGCTCACATCAAAATTGTCACTAGCATTTCAATAAAGTGTAACGGTGGGCGGGTGTGAATTTTTATAACTGTCCGGTGAAAGGTGAAAAAACACCCAGCAGTACAATTAGATCCTGTCCTCCCAAACTTGGGCTTTATCTGGATAGTATTGTGAGCTGTGTAACACTAGGGTGAAGTACTAGTGGGTACAGGTTTGTGGAAGCAGTTTGAGGGATTGGATTAAGAGTATCTCTCAAAGTGTGTTGGGTTTAAGTGCAATTTTACCTGTAGCATAATTCTACCAATACACTAAATAAACCCAGTGACAAAACTATTTTGTCAACTATCAACTGTTTTTTTGGGATTCTGTTTAAGGTGTTATCAGATATTTGACGCTGAGATTTCCTAAGTTGGAGTATTGGCTGGATATACCAAATATGCAGCAAAATACCTTTTTAAATATTAATGATCGAGCCAGGCATTTTTTTATTGGTCTCGGCCAGTGATTAAGTTGAACAGTAGATAGTTGGGAGAACAATGGTTTAGGACTTTTCAGCACTTGTAAGTGACTTTTATTTTTGACAATTGAAATTGTAATTGTTCTGAATGTGGAGTGGTCCAGTAGACCTGATATTTCATCAAAAATCACAGACCTATTTTTAAAAAATCCTTTCAGCGATGCACAGAAAACTGAATCTAAAAAGCAAAGACTTTCACTCATAAATTTGGGATTCAAGTTGCGATAAAGCTGGGTTTAAAACCTACTGTTTACCCCTCTTTCTGCCCTGAACTCATTTCTCTTCTCTTCTCCCCCCCCCCCCCCCCCCGCAAGCATCTCAGATCTACAGATCTACAGGTTCTCTCTTTGGTAACAGAAATATTAATAGTCGCAGTGAACAACCTTGACACAGAGCTATGAGCATGGTTTTACAGTAGTGTCCCTTATTTGGGGGGTTTTGTGCAGGAAGTCCTGTTACTACCCCTTTTAATTTCAGGGCCAAAACATCACCCAGAAAAATATGATTTAATCCATGTACAATGTTTTTAAAAAAAAATTAGCAAAAAGAGAGACTATAAGTGGAATCACTTCTGATAAAGCAAAATTAAAGTAAGGCTGATTGGAGCAGCCCCTCTAATTTAAAGGGTTTCAATCCAATCTTAAAAAGTTTAATATTTTATCTGGTGTGAATTTCAATACAGGGAATACTGAGAACTGGCAAAGGCCATTAGATTGAACAAGCCCGTCGATAGATGAACCCCATCATCTCATCATAATCCTCAGTCTCTTCAGAAATACTGTCTCTTGACCCCATTTATACTGTCTTCTTCAGTGTCCTTCCCTGGGAACTTATACCTTACTTGATTACCCTAAAGTTCGCCTGACTCCCCTTTCTACTTCTAACCTAATTTGTCAGTCACCTGCCCTGAGACTTGAGTAGTATGACCCATCAGTTTTCATTATATCATTGAATTCTCAGCAGAGATCACTGAACTCTGGTACCTGAGCTCATGTATTACAAATCCACAGAAATCCTTTTTACAGTGAAGTTAATATTTTGTCTGTTTAAAACCTACTGTATTTAACATTAGCATTGATGGGTCTGAAATATGCAGTGAGGCTCTCTCCAGTGGCTCAATTGTGAAAAGCAATGTATAGCTAAACAGTATAAACCAGAAGGTCTCGGCTTCAAATTCAGGTCTTTGCTAAGATATCATCTCAGCTAGAGTGGTGCAGGGACACAACAATTGATGCAGTACGCCTGGGCCAAGGAGGGGAAAGTCAGGTGAGGTCTGTACCCCGATTGCTACCCAATGACTTCTGCTGGGTAGTGTGGATGCTGGGTGAGAGCTCAACTGGCTCAATGCGATGCCTCCCATGGTCAAATAGCTTACTGTCTCATTGTTCTGACTTGAGCATATAGACCATGACTGCATGGATACAGTACCAGAGAGCTGGTGTGGAACTGTGTCCCCTGCATTAATAAGCGTTTTTAAGAGAGGAGAAAAATTTGGCAAAAAACAAGTTTTGTGATAAAGCTATAAACTTCAAAGCACTATAGCTTTAATGGACCATTTGATTTTTTAAAATATATATTATAAATTGGGAATTATTAGCAGAGTATCTTGTGCATCCCAGTGCTACTGATGCTTTTTAATCAAAATTAATTTTGCTGAGATATTTGAATTATCTGTGAAGAGCATGGGCAGTTGCAGGTGCTGTAGTTGTAATACAGCATTTTTCACCTCGCCCATCTTGATAGCAGTTACTGTCTATCAGCAGACATACAATAGCAGCAGATGCAGTTTGTATCAGCAGACTCGATGGCAGCAAATGACAGCAGTATCAGCAGGCGTGATGGCAACAAACATGATGGGCAGCAGCTGGCTCCTGCATCAGCAGACACCAGGCCAACCGCTAAACAGGTTTCCACCTTGTCCAGAATGATTGTATAAATTCACAATTTATGCAGAGTGAAATGAAGAGCTCTGCCTTGTTTTACAGTGCGGCAATCCAGTATCTTCTTGATGCAGTGGCTAAGTTCGGAATGCTGCTAAGAAATGCCACTGGGTCTGTCTGATTAACTCAGCACTGCAACAAAAAGATATAGCATTTGTAAATTTAAATTTAGAATGTGTTTAGTTTCAAATTTGCAGGGATACAGCCCTGCACAAATATCTCGAAATTTTTTTGGCAGCAAAAGTTTCCTGATTTATAGGGTATCTGTGATGTGTTATTGTTTCGGTTTGTTCCTGATAGTATTGTTGTTAAAACTCACAGGCCAGTGGCTCAACTAACTTCTATTCTGTACATATGCAGTTCTTTTGTATATATTTGTTAATGATTGTACATAAAAAGACATGGAAATATTTCCCCCTCTTTGGTGTATTTCTAAATCAAAGACTATTTGATAATTAGTGTATTAGTGCCTGGCAGCTGGCAAGTAGTACACAAGGGGTTAAATCACACTCCCCATTAAAAGCAGTGAGCAGTGTGAATCCACTTAATGCTGTGACCCATTGATAGATCTTTCAGTTAATGAATTTCCAGGTAGTGTGTTTAAGCCATCCTGTTGCTGCACAGGAGTGTTCTTTTTGCACCTTTGTCTTTATTGAAATTCAGAATCGCTCTCGTCTCCTGAATTCAGCTGCGGTCTGTTCAGAAAGCTCAAAGCATTTATTTTTTTCAACTTCAGATCATTTTCATTTGGCAAATGACTGGGCATCTGAACATGGACTCATTGTATTAAAACGGAGCGTGAGTGGCGCGTGCATATTTTTAACCCTGATTTAAATAATTAGGTTGGTGAAGTTGGATGAAATTCGTTTGATAGCTCTTTTGTTCTTGCTGCTGTTTTTTCTTATGGAATGTCAACATTATAATAAAAAAACACTACATTGCTGAATGTCTGCAGTCTGGTTTTTAAAATGCATTTTAATTGAAATTTGAATTCAATATTTTCATTTAAAGAATTTTCACAAAACAACCTGTGCAGTTATTCTAATGGCAATTAGCAGTTAAATCCTCAGTAACGTAGGATTGTACAGATACCAGATTCCTATTTTAATCTGGCAATCCCAAGTTTGCCTCTTGGACAGTTAGATCCCTATAATCACCACCGTCTGTGTAAAGTAGTTCAGTTTAAAGCTGGTGCTTTCATGCTGCTGACTCCTGACACTCAGGTCTTGCGCAGATGGAGGCAACGCCAGGTAAGCCTGCAGACTTGTTAAGGTTGGTGATCCCAGTTAATCTGGCAAGTTTACTTTAGTTTTATCATGAAACCTGTGTATCATGAGTCAGCAGCACTGAAGCTATATAAAAGCAGCTTAAAATGGTATGTTTAATTTCAGTCTGTGCTACCTTGCAGAGCTTGTGATTGTCAAACATATTAGGGTTCAAGGTGCCCATTATCTCCAGCCTGGAGTTTATAACAAAAAATTGGGGAAAAGTGGTATGCTTTTCAGTGATGCTGCATCTTGGGTGGGGTTGGGGGGATGTGGAGAAGAAAAGGCGATGGGAGGAAAGAACAAAAGGGAAGTTCTGTGATAGGATGGAGGGTAGGAGTGATTAAGTGACAAGGATCGATTGTACAAGGTGGTAATCGGATAAGTAAAGAAACAAAAGATGGGTCTAGAGGAGCTGTAAATGCCAACAGCAGAACCATTGCCAGCACCTGCTGTCTGAAAAAAATGGGACCAGTGGTTATGATCTGAAGTTATTGAAATCATTGTTGAGTCCAGATGGTTAAGCGCCTAATCGAAAGATGAGGTGCTATTTCTCAAGCTTCCGTTGAGCTTAGGAACATAGGAATAGGAGTGTAGGCCATTTAGCCCCTCGAGCCTGTTCTGCCATTCATGGTGATCTGTGACCTAACTCCACATATCCATCTTAGCCCCATATCCTTTAGATTTTTATTAAGCAAAAGGTATTATCAATCTCAGATTTAAAATTAACAATTGAGCTAGCATCAACTGCTGTTTGCGGAAGAGAGTCCCAAACTTCTACCACCCTTTGCGTGTAGAAGTATTTCCCAACTTCACTCCTGAAAGTCCTGGCTCTAATTTTTAGGCTATGTCCCCTAGTCCTAGACTCCCTAACCAGTGGAAATAGGGTAGATAGAGCAAAACTATCAGTTCCCCTTAATATCTTGAAAACTTCGATCAAATCACCCCTTAATCTTCTAAATTCCAGAGATTACAATCCTAGTTTGTATAATCTCTCCTCGTAATTTAACCCTTGGAGTCCAGGCATCATTCTATTGAATCTATGCTGCACTCCCTCCAAGGCCAATATATCCTCCCTGAGGTGTGGTGCCCAGTACTCCAGGTGTGGTCTAATCAGGGCTTTGTATAGCTGTAGCATAACTTCTACCCCTTGTATTCTAGTCCTCTAGCTATAAAGCCCAGCATTCCACTAGCCTTTTTGATTATTTTCTGCATCCGTTCATGACATTTTAATGCTTCATTGGAACAGTGTAGGAGGCCGAGGTCAGAGTCGGAGTGGGATGGAGAATTAAAATGACAAGCAATGTACTGGAAAAAGAGGTGAGGGAGGGGACCTGAGTAGGACTGGAACAAAGAATGTTCCACGTATCCCACGAAAAGGCAGGCATAGCTAGGACCCATATGGATTCCCAGAGCACCACCTTTTATTTGGAGCAAGTGAGTGGAGTCAAAGAAGTTCAATGCAAGAACAAGTTCAGGCAGGCGGAGGAGGGTAGTAGATGGGGACTAGTTGGGCCTCCGTTCATGGAAGAAGCAGAGGACCCACATGCTGTCCTCGTGGGGGTTGGAGGAGTCCATGGTGAAAAGGAGATGGTTAGGGCCGGGAAACTGGAAACTGCTAAAGTGGCAGAGGGCGTCGGAAGAGTCGCGGATATAGGTTGGAAGAGACTGGACAAGGGGAGAAAGAAATAGTCGAGATAGGAAGAAACAAGTTCCATGTGGCAAGAACAGGCTGAAACGATGGCTGTACCAGGACAGTCCTGTTTGTGGATCTTGGGAAGGATGTAGAAGTGGACAATGCTGGGTTGGGAGACTGTGAGGTTGGAGGCCGTGGTGGGGGTGGAAAATCCCCAGAGGAGATGAGGTCAGTAACGATCTGGGAAACCGATGGCTTGATGTTTGGCGGTGGGGGATCATAGTTCAGGGGGAGGGAGGAGGTGTCGGAGAGTTGGCGTTCAGCCTCCGTAAGTTAGAGGTCTGCTCGCCAAACAACAGCGCCATCCTTGTCAGCAGGTTTAATGACAATGTCACGGTTGCACCTGAGAGAACGGAATGCTGCAAGTTCAGAGGGAGGTTGGTTAGAGTGAGTGAGGCGAGTAGAGAAATTGAGATGGCCGACATCACGCCGGCCATTCCCAATGAAAAGATCGAGAGGGTAAGAGGCCAGAATGAGGACAGAATGAGGAGTCCAGGTGGAACAAGAATTCTGAAGGCGGGAGAAAGGGCCTGCCGTGTGGAGGCGGGAGAGGGAAAGACTGCTGTCCAAAGAAGTGGGCGCAGAGACGAAGGTGATGGAAGAAGAACCCAGCATCGTGTCGAGCTCGAAATTCATTGATGTGGTGACGTAAGGGCATGAAGCTAAGGCTTTTGCTGAGGACTGAGCAGGGTTAGAGGAGATAGTGAAAACATGACAAAGGGTGAGACTGAAAGGAGGGATGGGGTCAGAGGAAAGTGAAGGAAGAGGAGGAGGATCAGGAGGAGTGTTGGTATCTAAGAGTTGTTGAAGTTTGTGTCCTTGACACCGAAGTTATTGATAACCACAGCATCTTCAGGCTCAGTATTAAAATATTATTGTAGCAGCCCTACATAACAGACCGTGCTAATTAAATTTTTACATTTAATTAGCAATGGAGGTTGAAATACATTTCCCAAGTACCCAGGGATGATTTAATTTTGAGCCTCTTGGCTGGCGATTTATTGCAGATGTAAAAGTGTTTGCATGGCATATATTTGCACAATGTTGGAGTTGCTGCCATTTTCTCCCATGTGAAGTGAGTTTGTTTTACATCCATGCAGGTTTCAGGGCTGCAATAACAATAACTGCCTGCTAGTGTTGCTGGAGAGAAGTAACAAATAATAGCTGAGCCAGCAGATACAGAATGTAGGCTTTAAGACACTCCTTAAAACCTACCTCTTTGACCAAGCTTTTGGTCACCTGTCCCAATTTCTCGATCTGGCTTGGGGTCAAATTGTGTTTGATAATCGCTCCTGTGAAGTGCTTTGGGACGTTTTACTATGTTAAAGGCGCTATATAAATGCAAGTTGTTGTTTGGGGTTTAAAAATCCTTAATGAATTCAAATTTAATTTAAAAATACCTTTTAATTTTCATCAGTCATTAAATTTCACCACCTACTCAGAGTAATCAGGAACAGAAAACACCTAATGTCAAACAAGTTAATTGTCACGGATCTTTTTAAATGATTTTCATATATTTGGCATGAAAAGTGAGGAAAAAAGCAGATGAAAAATTAGATATCTGGTTTTGTTTTCTCTGTGCAGAGCAGTCCAGTCCAGTCCAAACATGAATTTTTCCACAATAAACTAATTTTATCCAATTGCTGCCTGTGGGAGCTCGCTATGAACAAAATGGCTGCCACATTTACCCACATAGCAGTCACTGCACTTCAAGATAATTCATTGTATGTGATGCACTTTGGGATATTTGAGTTGTGATAAAGTGCTAGATAAATGCAAATCTTTCTATCTGTTCTTTTGGATTTGTTTTATTTTAAAAAAAGAACGCATAAATGTTTGCAATCTTAAAATGCCAGAAACTCTCAGCAGCTCGGTCAGCAATTTAAAAAATGATCAGCACGCGAATGTTTCAGTGGAGATCCTTCGTCAGTTCTAGTCAAGGCTCTCCGTTAAAGTGGCGGATGAGACCAAGGATGAAATGGAACTGCGGACCAGGACAACTCTGAAATAGTGAGTCAGTGCTGCTGAAGGGAGAGCCGAGAGCGTGCATGTAGCGTCGCCTGTCGTTGAACATGGATCTCAGGAAGCAGCAGGAGCAGTGGTTCGAGGAAAGTTGAATATTGTGGAGATATCTATAATCGTGGGTGGTTCCAAAACATGAATGGTAGAATTTTTTTTTATTCGTTCATGGGATGTGGGCGTTGCTGGCAAGGCCAGCATTTGTTGCCCATCCCTAATTGCCCTTGAGAAGGTGGTGCTGAGCTGCCGCCTTGAACTGCTGCGGTCCGTGTGGTGAAGCCTCTCCCACAGTGCAGTTAGGTAGGGATTTTGACCCAGCAACGACGAAGGAACGGCGATATATTTCCAAGTCTGGATAGTGTATGACTTTGAGGGGAACTTGCAGGTGGTGTTCCCATGTGCCTGCTGCCCTTGTCCTTCTAGGTGGTAGAGGTCACGGCTTTGGGAGGTGCTGTCGAAGAAGCCTTAGCCAGTTGCTGCAGTGCGTCCTGTAGATGGTACACACTGCAGCCACGGTGCGCCGGTGGTGAAGGGAGTGAATGTTTAGGGTATGGACGTGGTGCCAATCAAGTGGGCTGCTTTGTTCTGGATGGTGTTGAGCTTCTTGAGTGTTGTTGGAGCTGCACTCATCCAGGCAAGTGGAGAGTATTCCATCACACTCCTGACTTGTGCCTTGTAGATGGTGGAAAGGCTTTGTGGAGTCAGGAGGTGAGTAATTCGCCGCAGAATACCCAGCCTCTGGCCTGCTCTTGTAGCCACGGTATTTATGTGGCTGGTCCAGTTAAGTTTCTGGTCAATGGTGACCCCAGGATGTTGATGGTGGGGGATTTGGCGATGGTAATGTCGTTGAATGTCAAGGGGAGGTGGTTGGACTCTCTCTTGTTGGAGATGGTCATTGCCTAGCCCTTGCCTGGCGCATATATTACTTGCCACTTATCGGCCCAAGCCTGGATGTTGTCCAGGTCTTGCTGCATGCAGGCATAGACGGCTTCATTATCTGAGACGTTGCGAATGGAACTGAACATTGTGCAATCATGTTGGAGGTTGTTTCGAGGCCAGGAACAATTGATAGACAGTCAAGTGTAAAATGCCTGAACTTCAAATGTCAAAAGATGTGTGGCAGTACCCTCTCCTCCCGGTAGCAGAGATAGGAGTTGTAAGGGTGCACAGATGTACCCAGCATAGAGTTAAACTGTGGAGGACACAAAAGTGTTCTGGATTGGGCTTGGCTTTGATGCCCTATGGATGAATCGTCTACCAACAGGCCCAGCAGCAGTGCAGTGTGAACCAGGAACATGATGCCTGAAATTTGGTTGAGTACTAGAATTCTGTATAAATAAAACACAGTTGGTTGGGCCGCTTCTGATCTAGTATACCAGTAAACTATAGTATCTAGTTGCCCTTTATTTAATTGCAATATGTTCATCTTCATTTTCCCTCTAAATTATCTTCCCTTTTCTCCCTTCCTCGCCAATAACATAAGAAATAGGAGCAAGAGGAGGCCACACGGTCCCTCGAGCCTGCTGTGCCAAAATAAACATCCGTTATCTGGTCATTATCTCATTGCTGTTTGCGGGACCTTGCTGTGTGAAAATTGGTTACCGCACTGGCTTACCTGACAACAGTGACTACATTTAAAGAATAACACATGGGCTGTGAAGTACTTTGGGATATCCGGAGGATGTGCTTATAGGCTACGTTTGGAACCCTGGCTGATTTTAGATAATAGGTAATATTTTTATAATTATATATTTTAATGTTCACTTTAAAGGCAAAGTGACTCCCCCTGCGCTTTCCTTTTCTCCCCTAAGCCCTGATCCCAGCCTATTTAGCCTAAGCAGAAGCTGGCGATTAATTGCTGATAAATTGCAGCACGTTCGTAATGCGGAGGGTCCGCCTCGGGGGGGCGCTACAACCCCTTGTTACTCGCCGGGTGACGTCACCCGAGGGGCGGGGTCTGATGACCCGGAGCCTGTGATTGACGGGCGGTGGGAGAGTCATGGCCGCACACACCGTCTTGTTGGTGGGCCGCGGCACGGTGCGCGGAGCGTTGCTGCAGTGTGGCCAACTCCGCAGAGTGGCCGCAAATGGCTACGCCAAGAAAGCAGGTGAGCAGAAATCCCGCACAGGCTGGTAGGGGGCCCGGCTCTGACCTCCCAGGGAAGGCCTGCTCTCTGCGGGACTGCAGATTACCATCCACTCTGGGCAGGGAGCCCCCCCACCCCCAGTCTGGGCCGTTGGTGTACCGGGGTAGACAGAGGGTCTGGGCCGTTGGTGTACCGGGGTAGACAGAGGGTCTGGACCGTTGGTGTACCGGGGTAGACAGAGGGTCTGGGCCGTTGGTGTACCGGGGTAGACAGAGGGTCTGGACCGTTGGTGTACCGGGGTAGACAGAGGGTCTGGACCATTGGTGTACCGGCGTAGACAGAGGGTCTGGACCATTGGTGTACCGGGGTAGACAGAGGGTCTGGACCGTTGGTGTACCCGGGTAGACAGAGGGTCTGGACCATTGGTGTACCGGGGTAGACAGAGGGTCTGGACCATTGGTGTACCGGGGTAGACAGAGGGTCTGGACCATTGGTGTACCGGCGTAGACAGAGGGTCTGGACCATTGGTGTACCGGCGTAGACAGAGGGTCTGGACCATTGGTGTACCGGGGTAGACAGAGGGTCTGGACCATTGGTGTACCGGGGTAGACAGAGGGTCTGGGCCATTGGTGTACCGGGGTAGACAGCCACCCCCCACCCTGCCCAAGCCCATTCTGGGCCATTAGTGTATCGGGTAGACAGATAGACTGGGCCATTAGTGTACCGGGGTAGACAGTTCCCTCACCCCCCACCCCAGTCTGGGCCATTAATGTACTGGGGTAGACAGATTGTCTGGGCCATTAATGTACTGGGGTAGACAGCCCCCACACCCCAGTCTGGACCATTAATGTACTGGGGTAGACAGCTCTCCAGTCGATGGGGCTTGAACCCACAGCCTTCCACATAACATCAGTGGCCCTACTTCATTGCATTAGCTGTAAAGTGCGTCAGGAGGTTCTGAGGGTGTGATAACATGTTCTTTTGACTTGAGGCAAGAGCGCTACCAACTGAGCCTAGCTGATTCGTTGCCATCACTCCTGTTATTTTTCTTGTATGATTTCAGCTGTCAAGGGGAAAGGTAAGATGGGAGTTAAAGAGGTGTTGCAAGGTCCAGAGGTTTGTAAGGATCCTGTCATCCTGACCACGCATGCCATGGGAGTCAATATCTACAAGCAAGGCAAAGACCCAGAGCTACAGCCAGACGCCGAATACCCTGAATGGTCAGTATTACCCTTCACCTGTGTTTTTTGTGTCCTATTTTCTTCTCTCTTACTGCCCCTAGATTGGGTATGGGCACTGGCTCCTGATAGGGTAACAGTTCCGTGTGAGGTGGTGGCCGTCCTCTGGTACAGAGGAATAGGTGTCGTCCATCGAGGCTGCTCTGCCATTATTGTTCGCCATGGCTGTCCTTTATCCTTTTAATGCAATTCCTGTCCTTCATGTGCCTAAACACCCTTATTTCCCAAGTATGTGTACCTTTCCTTTTAAACACTTCAATTTATTTGCCCTTCTGATGCAGTGTACTCTAGATTCTCACAACCCTTTTATGTGAAGAAGCTTTTCCTGATTTTTAACCAGCTTAACTCGAATTCTAAGATTGTGTCCCCTTGTAGATACCCCTATGAAAAGGAAGAATCGTCCCTGCCTACTGTGTCAGTTCGCTTCATTATTTTAAACACCCCCCACTGTGCCTAAGTAGTGTGAGTGAAGATATAGTGTGTCAGAATATTGGGGCAGGGAATGTGATTCTGATATTTTCTACACCCAGTATCCTTAATATGAGGGTTTCACCAGATATAGTAGCCTAGTGGTTATGGTATAAAAACACAAAATGCTGGAAATACTCAGCAAGACAGGCAGCGTCTGTGGAGAAAGAAACAGAGTTAACATTTTAGGTCAATGACCCTTCATCAGAATTGGAAGAAGTTGAAGATTAAACAGTTTTTAAGCAAGTACTCGATTTCATTAACTTCAGATCATAACCTCTGCTCCCATTTCTTCTGGACAGCAAGTGCTGCTAATGGTTCTGATGCTGCCAACTACAGCTCCTCCAGACCCACCTGCCTCTTGCCCCATTACCACCCTCCTCGCCTTGCACCGTCATCCCTTTCAAAAGCAAAATACTGCGGATGCTGGAAATCTGAAATGAAAAGCAGAAAATGCTGGAAATACTCAGCAAGCCAGGCAGCAACTGTGGAGAGAGATACAGAGTTAACGTTTCAGGTTGATGACCCTTCGTCAGAACTGGAAAAAGTTGAAGATTAAACAGTTTTTAAGCAAGTACAGAGCCAGGGCGGGGGAGAGGAAAGAACAAAAGGGAAGGCCTCTGATAGGGTGGAGGGCAGAAGTGATTAAATGACAAAAGGGGTGAGGGTGCAAGGCAAGGAGGGTGGTAATGGGACAGGTTAAGAAAGCAAAGATGGGTCTAGAGGAGCTTTAAATGGCAACATCAGAACCACTAGCAGCACTTGCCGTCTGAAAAAAAGGGGACCGGTGGTTATAATCTAAAGTTACTGAAATCAGTGTCGAGTCCAGAAAGTTGTAAAGTGCCTAATCGAAAGATGAGGTGCTGTTCCTTGAGAGGTTATGGTATTGGACTAACGACCCAGTGATTGTGAGTTCACATCTCACCAGGGCAAGTTGTGAAATTGATTTCAATAAATCAGGTTAACCATAAAAGCTGCTGATTGCTGCTGTAAAAACCCAACTGGTTCACTAATGTCCTTCAGGGAACGGAACCTGCCGCCCGATCCCAATTGGGCCAACATGTGACTTCAGTCCCACACTACTTGGTTGACTCATAATGCCCTCTGAAGTGGCCTTGTAAAGTCGCTCAGTTCACTACAGAGTATGATCTGCACTACCACCTTGGGATGACAAGGGATGGGCAATAAATGTTGGTTTGCCAGCATTGCCCATGTCCCAAGGACACAATTTTAAAAAATCATATGCACAGGGTACCCTGGAACCCAGACACTGATCAGGAGCATGGACCCATGCTGATTTTTTTTTATTCCTCTTCCACCGAGATCAGTCTTAGTACCCGTATTGCTACCTGGCTGAGATCAGCTAATTCAGCACAGATTGGGTATTGAACCTGGCACTGATCTGTGACTCAGCTACTCACTGTGCAGTGCAGTTACCTGCTGACCCATCGGGGGGAGCCCCTGAGCTGGAATTTATTGTGTAAATGGATGCTTTGAGCAGACAACAAATGGATTTTTAAAATAAATTAATTCTTATAGGTTGTTTACCCTGAATCTTGGACCCCCAAAGAGTCTGGATGAACTGGACCCGGAATCTTGGGAATACTGGAAACGGATAAGAAAACAGCACATGTGGCAACACAACAAACTCCACAAAGGAAAGAAATTCTAGGAAAAGCTTATGGACTTCTCCAAAATGAGGAATACTGTCTGAGGAGAGAATGAGAACAGAGCAGCCGTCCTGTGAAACTTAAACTTCAAATCAACAGCCAGAGCACAGGGCAGGTCGGTGCTGTGAAGGGATTGAGTCCGAGTTCCTCAGCTGTATGTGACGTGACTCTGACAGCGATATGCAGGGACTGTTTGTACCTGTGTGTTTAACACTTTCATTTACCGGTGAATGATGCAAAATAAAAGTAGCATTTTTTTTTTCTAAAACATTTTTCCACTTATTTTCTCCCCATCTTTCCCAAAGGCCCTGACCCTTGCAGGAGTATGAGTTCAGTGGGTTGGTATAAAGATGGTAATGGCCGTGGGACGATCGTTCCCTAGGATTTTCCCTAGGAAAATTGCCAATGTCGGTCCATCATTTAAGAAGGGTAGAAGAGACAAACTAGGAAATTTATAGGCCTATTAGTCTAACATCTGTTGTGGGGAAGTTACTTGAATCTGTTATTAAGGGAAGAGTGACTGAGCACTTGGACAAATATGAACTGATCAGACAGAGCCAGCGTGGATTTGTAAAGGGTAAGTCATGTGTAACAAACCTAGTTGAATTTTTTGAAGATGTAACTAACGTGGTAGATAAGGGGGTGTCTATCAATGCTATTTACGTGGATGTACAGAAAGCATTTGATAAGGTTCCACATAAGAGGCTGTTAACAAAAATGAGAGTGCATGGAATTGGAGGCAATCTATTTACATGGATAGGGAATTGGTTAGGAGGTTGGATACAGTGAGTAGGGATAATGTGTATGTACTCAAATTGGCAGGATTTGAGGTGTCCCCCAGGGATCTGTACTGGGGCAGCAGCTTTTCACTATATTTATAAATGATTTGGATGAAGGAATAGAGAGCATTAGGTCCAAGTTTGCTGACAACACCAAGTTAGGTGGCACAGTAAATAGTGTAGATGGGAGCAGAAAGTTGCAAAGGGACTTTGATAGATTGTGGTGGGCAAAACTGGCAGATGGAATTCAATGTGGGGAAGTGTGAGGTAATCTACTTTGGACCCAAGAAAGATAGATCAGAGTATTTTCTAAATGGTGAGAAGCTAGGAACTGTGGAGGAGCTGAGAGATTGAAGCCCAAGTAAGGAAATCACTAAAAGCTAGTGGACAGGTATATAAAATAATTAAAACTGCTAATGGAATGTTAGCCTTTATCTCAAAGGGGCTGGAATACAAAGGGGTGGAAATTGTTAGTTATACAAAGCTCTGGTTAGACCTTGGAGTACTGCATTCAGTTCTGGGCACCGCACCCCAGGAAGGATGTATTGGCCTTTTGAGGGTGGTGCAGTGCAGATTCACCAGAATGATACCAGGGCTAAAAGGGTTAAATTATGAGGACAGGTTGCATAGACTTGGCTTGTATTCTCTTGAGTATAGAGGATTAAGGGGTGATCTAATTAAGGTGATTAAAGGAGTTGATTGGGTCGAAAGAGAAACTATTTCCTTTTGTTGGGGGAGTTCAGAACAAGGGAGCATAACCTTAAAATTAGAGCTAGGCTGTTCAGAGGTGATGTCAGGAAGCATTTCTTCACACAAAGGGTAGTGGAAATCTGGAACTCTTTCTCCCAAAAAGCTGTTGAGGCTAGGTCAATTGAAAATTTCAAAACTGAGATTCATAGATTTTTGTTAGACAAGAGTATTAAAGGTTACGGAACCAAGGCGGGTAGATGGAGTTAAGATACAGATCAGCCATGATCTAACTGAATGCCGGAACAGGCTCGAGGGGCTGAATGGCCAACTCCTGTTCCTATGTTGAGGCCTAACAGATCTGTGAATCCTTCCACTTCACCCTATTCTTCAAAGGAAGATATGGAAACAACAACCATCAAAGGACATCAGTAAACCAGCTCAACTGAAGCATGAGTGAAGGCAGAAAATGAGTTCCCCTATATGCACAGTTGTGGTCTCAATATAGAAAGTATTGGAGAGGGTGCAAAAAAGATTCACAAGGATGATCCAAGAACTGAGAGGTTATCTTTACCAGGAAAGGCTGAACTGGCTAAGGCTCTTTTCTCCAGAAAGGAGAAGGCTGAGGGGTGACCCGATAGAGACCTTTAAGATAACAAAAGGGTTTGATAGGGTAGACGTAGAGAAAATGTTTCCACATGTGGTGGAGTCCAAAACTAGAGGTCATCAATATAAAGTAGTCGCTAATAAATCCAATAGAGAATTCAGGAGAAATTTCTTTACCCAAAGAGTGGTAACAAGGAGTAGTTGAGGCAAATAGCGTAGATGTATTTATGGGGAAACTGGATAAGCACACGAGGGAGAAAGAAATAGAAGAGTATGCTGATAGGGTTAGATGAACTTGGGAGGGAGGAGGCTCGTGTGGAGCATAAACACCGGCATAGACCAATTGGGCCGAATGGCCTGTTTTTGTTTATTCGTTCATGGAATGTGGGCGTCACTGGCAAGGCCAGCATTTATTGCCCATCCCTAATTGCCCTTGAGAAGGTGGTGGTGAGCTGCCTTCTTGAACCGCTGCAGTCCGTGTGGTGAAGGTTCTCCCACAGTGCTGCTAGGTAGGGAGTTCCAGGATTTTGACCCAGCGACGATGAAGGAACGGCGATATATTTCCAAGTTGAGATGGTGTGTGACTTGGAGGGGAACGTGCAGGTGGTGGTGTTCCCATGTGCCTGCTACCCTTGTCCTAGGTGGTAGAGGTCGCGGGTTTGGGAGGTGCTGTTGAAGAAGCCTTGGCGAGTTGCTGCAGTGCATCCTGTGGATGGTACACACTGCAGCCACGGTGCGCCAGTGGTGAAGGACTGAATGTTTAGGGTGGTGGATGGGGTGCCAATCAAGCGGGCTGCTTTGTCCTGGATGGTGTCGAACTTCTTGAGTGTTGTAGGAGCTGCATTCATCCAGGCAAGTGGAGAGTATTCCATCACACTCCTGACTTGTGCCTTGTAGATGGTGGAAAGGCTTTGGGGAGTCAGGAGCTGAGTCACTTGCCGCAGAATACCCAGCCTCTGACCTGCTCTTGTCACCACAGTATTTATGTGGCTGGTCCAGTTAAGTTTCTGGTCAATGGTGACCCCCAGGATGTTGATGGTGGGGATTCAGCAATGGTAATGCCGTTGAATGTCATGGGGAAGTGGTTAGACTCTCTTGTTGAAGATGATCATTGCTTGCCACTTATCGGCCCAAGCCTGGATGTTGTCCAGGTCTTGCTGCATGCGGGCACGGACTGCTTCGTTATCTGAGGGGTTGCGAATGGAACTGAACACTGTGCAATCATCAGCGAACATCCCCATTTCTGAGCAGCTGAAGATGGTTGGGCCTAGGACATTGCCCTGAGGAACTCCTGCAGCAATGTCCTGGGGCTGAGATGATTGGCCTCCAACAACCACTACCATCTTCCTTTGTGCCAGGTATGACTCCAGCCACTGGAGAGTTTTCCCCCGATTCCCATTGACTTCAATTTTACTAGGGCTCCTTGGTGCCACACTCGGTCAAATGCTGCCTTGATGTCAAGGGCAGTCACTTTCACCTCACCTCTGGAATTCAGCTCTTTTGTCCATGTGTGGACCAAGGCTGTAATGAGGTCTGGAGCCGAGTGGTCCTGGCGGAACCCAAACTGAGCTGAAGGAGGTTGCAAAGATAGGGTGGGGTCACTTGGGTCATGGGCCATGAAGGGTTTTTGAAGGCGAGGATGATGAATTTAAATTCAGTGCGTTGGGGGACAGGAAGTCAATTTG
Source organism: Heptranchias perlo (assembly GCF_035084215.1). Taxonomy (NCBI): domain Eukaryota; kingdom Metazoa; phylum Chordata; class Chondrichthyes; order Hexanchiformes; family Hexanchidae; genus Heptranchias; species Heptranchias perlo. The sequence goes on along the minus strand of NC_090353.1, from coordinate 15,677,793 downwards.
GTCAGTGAGTGTGAGAATGATGGGTGAGCAGGATTTAATGCAGGACAGGATCCACACAACTGAGTTTTGAATAAGTTGGAAATTCATGGAAGACAGAGGTTGAGAAATCAGCAAAGAGGACATTGGAGAAACCAAGTCTAGAGTTGACATTGCATTGATAGTAGCAGTGGAGGTGGATAATGTTACGGAGATGGAAGTAAGTGCTCTTGGTGATGTGAGTTTAATATTTAAGTGGCTCAGTTGGTAGCACTGTCACCTGAGAAGGCTGTGGATTCAAAAATACAACTCCAGGATTTGAGCAATTAATCTAGGCTAACGCTTCAGTGCAGTACTGAGGGAGTCTCCACTTCAGTGGTCTCTCTGACCACTTCCTTGTATACCCACATTCCACTGCTCTCATTCAGCCCAATGTCCATCCATCTGTCCCTGGAAAAAACTCTTTCTCCCCAAGTTACTTATAACGATACTTTCAAACTCCCAACTGCATAGCCTTTGGCCTCCATTCACTATGATATTTCTGCAGCTGTCAATTTGCTCAACCATTCCCTCATCTCTATTTTGATAGCCTTGTCCCTAGCAAAACCTTCGATGCCTCCCCAGTGGTAAGACCTCCATCTTTCCTCCAGTCCAAGGGGCACCAACGTGAGAGTACCTGGCACACAGAAATGAGTAGTAAGGGTGGCCAAGAGATTAGTCAGAGTGAGGTCATCGGAGCAGGAAGAAGATCTCATGGATGAGATAAACTGGGAAAGGACAGGGGCAGATGGGGAGAAACTAAAGAGAAATTGGAGTTGAGGGGTAGAGGAAGGAGGTACTAGCGTAGTTTAGATGGTCTCTATCTTGGTGATGGAGAAATCAATAAGCTCCCTGCATTGTTGTTAGAGATGAGAATGGAGGAGATGGGGAGAGGGGTTTGCCATCTATTGCCAGCTTTCGCTTGACCATATTAAGCTCCACAAGCCTTGCTCTGCTCTGCCAAAACTGTCCATTAGGATCATACTGGAGGGCAAAAATAACACCATTGACCTCCTTAAACCCCTCTCCTCTATCTCCTCCATCCTCATCTCTAACAACGCTGCAAGGAGCGCGTTGATTTCTCTGCCACCAAGGTAGAGACCATCTAAACTACCCTTGACCTCAGTCCGACTAATCTCTTGACCACCCTTTCTGGCCCTCATGCCGGCTGATATTGTAAATGGTTCCCTCTCCTCAGGCACTGTCCCTCTCAGCTTTCAGAACTGCCATCATTATTATCATCCTCAAAACCCCTCCCTTGTGCCCTTTGTCCTTGCTCATTTCTGTCCCATCTCCAACCTCCCTTTCCTCTCCAAGATCCTTGAATATGTTGACACTTCCCAGCTCCCTACCCATCTCTCCACAACTCTTTGTTTGAATCCCTCCAATCCGGCTTCCATCCCTCCCACAGCACTGAAACGGCCCTAACCAAAGTCATGAACGACGTTCTCTGTGACATTGGTGCACTATCCTTCCATGATCTCTCTGCAGCCTTCAACATGATCGACTCCACCATCCTCCTCCAAACCACTCCTCCATTCTCCAGCTCGGCAGCACTGGCCTTGTTTGGATCCACTCTTACCTATCCAATTGTAGCCAGAACATCTCCAGCAATGGCTTCTTTTCCCACCCCCACACCGTAACCTCGGGAATCCCTGAGGGATCCATCTTTGGACCTTTCCTCTTCCTCATCCACATGGTGACATCATCTGCAGACACAGGATCAGCTTTCACATATACGTTGCTGGCACCCAGCTCTACCTCTCCAGCACCTCTCTCAACCCCCTCCATTGCCTCTGCTTTGTCAGACTGCTTGCCTGACAACCAGTCTTGGAAGAGTTTTACCTTCCTCCAATTGAACATTGGGAAGATTGAAGCCATCATCACTATAAAGTCCGTTACTCACTACCAACTCCATGTCTTTCCTTGACCACTGCCTCAGGCTGCACCAAACTGTTTGAAAACTTGGCGTCATCTTTGACTGCAGGCTGAGCTCCTGATCCCACATCATCTCCATCACAAAGACCGGCTACTTCCACCTCTGTAACACTGCCTATCTCTGCCCCTAGCTCAGTCCATCTGTCGCTAAAACTCTCATTCTTGCCTGTATCACTTTAAGACTTGATTAATCCAATGCTCTCCTGACTGGTCTTCTTTCCATCACCCTTTTTAAACTGCAGCTTGCCTGAAACTATACTGCTCATATTCTATCCCACACTAAGTTCTGCTCACTCATCATCTCCATCCTCACTGACCTACACTGACTCTCGGTCCCCCAGTGCCTCAAATTTAAAATTCTTGGCCTTGTCTTTAAATCTATCCATGTCCTCGCTCCTTCTTATCTCCTATAACCCCTCACCCCAAGCACTCTGCTCCTCTGACTCCTGTACTTGTGCATCCCCCTTCTTTTGCCCCACCATTGGCGGCCGTGCCTTCAGCTGCCTAGGTCCTACTCTCCGGCATCTCTCCCTACACCCCTCAGTCTTTCCATCCCCTCTCCTATTCAAAGAGGAGCAGGGAATTTTCCAGCTGTCCTGACCAACATTCCTCCCTAAACCACAACCAAAAAATAGATTATCTGGTCATTTATCTCATTTGCTGTCTATAGGACTTTGCTGTTTTTGCTGCATCCACCTACATAACAACAGTGACTGCATTTTGAAAGCAACTCATTGTACGTGAAGTGCTTGACACGATAAGGTGCTGCTAAAATGCAAGTCTTTCAATCTCTTGGTGCTCCTGACAGTGAAGCATCCGAGTCTCAGAGCAGGGTTTGAACTCGTAACTTTTTAACCCAGAGGGTACAAACTGTGTAATGAATCTTCAAATAAACGTAGGAACTTTCTTTCTGAAGGCCGGATTTCTTTAAGGTAACATTTAAGTTTCTAGTAAGATCTTTGTGCACCTCTGCCTCCAGTTGTGTCAAGGTGTGGGATGGGGCAGGTTAAGGTTTTCTTTCATGTTTTTAGGTATATCACATTTGACTTCATTCTATTGTGTGATGGTGAAGGACCTGTGCAGGACAACAGGTGGTTTCCTGACTCTGTTGTTCTGGCTGTGTTATCCCTCCTCAGATATTGGCTAGCCAATCAACTCCTTCCTCTGACTATTCCTGAATTCCTACCTCTTTTCCCCACACACGCTATCAGTCAGCAGGTAAATGCTGTGCTCTATTCAATGTTGAGCCGTACAGACCAGAGAAGGCTAGGCTGAATCTGTGTTGAGTTAGCTGCTCTCAGACAGGGCAGCAATCAAGGTGCGCCAACTGACATCAACGGATGTGGGCGAGGGAGGAGGGATCAAATTCAACCAGAATTCCCACTGCTGATCTCAATGGGATGTTCAGCTGGGCCGTGATACCTCCCCCCCTAACTGAGATCAGCTCATTTAGCACAGAACAACGATTGAACCCGAGCCCTGCATCTGGATTAATCTCGTCAGGCAGTGAATTTACCCAATAAGCCATCAAAGGAGCCGTTCAATTGTTTGTGGTATAAAACAAGGTTGAAGAGCATTTGATTCTGCCGTGTTATAACCTGAAAATCTTGCTGTTCTGCTTTATTGGGAGCAGATTGGTGTGCACTTAGTGAAGTTGGGGAACTTTAAACGGAAAAGCAGAAGTGAGTGTTTTTATATCTGTGTCTTGAGTTTCACATCCTCAGGTTTGTATGTGTGTGTACACTTCCTTTTTTTTTTGAAGAGACCCTGCATTAAATCACTTGTTTACTGCAGCGACTAGTTGGGAGCCTGTGAATGATTTCTAACCAATGTGAAACTGAACAAGCCCTAATCCCACATGGGCACCGTCTGTATCTCGACAGTTTCCAGACCAGTCAACGAGAGGCAAGTTTCAACAATCCTTTCAAAATTAGAAAATGCTGGAAATTTCGAGCAGGTCTGTCATCGCCTAAAGAGAGAAACACCCAGGTTAATGTTTTGGGTGGAGAACCGAAGGGTCCTGATGTGTAATTGTGGCATTTTCTATTTTTATTTTGGAATTTGAAGTTTTACTAATTATGTGAAATTGTTTAAAATATTTGTGTTAATAATTTTCAGAACCTTTGCCTGTTAAATTTGGAATGGAGTGCTGTTTAATAACAAATGCACAATTCCCATTGCTTAGGACTGACGAGTTCCTTGTTTTCAATGGTTCATTTGATTTTTTAAATGTTTTATCGTATAGAAGACTGCGGGTAAATACTTAATGAATCTGTTATAACCCATAGAATCATTGAATTACAGCCCATCCTGTCTGTGCTGGTGTTGACTCTTCAGCTAGGGCTATCTATGGTAATCCCATTTCTCTGCTCTTTTCCGATATCCTCTTATATTATAAAAGCAAAATACTGCGGATGCTGGAAATCTGAAATAAAAACAGAAAATGCTGGAAATACTCAGAAGGACAGGTACCATCTGTGGAGAAAGAAACAGAGTTAACAGAAACACTAATTCTGTTTCTCTCTCCACAGTCGCTGTCTGACCTGCTGAGTATTTCCAGCATTTTTTCCTCTTATATTATTCCTTTCTAAATACATATCCTATTACCTTTTTAATGTTCCTACAGTCTCTGCCTGAATAGCCAGTCGTGACAAAGCATTCCATGGTCTAATTACACTCTGTGAAAAATAATTGTTCTAACTTCCCCCTTCGTTCTAACAATAGTGGCCGATTCGCCAATCAATGGAAACGATCTTTCACTGTTTACTCTGAGAACCTTTCATAGTTTGAATTAGATCCCATTGGTAGGACAGATTATTACTGCACAGGCTGTGTCCCCGTGATAGTTTCAACCAAGTGTCTTTCCCTCCCCGTGGTTCGGACGGGTCTGGTGGCGACACAGCTATCACGATTGCCTCTTTGCAATGTGCTTCCAGCAGAACTCGCCATTCTCATGAGAAGCTGAAGAAGAAACCATGGAGCACCGGAGTTTGCCGTTAAATAGTCTTGGGGAAGTAACATTGAGGAGGCTCGGCATACTTCTGGACAACTGCACCACAAAGGGATGGAGGAAACTGGCTGAAGTTGTTGGCACAGACAAACGGTTCAAGTGCAGGTAAACACACATTTACTGTCCCACCACAGGACTGTTAGAAATGGTGACACAAATCCTGGCCAACATTCCTCCCTCAACCAACACCACTGTTACGTTTGACCACATTACAGTAACTGTACTTCAGAATAATTCATTGTATGAGTGCTTTGGGATGTGGTGACAGGCGCGACAAGGTGCTGTATAAATGTAAGTTCCTTCATTCATCCCTGGTAAAGGGATGATGGGCTAAATGGCCTCCTTCTGTGCTGTATGATTCAATGATCTCCGGCTGGAGTGAGAGATCTCGGTGGTGAACTCCAGATGTGCTTGTGGTCTTGAGGTTCTCTCTGCCCATCCTGTGTGTGAGCAGCAGACCCATTGAAGGATCATGTCCACATTAGCACTTTGTCCCCCGAGAGCTCATTATGCACAGTCATTTCACGACATGGCTGCTTCAACAACAACCTACACTTATAAAGCCCCTTTCATGTCCCACAGCACGAAAATAACAGTGTTGGGAGAGTGGTGAGGGGTGCTGACTGAAAGCATGATCAAAGAGATAGATCTTGAGGAGGATTTTGAAGGAAGGGAGAGAGGTAGCAGGAAAAAACATGGCAAAGAGAGGGTTTAGGGAGAGGGATCCAGACTGTGGGGCTGACCTGACACAGCTGAACACTGCCCACCATCCCAACCAAAGTAGGCCGTCAGAATATTGAAAGGTTCAAATAGGAGGAACACAAGCTAAAAAATGGGTAAGTTAGAAGTAAGGGAGGTTTTTCACCCAAAAAGGTAATAAAAATTATCAGGGAAGGACTTTGAAGTGGACAGTCAAAATGGTGTCAGAGGTCATTAGACACGTGTCTGGAGAGAGAAGGCATTGAGCGATATGGTGGCTAGGTGGAGCTGACGAATAAGGTGACAGGATAGGTAGATGGGATTGAGGAATACGGTGGGAAGGGGGGGTAGGTGGGATTGAGGAATATGGTGGGAAGGGGTGGGTAGTTGGGATTGAGGGATACGGTGGGAAGGGGGGTAGTTGGGATTGAGGAATATGGTGGGACGGGGTGGGTAGTTGGGATTGAGGGATACGGTGGGAAGGGGGGGTAGGTGGGATTGAGGAATATGGTGGGAAGGTGGGTAGTTGGGATTGAGGAATACGGTGGGAAGGGGGGGTAGGTGGGATTGAGGAATGTGGTAGGAAGGGGGGGTAGGTGGGATTGAGGAATATGGTGGGAAGGTGGGTAGTTGGGATTGAGGGATATAGTAAGAGGTGGGTAGGTGGGATTCATATCTGAAAAAGGGATGGGTTTGTTGGGCCTAATGGTCGTTTCTTATCCTAAAAGTTCTCTGGTTATATTTAGATCATAGAATCATAGAATGTTACAGCACAGAAACAGACTTGGGACGTTTTACTACGTTAAAGGCGCTATATAAATGCAAGTTGTTGTTGTATTTGGCCCACCATTTATGTGTAAATCTGTTGACAGTGAGAAGGAGTTGGAGACCTGCTCGCTGAAGGTTCTTGAGCCGGATGGAAGCCCAGGCCGATATTTTGTCCGGTTAATGGCGGATCGTGCCTGCCCGCTGAACTTTCTACTCTGCTGTTTGGATAAGATGGGACACACAGAGGCATTGCAATGCCTGATGTCAATGGGTGAGTAACATCATGGAGATGACACAGGGTGAATCATTTGCAGCAATGCCCCTGAGAGTTTAGGAGACAGCAGTGATTGTGATGCTGCAGTTTATTTTTACCCCACTATTCATTTCAAGAATGTCCAAAAATTATTCCTTGCAGCCTTAAAGGGACACACACCTACACTTTAGCAGCAGAATAATACATTGTATTTAACATGGTATAACATTCCTGCCCTTATAGAACAATGGATCCTCTGACTTACTGTGAGCATCACCAGGAGACATTTACTCATAATCTTACAAAAGTACATAATCTTATGTCTAGCACACAATTCATAACAATACTTCTCTGTCACACTCAAATTCTTGTGTCGCTTTTAAAAAAAATAAGGAAGTCTTCAGGAACCAGAGTCAGAATATTTATGTTTTACTTGGTGTAATGTTCCTGTTGGTATAAATAGCACTTCCTCTGACTCACCATGACAGCACCATGGGAGAGCTACTAGTGATATTAAAAATGATTTGTCAGTGGGCACTGACATTCACTTTGTTACAGATACAAAGTCATCTTAAAATGCTGGGTGCTTTTCTGCTGCAGCCTGAAATGTACATGCTCGTTCCGATTTGCAAACAGCAATTGAACTCTGCATGACCCGAGGTTCTGTTTACTTCGTAGTTAGACTTAAAGGGACACAGCTTCACCTTATAGGCAGACTAATAGATTGTACATAGTGTAACATTTCTGTCCTTATTTAACAGCACAACTTACCATGAGTATCTCCACGAGAGATCAATATTATAAATGGTGTCTCTTTGGGGTTGAGGTGCCTCCAAGATGACACACCTGGTAATGGAAATTTGGAATCGAACCAATCTTCTATGGCAGACTTGGTAATCTGATACTTAAACCAGGCAAGTCTGCAGTACTCCAGGACACACAATTATTGAGCAGCCAGTCTGGCTCACTAACAGAACCTGGAAGTGTAGATGTTGGGGGGGCTGGGGTCATTCCCACTCACCTCCAGGTAACCCAAAGGCCAAAGTCCTAACAGGTAGAGCTGGACAATAGTAGGAAACTTACCAGTGCTTCACTTTCTCAACTGGTTATACTCCAGCAATGCCCCCAGCACACACCTTGGCTTTGCGGACCCCTGGCTAGTGTCTCTGCATATTATCTGGTCGTAATCACATTGCTGTTTGTGGGATCTTGCTGTGCGCAATTTTAGTTGCCGCGTTTCCTGCATTACAACAGTGACTACACGTCAAAAGAAAAGTGCTTCATTGGCTGTGAAACGCCTTGGGACGTCCTGAGGTCATGAAAGGCGCTATATAAATGCAAGTTTCCTCTTCTTCATATGGATAAATGGGGAGAGATGTATATTCTGAATTGGGCATACAAAAACTCTAATCTGAGTAGGATTTTGGTAATTTAGTTCAGAGACTCTCTCACATACACTGATGGGTCGCTCCATGTGCCACACATCCGGCCGACAAAAAAAAAATCATTACAAGTGGCAAAGTAAAGACAGTCAGAGGAATCGAAACAGCAGCAAGAATGTTCCCAGAAACTTTCTGTAAGTTTTTCCACTGAAAATAGGAATTGAAACTTTGCTCATGGGTGTCCATTGAACTGTGTATTGTGCAGTTTAAAGTAAGTCAGGAAAGTGTAGCTAGAGCACAATGTAAGATCAGTTTAGATGAAGGCCCTTCACCCCATTTGACCCCATCCTTCCAGAATACCCATTACACCCATTACAACATCCAGCTGTTTCTTAAATGTCTCCAGAATTTTGGCCTCAGCCACCATCCCTGATAACATGGCCTAGCTGCTGACCACTCTCTGGAACATCTGTCCTAAACTTGCCATTCACCTAGTACGGTACGGTAGTGTAGTTGTTATGGTTCCTGGACTAATAATCCAGAGACCTGGGTTAATAATCTGAAGAACGTGAGTTCAAATCCCACCAGGGTTCAGATTGAGAATTTGAATTCAGTTTTTTTTTAAATCTGGAAATAAAAAGCTGGCATCAGTAAAAGTGACCATGAAGCTGTCGGATTGTTGTAAAAACCCAACTGGTTCACTAATGTCCTTTAAGGAAGGAAACCTGCCATCCTTACCCAGTATGGCCTATATGTGACTCCAATCCCACACCAATGTGGTTGACTCCTAACTGCCCTCTGAAGTGGCCTGGCAAGTTTTATCAAACTGCTACAGCGGTTCAAGAAGAAGGCCCACCACCACCTCCTAAGGTGCAACTAGAGATGGGCAATAAATGTGGAACAACCCCACATCCTGAGAATGAAATAAATGAATGAAAAGTAAATTTTGATGCAGATGCATTAGCCAAAGAGTAAGAAATGTTTGGAATAATCTGCCAGGCAGGGGAGCAGAGGCAAAAGGTTTGGGGTTATTCAGAATACAATTAGATGGCACTAAAGGCACGAGATTCAATGGTAAGAAGGTGTTAAGAGGGATCTCTTTGAAGTATGCAAAATGTTGTTAAGGTGAGGTCTGACTACTGCTCCTTGATGTGTTCAGTCTTGTATTGTTATGGTTACTGACGTCTGCCTCTCCCACAGTCCCGCATCCTATTCAAATCATCGTGCAGCCCAAGCCACAAGATGCTGTTGTTGGAGACAGGGTCTCACTCTGCTGTAAGGCCGTGGGGCCACCACGTCTCGGCTATCAATGGTTTCAAGGAAAATATGAGGTAAGACCAGGGACTTCAGCCTTCCCTCTATCACAGTAGATATTCACAGGACAGCTATTCAAAATACATCTTTTATATTGCCTGGAGTATATGAGAGATATTTGATCGCTTTAATAAATAGTGGGACAGGGGAGGTAACTCGTATTATAGTGGGACAGGTGAGGTAACAACCTTATAGTAGGACGTTTAAGGTAACTTCCATTATGGTGGGACATTTGAGGTAACTACCTTTATAATGGGACGTTTGAGGTAACTTCCATTATAGCGAGACAGGTGAGGTAATTTCCATTGTAGTAAGTTATATAGAGATTAAAATGAAACAGAAAAAGGAGGCTTCTCACAAATGCAAGGTTCATAATACAGTAGAGAACCAGGCTGAATACAGAAAGTACAGGGGATATCTAAAAAAATGGAATAAGAGGGGCAAAGAGAGAGTATGAGAATAGATTAGCGGCTAACATAAAAGGGAACCCAAAAGTCTTTTATAAACATATAAATAGTATAAGGGTAGTCAAAGGAAGGGTGGAGCCGATTAGGGACAAAAAAGGAGATCTTCTTGTGGAGGTAGAGGATTTGGCTGAGGTACGAAATGAGTACTTTCGCTCGAGAAGAGGATGCTGCCAATGTTGCAGTAAAGGAGGAAGTTGTAATATTTAATAGGATAAATATAGATAAAGAGGAGGTACTTAAAAGATTGCCAGTACTCAAAGTAGCAAAGTCACTTAGTCCAGATGAGATGCATCCTGTATTACTGAGGGAAGTAAGGGTGGAAATTGCAGAAGCTCTGGCCACAATCTTCCAATACTCCTTAGATATGGGGACGGTGCCGGAGGACTGGAGGATTGCAAATGTTACACCCTGTTCAAAAAAGGGGGGAGGGATAAACCTGATAATTACAGGCCAGTCAGCCTAATGTCGGTGGTGGGAAAACTTTTAGAGACAATAATCTGGGACAAAATTAATTGGCACCTGGAAAAGTATGGGCTAATAAATGAAAGTCAGCACAGATTTGTTAAAGGAAAATCGTGTTTGACTAGGAACATAGGAACATATGAACAGGAGTAGGCCATTCAGCCCCTCGTGCCTCCTCCGCCATTTGATAAGATCATGGCTGATTTGTGATCTAACTCCATATACCCGCCTTTGGCCCATATCCCTTAATACCTTTGGTTGCCAAAAAGCTATCTATCTCAGATTTAAATTTAGAATTGAGCTAGTATCAATTGCCGTTTGCGGAAGAGAGTTCCAAACTTCTACCACCCTTTGTGTGTAGAAATGTTTTCTAATCTCGCTCCTGAAAGGTCTGGCTCCAATTTTTAGACTGTGCCCCCTACTCCTAAAATCTCCAACCAGCGGAAATAGTTTCTCTTTATCCACCCTATCTGTTCCCCTTACTATCTTATAAACTTCGATCAGATCACCCCTTAATCTTCGAAACTCTAGAGGATACAACCCCAATTTGTGTAATCTCTCCTCGTAACTTAACCCTTGAAGTCCGGGTATCATTCTAGTAAACCTACGCTGCAATCCCTCGAAGGCCAATATGTCCTTCCGAAGGTGCGGTGCCCAGAACTGCTCACAGTACTTCAGGTGCGGTCCAACCAGGGTTCTGTATAGCTGCAGCATAACTTCTGCCCCCTTGTACTCTAGTCCTCTAGATATAAAGGCCAACATTCCATTAACCTTATTGATTATTTTCTGCACCTGTTCATGATATTTCAATGATCTATGTACCTGTACTCCTAGATCCCTTTGGACATCCACTGTTTTTAACTTTTTACCATTTAGAAAGTACCCTGTTCTATCCTTTTTTGATCCAAAGTGGATGACCTCACATTTGTCTACATTGAATTCCACTTGCCACAGTTTTGCCCATTCACCTATTCTATCAATATCGCTTTGTAATTTTATGTTTTCATCTACACTGCTTACAATGCCACCAATCTTTGTGTCATCGGCAAACTTACATATGAGACTTTCTATGCCTTCATCTAAGTCGTTAATAAATATTGTGAATAATTGAGGCTCCAAGACAGATCCCTGCGGGACTCCACTAGTCACATCCTGCCAATGTGAGTACCTACCCATTATCCCTACTCTCTGTCACCTTTCGCTCAGCCAACTTCCTAACCAAGTCCATACTTTTCCCTCGATTCCATGGGCTTCTATCTTAGCTAACAGTCTCTTATGTGGGACCTTATCAAATGCCTTCTGGAAGTCCATATAAATAACATCCATTGACATTCCCCTGTCCGCTACTTTAGTCACCTCTTCAAAAAATTCAATCAGGTTTGTCAGGCACGACCTACCTTTCACAAATCCATGCTGGCTTTCTCTGATTAACTGAAAATTCTCGAGGTGTTCAGTCACCCTATCCTTAATTATAGACTCCAGCATTTTCCCCACAACAGATGTTAGGCTAACTGGTCTATAATTCCGTGGTTTCACTCTCTCTCCTTTCTTAAAAAGCAGAGTGACATGTGCAATTTTCCAATCCAGAGGGACAGTTCCTGAATCTAGAGAACTTTGAAAGAATATAGTTAGGGCATCTGCAATGTGCTCACCTACTTCCTTTAAAATCCTGGGATGGAAACCATCTGATCCTGGGGATTTGTCACTCTTTAGTGCTATTATTTTCTTCATTACTGTTGCTTTACTTATGTTAATTTTATCGAGTCCTTGTCCCTGATTCAATATTAGTTTTCTTGGGATTTCCGTCATGCTATCCTTTTTTTCTACTGTAAATACTGACGCAAAGTAATTGTTGAACATGTCCACCATTTCCCCATTATCAATGACAATATCCCCACTTTCAGTTTTTAAGGGGCCAACACTACTCCTGACCATCCTCTTTTTCCTAATATAACTATAAAAGTTCTTTGTATTGGTTTTGATATCCCTTGCAAGTTTCTTTTCATACTCACTTTTTGTAGCTCTTACTATCTGTTTTGTGACCCTTTGTTGATCTTTGTATCTTTCCCATTCGCCAGGATCTGTGCCATTTTTTGCCTTTTTGTATGCCCTTTCCTTATGTCTTATACTGTCCCTTACCTCTTTAGTTGTCCATGGCTGTTTTTTTTGGCAAGTAGAATTCTTGCCCCTCAGGGGTATAAACCGATTCCGTATCATATTAAATGTTTCTAACTTGATTGAATTCTTTGATGAAGTTTCGGAGAGGGTTGATGAGGGTAGTCTGGTTGATGTTGTGTATATGGACTTTCAAAAGGCATTTGATAATAGATACCACATAATAGATTTGTTAATAATATTGAAGCCCAAGGGATTAAAGGGACAGTGGCAACGTGGACAAAATTGGCTGTGGGACAGAAAGCAGAGAGTAGTAGTTGTTTTTCAGACTGGAGGGAAGTATACAATGGTGTTCTGCAGGGGTCGGTATTAGGACCTCTGCTCTTTTTGATATATATTAATGACCTGGACTTGGGTATGCAGGGTATAATTTCAAAGTTTGCAGATGACACAAAACTCAGAAATGTAGAAAACAATGTGAAGGATAGTAACAGACTTCAGGAGGACATAGACAGACTGGTGAAATGGGCAGACTCATGGCAGATGAAATTTAATGCATGAGGAGAGGCAATGTAAACTAAATGGTACAATTTTAAAGGGGGTGCAGGAACAGGGAGACCTGAGGGTGCACATGCACAAATCTTTGAAGGTGGCAGGACAAGTTAAGAAGGCTGTTCAAAAAGCATATGGGATCTTGGGCTTCATTAATAGAGGCATAGAGTGCAAAATCAAGGAAGTTATGCTAAACCTTTATAAAACGCTGGTTAGGCCTCAGCTGGAGTATTGTGTTCAATTCTGGGCACCACACTTTATGAAGGATGTCAAGACCTTAGAGAGGGTGCTGAAGAGATTTTCTATAATGGTATCAGGGATGAGGGTCTTCAAGTTATGTGGAGAGACCGGAGAAGCTGGGGTTGTTCTCCTTAGAGAAGTAAGGAGAGGACACAGATTTAAGGTGATTGGCAAAAGAACCAGAGGCGACATGAGGAAACATTTTTTTACGCAGCGAGTTGTTATGATCTGGAATGCATTGCATGAAAGGGTGATGGAAGCAGATTCAAGCTGTATCATACTGTGATGCTGCTATGATACTATGAACTCCTGTTATAGTGGGACAGGTGAGGTAACTCCCATTAGAGTGAGGCAGGTGAGATTACTCCCATTAGAGTGAGGCAGGTGAGGTAACACCCATTATAGTGAGACAAGCGAGGTAACTCCCATTAGAGTGAGACAGGTGAGGTAACCAAAATTCTAGACTTCTAAAGGACAAGCTCCAGTTAATCTCTGAGAGACACTGGGCCTATTTTGTACAGGCCTATATTGTCACCAAAACAATTTCAAGCACACCCCTAGGTTGAGTCGGATGTCATTAATAAATAACTGGCAACCTGCCCAAATGAAAATGTGACCATCTGTCACACAATGATTGTAGAATCAGAGTTCATGAAAAATGTGACATCCTGCAACATCTAGGCAGATGCTTCGACTGTGCCATTATTTTGCTCCTGTTTTAAGGCAATGGCCTCCATGTGCCATTCTCCCCCTTTACTTTTTGTGTAAGAACTGGTCTCTTTGGGTTCTGCTGTGTGACATGGAGACCCAGAGTACAATCACAGAGGACCAGTTGCTATGGTTACAACAGGAGGCCTTAATCTAATGGCAGGTTCACGAGGCCACAATTTTGCAGATCTACAATGGTATCACTTCCCTGAAGGTCTTGGCTGTTTACACTCATGAGTACAGACGAGGGAGACTATCACTTGTAGTCCCTGTACTCCTGTAGTGTCATAGCGCCTTCTACAAAGGTTGGAGTGAACTTCTAAGAACCTGTCTCCTTCAGCCATTGCTGCTGGACCAGGGAGGGCGCAGGTCAGGGTTGAACAGTGGAGATGTAAGGATGGATGAATATTCTGGACTTTAGTTTCATTTCCTTTGCGGATTTGGGAATATTGTTACAGAACTTTCCCTCAGAATATTTTGATGTGGGTGGAATAGTAGGATAATAAGGTCAATTGTACATGGGCTGTGAATGGAGATTAAGTGGGTGGGATAGAGTCCAGGATAGAGGACATTATACACGAGCTATGTGTGGGGGGTGGGGGTTTAAATGAGTGGGGTAGAGTCCATCATAGGGTAGATTGTATGTGGGCTGTGGGAGGGGTAGAATTGATGGGCAAAAGACCTTCTCGCATTCCTTGCTTTCTTCTGCTTGTAGCCTGCTGCCGTATTAATTGTTTGTTAAAGGAGATTGCTACCCTCTCCAATATCACTATTAGCTTCATTTCTTTTGTCCAGGTCAGGGATGGAAACGCCTCGGAGATTCTCTTTAACTGTGTTGACCGTGGTGATGGAGGCTGGTATGTTTGCAGGGTTCACTGTGGGGCCCAATATTTGTTTTCCAAGTGGGTCCCACTCCGAGTTGCCAGCAGCCCAACAACAGGCGAGTAAAAAAAAACACTTGTGATGTGCGAACATAGAGAGAAGGCTCCTGCTATGGCAGGATACATGCCCTGCCTGATGTGGTACTGAGCCACATGGAGCGCCCCTGATTCAATCCCTGCTCTTTGCTGAGTTTGTAGATCTGAGTCAGGGCAGTTTTATGGGGCTACAATGGGCTGGTTAGGGAGGTGAAAAGTCCCCAGCTAGAAAGTCTGTGTTACATAGAATTACATAGAATGTGCAGCACAGAAACAGGCCATTCGGCCCAACAGGTCCATGCTGCTGTTTATGCTCCACACGAGCCTCCTCCCACCCTTTTTTATCTAACCCCATCAACATATCCTTCTATTGTAAGCTCTGGAATTCTCTCCCTAAATCTCTCCGCCTCTCTACCTCTCCTCTTTTAAGGTGCTCCTTAAAACCTACCTCTTTGACCAAGATTTTGGTCACCTGTCCTAATATCTCCTTATGTGGCTTGGTGTCAAATTTTGTTTGGAAATCGCCTTGAGATGGTTCACTAAGTTAAAGGTGCTATATAAATGCAAGTTGTTATTGTTATTCCTTTCCCCCTCATGTGTTTATCTAGCTTCCCCTGTGAACGTCAGGTGAACGCAGAAATTGGACTTGGCTGTGAAGCCTCCATGGTCAATAATCCTGCCAGCACTTACTGTCTAGGTGCACCCATGAAAATTGACTACTTGGGTGATGTACGGGTAGGCAGCTGATGCCTGTAGGACCTGTATCCCAGCACAAGTCACGCTGTCAGGAGAGGAGGGGAGAGAACAGTGACTCTGAGGACAAATGGAACAATGTTTTAACATGTATTGTTTATTGTGTGAATATGAAAACAACTTAAAGCAAACCCAGCATTCCTTCTAGTTGTTGGGCTGCTGGGGAGGGGGAAGAGAGAGTGCAAGCATCTGGGGCAATATGGCATGTGAGGGGTGGGGAGTGTGAACGGGTCGGGGATCACCGTGTATCAGTGGGGAGTGTGAGGGTGTCCCTGTCACTGTGGTGATGTATATCACCATGTCTGTTTGTGGGTGTGCACATGTGTGTTTGTGCAAGCCTGTGTATGTGTGTCTGAGGGGCAAGGAATGAGCACACAGAGAGTCAGAGACAGGGGATGGGCTCAGAGAGAGTGAGAGAGAGATGGGTAGGAATGAGCTCGCAAGAAAGAGAGAGAGAGAAAAAGAAATAAATAGAGGCAGGGAATGAGCTCGGAGGAAGAAAAATTTGGAGGCAGAGAGACTGAACTAGGAGAAAGGAAGGGCTGCTGTAGTGATTATGATTTACTGATAACCACCAACCAGTAACCACAGGCCTGGTCCATATAAATCTGAGCAATGCCACGGGTGAGTTATATGAAGAATTTGTGAAAGTTTTGAAAAATGGACACTGTCACTTTAAGAAGCAGTGATGTACAAATTGATTGCAGCACCTGTGATTGTTGCTCGATATTCTTAGCTCTGCTGGTTCCTTCCTCTTTCCCACACCCTGTATCTTGACGCGGTCACTTTCCATCACAGTTGTTACCCACTGCTTCAACCTTGAAACCCGCTGTCTTCTGCACACTCAGCATGGCTGCTTGATATGTGTTATAATTGTGGCTTCAAATGCTTGTTTCTTAGCAGCCTGTGCCTGTCCATGACTCATACTCTCTCTAACACTTTCAAGACTTGTCTGTTCAAGATGAATGAGATTGGGGAAGTGTTAGATCAGTGTTACTCACATTCCCAGCCATTCTCAATAATGCTGCACCATGCTGATGGGGTGTATACCCATGCTTGCGCCCCCAAGTGATTTCACCCACGCCCCTGTGAGCAGGTACCAAGTGCAGACTATCGCTGAGTTGGCTGATCTCAGTTGGCAGTGAGGTGTTACAATTACATAGAATTTACAGCAAGAAACAGGCCATTCAGTCCAACTGGTCTACACGAGCCTCCTCCCTCCCTACTTTATCTAACCCTTTCAGCAAACCCTTCTATTCTTTTCTCCCTCATGTGTTTATCTAGCTTCCCCATAAATGGATCTGTGCTATTTGCCTCAACTACTCCTTGTGGTAACACGTTCCACATTCCACTCTCTGGGTTAAGATGAATTCTCCTGAATTCCCAATGGATTTACTGGTAACTATAATATATTAATGGCCCCTAGTTTTGGACTCTCCCACAAGTGGAAACATTTTCTCTATGTCTACCCTAGCGAACCTCTTCATAATTTTAAAGACCTCTATCAGGTCACCCCTCAGGCTTCTCTTTTCTAGAGAAAAGAGCCCCAGCCTGTTCAATCTTTCCTGATAATTATAATCTCTCAGTTCTTGTAAATTCTAAATCTTTTTTGCACCTTCTCCAGCACCTGGGACGAGGGAGACCAAAGTGGGTCAGGGTTCCCGCTCCTGATCACTATCCATTGACCCCGTCTGGAAATTGTGTTTTTGTGAGTTTCGGGTGAGGCCGGGATGGGACATGATTGACGTGTGGAATGCTCAGTTTAGTGAGGTACTGGAGGGGGTCCAGCAACTGTGAAATCCGTACCCCAGCCAGAGTCCGCACCTTTCTCAACTGATGTCCACAGGGCACTTTCCTACAGGGCTCATTTGACACTGATCAGGAGCAGGAAGCCTGAGTGATTTTCCCCTCATCCATCCACACTGAGGCCAATTGTAGCAACCCTCCCCACCTTTGCATACTTGGGAAAACTTGGAAAACTCAGCACTGACCAGGGATCAAACCCAGGACCTTCTGGCTTATGTATGGCTCAGTACCACAGTGAGTGGTGTCTTTCCACACTATCCCAGCGGGGTTGTCCTGCTCTGGTGGTGTTAGACCTAGCTGAGATTGAGCAGAGTTGATCTGTCACCTTCCTTTATATTTGAATTGTTTTGTTTTTTCTGCAGCGAGTGGATTTTGCCCAATGTCGTATGGGGTTCAGATCCTGGTGCAGCCAAGCTCACTGACCCTGAAGGAGGGTGATACCATGGTACTTCTGTGTTCGGCTGTGGGCAATCCTCCGCCCCGGTACCAGTGGTTCCGAAACAACCAGGTGTTGCCCGAGGCAAATGAACCATGCCTGAAGGTTTGTGACCATTTCTGGATCGAGTGATCCAGTGATACCTTGAATGTTTGACTCAAATAGAGGTCTGGTCTTTCTCAAGTGTTAGAAGTAATAAACACTGCTGTTGTCACACTGCAGGCATGTTAGTTAATACTTACGCTGCTGGCTGGTCCATGGAAGTGACTGTCTCCCTGGACTGAGCAGTTATTCAACTCACTCACTCACGCTGACACATACACCAATATTACACGAATTATGTGCTTTTGCCTCATTGTTAGTATCAAGTACGCCCAGCTCAGGTCCAGCAGATGTTAGATAGAATCATAATATGATGCAACACAGAAGGAGGACATTCGGCCCATCGTGCCTGTGCTGGCTCTTTGAAAGAGCTATCCAATTAGCCCCACTCCACTGCCCTTTCCCCATAGCCCTGCAAATTTTTCCCCATCAAACATTTATCTAATTCCCTTTTTAAAATTATTATTGAATCCGCTTCCACCACACTTTAAGGCAGTGGATTCCAGATCATAAACAACTCGCTGCATAAAAAAATGTTTCCTCATGTCTCCTCTGATTCTTTTGCCAATTACCTTAAATTTGTGTCTTCTGGTTACTGACCCTTCTGCCACTGGAAACAGTTTCTCCTTATTTACTCTATCAAAACCCTTCATGATTTTGAGCACCTCTATTAAATCTGCCCATTACCTTCTCTGCTCTAAGGAGAACAATCCCAGTTTCTCCAGTCTCTCCACATAACTGAAGTCCCTCGTCCCTAGCACCATTCCAGTAAATCTCTTATGCACCCTCTCTAAGGCCTTGACATCCTTCCTAAAGTGTGGTGCCCAGAATTGGACACAATGCTCGAGCTGAGGCCTAACCAGTGTTTTATAAAGGTTTAGCATAATTTCCTTTTTTTGGTACTCTATGCTTCTGTTTATAAAGCCCAGAATCCCATATGATTTTTTAACAGCCTTCTCAATTTGTCCTGCCAACTTCAAAGATTTGTGTACATACAACCCCAGGTCTTTCTGTTCCTGCACCGTCTGCAGGGTAAGGCTTCCTGGCTACCACACTTGATCATTTGAGAAACAAACACTTTCCCTTTTATGCTCAAGAGATTCAGTGGGTTTAAGTTTTTTCCCTCTATTTCTCCCCTCCTGAAGGTGTGTTGCTGGGGAACAATTCCTCAGGCACTGGTAGTCCTCCCTTGAAAGAAAGAAAGAACTTGCATTTATACCAGTGCCTTTCTCGACCTCAGAATGTCCTAAAGTGCTTTACAGCCAATGAATTACTTTCTGAAGTGTAGTCACTGTTGTAATGTAGGAACTGCGGCAGCCAATCTGTGCACAACCAGCTCCCATAAACAGCAATGAAATAAATGACCAGATCATCTGTTTTAGGTGTTGGATGAGGGATAAATATTGGCCAGGACACCAGGGAGAAGTCCCCTGCTCTTCCTTAAATAGTGCCCTGGAATCTTTTGACAGGGCGGATGGGGCCTCAGTTTTAACGTCTCATCTGAGAGATGCCACCTCTGACAGTGCAGCACTCCCTCGGTACTGCGCTGAAGTTCCAGCCTAGATCATGTGCTGAAGTCTCTGGAGTGGGACTTGAACCCACAACCTTCTGATTCAGAGGCGAGAGTGCTACCCACTGAGCCACGGCAGTCCTCCCTTACTTTGTAAGTGGTCACTCTTGTGAGTGTTGGCAGAATGATGAACCATGGAGAGCATCGCTGCCAAACTTCGTTCTGTCCTTACCTGATGCCGACATGCATGCAATTCCAGTAGGGATCCCCGGATAACGATCAAGAACAGGATTCCTGGCTGATTTCCCCCTCCCTAACCTAGGGGTGCTGAGGCCAAATGTAAGACCCCCAATCTCTCCCCCTTCCAACCCGGGTTAGATCAATTAACTTGAACGCAGAACCGGGGACCTTCTAGGGAGCTTGGGCCTCAGTATCCATATCACTGCAGAGACACCAGGACAGTTTGTACTTTGCTGTTAAGAGACTTTGAGGCCTTGTGTCTCAGCAAATAAAGCCGCATCGTAAGATCAGCTCCATGTCAGAGGCCAGTGAACAGATACAGACAATACTTTACATGGAAAGGAGACAAGGGAAAACTCGTTGATTTAACTGAATTGGTTCTCCATGGTTACGTCCAAATGACTGCCTGAAAGAACATGGCCAAGTGATGACCTAAATATTTAAACAGGTAAAAGTGTATTTATTTCCCTCCTATGAATTTTGAATCCAGATCAATGGAGTCACGACTGCTGACCGTGGGAACTATTGCTGTCACGTTTTCAATCTTTATCACGAGGAATGGAGCAAGGGCGTTCCAGTGGAGATCGGTACGTTCAATGCAATGATCTGTCCTTCTGAAAACGTCTTTATTCTCAGTTTACTCCCTTCATCTCCTAAAAAATGGACTCATACTTGGGTACAATTTAACGGCTGTTATCTACTGCTTGGTACCTCTCTAATGAGTGTCAGCCAGCTATTTGACCGTGTCTTCTTGTTGAGTCCCATCTTATCCTCACCTGACATCCACAAGCACAGCAGTGTCACTGGATAACAATCCGCAGCAGGCAACTTGGTTGGTTTTTCCTCTCCCTAGTCTAGGGGCTTGAGGCCAATTGTAGGATCTCGCTGACCTGGCTAAGAGTAGCTAACTGTAGGGCACGGTAGCCTAGAGTTTATGGTACAGCAGCCTAGTGTTCATGGTACGATAGCTAGTGTCTATGGTACGATAGCTAGTGTCTATGGTACGATAGCTAGTGTCTATGGTACGATAGCCTAGTGTTTATGGTACGGTAGCCTAGTGTTTATGGTACAGTAGCCTAGTGTTTATGGACGATAGCCTAGTGTTTATGGTACGGTAGCCTAGTGTCTATGGTACGATAGCCTAGTGTTTATGGACGATAGCCTAGTGTTTATGGTACGGTAGCCTAGTGTCTATGGTACGATAGCCTAGTGTTTATGATGCGGAACTAGCAACCCAGAGGTTGTGACTCCAAATGGTAAGTTGTGAAATTGAATTCAATACAAATCTGGTCATTTGTGGGCTGGCACCAGTAACCATGCTTGTTGTAAAAACCCAACAGGTTTGCTAATGCCCATCAGAGAAGGAAGCCTGCCATCCCTATCCAGTCTGACCACTACGTCGTTGACTCTTAATGCCCACCAGTGTGGCCTAGCAAACCACTCAGTTGTAAACAATTGCTGCCAAGTTCAATAATGAGCACCATCATCACAGTGGTTCAAGGAGAAGGGCCCTCCACCACCTTCTCAGGGTAACGAAGGCAGTAATTGCAGCCTTGCCAGTGTTGCCCACATCCTGAGAACAAATTAAAAAACAACTCAGCAAACACTGGGGAATTGAGCTGGGATCTTCGGGTTCGATACCGCTCAGTTCAACATTTGGTGGTGCACTTTCTGGGGGAATATAGAAACTTTAACTTTGATTGAAAAAGATGGAATCTCTTTTGGTATCTACTTAGCACCTGAGTGAAAGGTGAAGCATTCCTGCTGAGGTCTGTTTCAGTTGCTGCTTTTTATTTTCTGCATCACACTGTCAGTGTTTATTTGAGGATTTTTTAATATTTTAACAGAGCTGTACTGTTGTCATGGTTACTGCTGTCACATGTTCATATTTCTTCTTTATCCTTTAAGGACCCAACACCTCCTTCAATGAGGCACTTCTTGTGGCCACTGATAAAGGTAATGTTTTCAGAATGGTTTAGCTCGTCCAAAACTCCATTGCCTGTATCCTATCCTGCATCAAGTCCTGCTCACTCAAGACCCCTGTGATCGCTGACCTGCATTGCTTCCCAGGCCTTCCAATTTAAAATTCTCACCTTTGTGTTTAAATCCTTTCATGCTTAAAACCCAGCTCTTGACAAGCTTTTAGACACCCCGCCTAATATCTTTCTTTGGCTTGGCATCTATTTTTGTCTGATTACATTTTTGTGAAGTGCTTTCGAGTGCTCTTGGTGTTGGGTTTGTATTTATTGGGGGGCGTTGGGTTTGTATTTACAAGGGAGTTTTCTTGATGTTGGGTTTGTATTTACTTAGGGTGTTCTTGGTGTTGGGTTTGTATTTATTGGGATGTGTTCTTGTGTTGGGTATGTAATACTGGGTATGTTCTTGGTCTTGGGTTTGTATTTACTGGGTATGTTCTTGGTATTGGGTTTGTATTTACTGGATATGTTCTTGGTGTTGGGTTTGTATTTACTGGGTATGTTCTTGGTGTTGGGTTTGTATTTACTGGGATATGTTCTTGTGTTGGGTTTGTATTTACTGGGATGTGTTCTTGTGTTGGGTTTGTATTTACTGGGTATGCTCTTGGTATTGAGTTTGTATTTACTGGGTGTGTTCTTGATGTTGGGTTTGTATTTTTTGGAGGTGTTCTTGGTATTGGGTTTGTATTTACTGGGGGTGTTCTTGGTGTTGGGTTTGTATTTACTGGGGTGTGTTCTTGATATTAGGTTTGTATTTATTGTAGGTGTTCTTGATGTTGGGTTTGTATTTATTGGAGGTGTTCTTGATGTTAGGTTGGTATTTACTGGGTGTATTCTTGGTGTTGGGTTTGTATTTATTGGAGGTGTTCTCGGTGTTGGGTTTGTATTTACTGGGGGTGTTCTTGGTGTTGGGTTTGTATTTATTGTAGGTGTTCTTGGTGTTTAGTTTGTATTTACTGGGGTGTGTTCTTGATGTTAGGTTTGTATTTACTGGAGGTGTTCTCGGTGTTGGGTTTGTATTTACTGGAGGTGTTCTTGGTGTTGGGTTTGTATTTACTGGAGGTGTTCTTGGTGTTGGGTTTGTATTTACTGGGGTGTGTTCTTGATATTAGTTTTGTATTTATTGTAGGTGTTCTTGATGTTGGGTTTGTATTTATTGGAGGTGTTCTTGATGTTAGGTTGGTATTTACTGGGTGTATTCTTGGTGTTGGGTTTGTATTTATTGGAGGTGTTCTCGGTGTTGGGTTTGTATTTACTGGGGGTGTTCTTGGTGTTGGGTTTGTATTTACTGGGGTGTGTTCTTGATGTTAGGTTTGTATTTACTGGAGGTGTTCTCGGTGTTGGGTTTGTATTTACTGGAGGTGTTCTCGGTGTTGGGTTTGTATTTACTGGAGGTGTTCTCGGTGTTGGGTTTGTATTTACTGGAGGTGTTCTCGGTGTTGGGTTTGTATTTACTGGAGGTGTTCTCGGTGTTGGGTTTGTATTTACTGGAGGTGTTCTCGGTGTTGGGTTTGTATTTACTGGAGGTGTTCTCGGTGTTGGGTTTGTATTTACTGGAGGTGTTCTCGGTGTTGGGTTTGTATTTACTGGAGGTGTTCTCGGTGTTGGGTTTGTATTTACTGGAGGTGTTCTCGGTGTTGGGTTTGTATTTACTGGGTGTGTTCTCGGTGTTGGGTTTGTATTTACTGGAGGTGTTCTTGATGTTAGGTTTGTATTTATTGGAGCTGTTCTTGTTGTCTGATTTGTATTTACAGGGGTGTGTTCTTGGTATTGCGTTTGTATTTACTGGGGTGTGTTCTTGGTATTGGGTTTGTATTTACTGGAGGTGTTCTTGGTGTTGGGTTTGTATTTACTGGGATGTGTTCTTGGTGTTGGGGTGTATTTACTGGGGTGTGTTCTTGGTGTTGGGTTGTATTTACTGGAGGTGTTCTTGGTGTTGGGTTTGTATTTATTGGAGGTGTTCTTGGTGTACAGTTTATATTTACTGGGGTGTGTTCTTGATAGTTTTGTATTCACTGGGGTGTGTTCTTGGTGTTGAGTTTGTATTTATGGTGTTCTAGGTGTTGGGTTTGTATTTACTGGAGGTATTCTTGGTGTTGGGTTGGTATTTACTGGGTGTGTTCTTGGTGTTAGGTTGGTATTTACTGGGTGTGTTCTTGGTGTTGGGTTTGTATTTACTGGAGGTGTTTTTGGTGTTGGGTTTGTATTTACTGGGGGTGTTCTTGATGTTAGGTTTGTATTTACTGGAGGTGTTCTTGATGTTAGGTTTGTGTTTATTGGAGCTGTTCTTGTTGTCTGGTTTATATTTACTGGGGTGTGTTCTTGGTGTTGGATTTGTATTTATTGTAGGTGTTTTTGGTGTTGGGTTTGTATTTATTGGAGGTGTTTAGTTTGTATTTACTGAGGTGTGTTCTTGATGTTAGTTTTGTATTTACTGGGGTGTGTTATTGGTGTTGGGATGTATTTACTGGGGTATGTTCTCGATGTTAGGTTTATATTTACTGGGGTGTGTTCTTGGTGTTGGGTTTGTATTTATTGTAGGTGTTTTTGGTGTTGGGTTTGTATTTATTGGAGGTGTTCTTGGTGTTTAGTTTATATTTACTGGGGTGTGTTCTTGATGTTAGTTTTGTATTCACTGGGGTGTGTTCTTGGTGTTGAGTTTGTATTTATGGTGTTCTAGGTGTTGGGTTTGTATTTACTGGAGGTATTCTTGGTGTTGGGTTGATATTTACTGGGTGTGTTCTTGGTGTTGGTTTGGTATTTACTGGGTGTGTTCTTGGTGTTGGGTTGGTATTTACTGGGTGTGTTCTTGGTGTTGGGTTGGTATTTACTGGGTGTGTTCTTGGTGTTGGGTTTGTATTTACTGGAGGTGTTCTTGGTGTTGGGTTGGTATTTACTGGGGGTGTTCTTGGTGTTGGGTTTGTATTTACTGGAGGTGTTCTTGGTGTTGGGTTTGTGTTTACTGGGGATGTTCTTGATGTTAGGTTTGCATTTATTGGAGGTGTTCTTGATGTTAGGTTTGCATTTATTGGAGGTGTTCTTGATGTTGGGTTTGTATTTATTGGAGCTGTTCTTGTTGTCTGGTTTATATTTACTGGGGTGTGTTCTTGATGTTCGGTTTGTATTTACTGGAGGTGTTCTCGGTGTTGGGTTTGTATTTACTGGAGGTGTTCTCGGTGTTGGGTTTGTATTTACTGGAGGTGTTCTCGGTGTTGGGTTTGTATTTATTGGAGGTGTTCTTGGTGTTGGGCTTGTATTTACTGGAGGTGTTCTTGGTGTTGGGTTTGTATTTACTGGAGGTGTTCTCAGTGTTGGGTTTGTATTTACTGGAGGTGTTCTCGGTGTTGGGTTTGTATTTACTGGAGGTGTTCTCAGTGTTGGGTTTGTATTTACTGGAGGTGTTCTCGGTGTTGGGTTTGTATTTACTGGAGGTGTTCTCGGTGTTGGGTTTGTATTTACTGGAGGTGCTCTCGGTGTTGGGTTTGTATTTACTGGAGGTGCTCTCGTTGTTGGGTTTGTATTTACTGGAGGTGTTCTTGTTGTTGGGTTTGTATTTACTGGAGGTGTTCTCGGTGTTGGGTTTGTATTTACTGGAGGTGTTCTTGGTGTTGGGTTTGTATTTACTGGAGGTGTTCTTGTTGTTGGGTTTGTAATTACCGATGCAGGTGCTTTTGTTGTTGGGTTTCTGTGTAATTTTGTCACTTGCAATAACCCAAAAGTAACATCGGGCAGTTTGTAATTCATCCCATAACAAGATATTATTTCACGTGTGAGTAATGAGCCAGCTTTTGATCACCTGAAACCATACAGGGCAGGATATGTGTAAGACACATGACACCATCGTCAATGACAGTTGGAACCCTGGTCAATGACGTTCCAGACTCCGGTCAGTGACATTCCAGACTCCGGTCAGTGACATTCCAGACCCCGGTCAGTGACAGTCGGAACCCGGGTCAGTGACGGTCTGGACCCCGGGTCAGTGACGGTCTGTTTTTCTTGCTCTCTCCAGTGAGTGCTGAGTTGACTCTTTGTGCTGTGTTTTCTCATAGGCTCCAGCCCAGGACCACGACTGAAGTTGGTCCATCATCCTGCAGATTTCTACGGTAAATATGCACATTCTTTAAATCAGTTTCATACTTTCTTTTACCAAAAAGTTGCTCACTCTCGCTGGGGTACAGGTTCCATGGGCACTGGCCGCTGATTATTGTGTGAACCTAGACAGTGAGTGTCAGCAGAATATTCAACCGTGGGGAAATGGAGCTGATCCTGATCTTGATGCTGCCCGCTATATGCCCACTTGCCGGTGGGTCACTGGGTAATGGTTTGAGTTACGTTGAGCAAGGGAGAGACATGCCTGGGTAGTCCCTGGAGAATGGCTGCAAAGGGCAGTGGTTACACTGTGAGCAGTGTCACTGGAACACAGGAACACGTGTAGGCCATTCAGCCCCTCAAGTCTGTCCCGTCATTCAGTGAGATCATGACTCATCTGTATCCTAACTCCATTAACCCGCCTTGGCTCCATATCCCTTAATACCCTTTGGCTAGCAAAAATCAATGATTTAAAATTATTAATTGAGCTAGCATCTACTGCTTTTTGTGGGAGTTCCACACTTCTACCACCCTTTGCGTGAAGAAGTGTTTCCTAACTTCTCTCCTGAATGACCTGGCTTTGATTTTAAGGTTATGTCCCTTGTCCTAGACTCCCCCACCAACGGAAAGAGTTTCTCTCTATCTACCCTATCAATTCCTTTCAAAACCCTAAAAACCTCAATCAAATCACACCTTAACCTTTCATATTCCGGGGAATATAAGCCTAGTTTCTGTAATCTCTCCTCGTTATTTAACCCTTGGAGCCCTTGAATCATTGCTGCACTCCTTCCAAGGCCAATATATTCTTTCTAAGGTGTGGTGCCCAGAACTGTACACAGTACTCCAGATGTAACCAGGGCTTTGTATAGCTGCAGCAAAACTTCCTCCCTTTTATATTCTAGCCCTCTAGTTATAAAGGCTAACATTCCATTATCCTTTTTGATTACTTTTTGTACTTGACCACTACATTTTAGTGATCTATGTACATGGACCCCTAAATCTCTTTGGACCTCCACTGTTTCTAGTTTTTCACCATTTAAAAAGTGCCCAGATCTATCCTTTTTTGGTCCACAATGGATGACCTCATATTTAACTACATTGAAATCCATCAGCCACAATTTTGTCCACTCATTTAATCGATCAATGTTTCTTTGTAATTTTATGCTCCTGTCTACACTTACTATGCCACCAATCTTTTTGTTATTGGAAAACTTGGGTATATGGCTCTCTATTGTGTTATTCAAGTCGTTAATAATTACAGTGAATAGTTGAGGCCCCAGAACAGATTCTTGTGGGACACCAATAGTCACTTCTTTCGAATTCAAGTACATATCCATTATCCCTACTCTCTATCTTCTACCGCCTAACCAGTCACCTAACCAGGTCAATAATTTGCCTTCAATTCCATGAGCTTTAATTTTAACTAACAGTCTCTTGTGTGGAACCTTATTGAATGCCTTCCAGAAGTCCATATAAACTACATCCATAGACATTTCTCTGTCTGCTACTTTAGTTACTTCCTCAAAAAATGCAATTAAGTTAGTCAGACAAGACCTACCCTTATACGAATCCATGTCGGCTCTCTCGAATCAGCTCAATTTCTCTAAGTGCTCAGTCACTCTGTCCTTAATTATAGATTCTAATAACTTCCCCACAACAGATGTTAGACGAACAGGTCTATAATTTTCTGGTTTCTCTCTCTCTCTCTCTCTCTCACCTTTCTTAAATAATGGGGTGACAGGCTAGATGGATGAAAAATGGGATGATACAGAAAAAAAGGGAAAAGATTACCTCACCCCCCCCCCCCATATAAATACAGGAACCAAATATGTGAAAGTATTATTTTATATTCATTAGCAATTGACGATAAGCTACAGTAAATCAGACAGCAGATTTTTCATGTGCTTAAATGTAACAATCCTGACCTGAGTGGCATAGGGAGACCAGTGGGCACTGGGTGACTTAGTGGGTTAGACACTGGCCCTCTGCCATTAGGGACCTTGGTTCAAACCTAGCCCATACTGAAGAGATTTGGCTAGTCCCAACCCGGTTTTTAGTGGGCATGGGCCTACAGTAGAAACCTGCCCCCAATTCGCACAAGGTGACTGAGAAGTGGAAAAAGTGGCTTGGGTGCAATGGGGGCACTTACTGAGCTTGGGGCCAGGGTATATTGTTGTGAAGAGTAGCAGGAACTTAACTCTGAACTCTAACCCAAGCTATACCTGACCTGGAAATGCTTGATGCAGACACTGAAAGCCTGAATTTTTTTTTATACATTCGTTCATGGGATGTGGGCGTCGCTGGTAAGGCCAGCATTTATTGCCCATCCTTAATTGCCCTTGAGAAGGTGGTGGTGAGCCGCCTTCTTGAACCGCTGCAGTCCTTGTGGTGAAGGTTCTCCCACAGTGCTGTTAGGAAGGGAGTTCCAGGATTTTGACCCAGCGACAATGAAGGAACGGCGATATATTTCCAAGTCGGGATGGTGTGTGACTTGGAGGGGAACGTGCAGGTGGTGTTGTTCCCATGTGCCTGCTGCTCTTGTCCTTCTAGGTGTTGGAGGTCCCGGTTTTGGGTGGTGCTGTCGAAGAAGCCTTGGCGAGTTGCTGCAGTGCATCCTGTGGATGGTACACACTGCAGCCACTGTACACCGGTGGTAAAGGGAGTGAATGTTTAGGGTGGTGGATGGGGTGCCAATCAAGCGGGCTGCTTTGTCCTGGATGGTGTCGAGCTTCTTGAGAGTTGTTGGAGCTGCACTCAATCCAGGCAAGTGGAGACTATTCCATCACACTCCTGACTTGTGCCTTGCAGATGGTGGAAAGGCTTTGGGGAGTCACTCGCTGCAGAATACCCAGCCTCTGACCTGCTCTTGTAGCCACAGTATTTATATGGCTGGTCCAGTTAAGTTTCTGGTCAATGGTGAACCCCAGGATGTTGATGGTGGGGGATTCGGCGATGGTAATGCTGTTGAATATCATGGGGAGGTGGTTAGATTCTCTCTTGTTGGAGATGGTCATTGCCTGGCACTTGTCTGGCACGAATGTTACTTGCCACTTATGAGCCCAAGCCTGGATGTTGTCCAGGTCTTGCTGCATGTGGGCTCGGACTGCTTCATTATTTGAGAGGTTACGAATGGAACTGAACACTGTGCAATCATCAGCGAACATCACCATTTCTGACCTTATGATGGAGGGAAGGTCATTGATGAAGCAGCTGAAGATGGCTGAGCCCAGGACACTGCCCAGAGGAACTCCTGCATCAATGTCTTGGTGCTGAGATGATTGGCCTCCAACAACCACTACCATCTTCCTTTGTGCTAGGTATGACTCCAGCCATTGGAGAGTTGTCCCCCTGATTCCCATTGACTTCAATTTTACTAGGGCTCCTTGGTGCCACACTGGGTCAAATGTTGCCTTGATGTCAAGGGCAGTCACTCTCACCTCACCTCTGGAATTCAGCTCTTTTGTCCATGTTTGGACCAAGGCTGTAATGAGGTCTGGAGCCGAGTGGTCCTGGCGGAACCCAAACTGAGCATCAGTGATCAGGTTATTGGTGAGTAAGTGCCGCTTGATAGCACTGTCGACGACACCTTCCATCACTTTGCTGATGATTGAGAGTAGACTGATGGGGCGGTAATTGGCCGGATTGGATTTGTCCTGCTTTTTGTGGACAGGACATACCTGGGCAATTTTCCACACTGTCGGTAGATGCCAGTGTTGTAGCTGTACTGGAACAGCTTGGCTAGAGGCGCAGCTAGTTCTGGAGCACAAGTCGTCAGCACTACAGCCGGGATGTTGTCGTGGCCCATAACCTTTGCTGTATCCAGTGCACTCAGCCGTTTCTTGATATCACGTGGAGAGAATCGAATTGGCTGAAGACTGGCTTCTGTGATGGTGGGGATATCGAGAGGAGGCTGAGATGGATCATCCACTCTGCACTTTTGGCTGAAGATGATTGCAAACGCTTCAGCCTTGTCTTTTGCATTCACATGCTGGATTCTGCCATCATTGAGGATGGGGATGTTCTATTTCTGACCCTAATCAGCATGACATTTTCAGAAAATACAAAGGAGACTTGTAGTGTTGGTCCCAAACGCTCACTCACTTCTTGTTTCTTTCAGCAACAGACAAGGTAGCCCTGCTGATGGGGAACATGAATTATTTACACCACAAGCAGCTAAAGGCTCCAATGGTGGATGTGCATGAGCTCACAAATCTCCTCCGACAGCTCGACTTCAAGGTTGTGTCCCTGCTCGACCTCACCAGACTCGAGATGCACAGAGCTGTCAACGAATTCCTGCTGCTTCTTGACAAGGGCGTGTATGGTATCTACATTTTACCTTTGCAAACCCATAAACAGTCGTGTTTCCCCCTCTTCCCTTCCAGTCTCCCTCTTCCTCTCCTGAAGCTGGACACAGTTTCACTGGCTCCAGCAGCCTTAAGCCAACACTTCATTCTTTGAGTGTCGGGGGGCATCGGACCGTGTCGGGGGGCACCACAACCAAACCTGATCCCATTCTCAACTGGGAGGAGCTGGGTGTGAGCACAGGGTGACAGTTGTGGAGAGGAGGAGTTGGGTGTGAGCACAGGGTGACTGTGTAGTGGAGTGGAGGAGCTGGGTGTGAGCACATGGTGACAGTTGTGGAGAGGAGGAGTTGGGTGTGAGCACAGAGTGACTGTTGTGGAGAGGAGGAGTTGGGTGTGAGCACAGAGTGACTGTGTTGTGGAGAGGAGGAGTTGGGTGTGAGCACAGGGTGACTGTTGTGGAGAGGAGGAGTTGGGTGTGAGCACAGGGTGACTGTTGTGGAGAGGAGGAGTTGGGTGTGAGCACAGGGTGAATGTTGTGGAGAGGAGGAGGTGGGTGTGAGCACAGGGTGACTGTGTTATGGAGAGGAGGAGTTGAGTGTGAGCACAGGGTGACTGTGTTGTGGAGAGGAGGAGTTGGGTGTGAGCACAGGGTGACTGTGTTGTGGAGAGGAGGAGTTGGGTGTGAGCACAGGGTGACTGTGTTGTGGAGAGGAGGAGTGGGTGTGAGCACAGGGTGACTGTGTTGTGGAGAGGAGGAGTTGGGTGTGAGCACAGTGACTGTGTTGTGGAGAGGAGGGGGTGGGTGTGAGCACAGGGTGACTGTGTTGTGGAGAGGAGGAGTTGGGGGTGTGAGCACAGGGTGACTGTGTTGTGGAGAGGAGGAGTTGGGCGTGAGCACAGGGTGACTGTGTTGTGGAGAGGAGGAGTTGGGTGTGAGCACAGGGTGACTGTGTTGTGGAGAGGAGGAGTGGGTGTGAGCACAGGGTGACTGTGTTGTGGAGAGGAGGAGTGGGTGTGAGCACAGGGTGACTGTGTTGTGGAGAGGAGGAGGTGGGTGTGAGCACAGGGTGACTGTGTTGTGGAGAGGAGGAGGTGGGTGTGAGCACAGGGTGACTGTTGTGGAGAGGAGGAGTTGGGTGTGAGCACAGGGTGACTGTTGTGGAGAGGAGGAGTTGGGCGTGAGCACAGGGTGACTGTGTTGTGGAGAGGAGGAGGTGGGTGTGAGCACAGGGTGAATGTGTTGTGGAGAGGAGGAGGTGGGTGTGAGCACAGGGTGACTGTGTTGTGGAGAGGAGGAGGTGGGTGTGAGCACAGGGTGACTGTGTTGTGGAGAGGAGGAGGTGGGTGTGAGCACAGGGTGAATGTGTTGTGGAGAGGAGGAGGTGGGTGTGAGCACAGGGTGACTGTGTTGTGGAGAGGAGGGGGTGGGTGTGAGCACAGGGTGACTGTGTTGTGGAGAGGAGGAGGTGGGTGTGAGCACAGGGTGACTGTGTTGTGGAGAGGAGGAGGTGGGTGTGAGCACAGGGTGACTGTGTTGTGGAGAGGAGGAGGTGGGTGTGAGCACAGGGTGACTGTGTTGTGGAGAGGAGGAGTTGGGTGTGAGCACAGGGTGACTGTGTTGTGGAGAGGAGGAGTTGGGTGTGAGCACAGGGTGACTGTGTTGTGGAGAGGAGGGGGTGGGTGTGAGCACAGGGTGACTGTGTTGTGGAGAGGAGGAGGTGGGTGTGAGCACAGAGTGACTGTGTTGTGGAGAGGAGGAGTTGGGTGTGAGCACAGGGTGACTGTGTTGTGGAGAGGAGGAGTTGGGTGTGAGCACAGGGTGACTGTGTTGTGGAGAGGAGGAGTTGGGTGTGAGCACAGGGTGACTGTTGTGGAGAGGAGGAGGTGGGTGTGAGCACAGGGTGACTGTGTTGTGGAGAGGAGGAGGTGGGTGTGAGCACAGGGTGACTGTGTTGTGGAGAGGAGGAGGTGGGTGTGAGCACAGAGTGACTGTGTTGTGGAGAGGAGGAGGTGGGTGTGAGCACAGGGTGACTGTGTTGTGGAGAGGAGGAGTTGGGTGTGAGCACAGAGTGACTGTGTTGTGGAGAGGAGGAGTTGGGTGTGAGCACAGGGTGACTGTGTTGTGGAGAGGAGGAGTGGGTGTGAGCACAGGGTGACTGTGTTGTGGAGAGGAGGAGTGGGTGTGAGCACAGGGTGACTGTGTTGTGGAGAGGAGGAGGTGGGTGTGAGCACAGGGTGACTGTGTTGTGGAGAGGAGGAGTTGGGTGTGAGCACAGGGTGACTGTGTTGTGGAGAGGACGAGTTGGGTGTGAGCACAGGGTGACTGTGTTGTGGAGAGGAGGAGTTGGGTGTGAGCACAGGGTGACTGTGTTGTGGAGAGGAGGAGTTGGGTGTGAGCACAGGGTGACTGTTGTGGAGAGGAGGAGGTGGGTGTGAGCACAGGGTGACTGTGTTGTGGAGAGGAGGAGTTGGGTGTGAGCACAGGGTGACTGTGTTGTGGAGAGGAGGAGTTGGGTGTGAGCACAGGGTGACTGTTGTGGAGAGGAGGAGGTGGGTGTGAGCACAGGGTGACTGTGTTGTGGAGAGGAGGAGTTGGGTGTGAGCACAGGGTGACTGTGTTGTGGAGAGGAGGAGGTGGGTGTGAGCACAGGGTGACTGTGTTGTGGAGAGGAGGAGGTGGGTGTGAGCACAGGGTGACTGTGTTGTGGAGAGGAGGAGGTGGGTGTGAGCACAGGGTGACTGTGTTGTGGAGAGGAGGAGGTGGGTGTGAGCACAGGGTGACTGTGTTGTGGAGAGGAGGAGGTGGGTGTGAGCACAGGGTGACTGTGTTGTGGAGAGGAGGAGGTGGGTGTGAGCACAGGGTGACTGTGTTGTGGAGAGGAGGAGTTGGGTGTGAGCACAGGGTGACTGTTGTGGAGAGGAGGAGTTGGGTGTGAGCACAGGGTGACTGTTGTGGAGAGGAGGAGTTGGGTGTGAGCACAGGGTGACTGTGTTGTGGAGAGGAGGAGGTGGGTGTGAGCACAGGGTGACTGTGTTGTGGAGAGGAGGAGGTGGGTGTGAGCACAGGGTGACTGTGTTGTGGAGAGGAGGAGTTGGGTGTGAGCACAGGGTGACTGTGTTGTGGAGAGGAGGAGGTGGGTGTGAGCACAGGGTGACTGTTGTGGAGAGGAGGAGGTGGGTGTGAGCACAGGGTGACTGTGTTGTGGAGAGGAGGAGGTGGGTGTGAGCACAGGGTGACTGTGTTGTGGAGAGGAGGAGGTGGGTGTGAGCACAGAGTGACTGTGTTGTGGAGAGGAGGAGTTGGGTGTGAGCACAGGGTGACTGTGTTGTGGAGAGGAGGAGGTGGGTGTGAGCACAGGGTGACTGTGTTGTGGAGAGGAGGAGTTGGGTGTGAGCACAGGGTGACTGTGTTGTGGAGAGGAGGAGGTGGGTGTGAGCACAGAGTGACTGTGTTGTGGAGAGGAGGAGGTGGGTGTGAGCACAGGGTGACTGTGATGTGGAGAGGAGGAGTTGGGTGTGAGCACAGGGTGACTGTGTTGTGGAGAGGAGGAGGTGGGTGTGAGCACAGGGTGACTGTGTTGTGGAGAGGAGGAGGTGGGTGTGAGCACAGGGTGACTGTGTTGTGGAGAGGAGGAGGTGGGTGTGAGCACAGGGTGACTGTGTTGTGGAGAGGAGGAGGTGGGTGTGAGCACAGGGTGACTGTTGTGGAGAGGAGGAGGTGGGTGTGAGCACAGGGTGACTGTGATGTGGAGAGGAGGAGTTGGGTGTGAGCACAGGGTGACTGTGTTGTGGAGAGGAGGAGGTGGGTGTGAGCACAGGGTGACTGTGTTGTGGAGAGGAGGAGGTGGGTGTGAGCACAGGGTGACTGTGTTGTGGAGAGGAGGAGGTGGGTGTGAGCACAGGGTGACTGTGTTGTGGAGAGGAGGAACAGACCATTTACTTTCTCCTCAGGTTTGCTTTACTACGCCGGCCATGGATATGAAAACTATGGGAATAGCTTCATGGTTCCCATCGACGCTCCAGATTCCTACACGTCTGAACACTGCCTGTGTGTCCAGAACATTCTGCAGCAGATGCAGGAGAAGCAAACAGGGCTGAATGTTTTCCTCCTCGACATGTGTCGCAAAAGGTATGGAAAAGGAGAATTTCATTCTTAAACTCTCTCTGCTGAATTTCTGTGTTCAGCAAGGATGGGACTCAGTTGTGGTGAATTGTATACAGAGAGAGCATCAGGTACTCCCAGGGCAGGTGCAGTCCAGGTTAGATACAGAGTTAAGCTCCCTCTACACTGTCCCATCAAACACTCTCAGGGCAGGTGCAGTCCAGGTTAGATACAGAGTTAAGCTCCCTCTACACTGTCCCATCAAACACTCTCAGGGCAGGTGCAGTCCAGGTTAGATACAGAGTTAAACTCCCTCTGCACTGTCCCATCGTGCGGCCAGGTTAGAGAACGACAGGCTGCACAATTCACAGCTAAAAGCAGGAGAGTGGTGCAATTTCCTCAATCTCTCAAGACTTAAGCTGCAGTATAAAAGCCGCTTAAAGTTCCTTCTACTCTGCCCCTACAATGTGCGTCTGCCCCATCCTCTGAAGAGCATCTCTTATTGCCTGGTATGATTTTATTTTAAATTTCCCACATCATACATCCTGTGGCCTCTTTAGGTGAGATTGTTACTTTACTGCCAAATCAATGGCAGGCCTGAGCTGGAGGCCCATGCCCACTAGGAATTGGGCAGGGATGTTGCCTGAAATGTGAAGGTGTTTCATTCCCCAGCACTAATATCCCTCACCTTGATCAGCATAAAATTCACTGGGAAAAACAAAGTTAAAACAGCTTTGGATATATGACTATAAGAAATAAGAACAGAAAATGCTGGAAACACTGAGCAGGTCAGGCAGCATCTGTGGAGAGAGGAACAGAGTTAAGATTTCAGGTCGATGACCTTACATCAGAACTGGAAGATGTTAGAGATGAACAGCTTTTAAGCAAATACAGAGCCAGGAAAAGGGGTGGGGAGAACAAAAGGGAGAAGTCTGTGATGGGGCGGAGGGCAGTAATGATTAAATTACAAAAGTGATGATGGTGCAAGGCAAAAGGAGCTGTTAATGGAACGAGTATAGAAACAAAAGATGGGTCCAGAGAAGCTGTAAATATGACTCTAAGGACTTCTTTGTAATTCTACCTTCTCAGGAACATGCATGACGAAATCATTCCGCAGGTGGGAGCCTTGAGAGTCACAGCAAATATTGTCTTTGGTTATGCCACGTAAGCAATTTACTTTTTCTTTTTTCTCTCTAACTTTCGCCAGTTTAATGCTGTATTTATTTACGGTGCTGCCCCCACTGCACTGTAATAGGAAGTAAGAACTTGCGTTTATATAGTGCCTTTCACGACCTCAGGATGCCCCAAAGCGCTTCACAGCCAATTGACTACTTTTGAAGTGTAGTCACTGTTGCAATTTAGGAAACACGGCAGCCAAATTGCGGACTGCAGGGTCCCAAAAACAGCAATAAGATAATGACCAGATAATCTGTTTTCAGTGATGTTGGTTGAAGGATAAATATTGGCCAGGACACCGTGGAGAACTCCCCTGCTCTTCTTAAAATAGTGCCATGGGGTCTTTTACATCCACCTGAGAGGGCAGACGTGACCTCGGTTTAACATGTCATCTGAAAGACGGCACCTCCAACAGTGCAGCACTCCCTCAGTGCTGCATTGGAGTGTCAGCCTGGATTTTGTGCTCGTCTCTGGAACCGGGCTTGAATCCACAACCTTCTGACTCGGAGGCGAGAGTGCTACCACTGAGTCACAGCTGATACTAATGTAGATAAGGCAGGGTCTTGGGACTGGGCAGACTGAGGAGCTTGTGCTGCTGACCAGTGATTTTGTTATCTCGTTCCCAGTCCAGAATTGCGATGTGAACCTGCTTCACCTTCCCTGGTGGTCCCCGATTATACTGCGGGCCAGAGTGGGGGCTGACAGCTACCTCCAGCAACGACGCACGTGCAGTTACTACAAAGTCACAGCAGTTAATTTACCTCTCTGCTCACAGAGCTTCGTGATCTGGCTGGCTGGCAATGTTAAAACCTCACTGTCCGCCTTTAGTAACATAGGAACAATAGTAGGCCATTCAACCCCTCGAGCCTGTTCCGCCATTCAATTAGATCATGGCTGATCTGTATCTTAACTCCATCTACCTGCCTTGGTTCAGTAACCTTTAATTCCCTTGCCAACAAAAATCTATCAATCTCAGTTTTGAAATTTTCAATTGACCCCCAGCCTCAACAGCTTTTTGGGAGAGAAAGTTCCAGATTTCCACTACCCTTTGTGTGAAGAAGTGCTTTCTGACATCACTGCTGAACAGCCTAGCTCTAATTTTAAGGTTATGCCCCCTTATTTTGGACTCCCCCACCAGAGGAAATAGTTTCTCTCTATCTACCCTATCAAATCCTTTAATCATCTTAAAAACCTCAATTAGATCACCCCTTAATCTTCTAAATTCAAGGGAATTCATAAGAACATAAGAAATAGGACCAGGAGTAGGCCATACGACCCCTCGAGCCTGCTCTGCCATTCGATCAGATCATGGCTGATCTTCAACTTCAACTCCACTTTCCTGCCCAATCCCCATTTCCCTTGATTCCCCTAGAGTCCAAAAATCTATCTATCTTAGCCTTGAATATATTCAATGACTCAGCACCCACAGCCCTCTGGGGTAGAGAATTTCAAAGATTCACCACCCTCTGAGTGAAGAAATTCCTCCTCATCTCAGTCTTAAATGGCCGACCCCTTTTCCTGCGACTATGCCCCCTGGTTCTAGATTCTCTAGCCAGGGGAAACAATCTCTCAGCATCTACCCTGTCAAGCCCCCACATAATCTTATATGCTTCAATGAGATAGCCTCTCATTCTTCTAAACTCCAGAGGCCCATTTTACTCAACCTCTCTTCATGGGACAACCCTCTCATCCCCAGAATTAACCTAGTGAACCTTTGCTGCACCGCCTCTAAGGCCAAGTATATCCTTCCTTAGATAAGGAAACCAAAACTGTACGCAGTACTCCAGGTGAGGTCTCACTAAAGCCCTGTACAACTGTAGTAAGACTTCCTTACTCTTGTACTCCAACTCCCTTGCAATAAAGGCCAACATGCCATTTGCTTTCCTAATTGCCTGCTGTACCTCCATACTAACTTTTTGTGTTTCAAGCCTAGACTATGCAACCTGTCCTCATAATTTAACCCTTTTAGCCTTGGTAACATCCCCTCCAAAGCCAATATATCCTTTCTGAGGTACGGTGCCCAAAACTGAATGCAGTACTCCAGATGGTATCTAACCAGAGTTCTGTACAGCTGTAACATAACATCCACCCCTCTGTTTACCAACCCTCTTGAGATAAAGGGCAAAACAGAGAGTTCAGCTCGCACATGACCGAGAACGAAATGGCGGCCCCAATGGCACGCAGTACAGGCGACAACCATTTGCCTTTGTCACGCCCAGACTTTGCCTCCAGAGGCTGAGGGAAGAAAGCACCAGTCCAGGTGATGATCTCTGCATCGGGTGCCAGTGCTGTAATGTAAATGGGGAGTGAGCGGCCGAGCGATGGGCGTCAATCAGCCCCTAACCACACGGCTGGCTCATTTCAGAGAGTGTTAATGATCCACGTGATTGTCATTTATTGAATTGTTCCAGTTGCCCGGACGCAGAGGCGTATGAAATCAGCCAAGGGGCGCTTTCAAACGGGATTTTCATCAGTTTCCTGAAGAAACGCTTATTGGAGGATAAAAAAATCACTGTCCTGCTGGATAAAGTTGCAGAAGGTGGGTTCGATTTTACGCTAAGATAAAAGCTTCCCCCACATCTCCGCCAGTGGGTTAAGACCATGCTCAATGTGGTACTGACTTATGGAACAGGAAAGATCCCAATCGATCCCTGTTCTGTGCTGAATGGCTGAAGAAGGCGGTAATTATTTCCCCCCCATTCTGTACGGACCTGTCCCTGTTCTCCATGGCCATCTTGTACTTGTCCAGTCTGGCATATCCCATCTCCTAATGGTCTGGGGTGGTCCGTTTGCTTGTTGTGGTATATGTATCCAATCTTGCTAATACTGGGAGCTACGCTCATCTCATTGTACCGCCTATCTATTGGGGTGTGTAGGACGATCTCCCTGGTGTTCGGGTGAGAGTGTGAACTGTGACCCCTGGTTATCTACTGACCTTACTCACCAACTGGATTTGGATTTGGCCCATCAACGCAGAAAGGAAAAAGTTTCTGCTGCCTCACTTGGTGACGCTAGTGTTTCACCATGTACGGAGTGAGGATAAGCAGATTCTTTCTCCCTCGCAGTTTATGCCCCCTCCCCCCACAGATGCTGACCAGGTACAGTTTCACGGGAACCAGCTGCTCACCAGTGCCTTGTTCAAGCAGTCGTTCTTAATTCTTAAAAGAAAAAGATTAGTGAAGACAAATGCAGGTCCCTTACAGTCAGAAATGGGAGAATTTATAATGGGGAACAGGGAAATGGCAGAGCAATTAAACAAATACTTCAGTTCTGTCTTCACGGAAGAGGACACAATTAACTTCCCAGAAATGCTCGGGAACCAAGGGACTAGTGAGAAGAAGGAATTAAAGGAAATTAGTATTAGTAAAAAAATAGTGCTGGAGAAATTAATGGGACTGAAAGCCAATAAATCCCCAGGGCCTGATAATCTGCATCCCAGAGTACTAAAAGAGGTAGCCATGGAAATAGTGGATGCATTAGTTGTCATCTTCCAAAATTCTATAGATTATGGATCAGTTCCTGCAGATTGGAGGGTGGCAAATATAACCCCACTATTTAAAAAAGGAGGGAGAGAGAAAACAGGGAACAACAGACCGGTTAGCCTAACATCAGTAGTAGGGAAAATGCTAGAGTCTATTATAAAGGATGTGATAACAGGACACTTAGAAAATATCAACAGGATTAGACAAAGTCAACATGGATTTATGAAAGGGAAAAGGTTTGACAAACATACTGGAGTTTTTTGAGGATGTAACTGGTAGAATAGATAAGGGAGAACCAGTGGATGTAGTTTATTTGGATTTTCAGAAGGCCTTTGATAAAATAAGAGGTTAGTGTGCAAAATTAAAGCACATGGGATTGGGGGGAATATACTGGCATGGATTGAAAATTGGTTAACAGACAGGAAACAGAGAGTAGGAATAAATGTGTCTTTTTCAGGGTGGCAGGCGGTGACTAGTGGGGTACCGCAGGGATCAGTGCTTGGGCCCCAGCTATTCACAATATATATCAATGATTTGGATGAGGAAACCAAATGTAATAATTCCAAGTTTGCTGATGACACAAAACTAGGTGGGATCGTGAGTTGTGAGGAGGATGCAAAGAGGCTTCAGAGCGATTTAGATAAGTTGAGTGAGTGGGCAAATACGGATGCAGTATAATGTGGATAAATGTGAAGTTATCCACTTTGGAAGGAAAAAACAGAAAGGTAGAGTATTATTTAAATGGCCTGGCCTGTCCCTCCCGTTCTCCCTCCTGGCCTGTTCTTAGCAACTGCTCCTGATCGCTTTTGAGATAAGGGTTGTGGCCCCTGATTTCCCTTTGATGTTATGATACCTGTAGCTAACAGTGTTGTGCAGGCACAGTGAGCCATTTTGGAAAGGGTACAGCCACATCACAGCCTGCCTCCTCCTCCTCCTCCCTCCAAACCCACAGATGTGCAAAGGGACCTGGGTGTCCTTGTACACCTATCACTGAAAGCAAATATGCAGGTACAGCAAGCAGTTAGGAAGGCAAATGGTACGTTGGCCTTGTTGTACGTTGTCCCTCCCGTTCTCCCTCCTGGCCTGTCCCTCCCGTTCTCCCTCCTGGCCTGTTCTTATCCCAAAAGCGATCAGGAGCAGTTGCTAAGGGTTGTGGCCCCTGATTTCCCTTTGATGTTTTGATACCTGTAGCTAACAGTGTTGTGCAGGCACAGTGAGCCATTTTGGAAAGGGTACAGCCACATCACAGCCGCCTGCTCCTCCTCCTCCCCCCTCAAACCCACAGATCCCCTCTTCCTCTACCCTTTTTTGCCCTCAGTTTCTACCTGAAATGATTCCTGTTCCCCTCATTTTTTTTGCACAATCCTCCATTCTTCTTTGAGGATTTTTCAGTTTAACTTCAATTTAGACTCATTCTGGAAATGTCCTTTAAATGCAGACATATGTTTCCCCTTTAAATGTAACAAGACCTGTTTCCTCATTTTCCTGGTGCTATGTATGAATGACCAATTACTATATTCAGATTACTGGGTGATATAATAATTTAAGTTTTTAAAAATATGAATGGATGAGACAGGTTAGATAGAAGCAGACTGATTGCAATAGTTGAGGGGTAAAGAACAAGGGGTCATAGTTACAAGATTAAATGTAAGGGAATTAGAACAGAAGGCAGGAGAAACTTCTTTACACAGAGAGTTGTGAGGCGGTGGAATTCACTTCCTGGGTTAGTGGTTGAGGCAGAAAGATGAGATTGGATTGGTGGATGAAGGAAAAGGGGTTGGAGGGATATGGGACCAGGGTGGGTAAATGTGATTCGAACTATTTGCTTGCGTGGAGGGTAAACGCCGACACGGACTGGTTGGGCCGAATGGCCTGTTTCCACTTCATAACTTCTGTGTTTTTATGTATGTATCTATTAACAAATCCCACCCTTTCCCACTAGGTGGAGCATCCTACCACATATGTAATTATACTGGCTCCATCTTTGTTTCAGGTTGTAAACTTCCTGCCAACCAGTATGAATACAGTGGCATAGGACTGGGCAAGGGGCACAGGCAATGGGGAAGGGGCATAGGTGGAAGGGGCATAGTCATGGCATTCTATTCTTTGTAATGTGCCAGTGTCAGAGCAATGAGCTGTGAGCAAAGATTTGATAAGCTGAGACTCTTCAGCCTCGAAAAGAGACGTCTCAGAGGGTATATAGACACTTATAGGGATAGAGAAAGTAAAGTAAACATGGGACAATACCTTCAGGTACCTCAGATAGGGTTGCCAACTCTGGTTGGACATATTCCTGGAGGTTTCATCACATGACCTCCTCCCTCCCTCCAACCACCACGCCCAATCAAATAGCCTTTCTTCCCCATCTCCAATAAATTTATAAATATTGGGGTGGACATGCGCTGAGTGGTGAACACACGTTGCCCGCCGCTCGTTAGTAAGTGACTCACCCACAAACTTTTCGTGGGTTTCTGGGTGCCAACTTGCTTTAACTGAGAGCTGCGAGAAATGCAGCAATCATTCCTGGGCTTCTCCGAGCTGTGAGAGTGGGGAAAAGATCGCTCTGTGCCCTCCACCAATCAGCCACGCTGTGAGAACCAGGAAGTGAAGCTCTTTCATAAACCGCACAGACTAAGAACCAGGAAGTGTCAGATAAGATTGGTAAATGTACTATAAAATCAGATAAATTGAAATAGAGGGTAAAATTAAAAGACTGAGATAAAAGAGGCAGAAAGAAAAAGTAATTAAAAAATTTTTAAACTTAAAAAAAATGTTTTGTAAATGTCCAAAATCAATTGAAATTGGAGTAATGAGACTCCACATTTTTAAAAGTTAATTTTCACTGCCAAAGGTTGTTTGGCAGTCATTAATACTTATCACGCCATTAAAAGTTAGTTTAGACCTGATATAACTCAGCATACCTTTTTTCTGTAAGGAGTCGCACAACACCAGGTTATAGTCCAACAGCTTTATTTGAAATCACAAGCTTTTGGAGCTTTGCTCCTTCGTCAGGTGAAGTGAGCACGAAGGAGCAAAGCTCCGAAAGCTTGTGATTTCAAATAAAGCTGTTGGACTATAACCTGGTGTTGTGCGACTCCTTACATTTGTCCACCCCAGTCCATCACCGGCATCTCCACATCATACCTTTTTTCTGGAGAGATTAGTTAGTTTCCAGCTGGGCAGGAGAGCAAGTTGGTGCTGGTCCATTGATTCCAGCCTGTGATATCCCTTTAACGCAAAGCTGTTAGATCAGCAGGAAATCAGAAAGAGCAAGTTCCGGATTTCTGCGTTTGACTGCCCATGTGTGGCTGCCAGAACTTGCTCTTCGATTTGCCCATTAATAATTAGGCGCACCATTATTTTACAAGCAATTTCCGGCCCAATAAATTAAATGAAAGTGTTCAAAGAGAATGAAAAAACCATGCAATTTTTTGCAATACCCCGATGATATTTCTCCCGGATTTGTCCGCAGCAGTGTCCAGGTGATTAATCTTTAATTCCTGGAGACCTGTGGACAAGCCGGGAGGGTTGGCAACTGTAACCTCAGGGCAGCAGGATACAAGCCGCAGGCTGAGGGGAGCAAGTTTAGGACAGATGCCATGAGATATTTCTTTACACAGAGGGTGATCGACAGTTGGAATGGGGTTACCAGGAAGGGTGGGTGAAGCCAGGGCACTTGTGTCATTTAAGGAACAGTTGGATGCTGTAATGGGAAGATGGTCAGGTTGGTATTGTAGAAGGTTGGGATTAAATGTGCTAATGGGTCTTCTTCATCTGAACTTACCTTGTGCCCAAGAGGCAGAGGAAATTTTTTTTAAATTGTGCAGTGTGAGGAAAAGACCACGAATATGTAAATATTTCTTAACTCACTGCTCTGCAGAGAGATGGGACACAAGTTTGTGATTCCCACACCGGCAGTTCCAGATTGCAGCAAGACCACTTCTGGAGGACACCTCTGGATGGAGCATCAGAGAGGGAGACAACTTATGCCACAAACTCCCATTTCTCCCAGTGGGAGAGGCTGAGGAGTTGAGGCCTCTCCTGCCTAACTTCTTGGGGAACAACGTGTGAGATGAGTAAAGAGCCGATTTTAACTCCCTGCGGGAAGCTGGCGAGAGCGGACGGCATTCCTGCCCAGGAGTTTGCGTTGGCAGCCTGGCAGATTTTAACTGCCGGGCTTCATTTGGGTGCAGCCGGTCAGCTGCTCGCCTGTTTTGGGCGGAAAGTGGCAGTTGGCCAGCGGGCGGGTGACTAAGTTCAGACACCTAGAGAAATCTGGGAGAGGCATGTTGCAAGGGTCTTGTGTACTGGAGGGAGGGAGCCCAGGGCAGCAAGGGCCTGGAGGAGAACCCCTGCTCCTCCTGGCCCCAGTAAGGAAAGTTTATTCACTTATCTTCAATGGCCTCGTTGGCGACCACTCGCTCAGGAGCGGGTTAAAATACCACTGGCATACCCTGTATGATTTGTGTTTATTAATGAGGCTCCCGCCAGAACTAGCGGCCTTAAAATGGGAAATCACTGGGAACGGGTGGGAAATAGAGCCGCTCCATTTTAAGTGCTTGCCCGCTCCGTTCGAGTGGGGAAGAGTTCAAATTCCCTGAGATTCACCTGCTCAGTTTAAAAGGCCAACAAGCTGCATAAATGAGAGTTAAGAAACAGAATACTTTGTCCCTGGTGTTCCACAGAGTCTCTTTCCCTCTATGATTTCAGATATGGGGAAATGCGAGCTCACAAGGGGCATACAAGCCTTGGAGATCCGGAGCAGCCTGTCAGAGAGACGGTCACTAACAGACAAAATTAAGCCACCCGACTGTCATGATGAATATTCAACCAGGAACCTGCAGTGGGCCAAGGCGCATGGTAAGAGAGAGTACTCACTCACTTCTCTGGAAAAGGGAAGGCTGAGGGGTGACCTGATGGAGGCCTTAAAGATTATGAAAGGGTTTGATAGGGTAGATGTAGAGAAGATGTTTCCACTTGTGGGGGAGTCCAAAACTAGCAGCCATAAATATAAGGTGGTCACTAATAAATCCAATAGGGAATTCGGGAAAAACTTCTTTACCCAAAGAGTGGTAAGAATGTGGAACTCACTACCACAAGAATAGCATTGATGCATTTAAGGGGAAGCTAGATAAACACACAAGGGAGAAAGGAATAGAAGGATATGTTGAAGAGGGGTGGGAGGAGGCTCGTGTGGAGCATAAACACTGGCATAAACCAGTTGGGCCAAACGGCCTGTTTCTGTGCTGTAAATTCTATGTAATTCTATGTAACGCTCCAATTTGTGTTGCATATTTTACTGTCCATAAAATGGAACGCCTCATAGAAGGGGAAAGTAATTCTCTCGAGTTTAGCATTTCATTCATTTTATCTTTCTATAAATATTCACCCCCTTCCTGAAGGTCCTCGCTGAGGGAAGGTACCTTACAAGAGTAGATATGCTCCCCTGTCTCGCCCATGTGGCTATTGTTCATGTGTGACCCTAACGGTAAGTGTCGCAGGCTACTTGAAGGGTATCACAGCCATACCCAATACTGTCCACACCGGGAGCCTTGGAGGACTTCCTCCTCCCTAACCCAGGGCGCTGAGGCAATTGTAGCCCCTACTGCTGCCCCCAGCTGGACTCAGCCAACTAGACACAGAGCGGGAATCGAATCTGGAACCTTCCTGGTCTGTGTGGCTCAGTACCACACTGAGGTAGTGCATTTAGAAAGTGAGCCACCGGCTCCCTGACACATTCAAAGCAA
Organism: Heptranchias perlo; assembly: GCF_035084215.1. Lineage (NCBI taxonomy): Eukaryota > Metazoa > Chordata > Chondrichthyes > Hexanchiformes > Hexanchidae > Heptranchias > Heptranchias perlo. The sequence continues at coordinate 15,633,230 of NC_090353.1, read as the reverse complement.
TCCAGATATTGGTGTACATCAAGTGCAGCCTCCTTATTACAACCATCATTTCAGCAAACTCAGGAACTGAATCACGAGAAGGAGTTGGTTCTTGAAATCAGGAATTCAAGAAAGAGTCAGGAACTTTGATTTGTTGTTTTTATTTTGGAAAAGAGGAAACTTTGAGGTGAAGTTTTCAATATTCAGGTGGGATTAAACAGAATTGATTTTTCACTGTGGAGAAGGGTTCACAAACCCAGGGGACAATGAGAAGGTTAGGAGTAAGAAGAGAAATCAGAGGGAACTTTTACACCAAGGGTGAAGTGAATGGAAGAGGAGGAGCGGTGATCCAGGAAGTAATGGTTTGGTGGCACCAGGCTTGGGTTTTAAATTGGACCTTGACTCTGAGGCCACGTGCAGCTCTTGAACTCTGGGAGTCCAGCCTTCGAAGTCCAGGCTACTCAGTCCTATTTGTGCTTTTATTTCTTATTCAAAGGTTTGCTCTTTCTGAATTTTGTGGTCCTGGAGGTTTGGAAAGGGCTGGTTTTACCGCTGTAGCCTCATTGGTGGATAAATCCTAAATTGGAACACCAAGATCTGTAGGTATCAGTAACTTCTGATATATGCAAATTAATGGGAATATGGATTTAAACTTAATATGTGGCCCCTGAGGTTCCATTGCACGGTCCCCAGTTAGCCCATGAAGGCACAAGGCTCGGACAAGCCCTGTGGTGGACTGTAGGAGGAAGGAAAGACTGAGACAGGAGAGAAGTTCCACAGTTTTGAGGTCCTGGGAAAGAATGAGATGGATTAGGGGATGATGTGATGAATCTCAATGTGGTGGGGGGAGGGAGGAGGAGGAGGAGTCGGGGGGTTTAGGAGATGTGAAGTCCTGTACTTTCTGTACATGAGATCAGAATGCTGACACTGTCCCAATGACTCTGTTCTTTCTAGTTCTTCCAGAGAGCAGGTACGTCCATTTTGAATGTGGAGTCACGGTTCGCCTGGGATTTGCAGCCGAGTTTTCAAACATTATGATTATTTACACCAGGATAGTGCAAACTCCGGGGGAGATGACTAAATGTGAAGCCAGACTGGCTGACTTTTCAGAGGTAAGAAACAACAGACGGCTCCTCATCGTTTTTCCTTTTTAGCATCATTCACACTACAACCAGAATGTTGGTGTGAAATGGTTTTGCTTCTCACTGATGCGGCAGTAATGGTGTAAATGCAGCCTGAATCCAGCGTCAGGGCCCGAACTGACATCAGAGTGTAGCAGAGGCAGACTCCAGGAGGAGGGAGTCTCACTCCACTTGACTTTGGAGTCAATTCGGGCCTTCACACCCAATTTACATTTCAAGCTTAGTATTGGTGCAAAGCTTTGCACTGATAGTAGGTAAGGGGGTGAGCTGACTAAGGTAGATTGGGAAATTAGATTAAAAGATATTACGGTAGATAAGCAATGGCAAACATTTAAAGAGATAATTCATAATTCTCAACGAATATACATTCCCTTGAGGAATAAAAACTCCACGGGAAAAGTGATCCAACAGTGGCTAACTAGAGAAGTTAAGGATAGTATTAGACTAAAAGAAGAGGCTTGCAACGTTGCCAAAAAGTGTAGTAATCCTGAGGATTGGGAGGGTTTTAGAAATCAGCAAAGAATGACCAAGAAATTGATAAAGAGGGAGAAAATAGAATATGAGAGTAAACTAGCAAGAAATATAAAAACAGATTATAAGAGCTTCTACAAGTATGTGAAAAGGAAGAGATTAATGAAAGTAAACATGGGTACCTTAGAGGCAGAGACAGGAGAAATTATGATGGGGAATAAGGGAATAGCAGAGACGTTAAACAAATATTTTGTATCTGTCTTCATAGTAGAAGACACAAAAAACATACCAGAAATAATGGGGAACCAAGAGTCTAATGAGAGTAAGGAACTTAAAGTAATTAATATTAGTAAAGAAAAAGTACTGGAGAAATTAATGGGACTAAAACCTGACAAATCACCAGGACCTGATGGCCTACATCCTAGGGTTCTAAAAGAAATGGCTGCAGAGATGGTGGATGCATTGGATTTGATCTTCCAGAATTCCCTAGATTCCAGAGCAGTCCCCGTGGATTGGAAGGTAGCAAATTTAACCCCGCTATTCAAGAAAGGAGGGAGAGAGAAAACAGGAAACAATTAGCCAGTTAGCCTGACATCAGTAGTAGGGAAAATGCTAGAATCTATTATTAAGATGGGTACGGTAGCATAGTGGTTATGTTACTGGACTAGTAATCCCGAGGCCTAGACTAATATTCTGGAGTCATGAGTTCAAATCCCGCCATGGCAGCTGGGGAATTTAAATTCAATTAATTAAATAAAATCTGGAATTTAAAAAAAATTAGTATCAGTAATGGTGGCCATGAAACTACCGGATTGTCCCATGAACAAATAAAAAATTAGGAACATAAGAGCAGGAGTAGGCCATATGGCTCCTCCACCTTTCAATAAGATCCTGGCTGATCTTTGACCTCAACTCCACTTTCCCGTCCGATCCCCATATCCCTTGATTTCTTTAGAGTCCAAAAATCTATCTATCTCAGCCTTGAATATACTCAACGACTGAGCATGCACAGCCCTCTGGGATAGAGAATTCCAAAGATTCACAACCCTCTGAGTGAAGAAATTTCTTTTCATCTCAGTCCGAAATGGCTGACCCCTTATCCTGAGACCATAACCCCTAGTTCTAGACTCTCCAGCCAGGTGAAACAGCCTCTCTGTATCTACCCTGTCAAGTCCTCTCAGAATCTTATATGTTTCAATGAGATCACCTCTCATTCTTCTGAACTCCACAGAGTACAGGCTCAATCTCTCCTCCCAGGAATCAATCTGGTGAACCATCGATGCACCCCCGCTAAAGCAAGTATATTCTTCCTTAAGGGAAGGGGACCAAAACTGTACACAGTACTCCAGGTGTGGTCTCACCAAAGCCCTGTATAATTGCAGCAGAACATCTTTACTCTTGTACACCAACCCTCTTGCAATAAAGGCCAACATACCATTTGCCTTCCTAATTGCTTGCTGTAGATGCATGTTAATGACATGGTAACAGGGCACGTAGAAAATCATAATATGATTAGGCAGAGTCAACATGCTTTTATGAAAGGGGAATCGTGTTTGACAAATCTATTAGCGTTTTTTGAGGGTGTAACTAGTAGGGTGGATAAGAGAGAACCAGTGGACGTAATGTGTTTGGATTTTCAAAAGGCATTCGATAAGGTGCCACACAAGAGGGTGTTACAAAAGATTAGGGCTCATGGGATTGGGGTAATATATTAGCATGGATTGAGGATTGGTTAACAGACAGAAAACAGGGGGTAGGAATAAATGGGTCATTTTCGGGTTGGCAGGTTGTAACTAGTGGAGTGCCGCAAGGATCAGTGCTTGGGCCTCAGCTGTTTCCAATCACCTGAGGAAGGAGGAAGCCTCCAAAAGCTTGTGGATTTTAAAATAAAATTGTTGGACTATAACTTGGTGTTGTAAAATTGTTTACAATATATACCAATGACTTAGATGAGGGGACCGAGTGTAATGTATCCAAGTTTGCTGACGATACAAAGCTAGGTGGGAAAGTAAGTTGTGAGGAGGACACAAAGAGGCTACAAAGTAATTGGGAAAGACTATGGAAGATGGAGTATAATGTGGGAAATGTGAAAATATCCATTTTGATGGGAAGTATAGAAAAGCAGAATATTTAAGGTGAGAAACTATTAAATGTTGGTATTCAGAAGGATTTGGATGTCCTTTTACACAAAGCACAGTAAGTTAACATGCAGGTAGAGCAAGCAATTAGGAAGGCAAATGGCATGTTAGTCTTTATTGCAAGGGGGTTGGAGTATAAGAGTAGGGAAGTCTTGCTGCAATTATATAGGGCTCTGGTGAGATCACACCTGGAGTACTGTGTACAGTTTTGATCTCCTTACCTAAGGAAGGATATACTTGTCTTAGAGGGTTGCAACAAAGGTTCACTAGATTGATTCCTGAGATGAGAGGGTTGTCCTATGAGGAGAGATTGAGTACAATGGGCCTATATTCTGTGGCGTTTAGAAGAATTAAAAGTAATCTCATTGAAAAGTATAAAATTCTTCGAGGATTTGACAGGGTAAATGCTGAGAGGCTGTTTCCTCTGGCAGGAGAGTCTAGAACTAGGGATCATAGCCTGAGGACAAGGGGTCAGCCATTTAGGACTGAGATGAGAGGAATTTCTTCACTCAGAGGGTTGTGAATCTTTCAAATTCTCTACCCCAGAGGGCTGTGAATTCTCAGTCCTTGAGAATATTCAAAACAGAGATCGATAGATTTTTGGACTCTAAGGGAATCAAGGGATATGGGATAGGGTGGGAAAGTGGAGTTGAGGTCAAAGATCAGCCATGATCCTAGTGAATGATGCAGCAGGCTCGAGGGGCTGTATGGCCCACTCCTGCTCCTATTTCTTGTGTTCCACTGAACTTGTGGAGTGTGAGTGCACCAGACAACTGTGATGGGATGTTCACAGGGTACAGGATTGAACCCTGGTCTATGCTGAGGTAGCTGCTCTCAGTTAGAGGAGTAATTGAGATTACAATTGGCTTCAATGCTTCTGGGTTAAGCAGGAGAAAAGCAAGCCAGGGTTGCTGTTCCTCATTGCTATCCAGTGACCCCTGCTAGAAAGTGATGTTCGGGGTCATGAATATTGTCCATGAGGTACTGGAGGGCAGAGCAAGAGAGTCAGCATCCTAGGAAAGGGGGGGGGGGGAGGGGGAATAAAATAAAGAGCCAATCTGGAATGTTCCAGTTTGTATGGCTTGGTGCTATGCTGGTGGGATGATTACGTCCATGGCAAAATTCTGGTTCTTCAAATGACTTTCCTCTTTAATTATCTGGATCATAGGACCTGGATGTGGATCTCAAGCATACAAATAAAGGCTGTCCTGAGGAGACGGGCAGCATCCTCTTCACTGTCAGGAGCTTTGACTTTCCAGATCAGTGTCTCTACACCAGGCTTAGTGGCCTGCAGAAACTGAGGGTAAGAACCCACTCCCAGAATCCATTTGTTCCATCACAACGCCTCTTAAACTACCAGCTTACATTTATATTGTGCCAAAATGCCCCACAGTGCTTTAAGTACAGTAAATCACCCTGTGCAGTCTGTTATGTAGGCAAATACAGCAGCCATTTTGTGCATAGCAACGTCCCACAAACAGCAGTGAGACAAGTGGTTCACTGACCTGTTTTTAGTGGAGGGAGGAGTGCTGGCCAGGACAACTGGGAGAGCCCCATGGTCGTCTTTAAACAGTCCTGTGGGACCTTTAATGTCCACTTGAACCAGTAGAAGGAGGCTCAGTATAACATCTAATCCAAAGGACAACAATTAAACACTCCCTCAGTATTGCACCAGTGTGCTAGCCTCGTTTATGCTTTAAATTCTGGAGTGGATCTCGAGCACATGACCTTCCGACTCAGTGGCAAGACTGCTATCAACTGAGCCAAGCTGACACGTTGGGAGGAATTTTAAATTTTACCCCCCAGGACGGGCGGGAGAGGTTTTTGTGGGGGGGGGGGTTAAATTTTTTAAAATCTGAAACGTGACCCCAACCCGCCATGAAAGTGCCCACTTCCGCTTTAACCAAGGCAGGTTGGGGGGCAGGTGAGTAACCTGCTCTTGAGAGGCAGGTCAGTAATTTAAATGTGTTAATGAGGCTGTGTGCCTCACATTTTAGCAACCATGGACATTTAATGGCTGCGAGCCTGGTTTCCCAGGGCTCTGGAAACCCGGCAGCTAAAGGAAGGCGAGAATTGCCGGATCCAACAAGTAAGTGCTTTTCCAGCACTGTTTGTCGGCCAAGAGGAGCAGGAATGCTTCCCCTTGGGCGCTCCCAAGCAAACCGGCTGTGATCGGCCTCCGTCCTGGCAATCCCGTCCGCCCCTCCCCGCGATCCCGTCCGCCCCTCCCCGCGATCCCGTCCGCCCCTCCCCGCGATCCCGTCCGCCCCTCCCCGCGATCCGGTCCCCCCCTCCCCGCGATCCCGTCCGCCCCTCCCCGCGATCCGGTCCCCCCCCCCTCCCCGCGATCCGGTCCCCCCCCCCTCCCCGCGATCCGGTCCCCCCCCCTCCCCGCGATCCGGTCCCCCCCCCTCCCCGCGATCCGGTCCCCCCCCCTCCCCGCGATCCGGTCCCCCCCCCCCTCCCCGCGATCCGGTCCCCCCCCCTCCCCGCGATCCGGTCCCCCCCCCCTCCCCGCGATCCGGTCCCCCCCCCCCTCCCCGCGATCCGGTCCCCCCCCCCTCCCCGCGATCCGGTCCCCCCCCCTCCCCGCGATCCGGTCCCCCCCCCTCCCCGCGATCCGGTCCCCCCCCCCTCCCCGCGATCCGGTCCCCCCCCCCTCCCCGCGATCCGGTCCCCCCCCCCTCCCCGCGATCCGGTCCCCCCCCCTCCCCGCGATCCGGTCCCCCCCCCCTCCCCGCGATCCGGTCCCCCCCCCCTCCCCGCGATCCGGTCCCCCCCCCTCCCCGCGATCCGGTCCCCCCCCCTCCCCGCGATCCGGTCCCCCCCCCTCCCCGCGATCCGGTCCCCCCCCCTCCCCGCGATCCGGTCCCCCCCCCCTCCCCGCGATCCGGTCCCCCCCCCCTCCCCGCGATCCGGTCCCCCCCCCTCCCCGCGATCCGGTCCCCCCCCCTCCCCGCGATCCGGTCCCCCCCCTCCCCGCGATCCGGTCCCCCCCCCTCCCCGCGATCCGGTCCCCCCCCCTCCCCGCGATCCGGTCCCCCCCCCTCCCCGCGATCCGGTCCCCCCCCCTCCCCGCGATCCGGTCCCCCCCCCTCCCCGCGATCCGGTCCCGCCCCCCCCCCCCCCCCGCGATCCCTTCCGCCCCCTCCCCGCGATCCCTTCCGCCCCGTGCAGAACCTCAGGGTTTGCCATATTTCCGGGTCACCTGGCCTCTACAAGTCCCCCTCCCGCTCCCCGTCCACCTCCCCGTAAATATCGGGGCCATTGTCTCACTATAAAACCAGTGAATGAAAATAGCAGGACAGGTAGATAAGGTGGTTAAAAAGGCGTACGGGATATTTTCCTTTATTAGCCGAGGCGTAGAATATAAGAGCGGGGAGGTTATGCTAGAACTGGTTAAAACATTGGTTAGGTCACAGCTTGAGTACTGCGTGCAGTTCTGGTCACCACATTACAGGAAAGATGTGATTGCACTGGAGAGGGTACAGAGGAGATTTACGAGGATGTTGCCAGGACTGGAGAATTTTAGCTATGAGGAAAGATTGGATAGGCTGGGGTTGTTTTCTTTGGAGCAGAGGAGGCTGAGGGGTGATTTAATTGAGGTGTACAAAATTATGAGGGGCCTAGATAGAATGGATAGGAAGGACCTATTTCCCTTAGCAGGGTGGTCAATAACCAGTGGTATAGGTTTAAAGTAATTGGTAGAAGGATTAGAGGGGAGCTGAGGAAAAATCTTTTCACCCAGAGGGTGGTGGGGGTTTGGAACTCACTGCCTGAAAGAGTGGTAAAGGCAGAAACCCTCAACTCATTTAAAATGCACCTGGATGTGCACCTGAAGTGCCGTAACCTACAGCGCTGTGGACCAAGTGCTGGAAAGTGGGATTAGGCTGGGTGGCTCATTTTCGGCCAGCATGGACACGATGGGCTGAATGGCCTCCTTCTGTTCCGTAACTTTTCTATGATTCTATAACTTTACAGCTCCCTCATTGGCTCAGTAAGTAAGTGCACCAGTGGTGTTGATCAGGACGGGCCCAGTTTTGATCTCTGCTCCGTGCTGAATTAACTGACCTCTGTCGGTGTGTCACAATTTACCTTAGTGTCCTTGAGTCATGGTGGGGGATCAAATCATCTTGGATTCCTGCTCCTGACCACTGCCCAGTGACCTTTCCCAGAAAGTCTCTATGTATGGGGCCAGGCGTGGATCCTACAGGGTCAATTAGCCCAATGACACTCACTAGGCGCACACACGCTAAGAATGGCAACTTGGATGAGGTTCTGGAGAATGGAACTGAACCCCAAAAGGGCGGAGGGGGGAGGGGAGGGGAAATTGAGACAAAAACAAATAAACAACATGATTTTCTGCTTTTTGTCTCTCCGTTATGTTATGTAGAAAGAGTTGAGCTTTTCCATCTGTCTCCAGTATCAGTATGAACAAATGGAGGATTCCATAGAGGAGAAGAAAGTGGTCAGTATTGGAAAGCCCCTTGTCTCTAAACTCAACCTAAGTAGATCGGAGCATCAGAGTGGCTATACCTCAGTTTATGGCTCATTGCGAAGTTCCTCAAGTGAACCTTCACAGATGTTGATCCACGACTCGAGCCTCACTTACTCCTCTCTACCAACCTCTTTACGTACTTCCAATAGTTTGAACGATCTTGAGGGTTATACTGGTTCACACAGATACAGGAACAAATCTACCAACGTGTATTACAGCGTCCTGGAGCGACAGGACCAGGTCCGACTGTCGGCGGGAGCTGCTGTTGGGCTAAAGGCCACCGAGACCGTTGAGGGGATTACTGCTCAGTTTAAGTCTCTGAACTCCACCCAGTGGTCAAGACACTCTATTGACACAATGGGCATCAGGAGGGACAATCAGCGCGATGCTGGAGAACTTCATACTAACGTGCAAATGAAAGACTTTTACACATATTAATTAGAGGGTTCAATTGTGGAACCCAGAGACATGGAGGACGAAGTTTGATTTTTTTTTCAGCTAACCACTCTCCAGTTTTACCCAGTTCTTCCCGACTCTCAGCCCGTTGTAGTTACCTGGGACATCAAGGACTTTGGGATATGCACCGCTCCTCAGGATCTAACAGCATGGCTATGTACCTCAAGATTGGCCAATTGGAGATAAAGGGAAGGACAGTCCTGTTGTGTCCTTTTGCTATCAGGTGGGCCACTCTGACAATGTCAAGTAGGCCTGACAGGAGACCACTGAGGCACTGACTAAACCCATCACACGTGACTTGCAGATGCAAGTGTCAATCAACACCAGGATAAGCACCTCAGCCAATGAACAGGAAAATTGGCTGCAACTTCCCTCCCCTTTGAGAGAGTGAAATTAAATAGTTTAATTTTAAAGCTAATAATTTTGTTCATTTCATCCTGAAGTGCGCTAAAGTGGAGAGACTAGCTCCCCCTTGACTGCCCTGACTGTTTACTGCGCTACTGAGTCAGACAACTTCAGAAGGTCTAATCCCCGGTTTGTGCTGAGTTTTCTGACCTCAGTCTGGGCAATAGTTGGGGCATCACAGTTGACCTCAGTGCCCCTGGGGTAAGGAGGAGTAAAATCAGTCTCGGTTCTCACTCCTGATTGCTTTCTAGTGATCCCAGTATAAAGGGTATGTGTGTGGATGTTGGACAAGGAGAGAGGCAGGCTTGGCTGTGATGCACCCCCTAGTTGCATAGCCTTCCTGCTCTCATTGACCAGGCTCACACATGAAGAACAGTCACTTGGGTGAGGGACTGGAAGGTGGCAATGCCTGTGGAACCTGTACCCCAGTGAGTGTCAGAATTCCTAGGACAGGAGGGAAGAAAATTGTTGGGCCAAAAAATAAAAGTGGAGAGAATATTCTCATATATTACTTATCCCTGTAAATCAGTGTACTGCTGGGACTCTGTTGATTGCTCTGTGGTAGTCACTGGGCATAAATTTCCCTTTAATTGTTCAATATGTCTTGACATACATACAATTCTGGCATCATGAAATGTTACTATCTTTGTGTGTCATGGATATTTACCAAAACAAATTATTAAAATAGAATTATGACAAAATACATGTGTTCTTCACCTATGATTTTCCATAACTTTCTAATATAATGTAAGATTTTCAACCCGGCTATGTATTATTAAACCATGTAATACCAAGCCAGGAGATCTCTCAATTGCTTTGCCGCTGAACTTACAGAATTTACAGCACAGAAACAGGCCATTCGGCCCAACTGACTCCACACAAGCCTCCTCCCACCCTACTTCATCTCACCCTATATCCTTTTATTCCTTTCTCCCTCATGTACTTATCTAGCTTCCCCTTAAATGTAATAATGCTATTCACCTCAAATACTCCTTGTGGTACCAAATTCCACATTCTAACCACTCTTCGGTTAAAGAAGTTCCTCCTGAATTCCCTATTGGATTTATTAGTGGCCAACTTCCATTAATGACCCCTAGTTGTGGACTCCCCCACAAGTGGAAACATCTTCTCTACATCTATCCTATCCAACCCCTTCATAATTTTAAAGACCTCTAACAGGTCATCCCTCAGCCTTCTGTTTTCTAGAGAAAAGAGCCCTAGCCTGTTCAGTCTTTCCTGATAGTTTTAACCTCTCAGTTCTGGTATAATCCTTGTAAATCTTTTTTGCACCTTCTCCAGTGCCTCTATATCCTTTTTGTAATATGGAGACCAGAACTGTGCACATTACTCCAAGTGTGGTCTAACCAAGGTCCTGTATAGGTTTAACATAACTTCTCTACTTTTGAATTCTATTCCTCTAGAAATGAACCTCAGTGTTTTGTTTGCATTTTTTATGGTGTTGTTAACCTGCATTGCTACTTTTAATGATTTGTGTATCTGTACCCCTAGATCCCTCTGCTCCTCTACCCCATTTAGACTCTCATTTCCCAAGGAATATGTGGTCTTCATATTCCTCCTACCAAAATGCACCACTTCACCCTTAACGATATTGAAAATCATTTGCCATTTACACACCCATTCTGCAAGTTTATTAATGTTGTCTTATATTTTGTCACAGTCTTCCTCAGTATTAACTATACCCCCGAATTTGGTGCTATCTGCAAATTTTGAAATTGTACTTCCAATTCCCGAGTCCAAATTGTTTATGTACATGGTGAACAACAGTGGCCCCAGCTCCAATCTCTGTGGAACGCCACTTCCCACCATCCGCCAGTAGGAGTAAATACCTTTAATCCCTACTCTGTTTTTTGTGTTGCAGCCAACTTGCTATCCATTCTGCTACTTACCCCCTGATTCCACATCTTAGTCTGACCTTATTCATGACCTTATCGAAGGCCTTTTAAAAATCCAAATATATTACACCTACTACATTACCCTTATCTACTCTTTCTGTTACTTCTTCAAAGAATTCAGTAAGGTTGGTCAAGCATGATCTTCCCTTTTGAAATCCATGCTGACTATTCTTTATTATATTTTCAGTTTCCAGATGTTTTTCTATAAAGATTCCATTATCTTTCCTTCCACTGACGTTAAACTAACTGGTCTATAGTTCCCTGTGCTTGTTTTATCTCCCTTTTTAAATATAGAAATAACATTAGCTGTCCACTAGTCCTCTGGCATTATTCCCTGTTCTAACAAAATGTTATATTATAGTGCCTCTGCTATCTCTTCCCTAATTTCTTTTAATATGTGCAGATGCAATCTCTGGGTTTTTATCCTCTCTAAGTTTGATTATAGAATCATAGAATGGTTACAGCACAGAAGAAGGCCATTCGGCCAGTCGAGCTCTCTGCAAGAGCAATACAGCTAGTCCCACTCCCCCATCCTATCCCCGCAGCCCTACAATTTTTTTTTCTTTCAAGTACTTATCCAATTCCCTTTTGAAAACCAGGATTGAATCTGCCTCCAACACCCTTTCAGGCAGTGCATTCCAGATCATAACCACTCGCTGTGTAAAAAGGTTTTTCCTCATGTTGCCTTTGGTTCTTTTGCCAATCACCTTAAATCTGTGTCCTCTGGTTCTCGACCCTTCGGCCAATGGGAACAGTTTCTCTCTATTTACTCTGTCTAGACCCCATCACGATTTTGAACACCTCTATCAAATCTCCTCTCAATCTTCTCTGCTCTAAGAACAACCTCAGCTTCTCCAGTCTATCCACGTAACTGAAGTCCTTCAATCCTGGAACCATTGTAGCAAATCTTTTCTGCACCCCTCTCCAAGGCCTTCACATCTTTCCTAAAGTGCAGTGCCAGAATTGGACACAATACTCCAGTTATGGCTGAACCAGTGTTTTATAAAGGTTCATCATAACTTCCTTGCTGCCTCTATAAAGCCCAGGATCCCGTATGTTTTTTTAACCGCTTTCTCAACCTGCCCTGCCACCTTCAACGATTTGTGCACATATACCCCCAGGTCTCTCCGTTCCTGAACCCTCTTTAGAATTGTACCCTTTAGTTTATATTGCCTCTCCTCGTTCTTCCTACCAAATGTATCACTTTGCACTTCTCTGCGTTAAATTTCATCTGCCATGTGTCCGCCCATTCCACCAGCCTGCCTATGTCCTCTTGAAGTCTATCACTATCCTTCTCACTGTTCACTACACTTCCAAGTTTTGTGTCATCAGCAAATTTTGAAATTGTGCCCTGTACACTCAAGTCCAAGTCATCAATATATAACAAGAAAAGTAGTGGTCCTACTACCTACCCCTGGGGAAACACCACTGTATAGCTTCCTCCAGTCCGAAAAACAACTATTCACCACTACTCTTTGTTTCCTGTCACTTAGCCAATTTTGTATCCATGCTGCCACTGCCCCTTTTATTCTATGGGCTTCAACTTTGCTGACAAGCCTATTATGTGGCACTTTATCAAATGCCTTTTGGAAGCCCATATTAGTTTATCAATACTAGATTAGTTTATCAATTATCTACCCCTTTCTATCTTAAATGTCTTGATATCTTGTTTGATCTCTTCTACAAATGTTATGTCCACCTTATTAGTCTCCCTGGTAAATACTGATGCATAGTAATTATTCAATATTTCTGCCATTTCACTGTTGCTACCTGTGAGTTTATCTTGTGCATCCTTTCGTGGCCCTATCCCTATCCTGATTTTCCTTTTATTATTTATGTGTCTGTAGAATACTTTACTATTTCTTTTTATATTCCTTGATAATTTAATTTCATAATTCCTCTTTGCTTTCCTAATTGTTTTTTTGACTTCTTTCCTAACCTCTTTGTATTCCCTTTTGTCATCCTTTCCTTTATTGTCTATGTACTTGGAGCATGCCTTTCTCTTTAGTTTCAATTTTGCTCTTATCTCTTTATTCATCCATGGTGTTTCATTATTGGCCAGTTTGTTCTTGCTTTTTAGCAGAATATATTTCTCCTGAACTCTAGTGGTCACCTTTTAAAGTATTTCCCACTGCTGTTCTATCTCTTTGATGGTCAATATTTTTTTTCCAGTTTATCTTTCCTAGCTCCATTCTCATCCCCTCAAAATTAACTTTTTTCCAATTTGGTCTTTGTCCTACTTATGTGTTTCTCAATCATTATCTTAAGCCTTAATATGTTGTGATTGCTATTGCCTAGATGTTCCCCTATGCTTACTTCTCTTATCTGCTCTGGTTCATTTCCCGTTATTAGATCCAGCAGTGATTCCTCTCTTGGGCTTCTTATGTATTGGGTAAGAAAGGAGTCCTGTACACACTGTAAAAACTCCATTCCCATTTCCCCTTTCCCTATCTCTTACTAATTTATTTGGAGAAGCAGGAATTCCAGGAATGTGACCCATCTGGGTCCAGAGGCCAATATCCTGGCTCTGACCCGATGCCTGTTTGCAGATCTAGATTTCACATCGCAGTTTTTGGCTGTCAGCTTGGATCTTTGGGTACAATCGGCAAATGTGAAAGGTTGGGCCGTCCCCCATCACAGCCTCTCAACATTCTGTCGGGGGTGCAAGGTCCCGTTTGTCCAGGTAAGTAGGGGCTTCTATGCCTGAAGGTTGATTTCAGAGATATCCCAGGGGAACATTACTGACCTCTGACTGATGATGGATGGGAGTCCATTTGTGAGACGTTTCATGGTGTCCATCCATAACTGTACTTCTTTTACAGGAAAACCTGGATGAGAATTATAAAGGAAAGTAATTTCTAGGATATCCAGACCATGGGTGCCCTGTTGGAGAAAGTGTTGGATTGTCAGTCATTTCCTAGATCAAATCAGCCACCCTCACAATTGCACGATGTTGAAAAGCGCAGATGGAGCACAATTTCCTCCCGGTTTAGCTTTCAAATGGGAGCAAATATAAAACTGTAATCTAATTACATCTCCTGTAACAGGCTGTAAAGTATTCTAGAGACAGCTGGTCTGCGATCTGTGACCGTCCTTCTGGGAGAAGAGAGAAAATGAATATTGTTTAATCATTATATGGCTGAGAGGATTACTTTTTTTCTTCTGCAATTATCTTATTGGATTAAGAACAATTATTAGAACATATGAACTGTCAGGGAGGGCAACTTAACTTCATTTTTTAAAAAACCCTTGCATTTATATAGCACTTCACAACCGATGAATTACTTTTGAAGTGCAGTCACTGTTGTTATGTAGGACTTAGACCCAATTTGTGCACATCAAGATTCCACAAACAGCAATGTTTTTGGTGCTGGTTAAGGGAGGAGTGTCGGCTGGGATATCAGGCAAATTCCACTCTCTTCGTATTATGGGATGTTTTATATCCATCCAAATAGGGCATCTCATCTGAAAGAAAGCACCTCTGATAATGTAGCACTCCCTCAGTACTGCACTGGAGTGCCAGCCTAGATTACGTGCTGAAGTCCAAGAGTGGGCCTTCAATCCATGACCTCCTGACTCTGAGGTGAGAGAGCTACCAATTGAACCAAGCTGACACTTGAAAAGTAAGTTATTTTAGATTATTTGACCTATGATATAAATGAGACACTTCACCAATGGCGTTTCCCTGTCTGGTACTGAGCTACACAGCCTCATGCAGTGATTGTGTCCCTTGCAACAGCCAAGAAAAAAAAGACATGCATTTCTATAGCACCTTTCACGACCTCAGGACGTCCCAAAGCGCTTTACAGCCAATGAAGTACTTTTTGAAGTGTAGTCATTGTTGTAACATAGGAAACAAGGAAGCCAATTTGTGCTCAGCATAATCCCACAAACAGCAATGTGATAATGACCAGATAATCTGTTTTAGTGGTCTGTTCCTGCAAATAAATAATCATTGTTTATAAAGACAAACGTGTTCAGGTGGTCGTTACAGATCACATGGCACTACTCGAAGAGCAGGGAGACCTCCTGGTGTCCTGGCCAACATTCCTTCCTCAACAAATACCATCAAAAACAGATTAACCGTGTGACCTTGCTGTGCGCAAATTGGCTGCCGCATTTGTCTACACAATAACATTGACTACACTTCAAAAGTAATTCATTGTATATGAAGTGGGTCTTTGTTTGTGTAAGTTGCGGCTGTTTCTGAGAGACATGATAAGGTGCTACATAAACGCAAGTTCTTTTTCTTAGCAGTCTGAGAGATGTTGATGAAAGTTGAGGGACAGGTTGTCCACTGTCCACTTGGCTACAGGCAGTGTGTGACCTGTCAAGGCTTGGACAAGTAGAGAAAGGGAAGAACGCAAAGATTTTATGCTGTCAAAAAAGTGAACTTTGAGTTGGATTCTTATTGTATTGTTTGTACTGCTAATAGTGAAACTCAGCAGCAGGGGATGTCACTGATTTTAATCAGCTAATTAGATAAACGGATACATATGTAACAGGAAGCACAGCTTTAAGTGTTACTATTGATATAAGATCTTAGACACCTGCTGAGAATTAGCGTTAAATCGAGGGGTGGGGTGGAGAGAAAGAAAGATGCTTTCAAAAAAAAGGAAGAGCTTTCGATGAGACACAAAAACGATTGTTTATTTTTCATTCTGCTGCCACCTGCTCTGGTCTGAGATGGCACGAAGATTTTGGCTGTGGTTCTGGAGTGCCCTCCTGGTCAGCTTGGGGCTGTGTGTACACTCGGTGCCAATTTTTAAAAGAGGTAAGAACAGCGGGATGATCAAGCGGAACTCTCAGTGGGCTGTAGGTGAGTTCAGTCTAAACAGATCACTTTTCTCCCCTTCTGTCCTGACTCATGTTGGGGTGCGGGTTGCACAGGGGGAGGTATCAGTGACCCTCCAGTACCTCACCCAAGCAGCCACCCTTCATGTGTGAGCACAGTGAGTGGCAGACATCTATTTTACCGTGAAGGGCATCACAGCGGAACCTAATCCTCTTCTCACTCGATATTCATACACATGCATTTTCCAACAGGGGTCACAGAATAGTGATCAAAAGTGGGACTTGCCTGATTTTTTTCCCCCTCTCCCTGCCAGTTGAAGAAAGAAGAAGAAAAAAATAAGAATGAATTGCAAGTGGAAAGAACTATAAAAAGGGCAAATGGGATTCTGGGTTTTATGTACAGCAGCGTTAAATACAAAAGTGACGAGGTGATAATGAATCCCTACAAGATATTAGGTAACTGTTGGGGTACTGCATGCAGTTTTAAGAATTACATTGCAGAAAGGATATTGGTGCCACGGAGAAGTTGCAATGTAAATTCATCGGAATGGTTCCAGGAATCAGAGATACAGTTCTGCTGAGAGACTTGAAAAACAAGGACTGTATTCACTGGACAAGAGAAGGTTAAGGGAGATCTAATGGAAGTGTTCAAAATTATGAAAGGGTTTGAGAGGGTAAATAGTGAAAAGATTCCACTGGTTGTTGAATTGCTAACAAGGGGACAGAAAGACAGGATCAGTGTAGAAATATAAAGGAGGAGGTTGGAATTTCACATAAAGTGTTGTTAGAATATGGAATCCATTGCCATAAAGGGCTATTGAAGCCAAGTCAATCGCAACATTTAAGAAGGAATTAGATAAACATTTGAAGATGGAAAATATTAAAGATACAGGGAAAGAGCAAGGAAATGGGATTATAGTAGACAGAGGAACTATCATGAGCAAAGAAACCATGGGTCCTCCTTCTGTACTGACCTTTCTACAATTCTATAAGTACGGGGCGCGCAGAACTTAAATGCGTAAAATGGTTTATTTTTATTTAAAATCATTTCACGTGTTTGTTTTAGTATAGCTGGGATAATAATCCATTAATAAATCTATTCCTGATATTTGAGAAGATTGATTACTGCAATATTAGTGTTTGTTTTAGTGTCACGGTGTTTGAGCTGAAAACTGAAGGAAAAAAATGGCTAGCACAGGGAGAATGAAATTTCCCTGGATACGCTGGCAATCTAAGGGTTAATAAAGAATACATCTGTAAAATGGGCACTATTGGCTGTACAGGCTGTGTTGGGACTTTAGTTCACGAGATAGCAGCACTGGTACAGGCTCTGCTGGATCCCTGGAGCCGATAAGGTCACAAAATGGCCATTAGCTAAGAAGGCAAAGTTCTGGCTTAAAGAGAATTGACCCTAAAACCATTATTAACTGATAGAAATTAACTCAAGGTCTCTTGAGCCCTTTCCTTCCTACTTATATTGAGACATGAACAAAAAAAATTGTTTCTTCCTGGTTTTTACTCTATTTAAGGGATCTTCTGTGGCACAACTCATTGGGAGTATCTGCTGTTTTATAAGGACTGGAGTGTTATTACATCTAACACACAATGTATTAATCTGTTGCTAAAGTGCAACTGTGTAATTTGGCCTGTCCCTTTAAGACTGTTGAGATTATTTTCAGTAGATAAGCACATCCTGAAGTTAATTAGTGGGAAGCGTTTCTCTCCAGATTTACAGCAGCAGGAAATGACTGGTTTTGTGTTCCTCTTTTTTTATACTTGTTTTAAAGAGTGTTTTGCTTCTGTGGCAATGTGACGTCAGTCGTGTGACATGTTCCAAGCTATATATATTGCAGATCTCCCGTGGCATTGCTCACGGCGAGTGGAAGAGTTTGCTGTTTTATAATGACAGGATTATGAATGTATGTTCTTATTTTTATATTTCCATTATGAAATCCCATGTCCACATTTATAATGGAAGCTGCCTACATAAATTTGTCACACTGTAATTACACCCTTCCACCACCTACAGACTGTTTCCAGTGGTTGAGAGATTTAGACTGAGGATTCATAGATATAAGATTAGATGAAAATAACGAAAGACTTGCATTTATATAGCTCATTTCAGGACCTCCCAAAGCGCTTTACTGCCAATGAAGTTCTTTTGAAGTGTAATCACTGTTGTAATCGAGGAAACACAGCAGTCAATTTGCACACAGCAATGTCTCACAAACAGCAATGCGATAATGACCAGATAATCTGTTTCAGTGCTGTTGGTTGAGGGATAAATGTTGGCCAGGACACCGAGGAAAACTTCTCTGCTCTTCTTCGAAATCGTGCTTTGGGATCTTTCACGTCCACCTGAGAGGCAGACAGGCCCTTGGTTTAACATCTCATCTGAAAGATGGCACCTCTGACAGTGCAGCATTCCCTCAGTACTGAACTGGAGTGTCAGCCTAGATTTTGTGCTCAAGTCTCTGGAGTGGGACTTGAATCCACAACCTTCTGACTCAGAGGCGAGAGTGTTATTACTGAGCCCCGGCTTAAATGCAAGAGATTTAGACAGAGAGCAGGAGAAAGTTTTTAACACAGAGGTTGTGAAGCTGTGGAATGAACTACTGGAGTCAGTGATTGAGGCAGAGACCATGTCAACATTTAAGAACTGGTTAGTTAGGTGGTAGAAGAAAAGAGGGATAAAGGGATATGGGAATAGGACGGGCGCATGGAATTAACATTACTGCTCGTGTGGATGATAAACATCAACACGGACTGGTTGGGCCGAGCGGCCTGTTTTCCTGTTGTAATTTCTATGTAATGTAATGCATGTCACATTATAGAGTATATAGTATATTATTAATGCATAATAAATTAAAGACAACATGGTACATTTTTAGAGTGCATAATACCTTGTCGAATACATGGTATATTATACAGTATGTGGTACAATATAAAGTACAATACAAGGTACATTGTGGAATATGCAGCAATTTATAGAGTACATAGAATATTATTAATACATCATACATTATAGAGTGTGATATGTTATAGAATCCATGGTACATTATAGAATTCATGGTACAATATAGAGTATAGTCCCCCAGTTTAAATCAGGCAAATAGCACAAACCATTTGCCATTACCATTATTGTCAATTACAAGTCATGTGTTAAGCACACCTGCTATTTTGGGCACCTCGTTAAGGTGCAATTACCTTGTATACTTAATCACCTCTAAGTGGTATCCACTACAATTTGAGTTAAAATATATCACAGCAGAGCATTCGCATCAATTTTAATTGATTTACACTGATTTATAGTTTCAATAAATTGGTCCAAATATTTCAACACTCAGCAAAAATATTTGTTTCTAATCCACTATGACTTTAAAAAGTACAAGTTTGTAGGATCCCTGTATGGGTCTTAAAGACAAGGACTGTCTGCATTTATCCAAATGTAGTTTGCCTCGTTGCAGTGCTGTCCATTTATATACTTATGATTTAGAGGAACAATTAATCATCATTGTCTCAACGAGAGGGAAATCAAAGATTGTGAGGCAGATTTCAGTAATTATGCTGCTTAACACAAGATTCAGAGCTATGATCACAAAATTCATCAAGATTCATGTAAACCGTCCAACCCAAATCTCTTTGCTCCTCCACAGTTCCTATTCTCTAGCCATTAAGAAAATACTTTGATTTGTCTTTCTTGGATCCGAAGTGGATGGCCTCATACTTCCGGGAGTCCCGAAGGCTGTGTTGCATGCCTGGTGCCAGGGTTAAGGATATCTCCTCGCGTCTGGAGAAGAACTTGAAGCATGAGGGGGCGGGTCCAGTTGTCATGGTCCACGTAGGAACCAACAACAAAGGCAGAACTGGGAGTGAGGTTCCGCTGAGGGAGTTTGAGGAGCTATGGTCCAAATTAATAAACTCTGGATTACTACCTGAGCCATGCTTAAATTGGCACAGGGTCAAACAGATCAGAGAGTTAAATGCGTGGCTCAAAGAGTGGTGTGGGAGACAGGGGTTTCGATTCATGGGGCACTGGCACCAATACTGGGGAAAAGGGGAGCTGTTCTGTTGGGACGGGCTCCAGGCTCCGGGCTGGGACCAGTGTCCTGGCGAATCGAATAACTAGACAATAGATAGGGCTTTAAACTAAAAAAGGGGTGGGGGGGGAGGGTTCAGGTAAGGGTAAATTTATAAATCTAAAGAGAAAAGTTAAGGCCATAGAGCCGTGTAGCGATTTGGGTAAAGATAAACAGACAGGAAGGGACAGAGAGTTCAATGGTAATAGTGCATCAGTGAACAAGGTCAAATCAAGGAAAAATAGTAAAAAGTTAAAATTAAAGGTGCTTTATCTGAATGCACGAAGCATTCATAACAAGGTAGATGAATTAATGGCACAAATAGAGATAAATGGGTTTGATCTAGTAGCCATTACTGAGATGTGGTTGCAAGGTGACCAAGGTTGGGAACTAAATTTTCTAGGGTACTTGACTTTTTGAAAAGATAGGCAAAATGGAAAAGGGTGGTGGGGGATGGGGGGGGGGGGTAGCCCTAATAATAAAGGATGAGATAAAGACAGTGGTGAGAATGGATCTTGGCTCGGAAGATCAAGAAGTAGAATCAGTATGGGTGGAGATAAGAAATAACAAGAGGCAGAAAACACTGGTGGGAGTGGTTTATAGGCCCCCTAACAGTAGTTATACTGTTGAACAGAGTATCAATCAAGAAATAAGAGGAGCTTGTAACAAAGGTAATACAATAATCGTGGGGGACTTTAATCTTCATATAGACTGGGCAAATCAAATTGATAAAAGTAGTTTGGAGGACGAGTTCATGGAATGCATTCGAGACAGTTTCCTAGAACAATATGTCATGGAACCAACCAGGGAACAGGTTATTTTAGATCTTGTCTTGTGTAATGAGACAGGGTTAATTAGTAATCTCATTGTATGGGAGCCTAAGAGGCAGAATGACCATAATATGATAGAATTTCACATTGAGTTTAAAACTGACATACGTAAGCCTGAAACTAGAGTCTTAAACTTAAACAAAGCCAATTACATAGGTATGAGGGGCAAGTTGGCTAAGGTTGATTGGGAAATTAGATTAAAAGATATGACGGTAGATAAGCAATGGCGAACATTTAAAGAAATATTTCATAATTCTCAACGAATATACATTCCATTGAGGAATAAAAACTCCACGGGAAAAGTAATCCATTCGTGGCTAACTAAAGAAGTTAAGGATAGTATAAGATTAAAAGAAGAGGCTTATAATGTTGCCAAGAAGAATAGTAAACCTGAGGATTGGGAGAGTTTTAGAAACCAGCAACAGATGACCAAAAAATTGATAAAGAGTGAGAAAATAGAACATTAGAGTAAACTAGCAAGAAATATAAAAACAGATTGTAAGAGCTTCTACAAGTATGTAAAAAGGAGAGTAGCAAAAGTAAACGTGGGTCCCTTAGAGGCTGAGACAGGAGAAATTATAATGGGGAATAAGGAAACAGCAGAGACATTAAACAAATATTTGTATCTGTCTTCACAGTAGAGGACACAAAAAAATACCAGAAAGAGTGGGGGACCAAGGGTCTAACATGAGTGAGGAACTTAAAGTAATTAATATTAGTAAAGAAAAAGTACAGGAGAAATTAATGGGATTAAAAGCCGACAAATCCCCTGGGCCTGATGGCCCACATCCTAGGGTTCTAAAAGAGGTGGCTGTAGAGATAGTAGATGCATTGGTTGTGATCGTCCAAAAATCCCTAGATTCTAGAATGGTCCCAGCGGATTGGAAGGTAGCAAATGTAACACCGCTATTCAAGAAAGGAGGGAGAGAGAAAACAGGGAACTACAGGCCAGTTAGCCTGACATCAGTAGTCAGGAAAATGCTGTAATCCATTATTAAGGATATGGTAATGGGGCACTTAGAAAATCATCATATGATTAGGCAGAGTCAACATGGTTATATGAAAGGGAAATCGTGTTTGACAAATCGACTGGAGTTTTTTGAGGATGTAACTAGAAAGGTAGATAAAGGGGAACTAGTATATTTAGATTTTCAAAAGGCATTCGATAAGGTGCCACACAAAAGGTTGTTACACAAGATAAGGGCTCATGGGGTTGGGGGTAATATATTAGCATGGATAGAGGATTGGTTAATGGACAGAAAACAGAGAGTTGGAATAAACAGGTCAGGTTGGCAGGCTGTAACTAGTGGGGTGCCACAAGGATCAGAGCTGGGGCCTCAGCTATTTACAATCTATATTAATGACTTAGATGAAGGGACTGAGTGTAATGTATCCAAGTTTGCTGATGATACAAAGCTAGGTGGGAAAGTAAGCTGTGAGGAGGACACAAAGGGGCCAATTTTTGGATGGCTGAGTGGGTGAGTTCATGGCGGGGGGCTCCTAAAATTGGGGATTCCCGGAGCGGGTCCAGAGCCCGGCTCCAACCCGCCCACTTCCGGGTTCCCCAATGACACGAATCGGTGCGTGCGCATCCCCCACATGCGGGACTCTAACCGGCAATCAAAGCTGGCAGGATCCCACTTAAGATCATTATCTAGGTTCTTGAGGTCGTTGACAGACCTCAGTAGTTGGAGATTTTAGGAGGATTCGGATTTTGGACTACCCAGAGCGTGTTTCCCACGCTGGGGGAAACACTCCCTGTTTAAACAGGCGTATTGCAGCCAGCAGCCACAGGCAGCTGCAAAGATCCATTTGACAGGTGTGGGGTAAACCCTCATTCATTGCAGCAGGGCACTCTGTCATCTCAGACAAAGTTTTGCCTGCCACACCGTTGTCTCCACACTCCAAATTATTAAATCATACCCTAAACTCTGCTGTCCAAACACATTTATCTACTTTGTGGACCCCCTCACACTCACCATCAGGATGGTTGGGGGTGGGGGGCGGTCCATTGCTGCATTCATCATTCCATTGGAGGACGAGCAACATCACCAGCCTCGCCAGGCACGCCGTCCACCTCCACCACGTGGAGCAACACAGCACAGTGCTGCGCAACAGGCACCTGCACAAAGTAGTCGTGCAACTATACATACACCCACTGTAGGGTGACCCAATGGGTGGCACCAAGGGTGTTCATGGAGAACCTCATGAAAGGGCATTATTGCACAAGCCAGTCAAGAATGGCCAAGACGTGGCAGTAGTGGTGACAATATAGTATGTAATGTGAGTTGATCAGAAATCAAATATGAGTAAAAACCATGACAAACCCTCAAACACCCTTGTGCATCCCCTTCATGCTCACGACACATTTGCCTTACGCTTCCTACTACATATATGTGATGCATTCCCTGTGGCTGCAGCACAGGTAGTGGCAGGTGGGGTGAGGCTGACCGTGAAAGAGATGCATGAGAGGGTGAGTATGAGATAGAGCCATGAGATTGTATGAAGATTGGGTTGAGTGGTAGTGGTGGGATGAGTACTGGGGAGGTGAGTAAGTGCAGGTAAGATGAGGATGAGGTTTGAGTGGGTGTGAGGAGTGATGTGACAGAGTAGTGTTGGCAGTGCAGAAGGAGATGTGGGGTGGGGGCGGTGATGTGGCAGATGGAGTGCAGGGGAATGAGTAAGAGTACTCACTTCGGCTGACCTGGTTAGGTCATTGAAGCGCCTCCTGCACTGTATGCAGGTGCGTGATATGTTGGCGGTGCTGGTGACCTCCTCTACCACCTCGAGCCAGGCCTTCGTGGTGGCAGAGGCAGGCCACTTCCTCCCGTCCGCCTGGGAGAAGATCTCTGTCCTCCCCCTCCTCCTCACCCCATCCAGTAGGACCTGGAGTGAAGCATCATTAAACCTGGGAGCAGCCTTCCCCCTGGGCTGCTCCATGCAGTAATTTTGGCTCCTTTCTGCAGCATCAGTCAGTGGAGAACTGCCCCTTTAAATAGGGCTCCTCCAGCTGACAGCCTATGATGCGGGTGCGCAGTCCGCCTGCTGTGCAGCTTTCAAGCGCGAAACCCGGAAGCCAAGGTAAGTGGCTTCAATTTACTTTGGATCGCGTGGTGAACCCACCGATTTTACTGGGCGGGTTACCCACGCGCCCAGCCGACCCCCCCCCCCCCCCCCCCGGCAACCTGCCTCCCTCCTAATATCGGGCCCAAAGAGTCTGCAAAGGGATATAGATAGGCTACGTGAGTGGGCAAGAAGGTGGCAGATGAAGTATAATGTGGGGAAATGTGAGGTTATTCACTTTGGTAGGTAGAATAGAAAATCAGAATATTTTTTAAATGGTGAGAAACTATTAAGTGTTGGCGTTCAGAGAGATTTGGGTGTCCTTGTACACGAAACACAGAAAGTTAACATGCAGGTAGAGCAAGCAATTAGGAAGGCAAATGGTATGTTGGCTTTTATTGCAAGGGGGTTGGAGTACAAGAGTAAGGAGTTCTTGCTGCAATTGCACAGGACTTTAGTGAGACCACACCTGGAGTACTGCGCACAGTTTTGGTCTCCTTACCTAAGGAAGGCCTTAGAGGCGGTGCATCAATAGTTCACTAGATTGATTCCTGGGATGAGAGGGTTGTCCTGTGAGGAGAGATTGAGTAGAATGGGCCTATACTCTGTGGAGTTTAGAAGAATGAGAGGTGATCTCATTGAAACATATAAGATTCTGAGAGGGCTTGATAGGGTAGATGCTGAGAAGCTGTTTGCCCTGGCTGGAGAGTCTAGAACTAGGGGACATAGTCTCAGGATAAGTGGTCAGCCATTTAAGACTGAGATGAGGAAGAATTTCTTCACTCGGAGGGTTGTGAATGTCTGGAATTCTCTACCCCAGAGGGCTGTGGATGCTGAGTCGTTGAGGCTGAGATTGATAGATTTTTGGACTCTAAGGGAATCAAGGGATATGGGGATCGGGTGGTAAAGTGGAGTTGAGGTCAAAGATCAGCCATGATCTTATTGAATGGCGGAGCAGGCTCGAGGGGCCATATGGCCTACTCCTGCTCCTATTTCTTATGTGCTTATGTTTCTCACACTGAACTCCATCTGCCACAGTTTTGCCCACTCATTTAATCTATCTATGTCCCTATGTAACTTTCTGCTCCCATCTACATAAGCACAGCAAGTTATGAATTTAGTGTCATCTGCAAACTTGGATATAAAACTCATTATTCCTTCATCCAAGTCATTGATAAATATGGTGAAAAGCTGAGGCCCCAGTACAGAGCCCTGGTGAATACTATTTGTCACATCCCACCAGAGTACGTACCCTTTATCCCTACTCTCTGCCTCCTACCTCCTAACCAATTACCAATCCATGTCACAAGTTTACCTCCAATTCTGAGTGTTCTCATTTTTGCTAATAATTTCTTGAGCGGAACCTTATTGAATGCCTTCTGGAAGTCCTTATAGACAACACCCATAGACACTCCACATCATGTCCACCAAGTTAGTGACCTTCTCAAAAATTCAACTAGATTAGTCAGACATGACCTAGCCTTCACAAATCCATGCTCTCTTTGATCAGGTCATACTTGTCCAAGTGTTCAGTCACTCTGTCCCTGAGGATGGATTCCAGTAACTTCCCCACACTGACATTAAACTGACATTTATGTAGTTTCCTGGTTTCTCTCTCCCTCCCTTAAATAATGGTGAGTACGTAGCACAATATAAAGTACATGTTAATATATAAATTATAGAGTGCATAGGATATTATAGACTATATGATACATGATAGAGATACATGGCATAGTATTGATTACATGGTACTACATAGAATACATAATATATTATAGAATGCTTGGTAATCGTACACTACATGGAACATTATAGAACATGTGCTATAATACAGAACAAGTGATACATTAGAGAATACATAGTACATCATATAGTATGTAGTACATTATCGAATACATTATATACATAGTACATTATGGAGTACACAGTACATTATAGAATGCAGGATACATTATAGGGTGCATAGCACACTGTAAAATACATGATTCAATATATAGTTCATGACACATTATCGATTGCGTGTTGCACTATAGAATACATCACAGCAGGCATCAGAGGTCACACAGTTTACACGTCAGCCAATAACTACAGAGCACTCCAAACCCACAAACACTCTGTACAGCTCGAGTCCAGCAGCGTTGATTGGGGTAATTTATGTTGTACCAGGTTACTGGTCACAATGCAATGTATTACCCAGCACAGGCCTCCTGTTAATTACTTTTGTGTCTATGACCCATTACTGCAAAAGGGACCAGTACAAATAGAATTAATAGTTTTGGCTCGTGGGAGGAATTGGATAGGGAGAGTTTTTCTATTTCAAAATTCTCCCTGCACTTTTTTTCTTTTTCTTTTTCTTTATCTCCCTGTTTTCCTGAGGTTGCTGCCCTCTGCTGGGATAAACTGGAGATCTCCTTTGGTGCTCCTGGTGCTGGATGATACCACCCAGGAGCTCATATCAGGAATATAGGGAAGTTACACCTCAGCCTCTGTGCCAAAGTGGAAAATCTCTCCTATAACTTCACAAGGACCAGATATCCTCTAGTACCTCACCCAAGTGGCAATTTACATCTGATAATGAGTGTTGTCGGCCTATTCAACCATATGGGCTATCACAACTAAGCCTGATCAGGTTCCCATCTAAAGTCCACACACATTCTTTTTCCAGCAGGAGTCAGTACACAGCAACCAGGAACAGCCACCCTGGCTGATTTTTCCTCTTCTCCAGACCAGGGGTGCTGAGGCCAATTGTACCACTCAAAGTGCTGTCATGGCTGAGATCAGCTAACTCAACAAAGCCTGGGCATAGAACCTGGGATCTTCCTGGTCTGTCTAGCTCAACACCACATGGGGCGGTGCATTTACTCATTGAGCCATTGGGCACTCACTTCCATTCCATTCAAATGTATTATTGCATTGCAGGGCACTTCCTGGGCAAGAAGGATTACTCCAGCTTTCCAAATTCAGACATGGATGACAATGACATTGATTCTGATCTAATGGAGGACATTCAAAGACTGAAGGATGGGGCCCTCCTCCAAGAGCTCCTCAGGTACCTCCCACCATTAGTGGAACACAAGACCTGGGAGAGAGCTAACAACTACAAGGTATAAACGGCAACATACAACAGACAGCAGAAGGTCAGAAACTCACTAGAGGTCAACATAGCTCCACCTACATCATCTTATCCAATGTGACTTCTTGTTGAGAGAAGTCATGTGCTTTTTATATTAGGGTTAAGAGCTAGGTTTTGGAGCATGTTACATGGCTGGGAAATTAACAAGGGTTTCTGTTGAAGCTAAGACCTGCCAGGTTCTGCATTCACAGTCTAAAAACATAAGAATTTTCAGGAACACGAATAGGCTATTGGGTTCAACAAGCTTGTCCCTTTTTGATTGATATTGGATCCCACCTTCTTACCGTATCCCTCAATCCCGCCTTCTCACCATAGCCTCAATCTCTTCTCTCTCCCGAAGCACATTTAATTGTCTCTTGACCCCATTTACACTGTCTGCTTCAATATCCATTCCTAGTAACTATTAGCCTTTGGGTGTAAAGTATGTAATTCTAAGTTCCCCTGACTGCTTTTCTTACAGCCAACCTCCTCATTTTTAAATTGTGTTCCCTGGGATTTGGACCCTTCACCACAGTGAATAATTTGTCTGGAACAATCCCCTTCAAAACCTCATTCAAATCACCACAAAGTGTTCACTTTTACAAAGAAAACAAACCTGACTTTTGTGAACTCTCCTCAGAACTTGGATTTCTGATTCCTGGAGTCAACTTAATTGTTCGCCTCTAAACTCAGTTTATGGTGCAGCCTGTAGCTCACTCTAATGCCACAGATGTTACTTTACATAATTCGTGGACCAAAGTCACTTCCTCACTCTAGTGGTTATGATATTCTGACCATTTTTCATTCTGTTAGTTGGTTAGTTGGATGTCTGACTCATAGAAACCCATCCCCATGTTAAAGGGTCTCCAAACCAAACTACATACAAATCCACACAGGGTAAAGTTTCTGTTTGCCCCATACTGAGCACACACTCTCTCCCTGCAAGTCCAGAAAGCTAAGGTGCAGTTTGGCAAGAGCTAAGGCTTAAGAATCCCAAACTGTGTGCAGGGATACTACTGGACTTTAAAATGGGTAAAACTGTGCAGTTTACCAGCATTATGGCACTGGTAAGTTTTCCACTAATTTTTTTTTCAAAAAATAGACTTTATTCATAAAATTTGCAACAATACATAAAATACAGTTATCATATAGGAACATAGGAACAGGAGAAGTCCATTCAGCCCCTCGTGCCTGCTCTGCCATTTGATAAGATCATGACTGATCTGTGATCTAACTCCATATACCTGCCTTTGGCCCATATCCCTTAATACCTTTGGTTGCCAAAAAGCTATCTATCTCAGATTTAAATTTAGCAATTGAGCTAGTATCAATTGCCGTTTGCGGAAGAGAGTTCCAAACTTCTACCACCCTTTGTGTGTAGAAATGTTGTCTAATCTCACTCCTGAAAGGTCTGGCTCCAATTTTTAGACTGTGCCCCCTACTCCTAGAATCCCCAACCAGCGGAAATAGTTTCTCTCTATCCACCCTATCTGTTCCCCTTAATAGCTTATAAACTTCGATCACCCCTTAACCTTCTAAACTCTAGAGAATACAACCCCAATTTGTGTAATCTCTCCTCATAACTTAACCCTTGAAGTCCGGGTATCATTCTAGTAAACCTACGCTGCACTCCCTCCAAGGCCAATATGTCCTTCCGAAGGTTCGGTGCCCAGAACTGCTCACAGAACTCCAGGTGCGGTCTAACCAGGGTTTTGTATAGCTGCAGCATAACTTCTGCCCCCTTGTACTCCAGTCCTCTAGATATAAAGGCCAGCATTCCATTAGCCTTATTAGATTATTTTCTGCACCTGTTCATGACACTTCAATGATCTATGTACCTGAACCCCTAAGTCCCTTTGGACATCCACTGTTTTTAACTTTTTCCCATTTTTATCACATTCCAAACGTACACAATACAGATTATACAATTTGCAGGTTACATCAAGTACAGTTCAATGAACACATTGTACATAATTACAGTTCATGACACTCTAGGGTGCCTCATTGCATTACACTCAATACAGATTATTGATTACAGGTACATTACAGATTCATTACAGGTACAATACATCAATTTGAATTTTACATTCTGCCCGAGGGGGTTTTTCTCTGAGTGCAGCCCCTCGGTATACAATGGCGGGAAGGCTCTAAATGGTTGCCTTTCCCCACAGAGCCTTTGCGACGGCCGCACCCATCCTCAGTGCGTCCCTGAGCACGTAGTCCTGAACCTTGGAATGTGCCAGTCTGCAACACTCGGTCGAGGACAGCTCCATGCACTGGAAGACCAGCAAGTTTCGGGCAGACCAAAGGGCGTCTTTCACCGAGTTGATGGTCTTCCAGCAACAGTTGATATCTGTCTCGGTGTGCATCCCTGGGAACAGCCCATAGAGCACAGAGTCCTGTGTTACGGAACTGCTCGGGATGAACCTGGACAGATACCACTGCATCTCGCTCCAGACCTTCTCTGCAAAGGCACATTCCAGAAGGAGATGGGTGACGGCCTCGTCTCCACCGCAGCCTCCTCTGGGACAGCGTGCGGTGGCGCTGAGACTCCGGGAGTACATGAAGGATCTGACGGGAAGGGCCCTTCTCACCACCAGCCAAGCTAGGTCTTGGTGCTTGTTTGAAAGCTCTGGTGATGAGGCGTTCTGCCAAATGACATTGACAGTTTGCTCGGGGAACCAACCAACAGGATCCACTATCTCCTTTTCCCGCAGGGTCTCGCGGACGTTACGTGCGGTCCACTTGCTGATCACCTTGTGGTCAAAGGTGTTTTTCTGCACAAACTTTTCCACGAAGGACAGGTGGGGCGGAACGGTCCAACTGGACGGAGCGTTCCGTGGCAGCGTGGCCAGGCCCATCCTTCTCAACACCGGGGACAGGTAGAACCTCAGCACATAGTGACACTTTGTGTTTGCGTACCGAGGGTCTATGCACAGCTTGATGCAGCCACACACAAGGGTGGCCATCAGGATGAGGGCCACGTTGGGCACGCCTTTCCCCCCTTTCTCTGGAGATTTGTACATCGTGTCCCTGCGGACACGGTCCATTTTTGATCTCCAGATAAAGTGGAAGATGGCTCGGGTGGCTGTCGCGGCGCACGAGCGAGGTATGGGCCAGACCTGCGCCACGTACAGCAACACCGAGGGTACCTTGCACCTGATGACCAGGTTCTTGCCCACAATCGACAGTCCCAGTTTCTGCTTCACCTTAGCAATCTGCTCCTCCCAGTTTTTGTTGCACGCCTCGGCCCCCCCGAACCAGATCCCCAGCACCTTCAGGTAATCCAACCTGACAGTGAAGGGGACAAAGGATTGGTCGGTCCAGTTCCCAAAGGAACTCTTGCTACGATTAACCCTGGCCCCCGAGGCCAGTTCGAACTGGTCGCAGATGCTCATCAATCTGCGACCGACAGCTGATCCGAGCAAAAGACGGCGACGGCGTCCATGTACAGGGAGACCTTGATCTGAGTGCCTCTGCTGCCTGGGATCGTCACCCCTCTTATGCCTGCATCCCTCCTGATGGACTCAGCAAAGGGTTCAATGCAACAAACAAGCAAGATGGAGGAGAGAGGGCAGCCCTGCCTGACTCCAGATTTGATCGGAAAGCTTTCTGATTCCCACCCGTTGATTGAATCTGCGCTACTGATGTTTGTGTAGAGCAGTTGGATCCCATTGTGTATTCCCTCCCCAAACCCCATTTTGGAGAGTTCGTCCATCAAGTACGTGTGGGATATTCTGTCAAAGGCCTTCTCCAGGCTGATTAGGCAGGTGTTCACCCCCCTGTCCTGTACGTAGGCGATCGTATCCCTGATTAGCACCAGGCTGTCAGAGATCTTCCTGCCGGGTACAGCGCAGGTCTGATCGGGGTGGATCACCACCTCCAGGGCTGACTTGACCCGATTGGCGATGACCTTGGACAGAATTTTGTAGTCCACGTTAAGTAGTGAGATGGGTCGCCAGTTTTTGATTTCTTCCCTCTCCCCCTTCCCCTTCTGCTTGTAGATGAGGGTGATGATGCCTTTCCTCATGGAGTCTGACATGCTGCCTGCCAGGAGCATACCCCCATACACTTCCAGCAGGTCTGGGCCTATCCAGTCCCACAGAGCCAAGTACAACTCCACCGGTAAGCCGTCGCTTCCGGGAGTCTTACTCTTCTCGAAGGAACGGACGGCCTTTGTCAGTTCGTCCAGAGTTAGCGGGTGATCCAGACTTTCCCATTGCTGTCGTCTAGAACCTCCGTGATAGACGACAAGAAGGACTGGGAGGCCGTGCTGTCTGTGGGCTTCGCGTCATACAGTCTGGCATAAAAGGATTTGCATATCCTCAGTATGTCAGGCTGCGAGGATGTGAACAAGACGTCCTCTTTCTTCAGGCTGCTGATCACAGAGCACCTTTTGGAAGAAGAAACGCGAGCAAGTCTCGTCCTGCTCCACGGAGCGGACTCTGGACCTGAAGATGATCTTGGAGGCCTCGGAGGCAAAGAGCGAGGCTTGCTGGTCCTTCACCTCTCTGAGTTCCTCCCCGACATCGATCCCCATCGACTGCAGCAGGAGAAGATTCTGTATGCTTTTCTGGAGTCGGGACGTTTCCCTCTGCCTCTCTCTCGCCTTCTGAACACCTTTGAGGATGAAGAACCTCTTGATGTTCGACTTGATGGCTTCCCACCAGTGTACCGAGGAATCAAAGAGGGGCTTTACGGTTCTCCAACCTTTGTAATCCCTCTTCAGTTCCTCAATGTTTCCCGGGGCCAACAGTTTCACGTTCAGCTTCCATATCCCCCTGCCCACTCACTGATCGTCCTGTTGGTGACAGTCGGCCAGGAGGAGGCAGTGGTCAGAGAAGAACACCGGTGTGACCTTGGTGGATCTGACCTTAAATGTCGGGGACGCAAACAGGAAGTCTATCCTGGAATGGACAGACCCGTCTGGTCTGGACCAGGTGTGTAGACGTGCCGCTCCGTCTGCAGAGTTGCTGAAGACGTCGCACAGCTTGGCGTCTTTCACTGCTAGAAACATCCTACGTTTTGAAAAATTAGCTAGAGGCAAGCAAAAAGAATCCTAGCCCACTGACAATTCCACCCCTAGTAAGCCAGGATGGCTGTCCAGTCATCAACAGTGTGATGGAGTATTTCAGACCTGCCTGGTACAGGTATCTGATTAAAAAGAACCATACATAAAGGGTTGACTTGATTCCAAATTCCATCATCCATTGCGTCATCTGAGAGCCATCTGAACCCCAAAGTGATAACACTCATCTCCCCTGAGGAAGATAATCACTAGTATTCATTGGAGAACTGGGAAGGGCAGGTTTGAGCCTGTCTAGGGGGACAATAAGTACTTGGAGTTCGTTATGAGTGGCCTGATAAGCAATGCACCTCATCTTAAAATGTGTGTGTGCATTGCCACCATCCCCGTACCACAGTATACACAATCCCCTTCACCACAATATACATCATCCCCCTGACAACAGCATGCACCATCCACAGACTACAGTATCCACCAGTCCCCTGACCAGTGTATACACCATCCCCCTGACCACAGTATATACCGTCACCATGACCATAGTATGGATGCACACCATCCCCCTATCATAGTATATACCATCCCGCTGACCACAGTATACATCATCCCCCTGACCACAGTATACACCATACCCCTGACCACAGTACACATCATCCCCCTGATGACAGTACACATCATCCCCCTGACCACAGTATACATCATCCCCCTGACCACAGTATACACCATACCCCTGACCACAGTACACATCATCCCCCTGATGACAGTACACATCATCCCCCTGACCACAGTACACATCATCCCCCTGACCACAGTATACATCATCCCCCTGACCACAGTATACACCATACCCCTGACCACAGTACACATCATCCCCCTGATGACAGTACACATCATCCCCCTGACCACAGTACACATCATCCCCCTGATGACAGTACACATCATCCCCCTGACCACAGTATACACCATCCCCCTGACCACAGTAAACATCATCCCCCTGACCACAGTATACACCATACCCCTGACCACAGTAAACATCATCCCCCTGACCACAGTATACACCATACCCCTGACCACAGTACACATCATCCCCCTGACCACAGTACACATCATCCCCCTGACCACAGTACACATCATCCCCCTGACCACAGTACACATCATCCCCCTGACCACAGTACACATCATCCCCCTGATGACAGTAAACATCATCCCCCTGACCACAGTATACACCATACCCCTGACCACAGTATACATCATCCCCCTGACCACAGTATACATCATCCCCCTGACCACAGTACACATCATCCCCCTGACCATAGTACACACCATCCCCCTGACCACAGTATACATCATACCCCGACCACATTGAAGTAGCAAGCATTTTGAGCTTGACAAATATTAACACCTGTGACGTAATTGTATATTTATTATATTTAGTGTAAGATATTTGACCTGCCACAGTATACATTGTTCCCCTGACCACAGTATACACCATCCCCCTGACCACAGTATACACCATCCCCCTGACCACAGTCTACACCATCCCTCTGACCACAGTCTACACCATCCCCCTGACCACAGTCTACACCATCCCCCTGACCACAGTCTACACCATCCCCCTGACCACAGCATGCACCATCCCCCTGACCACAGTATGCACCATCCCCCTGACCACAGCATGCACCATCCCCCTGACCACAGTCTACACCATCCCCCTGACCACAGCATGCACCACCCCCCTGACCACAGCATGCACCATCCCCCTGACCACAGTATGCACCATCCCCCTGACCACAGTCTACACCATCCCCCTGACCACAGCATGCACCACCCCCCTGACCACAGCATGCACCATCCCCCTGACCACAGTATGCACCATCCCCCTGACCACAGCATGCACCATCCCCCTGACCAGTCTACACCATCCCCCTGACCACAGCATGCACCACCCCCCTGACCACAGCATGCACCACCCCCCTGACCACAGCATGCACCATCCCCCTGACCACAGTCTACACCATCGCCCTGACCACAGCATGCACCATCCCCCTGACCACAGTATGCACCATCCCCCTGACCACAGTATGCACCATCCCCCTGACCACAGCATGCACCACCCCCCTGACCACAGCATGCACCATCCCCCTTACCACAGTATGCACCATCCCCCTGACCACAGCATGCACCATCCCCCTGACCACAGTCTACACCATCCCCCTGACCACAGCATGCACCATCCCCCTGACCACAGTCAACACCATCGCCCTGACCACAGTAGGCACCATCCCCCTGACCACAGTATACATCATCCCCCTGACCACAGTATGCACCATTCCCCTGACCACAGTCTACACAATCCACCTGACCACAGTATGCACCATCCCCCTGACCACAGTATGCACCATCCCCCTGACCACAGTATACATCATCCCCCTGACCACAGTATGCACCATTCCCCTGACCACAGTATACACAATCCACCTGACCACAGTATGCACCATCCCCCTGACCACAGTCTACACCATCCCCCTGACCACAGTAGGCACCATTCCCCTGACCAAGTAGGCACCATTCCCCTGACCACAGTATACACCATACCCCTGACCACAGTATACATCATACCCCTGACCACAGTATACACCATCCCCCTGACCACAGTATACACCATCCCCCTGACCACAGTATACATCATCCCCCTGACCACATTATACATCATCTCCCTACTACAGTATGCATCATTCCACTGACCACAGTATACACCATCCCCCTGACCACAGTATACACCATCCCCCTACCGTAGTATACACTATACCCCTGACCACAGTATACACCATCCCTCTGACCACAGTATACATCATCCCCTGACCACAGTATAAACTATACCCCTGACCACAGTATACACCATCCCCCTACCGTAGTATACACTATACCCCTGACCACAGTATACACCATCCCTCTGACCACAGTATACATCATCCCCTGACCACAGTATAAACTATACCCCTGACCACAGTATACACCATCCCCCTACCGTAGTATACATCATACCCCTGACCACAGTATACACCATCCCCCTACCATAGTATACACCATACCCCTGACCACAGTATACACCATACCCCTGACCACAGTATACACCATACCCCTGCCAAATTATACACCATTCCCCTACCATAGTATACACCATACCCCTGACCATAGTATACACCATACCCCTGACCACAGTATACACCATGCCCCCGACCACAGTATACATCATCGCCTGTGGATTGGTGATTCCAACAGTTGTGGGTGTCGAACTTCAGAATCTATTTCTTGGAGTCAGAACGCTGCACATTGAGCCTGGGCCCTTGAACTCTGGGAGACCAGAGTTATTCAGTGCAAAATAACTGGTGTCTCTGTTGTGAAACCAACAGCTGCTGGCTGGTTCTACATGAAACCAGGAATTTACTGCAATGCTAAGGTTGGATTACAAATGCACCTTTTGATTCCATCAGTCTGGGCTGGACTTAAACCCAGATCCCAGAGGACAAAGCCCAGTGTCTGACCCACACAGCCTTCCTCTGCCATTAACTTCTAAAAATTGCCTGTTGTTTTCTTCTATCCGCTGAACCCCATTGGAAAGGAAGGTGCAGCCCCATCGATGGATCTTTTTGGAAATAGGTATGACAGAAGATGCGGTAGAATGTAAAGGTCCGTCACTAAACAATATATTTTTCTGCAGGCTGCCAGTTATATTCTCCAGCACCTATCTGAAATGAGGCAGAGTCCAGAATGAACAACGGATTTACACAGTTACAACACAAAATGGAGTGTTCCCTCAAACTTATTTTAAATAAACTTTAAATAAATATCACAGCCTGAAATAAATGTTTTTCACTTCTTAATATTTCTAATTTTCTTTGCTGACTTTCTTACGTCCTTTCCTGAAGGCACTGACTCTTACTGGGATACAGTTTTCTGGACACTGACTCTTGCCGGGGTACAGTGCTCTGGGCACTGACTCTTGCCGGGGTACAGTGCCCTGAGCACTGACTCTTGCTGGCGTACAGTTCCCTGGGCACCGATTCTTGCTGGGGTACAGTCCATGGGTGCTTACTCTCACTGGGGTACTGACTCTGAGTGCTGACTCTTGCTGGATTATAGTTCTATGGGCACTGAGTCTCACTGGGGTATGGGTTTCTAGAGTGCTGACTTTCACTGAGGAATGGGTTTCCTGGGTGCTGACTCTTATGGGGGGATGGGTTTCCTGGGTGCTGACTCTTACTGAGGGATGGGTTTCCTGGGTGCTGAGTCCCACTGGGGGATAGGTTTACTGGGTGCTGGCTCCCTAGCCCAGGGGCACGGACTGTAACACTATTTTCAAGTAATTAGAAAACAGAGGAACTCAATAAATGGCAGCAGCAAAATGACATTTCATTCACTTTAACTGGAGTACATTCAATGTGTCCTGGCAGCCCTGTGCTACCTTCCCAAGCTCAGACATTGAAATCATCAAACTATTCCACCACCACCACTCCAGATCCTGTCCTCGCGTCACATTAAGACACAGGTACTTTCCGCCAGAGGTCGCTGGTTGCGATCAGGAGCGGAAATTGGCCGAGTTGTTCCCCCGCCTTTAACCCGCAGACACTGAGGCCAGTGATAGCGTCCTCAGTGTCACTCCAGCTGAAACCAGGGTCGGTTCCTCGGTAGTCTCTTGTTGACACCAGTATTCATTTGAGAAGCAGGAACTTAGTGAATGTCAGGTATTCACTTAAGTGGAATTGGCTTCTGTGTGTGTGTTTCACATTTTCTTTTTGTTTAAAACACGGAGGTGCTTATTTTCTAGCCCTCTCCCCATCCCATACAGCTCTCTTTGTTCTCTGAATGGGATGAGGGCTTGGTGCAGGGAAACTGTGCTCAGATGGAGCCCTGTACAAACTTGGCGCCAGAGAAGCTCCGCTGCGGGAATCATGTCATGTGAAAACACAGTGCCTATTCAAAGCGTATTTTAATCAAACTCAATCTCAATTAATTCCGCTCGTTGCTCTATTATCTTTGCTCAGACGTGTTTCTCTGTGAGTTGGGCAGTTAATTTGAAGCCATTCCCATTAGTGGGACTCAGGGAATCGATTATGCGATTAATTACTAGTTAGAGACTTAATTGTTCCTAATGAATCAGCAGGTCCCGAACCGCCTATAGCGGAGTAACAAGCGGAAAAAAAGCTACTTCACTTTGCACTCTCCCTAATTAGAAGGGGGACTCGGAGCTTTTCAGAACCTTGTAACAGAATGGGCTTTGTCTCTGAAACAAAAATTAGGAGAATCAAAACAAATTTAAAACAAACCTTTTGAGAGATGTCTGCCCGGCGGAGTGGCTTCATTCAAAGATGAATAATTCCATTGATTAAATTAAAAGCGACGAGTTTTAAATATATATATGTTTAGCTGGAGATAAACTGAGAAATGGAGAGAAAAGCCACATTGAAAAATAAGGACAGGCAGAATAACCTGGGAACATTTTTTTAAAATGGATAAACGCCAGGGAAGTGTAGGGAAAAGTGTCCACAGGGACAGAGACATTGGAATATGTGAAAATAAGATCAATAATATTGTACAGGAGGACAATACAACAGATCGGAACAGGTCACGGTAAAGTTGCGTTGGTTTTAACCTCACTCACACTGACCGCAGCTCTGATATCACCCACTCTACACAATCCCAGTTTCACTCCACCCGTGTTTTTTTTTAACAGACGCAGATGCTCTGTGAATGTTTTTGAGAAGCAGGGAACACACTTGGTGAGTGTGAATTTGATGCAGCTCAGTAATTTCTCTAACCCTTCTTAGGTGGATAATTAACCCTTAGTCAACTCGTAGCAATAATGTCACCCGAGTCAGTAGGCACTCACACCTAATTGCAAGTCTTAAAAGTAAGCTATCAAAAGCATTTTAAAAAGTTTGTTAAATGAAATTTAAACCCTTTGCCCTACTATTTGAGGTATTGATCAAATAAACTATTATAGCACTGGAAAAGGACCATGTCGTTTTGGGGACAAAGACAGAATCTATGTAGTCAGAGTTAAGGAACAATAGAGGAGCTAATGTATACTATAGGCCACCAAATAGTGGGAAGGAGATGGAGGAGAACATTTGCAGGTAAATTACAGAAAGATGCAAGAACTATAGAGTAGTGATAATGGGGGACTTCAATTATCCCAATATAGACTTGGACAGTAACAGTGTAAAGGGCAAAGAGGGAGAGGAGTTCCTGAAATGTGTTCAAGAGAACTTCTGGAACAGTGTGTTTCAAGCCCAACCAGGAAGGAAACATTGCTGGATCTCGTTCTGGGGAATGAAGTGGAGCATGTTTCAGTGGGGGAGCATTTGGGGAACAGTGATCATATCATTAGGTTTAGAATAATTATGGAAAAAGACAAGAAACAATCAAATGTGAAAATACTTAACTGGAGGAGGGCACATTTCAGTGAGTTAAAACGGGATCTTGCCCAGGTGGATTGGAATCAAAAATTGGTAGGCAAAATAGTAATTGAACAATGGGGAGGCCTTCAAGGAGAAGTTGGTTCAGATACAGAGTAGACACATCCCTATGAGGTGGAAAGGAAGGGCATCCAAAGCTAGAGCTCTCTGGATGACCAAAGATATAGAGATTAAAATGAAACAGAAAAAGGAGGCTTATGAAGAATGTAAGGCTCATACTACAGTAGAGAACCAGGCTGAATACAGAAAGTACAGAGGAGAT
Source organism: Heptranchias perlo (assembly GCF_035084215.1). NCBI lineage: Eukaryota > Metazoa > Chordata > Chondrichthyes > Hexanchiformes > Hexanchidae > Heptranchias > Heptranchias perlo. The sequence continues at coordinate 15,594,586 of NC_090353.1, read as the reverse complement.
CTTAAAAAAGGAATGAGGGGCAAAGTGAGTATGAGAATAGATTAGCAGCTAACATAAAAGGGAACCCAAAAGACTTTTATAAACATATAAATAAATAGTAAAAGGGTAGTCAAAGGAAGTGTTGGACCAATTAGAGACAAAAAGATATGTTGTGGAGGCAAAGGGCATGGCTGAGGCACTAAATGAATACTTTGCATCTGTCTTCACGAGAGAAGAGGATGCTGCCATTGTAGCAGTAAAGGAGGAGGTAGTAGTGATATTGGATAGGATAAAAATAAAGAGGAGGTACTTAAAAGATTGACGGTACTCAAAGTAGAGAAGTCACCTGGTCTGAATGGGATACATCTTAGGTTACTGAGGGAAGTAAGGGTGGAAATTGCAGAGGCTCTGGCCACAATCTTCCAATCCTCCTTAGATATGGATGGGATGGTACTGGAGGATTGCAAATGTTATCCCCTGTTCAAAAAGGGGGAGAGGGATAAACCCGGCAATTACAGGCCAGTCAGCCTAACGTCATTGTTGGGGAAACTTTTAGAGACAATAATCCGGGACAAAATTAATTGGCACTTGGAAGAGTATGGGCTAATAAGTGAAAGTCAACACAGATTTGTGAAAGGAAAATCATGTTTGACTAACTTAATTGAGTTCTTTGATGAAGTAACGAAGAGGGTTGATGAGGGTAATGCGGTTGATATGGTGTACATGGATTTTCAAAAGGCATTTGATAAAGTACCATATAATAGACTTGTTAGCAAAATTAAAGCCCAAGGGATTAAAGGGACAATGGCAATGTGGATACAAAATTGGCTGTGGGACAGAAAGCAGAGTAGTGGTGAACTGTTGTTTTTCAGACTGGAGGGAAATATACAGTGGTGTTCCCCAGGGGTCAGTATTAGGACCACTGCTCTTTTTGATATATATTAATGACCTGGACTTGGGAATAGAGGGTATAATTTCAAAGTTTGCAGATGACTGTTTACTACATTTCCTAGTTTCCTATGTTGAGGATAGTAACAGTCTTCAGGAGGACATAGACAGACTGGTGAAATGGGCAGACACATAGCAGATGAAATTTAACACAGAGAAGTGTGACGTGATGCATTTTGCTGGAAGAATGAGGAGAGGCAATACTACCTAAATTGTACAATTTTAAAGGGGGTGCACGGACAGAGAGACCTGGGGGTGTACACACACAAATCTTTGAAGGTGGCAGGACAATTTGAGAAGGCTGTTAAAAAAGCATGAGAGATTCTGGGCTTTATTAATAGAGGCATAGAGTACAAAAGCAAGGAAATTATGCTAAACCTTTATAAAACACTGGTTAGGCCTCAGCCGGAGTATTGTGTTCAATTCTAGGCACCACACTTTAGGAAGGATGTCAAGGCCTTAGAGAGGGTGCAGAAGAAATTTACTAGAATGGTACCAGGGACTTCAGTTTTGTGGAGAGACTGGAGAAGCTGGGATTGTTCTCTATAGAACAGAGAAGGTTAAGGGGGCATTTGATAAAGGTGTTCAAAATCATGAACGGTTTTGACAGAGTGAATAAAGAGAAACTGTTTGCAGTGGCAGAAGGGTCGGTAACCAGAGGACACAGATTTAAGGTGATCGGCAAAAGAGCCAGAGACGACATGAGGAAACATTTTTTTACGCAGCGAGTTTTATTAATCTTGAATGCATTGACTGAAAGGGTGGTGGAAGCGGATTCAACAGTAATTTTCAAAAGGGAATTGGGTAAATACTTGAAGGGAAAAAATTTACAGGGCTATAGGGAAAGAGCAGGGAAATGGGACTAATCGGATAGCTCTTTCAAAGAGCCAGCACAGGCACAATGGGTCAAATGACCTCCTCCAATGCTGTACCTACTATGATACTATGATTTTGTTACTACAAATGTGAATAATTCTGGAGTAATAAAGTAAATTATTTTTCTAAAAAAAAAGCATTATAGTAAAATGCTGCATTATGCAAACACCCGTGACTTTAATAGCCTCCTTCTGTGTTGTATCATTCTATGATTAGCAAGCATTTGCAGAGGAGCTAGAGGTGTAACAGGCGCAATAGCGGGCCGGCCTCGGGTGTCCCGGCTCGGGCGCCGACAAATTTCCACCCAAGTATACTAACCTGCTACGCCATCATAAGAAGCAGGTTTTGATGGATTTTTCTGAAGAAATTATCTCTGGAAATTTAAGAGAAAACCCTCCACGTCGGAGGGTTTTTTTATTATTTGTTCATGGGATGTGGTCGTCGCTGGCGAGGCCAGCATTTATTGCCCATCCCTATTTGCCCTTGAGAAGGTGGTGGTGAGCCGCCTTCTTGAACCGCTGCAGTCCGTGTGGTGAAGGTTCTCCCACAGTGCTGTTAGGATAGGAATTTGACCCAGCGACGATGAAGGAACGGCGATATATTTCCAAGTCAGGATGGTGTGTGACTTGGAGGGGAACGTGCAGGTGGTGTTGTTCCCATGTGCCCGCTGCTCTTGTCTTTCTAGGTGGTAGAGGTCGCGGGTTTGGGAGGTGCTGTCGAAGAAGCCTTGGCGAGTTGCTGCAGTGCATCCTGTAGATGGTACACACTGCAGCCACAGTGCGCCGGTGGAGAAGGGTGGTGGATGGGGTGCCAATCAAGCGGGCTGCTTTGTCCTGGATGGTGTCGAGCTTCTTGAGTCTTGTTGGAGCTGCACTCATCCAGGCAAGTGGAGAGTATTCCATCACACTCCTGACTTGTGCCTTGTAGATGGTGGAAAGGCTTTGGGGAGTCAGGAGGTGAGTTACTCGCCACAAAATACCCAGCCTCTGACCTGCTCTTTTTAGCCACAGTATTTATATGGCTGGTCCAGTTAAGTTTCTGGTCAATGGTGACCGCCAGGATGTTGATGGTGGGGGATTCGGTGATGGTAATGCCGTTGAATGTCAAGGGGAGGTGGTCATTGCCTGGCACTTGTCTGGCGCGAATGTTACTTGCCACTTATCAGCCCAAGCCTGGATGTTGTCCAGGTCTTGCTGCCTACGGGTACGGACTGCTTCATTATCTGAGGGGTTGCGATTGGAACTGAGTTTCTCCTGATTTCTCACCAGAAACTCTGGAGAAACTGCGCGAGCGTCTATTTCTCCAAGGTTTCTGCCAATCTTACACTAAAGGTATGGTGGGAGATAGGGAGAACCCCCACAGAAATTCTACCTTCGTGTGACCTGTTGATATTTGGTGTAAGAAGAATACCCTGCTTGCTCAAGCTAAGGTTCTATTTCGTTTTGTATAGAATCTCCTGCATGATGGGCTATCAGATGAAATCAGATCTCCCCATAGTAGGTGATGATACTTGGAGCATGTAGATAACTTGCTGTAATTGAGTTTCAGAAACTACTGGTTGTTGTGTTGTGAGTCAGCCTCATTGAATGGTGAGACAGAGATACCTGCTTCTGATCAGGGCACTGCTTGCACCTCCTGTACCTCTGGTGAGGCAGACGATTCCTATGCTGCTGTGCCTCCTGATGAGTGCAGCATGTGGCGTTGGACCATATCCCCACCTCGCCTAAGAGTACTGACTCGTGCTTGTTTACAGTTCCATGGGTTTTGGCAACCTGCAATACCAAATCCAAACAGTTGTTAGGCTATTCAACTGTAAGGGCACCACTGCCCAGCATGTGTGAGCAACTTTGGCAAGAGGGAGAGTAAATCAGAGAAGAAAATGTACAAAAAATGCATGTTAATAGATGTGTTTGATCCATCCTTGAGATACTTCATTTAATTGTATCAAAGCTTCATTAAATAGCTTGGAAATATGAATGAGTCCATTCATCCTTGATTTATCATAACCCCAATTTATCTATCTTTTCCCATATCCCCCAACTGCTCTTCTGTCCCGAGACGCATCTAATTGCCTCTTAAATTAATTTGCTCCATCCACTTCTTCCCTTATTAACCCACAATCATCTTCATTGCTTGCCTCTGTCAAAGGTGATAATCTCCTGTAAGGTGCCCAGAACTGCACAGTGCTCCAGGTGTGGTCTGACCAATGCCTTATATGCAGCAAAAATACAACCTCTTTTAATTTGACTCTGTCCTTTTACTGATGTAATCCAGTAACATATTTTCCATTTTCACTGCAGCCAATCACCGTGCTGATAATTTCAGAGTTACACATTATAACACTTAGTTCCCACTGCACCCTATCCCACTGTTCCATTAACATACTCTATAACCCCTGGATCTCTCCCCCGATCTGCACCCTATCCCACTGTTCCATTAACATACTCTATAACCCCTAGATCTCTCCCCGATCTGCACCCTATCCCACTGTTCCATTAACATACTCTATAACCCCTGGATCTCTCCCCCGATCTGCACCCTATCCCACTGTTCCATTAACATATTCTATAACCCCCCTAAATCTCTCTCCTCATCCCCACACTGCCCCACTGTTCCCTTTAACATCTACTTCCTCTTTTGGTCCTTTGCTCCCTGTTAAATATTTTACACTTATCCACATTGAAATGCATCTGCCACCTATTGACCCAGTTAAATAAAAAATTAAAATCTTACTGAATCCGCTTGCATTGCCCCTTCTTATTTGCCCTATCATCTATTTTGGTATACATCAACACAACAATGCAATGTGTAATAGAATGATAGGTCTCAATGGGCAAAAGGACTAGTGTAGGATATTGTTCTGGTTCTGTTCTGGCACATTTCCTTGTGACCACTTATATTCTACTTACAGGTTCCAGAAAGCAAGTGTGCTGCTTGCTGTCTTAGCTAAAGGATGCCTGAGACAAAGGTTGCAGCTGATGATATTTAGAAGGATTTCGATCTGCGTGCAACTTGGGGGAGACAAATGGCAGATGAGATTCAATAGCTTGGCTCAGTCAGTCGAGCTCTTACCTCGGAATTAGAAGACCTATGCCAGGACTCAAGCATGTGATCTAGCTTGAAACCTTGGTGTAGTACTGAGAGAGTGCCACCTTGTCAGAGGTGCCGTTTTTCAGATGAGATGCTGAACTGGGGTCCTGTCTGCCTGATGAGGTGAAAATAAAATAACTCATGGCATTATTAGAAAAAGAGCAGGGACTAGTCCTGGTCAATAGCCCGCTCAATCAAAAACAGCTGGACTGATTATTTATCTCATTGCCTTTTGCACATTTTTTTTAACACTGATAACTGTAAAGTATTGCACATTGGTCAAAAATATGCATTATGAAAGGAATTGGATTATCACAGGTAAGAGTGGGCCACTACAATTGGTTTCAGTGCGTTAGCATGGTAGGGAGAGGAAAATTGGTTCCTGACCACAGTTGCTATCTGGAAAGTGCTTGTGAGTCCGACAACAGGATTGGCCTATTTGTGATTCCCCATGGTTGAATTGTCAGCTGTGCCTCAGTTGGTAGCACTCTTGCCTCTGAGTCAGAAGGTTGTGGGTTCAAATCCCATTCCAGGGACTTGAGCACAGAATCCAGGCTGACACACTAGTGCAGTACTGAGGGAGTGCTGCACTGGCAGAGGTGCCGTCTTTCGGAGGAGAGGTTAAACCGAGGCCCTGTCTGCCCTCTCAGGTGGACATAAAAATCCCATGGCACTATTTGAAGAAGAGCAGAGGAGTTCTCCCGGTGTCCTGGCTAATATTTATCCCACATCCAACATCTAAAAACAGATGATCTGGTCATTTATCTCACTGATGTTTGTAGGACCTTACTGTGTGCAAATTGGCTGCTGCGTTGCCTACATTACAACAGTGACTACACTTCAAAAAGTACTTCATTGGCTGTAAAGCACTTTGGGACGTCATGAGGTCATGAAAGTTGCTGTATTAAATTCTGAAAAAACTCTGAATAGTCTGCCAACACTTACTGTCTAGATATGAATTTTGGTGTCAGTTACCCTTGGGTAAGGTACCTAGGGGTGACTGGCCCCAAAAGAGCCATTCCTCGGCTAGAGTAAGTGCCTTCAGGAGAGGAGGGAAAAAAATGAAAATAAAAAACTGCAGACTTTTGTGTATTGATTCCTGGTTCTCAGATCTACTTCGCTTGTCCAGTGTGAAGCAAACTGTTGAGTCAACCCTGAGAAGGTTGCTAATAAATCTGGTCATTTTAATTTCTTCAGTTTAACATGTGCTGCAGCAGGCAGACTCCCTGCAATTAAAGCAGCTCTGCCCAATGAACTGCCAGACCCCTGCCATGCTCTGAGTGATTGGGGCCTGCCTGCTTCTGACAGGTGCATGAAAACCCACATCATTTGTGTAAAAGTTTTCAACTCGACTCATTTTTGCTCCTGTGGCGAAGGGACAATGTTAAAAGGAAACAAAACACAAAGGGTTGTGTGCAACATGATGTGCTGTTATTCAAACGCTTTGAACAAGAAGAATTACAGACACGGAGTGGGCATACAATGATTTTATCAACCCTAGGCTCATACTGACTGACACTTATAAGAGGAGGTATGAAGAAATGTTTCTCAATGTTATGTTGGGGATAGTGGATGAATGAGTGGAACACTGTGAACGACAGGAACCTGAAATAACAACAGAAAATGCTGGAAATACACAGCGGGTTGGTCAGTATCTGAAAGAGAAAAAACAGATTGCCATTTTGGAATTCTTTTCCTTTCTCCACTTCTCAAAAGCCTCCTCAGCATCTATCTCTTTGGCTGTGCCTTCATTAACTCTTCCCCTTTTCAGTGTTCAATTTCTACCCCCCTTCCATGTGAAGTTGTTTGGGATGTTTTGCTGTGTTATATAAGTGCAAGTTTTGTTGTTCAAGATAGCTGTACAACAGCAAGTTGACTTTGGGCTGTGCCATTGATAAGTACATTCAGTCAAAATGGACAGCTTGTTCCCTTCCTTCCCTCACCCCTTACAAACGACTGCAGCTCTTGCTTGTCCATCTTTGTTGATACATGGAATGGGCTACGATTTCCCATTCCAGCTATTTTGATATGAATGCTTAATGTTAGTGGTTTAATGCCTGTGTTGAAATTTGGTAAAGCGTTTATACCAAAACAGTGCCGATTGGAATATGCATCATACAACCACTTAAAATTTTTGGAGGGAAATGTATACTTTTTTGGCGGCTATAAATGGAGACATGTTTACCTCAATCACTTTCTTAACTGGGACGGAGAACATTTTCTGCCAGAATTTGGAGTGGGAGAGGCAGCAGTGCTGGGAGAGTCGCCTTCGACAGTAAGTTCCTGAGTTAATATGGAAGTGTCGGGTGGGGCAGGAGAAACAATGCAGCCGACTGTAGCAGTGCTGCGGCCTCTCTTCCCCTCAATTCTGGCAACTCTCCCCGAGTTAGGCAGATGGCCCTCCACCCCCATTCTGGTGACCCTCCTCCTTCCTCCGATTCAGGTAACTTCCTCTCTCCCCCACAAATTTTGACAGCTCTCCTTCCCCACCCTCCCTCCAATTCTGGCAGTTCTCTCACCCCCCCTCCACTCCCGGTTCCCCGCCTTCTGGTAGCTGGCTGGCTGCAGGTTGACCAGGCTCGTGGTCTGTATGGTTCAACTACTCAGTGGATGAACTCACTGAGCCATTTCATTGTTATTGTGTGTTTTAACACACCATAAATTATTTATGTATTTGAAAATTTTCCTCCAAATCACTGGAAACGACATCAATTAAAGAGTTAGAAATCCAATTTTTTGGGGAGGAGGGGGCATGCCCTATAATGGACTCCACTCACCCATTTAATCTCCTTCCACAGCCCATGTACATTTTCCCTATCATGGACTCTTCCCACCCATTTAATCTCCTTCCACAGCCCATGTACATTTTCCCTATCATGGACTCTTCCCGGCCATTTAATCTCCTTCCACAGTCCATGTACACTTTCCCTTATCATGAACCCCACCCACCCATTTAATCTCCTGAGGGAAAATTCCGTATGGATACTCCCAAATCCCCAAAGTAATGAAGCAAAACTCTAAGCTATCCGTCCATCCTCACATCTCTAGGAAATATTAAGAGTATGTACTTATCATTGCAAAAGTTATTTACTGTGCTGTGGAATCTCCTCTGTTTATATTGTGATGCTGGTTTCTGTAGTAACCAGATTGATTTTAAAGGCAGACATGCAATGCTCCAGCTGGTCTGACTTTCAGTCACAGCCACATTCGTGTCTGCCATTGTAACATATCCTGATGATCTTGTAGCGGGTTTATGTTGCAGGAGTCTTTCTCTGATACTGCTTCTGGTTAATGTCCTGTGCAATCTGCCCTGTTAATATTATGAAGCCAATTTCTGCAGTAGTTGGATTCCCTTTAAGATGCTTTTAAATGTTATTAAACGGATCCTAGGGGTGCAGCACAGAACAGAACAGAGACCCCGACCTCAGTGCGCACCTTCCCCTGGTTTATTTTACCTGCCGGCGCTTCTGTTGGAAGTCACAGGCCTGCAATTCAAATTCAATTCCAACGTAAAGGGCCTGAGCACACGTAGGATTGCTCACTGTCCCAGGCCCTTCTCACACCAATTCAGGTTTTTCGTAGAATGTTTCCTGCGTGTTTGATTTAAAGAAAAACTAAACAAGCTGTGAAATCTGAACTACTCCAGACCCGATTACCATTTCCCTTTTTTTCGCTTTATTCCATTAAGAACTTTGGGAGAATTTATTCCGAACACTTCATTTAATAAAATTAATAGTTTTTTTTAAAGAACATAGTTGTAACAAGAGGTGAGTATAATGTCAGTTATGAACATGAAATAGCCAAATAACAAGAGCTCCTGGCAACTCAGCAAGTTTATCTGGTGAGTGTAGATGAAATTTGCATTTAAATTGCATCATTTCAGATCCTCAGCAAGTCCCAGAGCACTTCACATTCAGTGAGGGTGTCAAGAGATATGGAGCAAAGGCAGGTAAATGGAGTTGAGGTACAGATCAGCCATGATTTAATTGAATGGTGGAACAGGCTTGAGGGGCTGAATGGCCTACTCCTGTTCCTATGTTCCTCATGTGGATGGAGCTTTACTCTGTATCTAACCTGTGCTATACTTGACCTTGATTGGAGAAAAATAGAAGGAACTTTATTTTGTGACTAACTGTGCTATACTTGAGCTGGCAAGGTTTGACACTGGCACTGGGTGCCCACATGGGAAAGTATTCCATCCCCCTGCACTAACATTCCTCACCCTGATGAGCACAAGCAATCAAACTATAAAAAAGTTTCAAAAATATACCAGAAGTACCATAGTGTGTTCAAGAGATCCATATGACACTTTCTCATTGCAGCAACTGCCCAATAAACTGGGCTTCAACTGTTTGGTGACCTGGCAGATTTGATATGTAATTTTCTGTAATAACATTGAGCAATATTCTAGAACATTCTTCACATGAGATTCAAAATAAAATTTATTCACAAGAAGTCAAATGTAAGACCCAATGAGAAAGTACTGTACAAGTCTTTGCTGGCTAAAGTTGACAGTTCTTTTCAAATAACTAACAGCTATGTAGTCCTTTTTTTAAGAAAGTAATCTTTAAGACAACAGGAAGTGAAAGACCACGAAGATCCTCTCTGCATCCTCGCTGTGTTGAAATCAAGATTCATCGCACCATCTCCTACTGCTATTTATTCTTTCCCAGGATCTCAAAACTGTGGAACTCTTCATCTTCCTTTCATCCTACAATCTACAAGCTTTTGTAACCCAAGCTTGGTGTCACCTAACCACTATTTCTTGACTTATCTTGCCTTCTCGTCTACTCTTTTCAAACTAGGCGGTGTCCTGCACTGTGGGCCTTGGCCCTTCAACTAGGTTTCTCAATAATATAAAAAAATTGCACATTATCTACAAGATTCAATAAATCTACACTGGGACAGTAATGGAAGACAACATTTTGCTATAGCCTCATGATGGTGGAAAAGCATGGAATGCAGTGGTGTCTTTATATTTTCCCCTTAGCACTGGAAAATCACCTTATTAATCAAAAGATAAAGTTGATCCTTTGGCTTGTAACTAAGACCAGTCACAATTTGTAGTTTCACTGTGTCCCAGATTATAGTGGTGGCCTTTGAGATCCAGGCATTGGTTGTCATGACCATTGGTTCATGTTTGCATGAAGCCATTTTGGAGCTGGAGGTAGCCATCACTTCGCCATTCCAACCAAGAAATTGTTAGTTAATAGTCCATCTACAGCTGGTACCTTTCTATCAGATGGGTTGCCAGCTTTTGTCGATGGACTGAATATGTTCCTTGGCTTTCATCCTTAAGGAGGCAATGCTGGAACTTCTCTGGTCTACATCTTCCAAAGGATATTTGTCCACAAACGTTGTTTCACATTGGTAGTGTGGAGGTCCCATGGACTGCATTGTCTGGGCCATCGGTGGTGGAGAATTTAAGAATGTGTGACCCGAGTAGCTGGTCTGTAAGCCTTGAGGTGCCCCCATGAAGCCGGGTATACTGTGAACAGATGTTGCACTAGAGATGGGAGATGTTAGCCAAGGGTCCAATGGCAGGGAATTACTCATGGGTCCAATACTGGAGGGCATTGGCGGTCTGTTGAAGGACAGCATGGGAGAATCATGCAACTTCATTGTGCTGGCTTCTATCTTCTCTTGTCTCCTCCACTTTGCCCTCCTGTTTTGAAACCATACCTGTGATTTTTAAAAGAAAGACATTTTGAAGGGATGAGTTTTGCAGAATATATAATGTACATACTAGCTAACACGACTTTCTAACCCCCACCCCACACAATTTTCTGCACTCCTCCCCTGAAAGAGCTGATTCATGTTGGAGCACAGTTCCATGGGCACTGGCTGCCCTCACAGGACCACACCCAATGGTCAATTTTCATAATGTGGGCATAACAGCTGAGCCTGATCCTGTCCTCCCCTGATACCCTAACACATCTCCTTTAGAAGTCAGAAGATGGTGATTTAGAGTGGAAACATACACTGGCTGATTTTTCAGATGCACTTAGTGGAAAGACACTGAAGGATGTGCATGAACCTTGGGGTTCAAATATATAATTCCCTAAAAGTGCAAGTGCAGGTAAGCAACCCATAAAAAAGGTCAACAGAACTTTGGATTTTATAAATAGGGGCACATGGTATCAGAGTAAAGAAGTAATGATGAATTTGTACAAAACATTAGTTAGGCCACAGTTGAAGGACTGTGTGCAGTTTTGGGTGCCCGATTATAGAAAGGACAATGAAGCCCATACAAAGCGTGCAACATAGACTCACCAGGATGATCCCAGGAATGGGAAACTATAGTTATGAGGGACTTGAGACACTGCAGCAGGGCAGGTTAAGAGGAGATTTAATAGGAGTTTTTAAAATTCTGAAGACTTTTGATGGATTGAATAGAGAAACACCTTTTCCTCTGGTTCAGGACTCAATTGTGCGAGGTCACCAATTTATATTGCCACTAAGAAAGTTGGTGAGAGGTTAGGAGAAATATCTTTATACAGAGGGTTGGAGCATGAAATACTATGCCACAGGAAGTGGATGAGACAGAGATCATTGCATCTTTTAAAGGAACATTGCACAAACAGAGGAAGATACAAGGCTATAGGGAGAGCGTGGACAGTGGGATTAGTTTTGGATTGCTTTATCAAGGAGCTGGCATAAATATGATGAGCAGAATGGCCTCTTTCTGTGATGTAAACTTCTGTGGCTCAGGAGTGCTGAGGCTAATTATCACTCCTCCATTGCTATCCCAGCTGAGATCAGCTAATTCAGCACATACCAGAACTCAAATATGGCAGCCTCTAGTCTGTATGATTTAACAGCACACCATGGGTTACCTCACCCACTGTGCCACTGGGGAAACATACACTGTAGTACAAGACAAACTGTCCAATATGGATTTAATTACCGGGAGCGCACACTTCAGTAGAATGAATATTTTATGGTTTTAGCACCACCCAGCAGCTGGCCTCATATAGGACATGTTCACTGTGACATGACAGGGATTTGTGTTAATGAGTTTGATTCTAATTTCAAATAATATAAACAAAAATTGATGTGTTATTTGAAAATATGGGTGGCCTTCCTGCAACAGGATTGGGGCACATCTTTGAGAATGCAGTCTTGGCCATAGTGTGAGTGCCTGATGTTGACGACAAGTACCTAAAGCAGGAAGGTTGACCATTCTTAACCGTGATGAACAAAAATGATCACCACCCCCAATTGAACAATTTAACAGGGAAAGACGCCTCCTCTCATCTCCACCTGTCTTAGGCCATAGTGTTATTAGGCAGAAGGGCAACCAGATCAGGCTCTAAACAGAGACAAGAGTACTGAAGCCAAAATACTTGGACAACTTAAGTGTGATTAAAAGACGGCAAAAATTTGTTGAAAATAAACACAGGAAATTATTTTTAAAATGTAATTATAAATCCAAAGGGAATCAGAAAGATAATCCACTCCCAATTGAAGAAAGCCATTCATCCTAGCCACTGGTATTCATGAGTTAAGTGTTCCAGGATCACTAGTTCCCCTTCCCTCCTTCTCCTGAAGATGTAGACATTTGCTGGGGTTCAGTTCAATAGTTATCAGCAGCCCTCCAGTAAGTCACCCAAATTGTCATTCTTCAAATGTGAGCCCAGACAGCGGAGTGGGGACTATCTTCTGTGACCCAATCTGTGGTGTAAGTGTGGCGTCCAGGCTTAGTGCTTGGTCAATTGACCCACCACTGACCCCAGTGAACTTTTCGGGGACAGCTATGTGTAAACTTTTTCAGCGGGCTCCGGGCAGGATTTCTGCCGAAACTTGGGAGCTTGTGACTGCGGAATGGGAAATGGCAGCAAATGCAAGTCGGACTCCTTGCATTGGGGACTGGCAATCTGAGAGATTGACAAAAAGTGTCCGAGCTTCATTGGTAAAATCTGCCGATGAAAATCTGCCAATCAATTTTCCTTACATCCATTTGTCAACTGCCTTGGTCCTTTAAATGTTTCCTGCCATTCCACCTCCCTTAGCAACGGGAAAACTCCCCTGCTCTTCTTCAAATAATGCCATGGGATCTTTTACATCCACTTGAGAGGACAGATGAGGCCTCAGTTTAATGTCTCATCTGATGGACGGTACCTCCAACAGTGCAGCGTTCCCTCAGTACTCCACTGCAGTGTCAGCCTAGATTAGGTGCTCAAGTCCTGGAGTGGGGCTCCAACATCTGACTCATAGATGAGAGTGCTACCACTGAGCCAAGGCTGACACCAAAGGCAGAAAATGTGATGCATGATGTCATTTCATCCTTGCCACCCAATTGGAATATGACTGCCCATATTTTGCATCCGACAGAAGTAACAGCTCCCGCACAACTTTTCTCCTAACCTGCCCCATTATCGCCACTACTGTAACTGAAGCAGGACCCTGGCCAATTTTTCCCCTCCCTAAATCAGAGGCGCTGAGTGTAATTCTAGTGCACCTACTGCCACCCTGGCTGAGATCAGGCACTGTTTGCAAATGGAACCTTCCTGTATGACTCAGTGACACACCTGACATTCAGGAGCTGTATCCTCACCAGCCTAATTGTTGTCAAAATGTCTCTAATTTAGTTACATTACACACCTGACATTCAGGAGCTGTATCCTCACCAGCCTAATTGTTGTCAAAATGTCTCTAATTTAGTTACATTGAATTTTAAAGGATAAATATTTTCCAAATTTTAGTATTGTCACATCATGCGGGTGAAGCCACTGATGCTTCTCAGCAGCAATTTATATTCACGATAAGAAATTTCTTATGCTTAATAGGGTTTAGAACTGCTTAACAGTTGGTTATTGTAAGAGTCTATCAGTGCTCAAGGGATGTTTAAACCATGTCCTGTGTATCAATACATGGTGCAGCTAGATTTGAAAACATCAAGTCATTTCAAATGTAGATTGAATCGCAGGACTCAACTATTCCTTAATGTCTCATCAGCTTCTCTCTGTTCCTTTCCATGGAGATTCAGTCTCACCAACTGCATTTTGCCACACCTTTGCACCTCTGCCATTCTTCCTCTCTGTTTCTTTGTTTTCTTCCTGTCCTGATTTTTTCTCTCTGTTTCCTTTTTTTGTTTTCCTCTCTCTTGCATTTTTCTCTCTGTTTTTTCTCCTGGTATTAATTTTTACCCTGAGTTGGTTTTTCTCACTTTTTATCTCTACTTTCTTACCGTTTATCTCTATTTTCTCTCTCTCTGATTTTCTCTCTCTATCCCTGTTTCTCTCGTTTGTTTTTTTCTTTCTGTTTCTCTCCCTAGAAACACAGGGATGGACAAGACTGTAAAATACCATTTCCGTCCTTCTAGCTGGTTCCAGAGTTCAAAAACAAAATACACAATTCACTACCTATATCCCTCAATTGCTTTTCCTGCCAATGCATGACTAACTCCCTCCTAAAATTACTGAGATTATTAGCCTTAAGCACCTCTCTGGGTAGTCCATTCAAACATTGACCACCCTCTGTGTGAAATGGTTATATTTGATCTGTCTATTCGCCATCCCTCTGTTGCCTCTGTTTTTGTTCCCTATGCAATGTTTTATTTTCTGTTTTCTCTCTGTTCTTGCTTTCTCCATCCCTATGATTTGTCTCTTTGGCTCTGTTCTTTCTCTCTGTTTTCTCTCATTCTGTTTTCTATCTCCCTTTCTGACTGTTTTCTATTTCTTTCTCTCTCTCCTGTTTTCCTCCCTTCCTCTGGCTCTGTTTTCTCCATGTTTTCTTTTTCTGTCTATGTTTTCTATCTATTTATGTGTTTTGTTCACTCCGTTTTTTTCTCTTTCTCTCTATATTTGAATTTTTTCTCCTTTCTCTCACAATTTCTCTCTCTCGTTGTTCTCATTTCTGTTTCTCTATAATCTCTCTTGGCTTTCCTCCTTCCGTCTCTATATATTTTGCCTGCCTATACATCTTCTCTCAACCTGTTTTCACTTATTTTCTCACTGGTTTCTCTCCTCTCTCTGTTTTCTCATTCTTTATTACTTATTTCTCTTTTTTCTATCTCTGTTCTATCTTTTCTCTCCCCATTTTTCTCCACCATTTAAAATCACTTTTCTCTTTCATCTCTCCACCTATTTGCTCTTTGACTGCTCCCTATCTCACTGCCTGTCTGTATCTCTCTCACTGCCTGTCTGTATCTCTCTCACTGCCTGTCTGTCTGTCTCTCTCTCACTGCCTGTCTGTCTGTCTCTCTCTCTCTCACTGCCTGTCTGTCTCTGTCTCTCTCTCTCTCTCACTGCCTGTCTGTCTGTCTCTCTCTCTCTCCCTCACTGTCTGTCTGTATCTCACTGTCTATCTCTCACTGTCTATCTCTCTCTCTCTGTCTGTATCTCACTGTCTATCTGTCTGTCTGTCTCTCTCTGTCTGTATCTCACTGTCTATCTGTCTGTCTCTCACTGCTTATCTGCCTCTATCTTCTTGTCTCTGTTTCTCTGCTTCACTCTCCGCCTCTCTGTGTCCTCTCTCTCACCTGTACCCGGACCTCGGGTAGGTTGACCTTCATGGCGAGCTCCTCTCTGCTGTACACATCCGGGTAGTGGGATTTCTCGAAGGCTCTCTCCAGCTCATGGAGCTGGTAGGTGGTGAAGGTAGTTCGGTTTCTTCTGTGTTTCTTCTTGGGCGGCTCCTCGTCCATTTTCTGACCTGGTTTCTCCTCACTCTCTGTACTGCTGGTGAACTCACTGAGGTCCTCAGCACATTTGTTCAAAAACACCCTGGAATCTGAAGAGGAAAAACAAAACATTAAAATAACAGAAAACATCTCCTCCCCAAGTTTAGAGGTAAAACCTTCCTCGGTGAGAAGCTGGGATTTCATTGACTGGGATTGGAGAAAGATTTCTCTCTCAGTTCTGCTGCAAAGGTACAAATTAATAAACAATTATCGGTATTAAAATCTTACTCGTTAACATAAAGCTGCTCCTTAAATTTCCTGTCAGTTTACCAGAAGTTTAAATACTGAACTTTTCTCGGATCTCGCTGTTCGATTTCTGTTCGTTCGGTTTGATTTTAAATTCATCGTTCTGTCGGTTTGTTGGGAATATCCTCACTCTGAGGAATTTTTTTGAATAACATATCTACGCATTGAAGCTGGTTTACATCGAATTGGAATTGTTTGAAAGTAGTTTTAACACAAACTTTGAACTTTCACGTGGGGTTTATTCCCTACACCCATCCCAGTTAATCCGCATTGAATGTTTAGTGATTCAAGTATTTGAGCTGGACTTTGTTGAAGGGGTATTTATGAGTCACAAAGCGGGGGAACTACCGGGTCCCCGAGGTCCCGGCCGCCCTGATACTAAAAAGGGTAGAAAGACCCCGGGCTCCCTATCCCTCCTTCCTTTCTGTTTCTGAATCTGGTTCTTGCATTTCTTCGCCTCTGTATCAGTCGCTTCACGTGGAAGTAACTCAGTGTCCGTGAAGCTGCAGCTTTGGGATGTTTCTGAGAGACGGGTTAAACAAAACGCTGGAGAAGATCGGATTCATCCGATGGAGCAAAACATTAACAAAAAATAAAACCGAGACAACAAAAGAAACAAAAATAAGAAAACAGTTCAGAACAAAAAAAAGAACAAAATATTCCAAAGTGTTTGTTTATAGAATTTGCTGAGATGGTCAGAAAAGGTTAATGCAATTTACTGCATTTGAACTGGAATTAGTTACAGCAAAACTCAAAATAAAAGACAAAGTTTTGATTTGTGCATTTAAGTGGTTGGAGCTCTCTAACTGGCATGTGAGGAGAGTTTTGCATCAATTCACCGATTATTACATTTGTATTATGACCTGTATAAATCAGGACTAGTGTAGCAGGCTCCGGATATAAGGTTCAATTAGATCTCTTTATACTTCCTTCCAAATGTGATCTCCGAGTTAAAAATCCGGATTAACAGTGCGCGCACCAACAAGTGTAAAACAAGCAGGTAATTCACTCAGTTTAAACAGAGCAGAGAAATTAGAAGCCGTTTTAGTAATCGAGCACTGGAGGAGCTACATTCTGGAGAATTAGTCCGCATCCTATTCTGTGCTTATCACGGTATCAGAGTATCACATTTCTGTATTTGTAGCCTTAGGCTGAGTAATTCGGAATGAATTGTCCTGAGCACCGATATCAGAGAATTAGTAACAACGGTATAAACAGGAACGGTATGAGATCAGCAGATTCTCTATCTACATAAACTTCTTCGCTATTTCCAAAGTGGAGAGTCTGATTGGACATTCCAAATAAAATCCAGTCTTATTCCCAGGACAAATGTTTATGCAGCAGGTACCCAGCTGGCCTGTATCAATAGAAAATTAGCACTACATTTGGATTTATTTTAGATTTTATAATCGATATTTGAGATCCCTGAAATGATTGTGATTCAATTTAATGAATTATAATTCAAAGTATTAAGAAGGGACATACTTTCGGTTCAAAGTTCCGCCTGGTTTTATAAAGGTGAGGTGCTGACAGGAATCTGACAAAGTGCTTTTAAATCAATCTATGAAATACGGGGGCACTTTTCCCCTTTAGGAATTAATGTTCAACCCCGCCAGTTTCAAAGAAATGAAGACCAGGCGCCCAATTGACAGAATAATTTGTTTCATTTTGGCTCGAAAATATTACAACAAAATGTCAGATTTTAGTCGTATGCTTTTAAAATATTTTATATAATAACATTTTTAAGCTAAGAATTGAACGGATTAAGTTATGTTAAAATTAATTATAATAGTTATTATATTAAATTATATTCTATTATATTGTATTCTTCGGCCTTTAGTTAAAATAACGTTTATAAGACAAGATTTGATTGCAGGATCTCCCAGTCCATAGGCAGACATTCAATTATAATATGAAGTATGTAGTATCAGAATTAGATAGATACAGAAAGAGGAGAATGAATAAAACAAGATAACTTTCTGGAAATGTATCTGTATATAAATTATCTGTAGCAGTGCGCAATGGGTTACAAAGTTCAGGACTGGTAAAGTTTATTCATTTCTATTTACACCCCCTTGAGTTTTGGTTCTGTTTATTATTTTGCCGATTTATATTTCCCTTAACTTGCAAAGTGTTTTTGTATAACTGATTAAATTTGAATGGTGATAAAGCTTGATGTATTTTTTTGTTTGCGCCGCTTCCACACACAAAAAAAAATCAACTGCCTAAAGTTTAAGGGGAAAGTTTGAAAATTGAAGCTTTGAGAATGTAATCTTACCGTCGAAAGTGTGAGGCCGAGCAGTCACCTCGCGGAGCCCGAGGCCGGGGATGTGGTTGTAGCAGTCAGTCTGGTGGGGCTCCCCCGTCTCTTGAAGGGATTTGGAAGAGAGGGGTGAAGAGAGGGATTGATCCTTTGCAAATCCCAGGATCACGTCGATGCTGTGAACTCGCGAACAGGCGCCTGGGCTCTTAACCATTTCGTGGAAGTTGCTGGGGGACAGGCAGGTCTCGTCCACGCCGTTCATTTCAGGCTCGAACGACGCATCCGGGCTTCAAAAACACAAATCATGACAAACACCTCGCTTACAATTTCGTTACAAACAACTTTCAAAGAAAATCCAATCAGATATTTTTAAGTTGCAGATCGCGACCATCAAAACTTTTAAAGACTTTTTTTGCTTAAAAAATCAAAACTCCAACGAAATTAGAAAAACAAATCAACAGGAACTCTGAATTTAAAGCATTGAACATTCAAAATCGCACCAGTTTGCAGATTTGCAATTTAGCTGGCGTTCCATTTTTTTGATATGTAAAAATCGATAGCACACGGGGCGGGGTCAGACCAGAAACCATCTGTAAATAAAATCTCAAAAAATGGAAAAGAAACAAAAATAGTTACCTCCGATTAAATAAAAGCACGAAAATGGAGAACTCCACGATTCTGTAGAATCTTCATGAAAACGCCCCCTGCACTCAGTTTATTTCGTGATTCCTCCCAGTGGCTCCCCGCACCATTCCCAATAGCGCTCCCTCAATCTTTTAAGCTTTCCAGATGTCGGTATACGGGGGGGAAAAGGAATAAGTCCCCGGGGATTAGCGGAGCTGATTATTAGGAGAAACGTCCTCTTGACAGTGATTGACACGAAGGCTTTATTTCGCTGGAGTAATTGCTGCAAATACCCTTCACTTCAAGTTGCAATTCAGAGAAAGAGGAGGGGTTCTGTTAATAAACTGTCATCTCTGTAGGAAATATTCACTTTGTAAGCTGGTGCCTTGGGTGTGAATCAAATATTTAGACAACACTTTCTTGTTTGGATTTGGAGGCGGAACAGCCTTTCCCCTCTCGCACATCTCCATGTCAGTCTCAAGTTAGTTTCATAAACAGAATAATCTAGAAGTGGGACCCCTTCTAATTAAATTACTGCAATACAACTTAAGCAGGGGAAACCTGAATAAATGATTTTAAATATACATGGGAAACAGCGGCGTTCATTTCCTGTATTTACTTTTTGCTTATGGAAAGGAGTTTTTCAAAGGGGTAAACGGATAAACAAAGACTCTGGTGCTTTAAATCGGACATAAAACCAGAAAATGCTGGAGATACAGAGCAGATCAGTGAGAATCTGTAAAAAATAAAAGGCGGCTTAATCTCAGCTGGTTCAGAATGGAGTTCTAAATACTCCAGAACCCGTTTTCACACACTGTCGACCTACCTGACATAGTTGGACAATATTTCGGTCACTTAATAGTTTTAGAATAACCTTTAAAGTGGTTTTGTATATTTTAAGTAGAGTTTATATAAAATTCCCTGCATTTCCACAGTATACAAGACAGCAGCAGCAATCAGTTTAATAAAGTAACTCGATTCCAATAAACTGCAGGTATTAGCTGTTCCATAAATTGTTTCGTATTCTTTGATTGTGGAAAAATATTAACTTCCCTCTCAGCAACTGCGGATAGTTGGGAAAGTATTGAAACTTATTCCGATACTGCTGGTCTGTGGTCCGTGAACTTTTATTAGCTTTTAGTTTCAGGTACGATTTGATGTGAGGGTTTAGATGTTAAAACGGTGTGGCTTTCCCTTGTGCAGAAACGAATTTGAGAAACTCAGGTGAAGGGCTAAGTCTAATAGCACAGGACAACAGCAAGATCGAAAATAGGAGCGTGTGTTTAAAAACATGTCAATGGCGGCAGGAAGGGAAGACTGAGCAAGGCGAAGAGTTCCTTGTTTTTCACGTAATGAGAAAGAGCTGAATAGGAGGGATGTATGTAAGATACAGCCTCCGCGAAATATTTATTCCATTCTTCAGCTCCAGAAAATCGTGAAAACAAATCACAAATTTCTATCTATAATTCTATTATTTTTTTAAAAATTAATAAGTAAAAATCAGACAAACTAATTCTGCAATTATTCAAAAGCTCTTGCAGTGAAAACTTGGAAGTAGCGCCCAAGGGAAAAGGAACCCTCCTCCCCCGGGCACCGACACACCGGGTAAAATTAACACTCCTCCCCGGGCACCGACACACCGGCTAAAATTAACACTCCTCCCCGGGCACCGACACACCGGCTAAAATGAACCCTCCTCCCCTGTTCACCGACACACCGGGTAAAATTAACACTCCTCCCCGGGCACCGACACACCGGGTAAAATGAATCCTCGGTACCAAAACACAGGGTAAAACGAACCCTTCTCCCATTGGTACCAATACATCAGGTAAAACGAACCCCTCTCCCCCCCCCGGTGCCAACACACTGGATAAAATAAACCCTCTTCCCACCCCCCCACCCCGTGCCAATCCACTGAGTAAAACGAACCTTCCCCCCCAATGCCAACACACCTGGTAAAATGAACCCTTCTCCCCCCAGTGCCAATACACTGGGTAAAATGAACCCTTCTCCCCCCAGTGCCAACACACTGGGTAAAATGAACCCTTCTCCCCCCAGTGCCAATCCACTGGATAAAATAAACCCTTCTCCCCCCAGTGCCAACACACTGGGTAAAATGAACCCTTCTCCCCCCAGTGCCAACACACTGGGTAAAATGAACCCTTCTCCCCCCAGTGCCAACACACTGGGTAAAATGAACCCTCTTCCCCCCAGTGCCAATACACTGAGTAAAACGAACCCTTCTCCCCCCAGTGCCAATACACTGAGTAAAATGAACCCTTCTCCCCCCAGTGCCAATACACTGAGTAAAACGAACCACTCTCCCCCCGGTGCCAATACACTGGATAAAATAAACCCTCTTCCCACCCCCCCACCCCGTGCCAATCCACTGAGTAAAACGAACCTTCCCCCCCCAATGCCAACACACCTGGTAAAATGAACCCTTCTCCCCCCCGGTGCCAACACACTGAGTAAAATGAACCCTTCTCCCCCCAGTGCCAACACACTGAGTAAAACGAACCTTCCCTCCCAATGCCAACACACCTGGTAAAATGAACCCTTCTCCCCCCGGTGCCAATACACTGAGTAAAATGAACCCTTCTCCCCCCAGTGCCAACACACCGGGTAAAATGAACCCTTCTCCCCCCAGTGCCAACACACCGGGTAAAATGAACCCTTCTCCCCCCAGTGCCAACACACTGAGTAAAATGAACCCTTCTCCCCCCGGTGCCAATACACTGAGTAAAATGAACCCTTCTCCCCCCAGTGCCAACACACTGGGTAAAATGAACCCTTCTCCCCCCAGTGCCAATACACTGGCTAAAATGAACCCTCTTCCCTCCAGTGCCAACACACTGGGTAAAATGAACCCTCTTCCCCCCGGTGCCAACACACTGGGTAAAATGAACCCTTCTCCCCCCAGTGCCAATACACTGGGTAAAATGAACCCTCTTCCCCCCAGTGCCAACACACTGGGTAAAATGAACCCTCTTCCCCCCAGTGCCAACACACTGGGTAAAATGAACCCTCTTCCCCCCGGTGCCAACACACTGGGTAAAATGAACCCTTCTCCCCCCAGTGCCATCACACTGGGTAAAATGAACCCTTCTCCCCCCAGTGCCAATACACTGGGTAAAATGAACCCTCTTCCCCCCAGTGCCAACACACTGGGTAAAATGAACCCTTCTCCCCCAGTGCCAACACACCGGGTAAAATGAACCCCCCTCCCCCGGGTAAAATGAACGCTCATCCCCTGGGTGCCGACACACCGGGTAAAATGTGGGATTTTCATCCCAACTTCATTTCATCAAGTTTTCCCTGTGAAACACAAATGATACATTAACCGCTGATAAATTCCGGAAAAGCCATTACCGAGTAGGGTATGGGTTAAGCCGCGCAATAAGATATAAAATTAAAATTGATAATATTTCATACTAAAATGAATCCCCACGCACAGTGATAAGAACGCGCAGCTCTGTGTTATCTATTGCGGTCTGTCTGTCCTCAGCTTCAAACTTTGCAGGGTAAAGTGAATGGGCAAGTGACAAGTGGCGGGGATTACTAGTTAAACTCAGATCAGTGTTTGAAAATATTTTCCAAAAAGAGGTTCTTAAAGAGTTAAAAAGAAATCCAACAAATTAATAGCGCATGTTCTTTTTACAGAAATTAATTTGCTCCTTGCTGATCCAGATTGATATTCCGTATAAATTCCCTTTTCCTACTCTCACCCACATTACAACTCAATCGATCTTTGGACGCAGGTTTATTAAATCAAAGAATAAAAATAATAATTCAAAGTCATCAACCAGCTTAAATGATTTGCTCTGAATATATTATATTGTGTCCTGTTATTATATTATTTTGCTGTATTTAAAGCATCCCAGAAATAATAGTGACTTTATTGTGAGTACATAGTCGGTTTTGCAATTAACTTGAAGGAGAAATTAATAAGCGATTAAATATATAATAAAATATTTCGTTCCAACACGCCGCTCTCTGTTGTGATTGGCCCTTGTTACAGGGCTGGTAATATGTTCGAATTGTGACAATGTGTGGGAAAGTGAGGATCCGTAAAGGAAGTTAAGTGATTGTGAAGTTTTTGAAGGCTGGTAGAATATGATGGAAGGGAGAAAGAACTCTGTGTAAATGTATTGGGGTTTTTATATAAAATAGGTCAAACGGAGGGACGCGGTCTCTTTAAAACAATTGTACGCGGGACAATGGGAGCTGCCGGGGTCTGTGGAGACTTTCCTTCTAATCCCCTCATTACTGAGAACGGGTGGTAGGCGCGCATGCTGTGAATTTGTATCTTTGTTTTTGTTTCAGAGCGGGCTGCAGGCTCCGAACTTCAGTCTCTCTCCACTCTGTAAATTCACATGACAATAATCTCAGGTTTTAAAGGCCGAGACGAGAGGGTTTCCCAGTTAGACTAACTGAATCTTAAACAAAAATAAATCCACCAAACATCACATCTGAATAATGGACGGTATCTGTCTACGTGCAGATTAATGAATATTAATTCAATTTTATATATATATATATATATTTACACATCCTAAGGAAAGAGTAAGCGAACGGATTTGATGTGAATTTGTCTTCTGTGTAGAATTCGATTCATTATTTAAATACAATAGATTACTATCAAACAAACTTTCTGTCCGGTTTAATTGGTACAAACTCATCCCCATTCAACAAAAACTGAAACAATTGGATTCTCTCAATTACAGTTTTTTTTAGGAAAATAAAAATCACTTTTTAAGGGGTTTGCAATCTTTGATTTAGTTCATCTATCGTCTTCCTAGATGCGTTAAAATCGAATTGTATTTTCATGGCGTTTAATGTTTTGAACGAATGTATTATAGTGACCCGGCCAGTAGCAGGGCGAATGGGATTGCATTTCACCAGGAATTGTGTGTGTTTTAACCTGTTTTCACTGTGTTGGCAGATAAGAGGGGTTTGCAGTGTCGGAATGACAGGACAGGTCTGTGTGTCCGGCACTGAATCAGGCAGAAACTGCTGTCCAGTTCACGGAGTAACGGGCCGTGCCCCCTTACCAGGCGGCCGGCTGATTAAGCTCATCTTAACGTCTGAGAACGAGGTCATAAGAAGTCCTTACTGTCTTTAGAAGCCAAAGGAGATCTTTCTGACGCTGAGCCTCGCGTATTTCCCTATCTCAACTGATCTGTCCCTCCGCATTTATAAAAGGTTTCCGCACATACCAACTGTTCAGCTTCCCTGAGTTTAGGGGAGCTCAGAAAAAACGTCAAGATACCGGAGCAGCCAGAAGTTAAAGAGGGGCACAGCCGCACAGCAAAAGAAAAAAACTTGCATTTATATAGCGCCTTTCACGACCTCAGGACGTCCCATTTACAGCCAATGATGTACTTTTGAAGTGTAGTCACTGTTGTAATGTAGGAAACGCAGCAAATAATTTGCACACAGCAAGGTCCCACAAACAGCAGTGAGATAAACAAACAGATAATCTATTTTGGTAATGTTGGTGGAGGGGTAAATGTTGGAGAACTCCTCTGCTTTTCTTCACATAGTGCCATGGGATCTTCTACATTCACTTGAGGGAGCACTCAGGGCCTCTGCTTAACATTTCATCTGAAAGACAGCACCTCGGACAGTGCAGCACTCCCTTCGTACTGCACTGAATGTCAGCCTGGATTATGTGCTCAAGTCTCTGGAGGGGGACTTGAATCTACAACCTTCTAACTCAGAGGCAAGAGTGCTATCACTAAGCCATGGCTGACACACAATACACATACACCTGAGCTATTGAGTATCTGATGTCTGTACCTGCCATTCTAATCTTAAAACAGCTGTTCTACTGACCCACAAACAATGGATACAATCCTTTATGATTTGGATCAGGGTGCAACATGAAGGTTGTTCCATTTATCACTTCACAGTCTGAGCAACAGACCTCTGGTTGGACTAAATGATCACCCTCTGTTGGCAGTTTCTCACCTGCTATAGTCAGACTGAGTTACAGTGTGAAACTCCTGTAACCATACTGGCTCGGTTTCAAAGTGCTGTTAGGTGTAGTTAAACTGAGAAACCCAGGCGCAGGCAGGACTGACTGAGGTTGAAAAGAGCAGAAAAGAAGGTGAGGTAAATCAGGAGGTAGTGATTCGGTGACATGAACCTTGGGTTTTAAAGGCCTGTAGGTTGTATGAGGAAGGGGAGCCCGAGGGAGGGGAGGGGATTCCATGGTTTTGAGGACCAGGGAAAGAACAAGTTAGAATAGGAGGGGGTAAATTTTGACTTTGTGCGATAGAGTTAAATGGGTGATAGTTTTACATTTCTCCCGATTTTTACTTCTGTTGAAGTCAATGTAAATAAAAATGGAGAGAGATGTGAAATGGGCTGTCGATTCATTTTATACTATCGCACAAAGTCAAAGTGACCCTGGTGTGATGAGCCTTGATCTCAACAAAGTAAAGATATAGAAAGGAGGAAGAGTGTGTAGGATGGAGTGTTTGGAGCTTAGGAGGGACGAGGGAGGGAGGTTGTGAGGAGCACTGACCCTAGTAGTATTGATAAAATAAAGATTGTGACAGAGACAGAGGTCAAGGTCAGAGGTGAGTGGGTTCAACTAGCAGATGACACTCTATAATGAAGTTCAACTCAGTTTCCTAAGACTTTAACATGACAAGTAACGACATGTCAGGAAAGCTTAAAGGATTGTGTTTATTGAGAGAGCATAGCTCTGAAACAATAGTTACACAAAGCAAATCAAATCATCTTTTACAAATATAGTAGGCAGTGTTTAATAATTAAATTTAATTTTGTTTCCAATTTTCTCTTATTCATCCCATGGTGCTGACTGGTGCTGAGGTACAGGTTCCACAAATACTTCACCTAAGTGTCCCATTCTTCATGTATGAGCCTGGACAGTGTCAGCAGGCTATTTGACCATGGGGGTATCACAGCTGGGCCTGTTCCTTTCCCAGACTGATGTCTATCCTTACACATTTTCCAGTAGGACTCACTGGATTGAGAAGGGGTGAATTTCTGCAGGGGGGGAGGGGTGTCTTCCATTCGTCCAACGTAATTCAATGGATACTTCGGAAAAACGGCATAAACACTGGGATTCTGCAGCTCTCCCGCTGATGTTAAGGTGGACAAGTGGGAAAACCCCCACGGAAATACACCTCCCCAAGAGTGGGATCCTGGCTGGTTGGTCCTATTCCTAGCCCAGGGATGCTGAGGCCAATTGTAGTCCCCCTCCCCGCCACTGTCTGATTACTGCTGAGATCAGCCAACTCTGGGCAGAATGGAAATCGAATCTGGGACCTTTGTGGTCTGCGTGGTTTCGTGCTTCACAGTTATCTTTATCCAGTGAGCTATTGGTCGGGCAAATAATTTGCTATCATTGCGGTCTGCTCAGAAACTGGCGTTTTCACTGTCTCCAGGCATTTTTCTGCAAAATTGTGATATTCGGGCAGAAAATTGCAATGCACAGGGATCAGTGTAGA
Source organism: Heptranchias perlo (assembly GCF_035084215.1). NCBI lineage: Eukaryota > Metazoa > Chordata > Chondrichthyes > Hexanchiformes > Hexanchidae > Heptranchias > Heptranchias perlo. Next base: position 15,568,392 of record NC_090353.1, on the reverse strand, counting down.
CATTTGTGGGATGTTGTAAATCACATCCCTTAGCTTTCAGAGATGTTTAGAATCATAGAAACATACAACACAAAAGGAAGCCCTTTGGCCCATCGTGCCTGTACTGGCTCTTTGAAAGAGCTATCCAATTAGTCCCACTCCCCTGCTCTTTCACCCGCGCCCTGCAAATTTTTCCTTTTCAATTATTTATCCAATTCCCCTTTGAAAGTTATTATTGAATCTGCTTCCACCAACCTTTCAGGCAGTGCGATCATTTAATTTAATATTTTAATAATTTAAATATACCTCTGATAGAGGGAGGTAACTGAGAGACAACAGAACACTGACTGACCTCAGCGCCCCTGGGCTAAGGAGGGGAAATTTCAGCCAGTGTCCCCACTTCTTAACCCCATCCAGTAGCCCCTGTTGGAGTGTTGATATGTGTATGTGGATATTGGATGAGAACTGCGATGCCCCCCATGGTTGAATAGCCCGCCAGCACTCACTATCTAGGCTTACGCATGAAGAATAGGCTACTTGGGTGAGGCACTGGAGGGTGACCGGCACTCGTGGATCTGTACCCGAGCACAAATCAGCGCCCTCAGGAGAAAACTAGGAAGGGGAGGGAGGATTTGCCTTTCTGATTGAATCTGGTGTACAGTGAGGCCTGTGTCTTGTTACTGATAATCAGTGCTGGTAAACTGATGTTGTTTTAATAGAAACACTGCAGAAATGGTACCACACAGCCCATGAATGATGTCTAACCTCCTTAACTCAAGCATCCACTTAATAAATTAATATAATTGCATTTTAGTTTTCATCGGGGCGAGTGGTAAATTGATTTGTCCCTGCAGAGGGGATTTAATAGTTTCATCACTTTACTATATTAATACAATACCGCTTTGCTAGTTTCTTAATTACACTAATTGAAGGTAAATTGGTTAAGAAGGAGCAACGTACATGTCAATCCGCTTACTTTTATCAGATGACAACATAAGCTGCAGTGATCCTATTAACTGTAAAATCTGCTAACACTTAAAGGAGCTGCGTCAGCTCACTGTAGCCACGTGAGTGTCCCCTCAGGACTTAATGTTTTTTGGTTCACTTAAAGTCCGATTGAGAGAGGCAGGGCAAGAAATCAGGAATGAAAGAACTGCTGCGGTCCCAGTTATCTGCCCTCCTCTCCCGAGGGCACTGGGGGTACGGTTCTGTGGGTGTAAGCCAAACCAAAGAAGGTGATATTAGGTGTTTTTGGTCAAAGAGGTGCATTTTAAGGAGGGCCTTAAAGGAGGAAAGGGAGGTGGAGAGGCTTAGGGAGGGAACTCCAGAGGGTGAGATGAAGGTGGTTGAAATCAAGGCCACCAATGGGTGGGCAAAGGAAGGCGGCTTTGCACAAGTAACATTCTAATGTAGAGTTTGCAGGGGTGGGGCGGAGTGGTTGGAGGGCTGGAGGAGGTTACAGAGATGGGAGGGTGAGGCCAGGGAGGAATTTAAACACGAGAGTGAAAATTTTAAATTTGAGGCATTGGAGGACCGGGAGCCAATGTAGGTCAACGAGGAGAAGGGGCTTCAGGGTGGTTTTGAAAGCAGAAGGTAAGGTGACAAAAGATGTACATCCCCCGGGAAAGAGCAGCCACCAATATAATTAAAAAATAATGAATCATAATAAATTATAAAAAATTATTATTGTAAATAATAGAGTTCTTCCTGGTTGGTGAGACCACAACGGCAACACATCCAGATAAAAGATGGTTAAAGACCAGATCTCCGACATCACACACACTGCAGAGACACTGTCAGACACGCCACTGACATCACACACACTGCAGAGAGACAGTCAGACACGTCACTGACATCCCACACACTGCAGAGAGACAGTCAGACACGTCACTGACATCCCACACACTGCGGAGAGACAGTCAGACACATCACTGATATCCCACACACTGCAGAGAGACAGTCAGACACATCACTGACATCCTACACACTGCAGTGACACTGACAGACACGTCACTGACATCCCACACACTGCGGAGAGACAGTCAGACACATCACTGATATCCCACACACTGCAGAGAGACAGTCAGACATGTCACTGACATCCTACACGCTGCAGAGAGACAGTCAGACATGTCACTGAACTCCCACACACTGCGGAGAGACAGTCAGACATGTCACTGACCTCCCACACACTGCGGAGAGACAGTCAGACACGTCACTGACATCCCACACACTGCGGAGAGACAGTCAGACACATCTCTGAAATCCCACACACTGCAGAGAGACTGTTAATCACATCTCTGACATCCCCCAGACTGCGGAGAGTCAGTCAGACACATCTCTGACATCCCATACACTTTAGATAGATAGTGAGACATGTCTCTAACATTCCATATACTGCGGAGAGACAGTCAGACACATCTCTGACATCCCACGCACTGTGAATAGACAGTGAGACACATCTCTGACATCCCACACACTGCGGAGAGACAGTCAGATACTTCACTGATGTCCCACACATTGGGGAGAGACAGTGAGTCACATCTCTGACATCCCACACACTTCAGAGAGACAATCAGACACATCTCTGATATCCTGCTCACTGCAGACATTTTTTCCTCCCAGAAATGTGACATTTGGCTTCTTCCCCAAAGATTGGGTCCCAAAAAAAAATCAATCAACTTTTTTTTATAAGTGGATCAAGTTTGGTTAAACTGCTTATCCATCATAAAATGTAATATCTCAGGACACAAACGAAGCCCTAATAATCCTCCCACCAAACGTACCGTGTCAGCAAACTGCACCATTGTCGACTTGCAGTCTGATTATATTTTTTCTTGTATCTGGATTACTGGACGAGGAAAGAAATCCCAGGAAGGATTACAGGAATCAGGAATGAAAGAAGCCAAAAGATAATTTTTAAAGGGGAATTACGCCTTGTCCTGATTGTTCGGTACCACGCTTGGACCTTTTTATTCTCCATATACGGATCATCTTTAAAATTAGACAGTGCCTACTGAGATCTTTTTACTTTGATCAGCTGCGTGCCTGACCTGTGGAAATCCACCCCCATTTTTAAGGATCTCCAAACCAAACTACTGAGAAATAGATAGGTAGAGTTTCAGTTTGCTCACAGTGAGTGCACACTGGGCTAGAAATGAATCTGGGCCCAGACTCATGCTGAGCTACAGCGCGTGCCTGAACAGAGAAGCCTGGGCCGGCCCGAAATTGGGTTTGGGCCTCCATAGGCAACTCAGCCTTGTGCAAGATTGAATTCAGGGCCGCTTTTCTTGCTGGAAATGGCCCTCAGGTAAGTCCCGGGTTGGGGGAGGACAGCAGCCATCGGAAGTACTGCAGAGGCGGGAGGACCACTCCTGCTCCTCCCAGCTCCACATTAAAAGTAAAAATAAATTTTTATTCACCTCTTCATTGGCGGCCGCTGGCGAGGCCGTATCCACGTCCAGAAAACCTGAGCGTAGCAGGCTCAAGGCTGGGCAGTCCAATTACTGGACTGGGTCCTTCAACAGGCGTTAGGCCCCTCATTAACATATTCAAGGGGCCTTATGTCTGCTTTGGACAACCCCTCGGATATAAATACATGACTTAAACTTTGCTCTTGTGGTTTTTGACATCACCAGACCCCCAGCCTCAAATTAAATTCCAGCCCTGTAATCCTATCCAAGATCCCTAATATTCTTTGTGTAATCTTGTTATATTTTATTCGATTTCCCAGACTCTGTAGCATGTAGGAATATTTCTGATCCAAAATGTAAAATCTAACAGGATTACAAGAGAAATATTTTTACAGCTCAGTGCTTCTAATTCTGACTCTCAAAAGCCGGTTACGAAGTGACAGAAAATTCAAGTTTTAAATATTTGTTGGATGATAAATATAATTGTATATCTAATAAAATAACCAGATTAACCCTTAGACTGCTGGGCGGGCCCGGTTTGCTTATTTTCAGCTCACGCGCTGTGACACTGAAACAAACATTAATATTACAGTAATAAATCTCCTCCAGAAATAGATTTATTAACAACTCACTTTTAAAATAAACATAATTTTACTTAAAAATAAAAATGTAAACATGATATGTGTCCTCATTCTGTTATCCCCATTGCCCTCACTCCATCTGTCCTTTTTTTAACCTTATCCTTGTTTCTAGCAAAGTCATCATTTCTAACTCTTTCTTCACTAATCTTTTACTTCCCTTATTTCAATATTTGAGATCCTGGCTCCCAATGTCCATTTTGGAGGTAAGGGCAACTTAAATAGAATTGAGTTTTCATTGATTGAAATCCAGTCAATGGCAAGCCCAGAATGCAGAGATTGATGCGGTCAAGACATGTCTAACGTGGAAGGATTTTTTGCCGACAAGTAAACTTATCCACACTACTGTAAAAGTTAAATGGTTTTTATTTAATGTACTCACCTCTCATCAGAAGCTTCAGCTGCAAATCCCTCCAGACAGGCCGGGCTGCCTTACACAGTAAAGAGGACTATCATATCCATCAAAGTCCTGCAGGCAGCCTACAAAACGAGAGCCAGTGAGTGAGAACACCACCTCCTCAGGATGGCTGCAAACAAAATGGGGACAATGTGAGCTGGCATGCTTCATGGTTGAGAGTGGTGATGGGGAGTGGGTGGTGGGGGGGGTGGTGGTTAATGTTCTCAAAGATAATCAGTCAGTCTGATAGGAAGAGCTGTGAGTGGGTGAGAAACAGGGGCTCCTTTCCTACTATGTGGGTCATTAGGGTTTGAAGTGATTTTAATGGATGAACTTCTCAAGGAATGAATGGCAAACTTTGGATTTAATTTCTTAAAGCAGCAAAAGGTGGGCTTTTCCCTCCCACCCTGAATATCTCATCTTGTGTGAGTATGCGTCAGCATTGCCAGTAATCCCAATTTCAGCAATGATTTTCTACTATTCACAAAGATAAGCAGAGATGAGGGGGCTCATGGCCCATCTAGCTCACCCCCCTCCCCCACCGAGCAGCATTATCTGCCTCTTAATGACTCCAGAATTCTTGCTTCCCAACCTGACCCAGAAACCATCCGGCTTTTTGCAATAAGACATGCTTCCTGCCATCAATTCTACTGTTTTAAAGGCTGCAGTTCACAGGGATAGAAGGGAAAGAGAGGAACATTCTCTCCGGGTCAGTCAAACACAAGATCAGAAAATAGTTAAAGAAACAAGTGTTGGTAACCCTTGTGTGGGTAAGGAACAACTTGTACTGCCTCACTCACTGGGGCAGGTTGCTACTCATACAATCATTGTGTTACCAAGTGAAGAACAGTGAGTTTGATGGAAAATAAAAAGTGTATAAAATACAAATTGTAGTCACCATGGCTGCCTCCATTGAAAGGAAGGGCAGGGGGTTCAGTCAGTTAGATACCGACCTTCTATCTCTGGGACCTGTGTTCAAATCCTGGCCAGATTGGTCAGATCAAAGTCTCTTCTGTTTAGCGTCTATACAGGTCCTAAGTGAAAGGAGCTGGGGAATCTCAGCCCAATTCCTAGTGGGTACAAATGCACTGTATTATGATTCAATTTAATATAAATTGGGATGAAATTGGCAATCTCACTTAGATTAGGTCAGGGGACAGCAGATGTAGGAAATGAAAACCTGATGCACGAGGGGCACTCCTCTGGGGTTGAGGCTGAGAGGCATTGATGGGATAGTGTAGAGGGACCCTTACTCTGAATCTAACCCGTGTTGTACCTGTACTGGGAGTGTTTGATGGGACACTATAGAGGGAGCCCTTTCTCTGAATCTAACCCGTGTTGTACCTGTACTGGGAGTGTTTGATGGGATAGTGTAGAGGGAGCCCTCTCTCTGAATCTAACCCGTGTTGTACCTGTACTGGGAGGGTTTGATGGGACACTATAGAGGGAGCCCTTTCTCTGAATCTAACCCGTGTTGTACCTGTACTGGGAGGGTTTGATGGGACACTGTAGAGGGAGCCCTTTCTCTGAATCTAACCCGTGTTGTACCTGTACTGGGAGGGTTTGATGGGACACTGTAGAGGGAGCCCTTTCTCTGTATCTAACCCGTGCTGTACCTGTCCTGGGAGTGTTTGATGGGATAGTGTGGAGGGAGTTTTACTCTGTATCTAACCCGTACTACACCTGTCCTGGAAGTGTTTGATGGGACATTGTAGAGGGAACTTTACTCTGTACTTAAACTGTGCTATATGTATCCTGGGAGTGTTTGATGAGACCATACAGAGGGAGCTTTACTCTGTATTTAACCTGTACTGTACCTGCCCTGGGTGTGTTTGATGGGACAATGTAGAGTGAGCTTTACTCTGTATCTATCCCGTGCTGAACCTGACCTGGGAGTGTTAGAAGGGGCAGTGTGGAGAAACCATTGCTCCGTATCTAACCCGTGCTGTTGGAATGATTGATGGTGACAGTGATTGTATCAAATTGATGAGTATAAATAAAAATACAACAAAACAGAATAGTCAGAGCTGAATTAACATTGTCTATTTATTCTATATTCACAAAAGAAAGTAGCGAACAATTCAAAGTGAAACCAAAAATCAAATGTGCAAAATTGCTGAATGCAGGTAATCTGGTACAAAGCAATTTCTGTTATACCACAGGATACAGATCCTCAATTGTTTCCAGTGCAAACGTTTTTCAGAATCACACCTGAGTTCAGTGTGTGAAGTTTAACAGTGAAAACTCTGTTCATTAATCACTTTGCCAGAACCTTCACCAATATCTACACTTTATTTCCTCTTTTTGTGACCAAGGGAAGGGATGATGATGCTGGAGAATTTCACACACCAAGAGCTGGATATCCTTCCAGGCGGGTTTGCTACCAATTCAGGGTCAGGGAGGGATTTCAGACCACTGCCTCAAACCCCCTGCCCGAATCCCACTGCTCCGCTCCCATTGTCTCGACCCCACTGCTCCGCTCAGACTGTCCCAACCCCAACCCTGTATAACACAGTTTTGTGTTGTGATCCCGTGCTGTACTGAGGGAGCTCAAACTCATTCCAAATAGAACACACGCAGCAGACAGGAGACCTTCAATCTTTGGGTCTGGGCTGGAATTGAACCCAGATTGTAGACGTGGAAGAGCGGTGACCGTCCCACTAGACTCCCCCATACCCCTGTAAAGATTCCCCCTTTACTGAGAAAAGGAAGATCTCTGAATCCTATGACTCCAAAAGAGGATAGAACCACAGTGTTTAATTAATGGTTAAAAAAACAGTAAATTGGATTCATGCACTGAGGGCCTAATATTATAGTAAAGGGACATGAATAACAGAACACAAAATTTCATTTTCAAAACAAACCTGCTTCCTCATTTTTAATCCTTTTTAATGTGTATTGCTGTATTATTTTGGTGCGATGTAGAGAAGGACTTAAACTCAAAGCCCAGATGTGTGAGTTTTATTGAGAAACCCAGGTGAAGGGCCAAGACCTACAGTGCAGGACACGACCAAGGTTGAGATGGTGAGGTGAATCAGGCAGTAATGGTTAGGTGACACCAAGTTTGGGTTTTAAAAGCCCGTGAATTGTAAAAGGAAGGGAAGAGTGAGGGAAGTGTGGAGTTCCACAGTTTCGAGGTCCTTAGAAAGAATGAGTGCGAGTAGGAGACGGTGTGATGAGTCTCCATTTCAACACTGTGAGGATGCAAGGAGGAGATAATGTGATCAAAGCTATAGAACTGAACTGAACAGGTGAGAAGGTCCCAGGTTGCACTTTGTGTCTTTGTTGAGTTAGGAGCAGCAGCAATTAGCTGCACTACAATTATCCTCAGCACTCATGGGCTAGAGAGGGGTTAAAAATAATCAGCCAGGATACCCGCTCCTGATCATAATCCAGGAAAGTGTGTGAACACTGGCCGGGAACAGGATCAGGCTCGGCTTGTTGCCCCTCCCACCTCGTGGTCGACAATCACTGAATAGGCCGCTACAGGAAAATGGCCACGTGGGTGAGATACCGGAAAATGATCTTACATCCGGCCCTCCAGTAAAAACTGTGCTAACCTATCATCTTCAGTGTTGTCACTAGCATATCACTCGTGTGTAATGGTGCGTGTGTAAAATTTTCACACTGCATCCAGGGTTCTGTGAAAAACACCCAGCTGTACAATTCTAGATTCTGGCCTTCCAAATCTGAGCTGTGTATGGAGAGAGTGCTTCTAGTAACACTACTGGAAGTTACAGGTGCAGGTAGTTTGAGGGGATCAATGAAGGGTTTTATTTTGGTCAGGTGGGTGTGTGACACACACACACACACAGAAACCCATTACTATGGTTAAGGGTCTCCAAACCAAACTAATAAGCAATACACACAGGCAGCGTTTCTGCTTGCCTGATAACTCTCCAGGACCCACTCTACTTATCTAACTTCAGGGAGGTTAGATGCAGATTGGCTTAGAGACCCCCACCCAAACATATGGAGGGGATTTCTGGAGGATAAGCAACTAAAACCAGCAGAGTGTATCACACAATGTTAACGTGTTTCTCTATTGGTTCCAATACCTCAAATAGACCTTGTAACATCAATCGTAATAATGGGGAAATCTCATCCAGCTGAGCTTCAGTACGTTACAGATTTAACCAACGTTACATCACAGAACATTTCTCCTCAGCCGTCTGTTTAATGTCGGTGAATGTTTCCTGCGCCTTGGTCTTGATGGTGTCAAAGTCCATGTTTTGAATGGTCCCCAGAAATGAATTATTGGCTTCTTCCTCCTCTTCATCCTCTTGCACCATCTTCGCTAGGTCATCGGGCAGATCCACATCGCCCCCTGCCACCTGTATCTGACTCTCATCCTTCTCACTCTGAATAGCGCAGGAAGAAAAAGAAGACTCGTTAACCCATTATGTCCTTTCCTGCATTCCACCCCTCGACTCACTGAAGATCGGAAGATTAGTGGATGGAAAGTCATGTGCCTGTGAACTAAGCATATGCCCGTATTCCTGATATGTGCTCCCAACGTGAGGGGCTCTGTGCCAGACACACGAGGCAAAAACTTAAGCGCTGATTTTTTTTTCTGTGTTTTTTGTTTCCAATGATCTCTCCTCCTCTCCTGACTCTCACTGCAGTACATATTCCAGAGGCACTAGCCACCCTCTGATACCTTACCCAAGTGGTCATTCTTCACATTAGTCCAGACAATGAGTGTCCGCAGCCTGCTCAACTGTGGAGGGCGTCAGAGCTGAGCCCTATCCTGTGTTCCCCTAACACCCACAGCAGTACTCTTCAGCAGGGGTCACTGGATAGTGATCACAAGCAGGAACCTTGGTTGATTTTCCTGGCCCTAGCCAAGGGGCACCGAGGCCAATTGTAGCAGCCCTACTGCTGTCCTGCCTAACTCCGCATAGACTAGGTAACAAAGCTGGGACTTCCTGGCCCAGATATCCCTTTGCCATACAGGGCACTGCATTTACCTACTGAGCCATCAGAGGACCAAGAGTTTCTACAGTCAGTATGTTTCCTGTACTGTACCTGTTTCAATCGGTATCTTTTCTGTACTGTGCCTGTGACAGTTGATAGATTGCCTGTACTGCACCTATTACAGTTGATTCTTGCCTGTATTGTACCTGTTTCAGTTGGTATATTTCCTATATTGTACTAGTTAGTTGGCACATTGTGTGTACTATACCTGTGTACGTTTCCTGAATCATACCTGTTTCAGTCAATAAAGTTCCTGTACTATACTTGTGGCAGTCGATATATTGCCTGTACTGTACCTGTGACAGTTAGTACATTTCCTGTACTGTACCTGTGAAACGTCAGTACATTTCCTGTACTGTAGCTGTGGCAGTCGATATATTGCCTGTACTGTACCTGTGACAGTTAGTACATTTCCTGTACTGTACCTGTGAAACATCGGTACATTTCCTGTACTGTAGCTGTGGCAATCGATATATTGCCTGTACTGTACCTGTGACAGTTAGTACATTTTCTGTACTGTACCTGTGAAACGTCGGTACATTTCCTGTACTGTACCTGTGAAACGTCGGTACATTTCCTGTACTGTAGCTGTGACCATTGGTACATTTTTTGAAGAGGTGATTAAAGCAGTGGTCAGGGGAACGTCTATGGATGTTGTTCACAATTTACATTAATGATTTGGACTCTGGAATCGGAAGTACAATTTCAAAATTTGCAGATGACATCAAATTGGGGGGTGTAGTTAATACAAAGGAAGAATGCGTCAAAATGCAAGAAGACATTAATAAACTGGCAGAATGGGCGTGTAATTGGTAAAGAATTTCAATATAGTTAAGTGTAAGGTGGTGCATTTTGGTAGGAAGAATAAGGAGGCCACATACTGCTTGGATAATAAGAGTCTAAACGGGATAGAGGAGCAAAGTGACCTCAGGGTACAGATATACAAATCACTAAAAGTAGCAACACAGGTTAATAAAGCCATAAAAAAGGCAAACCAAGCACTGGGGTTCATTTCTAGAGGGATAGAATTGAAAAGCAGAGAAGTTATGTTAAACTTGTATAGAACCCTGCTTAGACCACACTGGAGTACTGTGCACAGTTCTGGTCTCCATATTATAAAAAGGATATAGAGGCATTAGAGAAGGTGCAAAAAAGATTCCCATGGATGATACCAGAACTGAAAGGATATACATATCAGGAAAGGCTAAACAGGCAGGAGCTCTTTTCTCTAGAAAGGAGAAGGCTGAGGGGTGACCAGACATAGATCTTTAAGATAATGAAAGGGTTTGATTGGGTAGATGTGGAGAAAATGTTTCCACTTGTCGGGAATCCAAAACTAGAGGTCATAAATATAAGATAGTCACTAATAAATCAAATAGAGTATTCAGGAGAAACTTCTTTACCCAAAGAGTGGTAAGTATGTGGAGTAGATAAGGTAAATAGCATAGATGCATTTACAGGGAAGCTAGATAAGCACTCGAGGGAGAAAGGAATAGAAGGGTATGCCGATAGGGTGAGATGAAGCAGGGAGGGAGGAGGTTCGTGTGGTGCAATGGTCTGTTTCTGTGCTGTAGACTTGATGTAACTCGATGATAGCTGTGTCACTGGATTTATTTCCAGGAATCACTGGGTTTACAGGTATCACTAGGTTTATTTCCTGTACCTTACCTGTGTCACTGGGTTTATTTCCTGTACCTTACCTGTGTCACTGGGTTTATTTCCTGTACCGTACCTGTTTATTTCCTGTACCTTACCTGTCGTAGCCGGTATTTCTCTCTCATGTGCACTCGCACAGTTGCCCTTTCCGCTTTCTTTTGGGTGAACATGTTGTCTCGTTCAATTCTAGGATGGGAAGGAAATGACATTTTAAATGCAGAATCTAAGGCTTGATTGGGTTCTACATTCCCTGCTCCGACTTTGGTTTGATTTGGTTTAATCTGCAATGAAAAAGATTCAGATAGGGTATGATTCTGCTTATTGTCAGAAATATTTGTCAGATTTGCCTGGGTGTTGCAGTGGGTTAGACATTGCACTTTCACCTTTGGAGCCAGAGTCCAAATCCAGCTTAGTTGGATCTTATAAGTTTACAGAATTGCTCCTAATTTGCCACTGATCTGGCAATTACACTCAGAGGTCTTAGATCACTGAGGTACAGATCAACCATGATCTAATTCAATGGCAGAACAGGCTCGAGGGGCTGACTGGCCTACTCTTGTTCCTATGAGTAGCAATTGGGATGCTACAATTGGCCACAATGTCCCTGAGAGGGGATAGTGTGCTGTGTGGTTCGGACGCACGTAGTCGAATGGCCTGCTGACACTTTGCTAGTGTGGCTCAGTTCACATCTGCAAAATGGCCACTTGGCTGAGGTACTAGAGGGTGGGGGTGCTCGTGGAACTGTACCCAGCAAGTGTCAATGACTAGCAAGGTGAGATTTTACTGTAGTCCTTTCTAAATGTGAATGGGAACGCTGGGTTTATTTCCTGTACCTTACCTGTGTCACTGGGTGATGAATAAAGAGTATCACGTATTATTATATTGAATATATAAGTCCTGCACTTCCCCTCCTGCTGTTAGTTGTAGAGTTCCCTGGGGATCAGTCCTGGGTCCCGCCCTGCTGAAGAACTCCCCTGAATCGTGCCATAGGTCCACTTAAGAGGGCAGACAGGGCCTGTTAAACAACTCATCTGAAAAATGGTATTGCCGAGAGCGCAATACATCTTCACTGACGTGTCAGCCTAGATTAGGTGCTCAAGTCTCTGCAGTATGAGGACCCCATGACCTCCTAACTCAGGTGAGAGTGCTATCATTGAGCCATGGCTGACACCGTAGGTGGGTAAATTGTAAATTAGAACGCCAAGATCTGTTAGTATCAGTAACTTGAGATATGTAAATTAGTGGCTTTAAAGTTTATACGTGACCCCAGTGGCTTCACGGGATGCACCTGTGCAGCCCACAACACCAATAATTTGCATTTATATAGCGCTCTGAACATAGTAAAACATCTCAAGGCACTTTAGAGGAGCGTAATCAAACAAAATTTGACACCGAGCCACATAAGGAGATATTAAGGCAGGTGACTTGGTCACAGAGGTAGGTTTTAAGGAGCATCTTAAAGGAGGAGGAGAGAGGTAGGGAGACGGTGAGGTTTAGGGAGGGAATTCCAGAGCTTAGGGCCTAGGCAGCTGAAGGCACGGTCATCAGTGGCGGAGCGATTAAAATCGGGGATGTGCAAGAGGCCAAAATTGGAGGATCGCAGGGATCTCGGAGGGCTGTAGGGCTGGAGGAGGTCACTGAGATAGGGAGGGGCTGAGGCCATGGAGGGATTTGAACACAAGGATGAGAAGTTTAAAATCCAAAGCAAAAGATTGGACACCCCTGCACCACAGCACTGCCTGTTGACACTGAAGTTAAAATAAAAATCGTTGTTCTTTGCAGGCGTAACCTGGGCAGCTCATTTGTGTGAGGTCCCTGCTTTATCTGTTGTCTCTCTCTCTCTGCTCGTGCAGAGGCTGGTTACTTGCTCCGTGTAAATCCTGCTAAAGCTCTTTCACCCTAAGCCGCTGCTGTCAAAGTTTAGCCTCAAATCCTGGATTGCACTAGTTACCTGGCTTCGTAAAATAGAAGGTTACTTAGCCCAGTTTGTTGGCACTATAAGTACCGTATTTCCTCAAATATAGATGTTTCAACAACAAAAAATTGACCGATGTGGGTGAATCCTTTACAGGAATTGGTAACCGTTTTTCTCGTTGGGTTGGCTTGAACTTTATGCAGGGGAATTATATTATGTTATATTAGCTAACACTTACAGTGTAACAGTAATGCCTGCTTTCATTACTTTTAAAGGCAACTGTACCTCCTGCTATTCAGTCCTCCCACCACTGTGGCATCATGTTGGGCTAGCACTGTAAGTTAATGGGATTTTCCCAAATAGTGCACCCAACTGAAAGGAACAGCTCACTCATTTACCTAATCATTTAGTGACAGCCCCAATATTCGAGCCTGGCCCTCCTCTCTCAAAGGCACTGACTCTTGAAGGAGTAATAGTTCCACAGGTGCCGGCTCCTTTCTGGTACCTCGTCCATTCCTCGCTGGCTGGACAGTGATTGTCGGCAGGCTGTTGGACCGCAGGGGGCATCGCAGCCAAGCTCAATTCTGTCTTCATCAGATGTTTACATACATGCAGCTGTAAGCAAGGGTCACTACGTCATGATCAGTAGTGGGAGCCCTGCTTGATTCTTCCCTTCCTTAGCCACTGAGCATAATTGTAATGACCATGTTGCTACTCTGCGCCCTGACTGAGAGCTAACATGGCAAATGATGGCGATCAAACTGGGCCCTTCCTGGTCTGTGTGGCTCAGTACCACACTGGGTGGTGCATTTTACCACTGAGACAATAAGGCCGTTACCTGAATAAGATTTAGGCTGCATATAGTGACACCACTAAATAGACCTTGTTTGTTGTAAAATAGACTGTTTGCTGTGAGTCCTGCCGTAAGTCCCGGCCTGCCTCCAACTCAATGGCTGACACAGTGGTGTCAATAGACAGTCTGTTGCCTCGGCCGTCTCTGGGCTGATTTCAGCCGTTCTTGATCCTGGCCACTAGGGGGAGCATCTCGGATCAGCAGTGTGCTCCATGTTATGAAGTGGACAGAAGTGTAGCTGATGTCGAACGGCACTGACTGTGTGAAAGGAAAAGCCCACTGCTCACACATACACACACACCAGGGTCCCAGGACATCAGACCAGGAAAGGCCCCACTGCCTCCAGGCAGTCCAGCAGTACTCAACATAGACCATGGTGATGTGAACTTGCCAAGAGAGGCTCTATCGATGTTTGAGCTGAGTACTTGCCGGCATGTGTGGACACTATCTGGGCAAGCCCCAGGCAGCATTAACCCAGCTTATATACCAGGACAATATTCCCATAATGCAGAGTGCATGCTTCACAGATGTGATCTGGACTGTTTTGATCTGTGGGGATGATTTACCAGTCGTATCTCCATCACAGTTACCTCACAGTCCAATAAAGGTGTTGGTACAGTGACCGGACAGGCCTCAGTGCTAGATATGCTCTTGGTCCCTACTCTACAATCCACAGAGTGTTGGGTTCAAAACAAATTTCTTGACTGCTTCCCTCTGGGAGAGCTCTGCCACCACCCTCCTGACTGACGGAGAACAAACTGGAGGCAGGATATTTAAGTAATAAAGCAAGAGGAAAAATGGCAAACTTTGAACAGATGAGCTCAGCACCCCCTGTTGTGGGCCTCACCCACACGGACCACCAAGGTCCCAGGTTTGATCTCTGCTCTGCGATGGTGGAGGAGGCAGTACAACCGGACTCATCACCCCAGACCAGTGAGGGTAAGGATTCAGCCAGGATTCCCACTCCTGATCGCTATAAAGAAAGAACTTGCATTTATATAGCGCCTTTCACGACTTCAGGATGTCCTAAAGTGCTTCACAGCCAATTAAGTACTTTTGAAGTGTAGTCACTGTTGTAATGTAGGAAACGCAGCAGCCAATTTGTGCATAGCAAGGCCTCACAAACAGCAATGTGATAATGCCTAGATAATTTTTTTAGTGATGTTGGTTGAGGGATAAATATTGGCCCGAACACCGGGGAGAACTCCCCTGCTCTTCTTTGAAATAATGTCATGGGGTCATTTACATCCACCTGAGAGGATAGACCAGGCCTTGGTTTAACGTCTCATCTGAAAGATGGCACCTCCAATGGTGCATTCCCTCACTACTGCACTGGAGTGTCAGCCTAGATTTTGTGTTCTGGTCTCTGGAGTGGGACTTGAATCCACAACTATCCAGTGACTCCTGCTTGTGATTTTAAAATAAAATTGTTGGACTATAACCTGGTGTTGTAAGATTCCTTACATTTGTCCTGCTAACAGGTGTCTCCTGTGAGCGGATGTTGATTGAAGACGAGGCTGTGGCATCACCCGTAAACAAATATTCTGCCCTGGGCAAAATTATCCCTTGAATGTAAACACACATCTCAGTTAACTGAAAATAAGGGAGAGCCAGCATGACCTGACATAAACTATGTCACAACTCAGACTGCATCAAATGCAGTGTATCCCCTCACAGCAGCCAGTCACTTCAGGTAATTCAAATGTACAAAGGCCTAGACACTGGGTAATTGTGCACCTGTTAAGGTGAACAGAGCTGTCAGGCACTTGGTTTTCAGCACAGCTTTTTATTGAACAACCCCAGGTGAAGGACCAAGGCAAGACACACCGAGGGTGCAAAGGGGAGGAGAGAAGGTGAGACTTAAAAGCTTGTAAACTATCGGAGGAAGGGAAGGGAATGTAAGACGGAGTTCTGCAGTTTTAAGGGAAATAATGAGTTAGAATAGGAGACACAGTGAAGAGGATGGAGGAGTGTGTAGGTGAGCTATTGGAGCTTAGGAGGAATAATAGAAGAAAGTTCAGAGGATCACTGACCATAGTAGTATCAATAAAATAGAGAGATAAGTGAAAGAGGGGGAAAAACAAAGAAGAAATAGTTTATCAGAATGTTTTCAATGTAAAGCTGAAATACAGAAAGAATTTCTAAGAAAAAGGGCCTAATTTAATATTTTACGTTTGATAGTATAATTACTAATAAGAAAATTAATATATCAAAAGTGAGTATTTTTAGCAAAAATTATGCAGAGTCAAAGATTTTTACAAATTAATTTACACTTACTGACACTAACACAGAGTTATTACCCTGAATGATTTCCCCCTCACTCTGCTCCAGTATTTTCTCCTCCCCCCCCCACCCCGAAAAGTGCGGACTCTTACTGACGTATGGGTTCCCAAGGTGCCAATTGCCCTCCAGTACCTCACCCAAGTGACCGTGTATGGTCCTAGACAGTGGGTGGCAGCAGGCTATTTGACTGTGGGAGGTATTGTGGCTGAGCCTGACCAAGTCTCACCTGACGTCCACGGAAGTAAATTTTCCAGCAGGGATTAATGGACAGCAATCAGAAGCAGGAACTCTGGCTGATTATTTCCCTTCCCTAGCCCAGGGGCACTGAGGCCAATTGTAGCATCAGCTGAGTACAGATTGGGGATCGAACCTGACACCATCCTGGTGTGTATGGTTTAGTGCATTTAACACTTTGTATTATTTCATTCCTTGAGATGGGTGCACTAATACATGAAAAGGTGAGTGTTTGACTGGTTTTCAAACAGCCAGGGCCAATCTGCACTCAGTAAGTACTGCTGTGTACATTGAGCTGGGGCTGTGTTACCTATAACTGACTGGACTATTTTTGTACAGATCATTATTGAAGCCACTGTTTGTAAATTCTAATCCAACTCTAAGCAAACGACGTTCTTTCCAGTTAACAATATCGATGGGAGTGATTCAGACAATGCTATGTGCTTATTTCCAAACTACATTTCTCTTGTTACGAATATTTAATGACAGTGTATGCTGACTGTACCTTAGAGTGAAAGGATGTTTGTGAATTAACGGAAAGTTTAGAATTTCACTAAAATATACACGGTGTTAAATTTTGAAACTGCATTGTTTTGTGTGCTCATATTTAATTTTAAAAAATTAATCCTAACTTGTGTTTATCTTTAAAACTGCCCTTTCGGTTCCCACAGTCTTACACTTTCCCTTTCAATCCCTTTACTCTCCGTTGTAGCACTCACTTTTCTTCCACCAGCTGCCGTTGGTATTCCTCAAACTCTTCCCTGGTCATTCCCGTGTTTTTTGGGGTCGGCTTTCCATCCCCTTCCTCCGTCTTCTCCTCTTCGCCTCCTCCTCCTCCTCCTCCTCCCAGATTTTTCATTTTTTCGCTGATCATGGTTTTGAGGAAGAATGCCATCTTGGCAGAAACTGGTCTAATTACAGGGAGGGAAGGCAGGCTGGTGTTGGCTGAAGCAGAGTGTGCCTGAAGGACAGATAAGCCTTGGGTGTAATTGGTAGACATCGAGCTAAACGGCTTAAATCATTATAAGATGTCACAGTAAACTATTGGGCTCCTTCTCCACTCAGATCTGATGGCCCATTATCCCCGGTTTAAGGCCTCCATCAATTGTGTTTGAAAAATGTATCACGCAAGTGGTGAGATTTTGCTTTTATGTGTGAAAGAGTTGTCCCATTAACATTTGTGACATTTAAACAAAGAAAATGCTGCTTCTTTGAAACAATCCCGCCTCCCCCAGCCCAGAAAACTTTTCTCCCTTCCTCTCCTGATGGTGCCAGCTCATTCTGGGTTTAGTTCCACAGGGAAGGGACACCCTTCTGTACTTCTCCCGAGTGGCCACTCTTCATGTGTGAGCTTAGAAGTGTGTGTTAGCAGGCTATTTGACCCTGGAAGCATCACTACCATGCCTGCTCCCTTTCTTCTCAGGATGTAGGTATTTATTGCCCACCCCTAGTTGCCCTGAGAAGGTGGTGGTGGGCAGCCTTCTTGAACCACAAGCAGTTTCATGCAACTGTGTGGTTTACTAGGCCACTTCAGAGGGCACTTTGGTTTGGGACTGGAGACACATATAGACCAGACCAGGTAAGGACAGGAGAACATTAATGAACTAGTTGGGTTTTAATGACATTCTGACACCTCCGTGGTCACTTTTCCTGTTACCAGCTTTTTATTTTCAGATTTAAGGAGAGATTGCTTCCACTGGCAGGAGGGTCGGTAACCAGAGGACACAGATTTAAGATAATTGGCAAAAGAACCCGAGGGGAGATGAGGAGAATATCTTTTTCCGCAGCGAGTTGTTACGATCTGGAATGCACTTCCTGAAAGAGTGATGGAAGCAGATTCAATAATAATTATCAAAAGGGAATTGGATATATACTTGAAAAATAAAAATTTGCAGGGCTATGGGGAAATAGCAGGGGAAAGGGACTAATTGGATAGCTCTTTCAAAGAGCTGACAGAGGCACGATGGACTGAATGGCCTCCTTCTGTGCTGTAAGATTCTATGATTCATGTCCTCAGGATGTCACAACCAAATTAATTGCTTTTTGAAGTGTAAGATTCGATGACTTTTTTTAACTGAATTCATAGCTGCATAAACTAGGCTTGTATTCCTTTGAGTATAGAGAAGTAAGGGGTGATCTAATTAATGTATTTAAAATGATTAAAGGATTTGATAGGGTAGATAGAGAGAAACGATTTCATCTGGTGGGAGAGTCCAGAACAAGGGGCATAACCTTAACATTAGAGCTAGGCCATTAGCGGTGATGTCAGGAAGCATTTCTTCACACAAAAGGTAGTGGAAATCTGGAACTCTCTCCCCCAAAAAACTGTTGAGGCTGGGGGTCAATTCAAAATGTCAAAACTGAGATTAATAGATTTTTGTTAGGCAAGGGTATTAAAGGTTACGGAACCAAGACGGGTAGATGGAGTTAAGATACAGATCAGCCATGATCTAATTGAATTGCGGAACAGGCTTGAGGGGCTGAATGGCCGACTCCTGTTCCTATGAAAAAGCAAAATACTGTGGATGCTGGAAATCTAAAATAAAAACAGAAAATGCTGGATACACTCAGAAGCATCTGTGGAGAGAGAAATAAAATTAACATTTCCGGTCGATGACCTTTCATCAGAACTGGAAGAAGTTAGAGATTTAATAGTTTATAAGTAAGTACAGAGCCAGAAAAAAAGGTGGGGGCGGAGGAAAGAAGATAGGGTGGAGGGCAAGAGTGAATCCATGAGAAAAGTGATGATTTTTTTTTTATTCGTTCATGGGATGTGGGTGTCGCTGGCAAGGCCAGCATTTATTGCCCATCCCTAATTCCCCTTGAGAAGGTGGTGGTGAGCCGCCTTCTTGAACCGCTGCAGTCCGTGTGGTGAAGGTTCTCCCACAGTGCTGTTAGGAAGGGAGTACCAGGATTTTGACCCAGCAACGATGAAGGAACTGCGATATATTTCCAAGTCGGGATGGTGTGTGACTTGGAGGGGAACGTGCAGGTGGTGTTGTTCCTATGTGACTGCTGCCCTTGTCCTTCTAGGTGGTAGAGGTCGCGGGTTTGAGAGGTGCTGTCGAAGAAGCCTTGGTGAGTTGCTGTAGTGCATCCTGTGGATGGTACACACTGCAGCCATAGTGCGCCGGTGGTGAAGGAAGTGAATGTTTAAGGTGGTGGATGGAGTGCCAAACAAGTGGGCTGCTTTGTCCTGGATGGTGTCGAGCTTCTTGAGTGTTGTTGGAGCTGCACTCATCCAGGCAAGTGGAGAGTATTCCATCACACTCCTGACTTGTGCCTTGTAGATGGTGGAAAGGCTTTGAGGAGTCAGGAGGTGAGTTACTCGCTGCAGAATACCCAGCCTCTGGCCTGCCCTTGTAGCCACTGTATTTATGTGGCTGGTCCAGTTAAGTTTCTGGTCAATGGCGACCCCCAGGATGTTGGTGGTGGGGGATTCGGTGATGGCAATGCCGTTGAATGTCAAGGGGAGGTGGTTAGACTCTCTCTTGTTGGAGATGGTCATTGCCTGGCACTTGTCTGGCGCGAATGTTACTTGCCACTTATCAGCCCAAGCCTGGATGTTGTCCAGGTCTTGCTGCATGTGGGCACGGACTGCTTCATTATCCGAGGGATTGTGAATGGAACTGAACACTGTGCAATCATCAGCGAACATCCCCATTTCTGACCTTATGATGGAGGGAAGGTCAGTGATGAAGCAGCTGAAGATGGTTGGGCCTTATCACTGCCCTGAGGAACTCCTGTAGCAATGTCCTGGGGCTGAGATGATTGGCCTCCAACAACCACTACCATCTTCCTTTGTGCTGGGTATGACTCCAGCCACTGGAGAGTTTTCCCCTGATTCCCATTGACTTCAATTTTACTAGGGCTCCTTGGTGCCACACTCGGTCAAATGCTGCCTTGATGTCAAGGTCAGTCACTCTCACCTCACCTCTTGAATTCAGCTCTTTTGTCCATGTTTGGACCAAGGCTGTAATGAGGTCTGGAGCGGAGTGGTCCTGGTGGAACCCAAACTGAGCATCGGTGAGCAGGTTATTGGTGAGTAAGTGCCGCTTGATAGCACTGTCGACGATACCTTCCTTCACTTTGCTGATGATTGAGAGTAGACTGATAGGGTGGTAATCGGCCGGATTGGATTTGTCCTGCTTTTTGTGGACAGGACATACCTGGGCAATTTTTCACATTGTTGGGTAGGTGCCAGTGTTGTAGCTGTACTGGAACAGTTTGGCTAGAGGCGCGGCTAGTTCTGCAGCACAAGTCTTCAACACTAAAGCCAGGATGTTGTTGGGGCCCATAGCCTTTGCTGTATCCAGTGCACTCAGCCGTTTCTTGATATCACGTGGAGTGAATCAAATTGGCTGAAGACTAGCTTCTGTGATGGAGGGGATATCCAGGCTTGGGCTGATAAGTGGCAAGTAACATTCGTGCCAGACAAGTGCCAGGCAATGACCATCTCCAACAAGAGAGAGTGTAACCACCTCCCCTTGACATTCAATGGCATTACCATCGCCGAATCCACCACCATTAACATCCTGGGGGTTACCATTGACCAGAAATATAACTGAGGAGGCCAAAATGGATTTTTTAATATATTCGTTCATGGGATGTGGGCGTCGCTGGCGAGGCCAACATTATTGCCCATCCCTAATTGCCCTTGAGAAGGTGGTGGTGAGCCGCCTTCTTGAACTGCTGCAGTCCGTTTGGTGAAGATTCTCCCACAGTGCTGTTAGGTAGGGAGTTCCAGGATTTTGACCCAGCGACGATGAAGGAATGGCGATATATTTCCAAGTCGGGATGGTGTGTGACCTGGAGGGGAACGTGCAGCTGGTGGTGTTCCCATGTGCCTGCTGCCCTTGTCCTTCTAGGTGGTAGAGGTCGCAGGTTTGGGAGGCGCTGTCGAAGAAGCCTTGGTGAGTTGCTGCAGTGCATCCTGTGGATGATGCACACTGCAGCCACGGCGCGCCGGTGGTGAATGGAGTGAATGTATAGGGTGGTGGATAGGGTGGTTTGTCCTGGATGATGTCGAGCTTCTTGAGCGTTGTTGGAGCTGCACTCATCCAGGCAAGTGGAGACTATTCTATCACACTCCTGACTTGTGCCTTGTAGATGGTGGAAAGGCTTTGGGGAGTCAGGAGATGAATCACTCGCTGCAGAATACCCAGCCTCTGACCTGCTATTGTAGCCACAGTATTTATGTGGCTGGTCCAGTTATATTTCTGGTCAATGGTAACCCCCAGGATGTTAATGGTGGTGGATTCGGCGATGGTAATGCCGTTGAATGTCAAGGGGAGGTGGTTACACTCTCTCTTGTTGGAGATGGTCATTGCCTGGCACTTGTCTGGCACGAATGTTACTTGCTACTTATCAGCCCAAGCCTGGATGTTGCTCAGGTCTTGCTGCATGTGGGCACGGACTGCTTCATTATCTGAGGGGTTGCGAATGGAACTGTACACTGTGCAATCATCGGCGAACGTCCCCATTTCTGACCTTATGATGGAGGGAAGGTCATTGATGAAGCAGCTGAAGATGGTTGGGCCTAGGCATTGCCCTGAGCAACTCCTGCAGCAATGTCCACTCGGCACTTCTGGCCGAAGATGGTTGCAATCGCTTCAGCCTTGTCTTTTGCACCCACGTGCTGGACTCCGCCATCATTGAGGATGGAGATATTTACAGAGCCTCCTCCTCCCGTTAGTTGTTTAATTGTCCACCACCATTCATGACTGGATGTGGCAGGACTGCAGAGCTTTGATCTGATCTGTTGGTTGTGGAATCGCTTAGCTCTGTCTATAGCATGTTGCTTCCACTGTTTAGCACACACGTAGTCCTGAGTTGTAGCTTCACCAGTTTGGCACCTCATTTTTAGGTACGCCTTATGCTGCTCCTGGCATGCTTTTCTATACTCCTCATTGAACCAGGGTTGATCCCCTGGCTTGTTGGTAAAGGTAGAGTGAGGAATATGCCGGGTCATGTGGCTGCAGATTGTGCTGGAATACAGTTCTGCTGCTGCTGATGGCCCACAGCGCCTCATGGATCCCCAGTTTTGAGCTGCTCGATCTGTTCTGAATCTATCCCATTTAGCACGGTGATAGTGCCACACAACACGTTGGATGGTGTCCTCAGTGCGAAGACGGGACTTCGTCTCCACGAGGACTGTGCGGTGGTCACTCCTACCAATACTGTCGTGGACAGATGGATCTGCGACAGGTAGATCGGTGAGGACGAAGTCAAGTAGGTTTTTCCCGCGTGTTGGTTTGCTCACCACCTGCCACCTGTCACAGGCCCAGTCTGGCAGCTATGTCCTTCAGGACTCGGCCAGCTCGGTCAGTCGTGGTGCCACCGAGCCACTCCTGGTGATGGACAAGTGATGATGCTGCAAGGCAAAAGGGGGGTGGTAATGGGACAGATATAGAAACAAAAGAGGGGTCCAGAGGAGATGTAAATGGTTACAGCAGAATAGCAGATGGAGAGGGAAAAATGGAAAATCTGGCAAAGCGGAGAGGGTTGCCTTGGCCTGGGAATGTGATGGGCGAAAGGCAGGTTGACCCAGGGGTGTGGACCACCCCTGCCTGTACCTGTTCTTTACATGGTTGTCCATTCTAACAGGGGCACTAAATGCCAATCAGGAGTGGCTGTTTTGTTCCCCCTTCCTACACACCAGCACCCCTTAACCTTCTCAGTTCCAGTGAAAAAAGCCCTAACATCGCAAGTCTCTCTTTATAATTGTAACCCCATATCCCCAGTAACATCCTAGTGAATCTATGCTGCATCTTTTCCATTACTTTTATATCTCCTCGACTATTCCAATCCTCTCCTGGCCGGTTTCCACCCTCCATAAACTTAAGTTCATCTAAAATTCTGCTGCCAGTATTGTAACCTGCACCAAGTCCAGCTCACCCATCGTCCCTGTGCTTGCTGACCTACGTTGGCTCCCGGTCCCTGAACGCCTCCATTTTAAAATTCTCATCATCAAATCCTTTCATGGCCTCACCCTTCCCTATCTCTGTAACCTCCTCCAGCCCTACAATCCTCTGAGATCTCTGCTTTCTTCCAATTCTGGCTTCTTGTACATCCCCCACTTCCTTCACCCCACCATTGGCGGATGTGCCTTCAGCTGTCTAGCCTCTCGGCTCTGGAGTTCCCTCCCTAAACCTCTCCATCTCTCTCTCCTCCTTTAAGACCCTCCTTGAAGCCTACCTCTTTGACCAAGCTTTTGGTCATCTGTCCTAATATCTCCTAATTTGGCTCAGTGTTAAATTTTGTTTGATAACGCTCCTGAGAAGCGTCTTGGGGCGTTTTATTACGTTAAAGGCGCTATATAAATGCAAGTTGTTGTTGTAATAAATTGGCACAACTAAGGGATCAAACTTGGGACCTCCCTGCTCTGTATGGTCCAGTAATTCAGTAAACAGTGCATCTTCTGACCAACTCATCTGAGGACCTCCCAGATATACCAGTTGAGGTAAGACATTCTGATGCCACGGATTTGCTGGCATGAATCCCGTGTGAGGGCTGAAAGAGCTACAGTGGGAAAGCAGCCATTGTCATGTGGAGCTTTGACTGGATATTGTGAAAAACCACAGCCAGGTTCAGGTCACGGAACTGCTGATCAGGGTAAGCAGTCAAGAATGCCTGTGATATTTATTAACACTTAACAGTGAAGGTGGGACGGCCTGCATTGTTGCAAAATTCAGCACTGTGCTGGTTGCTTCTGGCTGGGGCAGAGATCATCTCGTACAAGAGGTAGGTACCTGGTAACGTTTATCAGAGCCAGAGTGATCTTCTGGATTAGTTTCGATCGCCTGGGGTGAGGGGGGGGGGGGGTCGGAGACGAATTTTCAAGATTTTTTTCCCCCTAATTGACCTGGGTTTTTATCTGGTTTTTCGCCTCTACTAGGAGATTACACAGCTCTGGGTGTGGTGGGGTGCGAAGTGTATGTATTGTGAGGCATAAGGCCTCACAATTGTGTGGGACAGGCTGCATGGATCAAAGGTCTTTTCCTGTCCATTATTTTTCACACTGATATGTGTCACACCGCTAGATACTGCACTCCACAGTGTGGCACTGAGCCACGCAGACCAGGAAAGCCCCCGTTCGATCCCTGGCCTGTGCTGTGTTAGCTGATGTCAGCTGGCCTGGCGACTGGACACTGCGATTAGCCCCTGGTAGGCAGCAGAACAATCAGCAAGGGATCCTGTTCCAGATCACTATCCAGTAACTCCTGCTGGTAAGGGGCAGTGTACCTGTACACATGAAGCAATTTGGATACTGGGCGAGTACTCGGATGTTGTGCCTTCCATGGTTGAATTGCCTCCCACCGCTTACTATCCATGTCCCACTTCAGAGACTTGAGCACATAATCCAGGCTGGCACTCCAGTGCAGTACTGAGGGAATGCTGCACTACTGAAGGTGCCGTCTTTTGGATGAGACGTTAAACCGAGGCCCTGTCAGCCCTTTCAGATAAACGTAAAACATCCCATGACGCTATTTTGAAGAAGAGCAGGGAAGTTCTCCCTGATGGACTGGCCAATATTTATCTCTCAGCCAACATCACTAAAAACAGATGATTTGGTCATTATCACATTGCTGTTTGTGGGACCTTGCTGCCGCATTTCCTACAGTACAACAATGATTACACTTCAAAAGTCCTTCATTGGCTGTAAAGGGCTTTGGGACATCCTGAGGTCATGAAAGGCGCTATATAAATGCAAGTCTTTCTTTCTTTCTTGCTCGTGAATAAAAAATGGCCACTGTGGCGAGGTAATTGAATGGGGGAGTGCTCATCCCTTGTCTCATTTGTAAAGATAAGGGTCACAATTGCTACTTTCAATCCATGAGAATAATTCCTGATTACAAAGAGCTGTGATATGCACATTGCCTGGCCACAGATTGATGGCGACCAAGTCAGCTCAAGCCCTCATTGAGCTGCCACTGTCTGGCTGGGGTCACTGGATAGTGATTGGGAGCAGGCCAGGGTTGCTGAGGCCAATTGTAGCAACCAAGCGGCTTCCCTGACTGAAATCAGCTAACTCAGCATGAACTGAGGTTGACTCCTAGGACCTTTCTGATCTGTATAGCTGAGTACCACACCTGGTGGTGCATTTATGAGCTGAGTAATACCTGTGCAGTTGATTGGTTTTTGTCTTACTATTCTGAGCATAATCCTTTTACACACTGTGTTAATGGACTGTTGTGATTTAAAGGGATTTGAAGGTAATGTGCTCTGGGTTCTCTTCATATTGAGGTCAGTGGATTTTGAGCTGAACCTACATCTTATGACTGTAAAACGTGACGTAGTTTCATTCACTAACGCACTCTCATCAAATCCACAGATGCGTATCTTTGTATTAAAGATAGGTGTCAGCTGTGGTTCAGTGTTAGCATCACTCGTCTCTGAGTCAGTAGGTCACAGGTTCATGTCCCGCATCAGAGACTTGAGCACATAATCTAGGCTGACACTCCAGTGCAGTATTGAGGGAGTGCTGCGATGTCGGAGGTGCAATCTTTCGGATGAGACGTTAAACTGAGGCCCCATCTGCCCTCTCAGATGGAAGTAAAAAAATACCCTTGGCACCACTTTGAAGAAGAGCAGGGAAGTTCTCCCCGGTGTCCTGGCCAGTATTTATCCCTCAACTAACACAGATGATGTGGTCATTACCTTATTTGACCAGTTTGTGGGATCTAGCTGTGCGCAAATTGGCTGGCATATTTCCTATATTACAACAGTGACTACACTTCAAAAGTACTTCATTGGCTGTAAAGCACTTTGGGATGTTCTGAGGTCATGAAAGACGCTATATAAATGCAAGTTCTTTCTTCACATCTGCTAAATTGTAACTTATTACAGTGAACCTCATGGCGTCCCAAACAAGGAGGGAGGGCTCAACAACAAGATTGATGGCGCAGGTGAACAGTGTACCAGTAACAGGAAATCCCTGGACAGCGAGCACATGGTAGTAAATCAGAAATACGAGGATTGAAGCCGGAATGCAAAAATCTCTCCCCAATTCTCTGAGGTACAACAGCTGATGACAACAGGAACTTTGGGAAGCTTATTGAAAAAAATCAAGAACTGGAATGGAACCCCGGACTGGACCAAATAGACTTGGCCCACTTTAAAACTGCGGACTCCTGCAATAATTATCTCCAAGTTTTTTAAAAAAATCAATATTTTGTAATTGAAGGAAGTGGCTTCACAGGTTGTCAGCAAATGGGATTACACATCATTTGCTTTCTTTCCATTTTTGGTTTTGCCCCAGTTTTCTCCCCTACTTTCCTGAAAGTGTAGACCCTCTCTGAGGTACAGGCTCCAGATAGCTGCTGCCCTCTGCTACCTCAGCCATGTGGCTATCCAGCCTGTCCCACACAATTTGTGACACCTTGTGCATCACAATACATACATTCCCTACCCCACCCGAAACTATGTGATCTCCTGGGAGAGTGGGAAACCAGATAAAACACCCAGGCTATTTGGGAAAATAAATCTGGGAAATTTCTCTCCGACCCTCTTATGCGATCAAAACTTGTCTCGGAGATCACTCCGGTCCTGAATTCTATGCATTACATTACCTAACTTTTGTATGAGATGATCTCCACCCCAGCCAGAAACAGGTCCAGCTCTTGCTTGAAGGAATTCAGCAAATCAGCGTCCACCGCACGAGTCAGCAGCATGTTCCAGAGGTCCACTATTCTCTGGGAAAAGAACCACCTCCTGACATCTAACCCAGTTCTGGCCTCGTACAACTTAAAATTGTGACCCCTGGTCCTCCCTAACCTGGATCAAATTGTCAACTCGAACACAATCTATTCCCTTCATCATCTTATAAACCTTGATCAGATCACCCCTAAGTCTATGCTTCTCTAAAGTGTAGAGTCCCAGCTCTTTTGGCCCATCTTGATAACTAAATTGCTTCAAACTGGGAATTAATCTAGTGGCCCTCCTCCGTATCCTTTCCAAAGCTTCATGCGAGGAGACCAAAACTGGACACAATATTCTAACTGAGGTGTGAAAGGTCTTATACAAGGAAAAAATACAGTTCTTTGTCTTATAGTCAATTGTCCTAATAATGCATCCCGAGACCCTATTCGCTCTAGCTATAACTTCACAGCATTGCTCACGAAGCTTTAGAGATTTATGCATTAAAATGCCCAGTTTCCTTTCCTTTTCTGCCTGCTTTAATGCTTTTCCCTGAAGCGTGTATGTATGTTCAGCATTCACCCTGCCCACATGCATAAAACTGCACTTTTCCAAGTTAAACATCATTTGCCAGTAATGAGCCCAATCCCCCAACACATTAAAATTCGCCTGAAGCAGTCGAGCATCGTCTACAGTCCTGACACTCACACAAATCTTAGACTCCAGATCTATTCATGAAAACCTGGCTTTTCTGTAGTATCTGCAGACAGGATAAATAAAGGTTTTGATACCTCTAGGTGAATTCACAATCACTATACCTTATTGTGTAAATATTAATACTTTTTTTACTTCTTTTGTAATTTTTCCCTGTTCCCACTCTCCATGTCTGTGCTATCCTAATTGATTCCATGAAAAAATAAATATGAAATAAAATAAACATTGAGGCTGAACAATAATTCACTTTGGTTTTGAAAGCACAAGGTTATATTAACCCCTTGGTGCAGTGGGATTGCCAGTGTAGACACTGGCCAACAGGAGGGCTTCCAGCTTTGGATGCATTCTCATATAGTCAACCTTGTCCAATCACTTATGATCACAGCCATGTTAATCTACAGAAACCAGGCTTTTGGTTGGCTGGGATACTGGCATTGAAAACTGTTTTCAGCCAATGAAATAGTCCTTTTACAAACAACCTTGCTCCCAGTTCCAAAGTACAAGGTGGGGGTGGGAGGGGGGCAGAATTTTTTAATAAGTTGTATTTTAAATGTTTATTTTAATAGTTCGGGGTTAATATTCCAGTGATGAATCTATTCCTGGTATTTGAGTAGATTTATTACTGTAATATTAGTGTTTATTTCTTGTCACAGTGGGTGAGCTGAAAACTAACAAAGTCAGTTGTCTCAGGGAAACAGGAGATTCCCTGAACCTGGCTGCACTCTAAGGGTTAAATTTATGTTAAAACAAAGGAGTGGATTTCCTCTGTTTCTATTTGCAGAGACATTGTAACTGTGTTCTTTATATACTTTGTCTATCTCTCTACTAAATGCTCGATCCCTCGCTCCTGAATCCCCAGTGTCTGGTTCCCCTCTCTCCCCTAAATCCCCACCCGCTCACTCCGTCTCTCTCCTAAATTCTCTCTTATTCACTCCATTTCTCTCCTAAATCCTCTCTCGCTCAGTCCATCACTCTTCTAAACCCCAATGCTTGGTTTCCCCTCTCTCTCCTAAACCCCATCTGCTCAGTCCATCTCTCTCTTAAACCCTCAGTGCTTGGTTCCCCTCATTTCCATAAATCCTCTCTCGCTCAGTCCATCTCTTTCCTAAACCCCCAGGGCTTGGTTCCCTCTCTCCCCTAAACATCCTCCCGTTCACTCCATCTCTTTCCTAAATCCCCAGTGCCCGTTTCTTCCCTCTAAAACCCAGTTTCCTCTCTCTACCAATTCCTCTACTGCTCAGTCGGCCTCTCTCTCCTTTGTGAAGCATTTGCGACAGTTTATTACATTAAACATATTATATAAATTTATGTTCTTGAATAATTGGGACCAAATACATATTAGACTTTTCACTGACTTAATATATGCCTCAATCTGTACAAAAAGAACAAATGGAAGTTATGTTAATACAAGGGAATTGTACACCTGGATCAGACTGTGTGTTAGCTGAAGTCAAGCAGAATTACAGGAATTGTTGGGATTGGAGGCCTGGGTGGAAATAGTGTAAGAGGAGAGGAGTAATACAGGGATTAGACACAAACTCAATCATCATTCGAATGTCTGAGATGAATATGAGTGCTGATTGGAATCTAAGCTCTTGCTGCACTAATCCTTGTACATAAAGAATACAAGATTGTTTTCAATGAAAGGACAAGATGTGCTTATTTGACCAGCTATATTATTTTTACCATTGAACTAGATGGTAAGATAGGAGTAAGGAATTTCTGATATTGCTCCCATTATAGGGCTCTAATCCCAGTCATCTTTCAAGAAAATAAAACAGTATTTTTATTTAGTCGTTGGACCCACAGCTCCCCCTGGGGCAAGGGGAGAGGGATCGTTAGATCAGGATAATTGTGCAGAATGTCAAATGCCAACCCTTTAAAAGTGTGGCAATTTATGGCCCAGTTATGCTGCAGTTTCTGCATTGATTTCAGGTCGCTATGTGGCTGATTCTGCAGTGTAACTGTGCTCTCCAGTTATTGATTTGAGGGGACATTGAATTGTGGCTGACAGCATGCGAGCTCCTCGATGCTCCCGCCTCACACCCGTTCCTCTCAGTGCCAGCTGGAATATAACTCCTGGACCGGTTTTCTGCCCCTCCTCTTCTGAAGGCCCCTGACTCTCGCTGAGATACAGGATCCACAGCGCCCTCTGGTGCCTCCCCCAAGCACCCATTCTTCAGGTGAGTCGAGAAAGTCTGTGGACTTTATGACAATGTTGGCACCAAAGCCTCTAAACTTCAAACATAAAGTTTGCACTAGTATGGTAATTAACTCTGTCTGGTTTTTACCCTTGTGCGAAACAAGAGTTAATGCTTTGGTAGAGTAAACGAAAATCTGTTTGCAAAGCTTTCTGTAACATTAAAGTTTATAAATAATCTTCTTTGCCTGTTCAGCAGAAAAGCAAAGATTCTCTCGTCTGTATTAATCGATCTGGCAAGAGTTACATTTTGTTGCTAGATTTATCCTATTTGAGCTGGCCAATGGCCTAGTGAGTTTAATTGGTGAGTAGCTGAGCCACACAGAAGAGTAAAGTCCCAGGGCCGATACCTGGCCTAGGCTGAGTTTGTTGATGCTAGTTGCGGTGATAGGAGTTCTACAATTGGGCTGAGGTGAGGGGGCGGGGGGTGGTGTGGAGATCGGATAGGGTTCTACCTCCTGATTGGTCTCTGGCGACTCCTGCTGGAACTGAGAGTCCATTGATATCAAGTAAGGACTGGATTGGG
This sequence comes from Heptranchias perlo, assembly GCF_035084215.1. Lineage (NCBI taxonomy): Eukaryota > Metazoa > Chordata > Chondrichthyes > Hexanchiformes > Hexanchidae > Heptranchias > Heptranchias perlo. Next base: position 15,537,969 of record NC_090353.1, on the reverse strand, counting down.
CTCGGCTGTAATGCACTCTATAGTTGAATAGCCTTTGGATACTCATTGTCGAGGCTTATATGTGAAGAATGGCCATTTAGACAAGGAACTGGAGGGCGGCTGGTGGCTACACCCCAACTGGGAGTCAATGCCTTTGGGAGAGGTGAGGGTGGGAACATTGTGGTGAGGGGAAAAAGAAGTTTCTTATTTGAAGACTGAAGGTGGTGAGGTGTTCATCAGATGAGAGATCAGGGAAAGAATGAGAGTAGGAAATGGTGTAATGAATCTTAATTTCAAAGTAAGGATGCAGGGCGGAGGAAGTGTGTGTAGGATGGGAAAGCTGGAGTTTAGAAGGAACAAGAGAGAGAAGTTCAGAGGAGCATAAACCTCAGTAGTAATGATAAAATGGAGACAAGAAAGGTCATGATGGAGAGAAGTTGGAGGTTAAAGGTGAGAGCAGCTTTAACCTGGGTCCTGACCAGGAGTGGGAGAGAAGTGTTGGCAGATACAAGAGCAGCTTTCAACTCTCAGATGGACCTGGGCTTTAAAAAGAAAGACTTGCATTTATACAGTGCCTTTCATGACCTCAGAACATCCCAAAACACTTTACAGCCAATGAAAGACTTTTTGAAGTGTACTCATTGTTATAATGTAGGAAACGCAGCAGCCAATTTGCACACAGCAAGGTCCCACAAACTGCAATGTAATAATGACCAGATAATCTGTTTCACTGATGTTAGTTGAGGGATAAATATTTAGAGACAGTTAAGAGCTGCTGAGGAGAAAAGAAATTGAGCTACTTGGAGATAGTTTCAGCAACGGAGGAGATGAGGGAGTTCAACATGAGGTCAGAGGAGCGAGTAAGCTAATGAAGCAGGACTCAGGCGGAGGTACAGAAGCTAAGAACATAAGAAATAGGAGCAGGAGTAGGCCGTACAGCCCCTTGAGCCTGCTCCGCCATTCAATAAGATCATGGCTGATCTTTTACCTCAACTCCACTTTCCTGCCCCATCCCCATATCCCTTGATTCCTTTAATGTCCAAAAATCTATCGATCTGGAAGAGCACGTTTATTTGCAAACCCGACTGCGGTGGGAAAAGGGAGTGTCCCTGGTTTGCAGATGGCATCATAAATGGAGCATAAAACGTATAAGATTGTAAATGTGATCAAACGCACACCCCTGATCCAAATCTAAAATCTTCCCGCTAACATGTTTACTTCACATGTTCAATTTCTGGGGTCGTGGTGAATAAACTGTGGAGTCTTTTAAGGTCCTTTGTGTCTTTCATTCATTGTTGTCAAATCATTTTTATTTCTAGGTATTTTCATCTTTCTTCCTCCAGATTTGCTCTTGGTGCTTCTCTCCATTTCTGTTTCTGCTTCTATCTGTCTTTCTCTCTCTCAGTTGCTATCTATTTGGGGAGCAGAGGCAGCGAGGCTAGGGGTCAGTGATAGTGGGGACAGCTAGGTTGGGGGTCCACGAGCATGGAGGCAACAAGGCTTGGGGTCAGAGAGTTTGAGGGTTGAGGGAGAGTCACATCTGCAATGTTGGGAGTCAGAGAGAGTGGGAATAGTGAGGCTGGGGTCAGGGACAGTGAGGCTGGGGTCAGGGAGAGCAGGGACAGTGAGGCTGGGGTCAGGGACAGTGAGGCTGGGGTCAGGGAGAGCAGGGACAGTGAGGCTGGGGTCAGGGACAGCAGGGACAGTGAGGCTGGGGTCAGGGAGAGCAGGGACAGTGAGGTTGGGGTCAGGGACAGTGAGGGCAATAAACCCCAGGGACCAAGGAGAGCTGCAAATTAATAACTAAGATTGTTTAAAAGAATTGATGTCACTTCCATGCACAAACAAATTGGTGAGCAGGGCTGGGAGTGTAAGCCAGTGTCACTGGCTCCACGAATCGCAGGGCTCTGCATTAAATCAGGTGGCGACGGGCTGGAGCATGCTCAGAAGGCATATATCAACCTTTTGGTAATAATGCTAGATTGCAAAAGGTCAATGAGAAACAGAGACCAATTTACATAACAGGTGCGATTACACAGCACAAGTAATTGAACTCTGTCCCATTCCATCCCTGTTCATCCTGGTCCTCTGCTTCTGAAAAATGGACCTAACTCCAAAAATGAAATTCCCAATGAATGGAAATGACCAGCCGTATCTAGGCAGGGACGAGATGTTTGCTAGACTCAGACTTCAGTCTTGTCCTCTGTTCATCCTGCCTGTGTTTAATATGATACGACAGTCCATTCACATATCCATTATTGCTTAATTAGATAAATGGCTAAATCGCAAACAATAATAGATCATATCAGATCAAATGAGTCTCTGAGTCAGATTTAAAGAGATAGGATTACCTTAGATGCAATTCATTATGATCAAATGGCTTATAGTGGTTACAGTGGTTAACAAAATTACATGGAAACTGAAATGGTTTAAATTTTAAACAATACAGCAACCCTGATCCACACTCTGGTGTTGTATGGAACCATTCAGAGCAGGACGGTCCCAGATTTGATCCCCACTCTGTGCTGAGTTAGCTGATCACAGCTAGGGTGATTATAGAAGCACTATGCTAGGAAGAGAACAAATTCAGCCAGGATTCCTGCTCTAAACCGATTTTCTGTGGTCCCTGCTGGGAACATCAGGTGAGAGAGGATTGGGTCCCCCATAATCAAATATCCTGTCCAGATGTGGGCATTTGGGTAAGGTATGAGAAAGTAGCGTCTGTGCCCCTCAAACTGTTACCCAAGGAGAGTCAGCACCCAGGGAACTGTACCCCAGTGAGAGTCAGTGCCCATGGAATTGTAGCCCAGCGCATGTCAGCACAGTAGAACTGTACCCCAGCGAGAGTCAGCGTCTGTAGAACTGTATCCCAGCGAGAGTCAGCGTCTGTAGAACTGTATCCCAGCGAGAGTCAGCGTCTGTAGAACTGTATCCCAGCGAGAGTCAGCGTCTGTAGAACTGTACCCCAGCGAGAGTCAGCGTCTGTAGAACTGTACCCCAGCGAGAGTCAGCGTCTGTAGAACTGTACCCCAGCGAGAGTCAGCGTCTGTAGAACTGTACCCCAGCGAGAGTCAGCATCTGTAGAACTGTACCCCAGTGAGAGTCAGCGTCTGTAGAACTGTACCCCAGTGAAAGTCAGCATCTGTACACTATACCCCAGTGAGAGTCAGCACCTAGAGTCAGCGTCTGTAGAACTGTACCCCAGCGAGAGTCAGCGTCTGTAGAACTGTACCCCAGCGAGAGTCAGCGTCTGTAGAACTGTACCCCAGTGAAAGTCAGCATCTGTAGAACTGTACCCCAGTGAGAGTCAGAGTCTGTAGAACTGTATCCCAGCGAGAGTCAGCATCTGTAGAACTGTATCCCAGCGAGAGTCAGCGTCTGTAGAACTGTATCCCAGCGAGAGTCAGCGTCTGTAGAACTGTACCCCAGCGAGAGTCAGAGTCTGTAGAACTGTACCCCAGTGAGAGTCAGAGTCTGTAGAACTGTATCCCAGCGAGAGTCAGCATCTGTAGAACTGTATCCCAGCGAGAGTCAGCGTCTGTAGAACTGTACCCCAGCAAGTCAGCATCTGTACACTATACCCCAGTGAGAGTCAGCACCTAGAGTCAGTGTCTGTAGAACTGTACCCCAGTGAGAGTCAGCACCAGGGAAACTGTATGCCAGTAAGAGTCAGCATCTGTAGAACTGTACCCAAGCGAGAGTCAGCATCTGTAGAACTGTACCCCAGTGAGAGTCAGCACCAGGGAAACTGTATGCCAGTAAGAGTCAGCATCTGTAGAACTGTACCCGAGCGAGAGTCAGCATCTGTAGAACTGTACCCCAGTGAGAGTCAGCACCAGGGAAACTACCCCAGTGAGAGTCAGCGTCTGTAGAACTGTACCCCAGTAAGAGTCAGCGTCTGTTGAACTGTACCCTAGTGAGAGTCAGCGTCTGTTGAACTGTACCCTAGTGAGAGTCAGCGTCTGTTGAACTGTACCCCAGTAAGAGTCAGCGTCTGTTGAACTGTACCCCAGTGAGAGTCTGCGTCTGTAGGACTGTACCCCAGTGAGAGTCTGCGTCTGTAGAACTGTACCCCAGCGAGAGTCAGCGTCTGTAGAACTGTATCCCAGTGAGAGTCAGCATCTGTAGGACTGTACCCCAGTGAGAGTCAGTATCCATGAATCGTACAATAGAGTCAGTGCATCTTGTGTTGGATTGATGCCAGGCTGACTTGAATTTTTAATGTGCCATCCCCTCCAGTACAGGGTCTGCCAGTCTTGGTGAAGGCTCTGAGCCGAAACATTTATCTGGATTTTCACTTTCAGATGCTGGCTGTCGTGCTGGATATTTCTAGCACTTCTGTTTTTAAGCAACCTCACAGTTATTGAAGCTTCACTATGCCCTCTGCTATCACATCTTTAAACTGTTGACATGTATTGTAGGGATTTAGTGCAGTGCGATGTACTCTTACAGATTTACATGGGGCTGTGAGGCAGAAGTAATGTAATCTCAAAAGATTTCCTCTTCATTTTTCAACTATCAGGGATTATACCTTGTGAGAATCTTTGAAAACAGGCCAACAGGAGGATTCTTATCGTGAGGCCACAAGACAGCAAAACCTTGTTTATCACCATTTGTTTTCTCTCTCCTTGCCTGAAGTTGCTGAATGGTGATGTGTTGCAATATTGCAGCCTTCAGCAGCCTTCAATACCTCGTCCAAGTGGCCATTTTTCATGAGTGAGCCTGAGCAGTAAGTGCTGATGGGCTATTCAACTGAGGAGGGCAGCACAGTCAGTATCATTCCACATACATGCATTTTCCAGCAGGGGGGGACCGAAGAGTGTTAAGAAGTGGGCACCTAGCTGAGTTCCCCCCCCCCCCCCCCCAGCTCCTGTCTAGCCCAGGAGGCTCTTTATAAAACCCATCTCACTGCCATGGTCAGTGTAGACTGATGATTGAATCTCGGACCCTGCCAGTTTGTATGGTTCAGTTTCACTCTGCGTGTTGCGTTTGGGTTTTTTTTGCAACAGTTTCAATTAGTGTCGGGTTGGCAGAGGCCGTCAGTGCAGAGGCACAAGCGCTTGTGGGATTGGTGTCACACCCATGGTGGGATTGGGAGTCACACCCAATGTGGGACTGGGGGTCACACCCAACGTGAGACTGGGGGGTCACACCCAACGTGGGACTGGGGGGGTCACACCCAACATGGGACTGGGGGGTCACACCCAACGTGGGACTAGGGGGGTCACACCCAACGTGGGATCGGGGTCACACCCACTGTGGGATTGGGGGTCACACCCAACGTGGGATCGGGGTCACACCCACGGTGGGATTGGGGGTCACACCCAACGTGGGATCGGGGTCACACCCACGGTGGGATTGGGGGTCACACCCAACGTGGGATTGGGGGTCACACCCAACGTGGGATTGGGGGTCACACCCACGGTGGGATTGGGGGTCACACCCAACGTGGGATCGGGGGTCACACCCACGGTGTGACACAAACAGGATTAGTGACAGTGACATCAGTACCGAAGGTTCAACAAGAAATCAGTTGCAGGATGTTCCCTGGATTTGCCGCTTCTGGTGTGCATTATATAATCTGTTAATGAATTTAAGAGCTGGTAATTACAAACAGATGTAGCTATCCTAAAGCAAGTCAACATGGATCAGCTCCAGGCAATGCATTTTCTACCTCTGTCGTTCAATCAATCTTGAGAAGATGTACCAGTTGGGGACAGCCCGGTTCTGCCCCATTTCAATTCCAGCACTGCCCCTGGAACCAGCAACGATATAGAAACAAACTGGCTTTCCAAAGGGCTGCCTGAAGTAAATAAAATGGCTGCCACCTCCGGCAATGCCGGTTGCTGCCATCCGCCATCTTTTCTGGCCTAAGGCGAGGTGAGGCCCCGCCCCTGAGACCCTTGTGGTTCTGACAGTGCCAGGCTGTACGAAGGTCCCCTATCAGAGAAAATGCCAGGCATTTAAGATCCCAGACGGAAAGTTTGGACAGATGCACCGACACAATCTTGCACTTGCTTCAAAGCTACTGTGCTGAATTGGCCTTGTGGAGAAAATCAGGCAGCGGCAACAATTGGCCAAATTGCCTAACCCCCGAGAGGGCAGGTGCAAGGCATCTGTGGCGGAGAGCTGACTGGCTACAACTCCATTTATCGTAATGACATTCCAAGAGGTCTCACATTCGGGACTCCTTTAAAAACACAAGTTAAATTTAAAACTCATTACAATTTCTCGTCCCCCCACCCCCACCCCCACCCCTCTTCTTCTGCAGGTGCTGACTCATAGGTTCCATAGATGGCAGCTGCCCTCTGGTACCTCAGTCCTGTGAGAGCCTGGACAGTAGTCTTGACACTTTAACCATGGGGGTCATCACAGCCAGGACCAGTTAACAAGTGGACCTTCCCCACACGGAGAGAAATTGAATGACAGGCCCGATAGATGTATTTTAGTCGGGCCCCTGCACTCAATGTGTGGGAACTGGGAAAGCCCCACCTTCTAAAAGCTTCCCCTTTACCTTCTTTTGCTGGAGGGGTGGCAGCCCTGAGGCTGAGGCCCGATTTGATCTACATTCCACAGCCTTGAGTACAGGCCCCAGAGGCAGATGAAGCAGGCAGTTTGCTAAGGCGATGGGCAGGTAAACAGCTGGGGTTGCCACCTCTGGTTGGACGTATGCCTGGAGGTTTAATCACATGACCTCCCATCTCCAATCACCTCGCCCAGTCAAACCGCCTTTTTAAAATCTTTCGCCAATATTTTTAGAACTAATAAACGAAAATGAAAAATACACACAATTTTTTTTAAGGCCTCTGTGACTTTTCTTCCTGGCTTTTGCTTGCAGCAGTGTGCTAGAGATGAATCTTTAATTGCTGGAAACTCTAGGCCTATCGGGGAGGGTTGGCGACCCTATAAACAGCCCAAGGGGGCCATACCACGAGTACCACTGGGCTAGATACACAATAAGCTCCCTCTACAATATGCGCTAACCAAGTCCAAATATCTCAGTTAAAAAAAAGTCTTAATTTATTGTAAACACAGGGATGCACAATCACATCAACATTTAATAAGATATTGAGCAGGTTTGTGTGCAGCAGGCGTTTGTGTCCATTGAGGTACAAATCTGCCCCACTGATCAGTAGGAGCTACGAAGCGTAGAGACTTTGTAACAAGTAAATAAAGAACATAAAAAAAAGGACTTGCATTTCTATAGCGCCTTTCATGACCTCAGGACATCCCAATGCGCCTTACAGCCAATTTAAGAGCTTTTGAAGTGTAGTCACTGTTGTAATGTAGGAAAAACAAAGCATGGAATGAGAGAAGGCCATTCAGTCCATCAGTCCCTATGCGATGAGAACTGGCTGGTGGGGTGCTGATGGGGACGGGCTGGTGGGGTGCTGATGGGGACGGGCTGGTGGGGTGCTGATGGGGACGGGCTGGTGGGGTGCTGATGGGGACGGGCTGGTGGGGTGCTGATGGGGACGGGCTGGTGGGGTGCTGATGGGGACGGGCTGGTGGGGTGCTGATGGGGACGGGCTGGTGGGGTGCTGATGGGGACGGGCTGGTGGGGTGCTGATGGGGACGGGCTGGTGGGGTGCTGATGGGGACGGGCTGGTGGGGTGCTGATGGGGACGGGCTGGTGGGGTGCTGATGGGGACGGGCTGGTGGGGTGCTGATGGGGACGGGCTGGTGGGGTGCTGATGGGGACGGGCTGGTGGGGTGCTGATGGGGACGGGCTGGTGGGGTGCTGATGGGGACGGGCTGGTGGGGTGCTGATGGGGACGGGCTGGTGGGGTGCTGATGGGGACGGGCTGGTGGGGTGCTGATGGGGACGGGCTGGTGGGGTGCTGATGGGGACGGGCTGGTGGGGTGCTGATGGGGACGGGCTGGTGGGGTGCTGATGGGGACGGGCTGGTGGGGTGCTGATGGGGACGGGCTGGTGGGGTGCTGATGGGAACGGGCTGGTGGGGTGCTGATGGGAACGGGCTGGTGGGGTGCTGATGGGAACGGGCTGGTGGGGTGCTGATGGGAACAGGCTGGTGGGGTGCTGATGGGAACAGGCTGGTGGGGTGCTGATGGGGACGGGCTGGTGGGGTGCTGATGGGAACGGGCTGGTGGGGTGCTGATGGGAACGGGCTGGTGTGGTTGTGTCCCCTGTGTCTTTGGTGAAATTACTTCACCAGGAGTGAAAGCTGATGTTGATCTGACCCGGTATAAATCCCCTCCCCACGATTCCGCCAAACGGGCGCGTCAATGTCTAATCTCTTATGTGAGTTAACACAACCTACAGAGGCCAGCTCAGTTGGGCTGTGAAGGGACACTGAAAAGAAGGGGGTGAGTTAAATATGGACCATCAGACTGTGAATAGCAGAATCCAGCAGGAAACTGAGGGGGTCTTCCTTTCATCTCTTTATATATAATCAGTACTTCTTCACCCAATACTGCTTTTAACTTCAACCACAAGATCCTAGAAATGATCCACCTCAGAACGTTAGTTCAATAAGTGACTTTGAGGCTATTTGAACCTGATCCTGAGCTGCTTTTCAAACTGTCTTTGCTTCAAACATAATCAGATTTCCGTCCTTCTTTTTCCAGTTTGTCCTTGAGTTTTTTAAAGGTGGGACGTTTGCCGGGATCGTGCTCCCAGCACGATTTCATCATGTCGTACACCGAGGCGGGACACTTATCCGGAGATTCCATCCGATACCCCTTCTCCACTCTGTCAGCCATGTCTGTCAGTGACTGCAAGGAAACAGAAAGAGCGATAATTACTGGCAATTCAGGGGCAGCCTGGAACCCAGTTTTGTATCCACAAAACAGGCTTTAAAGTCAGGATCAGCACAGGAGTTCGACGCTGCCGCGGGATACAATGATCAGAAGTGAATTAAGAACATACAAATATTTTGGGGCAGGAAAAGGCCATTAGGCCCAAAAAGCCTGTCCCATTTTTGCAAAGCTGAATTAAGAATTCTTGGGGTCTGGGCACCAAAATCATTTGGGGCTTCTCCTCACAACCCCTCCCCCCCCCCACCTCCCCGATCCATTAAAACACAAATTGTGTAGCAAAATGCTTGAAGAAATAAACCTGTAGAAAGTTTACACACTGCAATAATAATAAAGCCAATCACATCGCAATATGCACTTAAATGAAACTGCTTAATTTTATCACACACACACACAAATCACCAGCTGACTGTAAATTCTGTAAGTTTAATACCCAGGCTCTATTATATCGCAGTAATGATCTACTATCAGCATCTAGTTCTAATTAAGGATACAAAATACCAAACCAGTGAACATTTCAATCGCAGCATTTTCTCAGTAAGAACGATCAAAGAAATATCTGCTACATGCACCATCTCCTGAAGATAATCGAATTTGCCTGCTATCAGATACTCATTTCAACTCCTTTAATTTAACAGGGAAAGATTTTTTGGAGGAAGGAGCCAACCAGAATGTCCTTAGTTATACATTAATGTACACATTAGGGCGGAAGGAGCCAATGAGAAATGCCCTCAATTTAAAGATTACAAGAAATAAATGTTCTGTGGCAGCAGTCAGGCGGGAAAGCCTCCTGAAAGCTCTGTCATTCCAGCGTGACCAGATCTGCGTAATGTGTTAAACTCTAGTTGTGACTCTGGAAGGAGCTGTTCCAATCTAGCAAGTAATTAAGTGTCACATGAGGATAAAGAGAGGGGGATAATGGAGGATTACGGGCAGGAAGTTTTATTTCCACGGCAACAGCGCTGCCAAGGGCATCTTGAGACAAGAGCAGGCGGTAAACGAGCCAGAAAAGGTCAAGCACGTTCAGAGCAGGTTTTTAACCCTTTAATGGCTCAGGGGTCATCAGCAACCAGTTATAATTTCGACACAGAGTACATGGCCTGAAATAGGGGTGGGAGGGAATGCTGTGTAAACTTCTTTTTTTTGGTTAAATGCTTTTTGTCTGCCTGACTCTTCTGGTAGAGATGAAAAGCGCAAATGATACAAATCTGAAATGAAAACAGAAAATGCTGCAAACGCACAGCAGGTCTGTCAGCATCTGAAAGAGAAAAGCGAGGTCAAAGTTTTGTGTGGAGACCCTTCATCAAAGGGGTACACTCGAAACATCAACTCCCCTTCGATCATTGCAGTGTCCAGTATATTTTTGGTAGGGGCGGAGTTCAGGAAGGAATGCACTCCTGTAAAAAAAGCAATAGTGAAATCTAATGTCACCCCCTCTTGTATAAGACAGTTCGGCTATATAAAGAGGTTTACAGTTTCATTGCACACAGAGTAAATCTCCCCCAAAATATACTTCTGGAGAAAGAGGGGATTTAACGGGTATCCTGAGAATTTCTAAAATGTAAACTGACACTTTAAGCCCCGATTTTAACCTGACCCACTTGGCAGGAACTGGGCGAGTTTGTGTCGAATACCCCGTTTAAACCCTGCCCGATTTTATGCTCCATTGAAGTCAATGCAGTGTAAAACCGGGTATTTGACTTGAACTGGCCTTGTTCCTGCCAGGCGGTTAGGTTAAATTCGGGGCTTCCAACCTGGGGTTTTTTGAATATTGGCCCATTTTTCCAATTTGCTCCCGTGCCTCGTGATGAGAAGCCATTTGTTATTTAAACTTTAATTGAATTTTCACCAGCTGCTAAACAAGCCCCAAACCTCATGTCTCATCTTACCTCCTGCCCCTTCCCGTCCCACCCCCTGCCCTGCTCCGTCCTATCCATGCCTGCCCTGCTCCTACACCAGCCCCTCCCCTTATTCCACTCCCACATGCCCTGCCCCTGTACCACCCCTGCTTGCCCCACCCCTTTCCAACCCAGCCCTGCCCTGGTTCTGGACTTGGCAGAAGTTGGAGACCCTCATGTGACTACAGGACCTAGTCTGACCACTCAAAAATAATCATTGTGCCAATGGATTTCCTTAATAAGGAGGGATAGTCTGGGTGTTTGTTTTTGATCAAAGTACCCTCAGGTTGTTTGCAGTGTTGTTGATGGGTTGGGCCCTGTGTTTCTCAGAGCAGTTTCATCGATTAAAATGACGGCCATGACTTTGGAACCGTTGGAAGCCAAACTGGAGTCACGTGACCCGGGGCCCTCTACAGTGAGAGTATTAGACACTGAAAATCTCTGCCATTTAAAAGAAAATGGGTTTTCACTGGTATGTAAAGATTCTAGAATGGGATTCGAGAATGAGGTTTTGCTGTCAGATTTACTCGTGGGTGTAAACGACCTAATCTGCGCTGAGTTGCTGATCTCAGTCCACAAGTGCTCCTGGATTATGGAGCCGTGGGGGTGGGATGGATAAAATTAGCCGGGATTCCCATTCCTGCTCAATATCTAGGGCATCTGGTGAGGCGTGGCTGTGATGCCCACCACAGTTGACTAGCCAGCCACCTCACTACTACTCACTGTCTAGGCCCACACATGAAGAATTCCACTTGGGCAGGAATCTGTTATGACGAAGGGTCTCTACCTGAATCACTGGCCCAGTCTTTCTCTTTCGCAGTCATCTGCTGATGGGCTGGCTGTGGATTTTTTTTTGATTTATGATTGGACTTTGTACAGATTTGATTTTTGAATTAACGAAAATTCTGTTTAGTGCTGCCTAATTCTAGGCAAGAAGTAGAGAGGGATATACAGTAACTAGCGGAAAACTCAGAGCCCACTGTTTGTCCTATCACGGACGGCCTGTCGATGACTTGACGGTGGTTTTGATACTATGACCTGTGCAACACTTAATGAAATCTGAGCAGTGATTGGCAGGTCAGAACCACTCACCAGCTTAGGATAGGGAGCCCGGCCGTATGAAAACAGCTCCCACAGGAGAATTCCATAACTCCAGACATCCGATTTGGTGGAGAATTTCTGTTGGAAGGAATCAGGAAACTTGTTAGACACTCCCCCTCCCATGACAATTACGAGTGTAATAATCTTAACTCTTTGCAGAAAATAAACCAGTTGGTCCTCCATTCTTTCTCTCCCTCTCTCTCCCTCAATGAGTTGGCGACAGGCTGCCATTTAAGTAGCAGGGCCTGCGGGGTTTAAGTGGCCAATTCAATCAGAGGAAGAGATTGAGTTACCAAGGTCCCTGGCAGCTGTCGGACCAATTGCTCTGTGTCGGCCCAAGCCAATCCCATCCACACACAATAGTTAAGTGGAGTGCATTTCGGAAAGAATAGGAGAGGTACAGAGGAAGAGTTAGAATACCTCGTGTTTGACTGTAATTTAGAGGAAATCCTAGACTAAGGCAGCTGAAAGGATTCTGGCAGGTTTGAAGAGATTGAGGTATAATGATTGTAAATTGAAGTGTCAGTATTGTGCCCCCCAGCTGCTGTGCTACAGGAGGAATTTTCTCGGTGACTATTGCCAAGGTTTTTTTTAGCCTCTAAACAAGTTTATCCACTTAGGAGTAAGGTGCAGCTCGGTGATGTGTACGAGACTGGAATGGGGTGCCTAACAATTTTCTTTGCCTCTCTCCTGAAGGCACTGAAATGCACTGGGGTGTGGTTCCATGGGCACTGCCTGCCCTGCTGTATCTCACCCAGGAGTCCTGGAGAGTGTGCGCGTGATTGTGTTTGTGCGCGTGCATGGGGATGTGTGTGTGTGTGTGTGTGTGCGCGTGGGTGTATGCGTGTATATGCATGTGCGTGTGTATGTATGTGTGTGTATATGTGCACATGTGTGTGTGCATATGTATGTACGTGTGTATGGATGTCAGGTGAGAACAGGATGGGGCTTGGCAGTAATGCTCCCTTATGGCCCAATATTCTGCCAACACTCAGATGTGAAGGATGGTTAGTGGGGTAAGGTACCAGAGGGTGGTCAATGCCCAGGAGAGGGGACATAAGTGGACGGGAAAAAATGTCCAAAATAGAAGCTACTCCTTTACTGACAAGATCATGGCTGATTATCACAAAGTCTTCCTATAACCATGTGTAACGGGGAAGCCCCATGAAGCCCACAGTTCAATCTGCATCCTTCAAATAAGAACTGGCTCTCCTGCCCTTACATGCTGTCTCAGTGCCTCTGGTGCTGTCCACTTCACTGGCAGCTTTGCTCGGTCCTGAGTGCTGGATGCCCCTTTGGCCAGTCCGAAGTCGCTCACTTTGGCGATATTTTCATCCGAAATCAGAATGTTCCGGGCTGCCAAGTCTCGGTGAACAAGCTTTTTCGATTCCAGATACTCCATCCCCTCGCAGACATCACTGGAAACAGGGAGGACGGGGAGAGTCACAAAAAAAGAAAACACACATTTCAATTACTGAAGGCAGCTTCCAGCGAGGCGAGAGGAGAAGCAGAACTGGGGCTTGTGAGGCTGTACAAGAGGGTTAGAGGCCAATCTGTGACACTACCTGATAGTTCTGTTGGTTAAAAGGACCGTTTGGTGCGGTTCTGAACTATACAAACCAGGAGGTCCAGGTTGGATTCCTGGTCTGTGCTGATTTGGTTGACTACAGCCAGAGCTGAGTCAGGGGTGCTACAATTGGCCTCAGTGCCCATGAGTTAAGGAAGGAGGCGGAGGGGGGGATATCAATCAGGTCTCTTGTTCCTAGACTGCTATCCATTAACTCCTGCTGGAACGGGTGCGTATATGAATGATGAGGTGTGGGAGGCAGGAAAGAGACAGGATCAGCACAGGCTGTGATCACCCCGTGGTTAAATAACCTGCTGACTGTCTGGGCTCCCACATGATGAATGGATACTTGGTGAGTTACGGAAGGAGGGAGGCAGAGCCCCATTGACCCTTTCTCGAGTGATGTTCTCTGCCTTCTAGAGAGGGGACGAGGAGGAAATTGAGGGAGGGGTTCATAAGAAAATTACAATTTGTCACTGCGCCGTGCCACCAGAGCCAGCTGAGTAAACGGCCACCTCCGTGGGCTGACCCTTGACCTCCGTAGGCTGTCCTTCGACCTCTGTAGGCTGACCCTCGACCTCTGCGAGCTGACCCTCAGCCTCCCCTTACAGGCCTACTCTGGGGAAATGTGAAGCAGACTAAGATGGGTTTGGAGTGCATGTGCGTCAATGCACGGAGCGTGGTAAATAAGGTTGGTGAGCTGCAGGCACAAATTTCCACATGGGACTATGGTATAATAAGAACATAAGAACATAAGAAATAGGAGCAGGAGTAGGCCAATCGGCCCCTCGAGCCTGCTCCGCCATTCAATAAGATCATGGCTGATCTGATCCTAACCTCAAATCTAAATTCATGTCCAATTTCCTGCCCGCTCCCCGTAACTCCTAATTCCCTTTACTTCTAGGAAACTGTCTATTTCTGTTTTAAATTTATTTAATGATGTAGCTTCCACAGCTTCCTGGGGCAGCAAATTCCACAGACCTACTACCCTCTGAGTGAAGAAGTTTCTCCTCATCTCAGTTTTGAAAGAGCAGAGACCTAGCTCAAAGAAGGGGAGGATTGGGCACTTAATATTCCCGGCTACAAGGTATTCAGGAAAGATAGGAAGGAAAGAAAGGTGGGTGGCAGTGGCAGGGTGGCAGTATTGATCAAAGAAACTATTAAAGCAGTAGAAAGGCATGATGCAATTGAAGAGTCAAAGACAGAATCTATTTGGTTAGAATTAAGGAACAATAGAGGAGCTGTTACGCTACTGGGTGTATACTATAGGCCACCAAATAGTGGGAAGGAAATAGAGGAGCAAATTTGCAGACAAATTACAGAAAGATGCAAGAACATTAGAGTAGTGATAATGGGGGACAGTATAGACTGGGACAGTAGCAGTGTAAAGGGCAAAGAGGGGGAGGAATTCCTGAAATGTGTATAATAGAACTTTCTTGGACAGTGTGTTTCCAGCCCAACGAGGAAGGAAGCAGTGCTGGATCGAGTTCTGGGAAATGAAGTGGGGCAAGTATGTTTCAGTGGGGGAGCATTTGGGGAACGGTGATCATACTATCATTAGGTTTAGAATAGTTATGGAAAAGGACAAGGAACAATCAAATTTGAAAGTGCTTAACTGGAGGAGGGCAAATTTCAGTGAGTTAAAAAGGGATCTTGCTCAAATGGATTGGAATCAAAGCTTGGTAGACAAAACAGTAATCGAACAATGGGAGGCCTTCAAGGAGGAGATGGTTCGGGTACAGAGTAGACACATTCCCATGAGGGGGAAAAGAAAGGCATCCAAAATTAGAGCTCTCTGGATGACTAAAATATAGAGATTAAATTGAAACAGAGAAAGGAGCCTTATGACAAATGTCAAGTTCATAATTCAGTAGAGAACCAAGCTGAATACAAAAAGTACAGAGGAGAACTGAAAAAGGAAATAAGAGCAAAGGGAGTGTATGAGAATAGATTAGCGGGTAACAAAAAGGGAACCCAAAAGTCTTTTTATAAAAATATAAATAGTAAAACAGTAGTCAAAGGAAGGGTGGGACCAATTAGAGACCAAAAAGAAGATCTTCTTGTGGAGGCAGAGCTTGTGGCCGAGTTACTAAATAAGTACTTTGCATCTGTCTTCCCTAAAGAAGAGGATTTGCTAATGTCACAGCAAAAAATCCTCCATTTTCGAGGATTTCATTTCCACATCGTTCACCTGAGGAAGGAGGTAGCCTCCGAAAGCTTGTGAATTTAAAATAAAATTGCTGGACTATAACTTGGTGTTGTAAAATTGTTTACAATTGTCAACCCCAGTCCATCACCGGCATCTCCACATCACAGCAAAGAAGAAGGAAGAAGAGAAATTGGATAGGATAAAAATAGATAAAGTGGATGTACTTAAAAGATTGGCAGCGCTCATCCCATCTCAGTCCGGATGTGATCCATCCTGGGTTGCTGAGGGAAGTAAGGGTGGAAATTGCGGAGGCTCTGGCCACAATCTTCCAATCCTCCTTAGATATGGGAGCAGTGCCGGAGGACTGGAGGATTACAAATGTTACACCCCTGTTCAAAAAAGGGGCAAGCGATAAACCCGGCAACTACAGGCCAGTCAGCCTAATGTTGGTGGTGGGGAAACTTTGGAGACAATAATCTGGGACAAAATTAGTTGGCACTTGGAAAAATATGGGTTAATAAATGCTCTTTTTGATATATATTAATGACCTGGACTAGGGTATACAGGGTATAATTTCAAAGTTTGCAGATGACACGAAACTCGGAAATGTAGTAAACAGTGAGGAGGATAGTAACAGACTTCAGGAGGACATGAACAGACTGGTGAAATGGGCAGACACATGGAAGATGAAATTTAATGCAGAGAAGTGTGAAATGGTTCATTTTGGTAGGATGAATGAGGAGAGGCAATATAAACTAAATTGTACAATTTTAAAGGGAATGTAGAACTGTGAGACCTGTGGGTGTATGTGCACACACCTTTGAAGGTAGTAGGACAAGTTGAGAAGGCTGCTAAAAAGGCATATGGGACCCTTGGCTTTATAAATAGAGGCACAGAGTACAAAAGCAAGGAAGTTATGCTAAACCTTTGTACAACACTGGTTTGGCCCCAGCTGGAGTATTCTGGCCAATTCTGGGCACCACACTTTAGGAAGGATGTCAAGGCCTTAGAGAGGGTGCAGAAGAGATTTACTAGAATGGTGCCAGAGATGAGGGACTTCAGTTATATGGAGAAGCTGAGGTTGTTCTCCTTAGAACAGAGAAGGTTAAGGGGAGATTTGATAGAGGTGTTCAAAATCATGAACGGTTTTGACAGAGTAAATAAGGAGAAACTGTTTCTGTGGCAGAAGGGTCAGTAACCAGAGGACACAGATTTAAGGTGATCGGAAAAAGAACCAGAGGCAACATGAGGAAAAAAATGTATGCATCGAGTTGTTATGATCTGGAATACACTGCCTGAAAGGGTGGTGAAAGCAGATTCAATAATAACTTTCAAAGGGGAATTGGATAAATACTTGAGGGGGAAAATTTTGCAGGCCCAGGAGGAAAGAGCAGGGGAGTGGGACTAATTGGATAGTTTCTTCAAAGAAACTGCACAGTCATGATGGGCCGAATGGCCTCCTGTATCATTCTATGATTCTATGCTGCCTGACTTCTCTGTTTCTCTTTGGGACTGGTGCTGTGGGATAGACCCTGCGATATAAACTGCACATGCATTAGGGGAAGAATGGGTTTTTAGAAACACACTAGAGAAGGCTGGCGAGCATTGGAGTCCGTATCACACCTTTCACTAAATTGTAACTTTACTCTTCAAATACCAAGTCCTAATTCCCAAAGTGGATTGCAATAAAGCAATCATTAATCGGTCATTAGTGATAATTAGCTGGAATAAGCAGACGGCAGTGTTAACCAAATAACATTTGACAACTGCCTGACTTGCAGATTGCAGTCCATTCACCTCACTATTTAGACAAATTAAGAGTCACTAATCCCTAGTTGAGTAGGTAAAGGACCTTCTCCCTGTAGACAAGGAGCTACCTGGATTGAGCATCCCCAGAGGGCTAGGATCATTTGAGGCCAGTACAATGGTTCCTTTTGTCAATACAGTGCAGGTGTCAGCAGTGGCTTAGTTCGTAGAACTCATGCCTCTGAGTCAGAAGGCTGTAGGTTCAAGTCCTACTCCAGGGACTTGAGCACAAAATCTAGGGTGATACTTCAATGCAGTACTGAGGGAGTGCTGCACTGTTGGAGGTGCCATCTTTCGGATGAAATATTAAACCAAGGTTCCGTCTGCCCTCTCAGGTAGGTGTAATAGATTCGCATAGCACTATTCAAAGAAGGTACAGTTCTGCAAGCACCCAACACCTACCGGTCCCTTGCCCAAACCCCACGGAGCAGGAACAGAGGCAGGTCTAAGGCCCACTCCATGTGCTATTGATAAGAGTCTGGCAAGTGGGAGGCAGCAAGCACTAAACTTGGGAATTGGGCAAAATGGTGAAACTCCTGCATGTGGTGTTCTGGCCAATATTTATCCCTCAACCAACATCACTAAATACAGATTATCTGATCATTTATCTTATTGCTGTTTGTGGGTCCTTGCTGTGTGCAAATTGGCTGCTGCATTTGCTACTTTACAACAGTCACTATACCTCAAAAGTGCTTAATTGGTTGTAAAGTGCTTTGGGACGTCCTGAAAGGCACTAAATAAATGCAAGTCTTTTTTCTTTTTAGTGATTCTTCACTGAACTCTTTCCATGGCTCCAATATCCTTGCTATAACGGAAGGCTCCGATCTGTACACACTATCTCCAACTGTCGCCCAACCAATATCTTATGCAAATTCTGTGCATTTGTATTAACAGCCCACATGCAGGAGTTTCACCATTTTGCCCAATTCCCAAGTTTAGTGCTTGCTGCCTCCCACTTGCCAGACTCTTATCAATAGCACATGGAGTGGGCCTTGGACCTGCCTCTGTTCCTGCTCCGTGGGGTTTGGGCGAGGGACCTGTGGGTGGTGGGTGCTCGCGGAACTGGACCTGGCACGAACCATTCCCCTCTGCAGAGGAAGAGAGAACAGTGGGTGAGCAGGGAAAGTGTAACAGAAAAGTATTTGGAACTCACAGCCCGAACTGGATCAGCTGCTTCAATGTGACGACCGATCTTCCTCTCGTTCTCAAATAGTTGACGAGGTTACCCTTGAAAGGACAGAGAACAGGACGTTTACAGATGCTGAAGCAGAATATTTTTTAAAAGGTTAGAGACTAGTAAATGTTGGTATTCAGAGGGGTTTGGGTGTCCCTGTACACGAATCACAGTAAGTTAATATGCAGGTACAACAAGCAATTAGGAAAGCAAATGGTATGTTGCCCTTTATTACAAGGGGATTGGAGTAAAAGAGTAAGGAAGTCTTGCTGCAATTATACAGGGCTTTGTTGAGACCACACCTGGAGTACTGTGTACAGTTTTGGTCTCTTTACCTAAGGAAGGATATACTTGCCTTAGAAGGGGTGCAACGAAGGTTCACTAGATTAATTCATGGGATGAGAGGGTTGTCATATGAGGAGAGATTGAGTAGAATGGGCCTTTACTCTCTGGAGTTTAAAAGAATGAGAGGTGATCTCATTGAAATGTATAAAATTCTTAGAGGGCTTGACAGGGTAGATGCTGAGAGGCTGTTTCCCCTGGCAGGAGAGTCCAGAACTAGGGGTCATAGTCTCAGGATAAGGGGTTGGCCATTTAGGACTGAGATGAGGAAAAATTTATTTACTCAGAGGGTTGTCAACCTTTGGAATTCTCTACCCCAGAGGGCTGTGAATGCTCAGTCGTTGAGTATATTCAAGACTGAGATCGATGGATATTTGGACACTAAGGGAATCAAAGGATATGGGGATAGGGCGGGAAATGGAGTTGAGGTAAAAGATCAGCCATGATCTTATTGAATGGCGGAGCAGGATCGAGGGGCCAAATGGCCTACTCCTGCTCGAGGCTACCACTGCAATAATAAATCCATTCCTGATGTTTCAGTAGATATATTACTGTAATAGTTTCTGTGTCAGTGTGTGACGAAAGCATGGTAAAAGGCTGCAATGTTACAATGAGTTGAATACATGGCCCAGTATCTATGTCATAAATCTATTGGCTGATGGGGGACCTTGGGGGTGATGGATAGAGAAATGCAGAGAAAGTGAGGGTTTAAAACAGCGTCGTACCTTGCCCATGAACTCAGTCACGATATAGAGTCCATTGTCCACTATAACTCCCAACAATTTCACAAGGTTACTGTGCTGCAGTTTCCTGTTTAAAAAAAAGGAGTGAAATTAGAGAGTAAAATTCATCTGTTCTTTGGCAGTTTTTTTTTAACCCACCAGTTTACTCTCCTCCTCCTCCTCCTCCCCCCCTCCCCAGCCGGCTTTTGCTGGAGTTTTGCTGCGTGGGCACCAGGCTCTCTCCAGTGCCTCACCCAGGTGCCCATTCTCCCTGTCTGAGCTGAAACAGAGTCTGCAGGAGGTTTGATTGTGTTGGGTCACCATAGCTGAGCCTGGTCCTGTCCTGACCCGACTGTTGGACTGGATAATGATTAGATGAGGAGACCGCGACTGATTTTTTCCCCTCCCTCTCTCCATCGCCGCGACTCTGAGTATTTAATAAAACGATCTCTCATTTCACGTGTGTGGTGGGGAGGGGGGAGCAGGGGGGGGGCGCCACACAGAAGCAGAACCTCCAACTGGCCAGGCATGAAGAGGCATTAATGGTAACCATGACGAGTGTACCCTTGGCATCCTAACTAAAACAGCAAGTGCAGAGGCAAGACGACAGGATCTAGCACCTGAAAGGGGAAAGTAAAGCATTGAAAATATGAGGAAGAGGAAAATTGTTTTGCTCTAATTTTCCCCATGCACGTGCTTTTAAATTTGGACCTCACGAACATTTTTGTCTTGTGTAAGCTTTCCACAGCCTGGAAGTGGGTAGCACACACACACACAGAAAGGCTGAATATACACACCCACCCAGTGGGGTACTGAGCCATTCCGACTAGGAACGTGCGATCCCTAGTCTATGCTGAGTTAGCTGATCTTTGGAGGGCAGCATTTAGGGCACTACAGTTGGTCTCAGTGGTGTGTCAGGGTGGAGGAAGGAAATCAGCCACGGTTCCCGCTCCTGATCATTATTCAGTGACTCCTGTTGGAAAGTCCACTTGTGTGTGCGTAGCAGGTGATGCGACAGAAGAATTGCAATATTGCATTTGTGGTTTCCTTACTGTGTTTCTTAGTTTAAAATAGTTTTTTTAAAAATGCCACACATCTATTTAAAACCCAGCATGTTGGTTTTGAGATCAGAGGCTCTGAAGTTCTTGGGGCTTGGGAGGATAGTTTTGCACTGCACTGGCAGTGTGGGGGGCCAGACCCAGACCCACCGGGGTTCCGTCCCTGTCAGAAATCTCGTCGCTCTGGAAACGAATGCATAATACTCCCGCCACACATGGACGGTGTACTGTAATGGCATGTAAATGAGGAAAGTACATCATATGACCTTAGCAACACTGGGCGCCTCCTCCCGCCCACTGCCATGGTGTGAGGCCTAATAGAACTGCTATGTGCTATCAAGTAGCAATAAAAGGGTTCATTGTCCACCTGGGGCACACTATCCCAAATTACCACGTGCACAAAGTCACGTTTCGCTGATTAGGAAGCAGCAGCTCGCATGTGGAGGTGGACATGTTGCTTTGGGCATCAGACAAAGACATCTGGGAGTGGGCTTGAGTTGTAATAATTGTGCGAGGGCAGGGCCGGGCTTGATTGTGATACTCCCAGAATAGTCTGGGAACACTCACTGTCTAGGCTCACACAGGTAGAATGGCCCCTTGGGCAAGATATCCAGAAAACTGAGCCCCAGCATGAGCCAAGTTTGAACTGGTACCGTTCTGGTCAGTCTGTTTCAGTTCCAGACTGGGCAGTGTGTTCACTCACTGAGCTACTGAGGGAGGCAGAGCAACCTCTGTCTAGTGAGTACATAACGATGGGCTATTAGTGCTGACAAGTGTGGGAAATTGGATAAATACAAAGACTATTGGCCCACCTAGTGGCCACATTACAAAACTGCAAACCACACAGTGACTTCCCAAGTACAGTGCTTTACAAATGAACTTCACAAAAAAGCAGCGCAGATTTGATCATTTTTTCATTTAATCTTTTAATTTCAAAAAATTCTTCAAACTTGAGAACACTTCCACACTATTAAATTACTGCCAGTTTGGCTCATTTAGCAGCTCTCTTGTCACTCAGTCAGAAGGTTGTGGGTTCAAGTCCCACACCGAGAGTTGAGCACCATAATCTAGGCTGACACTTCAGTTTAGTACTGAAGGAGTGATGCAGTGACAGAGGTGCCGTCTTTTGGGTGAGCTGTTAAACTGAGGCGCCATCTGGCTGTTCTGCTAGTTCAGCTGGATGTTAAAAATCCCATCGCACTATTTGAAGACTAGGGAGTTCTACCAGTGTTCTGGCCAACATTCCTCCTTCAATCAGTACCTCCTAAAACATATTATTAGCTGGTCATTCATCTCACTGCAGTTTGTGGGGTCTTGCTGTGTGCAAAATAATTCCTGCATTATCCTACACAATTTAATCTCCTTCCACAGCCCATGTACAATCTACCCTATCATAGACTGTACCCTATCCATTTATTCTCCTGCATAAAAGTTCTGTATAAAAACTCCCTGATCCCCAAATTAATCTCCATTATTCAACTCTGGCCTCCTCCCACCAAAACGGGATAGGACCAGTCCCATTCCCTTACTGAAACATTAACACTTAAATACTAAAATAAACTATACAGAATTACATAGAATGTACAGCACAGAAACAGGCCATTCGGCCCAACAGGTCCATGCCGGTGTTTATGCTCCACACGAGCCTCCTCCCTCCCTACTTCATCTAATCTTATAGCATTTCCTTTTATTCCTTTCTCCCTCATGTGTTTATCTAGCTTCCCTTTAAATGCATCTATGCTATTCACCTCAACTACTCCTTGTGGTAGCGAGTTCCACATTCTGGGTAAAGAGAGTGGGTAAAGAAACTACCCTTAAAAAATATATATAAAACAGAGCAGTACCTGCAGAACCAGACTCACCCTCGCTCAACTAGATCTGCCTCCACTCAACTGGACCCACTCTACATGCAGTCTGATCCATCCTACATTCAATCCAACGCACTCTATATTCAACTAGACCCACTCTGCAGTCAACCAGACTTATGTTCACTGAACTGGACCCACATTCACTGAAGCAAACCCATGCCTGCTCAACCAGCCCCACGCCCACTCGACTTGACCCATGCCCACTCAACTAGACTTCACATACACTCAACATCTAACCAGATTCGACTCGCTCAACCAGTACTCAATATGTTAAAAATATCACCATCAGTATTTGAAAAAACATGTTATTTTTTGAGTCAGCTGGCATGGCATGAATGTTATTCTTGGTAAGGCGTGGGTACTAGTGTACCCATCTGCAGGAATTCCTTTCACAGACTCACTGGAGTAGGGTGGAGGATCTTTCTCCATTAACCTTTAGGAAACTGCACTGTACATAGTTTCTCTTTAACAACAACAACTTGGATTTATATAGCACCTTTAACGTAGTAAAACGTCCCCAGGCGCTTTACAGGAGTGTTATCAAACAAAATTTGACACCTTGCCACATAAGGAGGTATTAGGACAGCTGACCAAAAGCTTGGTCAAAAAGGTAGGTTTTAAGGAGGGTCTTAAAGGAGGAGAGAGAGGTAGAGAGGCAGAGAGGTTTAGGGAAGGAATTTCAGAGCTTAGGGCCTAGGCAGTTGAAGGTACGGCTGCCAGTGGTGGAGCGATGAAAATTGGGGATGCGCAAGAGGCCAGAATTGGAGGAGTACAGAGATTTTGGAGGGTTTAGGGCTGGAGGAGGTTACAGAGATAGGGAGAGGCGAGGC
The DNA here is from genome assembly GCF_035084215.1 of Heptranchias perlo. Classification (NCBI taxonomy): domain Eukaryota; kingdom Metazoa; phylum Chordata; class Chondrichthyes; order Hexanchiformes; family Hexanchidae; genus Heptranchias; species Heptranchias perlo. Next base: position 15,514,697 of record NC_090353.1, on the reverse strand, counting down.
CATGGAGGGATTTGAAAACAAGGATGAGAATTTTAAAATCGGGGTGTTGCCGGACCAGGAGCCAATGTAGGTCAGTGAGCACAGTGGGTGATGGGTGAACGGGACTTGGTTCGAGTTAGGATACGGGCAGCAGAGATTTGGAAGGGCTCAAGTTTACGGAGGGGTGCAAGGCAGGAGGCTGGTCAGGAGAGCATTGGAATAGTCCAGTCTGGAGGATTAACGTGTAATTTAGTGTTAAAATATAATATTACTGGAAAAAACTAAAATGTCTCGTGGTGGCTCAGTTGTTGCATCACCTGTACTGAGCCCTACAGATCAGGAAGTTGGATCCCTGGTCTGTGCTGAGTTAGCTGGTCTTAGCCAGGGCATCTGTTGCGCCGATACAATTGACATTAGGGCCCCTGGGATAGGGTGAGAATTATCAGCCAGGGTTTTCGCTCCTGATTACTATCCAGTGATAAATTACTACCCATCACTGGAAAGTGCATGGATGTAGATGTTGAGTGCGGAGAAGATCAGGCTTGATTTAATAACATGCTGACGCTCACACGTGAATAATGGCACCCGTAGAACTGTAGCACAGCAAGAGTCAGCAGCTTCAGGAAAGGAAGGATGAAAGCATTGAAAAAAAATCACACTTACGTCATGACAGAGGTTTCCTCTAAGAAGGACTGAGCCGTGACATCACATTTGATGTTCTTTACAGCCACTTTCTGCCCCATGTAATCAGCGAGATAAACAGCTACAGGAACATGAAGTGACGGTTAGACTGAGCTCCTCTGAAGTGCTTTGCAGCCACATTTAGGAGTTACCACATTAAATCAAAGGTGTATTTTTAATAACGAGCTAACATCTCGCAAGGAAATTAAGAGAAACAGCATAGTGTAAACAGGGCACAGTGTTGCGATCCTATCAGAATGCAGTACAACAATAACTCGCATTTATATAGCGCCTTTAATGCAGAAGAATGTCCCAATGTGCCTCACAGAGGCATGAGGAAAAACAGATGCTGAGCTAAAGTCTAGGAGAGATGACCAAATGATTGGTCAACATGTTGAGTACTAAGGAGGAGAGAGATGTGGACAGGCTGAGACGTTTAGGGAAGGAATTTCATTGAATGATGTCGAGGAAGTTGAAGGCACAGCTGCCAAAGGTGGGACAAAGGGATGCACAAGAGATCAGAGTCAGAGGAACAGAGAGTTCAGGAGGAGCGTTGTAGGGCTAGTCAATAGATACAGAGATAGGGAGGGCAAGGCCATGGATGGATTTAAAGACAAAGACCAAATTTCAAATTTGAGGCATGGGTGTACTGGGAGCCAGTATACGCCAGTGAGGACTGGGGTGATGGGCAAACGAGACTTGGTGTGAGAGAAAATACGGGCAGCAGAGTTTTGAATGAACTGGAATTTGTGGAAGGTGAGAGGACAGCTAGGCGAGCATTGGAGTAATTGAGCCTGAAGGTGATGAAAGCAAGTATAAGGGTTTCAGTGGCAGGTGGGCTGAGGTCGGAGCGGAGGCAGGCAATATTATGGAGGTGGAAGGAGGTGGTCATTGTGATGGAGAGAGGATCAGAAACTCAGGACAGGGTTAAACAGGACGCCTAGGTTTTGAACAGACTGGTTCAGCCTGAGACAATGGCCAGGGAGGGGGATGGAGTCACTGGCAAGGATATAAGGTTTGTGGCAGGGGCCAGTGATTATGGCTTTGATCTTCCCAATATTAAGCTGGAAGAATTTAAGACTCATTCAAGACTGGATATTGGACAAGCAATCTGACAGCACAGAGGTATCAGAGAGGACAAGAGAGTGGTGGAGATGTACAGCTGGGTGTCAACATTGTACATGTGGAAGCTGACTCCATGTCTGCAGATGATATTGCCAAGTGGCAGCGTGTAGATGAGGAAGCGAAGTGAGCTAAGGATAGATCTATGGAGGACTCCAGGGGTGATGGTGTGGGGGTGGGAATAGTAGCCATTGCTGGAGATGCTCTGGCTTCGATCACAGGCAGAACTGGGGTTACCACTTTTTGTCCAGTCCAAAACCAAGGGTCGGGCAAGCTTAGACAAGGAGCCTGCTGCACTTAAAAGAAATCCTGAAACAGGAATAGAACGTGAAAGTGAGGTGACTCGTGCAAGAATCTTAAGCTATGATTGGAATTTTTCCAAAAGATAAGGCAAAGAATTCTATTGTTAATAAATGATTGACGTTATTTTGGGGTGTGGAACTAGGTGGTGAAGTGGGTTCCACACTGACCTTTCATCTCTGCAACCTGGACTCAGAATCAACCTGGCCTGCCTTACTGAAAGTATTCTCTGTGTGGGGAGGTTTCTAGTGGGTACAAAACGACCCTCAGTTTATCACTAATTCCCGATTTAATATCAATCACTGACAGAGGTCTAAGGACAGCTGGTGTAGGAAATGGAAAAATGTCAAAATGGTGCACTCTTGAGGCTGGGGCTGAGAATGTTGAAGGGACAGTATAGAGGGAGCTTTACTGTGTCCAACTCGTATTGTATCTGATCTGGGAGTGTTTGATGGGACAGTGTGCAGGGAGCTTTACTCTGTGTCTAACCCATATTCTATCTGACCTGGGAGTGTTTGATTCTGGCATTGGATGCCTGAATGGGAAAGTGTACACCATTCCTCAAAATAAGAACCCTCACCTTGATGAGCACAGAAAGCAACTCCTAAAATAAAATTAATTTCTTTTGAAAAGCGTTAACAAAAAGAGGTGGGAAGCCCTATCAAGGAACGAAGCTGTTAGAGGAGAGTTGCCTTGCAATAACATTCTTGAACTTTCCTTTTTCTTTGATCACTTTGGTACTTAACAGGCACAATCTGACCTGATAATTCTGTAAATAAGAGGTGTGTATGTGGCAATGAGACACTGGAGTAAATCCTGACTTTGTGCGATAGTGTAAAATGGATGATAGCGAGTCAGCAGCACCTTTTACATCTTTCCTCATTTTTATCTCCAATGGAAATAAAAATGCCTCACTGAAAATCATGAGTATTGGCCCTCTCTCTGAGTCAGAAGATCATAGATTTAGACCCCTCTGCAAGACTTTAGCACATAACCTACGCTGATAGTTCAGTGCAGTACTGAGGGGGTGCTGCATTGTTGGAGGTGCCGGATTTCAGGCGAGACATTGAACTGAAGCTCTGTCTGGTGGATGTAAAAGATCCCATGGTATTATTCAAACAGCAAGGAGTTTTCCTGGTGCTCTGGCCAACATCCCTCCCATAACCAACACCATCAAAAGTCAGATTAGCTGGTCATTCATCTCCTTGCTATTTGTGGGATCTTGCTGTGCACAAAAAATAGCAGCTGCATTTGACATGACCAGTAATCAATTGTATGTGAAATGCTTTGAGATGTTTCTGAGAGATGTGATTCAATAGAATAGATACAAAGAAACTATTTCCTCTGGTGGGGGAAATCCAGAGTAAGGGGACACAATCTTAAAATTAGAAATAGGGCATTTGGGAGTGAAATCACACAAAGGGTAGAGGAAATCTGGAACTCTTTCCCCCAAAAGGCTGTGGATGCTGGGTCAATTAAAATTTTCAAGACAGAGATTGACAGATTTTAGGTAGATAAGGGTATCATGGGATATGGAGCAAAGGCGGGTAAATGGAGTTGAGGTACAGATCTGTGGCTGGTGGAACAGGCTCGAGGGGCTGAATGGCCCCTACTCCTGTTCCTATGTGGTAATCTGCTGTGTCATTTTTCCATTCAGTTTTACACCCATGGTCCCAAGCAAAGTTCTGAAACTTTAAAGATTAAAACTATCACAATGACCTTTTCACATTATTAACTTTAATATAAAGTAGAAAAGCTTGTCTGTGCTTTACAAAGATTAAAGATTTCACCATCAACTTTTGGGAGCGTTGTGCTGATGCCTCAGTGTGTACATGCAAAGCTTGGCTTCTCCCGAGTGCGGAGCTGGCTGCGTGACCCATCAGCACTGACTTACACTGCAACAGGTCCAGGTGTCAAACCAGTCCCTGCGATACAGAGGCAACATCAAACACCCTTTTACTGCCTCACTGAGATCTGCTGTCTGCGACTGTAAGGCAGATTCTGTGTCGGTGTGACACTAAGACGAGGGGAGGGGGAGATCTAAAATATGAAATGGTATAGACAACTCAGCACTGTTGTCAGAAATTTAAATTAGTGAAAAGTAAATTTAAAACAAATATTCAGAAATATTTTGTGAGTCAAAGAGTGATAAATGTTTGCAATGTTTAGCTGGATGGAGCATTGGAGGAAAAGTGTTCGGGACATTCAGCTCGATGGGGCAGTGTAGATGGAGCTTTATCCTGCATCTAACCTGTGACTGGGAGTGCTCGATGGGGCAGTGTAGAGGGAGATTTTCCATGCATCTAACCTGTGACTGGGAGTGCTCGATGGGGCAGTGTAGAGGGAGATTTTCCATGCATCTAACCTGTGACTGGGAGTGCTCGATGGGGCAGTGTAGAGGGAGATTTTCCATGCATCTAACCTGTGACTGGGAGTGCTCGATGGGGCAGTGTAGAGGGAGCTTTACTCTGCATAGAACCCACAATGTACCTGAGCTAGGAGTACTCTGACATTGGTTGTCTGAAATTAGAAAATGTACCATTTCCCAGCACTAACATCCCTCGTCTGGGTGAGTGCAAAACTCATCCACAAACAAACAATTAAAAAAGATTAGCAAATCACTGAACACTCACCTCCAAATTCCCCTTCCCCTATCTTATCTCCTAATGTTAGTTGCTGCATATTCAGTAACCAGCCAGCTGAAAGAAAACAATGGAACACGGTCAACAACTGAGAATATTTACTCAATCCAGTGTGATAATAAAGCCGAAACTGGAACAAAGTCTCACGGCTTTGTGATAATGAATCATATCGACCAGGTGATTCCCAGGTTTGATCTCGATCGTTGCTCTTAGCAGCAGTAGAGGTACTTTAATTCACCTCAGGACCCCAGGCTTTAGAATGAAAACAAAAGGAAAACAACTCCTCACAGGAGCTCTTAAAACAATTCCTAATCACTATTCGGTGACTCCTGCTGAAAAGTGCTTGTCTGCGATTACAGGCTTTCAGAGGGCAGCTGGTATCTGTGGAAGTGTACCCCAGCCAGAGTTAATGCAAGTGGAACTGTATCCCAGTTACAGTCAGTGCCTGTGGAACTGTACCCCAGCCAGAGTCAGTGCCTGTGGAACTGTACCCCAGCCAGAGTTAATGCAAGTGGAACTGTATCCCAGTTACAGTCAGTGCCTGTGGAACTGTACCCCAGCCAGAGTCAGTGCCTGTGGAACTGTACCCCAGTTACAGTCAGTGCCTGTGGAACTGTACCCCAGCCAGAGTCAGTACCTATGGAACTGTACCCCAGTTAGAGTCAGTGCCTGTGGAACTGTACCCCAGTTGGAGTCAGTACCTATGGAACTGTACCCCAGTTGGAGTCAGTGCCTGTGGAACCGTACCCCAGTTAGAGTCAGTGCCTGTGGAACTGTACCCCAGTTAGAGTCAGTGCCTGTGGAACTGTACCCCAGTTAGAGTCAGTGCCTGTGGAACTGTAGCCCGGTTAGAGTCAGTGCCTGTGGAACTGTACCCCAGTTAGAATCAGTGCCTGTGGAACTGTACCCCGGTTAGAGTCAGTGCCTGTGGAACTGTACCCCAGTGAGGGACAGCATCAGTGGAACCTGTAGCCCAACAAGGATCAGTGCCTTCAGGAGAGAAGGCAGAAAGTAATACTTTCCCTAGAAATGTTACAGCAATGTCATTATAATAAAAAGGGAGAGGGAGAGGGACCCTCTTGCCTAGGGGGGTGAGGAGAAGCAGCAGAAGAAAGGGAAAGAGAAAGAGTCTGTTGAACAGGGGACAAGAAGAGACTGAAAGAGATACACAGTTGTGGGGACAAAAAGAGAAGACCTGATGAGGGAGGTGGGGAACAAGTAAGAGGGAAGAGACAGAGATTGTTGAGGTGGGAATACCCTGAGGGGGAAAAGAGACCCTACTGGGTAGGAGAGCATCCTGTTGAGGTAGGATAAGAGAGAAAGAACAAAACCCTGTTGTGGGAGGGACTTTTCCTAAAATTTTAATGTTCACGAGCAAACGAACACCCATATCCTGCTTAATACAAACCTGAGGTGAGCAGAGACTCACTCGTTCTGTAGCTCTCTTGATGAGCCAAAGAGTTGGCTACACCTTTATGAATATGGAATGGAACAAAAAGTTCTGTAAACACGAAGGCCTCACCAACAGGCACTACTATATTTAGAACAGCTTGTTTGCTTTGAGCTATTTACCTTTCGAGAACTCCTCCGCAGCTGACTTTGTGCCCTCCTTAAGTTTGGGTTTTGTTAATCTAGTGATGAGTCCACATGCATCTTTCATATAATGCTAAATAAAATAAAAGGGACAAAAAAGAATAGGTTCAAACTTTTGGTCCTTTATGTATCTGTGTCCCAGCCATTTTGTTGAAATATTCAGCACCTGGAAGAGCAGTCACTGTGATTAGAACCACCCAGTGCACCCTGGAACCATGCTCAGGAACCAGCACCACTACATGCATGGAGAGCAGTGGCACACCAGTATGCTGGACATTGCATTATTTTGTTCCTTGCAAGCAAGAAGAGATGATGCGCATTCATTTGTGCTTTAAAAATTAGAGGTCAGCAGAACCGAAGTACAGAATGAGAGGACATTCAGGCCCATGTACAATCTGCCTTATCATGAACCCATTTAATCTCCTTGCACAATCTACTCTATCATGCTTTAGAGGAGTAACATGGGGCATTAAGTCTCTGTTCCTTGTGTGTTGTCAGAAAGAATGTAGTCGTGTTCCCCAGCAGCCTAGTGACAAGTAAGGACCTGTGTCATTCATTTCCTGGTCGTCTGCCATGACTTCAGCGGAAGACTCGTGGAAACCCCGGAGATAAGGCATCAATATCATTTCGCTGTGGTTTCTGTGAATCTTCCACGGAAGTTACAGTGGACAATCGGGAGAACTCGCATGGAAATCCCGGCGGGCTCGGAAGGCCAGCTCGATGGCTCTTGTCGTTGGAATCAACCTTTGGCTTTGCTCATGCCTAAAGGTTTGAGCCTGTGCAAGTCCAGTGTGTTGTACGTAGTACGTGGAATGAATGTGTTTAATGGGCTTTTCACCCCCTGTGCTTTGTTATCCTCTTGTGAACTTTAGTCCCTGTACTCTGTGGCATCGCTGTTTTAGCAAGCAGGTGGGCCTTGTTATAATCTGGCACCAGATGAACCTGTTCAAATGCACATCACAGATTTAATCTGCCTCAAGAGCGGATAAAGGAAAAGATTGATTGATAAAAATTCAGTGACGTGAAGGCAATATAAACTAAATGGTATAGGAAGTTATGCTAAACCTTTATAAAACACTGGTTAGGCCCCAGCTGGAGTAATGTGTTCAATTCTGGGCACCACACTTTAGAAAGGATGTCAAGGCCTTAGAGAGGGTGCAGAAGAGATTTACTAGAATGGTACCATGGATGCGAGACTTCAGTTATGTGAAGAGGCTGGAGAAGCTGGGATTGTTCTCTATAGAACAGAGAAGGTTAAGGGGAGATTTGATAGAGGTGTTCAAAATCATGAACGTTTTTGAGAGAGTAAATAAGGAGAAACTGTTTCCAGTGACAAAAGGGTCGATAACCAGAGGACACAGATTTAAGATGATCAGCAAAAGAGCCAGAGGCGACATGAGGAAATATTTTTTTTTACGCAGTGAGTTGTAATGATCTGGAATGCACTGCCTGAAAGGGTGGTGGAAGCAGATTCAATAGCAACTTTCAAAAAGGAATAAATACTTAAAGGGAAAAAAATTACAGGGCTATGGAGAAAGAGCAGGGGAATGGGACTAATCGGATAGCTCTTTCAAAGAGCTGGCACAGGCACAATGGGCTGAATGGCCTCCTCCTGTGCTGATACTATGACTGGCATCTTTCTCTTGTAGGTCAAGAGCAAAAGCACATTCTCTGCAGCCAGACTCTCAATCATAATTTTTCCTGAGGTCAATGAACCATGTGGCCTACAATTTTGCCTCATAAAGCTTTCCAGGGAACACGCTTCAAAGATTTAGTAAAACCCTCAAGTGCTGAATGGTCTCCTAGCTTAATTATTGTTTCACTAAGATCCCCTGCTTGGCTGAAGGTGCTGACTCACGTTGGCCTAGGCTTCCAGGGGCATTAGGAGCCCTTTGTTACCTCACCCAAGTGTCCGTTCTTCACGTGTGATCCTGGACACTAAGCTTTAGTGGAGGATTCCAACATTGAGATGGTATCCCAGCCAAGCACAATCCTGGCATTATCTAACATCTACAAACATACAATGTCCAGCAGAGGCTGCTGGATAGCGACTGGGACCAGGAATCCTGGATGTTTTCTCCCTTTCCCTAGCCCAATGGTACTGGGGCCAAGTATAGTACCTCTACTGCTGCCCTCACTTGTAACAGTCAACTTTACACAGAGCAGTGATCTAACTTGGGTCCTTCCTATCTGTATGGTGCAACGCCACGCAGGGTGGTGTATCTATCAACTGAGCTATCACAGGGGCTCTTCAAAATACATCTATGAGAACATAGATAGAACAACGGGTTAATCAAAATACCCCCTTCTCACGAACAATGTACTCTCCCAACAAACCCATTGAACTGATGTTGAAAGAGTTACGTTTTAGCAAATTACATGAACTATTTTATACTGAATATAAATGTGTTTTCTATTTAATAAACGTTGTAGTCTAATAACCAGTCACATTAAACCAGTTACCTAGAGTATGAGATGCAAGTCTGTATCAGTAACATGCCTGTAAGGATGTGTTTTTCTTACTAGTTTCTCAGTCAACCATTAATTCTTTGCCTCCGTGGTTAACTCTATCTGCACACTGTTGCTTCATACTGTCCTTTAATCTGGGCTCTATCGAGCAGGGTTGGTAGCTGTAGCTACACAATTCTACATAAGGTTTAACCAATTTTGCGAGTTGTGAGCACTGTCAGTAGGGTGAAATCTTTTCGTCAGCTCACAGCTCTAAGTTGTCAAACCCTGATTTCTGTGGGTATCACCGTTATTCCCTGTTGAGTTGTCCATCTAAAATTGCCACCATGAACTGCCTGGCTGAAATAGGACATCTTTGCCTTGGTGATTCTTCCCATCAACTCCATCTTCACTCCCTCCCCAAAAAGCTGTTGAGGCTAGGTCAATTGAAAATTTCAAAACTGAGATTGATAGATTTTTGTTAAGTAAGGGTATTAAGGGTTATGGAACCAAGGCGGGTAGATGGAGTTAAGATACAGATCAGCCATGATCTAACTGAATGGTGGAACAGGCTCGAGGGGCTGAATGGCCTACTCCTATTCCTATGTTCATATGTTCACTTCCCTCCCAACTTTTGCATCCTGTAGTCACTCTATCATGGTTCCAAGAATCCCAGGTTAAGGGTGGTAGACCTTCTTGGGTGGCCTGGGGTACCACCCCTATCAGATACTTCTGAGGCCTCCAGTGACCTGAGGTCCTGAACTATTTTTCATTCTTTTCCTTCCCTCCCATCTTTCCTTTCTGTCTTGCAGTCAAACCAAATGTGGCGTAATCTACTCACGATATCTTGATTTATCTTGGGGTAGATTTTCAGCTTGCCAGCTGAGTATAAAAGTGGCGTCGGAAATGAAAACCAGGCAGTTTCTAGAATGGGTGGCTGATCCACAATGTCAGTTTTACACCCGGGTGCCAAGTTGAAAATTTACCCCATTGTCTTCTCTCCTCTTTTCAACCTTGAATGGTGTTCAGCACAATGGGCCCAATCCTACAGTTGGGTTGTTCAATTAAAACAAGAAAGCATACGTCACACATGAGCACATGTGCCAAATGTTTATCTAAAAGAAAGAATTTAATTTACAAAGCACCTTATCATGTCTCTCAGTCCCAAAGCGTTTCACATGAGTTACTGTGAAGTGCAGTTATGATTGTTGTATAGTCCAGATTGGTTTGGCTTGGCCTGGATTACACATCCCGGTAAATATTTCCAAAATGGTGGGGCCGAAAATTCGTGCCCCTAGCAGTGCACTCTCGGCATAATTCTAGATACAGCAGGTCTTCAGATTCTGCTTGTAGTTTACTTGGGGAGTGGGACCTATTTAGGGAAGGACCTCCATCTTCCCAAACATGGCCCTCTGAACTTAGAGGGAGCAGGGCCTGAGGAGGGAATCCCCAGGCTCCCCAGCCTGAGTTAAGCTGAGCAGCAGGTTTGTCCGGCACAATGAGGCACGCCAGCCCTTGGCATGGTGAATGTGCCTTGGACTCTCAAAGAAAATCCCGGTTTCAGGAGGAAATTGGCCCCTTATAAAAGGAGGCTGGTCAGCCTTTGGAAAAAGTTGCCTGCAGCACTGAGGCCACAGGCTAAAGAACGGCCAGCTCTGCGATACCCACCTCCCCCGACTCACCACTTCGGTGGGTGCCTGAGATGCGGCCATTGTGGTGTAGGCACCCAGCAATATTTAAATGAGGGACTCTCATCCTGCCCCAGATACTCCAGTGGAGTCAGTGGCAGAGGTTCCAGCCAGGCACATCCTGGCATGTAATACTGGGAGCAAAAGCCTGTGGATTTTTGGGCCCTATGTATTTACTCACCACAGGCACCTACAACCATATATTACTGGCACCTATACCATATATTACAGGTACCAATACCATATATTACAGGCACCTGTACCATACACTGCAGGCACCTATACCATACACTGCAGGCACCTATATCATATCTTACAGGCACCCATACCAGACCTGTACTATATATTACAGGCATCTATATCATACATTACAGGCAACTATACCATATATTGCAGGCATCTATGCCATATAATATAGGCATCTATACCATACAGTGCAGGCACCTATACCATATATTGCAGGCATCTGTACCATGTATTTCATTTGTCTGGTGCAATCTTTTATTGCTGAGTTTGTTGATAATATGGTTGGGCAGGCTGTCACGGCCCCCACGGAGGAATAGTTAACGGACAATCATTATCCAAGCACATACATGAAGAATGAGCACTTGGTTGATCTAGTGAAGGATGGCCCATATGCCAGCAAGAGTTAGCGCCTTAAGAACAGGAAGAGAATAAATTGGAAAGAAACAGAGATAATTGGGTTTCGGCAATTCACTTGCTACACACCATCAGATGTTACACAGGATGTGTGGTGACTTGAGATTTCAAATTAAGTCTCTGAATTGACTGAACTGCCACCAGAAAATTTCCTGCTCACACACCCAACTGACCCTTCAGTTCGAGAGTGAGCAGTAACGTGTATCACCATCTCTATATAGTGAGCATGTAGTGTCCTGCAAAATGCACAACACAGTGCTTTCTGCTCAAAAGGGAGCCCCCCTAACCAGGTAGGTTACACCAGAGGGATGTTAGCGTCAAAGGCCACAATATAATGCCTTTAATAAGGGCATAGACACAGAGAAGTCAGGTGACGACAGGATCGGGCTCAGTGATGCACCCCCTAGTAGAATATGCTGCCGACACATAGTGCCTGGGCTCACATGTGAAGAATGGCCATGGAACTGTACCCTAGGAAGTACTGGGGCCTTCATAAAGGAGGACAGAAAATTGTTTAAACAATAAAACATCAACTTCCAGTCTAACTTTAAACCTAGGCAACATCAGTGCTCACTGAGAACCAAATAAAAGCCTATTTGTAAATATAGCAACCACAGATGAAATTAATATATTTTTAACATTTCTCCCAAACACAAACTTTTTTGTTCCACTACATCAGCTGTAAAAAGTCTGTTAAGAAACAATTTAATTTATTTTTTTCTCCCACAGTTTTGGGCTATTTTTGAACTTCCTCTGTGTTGCTTGGTTTAATGATGTTTGCAGAAACACTTCCCATCATTTACACTCTGAGACCAATAAAGTTTCCATTGCACTCTCATTGACAAAACTAGGGTTTCCAAATTTAGGCCTGGGGGGTTTGTTTGTGCGCTTAATAAATCCCACAGCAATCTTTAGTTTGCCGTTTGGTGAAGCAAAGATTGGAAATATGCGAGGAAGGACAAAGGAGTGTTAATTGTATGATTTATATCAACTGGTGTTAATTGTATTCAGGTGGTGGGTATCAATTGGGGGCTCTCTTTTATCCTTTTTATAGGAGAGTTTAGCTGGGGTGTGGTGTTTGTAAGGGGAATTTCTGTAAAGAAAAGCTTGGAAATAATGAAAGACCTATCCTTCTATGATAGGTCTTTAGTTATTCCAAGATTCTATCCTTCACCACATGGCTATCCAATTTTTACAGGAGATGACACCCTTCCTGACACTGAGATCTACAAATCAGGAAGGTCCTAGGTTTGATCCCTAGTACCGAGTTGGCTGATCTCAGCTGCGGTGGAGTAGGGGCTACTACATCTGGCCTCATCATCCCAGGATTAGGGAAGAGAAAATCAGACAGGGATCCTATTCCTAATTGTCAAACAAAGACCCCTGCTGGAAAATTCACACATGAGGTGATGACTGGATCAGGCTTGGCTCTGATGCCTTCCTTTGTTGATTAGTTTGCCAAAAGTCACTGTTTAGACTCTTGCATAAAGAAGTGCTAGTTGGGCAAAGTTCTGGACAGTGCTCGTGGAATCGTACCCAGCACGAGTCAGCGAGAGGAGGGGAGAAAATGTTACTTATTTCACACTTCGATCTCAGTTAACCTGCTCTCCATAATCTTTCATTGTGTAATGCAAAGAGGTCGTATGAACAGAAACTGGGTAGCTCACCTCAATGAGTTCAATGAGATTGTAAAAATAGTTTTCTTCATCAATCGTTAGTTTATTGTCTTTGTAAATGACGCGATAATGACTGATTTCCTCTTTCGAGCTGACACACAGCACATAGTCACCAGGATGTCGAATGGACTCTCGCACCAGGAAGAGGCCATCTTCTGTGGGCTGGAGCACCCTCACTGCAGCTTCACCACTGATCTTCCCATGGAACCACCTCACGAAGAGTGAAGAACAGACAAATGTTAGCAAGGCAGTCCCAAGCCATCCACTCTTCTCAGGCAACAATTTTACCCCCTTTAAGTGAATAATTTTTCAAAACCACAAATTCTTCTCCCACCCTCGTTGCTGTGTATTAATCTTTTTGCCTATTTTCTCCCCCCTTCTCCTAAAGGCGCTGATTTAGGCTGAAGAAAAGTTCCACAGGTGCCAGTCGCTCTTGCATACCTCACCCAAGTGACCATTCTTCATGTGTGAGCCCAGACGGTGAGTGCTGACAGACTATTCAACTGAGTGGGGCATGACAGATGAGCCCCCAGACACCTGGGGGTAGATCTTGACTTTGTGTAAATCGGGTAATAGCGAGTCGGCAGCCCGTTTTACATCTTTCCTGATTTTTATTTCCATTGACTTATTTACACTCTCACACAAAGTCAAGATCTACCCCATGCACTTTCCAGCAGGAGTCACTGGAAAACAATAAGGAGCAGGTCCAATGGATGCATTTTGCACTGTAGCCATGGATCACCGATGCTAATTGTTGTGCCCGAAGCTATTGACTCAACTGAGATCAGTGAACTCAGGCTCAGGACCCATCCTGGGATCTTCCAAGTCTGTAGGGCTGAGTACCCCATTGGGCAGGGCCACTGAACCACTATAATTTAAGGCATCATGTTATGCGGCAACTTGGAGAGCTGAACTTGTTTTGATTGGAGATTAGAAGATTGAGAGGGGACATGTTCCAGGTTTTAGATACCAAGGGGCAGAGGTTGAGGGGGCGACATAAATGTGAGCACAGAACTAGAGGACAGGAGGATGAAGTGAATGAGCAAGACTAGAGATTATAGTCATGTTTCTTTCTCCCACAGAGTAGTGGATACGTGGGATAGATTACCAGCAGTCAATGCTGGGTTGAATGAAATCTTTTTTTAAAAAGAGCTAAAATATCTGGCTAGGAATGAGACTGAGGGTAATGGGACAGGAACAGACAGATGATTATTTCCTGTGAGAAACATGATAACCCCTGAGCTGTTGGATGCATTGAGATTCCATTATAAGGATGTATAATGTAGGATGTGAGGTTGGATGGGTGTTATAGAATCATACAGCACAGAAGGTTGCCATTCAGCCCATTGTGCCTGTGCTGGCTCTTTGAACGAGCTATCCAATTAGTCCTATTCCCCTGCTCTTTCCCCATAGCCCTGCAAATTTTTCCTTTTTAAGTATTTATCCAATTTCCTTTTGAAAGTTATTATTGAATCTGCTTCCACCACCCTTTCAGGCAGTGCATTCCAGATCATAACTACTCGCTGCATGAAACATTTTCTCCTCATCCCCCCCACCCTGGCTTTTTTGCCAATTATCTTAAATCTGTGTCCTCTGGTTATTTCATTCACCATTAGGGAGGAGGCAGCCTCACGTGTAATATTTCTTACAGCTTCTCAGCTCTAGATCACTGAGGAGAAGTCTTTCCTCAAGGAACGAAGATGAACCTTCCTTAAATAACCCATCTGAGATCTAGGGAGATTGATACCAGCGGATCCTTTGTGAAAAACTCGGTAATCTAACAACTGAGCCAGGCGGGTCTGCTGTACTCCCATGCTCCAGCCAGCGTGGCTCATTATTGGGAACCTGGAGGTGTTTACCTGTCACAGGCGACTGGGACTCTTTCCACTCAGTTCAAAATAATCTTATTTGGTCAATGTCCTAGCAGGATGGGTGACCCTGGCTGCATAAGCAGTGGAAAGTCTATCAGCGTGCTGTGCTAGTAAAAAGAATGTTTTTAGGTGGTTAAACGCCAGCAGTGCCTCTATGCATACTAACCCTTGGTTTTGCCAGACCTTCATGTAAGTTCTTTGCATTTAGGTTTAAGTGGAGTGTATCCCAACATTGGACAAGAGTGGAGGTGATTTTCATTTCCAGTGTGCATCGGGGAGGGAGGGGGTGTGTTTCATCTACTCACCCAATGCAGTCGGCGGGAAGCCCAATCAATCTTTGAGGTCGGGCCTCATTTATGTTGAATAGGCAAGCTGCCAGTGCTATTCATGGAAGTCAACCTTGGCTCAGTAGTAACAGTCTTGCCTATGAGTCAGAAGGTCATGGCTTCAAGACTTGAGCATATAACTTAGGCTGACACTTCAGCACTGAGGGAATATTAGACTGGTCTTTCAGATGAGATGTTAAACTAAGGCACTGTCTGCCATTCCATGGCATTATTGGAAGATCAGGAGAGTTCGCCTGGTGTCCTGGCCAACATTTATCACTCTAAATCCAGGCTAATAACTGGAAAAGGTACTTACGGCATCAGACTGATGTTGGGGTCAACCCGAATGGCCTCACGCTCACGTACGTTGCTTCTAGATATCAGGCCTTCCACCTCAGTCTTGTTATTTTTCGCTCTGTACCAACCTTTGTTCTGGTTACAATAGAAAGGACACAGCTAGGTAACTAATGAACCGAGATTTTATAGTTATGATAGTTCTCTGACCTCTGTTCTCCAACATCTCTCTCTCTCCCATTGCTATTTTTTCAGTCACTTTTTCTTATTGATACTACTTTGGTCAGTGCTAAACTTTTCTCTCTTCTTCCTCCTAACCTCCCAATACCCCATCCTACATACACTCCCTCCTCCCTGCATCCTTGCAATTTTGAAATCAACTTGTAGTATCTATTACTCCAGTTCATTATTTCCCAGGCACTCCTCACCTTCCTCAGTTTTCCCATCTTCTTGCAATCCACGCGCATTTTAAAATCTAAATGTGGTCTCACTTAACCAACACTTCCTAACCAGGGTTGGGGTCTGCTACTTTGTTCAATCTCTAATTTTACCAAATATTTATTTGTTTTTCATCTTTAGATTTGAGGCATGGAATTAAAATCGTTCTCTGGCACTGTAATTTGTGCAGATTTGTTCTATTTTGAGTTAAGATTTAAAGATGGCAACCCCTACACAGCTGAGCATTAAGAGTCCCGAGTAGGAAGCCTTAGCTTCAAATCCCAAATTTAACTGAGATCTGGGCCTGGGTTTCTCCTGGGGGGTTGTGATTAAACCGACAGTGTGCGACTGTGGAAGAAATAGGTTTGAAAGGACACATGACCTCTTCTCATTTTGCGCTTAAGCTTCTTCACCAGTCTGACATACCAGCTCTGACAGATGTTTCCCACCTGAAATGTTAACCTATCATTTCTTTCAGATACTGATGGGCCTGCTGTGTATTCCCAGCACATTCTGTTCTTATTTCAGACTTCCAGAATTTGCAGTTTTTACTTTTTAATCTAACCTGGGACTGGTGGTTTCTTTAGACTGCTTGGGATTACATAGCATTACATATTACATAAAATGTGCAGCACAGAAACAGGCCCTTCAGCCCAACAGGTTCATGCCAGTGTTTATGCTCCACACGAGCCTCCTACCATCCACCTCGCCCCTCTTCATCTAACCTTACCAGCATAACCCTCTATTCCTTTCTCCCTCATGTGTTTATCTAGCTTCCCCTTAAATGCATCTATATTATTCGCCTCAACTACACCTTGTGGTAGTGAGTTCCACAGTCTAACCATTCTCTGGGTAAAGAAGTTTCTACTAAATTCCCTATTGGATTTATTAGTGACTATCTTATATTTATGGCCCCTAGTTTCGGTCTCCCCCACAAGTGGAAACATCTTCTCTACATATTAAGGGATATGGGTCAAAGGCAGGTATATGGAGTTAGATCACAGATCAGCCATGATCTTATCAAATGGCGGAGCAGGCACGACGGGATGAATGGCCTACTCCTGTTCCTATGTTCCTATCAAACCCTTTCATAATCTAAAGACCTCTATCAGGTCACCCCTCAGCCAACTCCAAATGTGGACTAACCATGGTTTGCTATAAGGTTAACATAACTTCTCTGCTTTTCAATTCTATCCTTCTAGAAATGAACCCCAGTGCTTTGTTTACTTTTTGTATGGCCTTATTAACATGTGTTGCTACTTTTAGTGATTTGTGATGTGTGGATGGGAGGGTTGATTTGGGATGTTTGGGATGGGAGAACTGTTTGGGATGTGTGGATGCTGTTTGGGATGTGTGGATAGGAGAACTCTTTGGGATGTGTACTGTATGGAGGAGGAGGAGGAAGAGGAGGAGGGGGGGAGAAGAAATTACAAACCAAAGGTCTACATGAGCCACTTTCCTCAGTTGGTAGATTTTTATGGAGCAGTGACAGCCGTTCAAAAGGACAAAGTGTAAAAGTGATACCTTCCATTCACACGGTGCGCCAGACAGCAAGGTGACACCTTTCACTCTTCATATCACAAATTATGAAAGAAACACCCTCCCCCAAACAGGAATCAAGATGTAAGGGGATAATACAAACACTTTCTAGCTGTTTTATACTCACGTTGACAACCTCAATAATAGTCAAGATGTCTCCTTTGTGAAATAATAGCTCATCTTTCTTTGACGTTTTGTGGTCACACTTAGCTATACATTGTGTCCCAGGAACCCAGCCTTTCTGCAGAAATAAAATAAAAATGTAATTTTAAACAATAGCATTACTAAATATAATTAAAGGAGCAGTGAACAACAATAGCTCGTTTATACTGCGATAGTTGGGAATCAAACAGCCTCTCACCAAACTATTAATCAGAGGCCAGCACTTCCCATTTGAAAGCTTTACTACCAGGTACAGAGCAATCAATGAGTTGGAGGTCAACAGTTGACTGATCCCAGCCAGAGTGGCAGCCAGGGCTCCACAATTGGCCTCGGCAACCCTCGCATTGAAAATCAGCCTGGGTTCCTGCTTCTGATTGTTATCCAATGACTCCTGTTACAAAATGTGTGTGTGTGCGGATATCGACCATGATGCACCCTGCTGTTGAATAGCTTGCAAAGACTCACCATCAAGGCTGACACATAAAGAATGGCTGAACTACCACAGGCACCTCTGAAACCATAACCCAAATAAGGAGTCAATGACTTCATGGGGAGGAGTGAAAATTAGGGGAGAGAAATTGGTGAATTATGAATTTGTTATTCCAGTCTGGTTGCCAGCCTGTCTTTCTCTTTTTCCTTTCTTCATCGTTCCACCTCAGCACCCTGTCTCTCAAAGTGGCATCTGCCTTGGCGACCACTCAGCAGCAAGCTGCTCCCAGCATTCTATACTGATCTCGCCCAGGGTACGGTAGCATAGTGGTAATGATACTAGACTAGTAATCCAGAGGGTGTGATTTAAAATCCCACCATTGCAGTTTGAGAATTTGAATTCTTGTTTAAAAAATCTGGAAATAAAAAGCTGGAATCAGTAAAGGTGTCCATGATGCTGTCGGACTGTCGTAAAAACCCAACTGGTCCACTAATCTCCTTACCCGGTTCGGCCCATGTGTTACTCCAGTCTCACACCAATATGGTTGACTTTTAACTGTCCTCTGAAGTGGCTGAGCAAGCCACTCAGTTGTACAAAACTGCTATATGCAGTGGTTCAAGAAGGCCCACTACATCTTCTCAGGGCAACTAGGGATAGGTAATACATGCAATGCCCACATTCTGAGAATTAATAAAAAAAAGTCTTTTGGTTTCTTATCCACATGAACTTAAACATTCAAACCACCCTCCATGGGAATGTAAGACAATCATGTCGTTAGACATCTTCAAGACTTGCCCAAACCATCTTAGTTGGGTCTCGATCAGCACTGGCTCAATCCCTAGCAGGCTGGCATGAACCAGTAACTCAGTGTTTGGGATCTTGCCTTACCATCTCATGGTGATAATACTGAGGTTGCAGAGGTGGAAGTTTTCACAGCCTTTAATGTGATATTGGTCTGGTCCCACACTCTGGTTAAATGCCTCCAATTTTAAAAGCCACCCTCGTTCAATTCCATGGAGGTGCATTGTCACGAGGAATTGACGTGTGGATTTATAAATTCAATGCACTGGTACACTTGTTCTTTCCCACTCTTCTCCCAACCTCCCCTTGCTGGAGTACAGTTTAATGGGTGTCTGCAGCACTCCAGAACCTTGTCCAAAAGGCCATTCTTGAAGTTTGAGCCTGGGCAGTGAGTGTCAGTAGAGTATTTGACTGTGGGACTGGGAAGGGGGGAGGGAACAATCACAGCCAAGCCCAGCTCCGTCCTCACCCAATTTACACAACACTTTCCAGCAGGAGTCACTGGACAGTGGATGCTAGCTGTTTTTCTCCCCCCGCTCCCTAGCCAAGTAGCACTGAGGCTGTCTGTAGCCGCCCACCACTTCCCTGGTTGAGATGAGCAAACTCAGCATAGACAGAGGAACAAACCGGGAGCCTTGCTGGTCTGCATGTCTCAGTGCCATGTGGGCAGGACATTTACTGAGTCACCAAGGGATCTCTTCTTCAAATATGAATATAGGAACAGCAGGCCATTCAGCCCCTTGAGCCCATTCCATCATTCAATTAGATCATGGCTGCTCTATATCTTAATTCCATCTACCTGTTATGGTTCTGTAACCCTTAATACCCTTGCCTAACAAAAATCTATAAATCTCAGTTTTAAATTTTCAATTGACCCCCTAGCCTCAACAGCTTTTTGGGGGAGAGAGTTCCAGATTTCCACTACCCTTTGTGTGAAGGAGTGCTTCCTGACATCACCCCTGAACGTCCTGGCTCTAATTTTAAGGTTACGCCCCCTTGTTCTGGACTCCCCCACCAGAGGAAATAGTTTCTCTATCAATCCAAACTATCTCCATATTACTGGGAGGCCCAAAGGAGCAGTGCCCCAAGGGCACAAAACAGGCTCAGTCTCTGATCACTGTGTAAATGGAAATGAATCCCAGGGCTAACATCTCACATCGATAAGCAACTTACGCAAATAGCTGAATTCAATTAACATTTCCATGATAGTTCATTGGTGAGAAGTCAATGAAACATTGCACAAGTGTGTGGGGGGAGGGCATATTACAGCAGAGCCCAGTCCTGTTCTCACTCAACCTTCACATATGCGTACTTCCAAAAACATTCCAAATGATCCTGTTCTGTTCCTGTTCATGGGTTCGCTGAGTCAATCAGCACTGAGGATGTTACAGAATCCTTAACTGCAACTCACCGATGCCATCTCAAGTCGCCTGCCTCCTCATGGACCAGCTCAAAGCGCTGAAGAATTATTTTCCTGAGGGAACAAATGAAAAGGTAATGAGGAAGAGGGGAGTGTTAGTCTCGATACATGTTACAACAGGATCCTCTTTCACTTCTATTTTGATTTGTAATGTGGCACTGTACATTTACACAAAAAAAACAGCTGACTAGGAGTGGGCTGCAAGGCTGTTCAGATGACAGCACAAACCATGCAAGCTAAGATTGAATGGCTTATAGATATCACCCAAGCCACCCCGATGGCTCAGTTGAAAAATGTCCTGCTTGGTGTGGTACTCAGTCATTCGGGCGAGGAAGTTTGAATCCTGCAATAGCTGATCTCACCCAGGACTGCAATAGGGTTTCCAAAAGGTTGCCCTAAACTAGCTGGTGTCTCCCCAGTTGCAGGCAGCTCTAAATAGCACTCTTTCTGATGGCATTTGTGCCAGAGGTGTTTGAGCCATGTTTGTTGTGGGGAGATAGGACTCCAGCCAGGCATGGACACTGCACCTTCCTGCGGCTAGCAGATAAAGAACAGATGCATTCATATAGCACCTTATATCTCAAAAACATCAGCAAGGTGAGTAATGTGGAATTATTTTGAAGCACAGTGAACTGCTGTTATGTGGGCAAACATAGCAACCGTTTTATGCACAGCAAACTTCCATAAACAACAGTGGAATAAATTATCATGGTTTTTCCTGTGATGTTGGATGAGGATGGAATGTTGGCCAAGACACCAGGAGAACTCCCAGCTCTTCTTTGAATAGTGCCATGTGATCTTTTACATCCACATGAGCCACTGGAACAAGCAGATGGGCCACAGTTTAATGCCTTATCTGAAGGATAGCATCTCTGGTCAGTACTACACTGGTGTGTCTATCTAGATTATGTCCTCAAGTCCTGGAGTGGGGCTTGAACCCACCAACTTCTTGACCTAGAGGTGAGAGTGCTACCAACTGAGCCAAGCTGATACAGATCTGTGCTAGCCTGCCTGATATGGTGAAAGACTTCTTTTCAATAAAGTGGCACGTTGGTAAATCAGACTTACAATATAGTGATAGAAAATGAGTTCTCTCCAACAAAACATGTGACTTTTGGTGGTGTGTCATTCCTGTATTTTACCAAATGCTGACATTTAGTTTGTGTAACTGATGTCGCTGTGCAGAGTTCTGTAACTTATACTTTTGTTTACATAGAATTACATAGAAACGACAGTATGTTTGGCCCAACTGGTGTATGCCGGTGTTTGTGCTCCACACGAGCCTTCTCCCACCCGTCTTCATCCCACCCTATCAGTAAGTCAACTTTATTTAAGGTGAAGGGCTAAGATGCACAGTACATGACATCACCAATGGTGGAAAGCGTAAGAGAGAAGTAGTCAATCAAGAAGAAGTGGTCGGGTGACACCAAATTGGGATTTAAAATTTTGTCGATAGTAGGAGGAAGGGAAGCCTGAGGGAGGCAAAGAGGTTTAGAGGCCCTACGAAAGAATGAATTAGAGCAGGAAGCCACATAATGAGTCTTAATTTTCACACAATGAGAAATAAGTGTGTGTAGCATGGGGGCATTTAGAGCTTAGAAGAAACAAGAAAAGGAAATTCAGAGGAAGTCTGACCTCAGTAGCACTGAGAGATCAGAACGACTGTGAGAGAGAGAGTGCAACTTAGTTATTCAATCAGTCCAGCAACAAAAGTGACTTCAAAGAAATCGGAAATAGTAATTGAAAAAAAGCTTCTAAGTAATCCATGGGTGGGCAAAGAAGGTTAAAATAACAAATCTAATCGCTTCCCTTATTGCTGTGTAACAAGGTTTTTATGTTTCCTGCACTCTGTGAAAATGACTTGCTTGTACATTGGGAGAGATCCACGCCGCCCAGCCTGGAATGTGGCTCCAATGGGCGATGTTATCTCGGCCCAGCAGTCAGAACACGTGCACGGAGGCTCGTAGCAAACACTGCCTTGGGAACACAATTTACCTCCAGCATCAGAACCTGGCGTCAGCTCTCGTAAGATTCAAAGATTTGCCACACAATGCCAGAATATCACAGTGATGGCTTCAGAAGATGACTTAAAATACGTCTGCAGTGAGATACAAAAAAAGTACAAATGTTGGACTTCTGAAATTAAACACAGAAAATGCACAGCAGAAAGAAGGAAAAATAAAGGTGAATGTTTTGAATGGGCCTCACTGTTCAAAGTGTTAACCTGTCTTTTTTTTCCCCAGTTGCTGGCCTAGCCGACTGAGTATTCCCAGCTTTTTCTGTTTGCATTTCTTTCTTAAAATGAGTTGCTGTAAAAAATTTAATTAAAGTGGATGTTTCCAGGTCGTCCAGTAGCAAGTTAATTTAGATGCTGCCTACATGCTCCCGAGATAGTGGAGGGACAAGTCTGATAAAACCATAGCTATATTTCAGTGATATATTTCTAGGAAGGCATGGAGAGAATTTGATTTTACTGTCTTGTCCCTCCTAAACTCCAAGTACCACATCCTACATCCTTTTCCTGCACCCACCCCCCCACACTATTGCATCCTTACGTGTTGAAAATAAGATTCATCGAACCATCTCCTACTCTAACTCACGCTTTCCTAGGACCTCAAAACTGGGGCAATCCTCGTCTCCCTCAGTCTATCATTTCTCCTACAATCTACAGGCTCTTAAAACACAATTGTGAAATCACGTAACCACAACTTCCTGATTTAACTCATCCAACTACATACTAATCCAGGAAAATAGCAGAAGTTGATCAATCATTTCAAAAGAGCTGGCATTTCAAAACAGCCTTGAACATAGGCTTACAACATGTGAAAACAAGAATGGGTAAATATGCTGAAAGTCCAGTGGGACGTGGGCTTGTAACCCAGGTGGGCTATCACTTATATCACAAAGAAAAACAATTAGAAAGAATTTGCGTTTATGTAGCACCTTTCCAAAGTGCTCCACAGCCATTGAAGTACTTTTGAAATGTAGTCATTTTGCACATAGCAAGGTCCCACAAACAGCAAATTAGATAAATAACCAGATTTAGTGATGCTGGTTGAGGGATAAACGTTGACCGGAGGACACCTCCCATGTTCTTCTTCAAATAGTGCCATAGAATCTTTTACATCCACCTGAGAAGGCAGATGGAGGCTCCAACAATACTGCATTGGAGTGTTAGCCTAGATTTTGTGCTCAGGTCTCTGGAATAGGTGAACCCACAACCTTCTGATTTAAGAGGCGAGAGTGCTACCAAGGCTGACACCTTAAAATACAAAGTATAGCAGTAGTAGATTTAGAAATTTCTGAAGGGAACACAAGTACTGTTGGCATTTACATTTACTTTTCTTGGGGCGTCTGGGAGCATTTCCCCTCCCCCCCAAGAGAAAAGTTTTTTCGGCACTTTATTTGATGTACTTTCCAGGATTATGGAATCCACTGTATTCTGTCAAAGAAAATCTGACTTGATCCACAAATGCTCCCCAACAGGGCGATAAATGCACGTCATTTCCAAAAATTAGATCTACTTGGAAAACTCAATTTTAATACTTCTTTTAAAAAACTATTTCAATACGCGGAGCAGTAAGCAGAATCTTTTGCAGCAATAAAGTGAGTTAAAAGGAACAAGGCCAGCAGAATCAATAGTGTGCGTGCAAAAATCTTACATCTCCACTAACACTTTACACCAAAGCGTCTCGGAATTAAATCCTCAGAACAGATGCAGGTGAGCAGAGAGTCCGGTAGCAAGCAAAGTGAATCGAGCTTTCTCCTGCTCCCCAGTCTCTTCACCGTGAACCCTATCCGGTGGCTGCAGAAACTATATTCTATGGCAACGCGTCCAACACACAACTTGAACTGGGGGAGGCGGCCGAGGAAAGTGCTGCGGAGGAAGCAGGAATCATTCCTTCCTGCCTGCACTGATTTTCATCCCCACGGTTGGGGTCTAAATGGTGATCATCCACCTCTCCATCCGTCCATCTGCGAAGCACACTTGGCTTGTTCTTTACGGTTCCTTATAGATACAAGTTGTCGCTGCTGTTAAACACGGTTGTAAACAATTTTACAACACCAAGTTATAGTCCAGCAATTTTATTTTAAATTCACAAGCTTTCGGAGGCTTCCTCCTTCCTCAGGTGAACGATGTGGAAAATCGTTCCCACATCGTTCACCTGAGGAAGGAGGTAGCCTCCGAAAGCTTGTGAATTTAAAATAAAATTGCTGGACTATAACTTGGTGTCGTTAAACACGGTGAGTTTGCAGATCACATCCCAAACTCACAAGTTTGTCCTGTCAGCGGAGCCGGGATGCGATTTTTATTATTTGCTTTTACTGTTTCGTTGGGAAAATAACAAGACACTGACACAGAAACTGTTTAATCTTCACAGCTCCATGATCGGCAGGAATTTCCCTCGGGCTGTTCCCCTAATCGGCTGCTGTAACTTCGGCGGAAGGTCAGCGGAAACCCCGTTTAGCTGGTTTTGTCTGGGGTTTCCGCTGACCTTCCGCCAAGGTTATCGCAGGAGAAATGCCCGGAGATGATCCCAAACTCTAACACCTCGCCTGCAGTTGAGTAAAAATAATTGACCTAAAAGGAAGAAAAAAAATGCTTACAATTTAAAGAAGCTGCCTTTGATTCACAGCCAGTGAATTACTTCTGAAGTGTTGTTATGTAGGCAAACGCAAGTTTGTACACAGCAAGGTCCCAGGAGCAGCAAGTGCGGTGAGAGACCAGTTTTGGTGGCGTTGGTTGAGGGTTGAATGTTGACCAATTCACCGGGAGAACTCAGCACAAACTCCTGATTTAAGACAAATGAAATTTTTTGAATCGTAATCTCTCTTGGAACATTTTAAAAATGAAGCAGAGCTTCAATGTGATATTCCACCACACCCAGGATGTTTGAAATGGTCACAGTCCAGTTCAGTGACCTGCTCATTTCCCGTCAGGACTCTGCAGCTGCAGGTGTGAGATGTGCATTTACCCTTAAGTAACATGTAATGAAATGTAATGTACCTGTAAAGAATCTGTAATCAATAAGCTGTATTGATTGGCACCCTAGAGTGTCATGAACTGTAATTATGTACGATGTATTGTTGGAATTAAATTTGAACTGTACTTTATGTATCTTGCAAATTGTATTGTGAATGTTTGAAATGTGATATGACAATTGTAGTGTATGTATTGTTACAAATTTTATGAATAAAGTATATTTTTTGAAAAAGAACCCTTATTAATGAAGGATAACACGAGGAGAGGAGACGGAAGGAAGGGAGGGACAAAGGACAGGGCTTGGCTGTGAAATGCGGCTTTGAATGAAGTGGTCAGAGACCACAGGTCAAACTGTTTCAATTGATACACTGACCTTTGGAACTGGGAGGCAGAAAAGCTTTGTTGAGATGCATTCTGGCAAGTTTAAACCCCGCGCGATTTTTTTTGCTCACAATTGAACGTGAACTGGGTGACATTGACTGTCAGCATGAAAGCATGTCGCCTCTGCTTCCCCTTTCTAAACTTAGTGTCCTGCACTGCAGGCCTGCAATTGTAGGGGGAGGGAAGACTGAGAGAGGCAAGGAGTTCCACAGCTTAATAAGAAAACACGACCAAAGGAAATGGTTATTGCCACAAATTTATACTGGCAGTCACTTCCGATTGGATTAGTCACTCCTTTATGCTGATCACGGGGAAGACCAAAGTGGAAAAATGTCACTGACTCATTCAGGAGCTTATAATCCACCAAAATAAATCATTAAAAAAGCGATACCAAATCAACAGATGAAGTTTAAATATAACTTATTACTGAAGACATTTATAGAAAACTCAAATGACTGAAGGTTATAGGAACTTAAATAGCTGAATTACATGAAGTTCCTCAGGTAGCAAGATGATTCCTTCTCCAAATTTTCATTTCTTATTTATATCATCCTGCCGTACCCGGCAGGAAAATCTCTGATAGCCTGGCGCTACTCAGGGATACGATCGCCTACGTACAGGACAGGGGGGTGAACACCTGCCTGATCAGCCTGGACCAGGAGAAGGCCTTTGACAGAATATCCCACACGTACATGATGGACGTGCTCTCCAAAATGGGGTTTGGGGAGGGAATCCGCAATTGGATCCAACTGCTCTACACAGACATCAGTAGCGCAGTTTCAATCAACTGGGTGGGAATCAGAAAGCTTTCCGATCAAATCTGGAGTCAGGCAGGGCTGTCCTCTCTCCTCCGTCTTGTTCGTGTGTTGCATTTAGCGCTTTGCCGAGTCCATCAGGAGGGATGCGGGCATAAGAGGGGTGACGATCCCAGGCAGCGGAGGCACTCAGGTCAAGGCCTCCCTGTACATGGACGACGCGCCGTCTTTTGCTCGGATCAGCTGTTGGTCCGCAGATTGATGAGCATCTGCGACCAGTTCGAACTGGCCTCGGGGGCCAGGGTAAATCGTAGCAAGAGCGAGGCCATGTTCTTTGGGAACTGGACCGACCGATCCTTTGTCCCGTTCACCGTCAGGTCGGATTACCTGAAGGTGCTGGGGATCTGGTTCGGGGGGGCCGGGGCGTGCACCAAAAACTGGGAGGAGCGGATTGCCAAGGTTAAGCAGAAACTGGGACTGTGGGATCGGCGATCCCTCTCGATCGTGGGAAAGAGCCTGGTCACCAGGTGCGAGGTGCTCTTGGTGTTTGCTGTACATGGCGCAGGTCTGGTCCATACCTCGCTCCTGCTCAGCGACAGTCATTCGAGCCATTTTCCACTTTATCTGGAGATCAAAAATGGACCGTGTCCGCAGGGACACGATGTAGAAATCTCCAGAGAAAGGGGGGAAAAACATGCCCAACGTCACCCTCATCCCGATGGCCACCTTTGTGTGCGGCTGCATCAAGCTGTGTACCCTCGGTACACTAACACAAAGTGTCACTACGTGCTGAAGTTCTATCTGTCCCCGGTGTTGCGAAGGATGGGCCTGGCACGGAATGCTCCATCCAGTTGAACCGTTCCGCCCCACCTGTCCTTCGTAGAAAAGTTTGTGCAGAAAAACACCTTTGACCAGAAGCCGATCAGCAAGTGGTCCACACGTAACATCCTTGAGACCCTGCGGGAAAAGGAGATGGTGGATCCTGTCGGTTGGTTCCCTGAGCAGACTGTCAAAGTCATTTGGCAGAACGCCTCATCGCCAGAGCTTTCAAACAAGCACCAAGACGTAGCTTGGTTGGTGGTGAGAAGGGCCCTTCCCGTCAGATCCTTCAGGCACTCTCGGAGTTTCAGTGCCACCGCACTGAGAAGATCTGGAGAGAGACGCAGTGGTATCTGTCTCGGTTTGTCCCGAGCGGCTCCATAACACAGGACTCTGTGCTCTATGGGCTGTTCCCAGGTATGCACCCAGAGACAGACATCAGCTGCTGCTGAAAGACTATCAACTTGGTGAAAGATGCCCTTTGGTCTGCCCGAAACTTGCTGGTCTTCCAGTGCAAGAAGCTATCCTCGACCGAGTGTTGCAGACTGGCACATTCCAAGGTCCAGGACTACGTGCTGAGGGATGCACTGAAGCTGGGTGCGACCGTCGCAAAGGCTCTGTGGGGAAAGGCCACCGTTTAGAGCCCTCCCGCTCGAAACAGGGGCTCGAAACAGGGTAAAACCCCTCAGGCAGAATATAAAATGAAAAATGAATGTAATGAAACATAATGCACCTGTAATGTACCTGTAGTCAATAAGCTGTATTGATTGTAATGTAGTGAAGCACCCTAGAGTGTCATGAACTATAATTATCATGTACGATGTGTAACTGTATTGTTTGAATCATATTTGAACTGTACTTTATGTATTTTGCAAATTGTATAATCTGTATTGTCTATGTTTGAAATGTGATATGGAAACTGCATTGTATGTATTGTTACAAATTTTCTGAATAAAGTATATTTTTGAAATTAAAAAAAAATCTGTCCCAGTTCATCCCAAACAATTCAGTAACACAGGACGCTGTGCTCTACGGCCTGTTCCCCGGGACGCACACTGAGACAGATATCACCTGCAGTTGGAAGACCATCAACTCGGTGAAGGAAGCCCTTTGTTCCGCCCAAAACATGCTAGTCTTCCAGCTGAAGGAGCTGTCCACGACCGAGTGCTGCCGACTGGCACACTCCAAGATGCAGGAGTACGTGCTGCAGAACACACTGAGGTGAGGTGCAACCTACGCAAAGGCTCTATGGGGAAAGGCCAGCGTGTAAGGCCACCCCACCTTGTACTGTACACCATGAACTGTATGTACAATGTATGGTGCATAACTGTATTGATTGCACCGGGACCGTTGAATTGTACTGTATGTACCGTTGCAAATTGTATGACCTGTATTGTATTGTTTGAAGCATGACTTGAATTGCATTGTATGTACCTTTACAAATTTTATGAATAAAGTATATTTTGAAATTTAAAAAAAGTTCTTGCACCTCCCTGCATCCTAACATTGTTGAAATCAAGACTCGTCACGCTGTCTCCTTTTCTAACTCATTGTTTCTCAGGATATTAAAAGTTGTGGAACTCCTCACCTCCCTCAGTCTTCCCTTCTACAATTGCAGGCTTTTAAAAATTCAGCATTAACTTTTCCTAATCACTACTTCCTGACTTGGCTGCTCTTTCACTGTGTAGTGGTGTCCTCCACCTTAGGCCTTGGCCTCTCGCCCATGGATTCATAACAAGAACTTGTTACTTGAGGCAGATAAAGAAAATGATGTTGAAGCGAGCTCGGTAGATGGATTGTACCAGGTTACTGAGGAAAAGGACAACATATAAAATGAAAAAGAACTGAGGGATAACTTGTATAGGAAAAAGTAACCTTTAGAGAAAATGAACCAACATGACCAGAGAACATGAGCAGTCTCAGCCAAGGGACTTGCAAAGAGGGAGAGATTCTTCCAATGGGATGGATATGGATCCCTTCCAGTTAGGTGGGCACTGATCCCCTGGGACTAGGCTGAACAGGATTAGATTTCTAGGGTTTACAATAAACACACAAGTTATTTCACTATATTGGAAGCCTTTACCATTCAGTCATGCAGCTGTAATTTGGGTGTTGCAGTACTTGTCCTGGAAATGGAACAAATGTTCCTGTAAGTACCAATGAGAGAAATGAGAAAGAAGTGGTTGAATCCAGACTGAACAAGTCAAGTTAGTCTCCAAGATGGCATTTGTAAGTTGGCAGTGAATCGTTGGATATAAAGTTGCCTAATACCACCATAAATCTGGTTGTTACTTCTTCTCTTTTTACTGTCAGATTATTTAAATCCCAAGGGTGTCAGTTGTGGCTCAGTTGGTAGCACTTTCACCTCTGAGTCAGAAGGTTGTGGGTTCATGTCCGACTCCAGAGACTTGAGCACAAAATCTAGGCCGGTACTCCCAGTGCAGTGCTGTGGGAGTGCTGCATTGTCAGAGGTGCATTCTTTCAGAGGAGATGTTAAACTGAGGCTGCTGTGTCAGGTGGATGTTAAAGATCCCACAGCACCAATTTGAAGAAGAGCAGGGGAGTTCTCCCTGGTGTCCTCAACCAACATCACTAAAAAACAGATGATTTGGTCATTATCTCATTGCTGAGTGTGACTTTGATTTGTGCAAATTAGCTGATGTGTTTCCTACATTACAACTGCGAATAAATACACTTCAAAAGTACTTCATTGGTTGTGAAAAACTTTGGGACGTCCTAAATGCAAGTCTTTATTTCTTCCTTCAAGAACGACATATCATAACACGTGGGTGTGGTAACAGAGGATGGCCGGGGGCGATAAAAGGAGGAGCGAGAGAGAGCGGGAGAGAGGTGAAGAAACACCTAAAGCAACGTCAGCACAAGGGAAGGAGCTGGTTGGTGAGTAGCTGGTGAGTGTTCTTTTTCTGGTGAGTGTTTTTTTTCTGGTGAGTGTTTTTTTTTAAAGTTAAAAGTTTATTTTTGTTAAGTTTAGTTAATAATATAATAAATCGAGGCATGGCAGGGCACCTCACTTCCGTGGAATGCACATCCTGTGCCATGTGGGAACTCCAGGACGCTTCCCATGTCCTGGACAACCATAGGTGCAGGAGGTGTCTTCAGCTGGAGGAGCTCGAGCTCTGGGTTTCGGAGCTTGAGCAGCAGCTGGCATCACTGCAGTGCATCCGCGAGGCTGAGAGTTTGATGGATAGCACATTTCAGGAGTTGGTCACCCCACAGCTTAAGAGAGTACGAGCAGAAAGGGACTGGGTGACCGCCAGACAGACAAGGGGGACCAGCCAGGTAGTGCAGGAGTCCCCTGAGGGCATCTCGCTCTCTAACCAGTATTCAGGTCTAAATACTGATGGGGAAGAGGGTTCCTCTGGGGAGAGCAGCCAGAGCCAAGACGACAGCACCATTGGTGGCTCAGCTGTACAGGGGGGGAGGAGAAAGGTCAGGCGAGCAATAGTGATAGGGGATTCTATAGTTAGGGGAACATAAAGACGTTTCTGCGGCTGCAGACGAGATTCCAGAATGGTATGTTGCCTCACTGGTGCCAGGGTCAAGGATGTCACCGAGCAGCTGCAGAACATTCTGGAAGGGGAGGGTGAACAGCCAGAGGTCGTGGTGCATATCGGTACCAACGACATAGGTAGAAAGAGGGGTGAGATCCTCCAGGCAGATTTTAAGGAGTTAGGAAAGAGATTAATAAGCAGGACCTCAAAGGTAGTAATCTCCGGATTACTCCCGGTGCCTCACGTTAGCGATTATAGAAATAGGAGGATAGAGAAGATGAATGCTGGAGAAATGATGCAGGAGGGAGGGCTTTAGATTCCTGGGGCATTGGGATCGGTTCTGGGGAGGTGGGACCTGTACAAGCCGGACGGGTTGCACCTCAACAGGGCTGGGACCAATATGCTCATGGGGAGGTTTGCTAGTGCTGTGGGGGAGGGTTTAAACTAGCTTGGCAGGGGGATGGGAACCTGAGCATAGATTCAAAATGGAGAGAAGCAGAGATGGAAAGGAAGGCAGAAAATTAGTAAATAAGTTTGGAAGGCAGAGGAAACAAAGGTTAGAAACTAGACAACAAAGGAGTTTGGCAGTGCTTAATGGTATATACATCAATGCAAGGAGTATAGTGAATAAGGCAGATGAGCTAAGGGCACAGATAGACATGTGGAAGTACGATATCTTAGCTATTACAGAAACATGGCTTAAACCTGGGCAGGAATGGCACCTCAACGTTCTTGGTTACATGGTTTTCAGACGAGAGAGGGGGATAAAAAAGGAGGGGTGGGGGGGTGGCAATATTGGTTAAAGAAACAATTACGGCTGTGAGGAGGGATGACATGTTAGAAGGATCATCAAATGAGGCATATGGGTTGAGCTAAAGCACAAAAAAGGGGCAGTCACACTGCTTGGACCCCCAAACAGTCAGAGGAAGATAGAAGAGCAAAATGTAGGCAAATTTCGGAGAAGTGCAAAAACAATAGGTCAGTAATAATATAGGATTTCAACTACCCTAATATTAACTGGGATACAATCAGTGCAAAAGGTGTAGGGAGCGCAGAATTCTTAAATTGCATTCAGGAGAACTTTTTTAGCCAGTAAGTAGTAAGCCCAACAAGAGGGGGGGCAGTTCTCGATTTAGTTTTAGGAAATGAAGCTGGGCAGGTGGAAGGAGTATCAGTGGGAGAGCATTTTGGTGGTAATGATCATAATTCAGTTAAATTTAGCATAGTTATGGAAAAGGACAAAGATAGAACAGGATTAAAAGTTCTAAATTGGGGAAAGGCCAATTTTACTAAGCTGAGAAGTAATTTAGAAAAAGTGGACTGGAAACAGCTACTTGAAGGTAAATCAGTGTCAGAACAGTAAGAGGCATTCAAGGGGGAGATTCAAGGGGTGCAGAGTAAATATGTTACCACAAAGAAAAAGGGTGGGACTGCCAAATCTAGAGCCCCCTGGATGACAAGGAGCATACAGGGTAAGATAAAGCAAAAAAGAGACGCTTATGTCAGACGCCAAGAGTTCAATACTGCAGAAAGCCTGGAGGAGTATAGAAAGTGCAGGGGTGAAATTAAAAAGGAAATTAGGAAAGCAAAGAGAGGGCATGAAAATATACTGGCAAGTAAAATTAAGGAAAACCCAAAAATGTTTTATAAATACATAAAGAGCAAGAGGAAAGAGTGGGGCTTATTAGACAACAAAAAGGTAACCTATTTGCGGAGGCGGAAGATGTGGGTATGGTTCCTAATGAATACTTTGCGTCTATCTTCACAAAAGAGGGGGACGATGCAGACATTGTAGTTAAGGAGGAGGAGTGTGAAATATTGGATGGGATAAACATAGTGAGAGAGGAAGTATTAAGGGGATTAGCATCTTTGAAAGTAGATAAATCGCCAGGACCAGATGAAATGTATTCCAGTTGTTAAGAGAAACAAGGGAGGAAATAGTGGAGGCTCTGACTATCATTTTCCAATCTTCCCTGGCTACAGGTGTGGTGCTGGAGGACTGGAGGACTGCTAACATTGTACCGTTGCTTAAAAAGGGAGAAAGAGATAGACCGAGTAATTATAGGCCAGTCAGTCTGACCTTGGTGGTGGGCAAATTATTGGAGTCAATTCTGATGGACAGTATAAATCGTCATTTAGAAAGGTACGGGTTAATCAAGGACAGTCAGCATGGATTTGTTAAGGGAAGTTCGTGTCTGACCAACTTGATTGAATTTTTTGAGCAGGTAACAAGGAGGGTCGATGAGGGTAATGCTTTTAATGTGGTGTACATGGATTTTAGTAAGGCTTTTGACAAGTTCCCACATAGTAGACTGGTCAAAAAAGTAAAAGCCCATGGGATCCAAGGGAAAGTGGCTAGTTGGATCCAAAATTGGCTCAGTGGCAGGAAGCAAAAGGTAATGGTTGACGGGTGTTTTTGCGACTGGAAGGCTGTTTCCAGTGGGGTCCCACAAGGCTCAGTACTAGGTCCCTTGCTTTTTGTGGTATATATCAATGATTTGGACTTGAATACAGGGGGCTTGATCAAGAAGTTTGCAGATGATACAAAAATTGGCCGTGTGGTTGATAGTGAGGAGGAAAGCTGTAGACTGCAGGAAGATTTCAATGGATGATCAGGTGGGCAGAAAAGTAGCAAATGGAATTCAATCCAGAGAAGTGTGAAGTAATGCATTTGGGGAGGGCCAACAAGGCAAGGAAGTACACAATAAATGGGAGGTGTAGAGGAACAAAGGGACCTTGGAGTACATGTCCATAGATCCCTGAAGGTAGCAGGACAGGTAGATAAGGTGGTTAAAAAGGCATACGGGATACTTTCCTTAATTAGCCAAGGCATAGAATAAAAAAGCAGGGAGGTTTTGCTAGAATTGTATAAAACATTGGTTAGGCCATAGCTTGAGTACTGCGTACAGTTCTGGTCACCACATTACAGGAAAGATGTGATTGCACTAGAGAGGATACAAAAGGAGATTTATGAGGATGTTGCCTGGGCTGGAAAATTTTAGCTATGAGAAAAGATTGGATCGGCTGGGGTTGTTTTCTTTGGAACAAAGGAGGCTGAGGGGAGATTTAATTGAGGTATATAAAATTATGATGGAACTAAATAGAGTGGATAGGGAGGACCTAATTCCCTTAACGGGGGGTGAGGGGGTTGGTCAGTGATCAGGGGGCACAGATTTAAAGTAAATGGTAGAAGGATTAGAGGGGAGCTGAGGAGAATTTTTTTCACCCAGAGGGTGGTGGGGGTCTGGAACTCACTTCCTGAAAGGGTGGTAGAAGCAGAAACCCTCAACTCATTTAAAAAGTACTTCGATGAGCACTTGAAGCTACGGAGTAAGTGCTGGAAAGTGGGATTAAGCTGGACAGCTCTTTTTCGGCGGGCATGGACACGATGGGCCGAAAGGCCTCCATCTTTGCTGTAACTTTCTATGATTCATACCCCAGTAAGAGTAAAAGGGGGAAAAAGTCAGAAGAATTGGACTGTAACTACAGACTGACGCTGCATGGGGTCAGATCACTAATCTGGTTTTAAATTCTTTGACTTTAAAGAATGCTTGAATTTGCAGAAGGAAGCGACTGTAAAAACAGCTGCAGTGAAACTCTCTTACGGATACGCTTGTGGTTTTGAATGCAAAATCTGACAGCCTTTACTGAGCTTTACATACTATTCTTTACCTACTTTTGTCTGTCAGACGATGAAAATAGAAAACAGCACTTACAGTCTCCAAGAACGTAACGGCTGGAGGGTTTTGCAGCTGTGCACCGATGTGCCCACTTCCCCACATTCCACTCCAGCACCCACGGGCTCTGCTGCTAGTCCGTCTCAGCTTGACTCACACACCAAGCCAATAGTGAGGCCAGCAACAAAGCAGGAAGTACTCACAAGTGAGCGGAATGGACACATGACAACAACACCGCACACAAACATTACCATCAGACCTTAGTTTCTGTATAGCCTCATGTACATAACATGCACAGGCTTCATTCCACAGACTCAAGGCATTCTCTCCTTCCCTCCCTCACAAGCAGATCATCCAGAATTCCTGATCCAGGGATGTTCTCTATTGTCTTCAGCTTTGTTTAAGGTTCTTTTCCTAATGGATGCTCCAAGTTTCCAAATCACAAGGTAGATATGGATAAGGAAGGCCATTAAGCCCATTTTAGTTTGTCCATCCAGAAAGAGGCTACCGTCTCCCCAGTAGCATCCAATCATCTCTTAAATGCTTCCAATACTCTACTCAGAAGTCCATTCTGTGTGTTGATCATTCTTTATGTGGAGAACATTACTCCTAGATTCGCCTTTTGACCTAGGAGACTTAGTAGACTTGACATTCAACATATCCAACCAATGCAGAGCAGCAATCAACAAAGCCGATAGGATGATGAACTACTGTAAGATTCTCAAAATTCACAGATCCCCCAAAACTCGGAGAAAAACCCTAAAGAAAAGGACTCTTTTCTAACCATTTCAGGGTGACTCACACACGCGCCACACCAGGAAGCATCAACCAGGGAAAAGTACTTTTCGAGGTATCCACGTCCTTTAAGGGACTCGCTCCCTCATAGTGGCGACTGTAAGAATTCTAGGAATTCACCTTTTCCCCCGAGTATGGAAAAACTTTAGCCACTGACTGAAATCCTAAGATGGAAGGATAGGTGAGAGGTCACCAGACGAATCCACAACACACACATGGAATGTGGGAGAATTACTGCTTCAGACATGTCTCTGTTTTAATGCAAAACCTACAGCCGGTGGTTGACACTCAGCACTAATTCGAAAGGCAATCGGCCATTGAAAGAGGCAACTGCTCCAGACATGCTGGGGCCATGCCTTTGTTTTAAAGCAAAACCCATCAACACCTAGGACGTTGGATACAAAAGGAAACCTTGTGTGACAAGCTCTAAAAATCGGAATTAACAATGACCCATCAGGAGAAACAATTGCAACATGATGAGGGACCATCAAAAAGCCATCAAAGATTCTTAAGGACTTTGTAAGAACTGTTTAAACAGACATGAAGTGTTTTTTTTAAAAAAAGTGTCGAAGACCATTGTAAGAGAGGGTTATTAGAAGTGGAAACTCGAAACCCCCCTCTCTCTCTCTCTCTCTCTGGTTCTTGCTGGCACTTGTGTGCTGCTTGTCTTGTTCTGCCTGTCTCTGGAAGGAAGGCAGCTTTCGGCAAAACCCACGAACGCTACGTGAGAGAACCGGTCAGCAGACCTCCAAGGGCAAAGGACTGTTCAACAGCTCGGGAGGCGACAGTTCAACAAGGCGAGGGGCCAACAGGGAGAAGGTCAGCAGCTCTAGAAGCAGGCCGACACACAAGAAGAAATCAGAGCAACAGCCCCAGTGACCATCAGACACCTCGCGGCAACAAGGGACTTATGAAACAACCAACCAAATATTGCCACCAATCAACCGGGTAATATTGGGCCACCGCGACCAAAGAAAACCAACTCGGGAGAAAACCGAAGATCCGCAAAGTTTCCACTCTACAATCTATCTCTGACTTACCTCTGGGTGAATTACTGTCAAGGATTTGTTTGGTGAGCATTATCTCTGGTCCTTTAGAGTCCAACTTAGCCAGTATAGTGGGATTGGGACGGGTGAGATATCTTTCTACTGTAATTTTCCTCGTGTGTACTGAAGTGTTCCCCATTTTATTAGAGTGTTAAGATTGTTGTGTTGTATTTTCTCTCTTGAATAAAGGTCTAAGTTTCTTGCACCAAAACCAGTTGTCTGTTGCACTTTGTCACAACCGCCAAATAAGTCCAAGGTCTAGAACCCAGGGAGTAGGAGCAATTCGGACCGCTCAGAAGTCAGAGGTGAAGCGGACACACACCACCACCCCCCTACACGACAGAGCCAAAACAGTAGAATACATGTCAGAGGAAATCATGATGAAACTGTACAGTGCTCTGGTCAGACCACGCCTTTAGTACCAATTCTGGTTACCAAGGTACAAGGAGCCATTTAAGCATTGAAGGCAGTGCAAAGAAGAGCCATAAGACTTGATCACTAGTATCAAATGTCTGAGTTATTAGGGAAGACTGGAGAGACTTGGGTTTTTCAGCCTTAAAATGAGGCATCTGAGAGGTGACCTTATGGAGCTTATATAAGATACTATACAAGATGAAAAAGGTACATCCGGAAAATTACCTTAAGTTAAATGTTAAGAGCCGAACAAGGGGCCACAAGTTCAAACTAGTGACCAGCAAATTTAGGAGTGATATCAAGAAGTTCTCTACACTCTGGGGCTAATTTTGGCTTCGGACGATGGTGTAAAACATGTGATATCGGCTTGGCCACTCATTGGACAGCTGTCCTGATTATCATTGACTTCACTGGAAATGAATATCAGGAGAGAAGTTGAACGAGTGGCCGAGCCGATATCGTCCATTTTACACTATCGTCCAAAGTCAAAATTACCCCAAAGTGTGGTCAGCACATGGAACAGAATCTAAGATACAACAGTAGAGACAAAACTCCTGGAATCATTTAAGAATGATTTGGATGCCGCTGCAGGGGGTCTTTAGGGTCATTCTGGATAGATGAACAAAGATGGACCGAATTGCTTCCCTCATCTGTAATTATCTTGGGGTCTTGTGAAAAAGAACAACTTACGTTCAAGTTGCTTTTACACCATGCAGGTGCTGTTGGCTCGGAATGTGTGGGTCTTCCCGGCCACCAGCCTTACCGAACCCGGCAACTTTACATTGGCATTGTTGCCGGCTGCACATCCAATCGGTTAACATTGAGAGACAGCGGCACTGGCAGGGCACATAACCCAAAGTAGATGCAGCTAAATATGGTGTTCATGAGGTAAAAGGGTGCCTTAGAGCACATTAAAAGGGGAGAGGTAGAAGCTGACAGGAAAAGAAGGAATTTAATGGGGAAGAGTGGATGGGGAGAGGACTGAAGTGGTTTTAGAAAAGAATTCCAGTGAGCAGCAAAGATCAAAAAGGGAAAGGAGTGCTATTTGGAGGCAGAGGTATTCCAGCTCCCATACATACTATTGGGTCTGTTGTCTTATTCCTTTTCTGTGGTGAAGAGTCTGGGGTCCATTTGGCAACTGTCCATATCGGCATGACTGGAATCAGGAGCTCACTGTGTGAGGCAGTGTTAGGCACAGAGCCCTGTCTATCTGTCCAGGACAGTATTCCTGAGAGTGGCCCTTGACAACTAATTAATGGAGCTGTAAGGACCACAGGTGCAGCAGTACTTACTGGTAACTAATTGTTTTCTTGTATGTAATAGATGACATGCTGGTGGATGGGGATCAGGCCAGCTGATAACAAGGACCCAGGAAATGAGTAGACACTGACACAGCCAAGGCTCCTTATCCTGTGAAAGGACTGGCTCGATAGAGATATCATTACACTGTAGGAATGCTGTTCTACTGGGTCCCGGGGATCAGCTTTCCTCCGTGTCACTGTGGGAAGTTATTTAAAGCAAACCCAACTCTCTAGGAGCCTAGGGTAGAAAAACAAAGTTATTACGAGTTATCACCAGTTATTTCCTCAGGGTCTCTCCCGCTCCAAGGCCGTAACTTGGGCGGAAGTCCCAGTTACGCGCGTAAACGGGGTTTCCGTTGAAGTTATGGTGGTGGAGCAGGAGAAAATCCCCAAAGAAATTCCTGGGGAATCGATTTTACCACAAAGCAGGACCAGAAACAAATGGAAGCCCCACTCCTCTTGGCTCCTGATTGGTGCTGTGCTGAACAGGAAGGCACTAATCAAAGTCTACAGCATCTCCTACCTGAGGAGAGGGGGGTGGCAACCAGAGAAGAGAGTCACACCTGGGTCATCCCTGGTGCCTCCTGGGCATTGGTGGCATCCTGGGACCAGGCTGGGCACTTACCCTACCAGTCTAGACATCAGGCCCAATAAGCAAAGGATAGGGGATAAAAATACAGGAAATTATAGGAACAAATGACCTGAATGTCTCCCACCCCATCTCCCTAAAACCTGGTCAACAGATAAAGATGATTCTGGGTATATCGAATTATAGTTCTGAGGAGAGGTTTAGGAGGTTGTATTAGTTTATTTTGGAGCAGGGCAAACTTCGAGGCAACCTAATTGAAGTTTTCAAAATTCTGAAGGGACTTGGCTAAGGTGATTCAGATAAATTATTCCCTGCGGTGAAGGATTCAAAAACCATGGGGTAGAGGTTAAAATGAGAAAGTTAAGATTAGGAAAGGAAGACAGGGAAACTTTTTCATCCAAAGGGGTTGTGCAATAGACCACCAATGAAGATTAATGGCTATGTTACTGCACTAGTAACCCAGAGGCCTGGACGAATAATCCGGAGTCATGAGTTCAAATCCCTCCACGGCAGCTGGGGAATTTAAATTCAATTAATTAATTAAATTCAATTAATTAAATAAAATCTGGAATTAAAATACTAGTATCAGTAATGGTGGCCATGAAACTACCAGATTGTCGTAAAAACCTATCTGGTTCACTAATGTCCTTTAGGGAAGGAAACCTGCCGTCCTTACCCGGTCTGGCCTATATGTGACTCCAGACCCACAGCAATATGGTTGATTCTTAATTGCCCTCTGAAATGGCCTAGCAAGCCACTCAGTTGTAAAACCGCGCTAAAAAAAGTCACAATAAGAATAAAACCGGACGGACCACCCGGCATCGGACCACTAGGCACCGGACACGACAAAGGCAAACCAAGCCCAGTCGACCCTGAAAAGTCCTCCTCACTAACATCTGGGGACTTGTGCCAAAATTGGGAGAGCTGTCCAACAGACTAGTCAAGCAACAGCCTGACATAGCCATATTCACAGAATCAAAACTTTCAGCCAATGTCCCAGACTCTTCCATCACCATCCTTGGGTATATCCTGTCCCACCGGCAGGACAGACCCACCAGAGGTGGCGGTACAGTGATATACAGTCAGGAGAGCATGGCCCTGGGAATTCTCGGCATTGACTCTGGACCCCATGAAATCTCATGGCATCAGGTCAAACATGGGCAAGGAAACCTCCTGCTGATTACCACCTACCGCCCTCCCTCAGCTGATGAATCAGTCCTCCTCCATGTTGAACACCACTTGGAGGAAGCACTCAGGGTAGCAAGGGCACAGAATGTACTCTGGGTGGGGGACTTCAATGTCCATCACCAAGAGTGGCTCGGTAGCACCACTACTGACCGAGCTGGCCGAGTCCTAAAGGACACAGCTGCTAGACTGGGCCTGCAGTAGGTGGTGAGCGACCCAACATGAGGGAAAAACTTACTTGACCTCGTCCTCACCAATCTAACTGTCGCAAATGCATCTGTCCATGACAGTTTTGGTAGGAGTAACCACCGCACAGTCCTCGTGGAGACGAAGCCCTGTCTTCGCACTGAGGACACCATCCAACGTGTTGTGTGGCACTACCACCGTGCTAAATGGGATAGATTTAGAACAGATCTAGCAGCTCAAAACTGGGCATCCATGAGACTCTGTGGGCCATCAGCAGCAGCAGAACTGTATTCCAGCACAATCTGTAACCTCATGGCCTGGCATATTCCTCACTCTACCATTACCAACAAGCCAGGGGATCAATGAGGAGTGTAGAAGAGCATGCCAGGAGCAGCACGATGCGTACCTAAAAATGAGGTGCCAACCTGGTGAAGCTACAACTCAAGACTACATGCATGCTAAACAGCAGAAGCAACATGCTATAGACAGAGCTAAGCGATTCCACAACCAACGGATCAGATCAAAGCTCTGCAGTCGTGAATGGTGGTGGACAATTAAACAACTAACGGGAGGAGGAGGCTCTGTAAACATCCCCATCCTCAACGATGGCGGAGTCCAGCACGTGAGTGCAAAAGACAAGGCTGAAGCGTTTGCAACCATCTTCAGCCAGAAGTGCCGAGTGGACGATCCATCTCGGCCGCCTCCTGATATCCCCACCATCACAGAAGCCAGTCTTCAGCCAATTCGATTCACTCCACGTGATATCAAGAAACAGCTGAGTGCACTGGATACAGCAAAGGTTATGGGCCCCGACAACATCCTGGTTGTAGTGCTGAAGACATGTGCTCCAGAACTAGCTGCGCCTCTAGCCAAGCTGTTCCAGTACAGCTACAACACTGGCACCTACCCGACAATGTGGAAAATTGCCCAGGTATGTCCTGTCCACAAAAAGCAGGACAAATCCAATCCGGCCAATTACCACCCCAGCAGTCTACTCTCAATCATCAGCAAAGTGATGGAAGGTGTCGTCGACAGTGCTATCAAGCGGCACTTACTCACCAATAACCAACTCACCGATGCTCAGTTTGGGTTCTGCCAGGACCACTCGGCTCCAGACCTCATTACAGCCTTGGTCCAAACATGGACAAAAGAGCTGAATTCAAGAGGTGAGGTGAG
Source organism: Heptranchias perlo (assembly GCF_035084215.1). Taxonomy (NCBI): domain Eukaryota; kingdom Metazoa; phylum Chordata; class Chondrichthyes; order Hexanchiformes; family Hexanchidae; genus Heptranchias; species Heptranchias perlo. Next base: position 15,473,807 of record NC_090353.1, on the reverse strand, counting down.
AGTGACTGCCCTTGACATCAAGACAGCATTTGACCGAGTGTGGCACCAAGGAGCCCGAGTGAAACTGAAATCAATGGGAATAAGGGGGAAAACTCTCCAGTGGCTGGAGTCATACCCAGCACAAAGGAAGATGGTAGTGGTTGTTGGAGGCCAATCATCTCAGCCCCAGGGCATTGCTGCAGGAGTTCCTCAGGGCAGTGTCCAAGGCCCAACCATCTTCAGCTGCTTCATCAATGACCTTCCCTCCATCATAAGGTCAGAAATGGGGATGTTCGCTGATGATTGCACAGTGTTCAGTTGCATTCGCAACCCCGCATGCAGCAAGACCTGGACAACATCCAGGCTTGGGCTCATAAATGGAAAGTAACATTTGTGCCAGACAAGTGCCAGGCAATGACCATCTCCAACAAGAGAGTGTCTAACCACCTCCCCTTGACATTCAATGGTATTAGCATCGCCGAATCACCCACCATCAACATCCTGGGGGTCACCATTGACCAGAAACTTAACTGGACCAGCCATATAGATACTGTGGCTACAAGAGCAGGTCAGAGGCTGGGTATTCTGTGGCGAGTGACTCACCTCCTGACTCCCCAAAGCCTTTCCACCATCTACAAGGCACAAGTCAGGAGTGTGATGGAATACTCTCCACTTGCCTGGATGGGTGCAGCTCCAACAACACTCAAGTAGCTTGACACCATCCAGGACAGAGCAGCCCGCTTGATTGGCACCCCATCCACCACCCTAAACATTCACTCCCTTCACCACCGGCGCACTGTGGCTGCAGTGTGTACCATCCACAGGATGCACTGCAAAACTCGCCAAGGCTTCTTCGACAGCACCTCCCAAATCTGCGACCTCTACCACCTAGAAGGCCAAGAGCAGCAGGTACATGGGAACAACACCACCTGCACGTTCCCCTCCAAGTCACACACCATCCTGACTTGGAATTATATTGCCGTTCCTTCATCGTCGCTGGATCAAAATCCTGGAACTCCCTTTCTAACAGCACTGTGGGAGAACCTTCACCAGACGGACTGTAGCGGTTCAAGAAGGCAGCTCATCACCACCTCCTCAAGGGCAATTTGGGATGGGCAATACATGACGGCCTTGCCAGCAACGCCCACATCCCATGAACGAATTTTTAAAAATGAGATACAATACATTTACCCACCTCAGTCATTCTTTGAACACAGTAGGAACTTGTTCAATCTTGACCACAATTGTTTTTTGTGCTGACATTATCAGGACCATTGCCCTCCCTCTCCTCCCGGTGTGACCCCCTGCTCCTGTCCCATGTAAAGGCCATGAAATTGCATGATCCTTACACTATCCTGAACTTCAGAACTCTCCAACCTTAAAACAACAGCAAGGCCTGATGGGATGGTCGGAGGCAGGGGTTCATTTTGTGTGTGGGATGCTGCCATTCAGAGAATGCCTAAGACCTTACGAGGTAGGCTATCTTACCTTGTTCATCACTCAGGCGTTCCTGACACACTGTAGAAGGCGTACCAATTTAGGAGGAGGGAGGCCTTAAGTGGGATGCACCAACCCCCTACTTCCAAAACAGATCTGCTGAAAACATTGCCAAATTTAGTCAGTAATGTCTAGTAAATGTGTGAGGGATACTCCACATAGGGCTGCCTTACAGGCACTGTTAATAGAAACTGGACTATGAGGTGCCCAGGAAGCAGCTGTGGAATGGCCTTTAACTGGACCTCTGGGACTCTTGCCTGCCAAATGGTAACAATGGAGAATACAATCCACCAGCCATTTTGCTCTAAGCTGTTTTGTCACCGGGTTACCCAACATCTTCTTTTCATTGAACTGCGAGGACTTCCTAAAGTCCTTAGTTGGGTGATTATAAAGCAAAAGCACTGTGCGTACGTCTACACCGTGAAACCTGTGGTCCTCAACATATTGATGGGCGGTGGATAAAAAGCGGATACAACAATCTGCTGACCCAAATGAAACTGCGAGACCACCTTAATGAGAACCCTGGCGGCCTCCGCTCCCTTCAGTACTGCGGCCTCCGCTCCCTTCAGTACTGCGGCCTCCGCTCCCTTCAGTACTGCGGCCATACATGCTCCACCTAGAATGCCCGCATATCACCCCTAGAATACCCGTACACCCTCCCCGAGAGTACCCGTACACCCTCCCCGAGAGTACCCGTACACCCTCCCCTAGAGTACCCGTACACCCTCCCCTAGAGTACCCGTACACCCTCCCCTAGAGTACCCGTACACCCTCCCCTAGAGTACCCGTACACCCTCCCCTAGAATACCCGTACATCCTCCCCTAGAGTACCCGCACACCCTCCCCTAGAGTACCCGCACACCCTCCCCTAGAGTACCCGTACACCCTCCCCTAGAATACCCGTACACCCTCCCCTAGAGTACCCGTACACCCTCCCCTAGAGTACCCGTACACCCTCCCCTAGAGTACCCGTACATCCTCCCCTAGAGTACCCGTACACCCTCCCCTAGAGTACCCGTACACCCTCTCCTAGAGTACCCGTACACCCTCCCCTAGAGTACCCGTACACCCTCCCCTAGAGTACCCGTACACCCTCCCCTAGAGTACCTGTACACCCTCCCCGAGAGTACCCGTACACCCTCCCCTAGAGTACCCGTACATCCTCCCCTAGAGTACCCGTACACCCTCCCCTAGAGTACCCGTACATCCTCCCCTAGAGTACCCGTACACCCTCCCCTAGAGTACCCGTACATCCTCCCCTAGAGTACCCGTACACCCTCCCCTAGAGTACCCGTACACCCTCCCCTAGAGTACCCGTACATCCTCCCCTAGAGTACCCGTACACCCTCCCCTAGAGTACCCGTACACCCTCCCCTAGAGTACCCGTACACCCTCCCCTAGAGTACCCGTACACCCTCCCCTAGAGTACCCGTACACCCTCCCCTAGAGTACCCGTACACCCTCCCCTAGAGTACCCGTACACCCTCCCCTAGAGTACCCGTACACCCTCCCCTAGAGTACCCGTACACCCTCCCCTAGAGTACCCGTACACCCTCCCCTAGAGTACCCATACACCCTCCCCTAGAGTACCCGTACATCCTCCCCTAGAGTACCCGTACACCCTCCCCTAGAGTACCCATACATCCTCCCCTAGAATACCCGTACGCCCTCCCCTAGAATACCCGTACACCCTCCCCTAGAATACCCGTACACCCTCCCCTAGAGTACCCGTACACCCTCCCCTAGAATACCCGTACGCCCTCCCCTAGAATACCCGTACACCCTCCCCTAGAATACCCATACATCCTCCCCTAGAGTACCCGTACACCCTCCCCTAGAATACCCGTACACCCTCCCCTAGAGTACCCGTACACCCTCCCCTAGAATACCCGTACACCCTCCCCTAGAGTACCCATACACCCTCCCCTAGAGTACCCGTACATGAGGGATGTTAATGCTGGGGAACGGAACATTTCCCGTTTTAGTGTCAGCATTAATTTCCCTCAGGAAACAGGAACAGCATGGGTTAGTTACAAAGAAAAGCTCCTTCTATTACACTCCCCCCATTAAGCACTCCCAGGTCAAGTACAACAGGGGTTAGATGCAAAGCAAAGCTCCCTCTATACTGTCCCTTCAAACACTCCCAGGTCAGGTATAGCATAGGATAGATGTAGAGAATAAAGCTCCCTCTACTACATTGCCCCTTTAACCACTCCCAGGTCAGATATAGCAGGGGTTAGATGGAAAGTAAAGCTGCTTCTATTACACTGCCCCATCCAGCACCCCCAGGTCACATATAGTACAGGTTATATGCAGAGCAAAGCTCCATCTACACTGCCCCATCATGCACTCCCAGGTCAGGTACAGCACAGGTTAGATACTAGCCATCCTGTGGCCCCTCAGTGAGATTGCTACTTAGGGTCAGATTTGTGCTCTGGGGCTACACAAACTAGGAGCTTTGTTCCCACTGCCCAAACTCATTTCAAATGGAACCCTTACAGCCAGAAGACAGAGCAAACTTCATTCTCCTCTGTTGGGGCTGGATTTGAGCCCAAAGCCAAGGTGAAAAGTCTTTGTATTAACCCACTGCATCACCCAGTCCCCCTCAGCATGTACAAACTTGTTGCAGAGAAATCCATTCCGCCCCTTGATAAATAGATTGCTGAGCATTAAAGCCGCACACAGCGAGTGATTGTCACGAAACTGGAAGCCAGGCTGCACCTTTTTTTAAAAAACCAGCAACCTATGGCACGTTGATCAGCTTCCAACTGAAACTCCTTGTGCCAAATAAGCTTTAATAACCAAGGGACCCTAAGTCGGCAGGTGTAACCACATACCTTTGTTCTTCAAATGTTCTCATTGAGCTCAGTAATCCCACACTTGTTCTAAATATGAACAAAACAGTTATTTCACGCGAATGTAATACTTCCCCTTTCATAGTCCAACACCAATCTTTTTTTTTAACCTTGATGCTACTCAGCTATAACCTGTGGTGGTCCATACGTGATCTTATTTTCAATCGCTTACCCCAACTGTGCTCCTCTACTGGAAAACATTGGGGTGGAAATCAGTCTTCGATCGGCCGCCCGTTGCACTCCCCGCCGGATATTCAGTTCCTTTGCTGTCAATCCGCTCCGATACCGCCCGTTTTGCGCTACCACATCCAAGACGAATTTCTGCCCAGTTATCTGGCACTGGGGATTTGTCCCTCTGCAGCGTCGCCTCCCACCCAGTACCTCAGCAAAGTTCTTCAACGGTGAGTTCAGACAGTGAGGGCCCCCCCCAAAAAAAGCACAGAACCATCCCGCAGCCGAAAGTGGGTGGAGGGGCTGCTGCCAAAGTATCCAGGGTCAGGGGGAGGTCACCTCAGTAGCATCTAATTGGTGGGTGCCCGTGCTGTTATGGATGAGGCCTGGGTTGCCTGCCCCGGGTAGGGGTGCAGGAAATGCAAGGCTGGCCAGACGTTATTGGAGCTGCTGTTGCCATGGGCACGGGGAGGACGTCCTTTGAGGCCCCACCAGCCAGCGCTGCATTTATTTAACTGTTTTGGAGTGGGGTTTGGTGGCGGTTGCGTGGTCCAGGCCAGATTCCAGGAATTATCTCAGCAGTAAGGAGGCTAGGGCCAGGGAAATTCACGGCATGGGAATTCCCTCCCTTGAACTCTACCCTCCCCGTTGTCTTGGGCTTTATTTTTTTTGGGGGGTGGGGGGAGGTGGTGATGGGGCAGAGATTCCACCCCAAGCATAAGCCAGGTCCTGCTTTATCTGGGTCCTGGCTGATTTATTTTTATTCGTTCATGGGATGTGGGCGTCGCTGGCAAGGCCAGCATTTATTACCCATCCCTAATTGCCCTCGAGAAGGTGGTGGTGAGCCGCCTTCTTGAACCGCTGCAATCCGTGTGGTGAAGGTACTCCTACAATGTTGTTAGATAGGGAGTTCCAGGATTTTGACCCAGCGACGATGAAGGAACGGCGATATATTTCCAAGTCTGGATGGTGTGTGACTTGGAGGGGAATGTGCAGCTGGTGGTGTTCCCATGTGCCTGCTGCTCTTGTCCTTCTAGGTGGTAGAGTTCGCAGATTTGGGAGGTGCTGTCGAAGAAGCCTTGGCGAGTTGCTGCAGTGCATCTTGTAGATGGTACACACTGCAGCCACGGTGCGCCGGTGGTGGAGGGAGTGAATGTTTAAGGTGGTGAATGGGGTGCCAATCAAGCGGGCTGCTCTGTTCTGGTTGGTGTCGAACTTCTTGTGTTGTTGGAGCTGCACTCATCCAGGCAAATGGAGAGTATTCCATCACACTCCTGATTTGCAGATGGTGGAAAGGCTTTAGGAAGTCAGGAGGTGAGTCACTCGCTGCAGAAGACTGCTCTGGTATCCACAGTATTTATGTGGCTGCTGCTGCACTCCTGGCAGTTTTACACCAGGAGTGGGCCCCATGGAAACTTGTGGCTTAACAGGAAAGCAAGTTGGGGCATCACAGATGAGCTCATTCCTCTCTTTGCCCATTGACCACATACTTTTCAGCAGAAGTCGCTGCATAGTGATCAGGAGTAGGAACCCTGTCTGATTTTTCTTCTCCCTAGCCCAGGGGTACTGAGGCCATTGCTGAGATTAACTAACTCAGCACATACCAGGGATCAAACCTTTCTGATCTTTAAGCACTGGGTAGTTCACATACTAACTGAGCCATCAGGAGAGCTAATTCAAATTTATTTCTGCATGAATGTGGTTAACTAAGATTAACCTTTCCATTTTAATCAAACACATGGCTCCCCCAATGGCTTTTGGGTAAATTCAAAACCAATACAAAGAACTTTTATAGTTATATTAGGAAAAAGAGGGTGGTCAGGAGCAGTGTTGACCCCTTAAAAACTGAAAGTGGGGATATTGTCATTGACAATGGGGAAATGGCGGACATATCGAACAATTACTTTGCGTCAGTATTTACAGTCGAAAAAAAGGATAGCATGCCGGAAATCCCAAGAAAACTTATATTGAATCGGGGACGGGGACTCGATAAAATTAACATAAATAAAGCAACAGTAATGAAGAAAATAATAGCACTAAAGAGTGACAAATCCCCAGGACCCGATGGTTTCCATCCCAGGGTTTGAAAGGAAGTAGGTGAGCACATTGCGGATGCTGTAACTATAATCTTTCAAAGTTCTCTAGATTCAGGAACTGTCCCTCTAGATTGGAAAATTGCACATGTCACTCTGCTTTTTAAGAAAGGAGAGAGAGGGAAACCAGGGAATTATAGACCAGATAGCCTAACATCTGTTGTGGGGAAAATGCTGGAGTCTATAATTAAGGATAGGGTGACTGAACACCTCGAGAATTTTCAGTTAATCAGAGAGAGCCAGCATGGATTTGTGAAAGGTAGGTCGTGCCTGACAAACCTGATTGAATTTTTTGAAGAGGTGACTAAAGTAGTGGACAGGGGAACGTCAATGGATGTTATTTATATGGACTTCCAGAGGCATTTGATAAGGTCCCACATAAGAGACTGTTAGCTAAGATAGAAGCCCATGGAATCGAGGGAAAAGTACGGACTTGGTTAGGAAGTTGGCTGAGCGAAAGGCGACAGAGAGTAGGGATAATGGGTAGGTACTCACATTGGCAGGATGTGACTAGTGGTGTCCCACAGGGATCTGTCTTGGGGCCTCAATTATTCACTATTTATTAACGACTTAGATGAAGGCATAGAAAGTCTCATATGTAAGTTTGCCGATGACACAAAGATTGGTGGCATTGTAAGCAGTGTAGATGAAAACATAAAATTACAAAGTGATATTGATAGATTAGGTGAATGGGCAAAACTGTGGCAAATGGAATTCAATGTAGACAAATGTGAGGTCATCCACTTTGGATCAAAAAAGGATAGAACAGGGTACTTTCTAAATGGTAAAAAGTTAAAAACAGTGGATGTCCAAAGGGACTTAGGGGTTCAGGTACATAGATCATTGAAGTGTCATGAACAGGTGCAGAAAATAATCAAGAAGGCAAATGGAATGCTGGCCTTGATATCGAGAGGACTGGAGTACAAGGGGGCACTGTGAGGAGGGCAAGCAAGTTGACAACAAGGAGAATCGAGCTACTGCAGCTGCTGGAAGCACGAAGTCACAGCCAACAGGTAAGTGATTGGCTGGTGACTGGTAAGTAGTTTTTTCTTTCCTTTTTTTCTTGTCATTGTAGTTGTTGTTAAGCTAACTTAAGGGTTAAGTCATGGCAGGAGATCCCAGACCCATGTCATGTTCCTCTTGTGGGATGTGGGAATTCAGGGATCCTTCCTGTGTCCCTGGTTCCTTCACCTGCGGGAAGTGTGTCCAGCTGCAGCTACTGTTTGACCGCTTGACGGCTCTGGAGCTGCGGATGGACTCACTTTGGGGCATCCGCGATGCTGAGGAAGTCGTGGATAGCACGTTCAGTGAGTTGGTCACCCCACAGATAAAAATTACTGAGGGAGATAGTGAATGGGTGACCAACAGACAGAGGAAGAGTAGGAAGGCAGTGCAGGGGTCCCCTGCAGTCATCTCCCTCCAAAACAGGTATACCGTTTTGGATACTGTTGGGGGAGATGGCTCACCAGGGGAAGGTGACAGCGGCCAGGTTCATGGCACCGTGGCTGGCTCTGCTGCACAGGAGGGCAGGAAAAAGAGTGGCAGAGCTATAGTGATAGGGGACTCGATTGTAAGGGGAATAGACAGGCGTTTCTGCGGACGCAACCGAGACTCCAGGATGGTATGTTGCCTCCCTGGTGCAAGGGTCAGGGATGTCTCGGAGCGGCTGCAGGACATTCTGGAGGGGGAGGGTGAACAGCCAGTTGTCGTGGTGCATATAGGTACCAACGATATAGGTAAAAAACGGGATGAGGTCCTACAAGCTGAATTTAGGGAGTTAGGAGTTAAACTAAAAAGTAGGACCTCAAAGGTAGTAATCTCAGGATTGCTACCAGTGCCACGGGCTAGTCAGAGTAGGAATGACAGGCTAGCTAGGAAGAATACGTGGCTTGAGAGATGGTGCAAGAGGGAGGGATTCAAATTCCTGGGCCATTGGAACCGGTTCTGGGGGAGGTGGGACCAGTACAAACTGGACGGTCTGCATCTGGGCAGGACTGGAACCAATGTCCTAGGGGGGAGTGTTTGCTAGTGCTGTTGGGGAGGGTTTAAACTAATGTGGCAGGGGGATGGGAACCGATGCAGGAAGTCAGTGGAAAGTAAAGTGGTGACAGAAACAAAAGGCAGTAAGGGAGAGTGTACAAAACATGACCGGACAGATGGTCTGAGAAAGCAGGGCAAAGACCAAGGGAAGTCTAGATTAAACTGCATTTATTTCAATGCAAGAAGTCTGATGGGCAAGGCAGATGAACTCAGGGCATGGATGGGCACATGGGACTGGGATGTTATAGCTATTACTGAAACATGGCTAAGGGAGGGGCAGGACTGGCAGCTCAATGTTCCAGGGTACAGATGCTATAGGAAAGATAGAGCAGGAGGTAAGAGAGGAGGGGGAGTTGCGTTCTTGATTAGGGAGAACATCACGGCAGTAGTGAGAGGGGATATATCCGAGGGTTCGCCCACTGAGTCTATATGGGTAGAACTGAAAAATAAGAAGGGAGAGATCACTTTAATAGGATTGTACTACAGACCCCCAAATAGTCAACGGGAAATTGAGGAGCAAATATGTAAGGAGACAAGCTGCAAGAAAAATAGGGTGGTAATAGTAGGGGACTTTAACTTTCCCAACATTGACTGGGACAGCCATAGCATTAGGGGCTTGGATGGGGAGAAATTTGTTGAGTGTATTCAGGAGGAATTTCTCATTCAGTATGTGGATGGCCCGACTAGAGAGGGGGCAAAACTTGACCTCCTCTTGGGAAATAAGGAAGGGCAGGTGACAGAAGTGTTAGTGAGGGATCACTTTGGGACCAGTGATCATAATTCCATTAGTTTTAAGATAGCTATGGAGAAGGATAGGTCTGGCCCAAAAGTTAAAATTCTAAATTGGGGAAAGGCCAATTTTGATGGTATTAGACAGGAACTTTCAGAAGTTGATTGGGAGAGTCTGTTGGCAGGCAAAGGGACGTCTGGTAAGTGGGAGGCTTTCAAAAGTGTGTTAACCAGGGTTCAGGGTAAGCACATTCCTTATAAAGTGAAGGGCAAGGCTGGTAGAAGTAGGGAACCTTGGATGACGCGGGAGATTGAGGCCCGAGTCAAAAATAAGAAGGAGGCATATGACATGCATAGACAGCTGGGATCAAGTAGATCCCTTGAAGAGTATAGAGATTGCCGGAGTAGAGTTAAGAGAGAAATCAGGAGGGCAAAAAGGGGACATGAGATTGCTTTGGCAGATAAGGCAAAGGAGAATCCAAAGAGCTTCTACAAATACATAAAGAGCAAAAGAGTAACTAGGGAGAGAGTAGGGCCTCTTAAGGATCAATAAGGTCATCTATGTGCGGAACCACAAGAGATGGGTGAGATCCTAAATGAATATTTCGCATCGGTATTTATGGTTGAGAAAGGCATGGATGTTAGGGAACTTGGGGAAATAAATAGTGATGTCTTGAGGAGTATTACAGAGAGGGAGGTGCTGGAAGTCTTAACGCGCATCAAGGTAGATAAATCTCCGGGACCTGATGAAATGTATCCCAGGACGTTATGGGAGGTTAGGGAGGAAATTGCGGGTCCCCTAGCAGAGATATTTGAATCATCGACAGCTACAGGTGAGGTGCCTGAAGATTGGAGGGTAGCAAATGTTGTGCCTTTGTTTAAGAAGGGCGGTAGGGAAAAGCCTGGGAACTACAGACCGGTGAGCCTGACATCTGTAGTGGGTAAGTTGTTAGAGGGTATTCTGAGAGACAGGATCTACAGGCATTTGGAGAGGCAGGGACTGATTCGGAACAGTCAGCATGGTTTTGTGAGAGGAAAATCATGTCTCACGAATTTGATTGAGTTTTTTGAAGGGGTAACCAAGAAGATAGATGAGGGCTGTGCAGTAGACGTGGTCTACATGGACTTTAGCAAAGCCTTTGACAAGGTACCGCATGGTAGGTTGTTACATAAGGTTAAATCTCATGGGATCCAAGGTGAGGTAGCCAATTGGATACAAAATTGGATTGACGACAGAAGACAGAGGGTGGTTGTAGAGGGTTGTTTTTCAAACTGGAGGCCTGTGACCAGCGGTGTGCCTCAGGGATCGGTGCTGGGTCCGCTGTTATTTGTTATTTATATTAATGATTTGGATGAGAATTTAGGAGGCATGGTTAGTAAGTTTGCAGATGACACCAAGATTGGTGGCATTGTGGACAGTGAAGAAGGTTATCTAGGATTGCAACGGGATCTTGATAAATTGGGCCAGTGGGCCGATGAATGGCAGATGGAGTTTAATTTAGATAAATGTGAGGTGATGCATTTTGGTAGATCGAATCGGGCCAGGACCTACTCCGTTAATGGTAGGGTGTTGGGGAGAGTTATAGAACAAAGAGATCTAGGAGTACAGGTTCATAGCTCCTTGAAAGTGGAGTCACAGGTGGATAGGGTGGTGAAGAAGGCATTCAGCATGCTTGGTTTCATTGGTCAGAACATTGAATACAGGAGTTGGGATGTCTTGTTGAAGTTGTACAAGACATTAGTAAGGCCACACTTGGAATACTGTGTACAGTTCTGGTCACCCTATTATAGAAAGAATATTATTAAACTGGAAAGAGTGCAGAAAAGATTTACTAGGATGCTACCGGGACTTGATGGTTTGACTTATAGGGAGAGGTTAGATAGACTGGGACTTTTTTCCCTGGAGAGTAGGAGGTTTAGGGGTGATCTTATAGAAGTCTATAAAATAATGAGGGGCATAGATAAGGTAGATAGTCAAAATCTTTTCCCAAAGGTAGGGGAGTCTATAACGAGGGGACATAGATTTAAGGTGAGAGGGGAGAGATACAAAAGGGTCCAGAGGGGCAATTTTTTCACTCAAAGGGTGGTGAGTGTCTGGAACGAGCTGCCAGAGGCAGTCTTAGAGGCGGGTACAATTTTGTCTTTTAAAAAGCATTTGGACAGTTACATGGGTAAGATGGGTATAGAGGGATATGGGCCAAGTGCAGGCAATTGGGATTAGCTTAGTGGTATAAACTGGGCGACATGGACATGTTGGGCCGAAGGGCCTGTTTCCATGTTGTGAACTTCTATGATTCTATGATTCTAAGTTATGCTGCAGCTATACAAAACCCTGGTTAGACCGCACCTGGAGTACTGTGAGCAGTTCTGGGCACCGCACCTTCGGATGGACATATTGGCCTTGGAGGGAGTGCAGCGTAGGTTTACTAGAATGATACCCAGACTTCAAGGGTTAAGTTACGAGGAGAGATTACACAAATTGGGGTTGTATTCTCTAGAGTTTCGAAGGTTAAGGGTGATCTGATCGAAGTTTATAAGATATTAAGGGGAACAGATAGGGTGGATAGAGAGAAACTATTTCCGCTGGTTGGGGATTTTAGGAGCAGGGGGCACAGTCTAAAAATTAGAGCCAGACCTTTCAGGAGTGAGATTAGAAAACATTTCTACACACAAAGGGTTGTAGAAGTTTGGAACTCTCTTCCGCAAACAGCAATTGATACTAGCTCAATTGCTAAATTTAAATGTGAGATAGATAGTTTTTTGGCAACCAAAGGTATTAAGTGATATGGGCCAAAGGCAGGTATATGGAGTTAGATCACAGATCAGCCATGATCTTATCAAATGGCGGAGCAAGCACGAGGGGCTGAATGGCCTACTCCTGTTCCTATGTTCCTATGTTCAGTGCCCATGTGGTACTGACCCATACAGATTAGAAGGTCCCAGGTTTGACCTCAGTTTGCACTGAGTTAGTGATCTTAACTGGGGCAGGAGTCGATCCAGTGACTCCTACTGGAACGTGCATTGGATGGGCGCTTTGCTGAGGACAATATCAGACTCGGCCATCGTGCCCCAAAGGCCGAATACCCTGACGACACTCATTTTCTAGGATCACACGTAAAGAATGGAACGGTACTGGCGGGTGCTTGAAGAACTGTACACCAGTAAGACTCAGCGCCTTCAGGAGAGGAGGGTTAAGTTGTAATCTTTGCTGGATTATAACAGGCTGTATTTTATATGAGAAGTAAGTGCCAGCATCTGAAGTGACATTGCTAGAAGAGAAACATTCAATATTCGGGGTCGGCTGGAGGGCACCCTTTCGAAGCTTAAGAGCCGGAAAAAGAAATTTGTAACTGACAGAGTTAGGCCCTTTTCCATTACAGCTTTAGAGAGATGCCAAGAGTTACCCCCACAGAGGCATCAGTTTTACAGAGGTCGGTTCATTTGTGCTCAGAAGTGTCATCGAAAGCATCGCATGGCATCCCATAGAAAAGAGACAGCGCAGAAGGGGGCCATTCGGCCCATCGTGTCGCGCCGGCTCGAAGAACAACCAGGTGCCCATTCTAATCCCACCTTCCAGCACCCGGTCCGTAGCCCTGCAGCTTACAGTACTTTAGGTGCAGGTCCAGGTACTTTTTAAGAGTTGAGGGTCCCTGCCTCTACCACCAATTCGGGCAGCAAATTCCATACACCCACCACCCTCTGGGTAAAGAAGTTTTTCCTCATGTCCCCTCTAATCCTTCTGCCAATCAGCTTAAATCTATGTCCTCTAGTTCTTGAATCCCCTGTGAGATTTCTGCCCATTTTTTCTCCTTTTCTTCCCTTGCATCTGTTACAAGGAGAACTCACTTTTACATCATACTGAGCAGATTTACTTCACTCCCCTCTCTCCAAAAAGGAATCCAATTAAATATGGCAGAAAGTTTCAGGATTCGGATTATTGAGCTTGAATCCCCACAATCATTATTGGCAATTAGTAATAATTTCAAAGTTGAATCTTGATGTTAATTCATAGCACAGACACCAGGTTTCGCTGACCAATTTTCTCACTTCTCTTCCCTCAGCACTGCCTGGTGGTCAATAAATGCCGATCCCACCTTTAAAGTCATGGTTTCACTTCAGTCCTGCTCCTGCTCTTGCTCCCTGTCAAATCTCACTTCCCTGAAAATGCTGCTTCTACAGAAAATGGTGCTTCCCACTTCCCATGTACAGCACCCAGGATTGCTGCAGCCATCCAAGCAGAGAGCCAATCTACTGTCAATCATATCCAAAGCGCCACAAGTTGGTCACCTTTGTCATATGAGTTAGATACCACTTTTCACAAATAACCGCGCACATTATTGTAATGAAGGACACAACTTGTAAATTCTGTATTAATATTCCTCAAGAGTCTGAAATTTCTAGGCTGCCATTATCTGGCTGGCAAGATTATAAAACTCCAAAGAGCGTTGCACGAAGCAGCACAGTTAGTTCAGGTGATTTCCAAGCTAAATTTACCAACTTCCTCCGAAACATAGAAACGTTCATTTTTGTTTTATTTTAAATACACAAGTTTTAAAAAATGCAGATCCCTTTAAGTGATGTGAAATGACCATTGAGACAAGGACGTCAGCCCTTCAGATACTGACCAGCAGTGAGCTGAATACAGTAACCAGTTTTAGAATTTTGAGTAAACCGATTTAAGAGAGGTTACTCCAGAGAGAGACAAATTGCATCGTCTCCTACCGTCATCTTTCCCGGGACTTCAAAACTGTGGAACTACCTCCTTAAGTCTTCCCTTCCTCGCTTAATCTACAGACTTTTTACACCCAAGCTTGGCATTTCTTAGTAACTACTACTTCGTTTACCTCGTCTTCAGTTTAACATTTTTGCAGCCATGGTGCACGATAGAACTTTGTCCTGGTGTTCCTCAATAACATTTATTTCAAATAGCTATGTCCTCCTCCCCCATATGCCAATTGAGATCAAACAATGAGAAGAGAAGGCAACATCCTCATTAGAGCAGCTTCAGTAAAGGGCGAGCTTGCAAAACTTCGGTGGTCATTGTTAATCTCAAAACAACCTTCTTTTAATCAACTAACCAAACGGCATAAAATTACAGTCACCGAGCAGAGGTGAGAGCTGTTACTTACCACACAAGGCTTTGTAGGGGAATCGGCGATTACAGTTTCAGGGCTGCCTGAATTCGGGGGAAGCCCACATCTAATTGCTTGTATTGTGGTAATATCGAGCAATTGCCAGCAAGACAGAAACTGCAGATTTTCTATCGTTCCATTTCACTTTGATATAAAAAGAAGAGGATGCAGAGAATTCTCGTCAACGATTTGACAGGCACACAGCTAATTAGTATTTCAACCTTACATTTACCCAAGCAGGGCTCTTCCTGTTGGTTGCTGCTCAGCTGAATCATTTCCTCTTCTGATCCGAGCTCCAGCATTGGAGAATTTTGTTGACACTTTTCACAGGAATCCTGGTTTATTTTGGTAATAAATCTTCGCCAACAAGGTAAAGGAATAACTTCTGCCACTAGCACTGATTTAGAGGGAGCGACCTAAGATCATTGCATTTGTCTAGCTCAGGGCAGGCTTGGTGACAGGACTTGTTGGCTAACGTTTCCAGTTAATGCAGCGGGATTAAGTTCCCTGTGTTCTCAGGAAGCTGGCAGTCTATCACTGTGCGGTGTGAGAAATTTGAGTCTACCAGCAACTCTCTCATTGTGCATGAACCTCAGTCCCGTGCCCCCCAGTGGTTTCCACAAGTCAGTATCTCCTCTCTGTCCACTGTGAAATTCAGCCATACAGGTCAGGAAGATCCCACGTGCAGTTTTCAACACTGCTCCCTGTTGAAAGAGCAGATCTTAGCCAGAATTGTGGTAGGGGTTGTACAATTGGCCTCAGTGCCCTAGGCTAGGAAGGGAAGGGGGGAGTAAAAATCAGCCAGTATTCCTGCTCCTGATCATTATCCAGTGATCCCTGGAGGAAAGTGCACGCGTGGTATTTGGATAGGACATGGTCAGGGTTAGCTGTGATGTTCATTATCCCGTTGACACTGAGTGCCTAGGTTCACACACGATCAACGGGCCACAGGAGGGAGGTACAAGAAGGCAGCTGTGGAACCGCAGTCCAGCAAGAGTCAGCACCTTCAGGAGAGGAGGGGAGAAAAATCGAGTGGAAAAATCCACACAAGGATCTTATTGATAAGTACTTGAAAGGAAAAATTTGCAGGGCTACTGAGATAGGATGGGGGAGTGGGACTAGCTGGATTGCTCTTGCATAGAGCCGGTGCGGACTCGATGGTCTGAATGGCCTCCTTCCGTGATGTAATTTTTCTTTGATTCTATTGCCCATAAAAAAAATTGGGGTCAAGATTTCCTGATTTGTTTAGTGATGTACTAGCAAAAGAACACACTAGAAACCTACTGTATCTGTCAAACCTTCAGTGTGTGGTGCTAATAAAGGATCACGACAATCAGTTATAGGACTCCACTGAAAAGGCAGCCAGAAAGAAAGTATTTGCATTGATATAGCACCATATCACATGCTCAGGATATGTCAAATTGCTTCACAGGCATGAACTACTTTTGAAGTGCAGTAATGTTGTTATGTAGGCAAATGCAGCAACCAATTTGAATAATGGAATCAAAGAATTTTACAGCACAGAAGGAGGCATTTTGGTTCATTGAGCTTGTGCTGGCTCTCTGAAAGAGCTACCCAATTATTCCAATTCCACTACCCTTTCCACAAACTCGTTTAAATATTTGAAAAAGAAAAATGTATCGACTTCCTTTTTAAAATCTATTATTGATTCAGCTTCCACCATTGTTTCTGGTAGGACATTCCAAGTCCTAAGAACTTCTACCTAAAGAAAAAATATTCTCCTTCCATTATTTTGATGTTCTTAATTTTATGCCCTCTAGTTGCTGACTTACCTTCCAGTGGGAATTGTTTTCCTTATTTACCTTATCAAACAGCCTTATAATTGTGAACACAGCGAAGTCCCACAAACAGGAATTGGTGGTGTTTTTGAGGGAGGAATATTGGCCAGGACATTGGGAGGACTCCCTGCTTCTTTGAATAATGCATTTAAATAGCACCTTTAACATAGAAAATGGCAAGTTGTTCTTGTTGTTGCCACAGGATCCTTTATGTCCACCAGAACAGGCGGGCAGAGCCTTGGCTTAACATCTCATCTCCTCTCACAACGCAGCATTCCCTCAGTATGCACTGAAGTCTGAATCTAGAAATGGGGGTGTATTCGTTTTTCACATTTTACAGGGCATAGGCATTTTGTTGCATTCTTTGGCAGGAAACCACAAAGGCTTCTGTTCCAAAGGATACACAGACCATTAAACGAATGTCAGAGTCAAAAATAACTGTCCTATCTATCCATGTGACAATTTAAACACTGAGGTTTTGTTTTCCATTTTCCTCTGTGTCGGCCAGCTGCTCAACCGTAGAGGGTTTCATGACTGACCTGGGTCCTGAGAGTGCGCTCATGCATATAGAGGTTGGAATTAAGGCTTCAGGGGAAGGAGAAGATAAGATAAAGGAATTGAATAAGATCCCAAGTTAAGAGTAAGGGTGCAATGGTGAGGGTGGGGCAGAAATAATAAGAAATTTCAAGATTGGACTGTAAATCATTGGTTGGGGCTGTGCAGTTTAGTGATATTCACTCCTGGCATGTGCTGGAAGCGCAGAAGGGGATTTTTTCCCAAAGGGCCTTTACCTGAATGCTGAAAGCTCCAGGAATAAATACTGGACTTGGAACAAACATAGCAGAAGGAACATTTGATGGTATAGGGACTGTGCAAACATTGTTTGTCCCAGAAGATGGGAGTGAATTCAATACTCAGGGATATAAGTTGTTCAGGAAAGATAGAAATGATAGGGGAGGAGAGGTAGCTTTATGTGCACATGGATGTCAAGGAAATTGAAGCAATAGTTCGGGGAAAGGTAAAAAAATAGAACAGTCTGGACACAGTTACAATGGGTTAACAATTAGAATCTTCTACAGCCCTCCAGGGTAGAATGATCTGTACAGGTAACAATATAAGAACAATGGATGACTTGAACCAACCCAATATTAATTGGATATACCCTAATGGGAATGTGACAATGGAATCTGTACTGGTAATCATTTCAAAAAATTTGTTCATGCGATTTAGGCAACGGTAGCAAGGCTGCATTTATTGCCCATCCCTGGTGATGGTGGGCCTTCTTTTTGAACTGTCACAGCCTTTGTAGTGATAGTGCTCCCACGATGGCATTAGTTAGGGAATTCCAGGAGTTTGACACAGTGACAAAGAAGAAACAGTGGTATATGCCCAAGTCAGGACGGTAACTTGGAGGTAATGATGTTCTATGCTTTTGTTGCTCTTGTGCTTCTCGGTGGTAGAGGTCGCAGAGCTGGGAGGTGCTGCCTGAGGAATGCAGCCTCATTAACATATTATGATGACTGACCCGCCTCTCCAGAGTGGGTAACTCGGCTACCCCCAACCCATGGTAGGTTGGGGAAGTAGGCGCGTTTGCGGCGGGTTGGGGTTCAGTTTCACATTTTTAATAATGTAACACCCTCCCCCACCGACCCTCTCCCGCCAGTCGCGGCAGGGTTAAAATTCCCCCCTTCATGTTTGTAGGACAGTCAATACTTATCAGGAGCAGAAATGCTTGCTGTTGTTTTTTCCTCTAAGAGGCACTGAGGTTAGTTGTTAGTGCCTGACTACTGCCCTGGCCGAGATCAGCTAAGTCAACACAGATTGGAGATCAAACCTGGGACCTTCCTGGTCTTTATACTCCGGGCAGTGCATTTAACTACTAAGCCAATGGGGGAAGGGGAGAGAATGAGGAAGAACCCACATGGAGAGGCTAGGATCAGCTATTCTTTTCTAGTTTTAAGCTGAGCATTCAGAGCTAAGAGGAACAAATTTCAGTTATTCTTACACACTATTCACCAGTGACTTAAGTTATCCAACCACTTTCTACAAAGCTAATTTCTGTAGCAGAAATTCCAGTATGTTTGGCTACCTGGAGCCTTGGTATTATCTGTGGTAATTGCACTGTTGTGCAGTGATGAAAGCAGCCTGTCACAGCTGCTGTGAATTGCAATGACACTTGTTGCATTGCAAGCACACAATCTAGAGGATAAGGGAAGACAACAGACTTTTAAGTCCATTGAGTTTGAACGTGGCAGATGCCCAAATGATCTTTCCTTAAAACAATATTGAAAGCAGGTTATGGTCTGATGTGCGATCCCTCCCTTCTGATTTTTGCACCTTTCTCATCTCATCAATACTAATGGGGCAGTGCTCCTCTGAACTTTCTTCTCACTCTTCTTAAGCTTCAAATAATTGTCCTACATTCTTCCTCCTGAATCTTCGCTATGCTGAAGATAAGACTCACACACCGACTCCTACTCTTAAGTAGTTGATACCCTGGGAAGAATGAGTTGTTTGTGTTATGTTCTTCTAGACATTGAGTATTGGCAAGCCTTTTCCTTGGGGAGCTTCATAGCTGAGTCAAAACTGGTCTCATTTGACAACTATGTTTTTACCTTCCAGCAGGATAGCTTCAGGAATGGGAATGCTGCCTAATTTTCCCCTCTTTCAAGCCCAGGGCTATGGAGACCAATTGTAGGACCCTTACTGCCACTCTACCTGTGATCAGCTAACCCAGCATAAATGAAGAATCAAAACTTATGGTCTACTTTAACACAACTTCGTAACAGGCTCTGCCCAGGTGTCAGCTTGGCTCAGTGATAGCACTCTTACCTGAGTCGGACCTTGAACACATAATCCATGCTGATGCTTCAATGCAATGCTGAGGGAGTGCTGCACTGTTGGAGGTGCTGTCTTTCAGATGAGATGATAAACCCAAGTCCTTGTCTGTTCAGGTGGACGTGAAAGATGCCATAGCACTTTTTCCCGAACACAAGCAGGGAATTTTCCTGTTGGCCTGACTGCTCTTAATCC
This sequence comes from Heptranchias perlo, assembly GCF_035084215.1. Lineage (NCBI taxonomy): Eukaryota > Metazoa > Chordata > Chondrichthyes > Hexanchiformes > Hexanchidae > Heptranchias > Heptranchias perlo. Next base: position 15,454,479 of record NC_090353.1, on the reverse strand, counting down.
CACCAAACAGATTAACTGATCATTTATCTCATTGTTGTTTGTGGGACCTTAGTAATGCAAATTGGCTGCCACTTTGCCTATACAACAGTGTGTACATTTCAGAAACAGTAATTCATTGGCTGTGAAGCATTTTGGGATGCACGGAGGATGTGAAAGCACTATATAATTGCAAGTTCTTCTTTTTCTTACTTTATTTAGGATGATTTATAAATAGAAGAATTGAGTTAAAACAACACTACAAACTTTGAAACTGATACTTGGGTTATTTGTAACAGATTTCAGCAAGTAATAAATACACTGAAATAAACAGAAGATGCTGAATATGCACAGCAGGTCCATTCCGCACCTGGAAAGGGAAAAAACAAGTGGGGATTCTCCTGAATTGGATGATAAGTCCTTTTTTGGGCTAAATGAAACAGAGGGGAGTGAAGCACAGGCAATGGTCACAAGTCAGATGTATCAGCTCCTATTACAGAGCAGTTCTTCTCCCAACCCTGTTTTGTTCAGTTCCCTGACAGTGGGTCCTCACCCAAAACACTAGCCTGTCTTTTCTCTTTTCAGATGTTGACAGACTTGCTGTCTATTTCCAGCAATTTCTATTTCAGATTTTATGGTATTTGCATTTTTTGTTCTGTTTTCAACATATCTTTTTTTGCCACCTCTTTATATTCAGAGCAGTGAACACTGGACAAGTCGCTGCAAGGATGACAAAGTCTCTATGCTTTTCTCACCATCTCATTTTCACTGCATTTCTCTTACTTCACTGCTCTCCTGATTGTGGGATTTTCACTTTCCCATTTACATTTTCAGTTTGTCATACCTACCAAAGTATGCTTTTCACATGTGAAATTGCAACCTTCCTGCTCGAGAAACATGATCTCCCATCAATATGGAGTGGGCATGACGTGGAGATGCCGGTGATGGACTGGGGTGTACAAATGTAAGGAATCTTACAACACCAGGTTATAGTCCAACAGTTTTATTTGAAAATCACAAGCTTTCGGAGGCTTTCTCCTTCGTCAGGTGAGTGTGGGATTCCATAAAGGTACAGCATTTTTAGTCAGAGAACAATGCCTGGTGATTACAGATAATCTTTCCAACTGCCCGTTATCAAGGCAATCAAAGGAGTTGAATAGTGTTCAGACAGAGAAACATTACATGCAAGACTACTGAACACACAAACGGTCAGAACACAGAGAGAGAAACATCCGAAAGGCAGAGAGAGAGAATGACCAGTTGTATTAAAAAGATAACTTTTTTTCGCTGGTGGGGTTACATGTAGAGTGACATGAACCCAAGATCCCGGTTGAGGCCGTCCTCTTGGGTGCGGAACTTGGCTATCAATTTCTGCTCGACGATTTTGCGTTGTCGTGTGTCTCGAAGGCCGCCTTGGAGAACGCTTACCCGAAGATCGGAGGCTGAATGTCCTTGACTGCTGAAGTGTTCCCCGACTGGGAGGGAACCCTCCTGTCTGGCGATTGTTGCGCGGTGTCCGTTCATCCGTTGTCGCATTGTCGTATCAGGCAACGGAATCCTGTGAGAACCTCTCTGGATACGTCGAAGGCATCCTGAAACCCATCGTACAGGGAACCCCCAGCTTCTGTCGCGACACTACAGACTTCCAACAAAAACTCAGCAACCACGGACCAGTTGAACCAGGAACATTTCTCGCCACGTTGGACGTCTCGGCATTCTACCCCAGTATCCCCCATGATGACGGCATCGCTGCAACAGTCTCAGTACTCAACACCAACAGCAGCCAATCTCCAGACGCCATCCTACAACTCATCCGCTTCATCCTGGATCACAATATCTTCACCTTTGATAACCAGTTCTTTACCCAAACACACGGAACAGCCATAGGGACCAAATTCGCACCCCAATACGCCAACAGTTTCATGCACAAGTTCGAGCAGGACTTCTTCACCGCACAGGTCGTCCAACCAACGCTATACACCAGATACATAGACGACATTTTCTTTCTATGGACCCACGGTGAAGAATCACTGAAGAGACTACACGATAACATCAACAAGTTCCATCCCACCATCAAACTCACCATGGACTACTCCTCAGAATCGGTTTCATTCTTGGACACACGAATCTCCATCAAAGACAGGCACCTCAGCACCTCACTCCACCGCAAGCCCACAACCTCACGATGCTCCACTTTTCCAGCTTCCACCCTAACCACGTCAAAGAGGCCATCCCCTATGGACAGGCCCTGTGAATACACAGGATTTGCTCAGACGAGGATGAACGCGATGGACACCTAGAGACGCTGAAAGACGCCCTTGTAAGAACAGGATATGACGCTCGACTCGTCGATCGACAGTTCCGACGGGCCACAGTGAAAAATTGCATAGACCTCCTCAGAAGACAAACGTGGGACACAACCAACAGAGTACCCTTCGCCTTCCAGTACTTCCCCGGAGCGGAGAAACTATGCCATGTTCTCTGCAGCCTTCAACATCATCGATGACGACGAACACCTCGCTAAGGCCATCCCCACGCCTCCACTACTCGCCTTCAAACAGCCACCTAACCTCAAACAGACCATCGGTCGCAGCAAATTACCCAGCTTTCAGGAGAACAGCGTCCACGACACCACACAACCCTGCCACAGCAACCTTTGCAAGACATGCCAGATCATCGACACAGATACCACCATCACATGAGAGGACATCACCCACCGGGTGCATGGTTCATACTCCTGCGACTCGGCCAACGTTGTCTACCTCATACATTGCAGGAAAGGATGCTCTGGAGCATGGTACATCGGCAAGACCTTGCAGACACTGCGACAACGGATGAACAGACACCGCGCAACAATCGCCAGACAGGAGGGTTCCCTCCCAGTCGGGGAACACTTCAGCAGTCAAGGACATTCAGCCTCCGATCTTCGGGTAAGCGTTCTCCAAGGCGGCCTTCGAGACACACAACGCAAAATCGTCGAGCAGAAATTGATAGAATCATAGAATCATAGAAGTTTACAACATGGAAACAGGCCCTTCGGCCCAACATGTCCATGTCGCCCAGTTTATACCACTAAGCTAGTCCCAATTGCCTATAGAATCATAGAAGTTCCGCACCCATGAGGACGGCCTCAACCGGGATCTTGGGTTCATGTAACCCCACCAGCGAAAAAAAGTTATCTGTTTTTAATACAACTGGTCATTCTCTCTCTCTGCCTTTCGGATGTTTCTCTCTCTCTCTCTGTCTTTGTGTTCTGACCGTTTGTGTATTCAGTAGTCTTGTATGTAATGTTTCTCTGTCTGAACACTATTCAACTCCTTTGATTGCCTTGATAACGGGCAGTTGGAAAGATTATCTGTAATCACCAGGCATTGTTCTCTGACTTTTTATGCTGTACCTTTATGGAATCCCACTCACCTGACGAAGGAGGAAGCCTCCGAAAGCTTGTGATTTTAAATAAAGCTGTTGGACTATAACCTGGTGTTGTAAGACTCCTTACATTTGCTCTAGTATTTACCTGCTTTTGGTGACCAGAAAAGTTAAATATGTATCTATCCAGCCGACATATCTACTGTACAAGTTGTGACATCCACTTGTTTGCAGCATGTCTTCGATTAAAATGCACATGTACAAATGTGTTTAAGAAACACACTTTTCATGCATAAAATGTGTTTATTTGCTTAAAAAAGGTGCATGGGTGTGGATATTGGGGTCAGATGTTGGGGAAGAGAATTAGATCCAGCTCAGCTGTGACGTCCAGCAGTTAAACATTCATTAGATGTCAATGTGTCTCCTTGGCTTATTGGTTTCACTCTTCCGTATGAGGTTATTAAAGCTCCACTGCTGGGCTTGAGCACGTAATCTAGGCTGATGCTTCAGTGCAGTACTGAGGGAGTCAGAGACAAGATATCAAACTCAAGGCTCTGTCTGCCTGTTCAGGTGACTGTAAAAGATCCCATGAAACTATCTGAAGAGCAGGGAGTTCCTCCTCATGTCCTGGTTAACATTTCTCCCTGAACGAACACTGCCACAGAGATTAACTGGTTGTGAGGACCTTGCTGTGCTCAAATTGGCTGTCAACAACTTGCGTTTATGTAGTGCCTTCAATGTAGTAAAACATCCGACCACGCTGTTTGCCGACATTACAGTAACTGCACTTGTGTGAAGCAATTTGGACATCCTGAGGACTTGATAAAGAATTATATAATTGCAAGTTCTTTCTTTCTCACAAATGAAGAATGAACATTTGGACAAGTATCAGTGGTACAGTACCCTACCAAGAGTCAGCCCCTTGGGGAAAGGGGAGGAGAGAAAAATGGGCAACAGAGGCAAGGAAAAACTGCAGAGAAGACACTCTGGGGCCTCAGTGAATTTGTTCCTTAAAGTCAGTCAGTAAAAATCTTCCTCAGGATTAGTTGAGTCAGTAAACAGGAGAAATCACAAGACAGGGTTTGCAAGGCACACATGACACAAATTCCTACAGAATAAGCCTCAAGTCCTCCAGCTGCTTCTACTTTCATTGAGACATTGACTAAAAGGAGCATGGATAAAATAATTTTCAATAATATGCAAGACCAGTTAATCTCCATTCATTAATGCACACATACAGTAAGATTCTATCCAAGTAGCACTCTACTAGTCTTAGATTTGAACCAGATTTGTATATAGTGATTCTGCCAAACAGTATATCCTCCCTGGCAGCCAAAAGCAATACTAAATAAACAACACAGCCCCAGGTACTAAGGTTCCTTACTTTTAAGTATATTCTTTCCAAATTACGACTATGATAGCTGACCTGGTCCTGAGCCTTTGACAATGCTAACAGCTGCAACATTTACAAGCTCAGTTGAGAGTGACCTGCCAGTTAAGTTAGTGTCTGGATTCCATTTTACACTCATCACTAATCCAAGATCCTCAAGAGTTGCCGCGGTCAGAAATAATTCTCATTTTATCCACAAACCAAGTCCTCTTCACATTCAGTATTCCTTTCTGACCAATACTGATTAGTATTTAGGCCTCACTACTACTTGAAGCATCTTCTCAACCTGACATCCAACGACAATTTTTCCTCTCGACTCATTACCAATCAGTCGTATTTTTTTTTGTGTACAACCTATTGAAATGTGATTTCAACAAAATAATTTTCAAAACCCATGGAAATGCTCCACGGTTACAGTTTCACCTGTAAAGGTTATACATTTATAAGATGATATTTTAGCGGATACTTCCTGTCCATCTCATCCATCTAATGCAAACTTTTGGGTCACATGTTTAAAAAGAAAGTAAATTCGGAATGTACAGAAAAATTCTCCAGATACCAGAGCCACAATATCTGCAACCTTTTAATGGATATTTGCACTAAAACTAGTCTGAAAACTAATTAATGTCAATGAATTCAGCCAGTAATTTTTCAATTAAAACTTTTCTGCTTGAATGGGACACAGATTCAACTTAGCAGAATAACACACCTCTCCTTTAAAAACAACTTAATGTGAGTACTGTTATCTGCTAACGCTTAAAATGATAAATTACGATTGCAGAAGGTGTCCTCAACTGAAGGATTCCACGGAATGATTATCCATTTCTAGCAGGAATATTATATTTCCATTAAACTTACAAAGTTAAGTTACTGAAGCACTTAAAGCAGGTGTGGCACAGAACAACCTACGTCCTAGCAATCCCAATCTCAAAATGCTAGTCTCAACAAGGATGGAAAGAAACCTGGTCAATAGAATTCTGAATGATGGAGGTAGTAGGAGCTCTCAGAAAACCGAAGGACCTAATAAGGAGGCTCAGCATTACCTTGCCGAAGTGGCCCTGATAATGAATGCTGGTGGGATATGCAACAGAAGGCATCTCGGCCTAATCTGATTTTGCTGCCTAGTCTGATGTGTGGGTGTCTCATCAGACACCCACACATATTCACTTCCCAGCAAGGTTCACTGGATAGTGATCAGGAATGAGAACAATGGCTGATTTCCCCCTTCCTTAACTCAGTGACACGGAGGCCAATTATCATACCCCAATAACCGTCTTCGAGATCAGATAGCAGCACAGGCCAGGGATCACACTTGCGACTTTTCTGGTGTATTGATAAGCACTACACTGGATGGTGCCCTTACTCACTAGGCCATGGGGGCAGCTGGTACACAAAACTTCACAGGATACAGCCTGCCTGCCCCCTCAAAATTGCTGACTGGTTTAATCCAGCAGTCTGTGGAGGACAACGAATGAACACACAAATAACCCTTTAGTAAACAGATGCCACGTTGAAGAAACTTTATTGACTTACCAAAGTATGTCTCGCAAACAAATCCAGCACCTCACTGGGAAATCGGTCACTATGCAGTGAAATTCAAAAACATATTTACAGATATTCTGGATGCAACAAAAAGCACTGTCAGAACATGCAGTCGTTCAGTAAGGATTTTATTTCCCAGTTATCTTCATAGAGTTGCAGTGTGTCAACAGCTACCTCAAAGCATAAATAGGATCCAATTACACAGAGATCCTCTACACTGCTTTCCTTTTCATTAGCACTTTTACGCTAGTTCAGTATTGTAATACACAGCTGACAAAAAGTTGAATACACGTTTTTAAATACCACAGAGCTGAGGACAAAGCCACATTTCAATAGAAATAACACTTCAATAGGTGAAACCGAATCGGGTACGCTTACAATGCGAGAGGCATTTTCTACCTATACAAATGTGAATAGTGTAACCGGTTTAACTGTACATTTTATGCACATTAGAAGGGATTTTATAGTTATGAGTGGCAGGTACTTTTGGTGCACAAGCTGTCATGAGTCGTGACATCACCCACAGTTCACAACACGCAAGTGTCGGGACAATTCAGCTCCCAACTGGCTGCTGGAAAGATCCATTGAGAGGTTGAAAGGTGCCACAAGGCAAACAGGGTCTTACAATATCACAATCAGCTGGAGTACTTTTTAAAAAAGGACTTTGTGTTTAAGTTCTCCCCTCCCCCTCCCCCCAGCCCCCCCCCCCACCCACCCACAGGGCCCATATGTTACCAGGATATTGACTCCCATCTAAACTGGGTAACCTAATTCACAGCAAGAATTTTTTTTTTTTAAAAACAAAGGATTCAATTCTCAAAGGTTTGCCTTCAAACTAGATCAGTACATTTTACAGTTAGGTTATCAGTACATTTTTAAAAAAAACATTGAATCAGTAAACTATTTTACTGAACTGGGGATCATTTCTGTGACAGTTTTGCTAGATAAATTCATCCTCATGTGCTTTGCAGCAGGAGAATGCATTTTGGAAAACTGAATTGTTAAATTTGAACCACCAAAACAGGGAAATCTGGAAATAGATCAAAAGGAGCCATGGAAATAACCCTAAAAAATATCCGGAACCTCAAAGGTATCTCGACATACACATGGGTGATGATCACTGCTGAAGAAAATCCATGCAGGAGAGGTCTACAGTAGTTAGAGGAATTCTCTTCATTCAGCTGAGCTACAAAAAGAAAACACTTCAGTATCGACCCAAATGACAGGCCCTCTCATCGTGTTTCAGGTTAAAAAAAAGACTCAGTTGCGAAAGGGCCCAATTTCTGACACCATCAAAAAGCGAAACTTATTGGAAAACAGGCAACTTCAAACGGAGCAGAAGAGCCGCATTAGGAGTTAGGCCAGTCAAACCAATCTTTCCTAAAACAATTACTGAAGTTGTAAACCTACCGCGATGGTTTTGGCAAAACACCACGCTTTGAGTCAGTAAACAGCACTGTAGTGTACATAATGGCATGCATACCAGACTCCATGATCACAGTGGAGGGCCTCCCAATTTTCTAAATAGACTGTGCACCACAAATTTGTTGTACACCAGTCACACCAAGTGCTAAGTTTCTGATGTCTCCACAATTTTTATTTACTTAAACAGGGCCCTACGGTCTCAACGTGCTCATGTAGAATATAGCAAAGAATAAAGCGCGAGGTACCTGCATTCAGTTGAGTCTGTGTGGACTATAAAATCAGCTCTTAACACAAAAAAGGGCACACCTAACACACTGCATTTAAATTTTGTTGTCTGGCAAAAATATACCTCATCTTTCAACTGAACGCAATTAAAATATCTTACCAATTTTAACCAGTTTACGACAGAAAGCAGCCTCATCCCAGCCAGGGAAGCACGGAGTCAACTTTGGTTTTTAAATGATGAGAAAGATGGGTTTCCACACTGGGCCAACTCACTTGGCAAAGGTTTTTTTTTTCTCTGGGAAGGAGGGTGGGTGGGGGGGTGAGTAGGAGGAAAGAGAAGGGGAGCTGTTGCCATGGGCAACATGATCTTTATGGAATGATGCAATTTATTACTCATTAAGCACAGTTTAAAACAAATCTACAGTACATTGTTATTCAAGTAAAACACTAAAATTGCAAATGTCTCAGACTAAACAGCAACTTATATAAAAAAAATTGAAATCTTGAAAATTTAGCATCACTTGGAACAGGTCTAGACGTCTCCCGCGTCGCTGTCCTTTTTGTCTTTCTTTCCTTCACCTTCCCCTTCTGCTGTTTCGCTGGTGTCCCGTCTCCGTTTGCGGTTTCGCATATTAAACCGAGGCTTCGGCTGGGGTAGTGGGTCCATACCAAGAACTTTGTGAATCTGCCTAAACGCCAGCAACCTCAATGCATGCTGGGAGGGTAAAGATACAGTTAACTTAAAATGACAAAGATGATCATTGGGCAACCTCCACCCACCACACAGGTTTACATTAAAAATAAAAACAGAAAATGCTGGAAATATACACCAGATTGGTTGGCACCTGAAAGAGGAACGACAGGATTTCCCCATGGAATGTCAACCCATGACAAAACTAAAGTCTCCACCCAAAGCATCAACCCTCCCTTTTCTCATTCAGATACTGTTGGGCATGCTATGCGCTTCTAGCATTTTTTGTTTTTATTTTGGATTTTCAATGTTAATTTCTTTCATTTGTAAAATGGTTTACAGCTTGTTTTCTTGAAGTGAATACACAATTTTCCGTTCACAAAATTAAAGGAATTTGGTTTTTAAAAAGTTTGACAGAAAGAAGCTGGCTAGAACAAACATTTTGCTGCTATCTTCTGTTTGCATCCAAACCACATCTAGAATCAGTCAAAACTGAACTTAAGTTTGATTTTATTAAAGAACAATCCTCACGGATAGGGGTGCTACAAATACCCTGTGCTAGAGAGGGGCAAAGAAAAAAATAACATCAGTCAGGTTTCCCGGTCTTCACCATCCAGTGACTCCCACTGGAAAATTCTCCTGTGTAGATTTTGGCCGAGGACAGGATCAGCTGTGATGCCCTCCCCATGTCAAATATTCTGCCAACATTCGTAGTCTGGGCTCACATGCGAACAATGATCACTTGGGCAAGATGAGTCAATGCCTTCGAGAAGGGGAGAGAAGTGGAAAAACAAATACCTTCAGAGACTTACTCTTATTAAATAAGAGTTCCATCATGGGGTTCGACAGCAACAAATGGTCAAATGCACAGATAGTTTGTGCTATTCATCCATTACACCCCTATTCTCTAAATTTACTTCCTAGGTCCCTCCAACTTGCATCTCCCTCCTTGCTTTCAAAAGCCTATTAAAACGAGGACATAAACAGGCTGGCGGAATGGGCGGACACATGGCAGATGAAATTTAACGCAGAGAAGTATGAAGTGATACATTTTGGCAGGAAGAATGAGGAGAGGCAATATAAACTAAATGGTACAATTCTAAAGGGGGTGCAGGAACAGAGAAACCTGGGGCATATGTGCACAAATCTTTGAAGGTGGCAGGACAGGTTGAGAAAGTGGTTAATAAAGCATACGGAATCCTGGGCTTTATAAATAGAGGCAGAGAGTACAAAAGCAAGGAAGTTATGTTGAACCTTTGTAAAATAGCGGTTCAGCCATAACTGGAGTACTGTGTCCAATTCTGGGCATTGCACTTTAGGAAGGATGTGAAGGCCTTAGAGAGGGTGCAGAAAAGATTTACTAGAATATAAGAACATAAGAAATAGGAGCAGGAGTAGGCCAATCGGCCCCTCGAGCCTGCTCCGCCATTCAATAAGATCATGGCTGATCTGATCCCAACCACAAATCTAAAGAACACAAGAAGTAGGAGCAGGACCCGGCCACTCAGCCCCTGGGCCCTCTCCGCCACCCACAGGGCATTGACCGATCCGAACTCAGCTTCATGTCCAATTTCCTGCCCGCTCCCCATAACCCCTAACTCCCTTTACTTCTAGGAAACGGTCTATTTCTGTTTTAAATTTATCTAATGATGTAGCTTCCACAGCTTCCTGGGGCAGCAAATTCCACAGACCGACTACCCTCTGAGTGAAGAAGTTTCTCCTCATCTCAGTTTTGAAAGAGCAGCCCCTTATTCTAAGATTATGCCCCCTAGTTCTAGTTTCACCCATCCTTGGGAACATCCTTACTGCATCCACCTGATCAAGCCCCTTCACAATCTTATATGTTTCAATAAGATCGCCTCTCATTCTTCTGAACTCCAACGAGTAGAGTCTCAATCTACTCAACCTCTCCTCATATGTCCACCCCCTCATCCCCGGGATTAACCGAGTGAACCTTCTTTGTACTGCCTCGAGAGCAAGTATGTCTTTTCTTAAGTGTGGACACCAAAACTGTATGCAGTATTCCAGGTGCGGTCTCACCAATACCTTATATAACTGCAGCAATACCTCCCTGTTTTTATATTCTATCCCCCTAGCAATAAAAGCCAACATTCCGTTGGCTTTCTTGATCACCTGCTGCACCTGCATACCAACTTTTTGATTTTCTTGCACTAGGACCCCCAGATCCCTTTGTACTGCAGTACTTTCCAGTCTCTCGCCATTAAGAAAATAACTTGCTCTCTGATTTTTCCTGCCAATGTGCATAACCTCACATTTTCCAATATTATATTGCATCTGCCAAATCTCCGCCCACTCACCCAGCCTGTCTATATCCCCTTGCAGGTTTTTATGTCCTCCTTACTCTCTACTTTCCCTCCCATCTTTGTATCATCTGCAAATTTTGATATGTTGCACTCGGTCCCCTCCTCCAAATTGTTAATATAGATTGTAAAGAGTTGGGGACCCAGCACCGACCCCTGTGGTTACTGGTTGCCAGTCCGAGAATGAACCATTTATCCCAACTCTCTGCCTCCTGTTCGATAACCAATCCTCCACCCATGCCAGAATATTACCCCCAATCCCGTGATTTTTTATCTTAAGTAATAATCTTTTATGTGGCACCTTGTCGAATGCCTTCTGGAAGTCTAAATACACTACGTCCACTGGTTCCCCTTTATCCACCCTGTACGTTATATCCTCAAAGAACTCAAGCAAATTTGTCAGACATGACTTCCCCTTCATAAAGCCATGCTGACTTTGTCCTATTAAATTATGCTTATCTAAATGTTCCGTTACTGTCTCCTTAATAATAGACTCCAAAATTTTATCCACCACAGATGTTAGGCTAACTGGCCTATAATTTCCAGACTTCTGCCTACTACCCTTTTTAAATAACGGTGTTACATTGGCAGTTTTCCAATCTGCCGGGACCTCGCCTGAGTCCAGGGAATTTTGGAAAACTATCACCAAAGCATCCACAATCCCTACTGCCACTTCCCTCAAGACCCTAGGATGGAAGCCATCAGGTCCAGGGGATTTATCCGCTTTGAGTCCCATTATTTTACTGAGTACCATCTCCTGAGTGATTTTAATCGTATTTAGCTCCTCCCCCCGTAGAGCCCCGTTTGTCCAGTGTTGGGATATTCTTAGTGTCCTCTACCGTAAAGACTGAAACAAAATATTTGTTCAGCATTTTTGCCATCTCCATGTTTCCCACCATTAATTTCCCGGTCTCATCCTCTAAGGGACCTACGTTTGCCTTAGCCACCCTTTTTCTTTTTATATAACTATAGAAACTCTTGCTATCTGTTTTTATATTTTTTGCTAATTTCTTTTCATAATCTAACTTCCCTTTCTTAATCAATCCTTTAGTTACTTTTTGCTGTCTTTTAAAGACTTCCCAATCTTCTATCCTCCCACTAAGTTTGGCTACCTTATATGTCCTTGTTTTTAGTCGGACACTATCCTTAATTTCTTTACATAGCCACGGATGGCTGTCATTTCTTTTACACCCTTTTTTCCTCAGTGGAATATATTTATTTTGAAAGTTGTAAAATAACTCCCTAAATGAACACCACTGCTCATGTACTGTCTTACCCTTTAATCTATTTTCCCAGTCCACTTTAATCAATTCCGCTCTCATACCATCATAGTCTCCTTTATTCAAGCTCAGTACGCTTGTTTGAGAATCAACCTTCTCACCCTCTAATTGGATATGGAATTCAACCATGTTGTGGTCGCTCGTTCCAAGGGGATCCTTAACTAGGACATTATTAATTAATCCTGACTCATTACACAGGACCAGGTCCAAGGTTGCCTCCCCCCTTGTAGGATCAGTTACATACTGCTCAAGAAATCCATCCCTGATGCACTCAATGAACTCTTCCTCAAGGCTGCTCTGCCCAATTTGATTTGTCCAGTTAATATGATAGTTAAAATCCCCCATAATTATAGCTGTTCCCTTATTACATGCCCGGACTATTTCCTGATTAATACTTCTTCCAGCAGAGTTGCAACTATTAGGAGGCCTATATACTACGCCCACTAGTGTATTTTTCCCCTTATTATTCCTTATCTCTACCCAAACTGTTTCATTATCTTGATGCTTTGTCCCAATATCATTTATCTGTATTACAGTGATTCCTTCCTTTATTAACATAGCCACCCCACCTTCCTTCCTGCCTGTCCTTCCTGATTGTTAAATACCCTGGCATATTTAATTCCCAGTCGTTGTCACCCTGCAGCCATGTTTCTGTAATGGCCACAAGATCATACCCATACGTAGTTATTTGTGCCGTTAACTCGTCCATTTTGTTACGAATGCTACGTGCATTCAGATAAAGAACTTTCAAATCTGTTTTGTGACGCTTAGTTCCTGCTTTTTCCTTTTTTAACACTTTACCTATTACTCCATACCTTCTGTCCCTTCCTGTTACGCTTTCCTCTGTCTCCCTGCTCAGGTTCCCAACCCCCTGCCACTTTAGTTTAAACCCTCCCCAACAGCACTAGCAAACACTCCTCCTAGGACAGCGGTCCCGGCCCTGCCCAGGTGCAGACCGTCCAGTTTGTACTGGTCCCACCTCCCCCAGAACCGTTTCCAGTGTCCCAGGAATTTGAATCCCTCCCCCTTGCACCATTCCTCTAGCCACATATTCATTTGAAATATCCTCCTATTTCTACTCTGACTAGCACGTGGCACTGGCAGCAATCCTGAGATTACTACCTTTGAGGTCCTATTTTTTAATTTACCTCCTAACTCCCTAGGTTCCAGGGATGAAGGACTTCAATTACGTAGATATACTGGAGAAGATGGGGTTGTTCTCCTTAGAGCAGAGAAGGTTAAGAATAGATTTGATAGAAGTGTTCAAAATCATGAAGAGTTTAGATAAAATAAATAAAGAGAAACTGTTCTCATTGGCGGAAGGGTCGAGAACAAGAGGTGATTTAAGGTGACTGGCAAAAGAACCAAAGGCGACATGAGGAAAAGCTTTCTTACGCAGCGAGTAGTTACGACCTGGAATATGTTGGCTGAAAGGATGGTGGAAGCAGATTCCATCGTGGCTTTCAAAAAGGAATTGGATAAATATTTGAAGGGAAAAAAATATGCAGGGCTACAAGGAAAGAGCGGGGGAATAGGACTGACTGGATTGCTCTTACAAAGAGCCGGCATGGGCTCGATGGGCCGAATGGCCTCCTTCTGTGCTGTATAACCATTCTATAAGTCTCTTCAAACATTCCACCTGCCCCACCACTAACTCTTTTCCTGTTTTTCCCTTTTCCTCTCCTGCTCTACAGCCACTTCCTGTCTCCACCCTGTAATGCACTTCTAGATGACTCTCTACTTGAGTGCAACAGAAACACAAGCTGCTACAGTTCCAATACAAGCCAGTTCCCTGATGTGCACATTTTACCAGATCAGTGCCTGTTGTGGGCGGGTCCCACAAGAAGAATTTGTCTACTCCAAGAAATTAAATAGAAGGATTTTTCAGCATTCCTAGAATTAATAGTTACTCCATGGACACTAATTTTTTTGAGGAAAATAAGTACCAGCGCAATAAGGTCTGCGCAGCACCATCAGATATCAGACGCAATTTACTTTCAATAACCCTGAAACGTTGGAAGTGCACAGCTGGTCTCTCACTTCTTGGGGGAGGGAACCAGATGCAAAAACCCCTAAGGTCCCTGAAATATAAACCAGCCTCTTCCTCTTTCAGATGTTGATGGACTTGCTTTGCATTTCCTACATTTTCTGTTTTAATTCCAGATTCCAGGCATGTGTGTTTTTTCTTTCATCTCATTTGAGATGTTTGATAATAGGATTGGAAAAAAATATCTATAACACCTTGCTGTAATGCATATGTGCCTAGCACAGAAACCTCACCTGTGCACTAGCTGTAATATCCTCTCGTTGCTGATGGTTCATGCAGGACAGAGCGTCTGAGTGGTCTTTTTCACAGGGATCCAGAAGTCCAGGACCATCTGTAGCAAGCAATGATTAAACTGTACAACCAGACTTTAATTAAAAAATACACAACTGGGGCCACCACTCAGACTTTCTTTACTCAGTGTCTGGTGATATAACAGTTACAAAACCTTTCATTCACTTGTCACCAAAAACCTTACTGTGCACATCATAGTTTGGGAAGTTAGCAGGTGATGCTAGAAGTATTTGGCAAGCTTTTGTACAAAGCTCCAAACCCTAACACCCCCCAGAGCACCTGTCTTGTTAAACATGGCACCCCCCACAATCCTGATCAACCTCAAACAGCATGAAGACACCAATACTATCCCTTCTCCTTCTTCCCAGCCATGGGCTGCAATTTCAGTCTTCGGTGGCCTATCGAATCTGGTCATATAGCTTGGGTGGCTATCAGAGGAACAAAGTTGGGAAAAATGCTTAAAACTAATTTGTTCTTTTTTTAAGTCGGGGGATGAGGGTGGGAGGAGAACAGGCAGCCAACACCTATCCCTAGTTTTGTGAAGATTTAATGCAAAAATAGGCTTTGACTTCATTCTGTTCAGCTTTTAATACAGTGGTCAGTACAAAAAAAAAAATCCATTTTGAGTAAGATCCACAGGATGGGTAAAATGGAGAATACCACACAGAAGTACAAGTGGTTGCAGTGACACAATGACATTCTGGTGCCTATATGCTTGAGTTTTTAAAAAAACATTTGAGGCAACTTGTAACAAAGGCTTCAATGTGATCTAAAAAAATTAGACTTGGGTGTACGCTGCACAGATATCCAATCATCCCGCATCTTATGGCAGAAGTCCAAATCCACTCTCGTACTACCAGGAATGACGAATAGCTCAGCACATTTCTCTTCTCACTTCCTCGTTCTAGACCATAATGGGAGACAGCCACAGGATTGTACAGTGGGAGAAACCCTGTCCTTTCATCTCCTGGGCCTGGGTTCAAATCCAGTCCAAGGTGAACAGATTAATGTTTAATTAGTCTACCGGTTGTAAGAATTCCACATGAAGTGAGCTTAGGAACCAGATTGAGTCACTCCTATCTGGCATGGTCTCACAGCATAAAATTGTCTTTAATTGGGCAGTATATTGGCAACCTTGCTCAGAGAGGCTATATAATAGCTGACATGGAAAATGGAAAAATGTCACACTGTTCTAGCAGGGGTGCTTGTTTGAGGTTGGACATAATTCATGTTATTGGGGCAGTGATAACAGAACTACACTCTGCAATTAATGTGGTGTAACTGACCTGGGAGTGCTTGATAAGATAGTGTTGAGAGCTTTATGCTGCAGAAAATTGCTATATTTGACCGGTGTGCTTGGTGCTGTCACTGGGTGCCCAGAACAGAAGCTATTCCATTCCCAGCACTGACATCCTTCACCTTGAGCACAAAATTCATTAAATAATTTTGAAGATAGGACAGTGAAAGCCTTGCACAGGATACGAGCCAAAGGAAAAGATTCACTATTTTCCCAACTCCCAAAATAAGCAAGAGACTAACCTGGAAGGAGAACTCCAGAAGCAATAGATTCCAATACCCGGCGCATTGCATCACCAGGACTCAGTGGGCCTGAAGAACTGCTAATGGCTTTCTCCACAAGCAGTTCCATAGCCTGTTTAAAAAAGCAATGTGGTATTAAAAACGATCTGCACCTACTTTCCATGGAATTATATACATTATACTCAATGCAAGTTGACCTTTTCTGCAGAACAGTAGTGGGTAGCTCAACTTAAAATATCAAGTGGAATGAACTGTTCATCTCAAACACATCAAGATTGGATTACCAACCACTGACAAGTTCAACCTCTACATAAAAACATCAACCAACAATCTATAGGAAATAGAGGCAGTGGCAGCAGCGGAGAGAAATTACTAGGGCTATGGTCACTTTAGGAGTGACTGCACTCTATGCAGCCATCTGAAGATGGCCTATTGCTAGATGTGGGAGTTCCCCTTGAGGTCAAAGAAAATGAAGAGACTGAACATATCAACAGATAAAGGAGGACGAAGAGTGGAGTCAAAGGCAGCTGTTGGTTAGACTGGAGACATGAAGAAACTGCATCTTTAAAATACTGGAAGAAACCATATTTTCACTGCTGCCTTGAAAGTCCCAGAAGAGCTCAGGTTGTAGAGATCCAGCCATTGCTGTGTAAGAGGACTGCATGTTGTGAGCACAGATGCTCTGCAATTTGAAGGAGCACTGTGGAATCATCCTCAGTGTTTTGGACAGAAGCAGCAGCAATGAACCTCCTCCCAGAAATAGTGAAGATTCATCAAGTAAAATAGACAAAATATTAGATACAAACTGCAACTGGCTTCATTGGGCCAAAGCATTTACTAGCACCATCAGGGTTTGTGCGGAGTTAGTCAATCTCAGCTGGGCCAATAGGGATTGGGGGTGGAGAATGGAAAATGATATACACACAATTAGAACTTGCCCCAGGTTAGAGAGAAGGAAAAAAAACAGCCAGGATTTTCACTCCTGATCATTACCCAGTGATTCCCATGTGAACATCCAATTAGGAGAGGATTCAATTTTGCCACTACGGTCTTCATAAGAACATAGGAAATAGGAGCAGGAGTAGGCCATACGGCCCCTCGAGCCTGCTCCGCCATTTAATATCATGACTGATCTTTGACCTCAACTCCACTTCCAGCCCAATCCTCATATCCCTTGATTCCACTCGAGTCCAAAAATCTATCCATCTCAGCCTTGAATATACTCAACAACTGAGCATCCACAGCCCTCTGGGGGAGAGAATTCCAAAGATTCACAACCCTCTGCATGAAGAAATTCCTCCTCATCTTAGTTTTAAATGGCCGACCCCTTATCCGGAGATCATGCCCCCTAGTTCTAGACTCTCCAGCCAGGGGAATCCTACCCTGTCAAGCCCTCTCAGAATCTTATGTTTCAATGAGATCACTTCTCATTCTTCTAAACTCCAGAGAGTATTGGCCCATTCTACTCAATCTCTCCTCACAGGACAACCCTCTCATCATGGGAATCAATCTAGTGAACCTCTGTTGCACCGCCTCTAAGGCAAGTATATCCTTCCTTAGATAAGGAGACCAAAACTGTACACAGTACTCCAGGTGAGGTCTCACCAAAGCCCTGTACAATTGTAGTAAGACTTCCTTACTCTTGTACTCCAATCCCCTTGCGATAAAGGCCAACATGCCATTTGCCTTCCTAATTGCTTGCTGTACCTGCATGCTAACTTATTGTGTTTCTTGTATGAGGACACCCAAATCCCTCTGAACACCAACATTTAACAGTTTCTCACCATTTAAAAAATATTCTGTTTTTCTATTCTTCTTACCAAAGTGAATAACCTCATATTTCACCACATTATACTTCATCAGCCACCTTCTTGCCCACTCACTTAACCTGTCTATATCCCTTTGCAGATTCTTTGTGTCCTCCTCACAGCTTACTTTCCCACCTAGCTTTGTATCAAGTCAGCAAATTTGGACACATTACACTCGGTCCCTTCATCTAAATCATTAATACAGATTGTAAATAGCTGAGGCCCCAGCACTGATCCTTGGGGCACCCTACTAGTAACAGCCTGCCAACCTGAAAATGACCCGTTTATTCCTACTCTCCATTTTCTGTCCATTAACCAATCCTCTATCCATGCTAATATATTACCTCCAACCCCATGAGCACTTATCTTGTATAACAACCTTTCGTGAGGCACCTCATCAATAGCTTGCTGAAATTCAAGTGTCTAGGCTCACATATTAATAACTTGGGTGAAGTACTAGAGTGCTGCCTGTGCTCATGGAGTCACATCTCAGCAAAGTCTTTGGGACAAAAGAAAAAAAAACACTGGTGGGCGTTGGGGAGGAGAAAGAATAACAACTTTACTGGGGTCACCTCAGAACAGAAGACTCTGGTGTGAAAGATTTACCATATGGCATTTGCAAACTCACCCAGTCTGGCAAGGCTCCCCACGTTGGAACTCGCTGGCACAGGTCACGTAGAATTCGTATGACAATCACGCAGGATTGCAAACCGTTGGCCCTCGCCTTCAATTTGGGAAAGAAAATGATAAGATTATTCAGCTATATCAAATCCACAATGCAGAGACAATGTGAAAGGAACATTAAATATTTCTGTATTCGTAACCCATAATAGGTTTGATGTACACTAAAAGTGATTCAGACATAACACCAAAGTTAGTAACTTTAAAACTTGTAAAGCACTAACATTAGGCAGATGTCCCTTGGATGGAAGGCAGGTATTTATGGAAAAGTGAATGCTCCAATTGAATGGGCAGTGTCAGCAAAAAGAAACGCAAGATGTACTCGTGAAACACAGAGCCAGCTAGATACTACGTGCCCCCCAAATCTTCCCCTCTCCCGTTGCCAATCTCAAAGAAAGAGACGAGGGATGCCATCCATGCTGTCTGGTAGATGGCAGTGCTCTAGCTGTACTGGAACACACCAAACTGCTTATTAAAACTAAAGTGCCAGGATGTCACCCCATGACAAATCACTAGCCCTATAAATGTTGTCTTGTCAATCGAAAATGCACATATAGAGCTGGCTACACATTCACTCACCAGCTATCAACAGTAACTGCACTTTAGAAAGTAATTCACTGGATATGATGCGCATTGAGCCACCCGGGGCAATGTGTTATTTAAATACAAGTTCATTCCACACATATATTATCTTTTTTTTTATATATGCTATATATGCATCTCCTATTTACAGTCACTCCATTGCCAACAGTTTAGAGGAATGTTTATAATCATGTCCAAGGCTTCTCGTATTGTAGGAGGACCAATCTTGCCAGCCTCAGACCCACTCACTGTTCCAGTACACACAACTAGGCTGCCTTATTGCAGCACTGTGCTCCTGCAAATGCCACAGAAACAAGATGTACAAGTAAATCAGAGTAAATTTCTGAAAATTAAAAAGAAAAATGTTCATAAAAGCTTCACCGATAAGATTATCCAAGCCACCCGTGTACAAGTTGAAGATAGAATTTCAACAGATCGGCAATTCTCCTGGTTCTGCTGAAGATTCCTAAATAAAAAGGATCTGTGTAGCCAAGGCCACTGATTAATCGTTTAGTATCACAGTTTGAATCCCAAAATATGGCTAAAAATGCTAGAATCCCATGTAATAAAATGGAAACAAAAAATGTTCTAGAAAAAGACCGGTTCGTCAGCATCTGTAAAGATAAAGAGACAAGTTAATGCTTTGGGTGTAGACCCTTCATTAGTAGAGTTGGAGCTAACTTCTCTTTTTTCTTTCCAAATGCTGAGGGACCTTCTGTGTGTTTCCAGAATTTTCAGTTTGATTTCCAGCATTTGCCTTTTTTTTTCTTTTTTAAAGAAACAAATTTGATTGAATCACTCAATATAAAAACTCATGGGTCTAACTGCAGACTGACCAAATCATGTAATGCGACTCTAAAACTAGGTAAAAATCCCCATCAAAAATGGAATTTGAGAGTCACCATAAATCCGTGGCCCAGCCTATGGCTAACAAATACTAAAAAATAAACTGCTATACAGTATATTTTTTACCTGGAACCACTTGGCATGACGAAGGGCAGCCAGACCCTCAAGGCATTTTTGCTTGTTCAATACATCTGATGGATCTTGCACTGGGGCAGTGGTTGCATCTTAAAAATAAAGAGGGGATAGTCCCAAAGTACAGCAGTTAGTTAATAGTAGTGATGTGCAAACGAGAGCTGAAATACTGAACAAGCCATCACAACGTTAACAAGTTTTCTACAGTTACGAACTGAGAAACTGTGAGCTGAGCAGAGCTGAGATAGTGGGGGAAGAAAACTAAAGAGGAATGAACGGTAAGCACAAAATCAATAAAAAGAAGTTTGTGCTACTTGCATTAGAAGTGGGTTGTGTTACACTTGTAATCTCTCCATGCCATTGTGAAATTTGTGGCCGAACTCCATTCCAGCCCAGTGATTCAGGTAAATGCCAGTGAGGTTTTTCTTGCAACATTGTTTACTGCTGTGTGAATCTCTGAATCTCACCTTTATCCTTCACACCATCATCTCGCATGACGGGGGATGTCAGCGATATTGTGACCTGCATCTTTGGCTCTTTATTCGTAGAAAGGAAGATGCAAGACTCACTGGGGCAGGTTTTCAATTCATATAACTCGTCCGTTACGGTCTGTGAAACAAAAATTCAAAGCATGTGTGTGGAAAAATCTGAAGCTGAAACAATAAAACAGCCAATTATATGAAAATCTTTCAAGATGCAGAGTTTTCTTTTGTAGTGCAGTGCAACAATACAAAACCAGTAACAATGGATGAATAATCCTGAGCTGTACAGACCAGTGCTGATTCCTACTCTGTGTGAAGTTAACTGATCTCAGCTACTGGGGGAGGGACTATAATTGGCCTCCGTGCCCTAGGGCTAGGGAGAGGATAAATCAACCAGTGCTCCTGCTCCTGATAATTATTCTACTGGAAAGTGTGTTAGCGGACATTGGGCGAGTACAAAATTGGGCTTTGCTGTGATATTTCACCCTCACAGTCAAATAATCCGCCACTACTCACCTAGACTTGCACATGAACAATCGGCCTCTTGGCCAAGGTACGAAAGGGTGCCCGTGGAACCATATCCAAACAAGAGTCAGCACCTTTATAAGAGGCAAGAAAATCATCTTCCTTTCAGGTCATTTGGTTGCATTCACCAAGTTGCACAATTCACAGAATCATGACAACTCACAGTGGCTTTTAAATCAGTTTAAAAATGGAAAAAACTGCAGCAGAAAATGTTTCCAAATCTCTGTCTATAAATGAAATGGAATGGTTCCCTTAAACTGAAGTAACCACGTCACTTTGCCCTGCAGAGTTCTTTGAAAGTGTCAAATGTGGTTATTTAATAATTTAAATAAGTCAGATTTTTCCCAATATCTGTCAGAACACAGCTCTGTACAGCCTGATACAACACAAGTTCAGTTCAGTATGAAGTTAAAAGATGGTTACCAAGAGTTGTTTGGGCAGGTTAGCTGAAATTTTCTCCAGAAGGGCTTTTGTGGGTTTGTGGGCAGAGAGCAGGATGAGATTAACATTCCGATCTCCACGCAGAAGCAATCCTTTTGCCAACACGCCGACACGCATGACTCCTTTCAGCACACGTGTTCCAAGGTCACCTTTTCTGTGAAAACATGGCAGGAAGTCCTTTAATCATCAGCTAAAGGGGTCTAAACAGCGAGTAATCTGACAGCATTAGCAAAATGTCAATTCAATTATATGTTCAAATGAAAGTATTACAAGTCAGTTTGCAATTCAGCTCAAAATGTAATGCATCCAAATTAATTTAAACTGGCACTGTAGAATCTGGCAAAGTTATTTGTCAATTTACAACAGTCCCAAACAACCCAATCATACTCATTGTTGCATCACTTCCTTATTGCCACCAGGGGGTAGGGTAAACAAGAATAAGGCACGGAGTGCAGAAACATTAAACGCACTCGCTGTGTTGCTGTTGAAGTCTTTTGTTAAAAACAAAATATATTTCAATTGCATTTTCCAGCAAAGCTACCAACATCTTAAAAACAAACATTCACACTAACAAATACTGTAAGTCGGAAGCCACAAATATAGAACAGAAAAACAGTAGCAAAAACAAAAAAAAATTGCATTTTATATAGCACCTTATCACATTCAGAACGTCCAACATTTCACATCCAAATCAATTACTTTTTGAAGAGCGGTCACCTATGTAGGTAAATGTAGCAACCATTTTACACACTGAAAAATCCCATAAGTGAGATAATGACCAGTTACATTTTTTTTTAATGGCACTGGTTGAGGGGGTAATGCTGGCTAGGACAGCTTCCTGCATTTCTTTAAATAGTGCCATGCCATCTACCTGAACAATTGTGAACAATTTTACAACACCAAGTTATAGTCCAACGATTTTATTTGAAATCTACAAGCTTTCGGAGGCTTCCTCCTTCCTCAGGTAAATGTCAGGAATTCCTCGAAGCCTACGCATTTATAAATCAGAGAATAATACATGGTGATTACAGACTGCCCCTGCAACTGCCCGTTGCCAAGGCAATCACCGTGTTCAGACAGAGAGGTGTCACCTACAGAATCAGCCCCAACTGCCCCATCACAACAGTGAGGCTTGTTTTAAAAACTTTATTAATGCAGACAGAGATGCTCCACAGCAGGCCTGTGATAGCAACCCTCAAGCCAGCCACTATAATAACCACCCTAGCGTATTAGAGTGTCTTAAGCATAATAAACAACTATTCTCTAAGGACATCAATATTCTTAAACTACGATCCAGTAAAAAGACTTTCTAGATGCCAACAATGACCAACTTTAGATTTTTTCCATTGTACAGTAAACATATCTTTGTGTACACCAAAGCAAACCAAGCCTTAACTATACACAACAAATTATTGACAGACACATTATAAATCCTATAGGCAGCATACCTGGCAAATGGCAAGACAAGTACCACCTGTGATATAACCTTTTCCTGGGCTTAGCTGCAGTAAATTACTCATTGTGAACTGAGATCACAATGAAAGAGCAGTCAGCTTTCCGAAAACAACAACAGCATTGATGGTCTGCATTAATAAACTGTGCAGATTATAACAGTCAAGTACTACACCCTTGACATTATGGTCGGGCTACAAAAAGTCAGTCAAATAAAGTCAAGTCTGCTGGAATAAGAGACTAACTTACCACAATTCTACTTGCATACAACAAAATGAACGAAAAGCTTCAAACAGAACACTTGAAACGGCTATTAGACGTTGATCTAATATTCTAGCTGACCTTTATATACTGGAGGTGTGAAACCAAATTAATCAATGCAATTCTGATGTATTCACCCAATGGTCATCACTTGAGAGGGGTAATGGAGGGTTACTGCTTTGTGTGGCATTAGGAAGGTTCCAGGTTTAAATGCTGGTTTGCATGGAGCTTGCTGTTCTGAGCTAGGCAGCAGTAAGGGACATTACAATTGGCCTAAGTGTCATCACACTGGACTTTTGGGGAAGGGAGAATGAAAATCGTCCAGGGTTCCTGCTTCTTACCCAATGAATCCACCTGGAGACGTGGGGACATAGTGCGGTGACCAGAACGAGGTCAGTCTTGACCTTCTACCCTTTCCCAGTAGCATAACATGACATTGGAAGTCTAAGTTCAAGATGTGAAGAATCACCACTTGGACAAGGTTCTGGAGGACACCTGGTGTCCAATGAACCCATATCCTAGCAGCAGAGGGCACCTTAGGAGAGACAAGGCAAGAAAATTGTTCTGTGCTGCTGCATTTCATTCTCTAATGGTTGAAATCATACTCAAGTGAATTAAGCTGCTTAAGGTGTTAGCTTGGCTCACTGTTCCTGAGTCAGGAGGCTGTGGGTTTAAGTCCCACTCCAGGACTTCACCATATAATCCAGTGCATTACAGAGGGAGTGCTGCATGGTCAATACAAAATTAAACTGAGGCCCCATCTGCCCATTCAGGTGGATGTCGAAGATCTAACACTACTGGAGTCCTGGTAAACATTCCTCCCTCAACCAACACCAACAAAACAGATTAGCTGGTGATTCATTTCTTTGTTGTGGGTGGGATTTTGCTGTATGTAAATAGCCGTCAGGCTTACCTGCGTATCAATTACTGCAATTGAAAGTTCTGAAACACTCAAATTAGGCACTGTATAAATGCAAGTTCCTTTTTAAAAAAAAATCACCATAGTAAAAACTGACATCAAAAAAGCTATATACTAGTTTTATGGAAACATCACCATATGTGGATGCCCTGGTTCATTAGGGTCACAGCTCTGGATTTCTTACCCCTTCTCCTTATTTTCTCCATCTTTTTTAAGACCTTCTTGGTCAGAAATAACATCGGACACCAGTTTGAGAGCCCGCTCTGTTTGAGAGACGATCCTCTGCACGGCCTGTAATTCTTCTTCTGTGGGATAGATGTTAGCATGTTTTGTCATTATGTAGCGGTCGTCTGAGGAATCGGGACGGCGGGGAGGCTGAAACATTTAAATAAAATAGTTAATATACATCCATTCATATGCCATGTCTCAACGCCTCCTTCTGTAACAAGAACGTTTCAAAAGGAAACAGTGTGAACATTTAATGCAATGCTGCAAAGCAGGCTATAGCAACTTCTGTTGTCATTTTAGAATCAAATATGAATAATGAGACCCTTACCCGCTTTGAAAGTGGCGAAACCATGAACCTGGGTGACTAACAGGAACTTCAGGCCTCTGCCCCAAAACAGAAAGGATTTCCCTCAGCACGAGGGGAAATTTCACAACAGCAAAAGTCACTAAATATATTTTCCCTTTACATCTGGGGAAAATATTACATGCAGCTTTCAAAAGCTGATGCTGGCTATTGCCACACATTACTCTCCAGGCAGTGCATTCCAAATCATAACGCGCCATGTAAATTTTTTTCCCTCGTGTCACCTCTGGTTCTTTTGCCAATTATCTTAAATCTGTGTCCGCTGATTACTGATCCATCTGTCGGTGGAAACAGTTTCTCCTTATTTACTCTATCAAAACCCTTCGTGATTTTGAACACCTGTATCAAATTTCCCCGTAACCTTCTCTGTTCTAAGGAGAACAACCCCCAGATTCTCTAGTCTCTCCACGTGACTGAAGTCTTTCGTCCATGGTATTGTTCTAGTAAATCTCCTCTGCATCCTCTCTAAGTCCTTGACATCTTCATAAAGTGTGGTGTCCAGAATTGAATACAATACTCCAGCTGGGGCTTAACCAGTGTTTTATAAAAGGTATAGCAAAACTTCCTTGCTTTTGTGCTCTATGCCCCTATTTATAAATTGTAAACAATTTTACAACACCAAGTTATAGTCCAGCAATTTTATTTTAAATTCACAAGCTTTCGGAGGCTACCTCCTTCCTCAGGTGAACGATGTGGAAATGAAATCCTCGAAATGAAGTCGCATTTATAAAGCCAAGGATCCCGTATGCCTTTTTAACAGCCTTAAGTTGTTCTGCCACCTTCAAAGACGTGTGTACGTACACCCCCAGGTCTCTCTGTTCCTGCACCCCCTTTAAAATTGTACCATTTAGTTTATATTGCCTATCCTCATTCTTCCTACCAAAATGAGTCACTTCACACTTCTAGGTCCTCATCCAATAGACACAAGTACGTTTCCAGCAGGGATCACTGGATAGTGATCAGGAGCAGGAGCCCTGACCAATTATCTCCTTCATGTTGAGCATGAGTCAGTGGCTTCAGAACAGGAAGGGAGAAAACACACACGCAAGCTTATTGGGCTATTGTTTCTGCAGCAGTCATGCTGTGCCATTTAAGCACAATGTGCAAACTGAAGCATTCATTCAATGTGAGTACTACTGATTTATGACAGGTTGCCAGATATATTCAAAAGCATTTCCAAAGTGGATTTACAGTGTGTTCTTTTCTGTTCACATTGTGGGGGACAGGGGGTGGTGAAGCGAGGAAAAAGACAACATTCTAGCAATAGTTTTAGCAATATTTAAATAGCTGTAATGTAAAACTCAATTCTGCTCTGTGATACTGACATTACATTTACTGAATTGAGTGTTTGAATGCAACAGAGATTACGTAGAGGTAACTGTGGATATCTTCAGTACTGCTATGGGGATAGAGGACAGTTTGCAATTTAACAGTTTCTATGGCACAGTGCATTTTAAATTTTGACCCATTAAGGGGCTCCTTTTTGAATGAGTGTGAAACATTACCATGGGCACGAAACATACCATGGGTGCTGGTGCTTGTGGCATGCCCAGTCTTCCCATGAGCGGTGGCGGGTGCCAGTCTGGTGCTAACCTGCGACGCTGCTCTTCCCAGTAAATGTGTTCTTCCTCCACCCTCCTCCAATACATCTCCTCTTCATACCGCCTGGAAAAGTGGAACAGAGATGGTAGAAAAATATATGCACCTCTCAAAAGCATTTAATGTACAATGAACTACTTTGAAGTGCAGTCACTTATGTAGGTGAATGTGGCAGCCATTTTGTGCACAATGTTCCACAAACAGCTGAGAGATGAGTGATCAGTTATTCTGTTTTTGGTGGTTCGGGCTGAAGCTGGAAAGTCCCCCTTATTAAAAAAAAGAGGGTTCAGTTATTTCTGCCATTCGTGACTGAGAAGGGCTGATACAAAGCCCAATTATTGTCAGTGCAAGTCTAAACAACCTTTTAGTGCTGGTCCATGCAATCTTTTATTTGGCCCAATACAGAATACAGGGCTGCAGAGGAATGACAGCTTGTATAAATTTCTGCTACACAAGTGCTGGCAGATTCTGATGTGCAGGAGGCCTTCATCAGCCCGACAGCACTTTGGATTGTACAAAGCACAGGTGGACAAGTTGGTTTTTCTCTGATCTGTAAGCAAAGCTGCAATATTCAGCATCTGGCAAGATATGTAGATTACAAGGTGCCAGTTCTGACTAGTACAACCAAGGTTTAAGGACTCTCGCTGCTCCACCAGCTCCGCAGGCCATCTTTACCAGTAACTTTTACACATGGAGATTAGGTTCCCAATATTTTTGCTTAATTTCAAAAAAATTTCTTAAAAGAATTATGAGATTGTTATTAATTAAGTTATAGCAGTCATGCAAGGAACATGACTGACAAGAGCCTGCCGAAAGAGACAGAAATTCTTTCGGAAAAGTTTATTTTGTGGATCAGTTCCCAGCCAAAATGCCGTGTTAACCTCATTTCCATTCGCCAGCGCTCCTCCTCCTCTCTCCTTCTCCAGTACTCCTCCTTCTGCATTTGTTTTCTCATTTTCTCCTCATGGATTTTCCTGGCTCGGATACTTGGTTTTATTTCAACCTGAAGGTCTGGATTCACTTTTTTCTTTAAATAAAAAAGAGAATAAACATTATCGCAACATATTAAAAATGTTTCAGTTCAGCTTCACTCACTGGACTCAACCAAAAGTTCTAAGAATAATGAAAAGGATTTTTTTTTTTAAGAATGCAGACTTCAGAAAGTAACACACACACGCTTGTTAAAAAGTTCACTTATTTTAAGGATCTCTTAACCAAACTTAACCCAAATCCATTCCTGGACCAGTATTTATTCCAGCTAGTTTTCCCCTTGCTTAAAATACAGAGAAAAACTATAAAGTGCCATAAACCCAACAAAAACTGCCAGAGACACACAGCAGGTTAGCATCTGAAAGGGAAAGACAAAGACAGAGATTCATGTTTCAGGTGCTACTCACAGGAATCCACCTGAAACATTAACCTGTGACACTTTTTCAAATGCTGATTGACCTGCTTTGTGTTTCCAGCAGTTCTTTGTTTTATTTCCTTGGGCCTAGTTATTTTAATTCCTTTATGTCTTCTTGAGTCTAAAAACCAGAGATACCAAAATCATCATCTAATGCACTTCATCCCAGTGCAAGACTCCTCTTTTCCAGTAAAGCAATTTTATTTTTGCATTTGATTGATGATTGAAAATACAAATACAAAGGTTGAGCATTGTACAAACTTAACTAAAGACATGATTGAACTGAGAACAGGTCAGGATGAACGTAGGACAAAGTACAACTAATTATGTCCTTTCACGTGTCACCAGGAAAGGAGCGGCCTGTTGCAACAGGGGAGCATTTTGAAAGATGCCAAACGATCAGGGAGGTCACAGCTGGTCTTGAATGTCTGCCGAAATCTAGCAAATGTTTAGAAAGAAGCAAAAGGACTCAAAAATCTGAACAAATAGACCTCAAGCACCAGCGGATCAAGTAGATATGGGATTCCCAGCATGGAGCAGTTCCATGGAATAGAATGGCCTTATAGCTCGGATTAGTCTGATAAAAAGAAAAGGAGAAATTGCTGGCACTTAATTTAGAACTCTATGTACTTAATCCTGTAGTACCATTTAAAATATTTTACACAAAAATGCTTTGATATACAGCCAACTCAGCAGTCATTAAACTTGCAGCATTAGGACTGTTTTTGACTAGATTAGGTGTTTCAATCGCTGCAGTGCCAGACTCAGTGCCTTTACCCGAGTGCCATCGATAGCACTTGCTAATATTAAAGACGATCAAGATTCTAGCGGCACAGTAAACACACAGATTGGAGATTGGTTATTAGATCCAGTGCCTTTACCCCGGCTCACTAAACATGCTGAGCCAGATTTGTAGGTCTGTGCTTACGTTCCAACACAAAATAGCGCCACAGCCTTTGCACACAGATGCATAGAACCGGCTCAGCATTGAAAACTACGGCAAGCTGCACTCCAAAGATCTCAGGAATCTGATGAGGGAAAAAAAAGCACAATTCTTTCCATTAAATGTCTATGGGCAGCTTTTCTTTTATATGTTCCAGGCCCACCGAGACGGCACCTTATCACGCCTGTTCACAATAATGTTGTGGTGCTCTGCGCATGTATATTGCAACCACATGTTAACTGATCACTCATCTCACTTCTGTTTGAGGGACATACACGAGCCAGTCCCAGGGAGAACAGTGGAAAGGCAATCTGAACTAATGTCAGAACAACACACAATAAAGTCACTACCTAAAATAGGATCAGAAACAAAATTGTGAGCCACTTATAAACTTAGCAGAAAGAAAGGCTACTAACTTAAACAAGTGATCGTTGTACCAGATTTCACTGAGTCAAATAAAACATTACAGGGATGTAAATATTTGGAAACATTTTCACACTTGATCTCTTCTGCTATAACATGGGTTCATCAATTGTCAAGAAAATTGGAAAATATTTGGATTTAAAAAAAAATCCAGTCAAGTCACTCCAGACATGGACAATATGCAGTATGCGGAAAGATACTCAGGAGCTCTGTGGCAACAAAGCAAAACGGTGCCACTCAATAGATCAGAGAATGCCCCACTGTCGTCTGCACCCTCGTAAATAATATCCCCATCCCACACGGGCTGCAATCTGCCCACCTGCTACAGCAAAAGTAGAAATAAAGCATCTTATGTACTCAAAATATCGAGGCAGGTGCCACACAATAACTATTTTATTTATGTATTTTTTTTTTGAGTGTAGTGACTTACATTGGCAAATTCGGCAACCATGCTGCACCATCAGTTAAGGTTTTTTTTGTGGTGTTGGCCAAGAGAAGAGTGCTGGTCGAAACACCAGAAGAAATCCTCTCTTTCAAAAAGTACCACCTGAACAGGCAGGCAATTTAACGTCTCATGTGAAGGACAATGCACAATGCAGCAATGCAGCACTCCCTCAGCAGTGCACTGAAGTGTCAACCTACATTATGAAGTCCTGGAGTCGGACCTGAACTCCAACTTATGATGCATGGATGGGTGTTAAATACTGAGCAAAGCAGAGGTATGAAACAGACGATCACCACTGAGGCGTTCTCCATACCCAAACAACGCTCGGTTCTATTATTAGGTACCCAACAACTCAGCACTGGAATACAGCCGACTACTAGCACTCAACTCTGCAAAGCAGAAGAACTATTGCTTTACTTTACGAGCCACTTCAAGCCAACCAGCAGCAGTGCATTCCTAATACCTGTACTCAATCCACCACTCTCCAAAAAATACAAGTAAGGCTTTAATGGTAACCCAACAAATCCTTATGAAGTAGTTTATAAACTAAATTAGACTTAATTATGTTTAAATCTGTAATCTCAACATTTTTATACATTAGATGGCAAGCCTCCAATGCCCTATAAGCAACAGTGCAGCAATCACCAATGCCCTCCACGCAACCAAGCAGCAATCACCAATGCCCTCTAAGCACCGAGCAGCAATCACCAATACCCTCTACGCAACAGTGCAGTATTCACCAATGTGCTATACACAACAGTGCAGTATTCACCAATGCTCTATACCCAGCGGTCTCAACACAAGAAGCAAACACAACAGCGTACTGAAGTTAAACATACAACATTGAATTCCTTACCTTGTACTGCAGCCTATGCCTGCGACCTTTTAAATGCATGTCCTTTGCATTAGGATCATTAAAGCTACATTCACAAAGCTTACAGTGAAATCTGATCACTTTTCCTTCATCATTACGGACCTAAATAAAGTACAATTACAGAAACTGCATGAGCAAAGTAGGAAGATTAACTTGGGTAGGACAGGTGACAAAACATGCAGACACATACTAGCAAAACCTGAGAAACTTGTCACAAAAGTACAGCAACAAAGTTATCAAGTCAAAATAGTTTTTTTTAATCTCCCTTTATGCTCAGTTGTCACATTTTTGTCAACTTCCCCACCATTATAAATTCCAATATTCACGTTTATAATGAAAACACCCCTATAAACTCATCATTAACTGCACAATCAGGCCAGTGGGCTCCCACAATTCTCAAAATGCTTTTCTCAATTTTTATAATCTTTTTTCCTCTAACTGAAATTTCTAATGTCCAAAATATTCTTAAAAATTACATATTTCACAACATGATTAAATTAATCCACTGAATTGTTTTGTGATGATGGCTTTATTAAAGTTTTCACTTGAAGGCCACAGCCTCTGCCAAAAGCCTGGGTTTGGTGTTGATACTTTTGCTCAGAGCTATGATGCTGAAAGCTGAATTTGGATTGTGCAGTCTGAGCATGTGCAGTGTGCACAATTTGAGGCATTCGTATTGTTCAATCAGCTATAGTGAGGAATATATTTTCCTTTAGCTTCTAGCAGCCTGCTCAAAAGTTTTTCAAAATTATTTGAAGTTAGAGGACAAATTTCAAAGTTTTACTGAGGTAAAATTAAGTGTCTTATTTAAAAAGTGAATGAGAAAAGTGTTCTGATTACCTGTGTTCTATAACCTTTAGAAAGAGAAAAAAGTCTTCCTGAACTTACTTCAATTTTCAAGCCAATTAATTACCTCACCTGCATTTTGTTGACAGTTACAAAAGATTAATTCTAATGGCTTATACATGTGAGTACTAATTTCTAGCACTTTTGAGGGAGAGGGATTATATGTTCATTCTAATTTGATTAAAAAAAAACATACTGAAAGCAGACAAAGCCTCTGGGGGAAAATAGATTGAAAGGTAGTGGAGGAGGGAAACTAGTTGAGGGGAGGTAGTTTCTGTCCACTTTCCTGAGGGGGAGGGGCAAGTAAGGAGAGTGGATGGAGGGTTAAGGGCAAGGTTCCCTCTAAAAAAATTTTCGCCATGTGCAGAATGAATTTGGGTTTGTGCACTGATATAAAGGCTGTGTGTGCCACCGTAAATAATTTTTAAAAATCACAACTTTAAATAGAACTTTTTAAAAAAAACATTATTCAGGGTAAATAATCAGAATAAATGTACAAAATAATGGATAATTGTAACAATTTAATGATATATTGGCTGATAAATAATAATATAAACTATATAAATTTATATAGAAATGAGTTTCTTAAGTTGCACTAGGATGGAGCAGACCAGTCTCATTATATTTTATTAAAAATCATATGGGAATGATTCCAATCAGGTTTTTGTTGAATCAGCTTAAAGACTGATTCAAACAGAAATAAATCGTTGGCAATCAGAATTTTTAAATTGAGTCAGAAATACAAAACAGCTGTCAAGTCAGTCAGTGTGAATTTGGGGATAGGGAACAGTTTAATTAAAGCTCTCCCCTTCCCCCCCACTCCCCCAATGACTCCTCAGTAGGGTTTAACAAATTATTGCATTCCAATTGTACATCTTGCAGGTCTCATTAGTTTTGGCTGCCTCTACGTATGGGCCTCTCATCTGTGATTGGGTGGAGATGCCTGGACTCTGATTGATCCCTTGGGAAGCAGTGATCATAACATGATAGAATTTCACATCCATTTTGAGAGTGAGGATCTTGGGTCTGAAACTACTGTATTAAACTTAAATAAGGGCAATTACAAAGGAATGAGGGCAGAATTGGCTAAAGTGGACTGGGTAAACAGATTAGATGGTATGATGGTGGATAAGCAGTGGCAAACATTTAAAAAGATATTTTATGACTCGCAATAAAAATATATCCCTGTGAGGAGGAAAGACTCCTCAAAAAAGGTGAAAATGCTAGAATCCATCATTAAGGAAGTAGCAGCAGGACATTTGGAGACTCATAATACAATTAAGGAGAGTCAACATGGTTTTACAAAGGGGAAATAGTGTCTGACAAATTTATTAGTGTTCTTTGAGGAAATAACGGGCAGGGTGGATGAAGGGGAACCAATGGATGCAGAATATTTGGATTTCCAAAAGGCATTCGATAAGGTGCCACATAAAAGATTACTGCACAAGATAAGAGCTCATGGCGTTGGGGCTAATATACTGGCTTGGATCGAGGATTGGCTAACTAACAGAAAACAAAGAATCGGGATAAAAGAGTCATTTTCAAAATGGCAATCTGTAACTAGTGGGGTGCCGCAGGGCTCAGTGCTGGGGCCTCAACTATTTACAATATATATCAATGACTTGGATGAAGGAACAGATGTGGTCAAATTTGCTGATGATACAAAGATAGGTGGAAAAGCAAGTTGCGATGAGGACACAAAGTGTCTGCAAAGGGATATTGACAGGTTAAGCGAATGGGCAAAAATTTGGCAGATGGAATATAATGTGGGAAAATGTGAAGTCATCCACTGTGGGAGGAAAAATAAAAAGGCAAAATATTATTTGAATGGAGAAATACTACAAAATGCTGCGATACAGAGGGATCTGGGTGTCCTCGTACATCAAGCACAAAAAGTCAACATACAGGTGCAGCAGGTAATCGGAAGGCAAACGGAATACTGGCCTTTATTTCTAGGGGGATGGAGTATAAAAGCAGGGAAGTCATACTACAACTGTACAGGGTGCTGGTGAGACCACACCTGGAGTACTGCATACAGTTCTGGTACCCTTATTTAAGGAAGGACATACTTGCATTGGAGGCAGTTCAGAGAAGGTTCACTAGGTTGATTCCGGCTATGGAAGGGTTGCCTTATGAGGAAAGACTGGACAGGTTGGGTCTATACTCATTGGAGTTTAGAAGAATGAGAGGAGATCTTATTGAAACATACAAGATTCTGAGGGGACTCGATAGGGTAGATGCTGAGAGGATGTTACCCCTCATGGGGGAATCTAAAACTAGGGGGGGGCATAGTCTCAGAATAAGGGGTCGCCCATTTAAGATGGAAATGAGGAGGAATTTCTTCTCCCAGAGGGTTGTGAATCTTTGGAATTCTTTATCCCAAAAAGCTGTGGAGGCTGAGTCACTGAATACATTCAAGGCTGAGTTAGGCAAATTTATGATCAGCAACGGAGTCAAAGGATATGGGGAAAAGGCGGGAAAGCGGAGTTGAGGTAAAAATCTGATCAACCATGATCTCATTGAATGACGGAGCAGGCTCGAGGGGCCGAATGGCCTGCTGCTATCTCTTATGGTCTTATTATGGTTGTATGATTGGGTGGAGATGCCTGGTCTCTGATTGATTGGGGGATAGGTCCGGTCTGCGATTAGCCACTGAAAAACGCATCGGTTTCATTTTACTTCCTGGTCCAGTTTCCGCACAGATCAGCTGCTCGCCGACTGCATTTCCTAGCAACGCGGTAAACAATGTAGCGGCTGGGGCAGAAGCCACGGGATCAGACACTCGGACCTCTGGACACTCCCGAGCACCAGAGGCAGAGCAGCCTGCCTGGGGCTAGAGCACTGGGGACCGGGGATGCAGAGCTGGAGAAGAGCCTGGGGTCCGGGCACTGGTCAGTGTGAGGGGGGGCACCTCGGGACTGGTCAGTATGAGAGGGGAGGTCCTAGGGACCGATCAGTGTGAGAGGGGGGCCGAGAGCACTGGTTTGTTGCACGGACGGAATTTTTAAGTGCACAGCCCACAACAGACTGCTGTGCGGCTGCGCACGTGCACAGCTTAGAGCGAACAGTGGTTAAGGGTGAGGTGAGTGACAGCAAGCTGGAGAGGATAAAGGGATTGAGAGGGTGGTTCATAGTGGGAAGCAGAGGGGCTAGTGGAACAGAAAAGGTCTAATGGGAACAAGAGAGAGCACAAATGATGGAGGAAGGGGGTAGAAAGGTAGCTACTGAGGGCCACATCTTCCCTGCAACCTCCCACCCCAAATGCAGCCTGGAGCCATTGGCAGCTCCTTGGCCAGCCACACCACCTCCCACCCGAAAGAGATGTCTGATGAGGGGAGAAGAGATTGAGAAGAACAGCAACACAAAGAGAACAGAGACAGGTAAGAGAGAAACCATGTTCCCTGACTTACTATGCACAATGCCATAGGAGATCAACTAAGAATAACAATCTAACATCTGCATGCAATGTCAAGTTTTCAATAAATTTGTATGCCCAAATTAATAACAGAAACTGCTTATGTATGCTTGTCATGTTATAATCGCTGCAATGCTACCACTGGTGAGAAGGTTTCATTACAGTGCAAGTTTATGTAATCAATTTCCATTATAAATGTGGACACAAGCATCTATAATGGAAATAAAAAGTAAGGACAGAATGTATGATTTTAAAATGGGGACTGAATTGCACCTGCTCACCTTGGACCAAATATCCCCCAACTTCTAACCTCACTTCACTTAACACTTGGTCTTGACTCCATCTATTACAAGGTTTATATTACAATATTTTGGGGAGTCAAGGGACGTTCTTAGCCCTCTCCTTTGAAAGCACAAGCTTTTACTGGGATATAGTTCCAGCAGCCACCAGCATCTCAGCCACACTACTCTTCTTCATTTGCAGGTATGAGCACTATTCAACTCGGGTGGGAAACCCAGCCCCCTGTTCCTGTGCTCCTCCAACAACCACGTGTACAGCACGAGTTGCTGTAGAAAACCAGAGGGGACAGCCTGCTCAATTTTTCTCCTCGCTGTCATGGGAATTACTGCAACCCGTCAGTTTCTTCAACTCAGACTTTCTAACTCAGCACAGAGCACGAATAAAACTTGCATTTGTAGCAAGGAGCATGTTTCAGAAAATGTTACAGTTAAAAGGAAAGGAAATTTGTGGGAGGTAAGACAGGGGGAACAAGGGAATGGTTATTTATAATTTTAAAAATTCTCCCTAGACTGTCCTTCCCCTTTAAACATTGTTGAAACAGTTATTAGAAACTTTCAGTTCTAAAACATGTTCTCCATTAGGAACTCAACACCTCCCATCCTTGGATTGACAAATAGTAGAATAAATAAAAACCTAAATGCTGGAAATACTCAGCAAGTCAAGCAGCATCTGTGGAGAAAGAAACATAGTTAACGTTGCAGCTCGATGATTTTTCGTCAGAACTGTAAGAAGTTGAAGATTAAATCGTTTTTAAGCTAGTACAGACCCAGGGAAAGGGGAGGAGGGAAGGGAGAAAAGAACAAAAGGGAAGGTCTCCAATAGGGTGGAGGGCAGGAGTGATTAAATGACAAAAGGGATGATGGTGCAAGGCAAGGAGGGTGGTAATGGGACAAGTAAAGAAACAAAAGATGCGTCTAGAGGAGCTATAAATGGCAACATCAGAAACTATTACCAGCACCTGCTGTCCAAGCAGTGGTTATAATCTAAAGTTATTGAAATCATTGCTGAGTCCAGAAGGTTGTAAAGTGCCTAATCGAAAGATGAGGTGCTGTTCCTCGAGCTTCCGTTGAGCTTTATTGGAACAGTGTAAGAGGCCGAGGACAGAGAGGTCAGAGTGGGAGTGGGATGGGGAATTAAAATGGCAAGCAACCAGCAGGACAGGGTCACGCTTGCAGACTAAGCGGAGGTGCTCAGCAAAGCGATCACCCAATGTGCATTTGGTCTTCGCAGCGTAGAGAATACACCGTGAGCAGCGAATACAGTATACTAAATTGAAAGAAGTATAAGTAAATTGCTGTTTCATTTGGAAGGAGTGTTTGGGGCCCTGGACGGTGGGAAGGGAGGAGGTGATGGGGCAGGTGTTGCATCTCCTGCACTCACACGGGAAGGTGCCAGGGAAGGAGACCAGGTGTTGGATGTGATGAAGTGTGGACCAGGGTATCTCGGAGGGAGCGGTCCCTTCGGAATGCTAAAAGGGGAGGGGAAGATGTGTTTGTGGTGGCGGAAATGACGGAGGATGATATGTTGAATGTGGAGGCTGGTGGAGTGGAAGGTGAGGACAAGGTGAACCCTGTCATGGCTCTGGGAGGAAGGGGAAGGGTGAAGGCAGAAATGCAGGAAATGGTACGGACACGGTCGACTGCCCTGTCAACTATAGTGGAGGGGAAGCCTTGGTTGACAAAAAAGGAACACATATTGGAAGCACTGGTTTGGAAGGTGGCATTGTCAGAACAGATGCGAAGTGAGACTGAGAAACTGGGAGAAGGGAATAGAGTCCTCACAGGAAGCGGGTTGGGAGGAATTGTAATCAAAGTAGCTGTGGGAGTCAGTGGATTTATAGTAGGTATTGGTTGACAGCCTATCCCCAGAAATGGAGATAGAGAAGTCGAGGAAGGGAAGGGAAGAGTCGGAGATGGACTATGTGAAGGCAAGGGAAGGGTGGAAATTGGAAGCAAAGTTGATGAAATTTTCCAGTTCTGATCAAGAGCAAGAAACGGCACCGATAAAGTCATCAATGTAGCGGAAAAAGAGGTAAGGGAGGGGACCTGAGTAGGACTGGAACAAAGAATGTTCCACATATCCCACAAAAAGGCAGGCGTGGCTCAGACCCATACAGATTCCCATAGCGAGACCTTTTATTTGGAGGAAGCAAGTGGAGTCAAAGGAAACGTTGTTCAACAAAAGAACAAGTTCAGCCAGGCGGAGGAGGGTGGTGGTGGTGGATGGGGACTGGTTGGGCCTCCATTCAAGGAAGAAGCGGAGTGCCCGCAGGCCGCCCCGGTGGGGAACGGAGGTGTAGAGGGACTGGACACCCATGGTAAAATGGAGACGGTTAGGGCCGGGGATCTGGAAACTGTTAAAATGGTAGAGGGCGTTGGAAGGGTCGCGGATGTGGTTTTTTTTGTTCATGGGATGTGGGTATCGCTGGCAAGGCCAGCATTTATTGCCCATCCATAACTGCCCTTGAGAAGGTGGTGGTGAGCCGCCTTCTTGAACCGCTGCAGTCCATTTGGTGAAGGTTCTCCCACAGTGCTGTTAGGTAGGGAGTTCCAGGATTTTGACCCAGCGACGATGAAGGAACGGCGATATATTTCCAAGTCAGGATGGTGTGTGACTTTGAGGGTAACGTGCAGGTAGTGTTGTTCCCATATGCCTGCTGCCCTTGTCCTTCTAGGTGGTAGAGGTCGCGGGTTTGGGAGGTGCTGTCGAAGAAACCTTGGCGAGTTGCTGCTGTGCATCCTGTGGATGGTACACACTGCAGCCACTGTTATCCGGTGGTGGAGGGAGTGAATGTTTAGGGTGGTGGATGGGGTGCCAATCAAGTGGGCTGCTTTGTCCTGGATGTTGTCAAGCTTCTTGAGTGTTGTTGGAGTTGCACTCATCCAGGCAAGTGGAGAGTATTCCATCATACTCTTGTGCCTTGTAGATGGTGGAAAGGCTTTGGGGAGTCAGGAGGTGAGTCACTCGCCACAGAATACCCAGCCTCTGACCTGCTCTTGTAGCCACAGTATTTACGTGGCTGGTCCAGTTAAGTTTTTGGTCAATGGTGACCCCCGGGATGTTGATGGTGGGGGATTCGGCGATGGTAATGCCGTTGAATGTCATGGGGAGGTGGTTAGATTGGAGCTGGTCATTGCCTGGCACGAATGTTACTTGCCACTTATCAGCCCAAGCCTGGATGTTGTCCAGGTCGTGCTGCATGCCGGCTCGGACTGCTTCATTATCGGAGGGGGTGCGAATGGAACTGAACACTGTACAATCATCAGCGAACATCCCCATTTCTGACCTTATGATGGAGGGAAGGTCATTGATGAAGCAGCTGAAGATGGTTGGGCCTAGGACACTGCCCTGAGGAATACCTGCGGCAATGTCCTGGGGCTGAAATAATTGGCCTCCAACAACCACTACCATCTTACTTTGTGCTAGGTACGACTCCATGTAGGTTGGAAGAGACTGGACAAGGGAAGATAAATAGAAAGAAATAAGTTCTGTGGGGCAAGAACAGGCTGAAATGATAGGACTGCCCTGATAGACCTGTTTGTGGATCTTGGGAAGGAGGTGGAAGTGGTCTGTGCAGGGTTAGGGGACTACGAGATAGGAGGCCATAGCGGAGGCGGGGGGGGGGGGGGGGGGGGGAGGAAAGAGATCTCCAGAGGAGATGAGGTCAGTGATGGTCCGGGAAACTATGGCTCAATGTTCGGCGGTGGGGGTCATAGTCCAGGGGGAGATAGGAGGAGGTGTCAGAGAGTTGGTGTTCAGCCTCCACAAGGTAGAGGTCTGTTCGCCAAACAACAGCACCACGCTTGTCAGCAGGTTTAATGACAATGTCAGGGTTAGACCCGAGAGAACGGAGTGCTGCAAGTTCAGTCAGAGGTAGGTTAGAGCGAGTGGGGGGTGTAGAGAAATTGAGACGGCTGATGTCACGTTGGCAGTTCCCAATGAAAAGATCAAGAGAGGGTAAGAGGCCAGAGGGAGGGGTCCAGGTGGGACGAGAAGTCTGAAGGCGGGAGAAAGGGTCCACCGTGGGGGTGGGGAAGGCTCCTGGCCAAAGAAGTGGGTGCGAAATTAATGGAAGAACAGCTCAGCATCACATCAAGCTCGAAATTAATTGACGTCAGGGCATAAGGGGATGAAGCCGAGGTCAGAGGAGTGTGAGAAAACACAGCAAAGGGTGAGATTGGAAGGTGGGATGGGGTCAGAGGAAAGTGAAGGGGAAGAAGGATCAGGAGGGGCATTGGTATCTAAGAGCTGTTGAAGCTTGCGGCCCTTGACACCTGAAAGGATGCAAAAAAGTTTTTTGTTAACGTGGTGGATGAGGCGAAGGATGAAATGGAACTGCGGACCAGGACAACTCTGAAGTAGAGTGAGTCGATGCTGCTGAAGAGAGAGGTCGAGAGTGTGCATATGATGACACATGGTGTTGAGCGTGGATCTCAGGAAGCGGCGAGAGCAGTGGTTCGAGGAACGCTGAATATCATGGAGATATCTGTAATCATGGGTGAATCCGAAACATGAAGGGTAGAATTTAAGTTGGAATCCACGTGGAATAAGTCGGAGCCGGAGACAGTTGCTGAGGAAAGAGATGTGGCTGTGAATAAATAAATTGTTCTACAAATGTTTTAGACATAGCTACTAAAAGTTAAGAGGGCATAGCTACCTCTTCTACATAATCGTGGCCTACAGGCTGTACATCGTTCTGAAGCTGCGCTGGGATAGTGGAAGCTGGCACTGGTGCTGCGTTCTGCTCAGGCTTGAATTCCTGCATCTGGGGCTCTGGCTTAGCATTTGGGACTTTAACTTCTTCCATTTTGTTTCCCATTGTCTGTAATTTGTTTCCTCCTTTGAACGCAGAAGAGAAGTTTTTGAATTTCTTCAAATAGCAGCTATGTTGCAGTGAGTATTTGCCAGTGTGCACAATACATGCAATTACAGTACATCTAGTGTATAAATTACAGATCAATTATACACACTGAAGAAAAGAATGTTGCAATAGGTGCAAGACCTTCCTCAAGGATGCGTTTGTACTACAATTGTAACAAAGTAGTACAAATCCAGAGTCAACCAGGCCCAACCTGACTCCAGGGTGGAGTGATAACTCCTACTCCACTTTGCTCCACAGTCAAGTTGGGCCCAGGCTCCAGTGCAAAACCTGTTTGCACTGACACAACTGTAATGTAAATATGGCCCAAGAGTCTTCCCTCTTCACTTTTCACGCATAATATAAATTCTTGCATTGCCTTCCTGGGGACATGGTTCCGAACAAAAATTATGAGCAATTTGTTTAAAGGTCGCAGTACAAGTCATAAAGGACAGTATCCTGTAATTACATGGAACCCAACATTAAGTCTGATTCAGTAGCCTCTTTTCCTAAAGGCCAATCAAGCAGATGGGACTGAAAACTTCTCACCCAACAAATAGCAAGTCTCAAATTCAATCTGGATTGACCTACAACGAAACACTGTGCTTCAACTTCCACTTCGTTACACAAACCATGTGTACCAATAATGAAGAGAGTTTAAACTTTCTAATTAAAGATACTGCCACCTATTAAGTAACATGGTGGGATTATATTGAACCAACGCAAGACTGCATTCTTCTTTTAGATGTGCAAGGTGTCTAGCTAATAAAATCCGAATCGAATGCATGTTAATTTTGCCAACAAAAATGTAAATCTTTTATAAAATAAGTTCCTATTCACACTAGTGTAAACTGTGTACTTACATAATGTATTCAGGAAAAAAAAACTTACAAAAATCTGTTAGGTGCTCAGCTTCCCTCTCCCCCCCCCAATTTTCTCCCCTTGTCTCCCAAGGTCAGAGTCAGTCTAGTATATCGGTGCCTTCTAGTGCATTGCCCAAGTGGCCACAACAGTGAGTGTATTCACAGGAGGTGGGTAGCATCAGCAGAGCCCTCATCTGACATTTACATAAATGGACATTCTGACAGGGATCACTGGATAGTGATAAGGAATAGCTGATCGTTTCACCCCTCCCAGCCCCAACTGTTGCCCCCAAGATCAGCTATTCAACTGGAGATTAAACTGTAGAATTTCCTGGTTTGCACAGCTCTGTTCCACAGACTGAGCTATCAAGAGAGCTACATAGAGAGTAATGTGCTAAATACAGTAACTGAATCTTCACACTGCAAACAGACCACAGGGGCTAAGACAAAGTTTGCCATAGTTCAAAATCTTTAACCTACCAACAAATGTTATTTTGGGTGTGACAGGCTTCTTCACTGCTAGTGTAGGTGGTTTGCTTGTATTGTTAGTGAAGGCAGCAGCTGGCTTGGGAGGCATCTGGCTGGCTGCTGGTACTGTGGCTGTGATGGTGGCACTGCTCACTGTCTTATTCACTGTAGCTGATGTTGAATTCACTACAACTGGCTCTGTAGAGGGAATTGGCTTACCCAATTTGGTGTGCAATTTAACAACCTGCAGAAACAAAGAACTATTAAAATACATTTAAGCCTTACACCAAACAGGAACTCAAGTGTTGCAATTAGATCTAAACAGTCCTCGGGATGTCCCAAAGCATTTCACGTACAATGATGCGGAGTCACAGTTGTTATGTAGGCAAGATCCCACAAATGGCAATTTGTTTCGGTGTTGGTTGAGAGGAACGTTGGCCAGACAGTGGGCGAACTTTCTGCTCTTGTTTAAAACGGTTCCATGGGATCTTTCCCAGCTGAACAAGCAGACAACTCATCAGCTTAACATCTCAACCAAAAGATGGCATCTCTGACAATACAGCGCTGTCCTAGTACTGCATTGGAGTATCAGCCAAGATTATGTGCTTATGTCTCGGGGTGAAGTTAGAACCTACAAACTTCCAACTCAAAAACTCAGGTACCAACTGAGTCAAGCTGAAATTCACTGTCGCGCAAGTGATTTTTAAGCATTGTACTAATATCAGTTATTCACACTGCCAGTTGCAAGGATGGTCCGAGACAGTTGAATACCAACTTTATAAATCTAATTTTACAGCAGAAAATTCTGACCGTAATTTAGTATTCATTCAGACCTAGGTTTTCAAACTGATGTCCTTGTATTTTAGATTTACTGGCATGTTATTTCTGTTGTTGTGCACAGATATAAAATCTTTCCTGCAACTAGGCTGTTTTCCGCTTTATGTTATCTGACATCTTTTAGACATGGTACAGGGAGCATATTGATACCACCACGGGTCCCCAGGAGTCTTAATATTTGTAGGGGCTCTGTCACACAATAAATTTTTTTGAAATCTATAGATTAAGAAAACTTTCATTTAAATGAACCTAAGGCAGCAACACTTCCATAGGGCTCTCTCAGCCTACCTCCCTTTCAGATGTGGAGCTCAGCAGGCCAGCTGCACCATGCATCTTTGGGCCTAAATTCATGAACTGCCTTGTGATGAGGTGTTGCTAAAGCTGGGAATTCAGTGCTGTTCCTTTTCCTTCTCTCCCTGTCTAATGAAGTAGTAAAAAGTTTCCATCAGACCGATAGCAGACTTGACTATTCCAATGCTTTTTGGCCAACTTCGCATCCTCCATAAACTTCAGCTCATCTAAGCCTTTGCTGCTTGTATCCTATCCCGCATTAAGTCCCGTTCACCCATCACCCCTGTTTTCACTTACCTACAATGGCTCCCAGTCCCACAACACCTCAAACTTTAAATTCTCATCCATGTGTTTAAATCCCTTCATGGAATCTCCTCCCTACAACCCCACTCCCAACTCTCCATTCCTGACTCTGGCCTCTAATGCGACTCCCTTCCTTCACCCACCATTGGCAGCTGTGACTTCAGCTGCCTGGGCCCCACGCTCTGGAATTCCCTCCCTAAGCCCCTCCCTCTCCTATTTTAAGACACTCCTTAAAGCCAACCTGTCCGACCAAGCTTTTGGTCACTCCACCCATATCTCCTTCGGCTTGACATTCATTTTTTCCTTATGCCTCTGTTAAACACCGTGACACCTTTTTTCTACATTAAAAGGCATTACATAAGTGCAAGTTGTCATTTTTAAATGCACACGCACAGTATTTCCCACCACCCTCTTCCTTTAAGATGCTGGTCTCCAATTGGTAAATGCCCAGGCAGCACATATGAAATTGGGAACTCAGTGTGGGGAACTGCAGAGGCAGATGAACATCCCACTACTCTGTGGCTTATTGGTGTATTTTCAAAACTGACCCTCAAGACACTACTCAGCAGTTCAGTCTGAAACAAGACATTAAGGAACATGGATCGAAAACTCCAACCCTCACAGTGGTTGACTTCCCGATTGGCACTGTTCTTTCCCCCCTTTTTGGAGGCTGGCTACTTGAGATGATTTTTATCAGCTGCATTCCAGCACACTCCCCACCTGTTCTACCAAAAGTTGGTGCCAGGTTGTCAACTCATTTTCACACCTCATTGAGA
The DNA here is from genome assembly GCF_035084215.1 of Heptranchias perlo. Lineage (NCBI taxonomy): Eukaryota > Metazoa > Chordata > Chondrichthyes > Hexanchiformes > Hexanchidae > Heptranchias > Heptranchias perlo. The sequence goes on along the minus strand of NC_090353.1, from coordinate 15,411,016 downwards.
GGCAGACTCAATCTTCATCATTTTCTCAGTTTCTTTCTAAACAAAAAGATGCTTTTTCCTTTCTAACTCTCATGCTGCTGTTAGAGAGTGCATGAGCTGGGCCGGGGGGTGAAGTCACACACCTAGGAAACAAACTGAACCCATCAGCTGTTACTGCCTCCATGGTGACTGTCGGCCTTACCTTGGATTACTACTTTAAGCTGAACCTTATTCGGCAGCTCAATGATGGAATAATAATGACACAAGTTGTTAGCAGCGAGAGAGAAAATGAAAATGCTGGTAATACACAGCAGGTCCATCAGCGGCTAAAAAGAAAGACAGGTTAACAGTCCGGGCCTACAGCTTTTGTCAAAACTGGAGTCCCACAACGTTAACCCATCCTTTTAGATTCCAACAGACATGCCGTGTACTGTACTTAAAGCATCTTCACAAATACCTTTTGGTGCTTGGCACCTCGGATGTGTGCAGCGTAGGCATCTGCACCTGTACAGGACACATCACACAGCTCACATCGAAGTTGGCCCTGGGCGCCACGTGGTCCACTAGTAGCCTGACTTCCACCCTTTAAAGCCGCTTCTTTCTTCTTGTGCTTCTGGCCTTCCAAATGTTCCCTATAAGTCTTGGGAGGAAAAAAAAAAGCTTAAAGTTAGCAATTGAAATATAGAAGTAGTCAGGAGTGATGCTCCTGGGTATGCTGATTTGTTTTTCCATACAATGATCCAATGTGCCAAAAAACTGTTACCAATTTCCTGTGAGCAAGTTCAAAGATAACCATTTAAGTTCTTCAATTTTCTATATAGGAGTAGCATTGTTCAACTTAGCCCACTAACTAGCTTTTAAATTCAAACATCATAGCAATTCAGTGTTTCAACACAAATATGCAACCTAGTTCCTTTCATCTTGGTGCAAGTCTTACACAGTAAGTGCTTAATGTTCAGTGTATCCAGGGCTATACAGCATGACAGTTATTAGTACTAGGCAGAGCCATCAGCTGTTAAGTGTATAACATTAGCCAGCTCAAAGAATGAAAGATCCCAAATGGCTCAGCAAGCACATCTATCCTCTCCACCACCAGCATACTGTGGCTGCAGTATTATCTACAAGATGCACTGCAGCACCTCCCAAACCCACCTAGAAAGAAGGCCAAGAGCAGCAGGTGCATGGGAATACCATTACCTCCAAATTCCCCTCTAAGTCACACATCATCCTGACTTGGATGTTTATTGCCTGTCTCTCATTGTCGCTGGGTCAAAATCCTGGAACTCCCTACCCAACAGCATTGTGGGAGTACCTTCACCACACGGATTGCAGCGGTTCAAGAAAAAAGCCCACCACCACCTTCTCAAGACAACTAGGATTAGGCAATAAATGCTGGCCTTGCCAGCGACACCCACATCCCGAGAATGAATTAAAGATAAGTCCTTGCGTGGAACTGAGCTGTATGGACCAGGACGGTGCAAAGTTTCATTGCTGGCATGCTCTGAATTAGTTCAGTTGAAACACAATAGGGAAGCTAGCATGGTGTTGGGGTTCCTGGGCTATTTTGTCAGGGCAGGGGAAAAGAAAAACCAGGAGAATGAAAATAAGCCTAGGTCCCCATTTCATCAGCAGCATTTAGTGACTCCTACGTGTGTGGACTCCAGACAAGGACCACTGTGATTTCCCTACACCGTTGAATAGGTTGCATCTAAGGCGAGATAATCAGAACCATATGTTAAAATGAGCCAGCATTTTCAGGAGAGTGGGAAGAGACTTTCTTTTTGTACACTAGCAGACTCTGGTGTGGTGTTGCTCAATGGATATGCTAAAATAAGACAAAGTGTGATGCTCACAGAAAGAGTGTGCTACGTGCAAAACTTTTTATATAGATAGACATGGTGCTATGACACTGTTCAGCAAGGAGCAAGGATCAATTTAAGAGCAGTGTTAAAATACAGATGCACAAATCTTTGGGGCTAGTATTCCTTAGAGAACCTGAACTGTCCACCTTTGTTAAAAGGGAAGAACCATTCTTCCTCAACATGTAGAAATACAGCTGTGCAGATAGTAATATGCTATTTTCTCTAAACCAGTTACCTGTGGGCCAGCACAGCTAATTTTACAGACATCACAATAATGGAGCTGTGGCTGTTTAGGCGGTGGCTTCGGTTTTTGTTGTTTGTTCTGGAAGGCAGGTTTTTTGATGAAAGTGCTTCCCGTATTGGCGCTGGTTCCTGTCCCAGTCCCAGTGCTAGTCCAAGTGGTGGTTGGGGGCTTCTGTGGTTGCTGATAGTACGATGTAGCTGCAGAGTACACAGCAGCTTCATAACCAGAGTAACTTGACCCTAATAAAACACAGAACTGCAATTACAAACAACTTCAAAATGTGAATAATGGGCATCATGCTTTAATTATCACTCTCCACCCTTATTGAATAACCAAGCAACAGAACAGCAGCTATTAACACTGCAATCTTTCCACTGTTCATTTTAGGGGTTCCACTTTGCAGTCTGGACATGAAGTGGAAGCTGGCAAACTGGAGCATCTAGTAAGTGCTGACTAAAACCAGCGTCAAAATCTGATGCTATGCTACTTTGTATTAATGAATCTTCAACTTGATTGAGAGAAAGGAGCAGAAGATGCAACACCAACATACTGCTGGGAAAAGCCCTGGCTACTTTAATTGGTCTTTGGACACTATCTTAGCTCCTTTGAGATAAAGTAGTATAACACTTGCACAAATGAGCTTTTAGGTTCAACCTCAATTTCGGAAAGGAAAGCATACAGTGCCAAAAAAAAAAATAGAAAAAAAGCTGGAAACACATAGCTGTGGCTGTGGAAAAAACAGCAGTTGATGTTTCAGGCCTTAAACACTTCCTCAGGGCTAGGAGATATTACAAAAGAACAGCATTTAGAAAAGAACACAAGGGAAAGGCAAAAGAAAAAAAAACAAAAAAACACAGGAAAAGAAATAGAATGAGCTGTGAAGTGCTTGGGTGGAGGATAGCAGATGATGACATGGAGGACATGATATTAGCACAAGACAAAAGGAGGCATAAAGAGAGAAATCAAAGAAATAAAAGACATATGCTGGACAGTGTGTAAATAGCTAAAGGGGCTAGGTAGAAAAAGCATGAAAAAGTAGCCACCCAAAAGTGCCATACTGACCAAAAATTCTCAACTGCAGATACAAGCCAAGAACTATACCAAAAACAATAATGGACAAGTCATTAAAAGGATATTTAGACAGCTCTACAAAAGGGAGAATTGCTTACCTGAATAACTGACTGGAGTTGTATTGTACGAGGGTGTCTGTGTGTAAGATACAGCAGCTGTGGCCACCGCTGCAGTAGGCTGCACAGTGGGTTGCACAGTTGTTACCACAGGATACACTGCATAACTGGTTGTAACCGGGATTGGAGTGGGTGCAGGCTTTATTGCAGTAACTTGCCTTGACGGTTGAGTTTGTGTGTACGGTGTTCCAGATTGGCTGAAACTGGTTTTAGGAGCTACTGAAAGACAAAAAAAGGCTAAATGTTATCTGATTTGGTGTAACTTGATTACACCGAGACACACTGGAGAGGAATTCCAATTCCAGCTTTGACGTTAATGCATCTGAACAAGCTTACTTAAATTAAAACGATTCCTTACACTGTACCTCAACTCCATTTACTGCCTCTGATCCATATTCCTTGATATCCTTACCTAACAAAAATCTATCAATCTCAAAAATTTCAAATGACTCAGCATACACAGCCTTTTGGGGGAAGAGAGTTCCAGATTTCCACTAACCTGTGTGTGAAAAAGTGCTTCCTGATTTCACTCCTAAATTGCTTAGCTCTAACTTTAAGATTATACCCCCTTGTTCTTGATTCCACCATCAGCAAAATATCTACATGATCAAATCCCTTTATCACTTTAAACAACCTGATTACATCACCCCTCAACTAACTAAACTCAAGGTAATACAAACCAAGTTTATGCAACCCGTCTTCATAAATTAACTCTGTAGGCCCGGTTACCATTCGGATGAACCTGCGCTGTACCTCCTCTAAAGACAATACATCTTTCCTGAGGAGCGGTGCCCAAAACTGAAATCAGTTCTCCATATGGCGTCTGACCAAGGCTCTACAACTGAAGCATCACTTCTTCACTTTTGTATTCCAACCCCCTTGAGGTAAAGGCTAACATTCCATTAGCCTTTTGAATATGTTTTGTACCTGTGCATTAGCTACTAGTGATCTGTGCACACGAACAATCCCTTTGCTCCTGCACAGCTCCTAGTGTCTCACTATTTAGAAAATATTCCAATTTGTCCTTCCCAGATCCAAAGCAGATGACCTCACAATTAGAAACTATAAAATCAGATGCAACTGTGTAGATTTCAGGGTGCAGGTCAGACTGGCTTTTTAAAAAAAAACTGTTCTGCATCTGTAACAAATTTCAACATCTAGAATGTGACAGACACTAGATCCAAGAATACATAAATCTTCCATAGTGCTGCTCATTTAAGTCAGAGGATGCACTGTTTCAAAAGGACAGGGACATTGTACTATACATTATTCTTCTGCTAAATGTAAACGTGTGCCCCTTTAAAGGCTACAAGAACTAATTGCTATTAAGTAAATACTTCATTAATTATGAGGTTGTTTTTATTCTGACTGGCATTTTGTGCTCCTGTAGAGTTCATTCTTTCTTCATAATATATTTTTGAAGTATGACAAATCTGAGCATGACATTTGAAGTGTGATGGACAGGAAATGCAGGTTCAATATATGACAGCTACAATTTCGTAACAATTCTTGACTGTTTAAAAACAAAATATCAACTATAGATTCAAAGATTACAAATACAATACTATAAAATAGAAAATTTAGAAGGGGCAGTTTTGCACATTTTAATTTGCTTACCTCCCATGCACACTGGCACAATCATTACCAGGTCAAATATTTGCACGGACGTTTCATAGCACAAACAAAATATAGAAAAATTAAACCCAAACAAAATTAACTTTTTTTTGCTTCCTTCCCTAAGGCCATAATCTTGTTGAGGTATGGTTCCACAGTGCCAAATTGCCTTCAGTATCTCCTTTAAACTGTCATTCTTCATGTTGCACCTAGAAGGTGAGAGTCCCAGGCTCTGATTGTATCCAAGCCTAATCTTGTCCTCACCCAATGGTCACATTGCATACTTTTCATCAGGGATCACTGTATAGTGATCAGGAGCAGGAACCTTGGTTGATATTCCTCTCTCCCTAGCCTAGGAACACTGAGGTCAATTTATAGTCCCTATCACCATCTTGCTGAGATCAACTAACTCAGCACAGGCCAGGATCGAACATAGAACCTTTCCAGGCTGCGTGGCTCAGCTAGTCACTGATTTAGCCAGCTAAGCCATCAGAGAGCGAAGTTCTGTCCTATTAGTTAATCCTCAATATAAACATAAATTCAGAAAATGCTTCACTCACTTGTCTGGTAGTATGAATCTGTGGCTGTGCGCTGAGGTTGAGCAGCAGCTGAGACAGGTTGCTGATAGTACTGTTTATCATAACTTGGTGCTGTTGCTGTGGAACGTGCATAACTGTAACTGTCCTACATTACAGACAAGGAAAATACATGAATGACTGCAACACAAAACTGCCAGAATATTACAAATAAACCTACCCTCCACCAAAAAGCATCATCAGACTAGTCGTCAAGAGCTGTTGCCATCTTGAAAATACCATTAACGCTTGGCACTAATCTCAATACATCCGGTACGCTTGATGAGCGTCCAGCTCATGCATCATATGCAGTCAGGGTTACGCTATGGCGTTCTCTCGGTAGGATTGACAACTTATAGCACAACTCTAACCTGTAGAGCTGTGGTATAATCTGGGGTGGGGGGTGGGGGGGAGGGGAAGAGGGGGAAATTCCATACCCACATAATTATTTTGACTTAAAGTAAAACACAGTATGAACAGGCCGCACATCTGGTTTTTGCAGTACAGGATTTTTTTTTTTTTAAACTTATGAACCAAACCAACATGACCCAGTGTTATCACTAAAGTGTAATGGCACATGTGAAAATTTAATACTTTATCTATTTGAACTGTTTTTTTTTGGTGGGGGGGGGGGGGGGGGGGAGAAAAGAGGGGGAAGAAAAACCCACCTAGTACAATTGTAGATCTTGCCCTTCCAAACTTGGGTTATATCGATAGGATTTTGAGCTGCATAACCTGAGGATTAATTACTGGTGGTTACAGGTCTGTTATCGGTGGTAGTAGTGGGAGCAATGTGAGGTGTTGAATTAAGAGCATCACAACACAAGGGTATTGGGTTGTGTGTAATGTTTCCTATAGTGTATTGATTCCATTACACAGAATATGCCTAGTGACAATACTGACTAGCTGGTGATATTTCTTGGGTTCATTTGTGATATAAAAATATTAGATAGTTTATAGCCACAAAAATAGCACCTGAAAGTTTTAAAAGAAATCAGACAAGTTCAAGATGCTCACTTGCCAGACGTAACTTTTGTACCACTCGTGACCTGGACCAGCACAGACAACTCTCAGCTTTATTGCTGATAACTTAGATGGTCAGGGTCACCATTGGTGTTATAAAACCACAGACTGCAGAGCCCAGCTGTGTACCTTTTATCCACTTTATAAACATATATTCCTCTATTAAAAAAGATACAAAAGTACTTTTGCAAATGAACAATTGTTGTAATTCTTAAAAAAAAAACTTCATTTGCTACAGTCTTTACACTAATGGTTTTAATTTTTTTAACTGCATTAAAAGGAGATACGCGATGTTCTGAGCTGACCGTTTAGCGGCTATCTACCTTACATACAAAGTTAATTAAGCTTTCTCCACAAGCACCTTAGATGAACCATAGATCAAGTCTGTCATCCAACCCCACTCTGTCTTGTCCGAATTTCCTCCTTGTGCGTAGTACTGCTGCAGAAAGAGACTTTGTGATTCATTATAGCAAGATCAATGCCAATATATATATATAATATATATATATAAAGATATAAACACACACACACGTAGTTTCAGTAAGACTCTTGATGTGGAAAAGAGTTTTGTTTAAAATTCGGTGCTATAAAAAAAATTCTACTGTAGCTCCACTTATATCAAAGCTTCGTATCCAAAGAATCGAACATTGGCAAGAACTTAAAATTAAGATAGTATAATTAGGCAAAATGAATACCTGCTTTAATCTGTGATTGAAGTTTACATAGCAAGATTCCAATCCTCTAACATCTGATTTAGCTGGGGTGAGGGGATTGAGCAGATTGCAATTCAATGGCTTACAATATTTTTTTGAACTAAAACTGGTTTTAAATTTTAATTTAGCAGAGCTTGCAAACCTCAAGTGGTTGAAATACATCAAGATTTAAAGGACTTTCTGTACCTAAAGTTTACACACCCTGACCTAATGTGAGTTTCTGATAACCCATGTAATATTCAGCCAATTACGAAAGGCAATATATTTCAAGAGGTGACAACACAACATAACTCAAACTAAAGACAACTAACTTACCAACACATGCCACATTAATGGCCTTACAGCACTGCAGGACCATTGTGATATCCAAATTAAATATAATTTATTAGGGCATGAAAATGGGATTTATTCCACCTTCCTCCACACAACCAGAATCTTGTTACACACCTATGTGGCTGGTCACTGGTTTAAGACTGATGTAACAGTACATATTTTCAAGCTGGGATATTAAATCAGATTGTGCGTGTACGCTGTCAGGGGTGATGGCATTAACACACCCTTCCCTTCGAAGTTGGGTGCTCCAATGTACAGATGGAACATTTAAATCAATACTCAAAACACCTTATTAAAGGTTAAGATTTTTTAAATTTAAAATAACATTTCTAATTTTTCTGCATATCATGGTGATGTATGTTAGTGCTGGGAATGGAACTCTTCAGAGGTTAGGCACCCAGTGGCAACATCATGCACTCCCCAAAATGCTTCAGCCCCAACCTCAAGAGCACCTTACAATGCATCAATGTGACAAGTTTTTCTTTTCAAACAGCCATCCTGTGGCATCGTTGAGATTGCCAATTAGTGCTAAATTAAGAACTGGATTTGCTACTTCATGAACACATTTCTGAACTCTCAAGAAATTGGAATCTTAAATAATTTTAGAAGTAGTTTATATGCAATTAACTTGATAGAGTCAACTGTAATCCATATAAACTAAATGTACAGGAACAAAAAAATTGTTTTTCTGCAGTGCACTATCAATGCTGGCGAGTATTGCTCTCAAAGGACAGGTAGGTTAACAATAGTTACTTACAAAAATTATTAATGCATCTATCAGCACAACTAAAAACCTATACATTAAACAGTTCTTAAACAAAAAAGAACAGTAAATACCAGCCTCCTTCCCCCCAGAAAAGTATCTGTATGCATCTCAGACATAAACACTCATCCTGAGTACTCCAATAGGTCAGTGCATCACATGGTGCTGCACGGAGTCTGATCCTTGCCTCTCCCTTACTGAGCAAAAAGCCCAACACTCATCGTTCAGGCACATACTAGAGGTAACAGAGAACTGCTGCCATCTGTGGAACTGTTCTCGGGCATAAGTCACTATTTTTTGTTGTGGGAAAGGGGATGGGGAGGAAGGAAAGACAAAAACCTTTCACGAAAACTGGAGCAAACATTTACCACTGTATGGAATCATTGGTTGATGTTGAATATTGGTACAAGTGACTGCATATTTGGAGTGAAATGGGAGTTGCTGCCCCTTTAAAATGGCACACTTGAGAAGCTTTCCCAAAGCCGTGCCCAATTGATTCCAAAAATCTATGTCCACCAGTAGCTCCAACTCTAACCTGGAGAGATTTTAACAGATCAACCGCACAGGTGTCTGCAATCAGCTTTCCCAACAAGAGAAGTGGGTGTGAACAGCCATACTTGCCTTCATTCTAAGGATAGAGGTCCTTCTACGCCAGATGTGCTCTTAAGTTGGCTTCATCCCACAATCTACCCATCTATAAATGTACACTGGATTACAAAGATGGGAAGTCTGGCCAATACCAGTCTGTAATCATTTCTGTACTACAGCATGAATAGTTTCTTTTCCGTAGATTTTAAACTTAAGAGCTTCTGAAAAGCAACTATAACTGTGTTGCGATGTCAACTGAATTTCATATCAAGTAGAAAAAAAACAAGATAACTATTCAGCCTTGAAGGTATAAGCTGCAATTTCACAGTGCAATGAATTATGAAAAGTGAGGGCCCCACTTACACGCAACTTTATAAAGTCAATTGTATTTTTGCTAATTAAAATTAATATGCAGAAAGATGATGCATGCTGAATAGAACATTAAGCTTGATGTGCTTAGCTTTTATTTGGTTTGGCAAGTTTAATCTAGTGCCACACAACGATTTTAAGCAATTGTGGATCAGCTTCACATCCATTTGTCATTGGGCAAAATAGTTCCTGCACTAACCCTGGAGTCCTAAATTAAAAGCATAAAGCCTTGCTACAAAAAACATTTACACAGGCTTACTCAGCATTTAGTTACATTTTCATTAATAGTTTGTCATATCCACTACAGTGCTTTGAAGACTATGATGGTATTTCTGCATTAATAATAGCATTTGTGCATTGTCAAGAATATTCGTCTTCTCCCCGTCTCAATTGTCCCCAAGCACATTCAGTATTAAACAAAAAATATGTATTTTGAACCCTGTAAAGGAAAATTTAGTACAAAGCATTATAGACTTACCTGGTTATTGAGAAATTGAAACTGAGCAGACTGCCTTCCAAAACAAAAGAAAAAGGAAGTACATAATCTAAGGACGCAATGTTCGAGCAATGACACAATTTTTTTGCTTGGGAAGAAATAATTTCAGTTTTACAATAAGCAGTATTGCCACTGACTCATTATAAATGTCAAAATCAAATGTAAACGGGTAGTGCATCATTTATGCAATCCACATAACCCATTGCATTTGTTACACATCCACCCAAATGCCAATCTTAAGATATTTAGGGAAATTTCATTTTGCTTTCAGAATGAAAATCAGTCAGCAGATGCACTGCCACAGGTTTCAACTCTACTCGTACAACTGCTGTTAAGAATCCCCCCGGTCTGTTAAGACAAACAGTTCCACTAATCATTCTAAAGAATTGTCCTGCTCATGAACAAGGTGTATTGCTCCATATCAAAAATACATTTTTGCTGGAACCAGAATTAATTTTTTTTGATTGAATTTTGAAATCAGCTCATCAATTTCATTATATCCCCAATGAAGCTAAAGAAAAACACTAAGCAGCTCTAATAAGAGCAACACTACTTCACCAGTTATACTGTAAAGTTAAAAGAGGGCAAGTTTAATAATTTTCTGAAATGTAACAACCATTTACAGGTATAAGTAATTTTTGGGCAGAAGGAAGCAACACATCTCTGATGCATATTCCAGATTGCTCACTGTGGCTAGAATCAGGAACTACATGAATTCAACAATCAATTACCATCTACATTAGGAGGCAAATTTTCAAAGAAAGCACATTTGCAAATTGCTCATTACAATAAATACTAAAAAGTACCAACATGAAGATACATTGCCACTAAGTGCAGGACTCCTCACACAAACATACATTGTAAGAACAATGCATATTTGCCATTTTTGACAAAACAGAAGGAATAACACAAAACATAAAAGTTCAAGACTTGAGCTCATTAAGCAGTTTGAGGCCTCAAAGAAAAGCTACGCAAACTCAGAAGAAACAATCCAAAAACAAGACTTGCAAAGTAATTGCACTGTGATGACAGGACAGATAAAATTCTTAAGGAACAGGAGTAGGCCATTCAGCCCTTTGAGCCTGTTTTGCCATTCAATTTCATGGCTGATCTGTAATTCAACTCCATTTAGCCGCCTTTCCACCTCGATACCGTTACCTAACATTTATTGATCTCAGTTTTGAAATTTCCAATTGACCCAGCATCCAGCCTTTTGGGGGAAAGAGGATTCCAGATTTCCACTACTCTTTTTGTGACTCCTGATTTCACTCCTACCTGGCCTAGCTCTAATTTTATTATGTCTTTAAATTAAAAACCTACCTCAGGTGAATTCTCCACAAGTACCATTATTCTAACTGAGAAACTTGGCATTGTGAATAACTACCTACTCCAAAGCCAAGTGACCATCATCTTCTACAATCATCACAGACCAACATAAGAGTAACCCAAAAGAGACATTAATTTTTAATTTGTACTCAGGCTCCATTATTTCCCATAGAAAATGCACAATTTCACCATTAGCATTTACTTATGCAGTACAGATAAGTTATGCAGCTAATTAAGTGGGCACCAAAAAGCGACAGCATTACTTCAATTAGGAGACCTCACTTTGATATAGGCAAGTTACTTGGTATTATCTAATTCTTTGAAATGGTCAAATCAAAACTAGTCTTCATTGGGGCACAGGTGAGACAGATTAGCATTTCCCATTACAAAGCACGAAGCATTGAAACAGAATATAATTTATATACCCACCTCCTATACATAGGACTCCCTCATGGAGCCCTGTAAGTAAAACTGCTGACCTTACTCTGGAGCAGGAAATGCTATATAGGTTACCTGGTAGCTTTGTGTCGTAGCCGGTGTTTGTTGTGGTGCAGCTTCTGGTTGCCTTTGTCCGTAGCTATAGTCTGCCACAGAATGTGCCGGATAGCTTCCATATGCTGCTGAGGTCACTGGTCTCACTGCTTGTGTGGCAGGCACAGGAGCATAAGCTGCAGTGACTGCATGGGCCGCTGGTGGAGCTTGCTGTACGGTGTAACTGGCTGGCGTGGATGGATGTGAATATGCAATGCCAGTGGCGGGCTGTGCACTGATGAAAACAAATCAGCATAAACACAATTAGTCTAAAAGGGAAACAATTTGGTAACTGAAAGACAGTTTTTCTCTTTTTACCCCACAAAACAAACAAGAACTTCCTTTATAACGTTCTTTAGCAATTTTATCTTTACGGCAGGATTGTCCAAACTGTGGTCTGTGGACCACATGGCCCACAAGTCTTGGCAATCTAGCGCAACTGAGTTCTATTCACGCTTGTAGTTCTTACTCGCCAATTTGACCTGCTCATGTTTTGTGGATCTGCAAATTTGGAAAGGACAGTTCTTAGCACTATTGCCTCTTCTGTGGATAAATTCTAAACCTGAAATACTAAAATCTGTTAGTAGCAACAGCTCGAGATATATGCAATGTAATAGAAACATTCTATCTTGCTTTCAAGGCTCCTTGTTACTCTCCATGTAGTCCATAAAGGCAAAGCTTGGAAGATCCTTTTTATGGTATATTTGCACTGTTTTTCCTCTTAAAATGTATTACTTCATATTTATCTATGTTGAACTGCATTTCTAATATATTTGACCACTCTCCTAATCTGGCTACATCCTCCTGCAGTGCTTGGCTCAGTGGCATCATTCTCATGAGTCAGGAGGTTGCGGATTCAAGACCCACGCCAGGACTTGAGCTCATAACCTAGTTTGACACTTCAATTGAGTACTGAGGAAGTGCAGCCTTTGTTCAATGTCTCATCCTTTGGCTGAGGCATTAAACTATAGCCCTGGCTGCCTATTCAGGTGGATGTACAAGATTCCATTGCACAATGTGAAGAAAAGTAGGAAGTTATTACGGTGTCCTGACCAACATTCTTCCCTCGACCGACATCAAAAACGATTAACTAACCATTTCTCTCATTTACTATTTCTAAGAACTTGCTGTGCACAAACTGGCTGCCATGTTTGTCTAGATAAACAGCGAGCACGTTTCATAACTAATTAATTAGATGTGAAATACTTTGGGGAGATACTGAGGACATAACAAAGTGATACATAAATGCAAGTTTCTCTTTTGTACAAAGTTATACCCAAAACAGTAACAAAAACAGAAAAAGCTAGAAACATAGTTGTCAGCACCTGTAGAATGAACATGCAGTTAATATTTCATAGAATCATAGAAAGTTACGCCACAGAAGGCAGCCATTCGGCCCATTGTTTCTGTGCTAGCCGAAAAAGAGCTATCCTGCTTAATCCCACTTTCCAGCGCTTGCTCCGTAGCTCTGTAGGTTACGGCACGTCAAGTGCACATCCAAATACTTTTTAAATGAGTTGAGGGTTTCTGCCTCTACCACCCTATCAGGCAGTGAGTTCCAGACTCCCATCAGCCTCTGGGTGAAAAAATTTCTCCTCAGCTCCCCTCTAATCCTTCTACCAATTACTTTAAATCTATGTCCCCTGATCACTGACCCCTCTGCTAAGGGAAATAGGTCCTCCCTATCTAGTCTCTTCATAATTTTATATACCTCAATTAAATCTCCCCTCAGCCTCCTTTGTTCCAAAGAAAACAACCCCAGCCTATCCAATATTTTCTCATAGCTAAAATTCTCTAGCCCTGGCAACATCTTCGTAAATCTCCTCTGTATCCTCTTTAGTGTAATCACATCTTTCCTGTAATGTGGTGACCAGAACTGTACTTAGTACTCAAGCTGTGGCCTAACCAATGTTTTATACAGTTCTAGCAAAACCTCCCTGCTTTTATATTCTATGCCTCAGCTAAGAGAAAGTATCCCGTATGCCTTTTGAACCACCTTATCTGTCTGTCCTGCTACCTTCAGGGATCTGTGGACGTGCACTCCAAGGTCCCTTTGTTCCTCTACACCTCTCAGTATCCTCCCAATTACTGTGTACTCCCTTGTCTTTTTTGACCCCCAAATGCATTACCTCACACTTCTCTGGATTGAATTCCATTTGCCACTTTTCTGCCCACCTGACCAGTCCATTGAAATCTTGCTGCAGTCTTCAGCTTTCCTCCTCACTATCAACCACATGGCCAATTTTTGTATCATCTGCAAATTTCTTGATCAAGCCTCCCACATTCATCCTAATCATTGATATATACCACAAAAAGCAAGGGACCTAGTGCTGAGCCTTGCGGGACCCCACTGGAAACAGCCTTCCAGTCGCAAAAACACCCGTCAACCATTACCCTTTGCTTCCTGCCACTGAGCTAATTTTGGATCCAACTAACCACCTTTCCTCGGATCCCATGGGCTTTTACTTTTTTGACCAATCTGCCACGTGGGACCTTCTTAAAAGCCTTGCTAAAATCCATGTATGCTACATCGAACGTGTTACCCTCATCGACCCTTCTTGTTACCTTCAAAAAATATCAAGTTGGTCAGACACTACCTTCTTTTAACAAATCCATGCTGACTGTCCTTGATTAACCCATGACTTTCTGAATGACGATTTATGCTGTCCCTCAGAATCGATTCCAATAATGTGCCCACCACCAAAATTAGACTGACTGGCCTATAATTACTCGGTCCATCTCTTTCTCCCTTTTCAAACAACAGTACAACATTAGCAGTCCTCCAATCCTCCGGCACCATGCCTTTAGCCAGGAAGGATTAGAAAATGATGGTCAGAGCCTCCCCTATTTCCTCCCTTGCTTCTCTTAACAGCCTGGGATACATTTCATCCGGGCCTGACGATTTATCTACTTTCAAAAGATGCTAGTCCCCTCAATACTTCCTCTCTCACTATGTTTATCCCATCCAATAATTTTACACTCCTCCACCTTAACTATAATCTCTGCATTGTCCCCCTCTTTTGTGAAGACAGACGCAAAGTATTTATTAAGAACCATACCCACATCTTCCGCCTCCACACATAGGTAACCTTTTTGGACTCTAAAAGGCCCTACACTTTCCTTAGTCATCCTCTTGTTCTTAATGTATTTATAAAACAATTATGGGTTTTCCTTAATTTTACTTGCCAGTGTTTTTTCATGCCCTTTCTTTGCTTTCCTAATTTCCTTTTTAATTTCACCCCTGCACTTTCTATACTCCTCTAGGCTTTCTGCAGTATTGAGCTCTTGGTGTCTGACATCAGTGGAACATTAACTCGTCTTGTCTCTTCATTGATACTGACTGATGTGTACATTTCACATTAGTGACACTTTAACAAATTAACTCCAATTTGAATATCAAAAGGCCCAGATTTTCACATTTGCTATATTGCTAGTGTGAATTAGTTCACAGGGTAACAAATGAACTGCTAGCATGAACAAAGCTTGCACTAGTACGCTGTAAAGCAGGAAATTGTCACGGGGGCCTTACTTTTGGACAGCTCATCCGCCTTTTTGTTGCAATAATTAAATCACCACAAATGTCACTGTCACATTCATTAGTAAAGGTCAAAAGATGGCTCGGCTTGAGATTAAAGCTACATGAAGTTTTCATTAAACCCGCTCCTGCCAAAATTTAACTGTGTAAAAATGATCCAATTGACAGTATGACAGAATTCTGTAATACAGCTAAAAACTGCACAAATCATTTGCCAATCAATATTGGACAGCTCTACTTTTCTATAGCAGGTTAGTTAATGAAAGAAAAAACTTGCAATGATATAGAACCTGTCACGACCTCAGGACGTCCCAAAGTGCTTTACAGCCAATGAAGTACTTTTGAAGTGTAGTCACCGTTGTAATGTAGGAAACGTGGCATCCATTTTGTGCACAGCAAGATCCCAAAAACAGCAATGTGGGAATAATCAGATCGTCCGTTTTAGCGATGTTGGTTGAGGGATAAATATTGTCCAGGACTCCCCTGCTCTTCTTCAGAATAGTGCCATGAGATCTTTTACCTCCACCTGAGCGGGCAGACGGGGTCTTGGTTTAACGTCTCACCCGAAAGACAGCACCTCCGACAGTGCAGTTCTCCCTCAGTACTGCAGTGGTATCAAACTGGATTATGTGCTCAAGTCTCTAGAGTGGGACCTGAACCCACAATCTTCTGACTCAGAGGCAAAAGTGCTACCATGGAGCCACAGCTGTTAAGTATTCAGATTTTAGATTTATTTCAAACTGCTGGACATTTTATGGCCTTTAAGGCCATCAACAATGTAGATGCTCACCTGCCTCCTCTCCCCCAAAAACAAAGTTAAATTCTAACCTCACAAAAGGCTTGAAACAGAAAGTATCATTGAACACAGTGGGGTAAATTTTAACCCCCAAGAACGGGAGGGCCGGGCGCAGGTGGGTCGTAAATTCTCCATTTTCAAAGCGGGACCGCATCCCGGCTCCAAAGCACCTACTTCCAGGTTTGACCCAGACGCGTTTGGGTGTGCGTGCGCTTCTTTCTGACAGCCAGACATCCCGCTGGCACTTAAAACTGGTGGGACGATATTTAAAGGGCCAATTGGAGTATTTAAACTACTTGAAGCTGTTTAACTTTTTGTGTATTGACACACACAAACCATTTTAACTTCTCCTGAATGTGTCTCCCGTGGCCTCTGAAAGAAGACTTGGAAATGAAGGCAAGTTGCAGCCAGCCCTCACTTGGATCTTTAAACCAGTGAATGACACATCTGAATAAAAGGTGAGTTTTTGCAGCAGGGCAATCAGTTCTCTCAGATAAACCTTAGGCTGGGAGTTGTTTGTGTTCATATTGAGATTTCTTGGTACATGCTCAGAATTCTTGTGTTAATACATATTTACCTACATATTGGACCCCCTCAAACTGACAACTTTAGGATTGGGGGGGCGCAATGGATCGATGCAACAGTACATCTGAGGAGGAGGCACATCACAATCCGCGCCAGGCACGGTGTGCAGTCCTGAGTGTTGCAGCTCCACTTAACAGAGGTGCGCCACAAGGACCTGCAGAAGAGCAGAGAGGGATCCAATGGAGGAGCCGAGATCGCAGAAGGCCGTACCCACGTAAGAGGATGTACAGGCAGTGGCTGAACTTCCTGGAATCTGAGGAGCAGTGTCTATGCAGGCTGAGATTGAGTTGCCAGGTGGTCACAGACATCTGCAAGCTCCTTCATGCAGAGCTGCTCCCGGCTGGGCCTGGTGGCAACGCATTGCCCGTCGCAGTTAAAGTCACCACTGCCCTCAATTTCTTCGCCTCCGATCCTTCCAAGACGCCAACGGTGACATCACCAGGATCTCTCAGTCATCTGCACATAAGTGTATATGGCAGGTCACGGGTGGCTCGTTTGCCAGGGCATCTGACTACGTCAACTTCCGCTGCGACATCAGCCAGGCTGAGATGGCAGTGAGTTTCCACTCTCTGGCTGGCTTCCCATGGATGCAGGGCGCAACTGATTGCACATATGCAGCAATCCAAGGACCTCCACGTGAGCCAGGATAGTTCATCAGCCGAAAGGGATATCACTCCATTAATGCGCAGCTGGTTTGCGACCACTGGAAGTGGTTTCTGCAAGAGTGTGCCCAATTCCCTGGCAGCTGCCATGATTCCTTCATTTTGCGTGAGTCCAACATTCTCGCACAAGACAGACTTAAGGGCTGGCTCCTTAGTGGCAAAGGATACCCTTGCAGACGTGGCTCGACACCTCTGAGAAACCCCACCAACGAGGCACAGCAGCGGTACGACAACAGTCACATCACCACCAAATCTGGCATTGGACAAGCCATTGGAATGCTCAAGATGCACTTCAGGTGCCTGGATCGATCTGAGGGATTCTTTCAGTACTTACCAGCAAAGGTGTGCAGAACAACAGTCGTGTGTTGCATCCTGCACAACATCGCTCAACAGAGTGGGTTACAGGTGGAGGAACTCCCATGAGCTCACGAAGCATCCGCATCTGCGGCAACATTGAAGACAAGGAGGAGGAGGACGATGATACGCAAGCCAATGGCAGAGCAGCTGCTCTGCCATTGGCTTGCGTATCATCGTCCTCCTCCTCCTTGTTCATGATGCCAGGGAGTCACTCATATCTAATCGATTCTCATAAGGAGATCTGCAAACTGAAGATAGTGAACTACTCAACCAGCACCACCTCCCTCACCACCCCCCCCCCTTGCACAAAACAGTGCTTCAACCACACATACACCCATTGTAAATACACCTAATGGGTGGCATCAAGTCTTGGCATTCATGATGAAGCACATGCAAGGGCGCTTTCACAAAAGGGATTCAAGAATGGACAAGATGTGGCAGTGTGGAGACACTTATAACATTTAGTGTGCATGTAAGAAAAAACAAATAGAAATGAAAAACATGACATCTTATCAGAAACCCTTGTGCATTCCATTGGTGATTACAAAACCTTAGCTTTCCTCTTCCTACTGTCTCTACGTGGTGCATCCCCTGTTGCTCAGGTCCCTGCCCTGACTACCGAAATGCTCTCGGCCTACGCCCTCTGGGTTTTGGAGCCTGTGAGGGCCCTGCCAAAGACTGCTCCACCTGCACCTGTGCAGGGGCAGTCTCGCCCATCATTGGGAGAGAAGGCAGCATTGCGGGCACTGGTTTGGGGGGGGGGGGGGGGGGGGGGGGAAGAGGGGGTGGCGCTGAGGCGTGGGAACGCTTTGAATAGGGTCCCAACTTCCATGTCCCTTTTCGCCATCCTCCCTCTTCAGGGCCACACCACTCCTACCACTATGCTGGACAACAGTTTGGAGCACATCTGTGACGCGTTGCAAGGCCCCTGCTAAAGTATCTGTCTGCCTATTTAAGGTGGCAGACATGTTAGCATCGGTAGCCCGCCGGCCGCTGTCTTGGCCTGAATGAACGCATTTGTGAGCCATGCTTGAAGCTTAATGGAGGCTGGCATTCTCTCCATCGCAGACATTCCCGCACTTACCTGAGCCACTATTCCACTAATGCTGGAGGTGGACTCCTCCACCCTCTCTGCTATTGTGCAGTGTGCGTGGCACGTCTTCCAGTATCTCGCAAAGGTGCAGCTGTACCTCTATCATTCTCCTTCTCAGCGACGGCCCCCAGGGTTCAGCATCTGTGTCCAGCTGAGCAGAGCATGGAGAGGAATGCGCCCCCGACCCAGACTCTCCACAGCTGCCCCTGCCACCAGTGTCTGCTCGTGCTCACTTGTCACCTGGTGATTCACCACTCACAACTCAACTATCTGCCTAACAGGACCTAACGAAGTGCGAGTATCTGCACTGGTGCATGGCTGGGTATGATGTGACGGTGCACCCTCAGGGGGACAGACCTCCTCTGAGGAATCGCCCTAGTCCAGGTTGCATGCCTCTTCATCAATCCTTGAAGGCCCCGGAAGAGAACATAAAACAATAATAAAAATCATTGCAGAAGTTAGTGCGCTATGAGCATGCTGATGTTATCAATGATTGACCTGCTGCACACATCAAATAATGATGCACGTGAAGGATGTTAAAGCTGTCACCAGATGTTTGCGGGGTTTTGGCATCTCCGACAGCCAGGCATTCAAGCGCGTGGCTGAGCTCCAAGGCCTCCTCCTCCACATCTGTCAGGGGTACTACTTATGGTGCCCCCCCCACCCCCAGTCCCACTCCTCTCCCATCCATTTTGCACTCTCTTTTCTTACCAAAGGAGAAGGAACAGGCATAAGAGTGAGTGAGGATGACAGGGTCACCCGATGGAGGCATTGCTTTGGGCGAGGCTGCCCATGAAAGAGATGCATCAGAGGGTGACTATCAGATGGATTCATCACATTGCATCAGGACTGGGATGAGTGCAAGTGGTGGATTCACAAATGGGGAGGTGAGGAAGTGCACAGAAAGTGAGGGTAAGTTGATAATGAGAGTTAAGTGGGTACGAGGTGTGATGTGATGTGATGGGATAGGCTCGGCAAGACAGTGAGGTGGGGGGGGGGGAGGGGGCAGTAAAATGTACACCACAGGATGTAGGTGAATCAGTAACTGTACTCACTTTTCCTGACCTGGTTAGGTCATTAAAGCGCTTCACAAACAACCTTGCAATGGTGCTCCTGCTGCTCACATCCTCTGCCACCTTGAGCCAGGCCTTCTTGGTGGCAGAGGCAGGGCGCTTCCTCCTATCTTCCAGGTACATTATGTCCCCCGTTCCTCACACTGGCCAGTAGCAACTCAAGTGAAGAGTCAGTAAATCCGGGTGCTGGTTTCGTCCTTTGTTGCGCCATGTCTTTGAATTCCTCCATGCTCCCTCAAAATTCATGGTTGCAATATCCCTTTAAATACTCCAGCTTCCAGCATGTCGCTCAGGTGCGCAGTACGCCCGCCGCGTAGCTTGGAGACATGAAACCCGGAAGTCACATCAAGGGCTTTCGATTGAGTCGCGATCGCTCGAGACATCGCACGCAAAATATTTCCGGGGTTCTCATGCATGTAATCACCTCCCACTGAGTTTCCGCCGGAATGTTAAAATTTATCCCAATGTGTGGAACACTGCGCAGGTAGGTGAGGTTACTCTGGACTGGTCAAGGATGCACAGATGTCAAGAATTATTGGTTTTGTATGGAAAACTATTTGGCTAGTTAAGCACTATTTTCCTCAGTCTTATTTTCCCCACTTTTTACTTGCCACTTTTTAAAAAAATTCTTCCTTCATGAAGGTAATAATTCCCTTGTAGTAAAGGGCAAAGAGGATAGTAACAGACTTCAGAAGGATGAAATGGGCAGACACATGGCAGATGCAATTTTACGCAGAGAAGTGATACATTTTGGTACGAGAAATGAGGAGAGGCAATATAAACTAAATGGTACAATTTTAAAGGGGGTGTACGTGCAAAATCTTTGAAGGTGGCAGGTCAAGTTGAGAAAGCTGTTAAAAAAGCATACAGGATCCGTGGCTTTATAAATAGAGACAGAGTACAAAAGCAAGAAAGTTATGCTAAACGTTTATAAATAGCTAGTCAGGCCCCAGCTGGAGTATTGTGTCCAATTCTGGGCACCACACTTTAGAAAGGATGTCAAGGCCTTAGAGAGGGAGCACAGGAGATTTACTAGAATGGTACCAGTTGCAGGACTTCAGTTATGTGGAGAGACTAGAGAAGCTGGGGTCGTTCTCCTTACAGCAGAGAGGTTAAGGGGAGATTTAATAGGTGTTCAAAATCATGAAGAGTTTTGATGGAGTAAATAAGGAGAAACTGTTTCCAGTGGCAGAAGGGTCAGTAATCAGAGGACACAGGTTTAAGGTGATTGGCAAAAGATCCAGAGGCGAGATGAGAATTTTTTTTTTTTTTACGCAGCAAGTTATGATGATCTGGATTGCACTGCCTGAATGGGTGATGGAAGCAGATTGAATAATAACTATCAAGAGGTAATTAGATAAATACTTCAAGGGGAAAAGTTTGTAGGGCTACGGGGAAAGGGCAGGAGAATGGGACTATTTGGATGTGAATGGCCTCCTTCTGTGCTGTATCACTCTATGATAAAACTATTCTGATTAAACATACTTTCAAATGCACATCCACTGGACTAAACTTCAGAATTATTTTCTGATGATGCAGGCTAAAACACAGCCACTGAACTGCACCTCACCTCAGTGGCTTTTTCATGTCCCCACTGAACCAAAGAACTCTATAAACAGGCCATGAAAAGTGCCAACACAGAATTAATGCACTACAGGAGAACTCGTTTGCCTTCTTAGACATACACAAAAAGGAAATCCCCCTCACGAAAATTGCCGATGCAGGGAAGGATTGTACACACTCCCAGGTCCCAGAATGTCAGGGTCCCTAGCCTTCTACATATGTGCAAAACAAAATCTCAATTTTTCTAAACGGTTTTCAACAGTTCTACAAGAGAGTGGACGCACAGCATAGTCTACAGGATTTTTCAATTTTAGCAAAGTTCTTTGATTTAAAAAAACCCAAAGGCCTCCAGACCATGAGCCGGCCCAGTGCATCATTTGTGCTCAACTCATGATCCAATTTTACATCGATACAAGTACATTTACCCAACTCAGCATGTTTAAAAGGCCAGGGATCAATCCAGGGTGCCAAGAAGGAAACAAAAAAAAAATGGGTCTCCACAGCCACCTACAAAAGCTACACCAGTAATCTTACATTTTGCAGTGCCATCAACAATCAACAGCACTTCCTGATTATAACAGCACCCATTTGGGGTTACTCATCTTGGGTTACGCATTGATCCAAAATCTTATGAAAATAAAATAGAAAATCTTTACCCTCCTGTATGTTAAAATCGTGGCTCTCAAATTGGATGATACACGGAGTTCTCACATTTCCCCACCTCCCACTGCCTCCTGCCTGGTTGCTGATTCCCAGTGATTGAATCTGGCACAGGACAGAAGAATACTGTTAAAAACATTTGGCTGCCTGAATAAGCCATATTATGAGCGGATCCTCCTGGAGCCGGTTATGCCATCATCACAATTAAACCAAAGCGGGAGGAGAGAGGAAATAAAGAATCAATGGGGGCTATGTAGGTAGGATCCAGAGGAGGAAAAAAGCACCAAGGGTGGGGGGGGGAAAGAAAACATGAACAAGTAGTAAGTCAGAGTCTAAACCAGAACAGGAGTAGCTATGACAAAGTAAGGAAGAATCAGCAACTAACAGAAATAAAGCAAATTAGATTCACGTGGGAGAAACAGAGGGAGGTTTGGGGAAAACAGAGGCAAAAGAACAGGTTGAAACAAGAGCTAAGAAGATTTTTCTAATATATTACAACATGATGCACTATTATGTCCATTTTAAAATGATGGAAATTGCACCAATAAAGAGTCAAAGTCAAACAATTCTCAGGCCCCATTAGGTGCTTTGAGAATTGTGTCAAAAAAGATTAAAAATCATGTGTTACAGGATTAATCCAGAACAAAGTGCTACATTAGGCTCATACTCCAGGATAAGACCTAATGGAAAATTCTTAAATCCACCTGGTGGTAACCAGCTTTCAAAGGATGGCATTTAAATATATTTCACTCCAGCACCCTCAAATGCTCCAGCAGTGTGGAAGAGGTGAGTACCAAAGTCCCACACTCAAACACCAAGCTAGAGACTTTGGCTGAGAAGCTAGCCACCTTATGATAAGTATAAGTGATACATATAAGCGTATATTTTGCAAATAATCAATGGCTGAAGTGTTAGTTCAAGTTTATCCTGGAAAAGACAAGATACCACCATGTCCCAGAATTTAAACATTTCCATTGTAATACAATGGTTTTCACTTCCCAGTTTTCCATTAATATATTTTAAAAAGAGGTAATGTACTATGAATTATATACTATACTTCTGGGACACACTGAAGCATTGGAGGTTTTTGGAATCAATCAGGCTCTCAAGAGAACACTCCAAAAACAAATACTGACAGAGGAACCACTTAACTATGTTCCATTCTATGTCCTCGAACAGTGAAAAACACCCAGCAATACAGTTATAGATTTTGACCCTCCAAACTTGGATTATGTCTAGAGAACATTTTGAGCTGCATAACACTACAGTAGCAAGGGCATCACACACAAAATGTATCACACAACATTAAAAAAGTGTACTCGCTTTATTAGGATTTTCCCCAATAGTCTATTTATATCAATGCTGATCGTTGGAAACCACTATAAAATCTTCATTTATTCTCAACTTTTCCACTGCACTATATTTTTAATTTTCTTCCTTTTTTTGTATGTCTTAATTTCTACCTTCGAGTCCCCCACATTATATCCTGTAGGTTGACACATCTGAAAGTTTGTGATTGGAAACTTTCGAGCTCTCATTCAATGCCACAATTTCTCAATTCCAGAGAAGGGACACTGGGATTATCACAAAGACTTCCTCCCCGTCCTCCCACATTTTTAAACCGTTTTATTAGTTCATAACCCATACACGTTCACATTAAAATTTATGCAAAATTTCCACAACTGTTCCCACAACCCCAGTGATGTTTGGTGGATTGAGCTCAAGATACTCCAACCAGAAACACAATCAATTGTGCTACAGCTCCAAACATCACTCACTCAGCTCCACATAATTGTCCAGAGCACAACTGAGGCCCACCCCTCTCAGGGGAACACAAAAGATCCCATGGCACTATTCAAAGAGCAGGGGAGTACTGTATCCTGACTAACATTTATCTCTCAACCATCATTAAAAAAGGTGATCTAGTCATTATTGTTCGTGGGAATTTGCTGTGTGCAAATTGGCAGCTGCATTTCCCTACATTACGTTGACTACACTTCAAAAGTACTACACTGACTGAAGTGTTTTGGGATATCCAGAGGTGGTGAAATATGCTATATAAATGCAAGCTCTTCGTTCTCCGTCAGTCCTCAGCCATTCATCTGTTATAGAGGAGGTTGTGTGTCTGAAGCAACCTTACTCTCTGCATGGGAGCCAGCACTCACATACTAGTAGCCAAGCCAAAACTGGACAGCTATCCACTGGCCAAATACCCAATCAGTGGTGCTTGTCCAGGGCTGGATGACTTCCAGGCCAACCTGGAGCTCTAATCTCCAATGCAATAAATGGAACTGCTCTAGGTTACCCGCAGGATCATCATAATATTTACTACATCGATGGGGTGGGATGTGTGAGAAGTATTTGGAACTGAAAGTATTCCCTCTGGACTTTCCTTCCCTTTTAAATCGCCTCAGCAAGAAAAGCAATTAAAACATAGAAACTATTTTTTGTGCTGTTGAATGGAATATTCTTTTTGCACACCCAGCAAGTTATAAAGCCTTTCCACAGAAGATGTACAAAATCTAAAACAGAGTAAAATATTGCTTTGATATCCTAGTATACCTCAACTCCAGCTCCAGAAGGTACCCAGCTCTAATTGAACCAGTGTAACATCTCCATTCCAATGCCAAACTCTTGGGGTTAAAGCGAGAGTGCGAATTTAGTACTGGGTAGATTATGATGTGAGCCCATGCTCATTGAGAACTGAACTGAGGCTGGCCACAGTATTTCCCCGAGGATACATACAAGCAGAGGGGAGACTTTTCTTTCATTAATCTGTTTTACAAAACAATGTTCTAATCAGGGCCATGGAATTGCTTGAGCAACAAGTTCATTCAAAACATGAAAAGCACTGCTAAAAACGAGACCAACTTGGCAACCATATTCTTCTTCTTAGAAAAAGACTACATAATTAGGAAGGAAACAAACTTTTTGGGGTTCAACAAAGCAGATGTAACTGTATTTGTATTATTATTCAGTCACTATTAACCAATAGCTGTGGTTGTAAATGGGCAGATCACTGATGGAGTACAATAGCAGGGAGGTAATGTTAAATTTATATAGAACCTTGGTTAGACCACACTTGGAACACTCTGCAATTCTGGTCTCCAGGCTACAAAAAGGATATTGAAGCACTGGAGATAAGTGCAGAAAAGATTTATGAGGATGTTAACAGAATTGAGAGGATGAAACTATAAGGAAAGATAAGCAAACTGGGGCTCTACTGAGGAGATCTGATAGAGGTCTTTAAAATTATGAAAGGGTTTGATAGAGTGGATGTGGAGGAAATTGTTTTCACTTGTGGGTGAGTCCAGAACAAGGGGGGATAAACATCAGATGGCCACTAACAGATCAAATACAGAATTTAGGAGGAATCTCTTGAGAGTGGTGAGAATATGGAACCTGATGCCACAGAGTGGTTGCAGTCTATAGCACTGACACATTTAAGAGGAGGCTTGATGCATTTGAGGGAGAAGGGAATATGGATGATACGGGGGCAGAATGGGAAGTGGTAATTACAGTGGGAGGAGACTCATGTGGAGTATAAACACGGACATAGACCAGTTGGATTGAATGGCCTGTTTCTGTGATGTAGATTCTATGTAACACTGAATGCGATCCTACAACACAAGCAAAAATCCCAGCATCTCAAGAAAAATCCCATAGGTAAAATTATTCAGTCATCATAAATCAGTGGCCCTGCTCATCGGACTATCTCCTACGCGCTCTCTCAGGACCCTAAAAATGTGGCGCTCCTTACTCCAGTCTTCCCTTCCTCCTGCAATCTACAGGCTTTTAAAATACAAGCTTGGCATCATCTAACCACAACCGCATGACGTATCTTGTCTGCTCACCTATCGATCCCTGGTGGGGTTCTGCAGTGTGGGCTTTGACCCTTCACTTAGGTTTCGTAGTATGATACAGCACAGGAGGCCATTCGGTCCATCGTGCATATGCCAGCTCTTTGAAAGAGCTACCCAGTTAATCCCACTCCCCTGCTCTTTCCCCATAGCGCTGTACATTTTTTCCCTTCAAGTATTTATCCAGATCCCTTCTGAAAATTTATTAAAGCTGCTTCCATCACCCTTTCAGGCAGCGTTTTCCAGATCATCATAATTTGCTGTGTAAAAAAAATGTTTCCTCATGTCGCCTCTGGTTCTTTTGCCAATCACCTTAAATCTGTATCCTTTGGTTACTGACCCTTTTGCCATTGGAATCAGTTTCTCCTTATTTACACCATCAAAACCGATCATGATTTTAAACACCTCTATCAAATCTCCTACTTATCCTTCTCTGCTGTAAGGAGAACAATCCCAGCTTCTCCAGAATCTCTACATAACTGAAGTTCCTCATCCTTGGTACAATTATAGTAAATCTCTTCTGCACCTTCTCTAAGGCCTTGACATCATTCCTAAAGTGTGGTACCCTGAATTAAACAATACTCCAGCTGAGGCCAAACCAGTGTTTTATAAAGGTTTGGCATAACTTCCTTGCTTTTGTACTCTGTGCCTCTATTAATAAAGCCCAGGATCCTTGATGCTTTTTTTAAAAAAACATCTCAATTTGTCCTGCCACCTTCAAAGATTTGTGCACATACACCCCCAGGTCTCTCTGTTCCTGCACCCCCTTTAAAATTGTACCATTTAGTTTATATTGCCCCTCCTCATTCTTCCCATCAAAATGTGACACTTCACACTTTTCTGCATTAAATTTCATCTGCCCATTTCACCAGTCTATTTATGTCCTCCTTAAGCCTGTTACTAAACTCCACATTGTTTACTACATTTCCGAGTTTTGTGTCATCTGCAAACTTTGAAATTATACCCTATATACTCAAGTCCAGATCATTAACATATCTCAAAAAGAGCAGTGGTCCTAATACCAACCGCTGGGGAACACCACTGTATACTTTCCTCCAGTCTGAAAAACAACCATTCACCACTACTCCGCGCGTTCTGTCCCGTAGTCAATTTTGTATCCACACTGCCACTGTCCCTTCAATCCCATGGGCTTTAATTTTGCTAACAAGTCTATTATGTTGTACTTTATCAAATGCCTTTTGAAAGTCCATATACACAGCAACCACACTACCCTCATCGTTACTTCATCAAAGAACTCAATCAAGTTAGTCAAACACAATTTTTCTTTAACAAATTCGTGTTGACTTTCATTTATTAGCCCATACTTTTCCAAGTGCCAATTAATTGTGTCCCGGATTATTGTCTCAAAATTTCCCCTTCACCGACGTTCGGCTGTCTGGCCTGTAGTTGCTGGGTTTATCCTCTACTTTAGTGAAGACCGATGCAAAGTATTCATTCATTACCTCAGCCATGCCCTCGGCCTGAAAATCTCTTTTTGTTCCTAATCAGTCCCACCCTTTCTTTGACTACCCTTTTACTATTTATATGTTTTGAGACTTTTGGGTATGCTTTTATGTTAGCCGCTAATCTATTCCCATCTATCCCTCGTTGCCCCTCTTATTTCCTTTCTTAGATCTCCTCTGTACTTTCTGCATTCAACTTGATTCACTATTGTATTATGAACCGTGCATGTCATAAGCCTCCTTTTTGGGTTTCATTTTAATCTCTATATCTTTAGTCATCGAGAGAGCTCTAAGCTTTGGATGCCCTTCCTTTCCCCCTCGTGGGAATGTGTCTACTCTCTACCCGAACCATTTCCTCCTTGAAGGTGTCTCGACTTTTTCTGGAAAAACCTATCAGCTCCTCCAAGCCTACCACATTTCCTTACAAACAACTTAACACTGCTTTCAGTACAGACATTATGCGTTGGCTATATGAAGTGCCCTGGTTAGCACCTATCACATGCCAATGACCAGAAAGTAAAACAATGAAACTTCCATCACCACAGTTCATATTTTGTGCACTCAGAACTTTGAAAACCAGCATCTACAGATTCTGTGGTGTTTAGAAAGAATACTTTGAACTATATAACACTAGGGTGAAATACTAACAGTTACAGGTCTGTTACTTGAGGGAATGAATTAAATGCATCACACAAGCATGTCACACAACATTAAAGCCCATCGGCTTATATGCCATAGGGATAGCACACTGGTATCAATATAATAGTATACCTTTATGCTGTAATTTTAGCGCAGTTGTGAAGCAGCTTCTATTTCACAGTCATGCTAAAGTATAAATCTGGAGTCAGGTCCAACTAGAATCAAGCGAGAAGCGATACGAGACTTCCTAGGAGTACTGTAACCATCTTGGGTTTGACATTTCATTGAGTGCAACTCCAGTACAGTATCAGAGTTTGAAAAGTGTCCAGGGGGTCTGTTGGATCTCCTGGAAACTTCTTCTGGAACTCATAAGCTGGGTTGCTGCAAATACAAATAAATCTAACGTCGTTCATTATATAATACAGAAGATATAACAGACACATGGGAATGATTTCCACACGATAACCACACCCAAGGACCGGGTAACCGCAATAAGCTATGGAACTTCACACAATTTTGGAAATCATTGAAAATTTGATGGCTGCCTAAATTACCTCTGTACCTCTAAATCCCAACTTAAAATAAAGATGGAATTATCAGCACCAAAAGGATTACCTTTGTAACAAAATTACTAGTTTTCCCCCTATTTCAGATTATTATGCATTGTATCCCATTTGATAGGCCTGTCAGTCAATAAATTTAATTTTTCTAAATAAACCAAGGCAATTATACCTGTATCATATCTGGGGGAGGGGTGGGAGAAATTTGAAGCTCTTAAGTGATCTAAATACAACATAGCACAATACCACAATGAACTGGGCAATCTTAATTTATGATGTGGAGATGCCGGTGATGGACTGGGGTTGACAATTGTAAACAATTTTACAACACCAAGTTATAGTCCAGCAATTTTATTTTAAATTCACAAGCTTTCGGAGACTTCCTCCTTCCTCAGGTAAATGTTTTACCTGAGGAAGGAGGAAGTCTCCGAAAGCTTGTGAATTTAAAATAAAATTGCTGGACTATAACTTGGTGTTGTAAAATTGTTTACAAATCTTAATTTAATTAGACTTCTGGCAAGCTCCTATAAGAACACAAGCCCGTTAATCACAAAATCCCCATCTCTAAAATGCAGATGCATTAAATATTTTTTTTAAAAATGCTTTACTTGACTGGCCAAGGGATTTATTTTTGGGATGTTGTGAAACAGAATGAGATGCAATAGTAATAAAACAAACTAATTTAGTGAAAACAAAATCAGTTTTGCTATTCAAAACTGAAATTGGAAAATTATGTTTAAGACCACAGATTTCAGATGAGCAAACAGATATATATGCACTATACAAAGAAATGAATCAAGACCTAGGAATGAGGCAAGGCCTAGGAATAGGGATACAAATGGGGAAATCTGAATAGGACAGCTAAAGATGTAGATGGAATTTGAGATATATGCAAATTAATGGAACATGGATTTAAACTTTATGTCTGAATTTCAGTTAAAAATTAAATATCTACCTGCAATTAAACCTCAGCATAACTCTGCTTATACACAACACAAGCACAGATGAAATTTAACGGTTTTAGGCTTAAAAGAAAACTAGGGTGTGAAATTGCCCCTTTAAAAAAATGCTTGCTTTTCTCTACAAATAATGAAAATCACAAGAATGGGCAGCTTTAAAAGAACAAAATCGAATGAGTCAAAGAGAAAAATATTCTGCAGTTTTAATGTAGAATTTCATCCACAACCTCCAAATTGTATATTGAGGGGGAAAAAAAGTGTCCTAAAAGTGTCCCAAAAATGGAGATAAAGAAAATGAGAATTATATGAAAAGATTCTTACTTTAAAAACAGCTTCTGCATTCAAACTAGTTTCTTTCAGCGTGTTAAAAAAATCCTGCTGCCCTAAAACATTAGTATTAACTGTCTCTCTAACCTCAGTCAATAATGTATCCAAACTAAATATGCAAATTAATAGTTTAAAACAAAATGTAGGTTCTTCTCTACCAAGACACACACACTACGCATTACTGTTAACGCTAAACTATACTGCAGTGCGAGATTTCACACCTAGAGACAAGTTGTATTTTCCAGGTTTAAGACAGGATGTATTTTTAACATTGGAATTGTTCTAACCTATTCACAAACGAGTAACGTTTTGAACAGAACTCGTTCTAAAGGCAGAGTCTGCAATGAGCAAACTAACTGGACAAATGTTCTGATCCAGGTACAATTAAGAGAAACGTTGCAAATGAAAAAACAATAAGTGAAAACAAGATGAGAAACGGTTTTATTGATGAGCAACCCGAATCCCTGGAATGCCCCTCCTATAGAGCAGTAACGGTGCAGTCACAGGGCAGCAACGCCATCGTTAAACCGGTAACAGCTCAAAGGTGGAGAGAATCAGAAACCGGGCAGAAACCTGCCCCCCATAATATGCCCCAGCCCCCAATAACCAAGCCGCTTGCTGGGGCCCCTCCCCCGTGGTCAGGGGGAGGGGGCTACGCTCAACCCCAAGGGGGAAGCAAGGAGATGAGTTGTACCCTGTGGTTTTGCGCACCTCCTTGGCTGGTGCGGACCGGAGGCCGAGGCCACTGCCGCCATTTTGCCGTGACCGAGGGTCCCGCCACTAATTCATTCTTTGCAGAGGCGGCCCGGGGGGGGGGGGGGGGTGCCGCCGTTTAAAGGATGCTGTTCCTGTTGAAGGGGAAGAGGGGGTTCCTGTCACGGTTTGCCCGGTTTCTCTGTCCTCGACTCCCCAGGACCGGACCAGCCCAGCCGCTCCCTCGTACCTGTATTGAGCGCCGCCATGCGCGAATCCATAGTAGTTACTCGCCGCCATCTTGGCGTCTTCGCCCAACCGGCCGGGCACTACGTCACGTGACCGGAGAGGGAGAATAAAGAGAGAACTTTATTAGCACCGACTCCGCGAACAAAAAAGACAACGACAAATGCAATAACTTTATTAACAGGCCCACCGCAAACAAGGACACAGCCCAATAAATTGAATTTTATTAATACACGGTCTGTGATCCAAAACACAGTTTACAAAGTATTTTTGCCCGCAAATAGTTTCAGGCAAATCTGGGAAAACCCAGGTGCTCATTGGCCAAACAAGTGAAATGCAACTTATACAAAACAACTTTTTTTTTGTTGAGTTTATCTTTAAATTCTCATGAATTACAGCCCAGCCTGTATGAGAACACACAAGACTCTAGGTTTCAAGGGACACTGTGTTGCAAGGAATAAGCGGCCTCTGACCGACGTCAGGATGGAGATCAAGAGGCGCCAAATAAAGGTTTTCACCAAAAAAACATTTAAATTAATTTAAATAAGGAACCGGAAGTGTCTCCCTCACTGGCCCTCCTATTGGCTGACGTTGCTGTCAATCACCGCCATTTCCGTCTGGAGCGGAAGAAGAGGAAAATTCCGCAGAAAACGGCGGTCCGGTGAATGTGGGCGCGGGGCCGAGACCGGGAGCCACACTCGTCCGCCGAGAACCTAACCTGACCTGCTTTAAGTCCCCGTTACTATGGATCCATCCCTTGACCTGCACCCTGGCCTCCCCCAATTGCCCATTCAACCGGTTGAAGCGGTCGCGGCTCCCCGTTGAGGCCCCGACGGGAAGCTGCAGGCAGGGTTGGTTGGTTAGGACCGGGTGCGGTCGGTACTCACCGTAAGCGAAGGAGACTATCGGACATATAGGAATCATGGGCTTCTCTGCTTTTGACCGCGACCTTTCACCTCGCCGTTAGCCGCGCTCACGGTGCACACACTATCTGCGTGATGACGACACAGCCGGCGCTGCGCTTGCGCACTAACCAGGCCTGGAATTCATTCAAAAAAGGAGCGGATTTAAACTGCAGCGAGGCGCTGTTTCCGATAGGGGGCGCTGCAGGGCACCAACCACCTGCCACTGTCCATCCTCCCATCAGATGGGTTCAAAGGGGTTTAAACCCCAATAAAAAAAGGGCACTGAGGGGTTTACCCCCAATAACCCCCAGCAAAATGGACAATAATTGGAATCCTGGAGGGCATTAACCCGTAACAACAGGTCAAGAGAAGTTTAACCTTGATTTGAAAAAAAGGGGCACAGTGGGGTTTTAACCCTCAATAAACGCAATTGTTACTAACGTCAGTGAGTAAGAAGAACCCAGTGGAGGGCTCAAAAACAAAATACTGCTGCTGCTGGAAATCTGAAATAAAAACAGAAAATGCTGGAGAAGCTCAGCAAGTCAGGCAGCATCTGTGGAGAAAGAAACCGAGTTAACTTTTCAGGTTGAAGACCTTTTATCAGAACTGGAAGATCTTAAAGAGTTAAAGTTTTTAAGCAAGTACAGAGCCAGGGAAAGGGGGGTGGGGAGGAAAGAACAAAAAGGAAGGTCCGTGATAGGGTAGAGGGTAAGAGTGATTAAATGACAAAAAGGGTTGATGGTGCAAGGTAAGGAAGGTGGTAATGGGACAGGTTAAGAAACAAAAGATTGATCAGGAGTAGCTGTAAAAGGCAGCAGCAGAACCATTACCAGCACTAGCTGACCAAAAAAATGGGAGCAGCGGTTATGATCTGAAGTTATTGAAATCAGTGTTGAGTCCGGAAGGTTGTAAAGTGCCTAAATGAAAGATGAGGTGCTGTTCCTCGAGTTTGCGTTGAGCTTCATTGGAACAGTGTAAGAGGCCGAGGTCAGAGAGGGAGTGGGAAGGGGAATTAAAATGGCAAGCGACCGGCAGGTCAGGGTCACGCTTGCGGACTGAGCGGAGGTGTTCAGCAAAGCGGTCACCCAGTCTGTGTTTGATCTCCCCATTGTAGAGGAGACCGCATTGTATGCAGCGGATGCAATATACCAAATTGAAAGAAGTACAAGTAAACCGCTGTTTCACCTGGAAGGAGTGTTTGTGGCCCTGGACGTTGTGAAGGGAGGAGGTGAAGGGATAGGTGTTGCATCTCCTGCGCTTGCACGGGAAGGTGCTGTGGGGAGGAGAGCGGGTGTTGGGGGTGATGGAAGAGAGGACCAGGGTGTCGCAGGGAGAGCTCGCTACATGGGAGTCCTCCCCTGTACCATTGGGGATCTGGGGTGGAGAGTGTTGCACGGAGCAGTACCGTCCAATAGGTACTTAAGCTATTTTACGGACTCCCAGCTGCCTGTAACGTTTGGCGGCCTGGATGAGTCTGTGTTCCTCATTTTTGTTGAGCGTGAGAGGTTGTTGCCCGTCTTCCATTATTTGATGGAGCTGCTCCTCAATTTCTGGCACCACTTCAGTCCCACGCTCCTGATCTTTGGCCACCTGGTGTGGAGGGGGGGGTGCAGGCATGTCTGAGGACCTCCTCATGGGTCTGGGCCTGGCCAAGGTGGCCATCAACATTGGATGGGGCCACGTGGGGGTGGTTGCTCCAGCTGCCTGCCTGTTTTCTGCGGTCATGCCCATGCCAGGATAGCCCTGGAGAAGAAGCATGCGGTGTCCAACAGTACGCTTAAGGCCTCCTTCGACCGGTGGGCACTATATAATAGTAATAATATTATTATTATTTAAGTTTTATAAGTTTCCTTTAGTTTTGTGGTTAATTTCTTTATTGGTTGTGCCCCTTTAAAAGGGGGACACATTTGTTTGGTTTTAGAGTTGGTGACGCTGGGGCAACTCAGTGTCTCATAGATTATTTTAGAAAAGTACACATGCAAATATGACTGAGGTTTCAGACCTATAGCATGTTGGACACCCCTGCTATAAGATGCTGATAGATTGGTGGGCAGGTGGTAGCTGCCTCCAGGCACCCAAGATACCTTTTTCCATGTGTGGGCCCAGTCAGTCAGTGTTGGCATGCCCTTTAACCTGGGAGACATCACAGCTAAGCCTGGTCCTGTTCTCACCCAATATCCACATGCATGCACTTTCCATCAAGAGTGATCGGATAGTGATTAGGTGCGATTTTCTGCCCCCCTCCCATGGAAAGGTCCTGAGACCAACTATGGTGTTTCGACAGCCAACCTGGCTGACTCAGCACAAACCTGCAGTCTGTACGGCTTTGGGCACTGCAATTACCCAGTAAACATCAGGGGATGTTCCTAGCACCTTTCTACAAATTAATGTCCAAACACAAGATCAATATGTAAAGTCCCTGATCCTTATCAGCAATGTTGCCTGTGTTCATGAGTTTATAAATACCTAGTTGCAGCAAGCCAGGTTGCACAGTAAAGGTCTCACAGGAAATAGACACACAATCATTGGAGCATAATGGTGGACAGCTTAAAATATTTCACATAGACTTAGAAAAAAACTATTCATTTTATGGTGTTGCAGTTCACTGATGGGATGAAAGTCTGTCTGCTAGGTGCAGAGGTCCCATGTGAAATGAGTTTGGGCAATCTCTCAATCCAGTTCTTAATGGATATTAGAACACCCTGGTCAACATTACCAGTGATGGTCTGTGTGACTGATCACGATGCATTATCCTTCCTCATTGTCTCTGCGCCCTTTGACATGGACAATCACTCCATGCTCCTTCACTCCCTCTCTGTGGTCCACCCCTTTGATAGGTCCAGTCCCAATGTTGCCAGGACATCTGCTACAATGGCTCTTTATCCCATCCCCCACATCGTCTAAGCATAGTGCCAGAATGGTGCCTATTAACAATAGCCACTACACCCTTGATTCCACTACTATCACGGTGCTATCACACTAGCTGTCTGACGTTAGGTCGTGGATGAGCCTGAATTTTTTGAGCTGTGAATGTGAGAAAAATGGAAGTTGTCCTGTTCCGTTGCTGCCAGAATCTATGCACCTTGTCCCTGATCCCATCACCCTCCCTGGATGCCCGCTTAAGCTCAACCCAAGAGTGTGCAGCCTCAGCGATGTGCTTGACCCTGAGCTGAGTGTCAAATCCCACAGCCATTCCATCACCAAGTTTGCCTATTTCCACTTTTGAAATATCGGTCATCTTTGCTCCTACCTCAGCCCCACTGCTGCTGAAACCTTTTGCCATCTCAGTCTCAATTAGGCTGCTCACCTATAACCCAATATTCTCCATCTTCATTGGCTTCCCTTGCCCTGTTGCAAATTCTTCGGCCCTTCATTTGTCCACCACGGCCTCACTCCTACCTCGTCCAACCAAACACCCCTGCATGTACCCTATGTACTTCTAGCTCTGGTGTACTGAGTGTTGTCTCCGTGCCTCTGCTCCACCATCAGTGACAGAGACTTCAGCCACCTCACTCCCACACTCTGGAACTCTCTCCTTGTCTTAAAAATATTTCCTTAAGACCTACCCCTTCAGCCATGTCCCTTTGACCTCTCCCCTCTCCCTTCTCCTGCTTGAGTTTGACTCCCACTCCATTTGGGAAGTTCTATGGGACTTTACAACGTTTAAAGGCCCCATAGAAATGCAAGTTGTGGTTACAGCAGAAAACTGATACTGATTTCAGCCGACATCCAAGATTTTGCAACTTCTGCATCCTGTCCCTCTCACCCATCACCTCTGTCCTCCATTGGCTCCCTTCTCCAACATTGCCTAATTCAAAATCATTGTCCTCATTTACAAATCCTTCGATGGCCTTGCTCCACAACCTCCTCCAGCCCTCTATCCCAGCCTGTGCTCTGCAGTCCTCTGACTCTGTCTTCTGTACATCCACTCCTCATTTGGTGACAGAGCATTCAGCCGTCTAGATCTCACCCTCTGGAATTCCCCCAACTCCACCCCCTCACTGCTTCTGTCCCCACCTTTAAAATCCTTCTCAAAACCAATGTTTTCGTGCATGATTTCAGTTTCCTCACTCATCCACTACCAGTCAGTACATCTCTTCTCTGTGAAGCACCTTGGGATATTTTATTACATTAAAGCCAAGTTGTTGTTATAATTCAGTCCCAATTGGCAATCTCAGTCAGGAAGGCCACGGGACCAGTGATGTGGGACGTAAGAAAATCAAAAATCCAGCCCCGAGGTAATAAATGTACCGAGCAGGAGAGGGTTACTTGAACCCAGGGCCCGAGAGGCAGGGGTACTGAGCAGGCAGAGCTACCTGTTTATTCTCCACTGCAGCATCAGTTAAGACTGCTGGTGGATTTACAGAACTGAGCCTCTTTCGTACTGGACAGGGAAAGGAACCTGACAGAAGGTGCATGTCTTGCGTGCTTCCGCCAGGCTGAGAATTGTGCAGGACAGGTGACTGAGGCAAATATCAAGGCTGTGACATCTTTCACCTGAACAAGTACCTGGGGTCTTGCTCTAAAATCTCATCTGAAGGATGGCACCTCTGACACTGCACTGAAGTGTCAGCCTGCATTATGTGTCAGTAAGATCCACCAATTACAGATTTACAATTCTGTTATCACCTTACAAAAACAAATGAATTATAACATTTAAAAAAAAAATATTTAGTTGTGTGCAGCTTTCTCCACTTTCCTCATTCTGGGGTTCGGTTCCACAGGGACCAGCTGCCCTCTGCCACCATCAACAACCTGCATTCACCTTTAATGTAGGAAATGTCACAAGGCTCTTTACCAACGAAAAACGGACGCCAAGAAGTAACAGGAGAGCGCGGACAGATAATTGATTGAAAGCGTGGTTGAAAAGAGGGTTTGAGGAAGGTTTTAAAGGCATAGAGAAAAGTAGCAAGATGGAGGGGTTAAAGGAGGGAGGAGGGACATGACGGCTGAAAGTAAAGGGGTGGGGGGGGATGCACAGGAGGCTGCAGCCGGAGGACCAAAGGCCAAGGGGGGAGGTGGTTGTAGAGATAGGGTGGGGTGAGACCCTGGAGGGAGTTGTAAATGACGACTTTAATTATGATGCACTGTGGGATGGGGAGTCAATGGAGGTCAGTGAGGACAGGGACGATGCAATCATTACTAACATCACATTTGTTTATAAACTAATGGGGTTAAATTCGATAACCCTCGAATCCAGGCATGGGCATCACGGTCCGCGATTAACCTGCGCCCGGTGCTTCCGATGCAGGCAGTACGCGACATTCATGCTGCCTGGTTATTACCATGATTTATACGTGCAGCCTGCGCTGTTGAGAGGCTGCACGCACAAGCTGGAGGCCCGAAATGGGGCGTAGCCAGCACGAGTTAGAGGCAGCCTGCACCTCTTAAAGGGGAGGTGCACAGTCAATGAGAGCAGTGCAGGATGGCAGGCAGGATTGCTGGACCGGCAAGAGAGCGCGCACTAAAGTTCTCGAGCGACGCACTGTAGGCCCCGGTGGAGGGAGTGGACAAAAGGAGGGCCATCGTGTATCCGCAGGGTGGTAGGAGACCCTCCAGACACCAGCCGTGCAGGCAGTGGAGGGGAGTGGCCTAGGAGGTGAATGCCAGGAGCGTGGCACCATGTACGTGGGTGTAGTGCTGAAAAAAGTTCAGTGATTTGACACGAGTGGCGAAGGTGAGTGAATGCAAGTGTCAAGTGGCACATCCTACCAACTGCTCCACGCACGACACCCCCCCGTCACCCACCCACCAACAAACGCTGCCCATCCGTACGCAACGCTGCACCTCGCATGCTGCATCTCACCCTCACATAGTACCTCACTTGCAGGCCACACAACCACCACTCACAGGACACACACACTGGCAGCTATTCGACCGTGACAGGCACATCACCCAGACACCTTGCAGGATACTCACTGACACACTTCCCTCTGTCTTGCAGGAGAAGGTGGTGCATAACAGCCGGCAGCGGAGAGACCTGAGGGAGGACAGGCACACCTACATGTCCTCACCCCCCTGAAGGAGACAGTGTTGCACATCATTGGGCGGGCCGTCGCTGAGGATGTAGCCACCGGCAGTGCTGCAGGTCCCGATGAAGGGGGTCTCTGCATATCTAATCCTCCTTCTCGTTTTCCACATCCTTTTCTGACTCTCGAGCTGCGGATGGTGTCAGCACACACGCCTTACTTGCTCCTCTCCCCGCTCCACAACTCAACTGTTTTCCTTTGTCATTGCAGATAACCAAGAACTGGAGCCAGCACCGTCTGAGGAGGTGGAGGTGGAGGAGGACACTGACACTGAAGCCGCACCGTCACTCGATCTGACACTCGCATCCACCAGCTCAGATATTGACACTGCGCGTCCTTTAGAGGTTAGGTTAGAGGAGGGATCTGCACCTGGTGAGACACCGAGCACAAGGGGCGGGGGGAGCGGATACCACAGGTGTCAGCTCGCCGGAGGGTGAGGTTGCACAATGGTTCTGCTGCTGAGGGGTGAGATGATGACTTCGATGGGCCAGGATACAGAGTACGGCTGATGGGCGTACACCACCAAATGCTTGGTACACTGGAAAGCCTGCACACAATGTCAAGGGACATGGAGGAGTCCACCTCGAACTTGGCACAGGGCTTTGCGCAGAGCTTGGAGCCCATCCTTACCCACATGGAATGAGTGGTTGCCTCCATTAGCACACCTGAGGAACCCACCATGATGCAGCCTCTGATGGCTGGTGTCACGGCTTCCATTGCAGCACAAACCGATGGCATCAAAGGTCTGCAGGCTTCAGTTGAAGCTCAGGCTGCTGCAATGGCAATTCAGACTACTACTATGGAAGCGCAGACTGCTGCTCTCGTGGCTCTGGGTCCCACTGTGGAACAGGGCTTCCAGGGCTTCACAGCACTCCAGCAATCCGTTCTCCAGCTGATCACCAGGAGTGCTGAGGCCCCGCCCCGTGCATGTAGCATTGGCGACATGGCAGTCAAACCTGCTGTCCTCTGTTCGGACAACAGCATTCCTGCTCCCACCCCTGCCACTTCTCCAGTGCCCTTGCTGTTGCCTATCAGCCAGCCAGGCCAGACTGCTGCAGCCCATGCCGAGATGGTGCAGCCTACAGCCGGGCCCTCCCGGCCCAGAGCTGCTCGAGGTCATCCTCCAAGGCCATCTGCTCGCTTCTCCATTGAAGGTCAGCAGCCTCCCACCACCCATGCTCCAGCCACTGGGATGCACCTTGTAGAAGCACTAGGATAGGTAAAGGCACTCAAACAACAGGCACTAAGGGAATGCACAAGGGTGAATAGTCTCCTTTTGTTTGCATAATTTCATGTGTTAATTTATAAATTTGAATTTGCATTTGGTGGGGGTTTTTATTTCTGCTTTGAGCTGAGGGCGGAAGCAACGTGTAATCATATGGAGGGCAATTTGATGGTCATGTGGGAGAGGACGGGTGGGGAGTATAGGACTGTTGGTGACTTGGGAGATGTTGTTCACATTATTGATATCGCTCATGGGTCAGGTGAGCACGCAGAGCCCTGGCAGACAAGGCCACTGTTCCTTGTTGCCTCGTTGCATCGTCCTCCACTTCTCACTTCGTCTTCTCCCCCTCTTCCTCAGCCTCTTCCTCCTCCTCTTCCTCAGCCTCTTCCTCCTTCTCTTCCTCTTCCTCCTCTTCTCCTGGCTCAGGATATTGCCAGATAATCGGTGGCAAGGGTTGTTCCCTCATGATGGCGAGGTTGTGCAGCATGCAGCATACCACGACGAATCTTGACACCCGCTCAGCTGAGTTCTGCAGGGCTCCAACTGAATGGTCCAGGCAGCGGAAGCGTTGCTTTAGGATGCCTATGGTGTGCTCAATGACATTCCGTGTGGCAGCATGGCTCTCGTTGTAGGCCCGCTCTGCACATGTGCGTGTGTTCCTGACCGGAGTCATGAGCCACCTCATGAGGGGATAGCCCTTGTCACCCAGTAGCCAGCCTTTCACTTGTCGAGCCAGTTCAGAGATAGCTGGCACATTGGACTGCCGCATAGTGACGGCGTTGTGAATGGTCCCAAGGTAGCGGGCATTGACCTCCATGATGCACTGCATGTGGTCGCACACCAGCTGCACATTCAGGGAGTGGAACCCCTTTTGGTTGACGAAGATGGCCAAGTTGACATGTGGAGCACGCATGGCGATATGCACACAGTCAATGGCACCCTGCACCATGGGAAGCCTGCAATGCGAGCAAACCCTCGTGCTCATTCATTCTGCTTCTCTCTATCAAGAGGGAACGTGATGAACCTGTTGTGCATCTCGTATAGTGCCTCCGTGACCTCCCTTATGCAGCAGTGCACTGCACACTGTGAGATGTTGCACAGCTCGCCAGCAGAGGCCTGACAGGATCCAGAGCCGAAGAAGTTCAGCACCATGGTTACCTTCACAGCCACAGGCAATGTTGTCCTTGCCCTGCTCTGAGGCTGTAGTTGTGGCTGCAGCAGGTGACAGATCTCCATCACGATCTCTTTGGTGAACCTCAGCTGTCGGATGCACTGATCCTCGTTCATCTGGAGGTAAGAGTGGTGTTCCCTGAAGGCCCTCATGGGATATGGCCTCCTGCTTAGTGCCCTGCACCACCTCCTCCTCCCTCTCCTCGCAGCTTGACCTGCTCTGTGTGGCCTCTCTGCATGCTCCCAGTCATGTTCTATGCCCAGCGGGAGCCCCAGCAGACCACCCATGGTTGCCAGGAACCTTGTTCAAACACTGTTGTAAATTACACCAACTGTAGGGCAGTACCTGCCAAACCCACTCTCAAATACACTATAGCAACTCACTGTAAGTATAGGGAGCTTCAACAACCAGCAGCCAGAAGCATGATCCCTTTAAATAGCGCTGTAAGGGGGGTCCTCCAGGCACTCTAAGACATGTTCAAATGTTCGTGGTTAAGACAATGTGTTGAGTGGAGCGTTAAGTGCCAAAATGATGTCCATCACTTTAAATCACCGTTGCACACTGATCTAAGGCATATTCTCCCTACTTTACATGTTGCCGGCGTTTGTTATCTGCACGTGCGCGAAACCCTTTACCAAGATGGTGTCCGGCGCATGTAAGGCTAGAAGCGTGCGCGCATTCCGGATGCCATTTTGGAACTTCGGGAGGCCGCGTAGCACCGAAACAACGGGCGCTACATGGCTCAATTTCTAGCCCCCAGTGTTTTGATTCTAAACTTAAATTTGTTTGCATTTTGCTGCAGTGCTGGGCGTTTCCCACCCTCCATCTCAACAGGCACAATTCTACCCCATGTATCTGTATTAAAACAGATCCTCACTTTTGCAAGCAATCTGGAGCCCTGCTACCCAATGTCCAATATTTCTATATCTTATGCCAGTTATATCACACAGTTAGCAGCAACGTAAAGTGATTTTGGCTTCACATAATGGACTGTAATTCAATCTGGAGAAGTGTGAGGATAAATGCATTTGGGGAGGGCAAACAAGGCAAGGGAATACACAATAAATGGTAGGATACTGAGAGGTGTGGAGGAATAGAGGGACCTTGGAATGTATGTCCACAGATCCCTGAAGGTAGCAGGACAGGTAGATAAGGTGGTTAAAAAGGCATACGGGATACTTTCCTTAATTAGCCGAGGCAAAGAATATAAGAGCAGGGAGGTTATGCTAGAACTGTATAAATCACTAGTTAGGCCACAGCTTAAGTACTGCGATCAGTTCTGGTCACCACATTACAGGAAAGATGTGATTGTACTAGAGAGGGTACAGAGGAGATTTACGAGGATGTTGCTAGGGCTGGAGAATTTTAGCTATGAGGAAAGATTGGATAAGCTGGGTTTGGAACAGAGGAGGCTGAGGGGAGATTTAATTGAAGTATATAAAATTATGATGGGACTAGATAGAGTGGATAGAAAGGACCAGATATTTTGCATCCGTCTTCATTGCAGAGGATACGAATAACATGTCAGAAATAATTGTAAATCAAGAAGTAAAAGGGAGGGAGGAACTTAAAACATTTACAATCACCAGGGTAAGGGTTCTGAAAAAATTATTAGAACTAAAAGCTGACAAGTCCCCAGGTCCTAACGGACTTCATCCTAGGGTCTTAAAAGAAGTGGCTGCAGAGATAGTAGATGCATTGGTATTAATTTCCAAAATTCCCTAGATTCTGAAAGAGTCCCATCAGATTGGAAAATAGCGAATGTAACTCCTCTATTCAAGAAAGGAGGGAGACAGAAAGCAGGAAACTACAGGCCAGTTAACTTAACATCTGTACTAGGGAAAATGCTAGAATCTATTATTAAGGAGGTTATAGCAGGGCACTTAGAAAATCTCAATGCAATCAGGCAGAGTCAACACGGCTTTGTGAAAGGAAAATCATGTTTGACTAATTTATTAGAGTTCTTTGAGGAAGTAACAAGAAACATGGATGAAGAGGATCCTGTGGATGTGGTGTATTTGGATTTCCAGAAGGCTTTTGACAAGGTGCCATATCAAAGGCTACTACATAAAATAAGAGCTCATGGTGTAGGGGGTAACGTATTAGCATGGATAAAGGATTGGTTAGCTAACAGGAATCAGAGAGTAGGCATAAATGGGTCATTTTCAGGAAGGCAAGATGTAACAAGTGGAGTGCCACAGGGATCAGTGCTTGGGCCTCAACTATTTACAATCTATATCAATGACTTGGATGAAGGGACCGAATGTATGGTTGGTAAATTTGCTGATGACATAAAAGTAGGTCGGAAAGTAAGTTGTGAAGAGGACAAAAGGAGTCTGCAAAGGGATATAGATAGGTGAAGTGAGTGGGCAAAAATTTGGCAGGTGGAGTATATGTGGGAAAATGTGAATTTGTCCACTTTGGCTGGAGGAATAGAAAAGCAGTATATTATTTAAATGGAGAGAGATTGCAGAACTCTGAGGTACAGAGGGATCTGGGTGTCCCAGTACATGAATCACAAAAACTTAGTATGCAGGTACAGCAAGTGATTAGGAAGGCAAATGGAATTTTGTCATTTATTGCAAGGGGAATGGAATATAAAAGTAGAGATGTTTTGCTACAGTTGTACAGGGCATTGC
Organism: Heptranchias perlo; assembly: GCF_035084215.1. NCBI lineage: Eukaryota > Metazoa > Chordata > Chondrichthyes > Hexanchiformes > Hexanchidae > Heptranchias > Heptranchias perlo. Next base: position 15,368,373 of record NC_090353.1, on the reverse strand, counting down.
TGAGACCACGTCTAGAATACTGTGTGCATTATTGGTCTCCTTATTTAAGAAAGGACATAATTTCTTAGGAGGTGGTTCAAAGAAGGTTCACTCGACTGATTCCTGGGATGAGGGGTTATCTTATGAGGAAAGGTTGGATAAGTTGGGTCTGTATCCATTGGAGTTTAGAAGAATGAGAGGTGATCTTATTGAAACATATAGGGGCTGACTTTCGGATGGCCAGGCGGGTGCGTTGGGGGCTCCTAAAATGGCGAAATCCCGGAGCGGGTTTGGAGCTCCAACCCGCTCACCTCGGGTTCCCCAATGACGCGTTCGGGTGCGCGCGCAGCTCCCATGTGCGGGACTCCCACCGGCAATTAAAGCTGGCAGGATGATAATTTACATACTTATATAGCTAGTTGAGGTCCTTGAGAGACCTCATTGACAGGAGATTTTGGTAGGGGTGCAATTTTGAAGGATCCTCAGCGTGTTTCCCGTGCTGTGGGAAACACTCCGTGTTGGAGCAGACGTGTTTCAGTCAGCAGCCAGTGGGAGATGCAAAGGATTTTTTGACAGTTGGGGGGAATACCTCATTTATTGTAGCAGGGCACTCTGTCACTTCAGACAAAGTTTTGGCTGCAACACCTTTGTCTTTCCACTCAAAATTATTACTTTATACCCTAAACCCTGCTGTGCAAACACATTTACCTACTTTGCGGACCCCCTTAAACTCACACCGTCAGGATGGAGAGCGCCATAGCTGCATTCATCACTTCATCCGAAGACGAGCAACATCACCAGCCTCGCCAGGCACGCCGTCCACCTCCGCCACGTGGAGCTCCACAACACAGTGCTGCGCCACAGGCACCTGCACAAAATAGTCGTGCAACTACACATACACCCGCTGTAGGGTGACCCAATGGGTGGCATCAAGTGTGGGTGTTCATGGAGAACCTCATGGAAGGGACTTATTACACAAGCCAGTCAAAAATGGCCAAGACGTGGCAGTAGTGGTGACAATAATAATATTTAATGTGAGTTGAACAAAAAAGAAATATAAATAAAAAACGACAAAGGGTCAAACACCCTTGTGCATCCCCTTTGTGCTCACAAAATCTTTGCCTTACGCTTCCTGTTACTCCTACGTGGTGCTTCCCCTGTGGCTGCAGCTGAGGTAGTGGCCAGGTTGCTCTTGTTCATGCTTTGCGCCGACGCCCTCTGGGTTTAGGTGCCCGTGATAGCCCCTCCAAAGACTGCTCTACCTGCACCTGTGCAAGGGCAGACTCGACCACCTGGAGAGGGGGCAGCATTGCCGGTACTGGTTGAGAGGGGGACAACAGGTGAGACATGGGAGCGCTTTGAGTGGCGTCCCCACTTCTATGTCACCTTTCGCCATCATCCCTCTCCTGGGCCAGGCCCACATCACTCCTACCAGCCTGCTGGACAACAGTTTGGAGGATATGTGTGAAGCCTTGTAAGGCCAGTACTAGTGTATTTGCCTGCCTGTTTAAGGTGGCAGAAAGTTGCTCACCCTGAGTCCGAACGGCCGTTGTCAGGGCCTTAATGGACTCATTGTTGAGCCATGCTGGAAGCTCGATGGAGGCTAGCCTTCCCTCCATCGCAGACGTTCTCGCACTTACCCGCGACACTATCTCAGAGATGCCCTCACGTCCCTGTGACAGTATCTCGGAGATCCCCTCCTGTACCTGTGCCACCATTCCACTCATGCAGGAGTTGGACTCCTCCATCCTCTGCGCGATTGTGGAGAGTGCGCGTGGCACCTGTTCCAGCACCTCGCAAATGTGCTGCTGCTCCTCGATGACTCTCCTTTTAAAGGATGGCCCCCAGGGTTCAGCATCAGTGTCCAGCTGAGCAGAGACTGGAGAAGAGTGCTCCCACCGACGCGGACTCTCCACAGCTGCCCCTGCCACCAGTGTCTGCTCGTGCTCACATGTGTGTGGTGACTCACCATGTGCAACCCCAACTAACTGAGGGCGGGAACCCACCGAGGTGTGTGTATCTGCGCTGGTGGATGGCTCGCTCAGATGTGACGGTGCCCCCTCAGAGGCCGGCACGTCCTCTAAGGAATCGCCCTCCACCGTCACAGCGGTTGCTGATAGCCCTGTAAGAGAACAGAAGGCAATATTAAGCATGATGACAGATGTTGAGGTGCTGAAGATGGCAAGGCATGTTAACATCATTTGCTATTGTGAGTGCTGAATGTTAAAGTTCTGTCACCAGTCGTTTGTCGGGTGGCAGTCTCGGCGTCCCCGACGGGCAGGCACTCGAGGGTGCGGCTCAATTCAAGAGCCTCCTGCTCTGCGTCCGTGAGGACGACCTGATGTTGCGGCCCTACCTTGGTCTTCACCCTCTCCCGTGCATTCTGGCCTCTCTTCTATTAGGGGAGAAAGTAGAGAGGCATGAGTGAGGGATGGTGACGTGGCCAATCGCTGAATGCATTGGTTTGGGTGAGGCTGACCGTGAAAGAGATGCATCAGAGGGTGAGTATGAGACAGAGCCATGACATTGTATGAGGTTTGGGTTGAGTGGTAGTGGTGGGTTGAGTACTGGGGAGGTGAGTAAGTGCAGGTAAGATGAAGTTTGAGTGGGTGTGAGGAGTGATGTGATAGAGTAGTGTTGGCACTGCCGAAGGAGTTGTGGAGTGGGGGTGGTGATGTGGAAGACGGAGTGTAGGAGGATGAGTAAGTGTGCTCACTTTGGCTGACCTAGTTAGGTCATTGAAGCGCTTCCTGCACTGCATCCAGGTGCGGGAGACGTTGCTGCTGCTGGTGACCTTCTCTGCCATTCGAGCCAGGCCTTCTTGGTGGCAGAGGCAGGCCACTTCTTCCCTTTCGCCGGGTAGAAGATCTCCCTCCTCCTCCTCACCCCATCCAGTAAGACCTGGAATGAGGCATCATTAAACCTGGGGGCAGCCTTTCCCCTGGGCTGCTCCATGGTCCTGTGTCATTGTTTGCTGCAGGATCAGTCATTGCAGGAGTGCCCCTTTAAATAGGGCTCCTCCAGCTGACAGCCTGTGTTGCGGGTGCGCAGTCCGCCCGCTGCGCAGGTTTCCGTCGGGAAACCCGGAAGCTACGTTAAATGGCTTCAATTCACCCACGATCGCGTGGGGAACGGACGGATTTTACTGGGCGGGGCCATAAGATCCTGAGGGGACTAGAAGGGGTAGATGCTGAGAGGATGTTTCCCCTTGTGGAAGAGACTAGAACTAGGGGCCACAGTTTAAAAATAAGGGGTCTCCCATTTAAGACTGAGATGAGGAGAAATTTTTTCTCTCAGAGGGTCGTGAGTCTGTGGACCTCCCTTCCCCAGAGAGCGATGGAGGCAGGGTCATTGAATACTTTTAAGGCTGAGTTAGATTTCTGAGTAACAAGGGAGTCAAAGATAGTAGGTAGACAGGAAAGTAGGGTTGAGGTCGCAGTCAGATCAGCCATGATCTTATCAAATGGCAGAGCAGGCTCGAGGGGTCGAACGGCCTACTCCTGCTCTTAATTTGTATGTTCATGTGTTCGACCTATTTCCCCCTTAGCAGAGAGATCAATAAACAGGGGACATAGATTTAAAGTGATTGGTAGAAGGATTAAAGGGGAGTTGAGGATAATTTTTTTCACCCAGAGGATGGTGGGGGTCTGGAACTCACTGCCTGAAAGGGTGGTAGAGGCAGAAACCCTCAACTCATTTAAAGGTTACTTGGATGTGCACTTGAGGTGCTAAAATCTACAGGGCTACAGACCAAGAGCTGGAAAATGGGATTAGGCTGGATGGCGCTTTTTCGGCCAGCACAGATACGATGGGCCGAATGGCCTCCTTCTGTGCTGTAAATTTCTATGATTCTATGATCAAGTTGCCAAAAATCAAAAGTAGACAAGCAGTGTCGCGCTGTCTCCCACTCAGTTTCAGTGCAACTGCACCAGTCTGAAGGGGAGTTTCACAATTTCTTGCTGTTTGCTGGGAGCTGACTGGCCAGGTCATCTTTTTGTTAATGTTTAGCCAACATTCAGATGCTGGTGAAATCTGTTCTCCCCAGCCAACGTTCAATGCAGAGGCAGCAGTATAACTTGGATGTGCTAGCTCTGTGTCATTGTAAACTGGTACTATTCTCAAACAGCTAGGCTTAGTATAACAGCGCCCATGATGCACAGGTTTTCACACTGGGGTCGAAATGGGCCCATGAGAGTATCTCAAAGGGCTATCTGACATCATTAGTTTTCCACATTGCTTGACTAGCACATTGCTTTTGCTGCATACTGATAAAGCTTTCAGCGAATACAACAATTTTTTTGGGGGTGCTATCTTTGGGAAGTTAGGACAGGCATGTGCACAATTTGATGGTATCCTCAGAAGTGGGTCATTATTTCCAGACGGTCCCTGAGAGTACTTCAGTATTTGCAGAGGATCCCTTGGAGTATGTCCGTAATTGCAGAGGGTCCCTGGGAGTGTGTCATTATTTCCAGAGGGTGCCAGTAGTGTGTCAATATTTCCAGAGAGAGCCAGTAGTGTGTCAGTATTTCCAGAGGGTGCCAGTAGTGTGTCAGTATTTCCAGAGGGTGCCAGTAGTGTGTCAGTATTTCCAGAGGGAGCCAGTAGTGTGTCAGTATTTCCAGAGGGTGCCAGTAGTGTGTCAGTATTTCCAGAGGGTGCCAGTAGTGTGTCAGTAATGCATTATTAATGGAGAGGGACCCTGGGAGTGCGTCATTATTTGCAGAGGATCCCTGGGAGTATGTCAATATTTGCAGAGGGTGCCAGTAGTGTTTTAGTAGTTGCAGAGGGTCCCTGAGAGTGCGTCAGTATTTGCAGAGGGTCCCTGGGAGTGTGTCAGTATTCGCAGAGGGTCCCTGGGAGTGTGTCAATATTTGCAGAGGGTGCCAGTAGTGTGTGAGTATTTGCATAGGGTCCCTGGCAGTGTGTCAGTATTCGCAGAGGGTCCACGGGAGTGTGTCAATATTTGCAGAAGGTGTCAGTAGTGTGTCAATATTTGCAGTGGGTCCCTGGGAGTGTGTCAGTATTTACACAGGTTACCAGTAGTGTGTCAATATTTGTAGAGATTCCCTGGGAGTGTGTCAGTATTTGCAGAGGGTATCAGTAGTGTGTCTGTATTTGCAGAAGTTCCCTGGGAGTGCGTCAGTATTTACAGAGGGTGCCAGTAGTGTGTCTGTATTTGCAGAAGTTCCCTGGGAGTGTGTCAGTATTTGCAGAGGGTGTCAGTAGTGTGTCTGTATTTGCAGAAGTTCCCTGGGAGTGTGTCAGTATTTGCAGAGGGTGTCAGTAGTATATCTGTATTTGCAGAGGGTCCCTGGGAGTGTGTCAGTATTTACAGAGGGTGCCAGTAGTGTGTCTGTATTTGCAGAGGGTCCCTGGGAGTGTGTCAGTATTTACAGAGGGTGCCAGTAGTGTGTCTGTATTTGCAGAAGTTCCCTGGGAGTGTGTCAGTATTTGCAGAGGGTGTCAGTAGTGTGTCTGTATTTGCAGAAGTTCCCTGGGAGTGCGTCAGTATTTGCAGAGGGTTCCTGGGAGTGTGTCAGTATTTGCAGAAGGTGCCAGCAATGTGTGAACATTTGCAGAGGGTCGCTGGTAGTGTGTCAGTATTTACAGAGGGTGTCAGTAGTGTGTCTGTATTTGCAGAGGGTCCCTGGGAGTGCGTCAGTATTTGCAGAGGGTTCCTGGGAGTGTGTCAGTATTTGCAGAAGGTGCCAGCAATGTGTGAACATTTGCAGAGGGTCGCTGGTAGTGTGTCAGTATTTACAAAGGGTGCCAGTAGTGTGTCAGTATTTACAGCGGGTCCCTGGGAGAGCACAATATTTGCAGAGGGTCCCTGGGAATGTGTCAGTATTTACAGAGGGTGTCAGTAGTCTGTCAATATTTGCATTGGGTGCCAGTAGTATGTCAGTATTTACAGAGAGGGGCAGTAATGTGTCTGTATTTGCTGAGGGTGCCAGTAGTGTGTCAGTGTTTGCAGGAGGTGCCAGTAGTGTGTCAATATTTACAGAGGTTGCCAGTAGTATGTCAGTATTTACAGACGGTGCCAGTAATGTGTCAGTATTTGTAGAGGGTGCTAGTAATGTGTCAGTATTTGCAGAGGGTCCCTGGGAGTGTGTCAGTATTTTTTTTATTATTCGTTCACGGGATGTGGGCGTCGCTGGCGAGGCCAGCATTTGTTGCCCATCCCTAATTGCCCTCGAGAAGGTGGTGGTGAGCCGCCTTCTTGAACCGCTGCAGTCCGTGTGGTGACGATTCTCCCACAGTGCTGTTAGGAAGGGAGTTCCAGGATTTTGACCCAGCGACAATGAAGGAACGGCGATATATTTCCAAGTCGGGATGGTGTGTGACTTGGAGGGGAACGTGCAGGTGGTGTTGTTCCCATGTACCTGCTGCTCTTGTCCTTCTAGGTGGTAGAGGTCGCGGGTTTGGGAGGTGCTGTCGAAGAAGCCTTGGCGAGTTGCTGCAGTGCATCCTGTGGATGGTACACACTGCAGCCACAGTGCGCCGGTGGTGAAGGGAGTGAATGTTTAGGGTGGTGGATGGGGTGCCAATCAAGCGGGCTGCTTTATCTTGGATGGTGTCGAGCTTCTTGAGTGTTATTGGAGCTGCACTCATCCAAGCAAGTGGAGAGTATTCCATCACACTCCTGACTTGTGCCTTGTAGATGGTGGAAAGGCTTTGGGGAGTCAGGAGGTGAGTCACTCGCCGCAAAGGGTGCCAGTAGTGTGTCAGTATTTGCAGGGGGTCCCTGGGAGTGTGTCTGTATTTGCAGAGGGTGCCAGTAGTGTGTCAGTATTTGCAGAGGGTGCCAGTAGTGTGTCAGTATTTGCAGATGGTGCCAGTAATGTGTCAGTATTTGCAGAGGGTGCTAGTAGTGTGTCAGTATTTGCAGGGGGTCCCTGGGAGTGTGTCTGTATTTGCAGAGGGTGCCAGTAGTGTGTCAATATTTACAAAAGATGCCAGTAGTGTGTCAGTATTTACAGAGGGTGCTAGTGGTGTGTCAGTATTTGTAGAGGGTGCCAGTAGCGTGTCAGTATTTACAGAGAGTGCCAGTAGTGTGTCAGTATTTGCAGGGGGTCCCTGGGAGTGTGTCTGTATTTGCAGAGGGTGCCAGTAGTGTGTCAATATTTACAAAAGATGCCAGTAGTGTGTCAGTATTTACAGAGGGTGCTAGAGGTGTGTCAGTATTTGCAGAGGGTGCCAGTAGCGTGTCAGTATTTACAGAGAGTGCCAGTAGTGTGTCAGTATTTACAGAGGGTGCCAGTAATGTGTCTGCATTTGCTGAGGGTGCCAGTAGTGCATCAGTATTTGCAAAGGGTGCCAGTAATGTGTCAGTATTTGCAGAGGGTCCCTGGGAATGTGTCAGTATTTGCAGAGAATGCCAGTAGTGTGTCAGTATTTACAGAGGGTGCCAGTAGTGTGTCAGTATTTGCAGAGGGTCCCTGGGAGTGTGTCAGTATTTGCAGAGGGTGCCAGTAGTGTGTCAGTATTTACAGAGGGTGCCAGTAGTGTGTCTGTATTTGCAGAGGGTGCCAGTAGTGTGTCAGTATTTACAGAGGGTGCCAGTAGTGTGTCAGTATTTACAGAGGGTGCCAGTAGTGTGTCAGTATTTGCAGAGGGTGCCAGTAGTGTGTCAGTATTTGCAGAGGGTCCCTGGGAGTGTGTCAGTATTTGCAGAGGGTGCCAGTAGTGTGTCAGTATTTACAGAGGGTGCCTGTAGTGTGTCAGTATTTGCAGATGGTGCCAGTAATGCGTCAGTATTTGCAGAGGGTGCCAGTAGTGTGTCAGTATTTGCAGGGGGTCCCTGGGAGTGTGTCTGTATTTGCAGAGGGTGCTAGTAGTGTGTCAATATTTACAAAAGATGCCAGTAGAGTGTCTGTATTTGCAGAGGGTGCCAGTATTTGCAGAGGGTGCCAGTATTTGCAGAGGGTGCCAGTAGCGTGTCAGTATTTCCAGAGGGTGCCAGTAGTGTGTCAATATTTACAGAGGTTGCCAGTAGTGTGTCAATATTTACAGAGGGTGCCAGTAATGTGTCTGCATTTGCTGAGGGTGCCAGTAGTGTGTCAGTATTTACAGAGGGTGCCAGTCATGTGTCAGTATTTACAGAGGATGCCAGTAGTGTGTCAGTATTTACAGAGGGTGCCAGTAGTGTGTCAGTATTTACAGAGGGTGCCAGTCATGTGTCAGTATTTACAGAGGGTGCCAGTAATGTGTCAGTATTTGCAGAGGGTGCCAGTAGTGTGTCAGTATTTGCAGAGGGTGCCAGTAGTGTGTCAGTATTTGCAGAGGGTGCCAGTAGTGTGTCAGTATTTGCAGAGGGTGCCTGTAGTGTGTCAGTATTTGCAGATGGTGCCAGTAATGCGTCAGTATTTGCAGAGGGTGCCAGTAGTGTGTCAGTATTTGCAGGGGGTCCCTGGGAGTGTGTCTGTATTTGCAGAGGGTGCTAGTAGTGTGTCAATATTTACAAAAGATGCCAGTAGAGTGTCTGTATTTGCAGAGGGTGCCAGTATTTGCAGAGGGTGCCAGTATTTGCAGAGGGTGCCAGTAGCGTGTCAGTATTTCCAGAGGGTGCCAGTAGTGTGTCAATATTTACAGAGGTTGCCAGTAGTGTGTCAATATTTACAGAGGGTGCCAGTAATGTGTCTGCATTTGCTGAGGGTGCCAGTAGTGTGTCAGTATTTACAGAGGGTGCCAGTCATGTGTCAGTATTTACAGAGGATGCCAGTAGTGTGTCAGTATTTACAGAGGGTGCCAGTAGTGTGTCAGTATTTACAGAGGGTGCCAGTCATGTGTCAGTATTTACAGAGGGTGCCAGTAATGTGTCAGTATTTGCAGAGGGTGCCAGTAGTGTGTCAGTATTTGCAGAGGGTGCCAGTAGTGTGTCAGTATTTACAGAGAGTGCAAGCCGTGTGTCAGTATTTACAGAGGGTGTCAGTAGTGTGTCAGTATTTGCAGAGAGTACCTGGGAGTGCGTCAGTATTTGCAGGGGGTGCCCTTATTGTTTCAGTATTTGCAGGGATTGCCAGTAGTGTGTCAGTATTTATAGAGGGTGCCAGTAGTGTGTCAGTATTTGCACAGGGAGTCAGTATTTGCAGAGGGTGCCAGTAGTGTGTCAGTATTTACAGAGCATGCCAGTAGTGTGTCAGTATTTACAGAGTGCAAGTATTGAGTCAGTATTTACAGAGAATGCCAGTAGTGTGTCGGTATTTGCAGAGTGCAAGTATTGAGTCAGTATTTACAGAGGGTGCCAGTAGTGTGTCAGTATTTGCAGAGGGGGCCAGTAGTGTGTCAGTGTTTGCAGAGGGGGCCAGTAGTGTGTCAGTCTTTGCAGAGGGTCCCTGGGTATGTATCAGTATTTGCAGAGGGTGGCAGTAGTGCGTCAATATTTGTAGAGGGTACCTGTGAGTGCATCAGTATTTGCAGAGGGTCCCTGGGAGTACGTCAGTATTTGCAGAGGGTGGCAGTAGTGCGTCAATATTTGTAGAGGGTACCTGTGAGTGCATCAGTATTTGCAGAGGGTCCCTGGGAGTACGTCAGTATTTGCAGAGGGTACCTGGGAGGTCGTCAGTATTTACGGAGGGTGCCAATATTGTGTCAGTATTTGCACAGGGTGCCAGTTATGTGTCATTATTTGCACAGGGTACCAGTATTTACAGAGGCTGCCAGTAGTGTGTCAGTATTTGCACAGGGAGTCAGTATTTGCAGAGAGTGCCAGTAGTGTGTCAGTATTTACAGAGAATGCCAGTAGTGTGTCAGTATTTACAGATGGTGCCAGTAGTGTGTCAGTATTTGCAGAGGGTGCCAGTATTATGTCAGTATTTGCAGAGGGGGACAGTAGTGTGCCATTATTTGCAGAGGGGCTTAGTAGTGTGTCTGTGTTTGTAGTGGGTCCCTGGGAGTATGTCAGTATTTGCAAAGGGTCCCTGGGATTGTGTCAGTGTTTGCAGAGGGTTTTTGGGAGTGTGTAAATATTTGCAGAGGGTCCCTGGGAGTGTGTCAGTGTTTGCAGAGGTTCCCTGGGAGTGTGTCCATATTCGCAGTGGGTCCCTGGGAGTGCGTCAGTATTCGCAGACGGTCCCTGGGAGTGCTTCACTCTTTGCAGAGGGTCCCTGGGAGTGCGTCAGTATTTGCAGAGGGTCCCTGGGAGTGCGTCAGTATTTGCAGAGGGTCACTGAGAGTGAGTCACTATTTGCAGAGGGTGCCAATATTTGCAGCAGGTGCCAGTAGTGTGTCAGTTTTTGCACAGGGTGCCAGCAGTGTGCCAGTATTTGCACAGGTGACAGTAGTGTGTCAGTTTTTGCACAAGGTGCCAGCAGTGTGTCAGTATTTGCACAGGGTGCCAGTATTTGCAGAGGGTGCCAGTAGTGTGGCAGTATTTGCAGGAGGAGGTGTCAGCATTTTCCAACACTTGCAAGGGTCTTTGCGGTATGTCAGTGATCGCAAACGCTCCCTCGCACAGAAAAGTTTGTGATGCCCCTGCTTTAAAAGCGCATCGCAAAGCAGATGTGCAGCCCCCAAATTCACTGTGAAGATCATGTGTAAAAATACACGACTTGGATTTATAAACGCCTTTTGTCACAATGTGCAATAAATTAATGTCATGGACTGTACTTCGAGGATCAAGTTGCCAAAATGGAACACAATCAACCAGTTGTTAAGAAGGCAAGCTACATAATAAAAAATCCACATTTTCCTGGAGTCTGGTGCCAAAAGATAACAGAAAGAAAGAAATGAAACAGTGAGCAAATGTTTGGTTTCTAAACTGATAAGGACATAACTTTGAATCCACTATTTTAGAGGAAACATTGATAGAGCAGCAGCTGCTTTTATTTGGCACCAGGGCCCTGCTAGCAGCGGGGCTTCTCAGCAACAAAAACTTACATTTATATGGCACCTTCAACGTAGTAAAACGTCGTCAGGTACTTAACGCTACCCCGAAGGTCATGTGACATGACTCGGTAAGGCCGACTGCCAGGAAGACCCCGGTAACAACGGTGGATTCTGGCAGATTTACTCGGTAGTTGCAGCCGGCTGTGTGAGACCCATCGGTGCCACTGGCACGGGTCTTGCACAATGTAAAAGCAGCTTGCTACATAAAACAGTCGACGATCTTGGGGTTGTGGGGGGGGGGGGGGGTAGAACCTACATTCCCACCAGTGTGCTCCGAAAAACGTGTCACACTCGAGTATTCTCACGCTTTCTGTTTATTTCAATTTTCTCCCCTCCTCTCCTGAAGGCGGGGGGTGCGGGCTCCACAAGTGCTGGGCCTGGCTGTGATGCCCTCTGCAGTCGAATAGCCGGGTGACAGTCACTACAAAACCCACACGCGAAGAATGGCCCTTTGGGTGAGGTAGGGGAGAATGGCCAGTACCTGTAGAACATCCCCCAGCAGGCGTCAGGGCCTTCAGAAGAGATGGGGAAAGAATTGGTTTAAAAGGAGAAATGAAAGACTGCACTGTGCAAGACCCCACATTAAGTAATTTCTGCACATTATCAGGATACACTCAGCAAGAAAATGCTTGTTTGACCTGAAATAATGAAAGGGAAACAGAACGCTCACTGTCAGCTCATTCAAACTAACATTTGTACCTCTATAATAAAACATTGGGAGGATTCACAATATTCAGAGAATACTGACTGGATACACAGGGCAAAGAAAAGGCTGTTTGTGTGTTTCTCACAACCCCCATCCCTCCCTCCCTCCCATGGCCCCCACAATCAATAAGTGGACCAAAATTAAACAATCTCCTGGTTATCCTTCGCTTCATTTACACACACACAGTTGTTTTGGTGTCCCCTAATCTAGTGAGGGGGAAAAAAATCACCAGTGTTCCAGGCTCTTGAACTACATAGAAGCCATAACATGGAAACAGGCCATTCGGCCCAACCAGTCCGTAACAGCATTTTTGCCCTCCACGCGAGTAAATAGTCCTAATCGCACTTACCATATCTCTTCATCCCTTTTCATTCATCCACCTATCCAATCTGATCTTGAATATTGACTTGGTTTTTGCCTCAAACACTAACCTTGGAAGTGAATTCCGCACCCTCACGACTCTCTGTGTAAAGATGTTTCTCCTGCTCTGTTTTAAATCTCTCAAATTTAATCTTCTATCTATGGCCCCTCATTCTAGACCCCTCAACTACTGGAAACAGTCTGTTTCTAACAACCCTGTCCTATCCTTTCATAGTTTTAGACAGTTCTATCATATTGCCCCATAATCTTGAATGAATAAAGCCCCAATTTTTCAAGTCTATGATCAATCAACACCTCGATTTAAAAATTCTCATCCTTGTTTTCAAATCCCTCCATGGCCTCGCCCCTCCCTTTCCCTGTAACCTCCTCAAGCCCTACAACCCTCCGAGATCTCTGCGCTCCTCCAATTCTGGCCTCTTGCGCATCCCCAATTTCCATTGCTCCACCATTGGCGGCCATGCCTTCAACTGTCTATTATAAACAAATTTACAACACCAAGTTATAGTCCAACGATTTTATTTGAAATTTACAAGCTTTCGGAGGCTTCCTCCTTCCTCAGGTAAATGTCAGGAACTCCTCGAAGCCTACGCATTTATAAATCACAGAACAATACATGGTGATTGCAGATAGTCTTTGCAACTGCCCGTTGCCAAGGCAATCACAGTGTTCAGACAGAGAGGTGTTACCTACAGAGCCCCCGAATATACAGTCAACAAAAAAAAACAAACAGAGAGAGAGAGGCAGAAACATCCGGAAGGCAGAGAAAGCCAGCAAATGACCCGTTATATTAAAAACAGATAGCTTTTGTTCGCTGGTGGGGTTACGTGTAGCGTGACATAAACCCAAGATCCCGGTTGAGGCCGTCCTCATGGGTGCGGAACTCGGCATCACCACCAGCATTGACCAAGCTTCCCCTGGTACCACGGTTGCAACCACAGGGAAGTCTATCGTCAATTTGTCCGACCACACCCTTCAACCAGACGAAATCGAAGTTCTCAGCCGAGGGCTCAATTTCTGCCCCACGACCAAAATGGACCCCATTAGTCTCGCGGCGGACACAGAGGAATTCATCAGGAGAATGAGGCTTCGGGAATTCTACCACAAACCCCAAGATTTCAGCAGCGAACCCAATGAGACAATCAATGATCCGGAACAGCAGACAGAGGGATCCGCGGTACAGCAACCGAAGAGGAAAGAGTCAAACTGGACTCTTCCGGAGGGTCGCTGCCCTCAGCTTGACATGTATGCCCAAGCTGTCAGGAAATGCGTCAATGCCAGATTCATCAGGCGCACTCAGAAGACAGTCCAGAATGTCACCCGAGCACAACGCAACGCCATCAACGCTCTCAAGACCAACCGCAACATCGTCATCAAACCAGCGGACAAAGGAGGAGCCATCGTCATACAGAACAGAACGGACTATTGCAAAGAAGCATACCGACAACTGGACAACCAGGAACACTACAGACGGTTACCCGCAGATCCAACCAAAGAACACACCCACCAGCTCAACAAACTGATCAAGACCTTCGATCCAGACCTTCAAAGCATCCTACGCACTCTCATCCCACGTACTCCCCGCGTGGGAGACTTCTACTGCCTCACAAAGATACACAAAGCCAACACACCCGGACGTCCTATCGTATCAGGCAACGGAACCCTGTGTGAGAACCTCTCTGGATACATCGAGGGCATCCTGAAACCCATCGTACAGGGAACCCCCAGCTTCTGTCGCGACACTACAGACTTCCTACAAAAACTCAGTACCCATGGACCAGTTGAACCAGGAACACTTCTCACCACGATGGACGTCTCGGCACTCTACACCAGTATCCCCCACGATGACGGCATCGCTGCAACAGCATCAATACTCAAAACCAACAACAGCCAATCTCCAGACGCCATCCTACAACTCATCCGCTTCATCCTGGATCACAATGTCTTCACCTTCGATAACCAGTTCTTTACCCAAACACACGGAACAGCCATGGGGACCAAATTCGCACCCCAATACGCCAACATTTTCATGCACAAGTTCGAGCAGGACTTCTTCACTGCACAGGACCTCCAACCAACGCTATACACCAGATACATCGACGACATTTTCTTTCTATGGACCCACGGCGAAGAATCACTGAAGAGACTACATGATAACATCAACAAGTTCCATCCCACCATCAAGCTCACCATGGACTACTCCTCAGAATCAGTTTCTTTCTTGGACACACGAATCTCCATCAAAGACGGGCACCTCAGCACCTCACTCTACCGCAAGCCCACGGACAACCTCATGATGCTCCACTTTTCCAGGTTCCACCCTAACCACGTCAAAGAGGCCATCCCCTATGGACAGGCCCTGCGAATACACAGGGTCTGCTCAGACGAGGAGGAACGCGATGGACACCTACAGACGCTGAAAGACGCCCTAGTAAGAACGGGATATGACGCTCGACTCATCGATCGACAGTTCCGACGGGCCACAGCGAAAACTCGCATAGACCTCCTCAGGAGACTAACACGGGACGCAACCAACAGAGTACCCTTTGTCGTCCAGTACTTCCCCGGAGCGGAGAAACTACGCCATGTTCTCCGCAGCCTTCAACATGTCATCAATGACGACAAACACCTCGCTATGGCCATCCCCACACCTCCACTACTCGTCTTTAAACAGCCACCCAACCTCAAACAGACTATCGTTCGCAGCAAATTACCCAGCTTTCAGGAGAACAGCGTCCACGACACCACACAACCCTGCCACGGTAACCTCTGCAAGACATGCCAGATCATCGACACAGATACCACCATCACACGAGAGGACACCACCCACCAGGTGCATGGTTCATACTCCTGTGACTCGGCCAACGTTGTCTACCTCATACGTTGCAGGAAAGGATGCCCCAGAGCATGGTACATTGGCGAGACCATGCAGATGCTGTGACAACGGATGAACGGACACCGCGCAACATTCGCCAAACAGGAGGGTTCCCTTCCACTCGGGGAACACTTCAGCAGTCAGGGACATTCAGCTACCGACCTTCGGGTAAGCGTACTCCAAGGCGGCCTTCGAGACACACGACAACGCAAAATTGTCGAGCAGAAATTGATAGCCAAGTTCCGCACCCATGAGGACGGCCTCAACCGGGATCTTGGGTTTATGTCACGCTACACGTAACCCCACCAGCGAACAAAAGCTATCTGTTTTTAATATAACGGGTCATTTGCTGGCTTTCTCTGCCTTCCGGATGTTTCTGCCTCTCTCTCTCTGTTTTTTTTTTCTGTTTGTTTTTTTTTGTTGACTGTATATTCGGGGGCTCTGTAGGTAACACCTCTCTGTCTGAACACTGTGATTGCCTTGGCAACGGGCAGTTGCAAAGACTATCTGTAATCACCATGTATTGTTCTGTGATTTATAAATGCGTAGGCTTCGAGGAGTTCCTGACATTTACCTGAGGAAGGAGGAAGCCTCCGAAAGCTTGTAAATTTCAAATAAAATCGTTGGACTATAACTTGGTGTTGTAAAATTGTTTATAATTGTCAACCCCAGTCCATCACTGGCATCTCCACATCATGGCTACCATCGACTTCAGCTGCCTAGGCCTTAAGCTCTGGAAATCCGTCCTTAAACCTCTCCACCTTTCTACCTCTCCTCCTTTAAGTCTTACCTTAAAACCTTCCTCTTTGACCAATCTTTTGGTCACCCGTCCTTTTATCTCCTTATGTGGCTCGGTGTCAAATTGTGTTTGATAACGCTCTTGTGAAGTACCATGTAATGTTTTACTACTTTAAAGGCGCTATATAAATGCAAGTTGTTGTTGTTGGTATCCAGAGACTCCTACAGGAAGAATGGACATTAGATGAGGACAGGATCAGGCCCAGCTGTCATGTCCTCCCACAATTGAACATACTGCAGAAATTCTCTGTCTGGGATTACAGATGAAGCATGAGACACTCAGGTACTGAAGGACAGCCAGTACCCATAGAATTGTACCCCAACAAGAGATGGCATCTTCAGGAGAGGGGGGAGAAAGTTAGAAACACATTTTTTTTTACCGTAGAGTGAGTTTAGCAGACCTTTATCAGGCACATGAATAAGCATCCTGCCCATCTTCACTCCCTTTTATACATTCACTGCTGGTCCTGTGCCATTTTCATGCTGTGCACACACTTGGCAACTCTCTGATACACATTGCGCAAATCTCTGACTGACACCATGCAGCATTTGGATGCTCTGCCAATTCTTGTCGGACGAGTGAGAGGTAATGTTTGTGTGTAGGAGAAAGGGGGAGGTTGTGGAGAGGGCTGTAGGAGTAGGACAGGGAGAGGAAGCAGATAAAGGAGCATCGAACAATGTACAGATAAAGAAACGGGAGATGTGGAAGCCGGTTGAACAATATATTCTGATTTCTCCCTTCTTTTGGTGATTGGATGGTGCTTGCAGATTTCATCACAGTTTACCACCAATCAGGATACAGCTGCTGTTTGCTGATGTGCCAGCCAATCTGATAATTACCTCTCTACGCAGCACTGTGCCTGACAGGAGTCTACTGGCAATGAAAAAAATAAGCCTGTGATAGGCATCTGCACCCATGTTGGTGATAAGAGCAGAGATATACCCAGCAGAGCAAGGTTCGATGTGAAGGGGGTAAAGGATCAGTTGGTTAAGCCGTTACTTTCAGAATAAACAATTTAAACCGTCTACTTGAGGACCAACAGACGGAGGAGTATGTCGGAGGTGGACAAAAGGACCATTTCTTATTAATATAACGAGCCACAAAGGATCAGAGACAGAATGTATGTAGCCCTTTTCAAATCGGCATTTTTACTGTTATTTTGATGCTGGTTAAATGGGGTGTAATTGTGATTTTATGTGCTTTTGTTGGAGGGTTGTTTTTAATGCTTTTAATATATATCATTTATTATATCTGTTCAGCTGCTGAAATTTTTTGTGCCCTCCATCTTCGGGATTTTGATGGGGACCAGCGAGGCAGCGCTTCGAATGGAAAATGTTGAGCTGAAGGAGGAATGGCAGGACGATGATTTTCCCAGGTTAGCTATCCAGATGCTCGCACATCTCCTCATTTACATTAGAACTGGGAGCCCACTAATTTTCAAGGGAGCATCCCCACTAAGGGGGTGAGCCTGCAGGGATACAAAGCAGCGATGCAAATATTTATATGGTTAACTCTTTCACCGCCTGCCTCACCACAGATTAATTGGCTGATGTGACTGTCCTTTCAGGCTTTCACTAATGTTATTTTCAATCTCAATTTTCTCCCTCTGTGCCCCAAAGAAAGGACCTCAGTGCCTCTGATCTGGGGGGCGGGTGGGGGGGGGGAAGAGGAGAGTGGGGGGAAAGGCAGCCAGGGTTCCTACTCCTGATCACTTTCCTATGATCCCTTCTGCAAAGTGCACACCCCTGATGTCAGGTGATCAGACATATTGTGATGCTCCCCACAGTTGAATAGCCGACTGCCTGACTGGGTGAGGTACCGAAGGAGTAGCTGGCATGTATGGAGCTGCAGTCCAATAACCATCAGTGTCTTCAGGAGAGAGGCAAGAAAACTAGGAGGAAAAAACTATTAACAGCTTAAAGGCAATGTTTGTAACAATGGATTAAGCACACAGCCCATCCCTTTTATATCAATGCATCTAAAATAATTATACCTACATTCCTATCATGACTTTCATGTCAAAATGTATCAAAGTGCTTCACATAATGAATGACATGGAAGTACAGTGACAGAAACCAATCAGTCCATCAACATCCCACAAACAGCAATGAGATAAATGACCAGTTGCAGGAGGAATGTTGGCCAGGACAACTCTGCTTTTCTTCACATAATGTCATGGAATCTTTAGTGTCCACCTGAACCATCAGAAAAGGCAGCTGGGGTCACAGTTTAACAACTTTAACATCAACAATCTGATAAAGCTGTTAAAAAAGCATACGGGATCCTGGGCTTTATTAATAGATGCATAGAGTTCTAAAGCAAGGAAGTTATGCTAAACCTTTAAAAATCACTGTTCAGGTCTCAGCTGGAGTATTGTGTCCAATTCTGGGAATCACACTTTAGGAAGGACGTCAAGGCCTTAGAGAGGGTGCAGAAGAGATTTAGCAGAATGATACCAGGGATGCGGGACTTCAGTTATGTGGAGAGACTGGAGAAGCTGGGATTGTTCTTCTTAGAGCAGAGAAGATTAAAGGGAGATTTAATAGAGGTGTACACAATTATGAAGGGATTTGATGGAGAATATAAGGAGAAACCGTTTTCACTGACAGGAGGGTCGATAACCAGAGGACACAGATTTAAGATAATTGGCAAAAGAACAAGAGGGGAGATGAGGAGAATTCTTTTTACGTGCACGTTGTTGTGATCTAGAATGCACTGCCTGAAAGGCTGGTGGAAGCAGATTCTAGTGACTTTCAAAAGGGAATTGGATAAATACTTGAAAAGGAGAAATTTGCAGAGCTATGGGGAAAGAGCAGGGGAGTGAGATTGATTATTTCAAAGATCCGGCACAGGCACGATGGGCCGAATGGCAGCCTTCTGTGCTGTATAATTCTATGATCTCATCTGAAAGATGCGACCTCCAACAATGCAGTGCTTCCTCAGTGTCAGCCTAGGTTTTGTGTCAAGTCCTGGAGTGAAGCTTGAAAGCACAACCTTCTATCTCAGAGGCAAGAGTGCTACCGACTGAGCCAAACTGACACACAAGGTGTGTTAGAGTCAGTACCACGTTACAGAGAGGTTGTTTTAAAGAATTTGCATCTAGACGCTCAAAGTTCAGATGCTCGATTTTCTGCTTTGCCAAAAAGTTTAATTTCATCATCCGAAGGGGTTCCTAACCAAACAATACCAACCTAATAGACAGTTAATGTACCCCATGGAATTGGGAAAGACAGTCAGAAACTGGTGGCCAGAGCTTGCATCTACACCATGATAGCTGACAGCAAAATTGAAAGGGAAATGTCGTTATAGCGATTTAGAATGGTAAATGTTGACAGAAAAGTGTGACCAAAAATCGTGCTCACAGGAAGTCAGGTATGCAGCCAGGAAGTAGGTACCCTGTGGAAGATTTTTTAATAAACTATAGATGGTTCCCTTAGCATTGTCTGAAGTGAGTGAGGTGCTTAGACGTTGTATATTGTCACCGATACAGGTGATTAAACAGAGCTACAGTATTTGGTGCTGAGTGAGTGTGAAACGGGCTATGTCTCCGGTTTAGAACTCCAGTATTCCCTGGATGCCGTCTGTCAGAGTCCACACAGCATAGTAGGGTAAAAGTCAGGGGTATGTATTTTGACACAAAAAGCTTAGATTGACTTTGAACTTTGCTTTCTGGTAACGGTGAATGAAAAGGAAAGAGTTTGTGCTTATGATCAAAGCATGCTTTTGGAACAAGGAACTGGCCACAAGTTATCAATTTATTACATCCTAGATTCACAGTGCTCATAACACAGCTGGGGTGGTGGTGGTTGTTTGGAGCAGGGGGGGACACACAGCCTATCACCCCTTCATCTGTGGCCCTCGGCAGCTCCACGTGACTCTGGGCCTGTACTCATGGGGTCTCCGGCATGTTCCAAGTTCATCGAGCTGGGATTCAGAACAGTCCCCTCTCCTTTTCTTGCTTTGCAGCAAAAGAAGGCGAAGAAAATTATCGCGCCTTTCACGACCTCAGGACATCCCAAATCACTTTACAGCCAATGAAGTACTTTTTGAAGTGTAGTCACCGTTGTGGTGTAGAAAACGCCGCAGCTAACTTGCGCACAGCAAGATCCCACAAGCAGCAATGAGATACATGGACAGATAATCTGTTTTTTAGTGATGTTAGTTGAGGGATAAATATTGGCCAGGGTTGCTATTCGGAGGTGGAGTGATCCCAATTTCCAGATAGCAAGTGAAAGGGACCCTATTAAAATAGAAGTGCCTGGCCTTCCCTTGGCAACTGCCCATAGTGGGAAATCAGGAGCTCACTGAGCCAACAGTGAACGAGCAAATTGCACATGTAGCTTATCACTCCCTGGCACAGCATCCCTGAGAGTGGCTCATAACACAAAGTTAGTTAGCAACATTGCATTTATTTTACATAGTGCGTGGCCCTTGTGAGTGAGATTGGCAATTCAGTTTTCCTGGAATTGTGGAGAATGGCCCATGCGCACTAGTAACTGGATTGAAATGGGCCCAAATTCATGTTGTGCAGGGTCTTTGTAGCCAGAAGACAGGGGAGATTTTCATCCAATCGGTCTGAGTGGGATTCCAGTGAACCTATGGAAAGCCAACACTTTCCTCTATGGGATTTATTTACTTGCCTGTGCTCCAATGTGAAGAATGGACCTTGGGTGAGCTGCTGGAGGACAGCCATTGCCAGTGAGGAGACGAGAGGAGAACATTGAAATAAAGAAAATGACCAAACAAGTAGCAAAACTTGAAATTTGAAGACGGAACACATCTACAAACTGTCACAATAAATGTTCCCTCGGAACATCACAGCAAACGCTCCCTCAGACCATCACAGCAAGCATCCCCTTTCAGGAAGGTTAATTGTATTTCTCTATTAAGTGGATGTGCCCTGAGGGTCACAAAGGTCAACAGATGGTTGTTCTGTCTGTTTGAATGAAGTGGAAATAAATAGCAGCTACAGTGAGTCAATGACAGGAGTCTGTGATCACTACAGACCCTGACTGACACGGTAGCATTTAAGATTTAATCTGCGAGCAATGCACTGTGTTCCCTCTAATCCACTTGCAGTTCCAAAAAAGCCATTTGTTAATTATATATCACCTAATTGAATTGGACTCTAACCCACATAACATGGGGTCTTTCCGCTCTGCATGGCTGAACATCACATCAGGCAGTTCATTTACCTGCTGAGACACTGGTTCGAGCTGTCGACATCTCTTTGCGATACTGGACTGAATAGGCACAAGGTTAGAGCTGGCTTACACAATGTGTGTGGAAATTGAACGCTATGAAAAAAGAGAATCGACTGTCATCGTTACAAATAACATTCCCATCCGTCCAATTTTGTTCCCTCTTTTCCTGAAGATGCTAATTCATGCTCAGGTTTGATTGTGATGCCCCTAATGTGGAATAACCTGCCGACACTCAGTGTCCAGACTCAGATGTGAAGAATAACCATTTGAGCAAGGTACCAGAGAGTGCCTGTGGAATCTATGCTGCAGCAAGGATTCAACACCTTCAGGAGAGGTGGAGAACCCTTCCGTCAACTGAAATTACAGTAATTAATAGATTTCTTAAGCAGAATTGAAGACGCTTTTGTTTTTCCTTCCTGAGTCCTTGAGGAATGCAGGTGACTTAACTGCAGGATTGAACAGAATCATTCAGTGTGAAGAGATAGGTTTGAAATCCAGCCTGTGCAAGCAGACATAATGCGGTACTCTTCTGACTAGGCTTAATCCTTTGTTCCCATCAGCCTGAAGAGATGTTGATTCCCCTGTGGGGATGCTGGGCATGCTCAGTCCACATCCCACTCATTAGAACTGCTTAGCTTATTCCATTTAGTCTGGAGTGAGGGGGAGGTGACTGTAATATCCCGTATAAGGAAAAATGTCTCAATCATGTGACACTAACATCAAAATGGTGGCAGGACTGTAAATCCCAGCTGTTTCTCCAGACATGTTTCTGAAAGGAATAGATCATCTCTCCAGGATTTATTTACTTGTCTACTGATGAAAAAAAAATTTCAAAAAGGTGAGCTATCATTTCAATTTGTGCGTGATGTTCTGAATAGTTCCATTAAAATGGGGAAAAAAATTAATATTTGGAAAATTTAAATTAAAAAATAGAATTAAATACATTAAATTAAGTTAATTTTTTTTTGGCTTGTTTATTCGACGTGTCAGATTTTCAGTCTGTCGGCATTTATGAATACTTGATTATGAGACAGCATTTAATTATTGGACCAGTTTGACTGAATCCAGTGCTGTGCAGCTCTGTTCACCAGCTGACTTCCATTTTGAATCCAGTTGTCCTGTCTCTCCTTGCACTGTTTAAATCTGGATTCCTCTGGTGCGCTGCTGTTATTCCTGCTGCCCTTGAATGCACAGTTCCAGAGTCTGTGGGAGAGCCCCCTACATAGAGAGCAGCTGAATGTAAAGCCCCTGCTGCCTAGTACTGTTACAGTGTTAACCTTTCTGGGTTCCGGCCAGCACCTTCTGAAGTTTGATCGTTTTGGCTTTCCTGGTGGCTCAGTGGGTAAATGCGCCGGCCAGAGTTGAATTGAGCCACACAGACTGGGAAGGTCCCAGGTTTGATCCCCAGTCTGTGCTGAGACCACCGGTGAGACAAACCCCAGACTGCTGACCATTTTGATATGGAATTCAATTCCACAATTGAGTTTCTGATGAAACGTAATCATTTTCTTTTTGCTCTGCAGACCAATACCAGAGGAACCAGGGATGGAAATCCTTGGACGATTACCAGCTCCAGAAAACAGAACTTGTGAGTCAATCTGGTTTTTTTTTTGGTAAATTTGAGCTCTTCAGTGTGAGGGTTGTTTGTGCTTGGGAATGGGATACTTTCCCAGTCCAGTCACCTGCCGTGCAATACAGCACAGGTTAGATACGGGTAAAGTTCCCTCTACACTGCTCCGTTAAGAATTCCCAGGTCAAGTTGAGCACAGAATAGAAGCAGAATAATGCTCTCTCGACACTGTCCCAACAATGTGCCTCAGCCACAACCTCAGAAGAGCAACCAGACTGCACCAGTGTGACATTTTTCCCATTTCCCACACCAGCCACCGTGTCATCTTTCTGAGTGAGAGGCCAATTAGTGCTGAATTAGAAGCAGCATGTGTTGTAGAAGTTGAATTAAAACTGCCTTAAACCCATTTTACTTTGGAGTCTTATAGCAAACAGAAAGAGGAGACTTCATCCTCTCTGTCTAAGCTGGATTTGAACCCACATCTTTGAGGTAAAAGGATAGAGCCTGACTTGTTGCACCACCCAACTCCCCGTCAGAGACAGGAGACCTTCAATGCCCCTGCACAGGTTGGATTTGCACCAAGACGTGAAAGGTCTTTTCTAACCGGCTGTGTAATCCACCTCCACCCCCTGTTTATAATATTTTTGTGATGATTTTGCTCCCTTTTGCTACTATAAACAAAGAATGATTCCCAGCCTCAGAGCAGTACTCCTTCTGTCTGTCAGTTCCACTTTGGATATGGTAGTGTAGTGGTTATATTATCCAGTGATCATGAGTTCAAATCCCACCATTGCAGTTTGAGATTTTGAATTCAGTTTAAAAATTAGGATCAGTAAAATTGATGTCATGAAATCCCAACTGGATATTTTAAAGAAGGAAACTTGCCATCCTTACCCAGTCTGGCCTATACCAATATGGTTGACTCTTAACATGCAAGCCACTCAGTTATGTCAAATTGCTACATAGCAGTTCAAGAAGAAAGCCTTCTCAGGGCAGTAAATGGGCAATAAATGCTGGCCTTGCCAGTGACACCCACATCACAAGAATGAATTTTTAAAATTCTTGCGGTCTGTGTGCCAGTCACTGCCATACAGCTGGGTGTGTGGACATACCCAAGAAGTTGTGCTGACACTGTCCAAATGTATAACCATCTAACCATTAGAGGAGACTTTGATTCTTTATCAAAATATCTAACTTAGGTTATAGAGGTCAAAAGACCATAGCCCATAATGTGGGTCACAGAGGTCAAAGGGCAGTGTTCCAATAACTGTGCGATCTAATTTTGCATGTTAATGTATGATTGAAAGTGCACACACTCAGTAATACTAATAACTGTCTCTGTTCCTGATCAGTGCCCCCTAACACACTGAATATTAATGGAAATCATCCCAAGCGCAAGACTCTTGTTGCCCCAGAAATTAACATCTCCCTGGATCAGAGTGAGGGCTCCATCTTGTCAGATGACTACCTGGATACGCCTGACGACCTCGACATTAATGTAGATGATCTGGAGACTCCGGACGAGACAGACTCCCTGGAATATTTAGGAAATGGAAATGAGTTGGAATGGGAAGGTAATGCTGAAAAATTTCTTTCAGTTCCAATTTTCTCCCCTCCTATCCAGAAGGCATCTCCACATCATATCCAGAAGGGGGCTGACTACTGTTGGACTACATCTTCCACAAGCACTGGTTCCTCTGGGATCTCACCCAAGTGGCCATTCTTTATATATGAGCCTAGCCAGGTATTCAATTGTGAGCAGCATCCAAGAGTTACAATGCCACAGCACTGAAGCCCCAACTGTGAAGTTGGAGTTCACTCCCAATTTCAATCACAAATGGTGGAAAGAGAGGCAGTGCTACCTGTGGAAGGATTCCCGCTGTGTTTCTTGATTGTTCCTTCTGGTTGGTCACCATTGATCATGCCCATGGAGGTTCCTCTGTGGTGGGTCATCTTTCCCTCCTGGACATTTGTTTCAGGGTGAATAAAATGGCTTCCTCCGAATAAAGAGCAGCACTGAGTATAAGGGTTAATTCTGATAGGCTCCACTGCCAGCGCGGAGCTCCCTGGCACAGGAGTGAGTAACGGACTAAAAGATTGTAGCCCCGATTTTCCTACCAGTGCTAATTGCTAGCAAGGCTCCACACTGGCAGGGCAGCCTTGCAAAATTACCCCTAGCGTGTAAAGTACAAATAATATATATGTAATGCGAACAGAGCTTACCAGCACTGGGGTGGTGCAGCTGTCTCCTGTGGAAATGACAAATTCTAGTTTAGTAGTGGTGAGAGTATTCAGTATTGTCACTGTATGTGTAATGGTGGGTGTGTGAATCTTTCATACCATGTCCACATGAACTGTGAGAAACAGTACCATTTTAGATCCTGTCCTTCCAAACGTGGGATGTGTCTAGAGAGAGAATTTTAAGCTGTACAACACTAGGGTGAAGTACTGATGGTTACAAGTCTGTTAGCAGGGTGAACAAGTTGAGGGAATGAATTAGGATTATCACACAAGAAATGGATTGCACTATATTGAAAAGTTTGATTTTTCCTGTGTTTTGTGACCACAGGACTTAACAAACCCAATGCCAAGAAACATAGAAACATAGAAAATAGGAGCAGGAGTTGGCCATTCGGCCCTTCGAGCCTGCTCCGCCATTCAACATGATCATGGTTGATCCTCTATGTCTAGAAATCTATCAAGCTCCTTCTTAAATATATTCAATGACTTGGTCGCTGCAGCCTTCTGTGGTAGAGAATTCCACAGGTTCACCATCCTCTGAGTGAAAAAATTTCTCCTCATCTTAGTCCTAAATGTCCTACCCCGTATCCTGAGACTGTGACCCCTCGTTCTGGACCCCCCAGCCAGGAGAAACATCCTCCCTACATCCAGTCTATCTAGCCCTGTCAGAATTTTATATGTTTCAATGAGATCCCCTCTCATTTTTCTAAACTCGAGTGAATACAGGCCGAGTTGACCCAATCTCTCCTCATACGACTGTCCTGCCATCCCAGGAATCAGTCTGGTGAACCTTTGCTGCACTCCCTCTATGGCAAGTATATCCTTTCTTAGGTAAGGAGATCAAAACTGCACACAATACTCCGGGTGTGGTCTCGCCAAGGCCCTGTATAACTGCAGTAAGACATCCTTGCTCCTATACTCAAATCCTCTTGCAATGAAGGCCAACATACCATTTGCCTTCCTAACTGCTTGCTGCACCTGCAAGTTTGCTTTCAGTGTCTGGTGTACAAGGACACCCAGGTACCTTTGTACATCAACATTTCCCAATCTATCACCATTTATATAATACTCTGCAGATGACTCCCAGCATTCAGCATATAAAGCAGGATGACACCATGACGTTCAGGTTGAGTCAGACAATACAATATGCAGGTGTTATCAATATTTTTGTGACAACTTTTTCCCATTATAAGTTTCTACATCACATTTATAATGGGATTTGCCAATGTAAACATATCACATGTGAGCATGAATTCACCGTAAGCATTCGAAAGGGAGCTGGACAAGTTCCTGAGAATGGCAAACATCTTCAGTTAGAAGGTAGGTAGCTCACTGGGTCTTGTGTCTCCCAGCTATTCCTCAATTAATTTTGAAAAGCAAGAGGATAAATTTTAACAACTTAATTGAGGTAAAACAGACAGTGTACGAATTGTACCCTTCTTGGCCCCCATATTAGCTGATATTGTTAACGGTTCCCTCTCCTCAGATACTGTCCCCCTCCCCTTCAAATCTGCCGTCATCACACCCCTCCTCATCTCCAACCTCCCTTTCCTCTCCAAAGTTCTGGACCGTGCCCATCTTTCCCGCAACTCCATATTTGAATTCCTCCAATCAGGTTTCTGCCCCTGCCAATGTACTGAAACGGCCCTTATCAAAGTCACAAATTACATCCGGTGTGACTGTGACCGAGGTAAACTATCCCTCCTCATCCTTCTCGACCTGTCTGCAGCCTTTGACACTGTTGACCACACCATCCTCCTCCAACGCCTCTCCTCTGTCGTCCAGCTGGGTGGGACTGCGCTCGCCTGGTTCCATTCTTGTCTATCCAGTCATAGCTAGAGAATCACCTGCAATGACTTCTCTTCCCGCTCCCGCACCGTTACCGCTGGAGTCCGCCAAGGATCTATCCTTGACCCCCTCCTATTTCTCATCTACATGCTGTCCCTTGGCGACATCATCCGAAAACACACATCAGGTTCTACATGTACGCTGACGACACCCAGCTCTACCTAACCATGATCTCTCTCGACTCCTCCACTGTGTCTCATTTGTCACATTGGTTGAGCAAAAATTTCCTCCAACTAAATATTGGGAAGACCGAAGTCATTGTCTTTGGTCCCCGCCACAAACTCTGTTCCCTAGCCACCGACTCCATCCCTCTCCCTGGCTACTGTCTGAGGCTGCTCCAGACCATTTGCAACCTTGGCGTCCTATTTGACCCTGAGATGAGCTTCCGACCACATATCAGCCCCACCACCAAGACCGTCTACTTCCACCTCTGTAACATCGCCCATCTCTGCCCCTGCCTCAGCTCATCTGCTGCTCAAACCCTCATCCATGCCTTTGTTACCTCCAGACTGGACTATTCCAATGCTCTCCTGGCTGGCCTCCCATCTTCCACCCTCCATAAAGTTGCGCTCATCTCCTGCCGGTATCTTAATTTGCACCAAGTCCCGTTCTCCCATCACCCTTGTGCTCGCTGACCTACATTGGCTCCCGGTCCGGGAACACCTCAGTTATTAATCTCTCATCCTTGTTTTCAAATCCCTCCATGGCCTCACCCCTCACTATCTCTGTAGCCTCCTCCAGCCCTACAACCCTCCGAGATCTCTGTGCTCCTCCAATTCTGGCCTCTTGCGCATCCCCGATTTTAATCGCTCCACCATTGGCGGCTGTGCCTTCAGCTACCTAGGCCCTAAGCTCTGGAATTCCCTCCCTAAACCTCTCTACCTTTCTCTCCTCCTTTAAGACGCTCCATAAAACCTACCTTATGTGGCTTGGTGTCAAATTTTCTTTGATAATGCTCCCGTGAAGCGCCTTGGGACATTTTAATATGTTAAAGGCACTATATAAATGCAAGTTGTTGTTGTAGCTTTTGTTTTGTGTAAACTTCAGAAAACATTAACATGAGAAAGAGGAGAGAGATGGTGAGAGAGAGGCTGGATTTTCCTCCATTGTCCCACCCGAAACCAAGAACCGGGGCTTAATTGGACAGTGAGGTCTACCTCCACATATTGATCTAAGCTCAGATTCCCTTCCCATGACCCCCATTGTTCCAGCTGCCCCTTCCCTGCCCATCGGGGAGACAGGCCTGGCAAGCTGCCCCATTCCCCACTTATAGCCACTGTCTCTGCCAACCCCAGGGATCACCAGGAGAAAGGTGGTGGTAGGCCCTGCACGGAGGGAGCCAACTCTCCCTCTACATGGGCCTCGGGCACTAACCTTTGTAGGCCTCGGTCTTGAGAGAAAGAGAGGGCGTTGGGAGAGAGGGTTTGAGGGAGAAGGGGCTGAGAGAGAAAGAAAGGATGAGTTGAGAGAGAGAGACAGACAGAGAAAGACAAATAGATCAAAAGGCAGACAAGCAATTTCTTCCCTCATTTTAAATTGACTTCTGTTTTTAAAAAATAATTGAATTTTAAAAGCAAACAAAGTCTCTTTGAGGTAAACAGATAGGAAGAGAGCATAGGAGGTTGAGGGGAGGTGGGAAGCTGATTGAGAGTGTAGGGCCTCCCACCATCAGCTCTTAGCGGGAGCGAGTGGGAGTAGATGGAGGGTTATGGGTGAGGTGAGTGACTGTGGAGGGGGGGGGGGGGGGGGATGGCAGGAGAGAATAAAAAGAGTTTGAATGGGTAGTTCTGTGGGGAAGAAACAGTGGTAGTGCTGGGAGTGAGATGGTGGTATGAACCGGAAGCTGGAGTGGAAAGGTGAAGGAGTAGGGACTGCAATGAGAGTGAGGGGTTGGTGGAAGCATGAGAGACCGAGGGAGAAGAGGGCTGCTGAGCATCACATTTTGCCAGATTTCCACACTCCAAATGCACGTGTTGGTAGTCACACTACCCAAAACCTCTCACCTGAAAGGAAAGAAGAAAAGGAGAGGAGCAGAAGATGACAGACAGGGAAATAAAATGAAGAGTTAAGGGGAGACGAGCGAAAGAGAAAAGAAAGTGAGAATCAGAGGAGGGAAGACAGAGAGGGAAACTGTAGATATCAGAGACAGGTAAGGGAGTGACCATATTCTCTAACTTACCATGTACACACCAGGGAGATGGACTGGTAATATTTTAAAATCACTTCCTATCTACAAAACCGTACTTCTTGTTGTCATGTTTTTGTTACTCTTTAGTGTTAACTTTACCCATTATAAATTCTTATATCCATATTTATAATGGAAAATGCTGATATAAACCCATTGCACTGTAAATACACCCTCCTGCTAGTGGTGGAACTGTAGCATCTCAGCTTTGTGTCTCCCAGCTCCTTGGCCTGTACTGCAGAAAAACTCTCATGCTCCAGCCAGCTATATAAATAATATAAAATCAAAGTATTATTTAAAGATTAGGACAAGAAAGATAAAATGGGGACTGAGTTATGTATGCACCCTGGTCTAATTATCCCTGCTCTCGAACCTCGAAGGCTACGTGTGGTCTTGACTCCACGTGTGCAATGCCACTGGAGATCGACTAGTGTTATAAATAAATTATATGAAAGCATTATACACTTTGATTCCACGGGTCTTACAGGCGGCAGATGCTGATACGTTAGGATGTCTCGACATGGTTGTGTTTGTACCGAGAGCAATGTGGGTTTAGGGGTTGGAATGATTTGTTCTTGGTCCCTGGGGTTTAACTGGGTCAGGGAATAAAGGTATAATACCAAATTGGGGTCACTGCCGTCATCAGTCTGTGGATAGGCCACAAGTGCCATCTTACTTTTCCTCCTGTGTGGATCTGCCTTTACTACTTGTGGCCTTGAGACTCGCACCTACTTGGTATCTCGTAAGTGGATTCAATGTTTTCAAACTCCCCTCTCTTAACTCATTAACATCAATCATTTTATATCTACATGGATTTTTTTTTAAATGCCTGAAAATTGTAAAAATGTTTTGTTTTAACACTGATGACCCTCCAATGACTTGGTTGGTACATTTGCTTTCCAATACGGTATTGAGCTACATGGACCAATACTCGGTCTGTGCTGAGTTAGATGATCTCAGCTGGGCCAGTGGTAAGCAGTTTTGGTGCCTATGGACAAGCAATGGGAAAAAAAAATCACTCAGCCTTCCCGCTCCTGAATGCTGTCCAATAACTCCTGCTGGAAAGTGCATGTGCAGATATCAGGTGAAGGCACAATCGGGCTCAGCTACAAGCTGTCCATGGTTTAATAGTCTGCCATTTCCCACTGTCTAGGGTTACACTTGATGAGTATCCATTTGGGTGAGGTACCAAGCTCTGCTGGTCCCCCTGGAGGTATGACCCAGGAAGAGTTTGCTCTTTCAGAAGAGGAGGGGAGAAAAATTAGAGGGAAAAATCCTTGATCAAATGAACATGGTGATATCATATTTAAAATGGGCTGATTAAGGACATTCTACTATCTGTCTTCCAGATGATACCCCGGTTGCGAGTGCTAAAAACTCTCCCAGTGCAAAAGGGGGCTCTTTTGGAGACTGTGCTGGTGAGGATGGGGACGCTACCAATGGGAGGCTGTGGAGGACAATCATCATCGGAGAGCAGGAACACAGGATTGACATGAAAATCATCAGGCCGTATATGAGAGTGGTGACACATGGAGGTAGGGATGGTCAACCATGGCTGATGGAGAGTGAGGGGAGTTTTAATTTCTTGAATTTCATATTATAAGAGAATGAAGAAAAATGGCTGATATCATCAATGTGTTCTGTGTCAAAATAGGATTTGCAATTTTCAAAAAGGTGCCAAGAGGTCCCAGTGATTTCCCATCGCCCCTTGGGGTGGACAGAGTTGGAAACTAACTATTTTGAATGAACTTGCCACATGGGTAATCTGGTGGCAACACTTTATTGACGCGCTGACGTTTTGCACCATGGCACGCTGGGATGTGTGACTGCATGGGCAAGCTCCCGCACTGTGATGGCTGGGAGAGGTAAGCCACTAAAGGGTAGGGAGGGGGAAATGAGAACACATGTAGATTGAGAGTCACCCCAACCACAGAAATGGGGCATCATCTTAATTGGTGGAAAGGATTTAGGAACATAAAGCACAGAATGAGAAAAGGCCATTCAGACCATCAATCTCGCTTCTTCCACAGCCCATGTAGAGTCTACCCTATCATGGACTCTACAACACCCATGTAATCTCCTTCCACAACCCATGTACAATCTACCCAACCATTTCATGTCCTGAGGACAAGATTTGTACAAATACTCCCTGAAGGCCAAAAATAATCAAGCAAGTCTCCAAGAATATTCATCCATCCTCACAGCTCCACTTTCAACTCTGGACTATGCCCTCCACAGACAACATTCCACCTCCCCCCCCCACAACTGCAATATTTAATTATGTCAGTCTGTACCTGTTCCTATAATTTCCGGACCCATTCCCAACCAGATATTTACCCAGTTCTTTTTTAATTGGCTAAACTGCTTTTAGCGAGATTCTGTTCCACACATACTAACCTGAGGGAGGCGGATTGTTGCTTCTATTCTCATTTGAAGTGCATTCATTTTAAACCTGTGTCTTCTGGTTCTGTGCTCACAGTACCAACCAAATAGCCTATTTCCACCTATGCCAACTCTGCCTCTCAGCATTCTGAAGACCTGATCATGTCCTCGCAGCCTTTTCTCCAGTGAAAACAGGCTTAATTCTGCGAAGCTGGTGACCTTTTCCAGCCAGTTGTGCCAGTTCAGACTACAGTGTTCAACATTCTTTAACCCCTGCTGCTTGAAGCTGTTGTGCATCATACAGAGTTAACATGTGTTTCTTCCTCATAGGTTATTATGGTGAAGGCCTGAATGCAATTATCGTCTTTGCTGCGTGTTACTTGCCTGACAGCGGCTGTGCAGACTATACGTACATCATGGAAAACCTCTTCCTGTAAGTGCCTGATCCAATTCTTATTCACCATCCCTCCCTGTTAGAGTCACTAGTTTCCAAACTATCCTGCAGTTGTCTGGGGAGCAGTAACTGGTTCAATCCTTTAGTTCAGCTGTGTATTATTTTAATATTGATAAACACAAGTGAAAGGTCAAGGTCCAAGGCCCACAGTGCAGGACAACACCAAGGAGAGAAGATGAAATAAACAAGGTGACACCAAGCTTGGGTTTCAAACACTTGTAGATTGTAGAGTGAAGTTTACAGTAAGGGAGGTAAAGAATTCCATAGCCTTGAGGCCCCGGAAAAGAATAATATAGAGTAGGAGACAGTAACGATTCAGGGAGAAGCGTGAATAGGACGGAGTATTTGGAGTTCAGAAGGAACAAGAGAGGAAAGCTCAAATGAGCACTGACAATAGCAAGAGACAAGAGAGGTTGAGACAGAGAGTGGGGGCCAAAGGCAAGGGAAGGATGACATAAGACGACAAGTTTTTCCTTGTGTTTCATTTTCCTTGTGTATCGCTTTTATGGAATTATTCAGCAACCTGGTTCCATACAAGGAGTAGAAATTTAGCTTTCTTTTCTCCTGTCCAGACAATGTTGAGTTTTGCCTAGACAGTGGGTGTCAGATCAAATACCTTGACTCCACCTTACATCTACACATGGACATTCCAGCAGGGGTCACTGGATAGTAATCAGGAGCAGAAACCCGAGCTGATTTTTTTCCCACCTCCCTATCACAGGGAGATTGTAGCGTCTTTACTGCTGCCCTGGCTGAGATCTGCTGGTTCAGCACAGACCAGGGATCAACCTTGGGCCCTCAACACCAACGTGCATTTAAATAGCGCCTTTAATGTAGAACAAATTCTCCCAAAGCACTTCACAGAGCCATAATCATAAAATGGACACCGTCAAATATGGAGATATTAGGAGGAGTGATCAAAAATTTGGTCAAAGAGACGGATTTTAAGGAGGGTCTTAAAGGAGAGGAAGTTGGAGAAGCAGAGAGGTTTAAGAAGAGAATTCCAGAGTGTGGGGCCTAAATGGCTGAAGACACAGCCACCCGTGTTGGGACGATTGGAGGAGGATGCACGAGGCCAGAGTGAGAGGACTGGAAAGTTCAGGGAGGGTTGTAGGGCTGGAGAAGATTCCATAGATAGGGAGGGGTGAGGCCATGGAGGGATTTAAATATAAGAACATAAGAAATTGGAGCAGGAGTAGGCCAATCGGCCCCTCGAGCCTGCTCCGCCATTCAATAAGATTATGGCTGATCTGATCCCAACCACAAATCTAAAGAACACAAGAAGTAAGAGCAGGACCCGGCCACACAGCCCCTGGGCCCTCTGCGCCACCCACAGGGCATTGACCGATCCGAACTCAGCTTCATGTCCAATTTCCTGCCCGCTCCCCATAACCCCTAACTCCCTTTACTTCTAGAAAACTGTCTATTTCTGTTTTAAATTTATCTAATGATGTAGCTTCCACAGCTTCCTGGGGCAGCAAATTCACAGACCTACCACCCTCTGAGTGAAGAAGTTTCTCCTCATCTCAGTTTTGAAAGAGCAGCCCCTTATTCTAAGATTATGCCCCCTAGTTCTAGTTTCACCCATCTTTGGGAACATCCTTACTGCATCCACCCGATCAAGCCCCTTCACAATCTTATATGTTTCAATAAGATCGCCTCTCATTCTTCTGAACTCCAATGAGTAGAGTCCCAATCTACTCAACCTTTCCTCATATGTCCGCCCCCTCATCCCCGGGATTAACCGAGTGAACCTTCTTTGTACTGCCTCGAGAGCAAGTATGTCTTTTCTTAAGTATGGAGACCAAAACTGTATGCAGTATTCCAGGTGCGGTCTCACCAATACCTTATATAACTGCAGCAATACCTCCCTGTTTTTATATTCTATCCCCCTAGCAATAAAAGCCAACATTCCGTTGGCTTTCTTGATCACCTGCTGCACCTGCATACCAACTTTTTGATTTTCTTGCACTAGGACCCCCAGATCCCTTTGTACTGCAGTACTTTCCAGTCTCTCGCCATTAAGAAAATAACTTGCTCTCTGATTTTTCCTGCCAAAGTGCATAACCTCACATTTTCCAATATTATATTGCATCTGCCAAATCTCCGCCCACTCACCCAGCCTGTCTATATCCCCTTGCAGGTTTTTTATGTCCTCCTCACTCTCTACTTTCCCTCCCATCTTTGTATCATCTGCAAATTTTGATATGTTGCACTCGGTCCCCTCCTCCAAATCGTTAATATAGATTGTAAAGAGTTGGGGACCCAGCACCGACCCCTGTGGAACACCACTGGTTACTGGTTGCCAGTCCGAAAATGAACCATTTATCCCAACTCTCTGCTTCCTGTTCGATAACCAATCCTCCACCCATGCCAGAATATTACCCCCAATCCCGTGATTTTTTATCTTAAGTAATAATCTTTTATGTGGCACCTTGTCGAATGCCTTCTGGAAGTCTAAATACACTATGTCCACTGGTTCCCCTTTATCCACCCTCTGAGTGAAGAAGTTTCTCCTCATCTCAGTTTTGAAAGAGCAGCCCCTTATTCTAAGATTATGCCCCCTAGTTCTAGTTTCACCCATCTTTGGGAACATCCTTACTGCATCCACCCGATCAAGCCCCTTCACAATCTTATATGTTTCAATAAGATCGCCTCTCATTCTTCTGAACTCCAATGAGTAGAGTCCCAATCTACTCAACCTCTCCTCATATGTGAGAATTTTAAATTAGAGAATCTCCTATTTCTCATCTACATGTTGCACCTCCGCGACATCATTTGAAAACACGACATCAGGTTGATGACACCCAGCTCTACCTCATCACCACCTCTCTCTGTCGAGCCCTCCACTGTCTCTGATTTGTCACACTGCTTGTCCGACATCCAGTACTGGATGAGCAGAAATTTCCTCCAACGAAATAGTGGGAAGACCGAAGCCATTGTCTTTGGTTCCTGCCACTAACTCCATTACCTAACCACCGATTCCATCCCTCTCCCTGGCCACTGTCTGGGGCTGAACCAGACCGTTCGCAACCATGGCATCCTATTTGACCGGAGATGAACTTCCGACAATATATCTGCTCCATCACCAAGACCGCCTACTTTCACCTCCTAACATCGTCCGTCTCCGCCCCTGCCGCTGAACCCCTCATCTATGCTTTTGTTATCTCCAGACTTGACTATTCTAATGCTGCCCTGGCCGGTCTCCCATCTTCCACCCTCCGTAAACTTGAGCTCATCCAAAACTCTGCTGCCAGTATTCTAACTTGCGCCAAGTCCCGTTCACCCATCACCCCTGTGCTCGCTGACCTATATTGGCTCCCAGACCGGCAATGCCTCAATTTTAAAATTCTCATTCTTGTTT
This sequence comes from Heptranchias perlo, assembly GCF_035084215.1. Taxonomy (NCBI): domain Eukaryota; kingdom Metazoa; phylum Chordata; class Chondrichthyes; order Hexanchiformes; family Hexanchidae; genus Heptranchias; species Heptranchias perlo. The sequence goes on along the minus strand of NC_090353.1, from coordinate 15,333,501 downwards.
TCAAATCCCTCCATGGCCACGCCGTCCCCTTCTCTGTGACCTCCTCTAGCCCTACTACCATCTGAGACTTCTACACTCCCCAATTCTGGCCTCTTGTGCATCCCCGATTTTAATTACTCCACCATTGACGGCCGTGCCTTCAGCTGCCTAGGCTCTAAGCTCTGGCATTCCCTTCCTAAACCTCTCCACCTCCCTACCTCACTCTCATCCTTTAAGACGCTCCTTAAAACCTACCTCTTTGACCAAGCTTTTGGTCACCTGAATTAATATCTACGTTAAAGGCGCTATATAAATGCAAATGGTTATTGATGGGAGGCCGGCCAGATGAGCAATGGAATAGTCAAGTCTGGAGGTGACAAAGACACAGATGAGGGTTTTGGCAACATGTGGGTTGAGGCAGGAGTGGACGTAAATGTTCTTTTTTTTTATTATTCGTTCATGGGATGTGGGCGTCGCTGGCGAGGCTGGCATTTATTGCCCATCCCTAATTGCCCTTCAGAAGGTGGTGGTGAGCTGCCTTCTTGAACCGCTGCAGTCCGTGTGGTGAAGGTTCTCCCACAGTGCTGTTAGGAAGGGAGTTCCAGGATTTTGACCCAGCGACGATGAAAGAACGGCGATATATTTCCGAGTCGGGATGGTGTGTGACTTGGAGGGGAACGTGCAGGTGGTGTTGTTCCCAGGTACCTGCTGCTCTTGTCCTTCTAGGTGGTAGAGGTCGCGGGTTTGGGAGGTGCTGTCGAAGAAGCCTTGGCGAGTTACTGCAGTGCATCCTGTGGATGGTACACACTGCAGCCACTGTGCGCCGGTGGTGAAGGGAGTGAATGTTTAGGGCGGTGGATGGGGTTCCAGTCAAGCGGGCTGCTTTGTCCTGGATGGTGTCGAGCTTCTTGAGTGTTGTTGGAGCTGAACTCATCCAGGCAAGTGGAGAGTATTCCATCACACTCCTGACTTGTGCCTTGTAGACGGTGGAAAGGCTTTGGGGAGTCAGGAGGTGAGTCACTCACCAGAGAATACCCAGCCTCTGACTTGTTCTTGTAGCCACAGTATTAATATGGCTGGTCCAGTTAAGTTTCTGGTCAATGGTGACCCCCAGGATGTTGATGGTGGGGGATTCGGCGATGGTTGAATGTCAAGGGGAGGTGGTTGGACTCTCTCTTGTTGGAGATGGTCATTGCCTGGCACTTATCTGGCGCGAATGTTACTTGCCACTTATGAGCCCAAGCCTGGATGTTGTCCAGGTCTTGCTGCATGCGGGCTCGGACTGCTTCATTATTTGAGGGGTTGTGAATGGAACTGAACACTGTGCAATCATCAGCGAACATCCCCATTTCTGACCTTATGATGGAGGGAAGGTCATTGATGAAACAGCTGAAGATGGTTGGGCCTAGGACACTGCCCTGAGGAACTCCTGCAGCATTGATTGTGATGGCGAGGATATGGGATGAGAAACTCTGCTTGTGGTTGACTAGGATGGCGGGTTGCAAACTGTGGTTCAGCCTGTGGTTGGCTGGGGAGAAAGATGGAATTGGTGGCAAGGGTATGGAGCTCGTAGCAGGGTTTGAAGATGATGACTTCAGTCTAGAGGAAATTGTGGCTTATCCAAGACTAGATGTTGGACAAGTAAGCTTGACAACACAGAGGCAGTGGAGGTGTCGAGAGAGGTGGTGGAGAGGTAGAGCTTGGTGTTGACAACATACATGTGGAAGCTGACCCCATGTCTGTGGATGACATTGCCGAGGGGCAGCACATAGATGAGGAAGCGAAGGGGCAAAGGATTGATCCTTGGGGGACTCCAGAGGTAACGGTGCGTGGGTGAGAAGAAAATCCATTGCTGGAGGTGGTCTGCCTACGATTGGATAGGTAAGAGTGGAATCAAGCAAGGGCAGTCTCACTGAGCCAGAGAACAGAGGAGAGGCGTTGGAGGAGGAGGATGGTATGGTCGACTGTTTCAAAGGTTGCAGAAAGGTCAAGGAGCACAAGGACAGATCATACACCATGAAGACAGTCACAGAGGATGTAATTTCTGACTCTGATTAGGGCTATCTCGGTGTTGTGGCATGGGCAGAAATCTGATTGAAGAAATTCAAACAGGGAAATTAGGAGGTGCCATCACGTCCAAGGAAAGGGAGGTTGGAGATGGGGCAGTAAATTGCAAGAACAGAGGGTTCAAGGGTGGTTTTTTTTTGAGGAGTGGTGTGATAATGGTGGTTTTGAAAGGGATGTGGACAGTACCTGAAATGAGAAAACATGTACAATATCAGCTAGCATGGGGGCTAGGAAGGAAAGTTGGGTGGTCAGCAGTTTAGTGGGAATGGAGTCAAGGGAGCAGGAGGTGGGTCTCGTGGATGAGATAAGCTTGGACAGGGCATGAGAGGAGATGAGAGAGAAACTGGAGAAAGACGTGTGTCCAGAGAGGAAGCCTGGTGGGAGGTTTGGCTTGCTGGTCAAGAGGAATGGCAGAAAGCAGCAGAGGCAACTGAACAGTTGTCTGGCTAAGTTATTCTCATTGAACCATCAGAAGAGGTTCCTACTGTTTAAGCTCGCTGAAAATGGATGACTCACTGCTGCAACTATATCACGTAGGGTGAACATTTACCATTAATTACCAATAATAACTCCTTGGGGTTCCAGTAATTTGTTCATGGTTTCTAATCTTTTGTGATGAACATTTCTTACAGTAACTAAAATGTACTGTGAGGGGTGCAGCAGTAGGGGTGGAAAAATGTGGGTCAGCGTTCTGCATTTGAGAGGGGAGGGGAACTAGGTAATGCAGGGGGTGGGACATTGCCCTTTCATCCAAGGAACTTAGGTTAAAATCCAGACCAGGTAATTGGTTAAAATCTCCTCTTCTGTGAGGGTCCTGTGTGAGTTTGGGTCTGTCAATACAGTTCCTGCTGGACATGGGCCTGCAATACAAAACTGTCCCTAATTTAGCACTAATTGGCAATCAGAGAGGTCACAGGATGGCTGATGATTGGGCCTGAGGCACGTTGTTGGGCCAGGGTAAAGAAAGCTTTATTCTGCATCTTGATGTTGACACTGGATCCTGAAGAGTTCTGTTCCCAGCACTAATATCATTCACTTTGAGTGCAAAAATTCAAAAAAAGAGTTGGGGAAATAAGCCTGCTCCTGAGTGTGTGTGTGTGAGACAGAGGGCTGACAACACCCGCAGAACCACACCCCAGCCAGAGAAAATTTAGAACAAAGTTAAATACTCTGATTCTGTCCATGTCACTGTGACCTGGTCGAATGCTGCTGTTCCTTTTTCTGTCTCTTAGTTATGTGATCAGCATCTTGGAGCTACTGGTTGCTGAAGACTACATGATTGTGTACCTTAATGGGGCCACGCCTCGCAGGAGGATGCCAGGCTTGGGCTGGCTGAAGAAGTGTTACCAGATGATAGACAGGAGGTAAGTGCAGAGAGCAGACCAATGTGGCAGTTTGATATACAGCAAGGGAGTTAAGGTCCTTCAGTGTATTACTGTTCTCTTCTCCATCTGTTTAAGCCCTGTATCAAACCAGGCTCGCACAAGTGCTTTGGAGGATTCTGTCAGGTTGTGGACTGTCTCTCCTCCCCCCGCCCCCCATCTCCAGTTGTTCCTTTTCTCTCACTTACTACTTCAATTCTCTTGCCCACTCCCCTGTAATCTTCAATTGTGTTTTGCAGGGCCAACGTTCTACAGTGACTGAATATTTACTTTTATTACATGAAATGCAGGGATTTTTGTTTACAGGGATTGAATTTTGCAAGTCCAAACCACAAATCAGGGCCTTGCTCTTTGGGAATTTTCCAATTTAGTCTCTTTTGATAATGTTCTTTAAATTACACTTGTGTTTAAATTTAGCTGCGTTTGAATTTAACTATGTATATTTAAATTTATCTGCTGTATTTAAATGTAGCTGTGTGTTTAAATTTAGCCATGTGTGTTTTCCCCATTGTCAGTACCAAACCTTTTCTAATAAAATGCTGGGGTACATAGCCCGAACAGTGGGGTACCAGGCTCTTGCAGTAGTGCCGAGACTTGTCAGTGCACTGTTCAGACCACACTCGGAGTGCTGTGTGCAGTTCTGGTCACCACATTACAAAAGGAACGTGCAAGCACTGAAGAGGATGCAGAGAGGAGCAACAAGAAGGATTTATATGACATATGAGGAAAGGTTTTAATAAATCTCAATCTCCAAGGTCTGGAGAGAAGATAAATAATTGTTGAGGAGTTTAAAAAATGAAATGGCCAGTGGAATCTTGTTATCGTGACTGATTCAGCAGGTAGCCCAAATAATCACTATAACTGACTGATCAGTATGTCAGAAAGTGGTATTGCTAAACCCACTTTAAATAGCTGCGCAGCCTCTACTTTCACATGTGCTGTTCAAACTGTTCCCAATGTGCTGAGTGTAGGATATCACTATAAATGAACTGCACCGATCACTATAAATTAATTGCACCAATTAATCATTATAAATGAACTGCATCGTTCACTATGAATGATTACATGTATCAGTCAGGTTTGGTTTGGAAAGTGCATTATGATAGTGCACTACTAACAGCGATCAGTATAAGAAGATTCACTGTATTAAAATAAAAGAGTGGGACCAAAGATGTGTAAATTTGAAGGCACCTCTTCACACAAAGAACAATAAATGTCTGTAATAATCTGGCAGGCCAGGGAATAGAGACAGGGATATTCAAAACAGAGTTGGATTCTGGGGTGGTGAGAGTTAGGGTATTAGAGTGAGATGAGCTTTAATGGGCCTTTCTTCTCCTTGATATTTCTTATGCCCTCTAAATCTGCTTTATAACTTTCAACTTTGTCTTGATTCTTATCTTGCAATTGTTTTCCATGCCAGGTATAATATGCCAGCATGAGTAGAAGGTATTTTCACACAGTGCGGAGCAGTCCATTCACGGATGGAACTGGTCCAATTCAGACCGAAAGTGAGAAGACCACAACCCTTCCCTTGTTGGTTCCTAACAGGCCTTTATTAAGCTACCTCTGCCCCACACTTACTGCAGACCCAGAGATGTAAGGAATTGTACACAAGTTGTGTAGAGTGTTCAGTGTGTGTTGGTGTAGGGTTTTTTTCCAGGCTGAGTTATTTATTGAACACATACAGTCGGATTCACAAAAACTAGAGCTCTCTGTGGATCTATTACACGTTCATTCAAGTCAGTGGTATTTATAACATAGCCTGGGACCATTTCCAGTCCACCCTCCTCTTCACCTGTGGTCCTCAGCAGACTTGCTACTCCATCTACCTTTGGGCCTCCATTCATGACCCATGGATTGAGCTGGGATTCAATGCTGCTTCCTCTCCTTCTGTTGCTCTCCAGCAAAATTATCAGTTCAGCTCAGCTGGTAGCTTCCTGGGCCAGAAGGTTGTGGGTTCTTGCATCCTCCAGGATTAAATCATCTAGGTTGACTGTGCTGTGCAGTGCAGTGCTGAGGGAGTGTTGCATTGTTAGAGGTACTGTCTTTCAAGTGAAACATTAAACCAAGGCCCTATCTATCTGTTCAGATGGACACAAAAGATCTTGATACAATTTGAAGATGAGCATTCTAATTCTCTCTATCTCCTGGGAAACATTCATCCTTCAACCAACATCACAATAAAACAGATGAACTGACAGTTCATCTCAGTACTGTGTGTGGGACCTGGCTGTGTGCAAATTAACTACTGTGTTTGCCTACAGAAACCATGGATAATTTAAGAGGCAGTTGTACGCTGTGATGTGGGAACATAGGTTTCTCAGGAAGAACAAGCTAGACGGGCCAACTGGCCTCCCTCATCTCTACTTACTTTTGGGGTCTTTTGTGAGATTCAACCACTGATGACAGATTTGCTGTTTCCCATCTACAGGCTGAGGAAGAACCTGAAATCGTTAATAATTGTTCACCCGTCCTGGTTTATTAGGACCGTGCTGGCAATCTCCAGGCCGTTCATTAGGTAACTAGCTCTAACTAAGACATATTCTATCACTTGTGCCTATTTGACTGTATTTATATTAAGCTTACTGTAAAATCCCCACACGTACACATTGGCTCTGTCGGTAACCGGACAGCATAGTAAGCTACTAAGCCATAGAGAACAGATCTGCTCCTTGCCCTGCGTTGAGTTGGCTGACCTCAGCCCGGGTGGCGGTAGGGGGGCTACAATTACCCCCAGTGCCTTGGGATAAGGAGGGGGAAAATGATTCAGGTTCCTGCTCCTCACTGCTGTTCACTGACTTCTGCTGGAAAGAGCAGACATTAGCCCTCCGCACAATTCTGCTCTTAAGTTCTTCGCTAGCTTACAGTAATTCAGTTTTCTGACTAAGCAGGGATAAAGAGGATGGGAAATGAAAACGATGCACAGGTGGGCAGTAGTGATTACGCTGAGGGTTAGTGCACTAACATTCAATGTCATAGAGGGGATAGACACAGGTTCAAGTCCTATTTCAGCCTAGTTAGTGAGCTGAGGCCCGTTGAGCAGAGGTAAAGCCTGGCGCCAAGGCCTCAGCATCTTCTACTGGGGGAGGGGAGGGAGAGTCAGGCCTGGCAGGGTGGGGGAGGTCATCAGGAAGAGTCAGGCCTGAGTGGCGGGGGTGGTGGGGAGGGAAAAAAAGTCAGGCCTGGGGAGGGGTTTTAAACTTGTTGGGTCACAGGGGCATTCACAGCGGCTGTGTTGGTGCTGCTTCAGCTGCCGAGATGACAAGCCAGACAGACAAAGGAAAAAAGGAAGAAAACTTACCCAGAAAATGCCCCTATTGAAGAAACAAGGAAGAAACAACACTAGGGTGCAGGATGTGTCAGTGTTCCAAGGATTATAGTCACCTGGATTATCAACGCTTTCAATGAGACATCAGGATGTCATCTGAGGGCTTGAGGCACTAGATATTGTAAAATAAAGATTGTCTAGTTTTGTTGCTGAAATACATTGACTATCTCTTGAATTTTCTGTGTGGATTTTTCTCCAATTGACGTGATTCTGTCCTGTGTTTTTTTTTCAGTTTTAAGTTCATTAGTAAGATTCAGTACGCTCACAGTCTCTCAGAACTGGGACAGGTCATTCCCATGGAGCAGGTGCAGATCCCCGAGTGCGTTTCACAGTACGTATCGACACTGACCGAGACCGGCCCCTGTGGCACATGGCTACGTTCTCAGTGGAAAGGACTTTAAAGGCTTTTTATATCTTGGTTTAAAAATCTCCTAAAGGCTCCTACCAGTGACTCAGTTTTCAATACACTGCCCAGTGTTATAGAGCTATAGAGACCAGAAGGTCCCAGGTTCAATCCCGAGCCTGTGTTGAATTAGGTGTTATCAGCTGGAGGAGCAGTAAAGATGCTCCACTTGGCTTCAGTGCCTGGGTTAGGGAGATGGGAAATCAGCCACGGTTCCCACTCCGAATTTCTGTCCCGTGACTCCTGCATTATGTGTATATTGGGTGAAGATAGAATCTGGCTCAGCTGTAATGCCCCTTTGATTGAATATCACTTTCTGTGCTCATACCTGAAGCATCTAATGATCCCTGCTGGAAAGTGCCAGTGTGCGGACATTGGGCAAGGACAGGATTGAATACCCTGCCGATACTCACTGTCTAGGCTCGCTTATGGGGAATAGCCTCTTGGAAAAGGTACAGAAGGCTGCCCAGAGCCTGTGGAACTGTGTCCCAACAAAGGTCACTGCCTTCAGGAGAGGGGGGAAAGAAGATTGAAGGGAGATTAAAAATGATTAAATTAACATTGTTATTCAATATAGTTTTATTTTCTTCCAATGCTATCTCCCTTATAGCTGCCACTTTGGCTCTGTTGGTAGTATTCTCAGCTCTGAGTCAGAAGGTTGTGCAATAAAGCCCCATTCCAGGATTTGAACATAATCTAGGCTGACACTTCAGTGCTGTATAGAGGGAGTACTGCATTGTTGGAGGTGCCATCTTTCAGAGGTGTTGAACTGCCTGATTCCACTGGTTTGGCATGGCATGATTTGACATGTGGTAAGGAAGTGTAGTGGTTATGTTACTGGATGAGTAATCCAGAGGCTAGACTAATAACCCAGACATCATGAGTTCAGATCTCACCAGGGCAGTTTGAGAATTTGAATTCAGTTTGGAAATATAAAGCTCGTATCAGTAAAAGTGACTATGAACCCAATTGGTTCACTAATGCCCTTTAGGGAAAGAAACCTACTGTCCTTACCTGGTCTGGCTGATACATGACTCCAGTCCCACAGCAAGCCACTCAGTTGTATCACCACCTCCTCAGTGCAACTAGGGATGGACAATAAATGCTGGCCTTGCCAGCAACACCTACATCCCAAGAATGAATACAATAGAGTGTTTGCCTGGTGTCCCCCCTCAACACCACAAAAGTAGATTAATTGGTCATTCATTTCATTGATGCTTTTGTAAACAAAATGACTGCTGAATTTACCCACATAACAAGTGACTGTACTTGAAAGTGGATTGTTGTGTGTGAAGTGATTTGGGAAGTTTCAGAGACATGATTAAGGTACTGGTTAAATCCCAATCTATCTTTCAGATTTGAGGAAGAAAGAATCAAAGCAAGGAGGCCCAGGTAAATACTCAGAACTGCCCCTTTCATTGCCTCACTTTGAGTTGAGAAGAATTAATTTTTTAATTGTTTTTCATTAAAGGCTGGTATGTTTATTTTACTTTCATCTGATGATGTGTTTTCTGTTACTACATAAGAATTTTTGGAAGCAGGATAATAAGGTAAGGCCCAACAAGTTTGTCCCTTCTCAACTAATCTGAACCCCATCTACCTACCTTCCTTTTTGCTATATCTCTCAATAAATCCACTCGCCAGGAGCACAGATAATTGTCTCTTGAACTCGTTCACTGCTTTTCTGTTCTGTTCCCATATATAAGATTGTCCAGTTGGTACCGAGTTTTTAGGCCCCATTTTCGTGGATTTGTTGGCAGGTGCGGGGCTGGAAAAATCAACTTCTATAAGGTCCATTTGTCTTAATATAATTCTCCTCCAATTTTCTTCCCTCCTGTCCTGATTTGAGCTGGGGGACAGATTCCATGGGCCCTCACACTCTTCCAATACCTCACATAAGTGGCCACATTGTGATGAGCCTAGACAGTGAGTGTCAGCAGGCTATTCAAATGTAGAGGGAAAGTACCAGTGCGTGGACACAGCCAAGCCTGATCCTGTCCCTCACCCAGAGGCCACACCAACAGGAGTTGCTGGGTAGTAAGCAGGGGGGTGGGGGTGGAGGGAACACGTGACTTTATTGAATTTCACCTCTCTATCCCCTGAGATGCAGTGGAAGGGAAGAATTTTGATGACTATTTTCTAGGGTAGAACATTGCGGAAGAATGAGTAGAAGTCGCTGGTGTAATAGATTCAGCGGCTGACTGTCCTGTACACTAAAACAGCATGTTTGTTTATTAATGAAATTCTTTTGTGTGCGTTCTTTCCAGGACAGAGGATGATCAGAACGTGACGGAGAAAAACAGGTGAGTTAATCATTTTAAAAGTACAAGTTTATTGTTTTTTCTCACAATCTGTGAGAAGAAACTGTAAACCAAATGAAGATTAATTTGAAGGGAGGAAGTGTGGAGCGAAGCTAAAATTTAAAGTGCCCAGCAGGCCAGTCAGTATCTGAAGGAGAAAAATAGCATTAGATTTGAGATGGCATTTTTGTAGCTTGGCTGTGCAGGAATTAATGAGATTTTTCTTCTCTTTAACTCAGATCTGGAGCTGCAGCTGAAGAGGAGGAGTAAAGGTCTGTACCTTGTAGTGCTCAGAGTGGGTTCTCAGGGATTCATTGAAAGGATAGTGAAACTGAGAGTTAGGGTGCAAATAAGTCGTGTTATATCTGAAAATGTAACATTGAAAAAGTATATAACTCTTCATTCTTTATATCACATTCCCTTGTTCTCTGAACCCCCCAATTAAAGTTTCACCTTTAAGCTGGCAGCTGCTATCCTTTCATCTGTGAGAGCTTGCTTAAATCCAGCAGAGTTCCCTCTGCGTGCTTGTTGCAAGGATCCTACCTCTGACTCGCTGCTGCTTACACCCTTTTCCACACTTGCCTCACCTCTAGATTCAATTTCTCCAATGCTCTCCTTGCTGGCCTCCCACCTCCAAAATCTCCGACATGTCCAACATTCGGCTGCACGTATTCTGTCCTGCAACAAGAACTACTTGCCCCTCACCCTTGTCCTCTCTGATTTACATTGGCTCCCTATCACCACATTGAATTTAAAATCCTTGTCCTCATCCTCAAATCCCTCCATAGCCTTGCTGCATCTTATCTCTGATATCTCCTCCATCCTTATATCTCCTTGTACTCTTCAGTCCTGACTCTGGCCTTGTGTGTATATCCCTCCCCTTCACCCACCACTGTGGCAGATCCTTAAGAAGTCTCGGCCCTGCTTTCCCTCTAAATCCCTCCATCGCACTACTTCTCATCTGAACTTTTAATAACCTTCTCAAAGCCCACTTGTTTGACCAAACTTTCGGTCACCTCTCCTAATTCTCCCACCATGGCTTGGCACCCATTTCTTTATCTATTTCATTCATTTTTCTCTCTCTTTTTAAAGTGCCTTCAGATGTTTTCTAAGCTAAGTGTTTTATAAATTATTAAGCAAGTTTGCCACTTTAAGCCTAGATTTTAAGAGTTTGAGAATTGATGCAGATTTAATATTTTCAAAATCTTGTTTTCAATCTAACATTCTTGCATTAGTCACTTTAATTCTTAAATATTTCAAGTCGATCTGAATTCTTGGCATTATTAAAGGATTCTGATGGCTCTGTGAGGAGGTGTAATCCTGCAGTACTCAGTGAGACCAGCATGGGCACCTAATCACTCTCATCAGTGTCTATTTGCAAATGTTTTGAATTCCAGTGCTCCCAGGTTGTTGGAATTGGATGCTGTTCTACACCTTTGTGTTTTCTTCTCTTTACGTCCCTCCACCCAGATGGTTGTCCTGCTGCAGCATCTCTCTCGATACTTCTTGGTGTCCTGCTGGCAACTGAGCAAGGCCTAGGGACAGTCCCCGATGATTTTCTCAGCAAGGAACCAGACAGCTGTTCCCATTACTTGATGCCTCTTGTAACCTGTTTCTGAGATTGGGTGGAAACTCTGAACTGTAACCCTATACCCTAAACCACAGCTCTGCTCCTTTGTGCATCCCTCTGATCTGAATTACTTCAGAAATACATTCCATAAAAAAGAGAATCAGACTTTCCTTACCTAATCAGCATAGATGCATTTAAGGGGAAGCTAGAAAATACATGAGGGAGAAAGGAATAGAAGTAGTAGAGTGGGAAGAGGTTCATGTGGAGCATAGACCAGTTGGGCCGAATGGCCTGTTTCTATGCTGTAAATTCTATGTAATCAGATCAGCACAATTGTAAAATATAAAATTCAAGTCCACACATTTAAATTATTTTTCAAAAACATCGAGATGCATTATCTTTTAAAGAAAAAGTTCTTCCAGATTAGAAATAAAGTTTTAAATTCTGAGCAGTGTAAGTTAGAGAGAACAATTTAAAACAAAGCCCCACAACCCAGTGCTGCATGGCAGAAGGAACAGGCACAGATGCGTGTATAAAAAGACAGTGATCTTATTGTTTCTCACTGGGGTACAGGTCTCTCTGACCTCTGGTGCCTCGCTGATGTGACCATTCTTTATGTGTGAGCCTAGACGGTAAGTGTCACCAGGATATTCCCCCGTGGGGGCATTGCAGCTGACCCAATCCTGCCTGGACTCAACATCCAAACCCATGCACTTCCCAGCAGAGGTCGCTGCACAGTAATAATGAGCGGGAACCTTGGCTGATTATTCCCCTCACCAACTTGGGGGACAGCAAAAAAAAGTGAGGGCAGTGGGGAAATAGGAAACTGTTAAATTTTGGTCCCTTTATTGGGACCTTCTTTGTCTGTGTAGCAGTGAGTTTGCTACCAGGGCATCACGGAGGTTGACAATTCTGACATGAAATATTGAAGTTCAAGCTTAAACGAAGGAATTCAATAAGGATTATTGAAACATTAAGAAGGGTTTTGACCAAAGAGTGATCTAATTATCTTTCGGTTTTAGGAAATTAAGAAGCTTCACATCATTGGCTGGAATTCAGAGAAAACTGGATGAAGTTCGTGACAAGAAAGTTCTTTTGAAAGATGTGACTGGGGTTGATGGCTATAAAAACCTGACTTTCACTCTCTGCCACTGACTCCAGGATTCAGGCAACAGACTCTGGGCCCCGAGTACATCTGAACTCAGCTGCCATTAATCAGGCCATTTTAACATGACATGGGGCTTATGAAAAATGTTTGGGGTATGTCCATAATTCTATTGCCAAAAGAGTACCCTTTGCATAGATGTGGGTGAATCATTTAGTACTCCAGACCTCCCCTCCCCCCGTATCTCCTGAAGACACAGACTTTTACTGTGCTATGGGTTCCATAGGCACCAACCTCTTCACACGTTAGCTCAGGCATCAAATCTCAGTAGGATATTCCACTGTGGCGGTATCACAGCCAGGCTCGAACCTCTCCTCGCCCGACACTCATGCTCCTGCTTTACGACAGGAGTCACTGGATAAAAATCCAACACTGACTGAAGGCTATAAGACCTCTAGGTGAAGTAAGCTCCAGATGTTTTTAACCCACTTTCCCTTTATTAAAAGGCTCCACAAAAGGTTTCTCCACCTTTAGCAGCAATGGCCGATTCAGAGACCACAAGGATGTGTGGAAAGGTCACATTGGTGCATTAGGGGTTGGAGTTGAGGCAGAGTAGGAGCGTTTATGGCATCCGACCCATAATCATTTGAGGCTGACATTGGTGCAAAGGTAAAACATTGTTGCAGTCGCCAGCATCATCCTGATTAGCACTAAATATAAAAAATGAATTAGACTGTGGGGAGTCACGACTAGTGCATTCTCTAGTAGTACAGCGATCCCAATAGTTTTAGGATTCTGCGAGGGACAAAGTACTTAAATTACAATGAAAATAAAATGCTCCCCCTGGTGGCTGGGTTAGTGCACCTCTGGTGTGATCAGGAAGGTCTCAGATTCAATCTCTGGTCTGTGCTGAGTTAGCTGATCTCAGCCAGGGTGGCAGTACAGGGGCACTACAACTTGCCTCTGTGCTGCTGGGGGGGGGGAATAGCTCCTGATCACAGTCCAGTAACCCCTGCCGGAAAGTGTGCGGGATGTTAGGAGAGGAAATGGTCGAGCTCAACTGTGATGCTTCCTATGATCAAGTAGCCTGCCACTACTCACTCTCTAGGCTCACATATGAATGGGCAAGGTGCTGAAGGGCGGCCACTGCCTGTGGAACCTGTACCGCAGCGAGAGTCAGCACTTTGAGGAGAGGAAGGGGGGAGAATTTGAAGCAAAACCACAGAAATACTGTTTCACTGGATCAGCTAATGAGTGGAAGACAGGACTGACTGGAGATTAACCCGCTGTGGAAGCAGACAGTGAGGAGCTGATCGATCAGGGTAGACATACACCTAGCTGACAATCAGATGTCAAATAAGTTGAAAAATGCTCCATTGATGGATCAGTTACTGCAGCTATTTTTCGTTTGTTTAATGATTCTAGTTGTAATCGATCACAGTTAACACTTTGGATGTATTTATGTGTACAGTTTTAAAACATTTTTTTGATTTAGTCTTTTATTGTCACCAATTTTTCAGAATTGTGGAGTTAAATCCAAGCTCTCGCCTAAAGTGCTTTCTCCCTCAACTCAGTGTGAACAGCCCAGTGTTTAATTAACAGCTGCAGAAATTGTAAAACTTGCTGGAAGTATTTGTCCCACATTGTAATCTTAAAGGTGACACCGTGATGATCTTTTGCCTATTGTCTATTTCAGAATTTTTAGTGGAGAACTCTTGTGAAACCCCTTCTTATTGAAGATTTTACAGCCAAATTCTGTCATGTCAGTGTTTTTCAGCATCTGTCACAGCTGTTTTTAGGAACTCTATACCAGGGAACAATGGGACATAGGTTTCCCCCAAATGTTGGGGTTCTGATCTTGGGAAGAAGAGAAAACCAAGAAAATTAATAGTTCCATTAACTCACTGGGTCCCACAATCCTAATAGGGCCTTTGAACCTGCATTATGGATTCTAGGATATCTCCACCTCCTAATAACATCCTGTTCGCTTTCTGTCATTGGAAAACGGGAGGAGGGGATCGCAATGGATGAGTGCAGCTCCAACAACACTCAAGAAGCTCGACACCATCCAGGACAAAGCAGCCCGCTTGATTGGCACCCCATCCACCACCCTAAACATTCACTCTCTTCACCACCGGCGCGCAGTGGCTGCAACGTGTACCATCTACAGGATGCACTGCAGCAACTCGCCAAGGCTTCTTCGACAGCACCTCCCAAACCAGCGTCCTCTTCCACCTGGAAGGACAAGGGCAGCAGTACATGGGAACACCACCTGCACGTTCCCCTCCAAGTCACACACCATCCCAACTTGGAAATATATCGCCGTTCCTTCATCGTCGCTGGGTCAAAATCCTGGAACTTCCTACCTAATAGCACCGTGGGCTATTAGGTAGGGAACCTTCACCACATGGACTGCAGCGGTTCAAGAAGGCAGCTCACCACCACCTTCTCAAGGGCAATTAGGGATGGGCAATAAATGCTGGCCTTGTCAGCGACGCCCACATCCCATGAATGAATAAAAAAATGAATCCCAGCTCTGATAATAATTCCCAGTCTTTGAACAGAGCCCCGAAGGCAGATAGCTGGAGCAATGGGTCTGCCCAGTGCCACAGGCTGCAAATGGCCTTTGGGCCACATTATAAATACCACTGCATTATATTGATTTTCTAGGTTACCAGGGAGGGTGCTTGAGGCAGGATACTGGGACTCATTTAAGAAGCAGCTGGATGGTGTAAATGGGAGATGGTAGAATTAATATTCTGGAAGGATGAGGTCAAATGGGCTGATGGGCCATCTTCATCCAAATCCACCTTGTGGTCTTCAGATAACTATCCTACTGGATTCGAACCTTGTGCAAAATCTCTTAATTACATGGATTCAGCTGTGGCAACTAAATTCATATCAATCAATTTTATATTTTGACTGAAAATGAACGGTTTTGTCCAACTAGATGGTCAGACATGGTCTAGAACTGCACACGTTGGATCTGGTTAGCTGTGGTCTAGTAATGCACGTGTTGGGTCTGATTGGTTGTGGTCTAGTTCTGTGCTTGTTAAGTCTAATTAACTGTGATCTAGTACTGTGCTCATTGGGTCTGATTCGCCATGGTCTAGTACCTCATGCATTGAACCTGGTCATTAACATCCTGTTCCACAAGGTGTGGTGACATTGTTGTAATAGCAGGTCACAAACTGAACTGTATTCTAGTCTAACATAACAACAGGGCAGTAAAGATACAGATTGGTTAAAATTTTAAGTGGGTTGGATTGGGACACGGGGAAGTCTCTCAAGCCACTAATACTCAGAGTACAGTAATTTCCTGCCACCTCCCCTTCACCTGTGTTCCCCAAGATTTGCTGCTCCATGGGCCTCTACTCAAGACCAGACCGGCTGTGGGATTTTGACCAACCTAGGATTCAATGTGTCCCTTCCTGAGGCAAAGGCAGCAAGGGGCTTTTAGGAGGCAGGGTTATCCCAGCTTCCATATAGGGTGAAAGGGCCCTATTAAAATAAACTATTGGGTTTGTATTTTTACTCTTCCTTCTATGGAAGGACCTGCCCTCCATTTGGCAAATGCCTACAGCAGCATGACTTAAATCAGCAGCTCGCTGTATTGGGGAAATCATAGGTGTGGTCCCCATACCCATCACTACACGGAGCAGTGTGCTGCATCATTCCTGAGTGTCCCTTGAGTGTGATACTGGCTTTGGTTGTGGCCCTGTTTACAATGTTAGAGATACTGTTAATGTGAACTGGACATTTAACCAGTTGATGCCTCATGTTATGGTTATTCAATGTTCTCAAATGTTATAAAAATAAATCAGTTGGTACAGCCTCAGTGTAATCACTATTAAGATGGAGCTTTTCTTTTGGTAAAATAGGCTCCTAACAGTGTTCATCCATGGCTTGGTTCCAGTTTACCACCCAGTTTATGCCTAGGAGTTAATGACACCTAAATTTGGCTCACCAAACTTTTACATCAACCAGTTTGAATTATATTAGCATTTACACCATCAACGTCCCATCAGGCTTCGCATAAGTTACTGAGTGAGTGAATAAATTAACCCTCTTACCAATTATCGAAGAAAATGTCAACGTCCTGAACTAAATTATTTATTAAGATTAGAATCATAGTTAGCAGCACTTGAGTATGCAAATAATTAGTAGATAGTGGTTAATTGACAAAATAAGTAACGTTGGTTACAAAGACACTTCAGAATTAACTGCTGGCTGATTATAAATTTACAGTTGAGATCAGTATTTGAGATTGATATGAATTGTGAGATTAATTTAGGATTTGACTCCTTGAATAGCTAACAAGTTAACAGCATTAGATAGCCTATTAAGTGGATTAAAGTCTATATCCTTGTAGTTGGCGATGTTTCTAGAACTTATGCGACCTCATCCTTATGAGCCGGCATGGATGAACTGGTTGCCTCACCTTCCTCTGGGAGGATAGTGTTATCAATCTGATGTCTCAGAAGGCTGAGCCTCCATCTGTAGAGCTGCTATCCATTCCTCCTGGATAAATTCACCTTCTGCACAGATAGCTGTCTTAAATCTCATCTCCCTTGATCTCAGGGAAGCTTGTATCTGGCTGGTATAGCCATACAATCTTACCTTCTGTAACCTTCCTCTCTCTCAATCAGAGATGCACTTCCTGATTTTACAGATACTCTTCTACATGCACTAGACACAGAACGCCAACACCTTCGACTGCAAAGACTACTAAAAGAACTAGAACTAAACTAAAAACTAGGAACTGAACACTAAACTTTAGTATTAAAAACACCACCTTTTATGTTCTTAATTTCCAAAGAAACCTCCTTAATTCTATTGACCAATCTGAGTGACGTGTTAAAAGAGTTCAGCCATTCTGGTGTCAATCACCTCACACACCCCTCTTAGTTCTCCCGATGACCCCCCAAATCAATGAAGCACTAGCACCTGGACATGCCTGGTTACTAGTTTATTCCATAGCTTCTCCGGTCTTTGCGAACAAAGGGGTCGGACACAGATCCCAAGAAGATAGGACGTATTTATATCCCCCTTAATGAGCTGTCTCTGGGCCTGTATCTTGATGGCTTGTCTTCTATCCCTGGTAAGGAATGTTTTGTTTACATAAACCTTAGCATTAGCCTTTTCCTTTCCTAGCATTCAGTCTGACTATTGACTCCATTTTGAGGACACATTTAAGGCAATTCTTGGGGCATTTCTGCTACAAGTTGGATCCTCATTAGTTAAAATGTAAGTAACTTTGTTCTTCCGTCACAAAAACCTCTTATTCTTGCTTAAGATGCAAATACTTTATTTTTCTCTCCCTTCTGCATAATCCTTTTCTCAGTTATTTACATGATTATAAAAAATATTTTTTCTCCCCTTATTTCCCATGTTGGGTTTGTAATTCTTGCTGAAGCAAACCCAGAGCAGTGCTGAGGCACTCCCTGCAGAACTGCCTTCTGACTCAAATTTCTAGTGAAAAGCTCCTGAAGGGGTGGTGATGAATGGAGTGAATACAGGCTACAGTTACATAGTTTAAATCACAAGATAATTATGGATTAGGAAGGCTGTTTGACCCACCTTAATTCATCAATCCAAAAAGAACCTAAAATCCTCTCCATTGTAGCATTCAATTACTTGTTAAATGATTACTGGGTTTTTGCCTCCACTACTCTATCTGAAGGTTTATTTCACACAGCGATCACTCTCTGTGTGGAGAATTTCCTGAGAGCCCTAAAATGATCTTTTACTAGTTTGAATGTGTCCCCCTGTTCTACTTATATAATTCAAAGTAATACATTCTAGGTTTACCTTTTCCATTCTATTAACAATCTTATACATTTCTATAAGATCTCCTCTCATATGCCTTCATCTAGGCTGAAAAGCCCAAGTTTTTCCATAACTCGGACCTCTGACATTAAGGATAAACCTTGTGGCTCTTCTCTGCATTATCTCCAGCATTGACTGTCTTCCTTGTTTCTTGGCATCTGGATGCTGCATTCTAGGTGTGGTCTGACCAGAGCACTATAAAGTTTCATTCTTGGACTCGAGGGGAAATCAAGGGATATGGGGATCGGGCGGGAAAGTGGAGTTGAGATCGAAGATCCGCCATGGTCTGATTGAATTACAAAGCAGGCTCAAGGGACCATATGGCATACTCCTATTATGTTCTTATTATTACATTCTCTGACTTGTAAACTATACAGTTCAACATTTCATTGGCTTTGTTGCTTGCTGCCTACAATGGTTGGATATGAGTAGCACGAGTCTACTAAAATTTCTACGTCTATTTCAGTATCATTTGTGGAGTATGCGTGTTGTGTACTTTCCCCTGCCTACGTGTAGCATTTTGCTTTAAGTTTATTTTGCCATTTTCTGCCCACCTCATTCTATATTTTCTGAGCTGTCTCTTCCAATTCCATTGCTCCTCCTAGTTTAGCATCATCACCAAATTTGACCACTTTGAATGAGTTTCTGATTCCAGGTTATTTATGTAAGTTAAAAACAGTAGTTATCCCAGCATTGAGCTTCAGTACTTCACCACCCCATTCCAGCATAATTCCTCGTTTCCTACCCATCAGCCAGTTTCTTATCCATTTCCAAAGTTTACCCAGGATCCTTCTAACAGCCTTTCATGTGGAACTTCATTAAAGCTTTTGGAAGGCCAAGGTACACCTCGTCATGGGGTTTCTGCAGTCCACTTGGGATGATACTTCCTTGAGTAAGTCAAGGAGATTGGTCAGGCAGGATCTTCCCCTTCTGAGGGGGAACAAAATAAGGATTTTGGATCACCGTCCAACAACCTCTCCTGGAAAGTGCATTTCTATGGAGTGAGTGAAGGCAGGATTCAGTCTGGCTGTGATGCCCATTGTAGTTGAATAGTCTACTGGAACTCAGCCTGTATTAACATGAAAAAAAATCACTATTCCGGATGCAGAGGGTGGCTGGCACCTGCAGGGAGTCGGGAATAAACTGCAGGCGCAAACTGCATAAGACTAGAAAGCACAGCTGTACCTCTGCCTGGAGTGAAGTGAAACATGGAAGGAGGACAAATGTTTTCATTCAAACTGAACACAGAGCACAGAAAACTGGTTTCTATCAGAATTAATCTGATTCCACTCAGCTGTGAGCTTGCTCTGTTTCATCTAGCTCATCACTTTATCCATGCACAGAAAAGTCGACTTTTGAAGCCAGGAATTGGAGGCCTTTGTTGATGGGCACATCCTGCATATTAAGATCTAAATATAGAGCGTGCCCAGGTTCAGCGTCTGATAAGAGGTTTTGGAATACAGTGGCTCCATCTCCATCTTGCCTACTGGAAAAAGTATCCCCATGACAATTCAACCCTTGTGGGTGACTAGGCACCTCTATCTACCCTTTCATCCCTGTGACATGGTTCCAAATTCAGTTTAAACTAATAGAACAAAAGGCTCCTCAGTCTGCAGGTCCAGAGATATATTTACGGGTAGTTTCACCCAGTGTCATGGGCCCACAGCACAAAACTGCTCCTAATTTGGCACTAACTGACACAATCTAACTCAGAGATGTCAGTGTTGGGCAATGGAAAAATGTCAAACTGGTGCAGTTGGGGTAACTTTTCTGAGATTGGAGCCGGGCACATTTTTGGTGAGCTCAACTGCATCCAACTCATGCTGTACCTGACCTGGGAGTGCTGGATGGGACAGTGTAGAGCGATCTACATTGTCTGTAGAGCATGGTCTACACTGAATCTAACCTGTGCTGTACGTACACTGCATCTAACCCATACTGTACCTGCCTTGGGAGTGCATGATGTTGACACTGAATGTCTGAATTGCAATATATGAAATATTCCCAGCACTAACATCTGTCACCTTGTGCAGGTTAATTGTAGTATGGCTTTATGTGCTATGAGGGACATTCCAGTGGCTGGATTCTGCAGCTGTCCCATTGATTATTAAAAGTTGATCTGCAATACCCAAAAATGTAGTCCAGTTGACTCCTGCCGGGACACATTTCTATGGGCAGCAGGCCCCCACACCCAAGCATCCGTTTTTCATCTGCGACCCTAGGCTGTGAATGTCAAAAGGCTACTCAACTATGGGGTGCATCACTACCGAAGCCAATCTTGTCCTTACCTGACATTCATACAGATGCACTCCAACAAGAATCACTGAATAGTGACCACAGCTAGAGACACGCGGATAGTACGGCCCTGTATTGCTGCCTAGTTGCAGTAGAATAGAATCCAGTTATAGTGCACAATTTTGCACAGGTCCCCAAATGCTCATTATAATGGAATGATAAGGAGTCAGTCCCACAGTGCGACACTTTGAGCAGATGCTGCTTGGCTGTTGAGATCACTGACAGCAAGTGCTCATTAAGAGCCTTGAGGTGCCAAGATAAGATGTAGCTCATTTACACTTGCTGCATTAAATCCAGTTCTTCTCTAGTTTTTACTGACAGTTTAAACAGTTGCTCAACAAACTTCTGCTAAATTTCTAAAATTCCTCAGGTACTCTGAGGGGATGGAGAGGTTGAGCAGTGCATGAGGGCTTTGACAGTTTGCCGATCCACTGTTTAATCTGCACTGGTTCAATGTCCTGGGTGCTGTATAAACCATTTACATTCCAGCTGATTCCACTTTACAACAGCTACACTTGTTTACCTGGGCAGGCCTGCAACCTACTCCACTCCACGTGGCCCCTGGGGTTTTAAGGATCATTGAGACAGTCAGTCGTACATAGTGCAAAGGTGCATTGTGAGAAGGTGTGATCTAAGTTTTATGTGCTGCAGCCCAGCAAGGTTTTCTGCCGTATGTACTGCTCCAGACACTGAAGTGCGATGGGATCCACATCTGCGTCAAATTTATTGGCAAATAGATGGTGTTGTTGAAGTATCCAGTTGAGATCACCAGCCCCATAAATACAGACCGACCTACGATGGGAACCAGTGCACAATGGGTAGGGTTTCCCTTTTGTCACATCACCTTCTAAGTATTTCCACTTCACCAGCCTGGCCATGGACCTCATATCACTCACATCATACTTGGGATGGGAAGGTTCAGAGCCAGGAACGCTGGGCATCCTCTGCAGAGTGGCCCAGATAAACTCATCGGGGCTGTAGGTATCTTTTGACCATTCAATAAGTTGCTTTACTATTGGGTCCTTTAAGATGTGCTCAACAAATGATCTACTGACTACAATGTAGGCACTGCCCGAGAATATGGAGGCCACAGTAGATATTGGTTTCTTGATCACATTCGTCTTTACCATTTTCCCATTGACGACGTTGAAATGAAATTTCCAGCGCAATCGTTTCTTCTCCGTAGCTACTTCAGACTCTAAACTGTTCCTCCCTTTCAAATCCTGTAGTTGGTGGACAATCTCAGAGTTAGTTTTGATGGGAAAATCCATGCCACACAGATTGATGAAGTACTTCCAGGTTAAATGTCTTGCCAGTAGCTCCTCCATGCAATTCAGGTCTGCTTGAACCCTGGACCATGAGCTGTAGACAACATTCTCCAGTCGCCCTGCAATAAAAACATTTGGGAAACAGAATGCGATGTTGCGGACCGCAGTTTTGAAATCAATGGACGATTTGTTGTCAATATGTACACAGTAAATATTTTGGGGCATGTAGATTGTCCTCAATAGTCTTTCAAACTGGTCAGCTCTTTGATGAATGACTACAGAATAAGCGATTGAAACTTGCTCCTCTCTTTTACTGAGGGCAAATGTGATGTACTTTCTGCTCCTTATGAAATTCTCACAGTTTTGTATGGCATCAGTATAATAGGAGTCATTGTGAGTTACAGCCTTATGTGGAGTCTTCAATAACTGACTTCTCTTGATTGCCCCGGCTTCCCCTTGTAAGACAGCTGTACAATTTACAACATAAAGAGATTCTGTAGATATCTCCAGCTCTGAACACCTTATGTTGTGAGCACCGGACGTGGAAAGGTTGCCATTCCCTGAAAAATGTTGGATTTGTTTAGGAAACTGATCCTGGTCATTGGTTACGAGGCCCTTTCTGGCAAAGTGGTTTAGTACTAAAAAGATGACACAAGTCAGCACAAGGATTATGGGGGACTGTCGTAGACACCTTTTACATTTCCGCATCATCAAGAAACGGAAAACAAGCTTTAAAAAAAAACTTAAACAACGTTGAATTGTGAATGGACGATTTTGATTGATGATTCAATGTCTTTCTCAATGCGAACTGTGTTAAATGAAGTTTATCATGGATATAATTATGGGTTTTATTTCGACAATGGGATTCCTTTATTTGTGTAAAGCTGAAACAAAAACAGACAATATTGTACAACTTTATAAATAAACAGCACTTCCCAAAAACATCAGGTGGATGTAAAAATCAAAGAGATGGAGCTTTCCTGGTGTTTTTAACCAATATCACCAAAAACAATCTTATTACCGAGAGTGGAATCTTGTTCTGTGCAAAATGGCCACCACCTTTACCTACTTAAGAAGTCACTGGACTTCAAAAGTAATTAATCGAATGTGAAGCACTTTCAGGATGTGATAGAGTTCTATATAAATAGAATTCTGTCTTTCTTCAAGAAGGTTTTAATTATTCCAGCCATTAGCCATAGGAGATGGACCCTTAATATCACGGAGGAACAGATCGCCTGTTTCATGCTGTTAGGGTCCTACCTGGTCCTTACTAATATTAAGTGCAGGGGTATGTCCTGCCTGGGATCTCTTTGGACTTTAAAATGGAAACATTTCCAGTTATATCGCAGCTGGTGGGAAGCCCATGTGGTGAAGGACTGTGTACATCAAACCTCAGAATCCACTCACACCACAGCCTTCAAACAAGCATGAACATGATACAAAAACCATGCTGCATTGATAACGATGCTGCAATATAACTGGTCTGTGATACAAGCATCATGGGGCAATAGATAGGTATTGTGCAGAATGTCAGATTATTACTCATCTCAAAAATACAGTGGGATAAGAAGAATCACCTTATGTTCACTGATAAGGGTGTTTACTTAAAAGGTGGGGTTAATAAATAGTACAAGGCTTTCACATGTCTTACTTCAACTATTGACCCATACAGAACAGGAAGGTCCCAGATTTAACCCTCAATCTGTGTTGAATTAACTGATCTCACCTGCGGTGGCAATAAAGACATTACTTTGGGGTAAGGGGGTATTCAGTCATGGTTCCTCCTCATCACTATCCAGTATCCCCTGCGGCACCAGGGAGGGCACTGCTCACCTGACAATTTTGTTCCCCAATGAAATTTTTTTTTCTAGACACTTTCACCTCTCGGAGGCTGGATTTAAACCCACGTCCCAGAGGTGAAGAAGTGTCTGGCCTACTGCATGACTCACTCTCCAATCATGGAGAGGAGGCTTTCATTCACTCTATCCTTGCCAACATTAACTCTTCAACCAACACTACTAAAACAGATCAACTGGCCATTTATCTCATTTGCTGTGTGTAAAACTAGCTGTTGTGTTTGCCTACAAAACAACAATGATTGTACTTCAAAAGTAGTCACTGGCAGTGAAGCACTTTGGGACATCCTAAGGATGAGAAAGGCACTATATAAATGCAAGTCCTTTCTTTCAGCCTGGGCTTCTATATGCAAAAGAGGTGTGGGGTGAAGCAGCAAGTGTTACAGTGAGGGGTGTGGGTATAGAGTCCATATTGTTAGGGATCAAGATAGAGAGCGAGTAAAGGAATCCATTTAGTAAGAGTCCATCTTATGTTAAGCTCTAAAAGTTAAAAGCCTGCAAAACTTTGCAGTCTCTGCACAGAGGCCAGAAGCAGCTTGCTTTCTAGGTCAGGGTGCACAGGGTTGAGTTTCCGATAGTTACATCAACACAATCTGGTCGGAATCGGCCGAACCAGCGGAAAAGATCGGGGAATTTTAAACACAAGTGAGTTATGCCCAAACCCACATACATTCGTGTTTTCCAATACTTTACGCTGGTTCAAAATTCAATTTGCTGGACCCGCCCCCCCCCCACCCCCCCCTCCCAAGAAAACTGGACACGCGCGGCCCCCCCCCCGACAAAACTGGACACGCGCGGCCCCCCCCCCGACAAAACTGGACACGCGCGGCCCCCCCCCCCCGACAAAACTGGACACGCGCGGCCGCCCCGCCCCCCGACAAAACTGGACACGCACGGCCGCCCCGCCCCCCCCCAACAAAACTGGACACGCGCGGCCCCCCCCCCCCCCAACAAAACTGGACACGCGCGACCACCCCCCCCCCCCAACAAAACTGGACACGCGTGGCCACCCCCCCCGAAACTGGACACGCGCGGCCACACCCCCCCCCCAACGAAACTGGACACGCGCGGCCACCCCCCCCCAACAAAACTGGACACGCGCGGCGGCCACCCCCCCCCGAAACTGGACACGCGCGGCCACACCCCCCCCCCAACAAAACTGGACACGCGCGGCCACCCCCCCCGAAACTGGACACGCGCGGCCACACCCCCCCCCAACAAAACTGGACACGCGGCGGCCCCCCCCACACCCCCCAGCAAAACTGGACACGCACTGGCCCCTCTCCCCAACACCCCCCAACACCCCCCAGCAAATCTGGACACGCGCCGGCCCCCCCCAACACCCCAAGCAAAACTGGACACGCGCCGCCCCCCCCCACCACCCAACACCCCAAGCAAAACTGGACACGCGCCGGCCTCCCCCCAACAAAACTGGACGCGCGCGGCCGGCCCCCCCCAGCAAAACTGGACACGCGCCGGCCCCCCCCCCCAACACCCCCCAGCAAAACTGGACACGCGCCGGCCTCCCCCCAGCAAAACTGGACTCGCGCGGCCGGCCCCCCCCCCCCTCAGCAAAACTGGACGCGCGCGGCCGCCCCCACCCCAGCAAAACTGGACGCGCGCGGCCGCCCCCACCCCAGCAAAACCGGACGCGTGCGGGCCACCCCCCCCCAACAAAACTGGACACGCGCCGTGGCCACCACCCCCCCCCCAGCAAAACTGGACGCGCGCCGCCCCCCCCCCCCCAACACCCCCCAGCAAAACTGGACACGCGCTGGCCACCCCCCCCCCCCCCCCAACACCCCCCAGCAAAACTGGACACGCGCACCCCCCCCCCAGCAAAACTGGACACGCGCCGGCCCCCCCCCAACACCCCAAGCAAAACTGGACACGCGCTGGCCCCCCCCACCACCCCGAGCAAAACTGGACACGCGCCGGCCCCCCCCCCGCAACACCCCCCAGCAAAACTGGACGCGCGCGGCCGCCCCCCCCCCCGCCCCCGCCGCCAGCAAAACTGGACGCGCGCGGCCGACCCCCCCCAGCAAAACTGGACTCGCGCGGCCGGCCCCCCCCCCCCAGCAAAACTGGACTCGCGCGGCCGGCCCCCCCCCCCTCAGCAAAACTGGACGCGCGCGGCCGCCCCCACCCCAGCAAAACTGGACGCGCGCGGCCGCCCCCACCCCAGCAAAACCGGACGCGTGCGGGCCACCCCCCCCCAACAAAACTGGACGCGCGCGGCCGACCCCCCCCAGCAAAACTGGACTCGCGCGGCCGGCCCCCCCCCCCCCCAGCAAAACTGGACTCGCGCGGCCGGCCCCCCTAGCAAAACTGGACTCGCGCGGCCGCCCCTCCCCCCCCCCCCCCCAGCAAAACTGGACTCGCGCGGCCGGCCCCCCCCCCCCCAGCAAAACTGGACTCGCGCGGCCGGCCCCCCTAGCAAAACTGGACTCGCGCGGCCGCCCCTCCCCCCCCCCCCAGCAAAACTGGACTCGCGCGGCCGCCCCCACCCCAGCAAAACTGGACGCGCGCGGCCGCCCCCCCCCCCCCTGCCCCCCCAGCAAAACTGGACGCGCGCGGCCGCCCCCCACCTCCCAGCAAAACTGGACGCGCGCGGCCGCCCCCCCCTGCCCCCCCAGCAAAACTGGACGCGCGCGGCCGCCCCCCACCTCCCAGCAAAACTGGACGCGCGCGGCCGCCCCCCCCTGCCCCCCCAGCAAAACTGGACGCGCGCGGCCGCGCCCCCCCCCCCCCCCCCCCCCCCAGCAAAACTGGACGCGCGCGGCCGGCCCCCCCCCCCCCCCAGCAAAACTGGACTCGCGCGGCCGGCCCCCCTAGCAAAACTGGACTCGCGCGGCCGCCCCTCCCCCCCCCCCCCCAGCAAAACTGGACTCGCGCGGCCGGCACCCCCCCCCCAGCAAAACTGAACTCGCGCGGCCGGCCCCCCTAGCAAAACTGGACTCGCGCGGCCGCCCCTCCCCCCCCCCCCCCAGCAAAACTGGACTCGCGCGGCCGCCCCCACCCCAGCAAAACTGGACGCGCGCGGCCGCCCCCCCCCCCCTGCCCCCCCAGCAAAACTGGACGCGCGCGGCCGCCCCCCACCTCCCAGCAAAACTGGACGCGCGCGGCCGCCCCCCCCTGCCCCCCCAGCAAAACTGGACGCGCGCGGCCGCCCCCCACCTCCCAGCAAAACTGGACGCGCGCGGCCGCCCCCCCCCACCTCCCAGCAAAACTGGACGCGCGCGGCCGCCCCCCCCCCCCCCCCCCAGCAAAACTGGACGCGCGCGCGCGGCCGCCCCCCCCCCCCCCCCAGCAAAACTGGACGCGCGTGCGCGGCCGCCCCCCCCCCCCCCCCCCAGCAAAACTGGACGCGCGCGGCCGCCCCCACCCCCCACAGCAAAACTGGACACGCCCCTCCCCTCCCCCAGCAAAACTGGACGCACGCGCACGGCCGCCCCCCCCCCCCCCAGCAAAACTGGACGCGCGCGGCCGCCCCCCCCCCCAGCAAAACTGGACACGCCCCTCCCCTCCCCCAGCAAAACTGGACGCACGCGCACGGCCGCCCCCCCCCCCCCCCCCAGCAAAACTGGACGCACTCGCGCGCGGCCAACCCCCAGCAAAACTGGACACGCACCGGCCCCCCCCAACACCCCCCAGCAAAACTGGACGCGCGCGGCCGTCCCCCCCCAGCAAAACCGGACGCGCGCTGCGCGCGGGCCCCCCCCCCCCCAACAAAACTGGACACGCGCCGTGGCCACCACCCCCCCAACAAAACTGGACGCACGCGCGCGTGGCCGCCCCCCCACCACCCCCCCAGCAAAACTGGACACGCGCCGGCCCCCCCCAACACCCCCCAGCAAAACTGGACACGCGCCGGCCCCCCCCCAACACCCCCCAGCAAAACTGGACACGCGCGGCCGCCCCTCCCCCCAACAAAACCGGACGCGCGCGGCCGCCCCTCCCCCCAACAAAACCGGACGCGCGCGGCCGCCCCTCCCCCCAACAAAACCGGACGCGCGCGGGCCCCCCGCCCAACAAAACTGGACGCGCGCCGTGGCCGCCAGCCCCCCCAGCAAAACTGGACGCGCGCGGCCGCCCCCCCCCAGCAAAACTGGACGCGCGCGGCCGGCCCCCCCCAGCAAAACTGGACGCGCCCCTCCCCCCCCCCAGCAAAACTGGACGCGCCCCTCCTCCCCCCCCAGCAAAACTGGACGCGCCCCTCCCCCCCCCAGCAAAACTGGACGCGCGCGCGCGCGGCGGCCCTCCCCCCCCCCAGCAAAACTGGACGCGCGCGCGCAGCCGCCCCCCCCAGCAAAACTGGACGCGCCCCTCCCCCCCCCCAGCAAAACTGGACGCACGCGCGCGCGGCCGCCCCCCAGCAAAACTGGACACGCGCCGCCCCCCCCCCCCCCCCCCCAACACCCCCCAGCAGAACTGGACACGCGCCGGCCCCCCCCCCAACGCCCCCCAGCAAAACTGGACGCGCGCGGCCGCCCCCCCCCCCCAGCAAAACTGGACACGCGCCGGCCCCCCCAACACCCCCCAGCAAAACTGGACACGCGCCGCCCCCCCCCCCCCCCAGCAAAACTGGACACACGCGCCGGCCCCCCCCCCCAACACCCCCCAGCAAAACTGGACACACGCGCCGGCCCCCCCCCCCCAACACCCCCCAGCAAAACTGGACACGCGCCGGCCCCCCCCCCCAACACCCCCCAGCAAAACTGGACGCGCGCCGTGGCCACCCCCCCCCCCCCAGCAAAACTGGACGCGCGCGGCCGCCCCCCCCCCAGCAAAACTGGACACGCGCCGGCCCCCCCAACACCCCCCAGCAAAACTGGACACGCGCCGGCCCCCCCCCCCCAACACCCCCCAGCAAAACTGGACGCGCGCCGTGGCCACCCCCCCCCCCCCCCCAGCAAAACTGGACGCGCGCCGCCGCCCCCCCCCAGCAAAACTGGACACGCCCCTCCCCTCCCCCAGCAAAACTGGACGCACGCGCACGGCCGCCCCCCCCCCCCCCCCCCAGCAAAACTGGACGCACTCGCGCGCGGCCAACCCCCAGCAAAACTGGACACGCACCGGCCCCCCCAACACCCCCCAGCAAAACTGGACGCGCGCGGCCGTCCCCCCCCAGCAAAACCGGACGCGCGCGCGCGCGGGCCCCCCCCCCCCCCAACAAAACTGGACACGCGCCGTGGCCACCACCCCCCCAACAAAACTGGACGCACGCGCGCGTGGCCGCCCCCCCACCACCCCCCCAGCAAAACTGGACACGCGCCGGCCCCCCCCAACACCCCCCAGCAAAACTGGACACGCGCCGGCCCCCCCCCAACACCCCCCAGCAAAACTGGACACGCGCGGCCGCCCCTCCCCCCAACAAAACCGGACGCGCGCGGCCGCCCCTCCCCCCAACAAAACCGGACGCGCGCGGCCGCCCCTCCCCCCAACAAAACCGGACGCGCGCGGGCCCCCCGCCCAACAAAACCGGACGCGCGCGGGCCCCCCGCCCAACAAAACTGGACGCGCGCCGTGGCCGCCAGCCCCCCCAGCAAAACTGGACGCGCGCGGCCGCCCCCCCCCCAGCAAAACTGGACGCGCGCGGCCGGCCCCCCCCAGCAAAACTGGACGCGCCCCTCCCCCCCCCCAGCAAAACTGGACGCGCCCCTCCTCCCCCCCCCAGCAAAACTGGACGCGCCCCTCCCCCCCCCCCAGCAAAACTGGACGCGCCCCTCCCCCCCCCCAGCAAAACTGGACGCGCGCGCGCGCGGCGGCCCTCCCCCCCCCCAGCAAAACTGGACGCGCGCGCGCAGCCGCCCCCCCCAGCAAAACTGGACGCGCCCCTCCCCCCCCCCAGCAAAACTGGACGCACGCGCGCGCGGCCGCCCCCCAGCAAAACTGGACACGCGCCGCCCCCCCCCCCCCCCCAACACCCCCCAGCAGAACTGGACACGCGCCGGCCCCCCCCCCAACGCCCCCCAGCAAAACTGGACGCGCGCGGCCGCCCCCCCCCCCCCCCAGCAAAACTGGACACGCGCCGGCCCCCCCAACACCCCCCAGCAAAACTGGACACGCGCCGCCCCCCCCCCCCCAGCAAAACTGGACACACGCGCCGGCCCCCCCCCCCAACACCCCCCAGCAAAACTGGACACACGCGCCGGCCCCCCCCCCCCCCAACACCCCCCAGCAAAACTGGACACGCGCCGGCCCCCCCCCCCAACACCCCCCAGCAAAACTGGACGCGCGCGGCCGCCCCCCCCCCAGCAAAACTGGACACGCGCCGGCCCCCCCAACACCCCCCAGCAAAACTGGACACGCGCCGGCCCCCCCCCCCAACACCCCCCAGCAAAACTGGACGCGCGCCGTGGCCACCCCCCCCCCCCCCCAGCAAAACTGGACGCGCGCCGTGGCCACCCCCCCCCCCCCCAGCAAAACTGGACGCGCGCCGTGGCCACCCCCCCCCCCCCCAGCAAAACTGGACACGCGCCGCCCCCCCCCCCCCCCAGCAAAACTGGACACACGCGCCGGCCCCCCCCCCCCAACAAGACTGGACGCGCGCGCGCCGGCCCCCCCCCCCCCAACACCCCCCAGCAAAACTGGACGCGCGCCGGCCCCCCCCAACAAAACTGGACGCGCGCGGCCGCCCCCCCCCCCCCCAGCAAAACTGGACGCGCGCGGCCGCCCCCCAGCAAAACTGGACGTGCGCGGCCGCCCCCCCCCCCCAGCAAAACTGGACGCGCGCTGGGGCCCCCCCCCCCCACAAAACTGGACGCGCGCGGCCCCCCCCCCACAAAACTGGACACGCGCCGTGGCCACCCCCCCCAACAAAACTGGACACGCGCCGTGGCCACCCCCCCCAACAAAACTGGACACGCCCCTCCCCCCCAACAAAACTGGACACGCCCCTCCCCCCCCAACAAAACTGGACACGCCCCTCCCCCCCCCAACAAAACTGGACACGCGCGGCCGCCCCCTCCCCCCCCCCAACAAAACTGGACACGCGGGGCCGCCCCTCACCCCCCAACAAAACTGGACACGCGCGGCCCCCCCAGGTCGACATTCTGCCAATTGTGCTGGTTCGGGAAGGCTCTTCAAATTGTGGTCATTTTCTTACGTGCACAGGCACTAGTAAGCACATTTTAAAAAAGTTTTTAATATATCAAAAAATATTTAATTTACTAAGAAATTGACAAGTGTACACCAATGAAACTTTTAAAAAAATGATACTGAACCATTTTAAAGTGATTTTCAGGTTATTCTCATGTGGAAGACTGGACACACATTAAAAATGCTAATTTTTGCTGATAATCAATTTTCAGCAGTATTAAACACCAGGTTACCACTCTTAAATACGTCAGGGAATACTTAGATCTTGCTATCTTCTTCATTGTGTTTGTGGCAGGTGATTTTGCGGAGCCCGAGGTGATCCTTGCCAGCTAGGGTTATTCCAATTCCCTTTCTCTTGATGCGCAGGGATTCCAATGGCCGCCTGTACAGCTCTTTGTATCTTTATCCTTAGACCTTCTCTTAGCCTCAGGCCTACATTGCAATGCCGGTCTCCCTGATGTTTTCAGGTTGCCTTCTTCTCCGGAGCAGTGCCCTTTCTTTACAGGCATATGACTCATTTCAACCCCTATCTAGTCCTGGTGTCCTTCCTGGCCAACCTCCTCACTATGGCTATACCCTCAGCTCTGGGACTGGGATGGGAGGCTCCAACTAAGATTCCAGCCCCAGATTAGTCAGCCTGGGCTCAGAACTGAACCACAAAATCAATGGCAGCAGTTTAGGGACCAGAGATGGTGCCCTCTCCCCAAAACCTATCAGCCAAGGAGGCACTCAATGAACTCCAGAACACTCAGAAACTGGTCAGCAAAGCTGAAGTTTGACCAGATGACATCCACCTCCACTCCTCATCCTCCTACCAGCTCAAGCTTCCCTCTATCTGAAATCCAATATATGAATGTGGGAGACCCAAATTTTACTTAGTGCTCAGTTGAATATGGTGCTCACTTGTGCTAATCAAACACTAAATATAGATGGTCTTATATTCTGATTTTACTTCCCCTCTAGCCTTCCTCTCCAGAATGAGCTGACTCTTGCCAGGGTACAATTCTGTTGGTTACCCTCCAATACCTTGCTCAAGCAGCTTTCTCTGTGAGGGAGTTGGACAGTGTGTGCTGTCCCTATCGTGAAGGAGAGGGGCAATCGAGATACAGGCACTTTCCAGCAGGAGGCACTAGACAGAGATTGGGAGCAGGAACCCTGGCTGGGTTTTACCCCCTTCCCAGGGGCACAGAAACCAACTGTAGTGCCCAACTGGCATCCTGGGTGAGATCAGCTAACTCAGTCTAGACCAGTGATTGAATCTGGCTCAACCGAACACTGCATTTACCCATTGAATCATCAAGCATGCTCCCCCATTTCAATATAATTTGTGCTTCAGAGTCCTGTTTTGCCAGGTTAAAGTACTGAAACCTAATTAAACATGCAAATTCACATGTAGCCACATAAAATCAGTGGTGCCCTTAAAACATTATATTCATTACTCACCAATTATGCTGACCATTAGGTTCATTTATTTTGCAATCTTGAAAAATTTCTACAAAAATGGTTATGTGGAGTTAAACGGAGTAAAAGTGTTGACTGCTAAACAGTTTGTAGGTCATTCAACCCATTAACTTCCCCTCTGACTGGAGTATCTGTTGTTTCTTCCCCCCTCCAATCCTACTAAAGTACTTGCTGGCGCTTCAGCTTTCAGTTCTTGTGCAATTTCAGTATTTTCTGCTTTTGCAGATTTATTTCTCTTAATTCTTGCTATAAAAACCTTATAGACATGAGACCTATATAAGTGAAGTATTAACCCCTCGTGATGACTCACCCCTCCGCATAACTTAATCAGAACCAGAAGTTCGTTATTAACATATACAATTTCCCAACACATTGATTAAACTACGTTAGAAACCCTGAATTACAGGGGAGAAATGTTAAGACTCAATTCCTCCCAATGATTTTTTAAAAATCCATCCCCTTATTTTTGAAAATAAGCCAACTTTTTTCAAGGACCCCAACCTTTATCTTCAAGCACAGAGATTCCTGCTAATTGCGAATAATCCTGATTTCAAACAGTACTCACCACGTTTTAGACGCCAGACTGACACAGTAATGCAACCGTTCCCACTCCAACTTTCGCTTTCCATTAACTCGAGACGGTAGAAAGCACTCGGTGCACCTGTCCAGATGTCCCGTCTCTCTGCCAAGCTGATTGGCCCAACGAACACCCATCTTTTCTTCTGAATGGCTACCTACGGTGTCAATTACCCAAGGGTCCATTTCACCTGTCACAGAAATTGTAAATTTTGAAATAAATATTCAGGAATTATGTATTAATCAGGTAGGTTTTTGAAACTGAATCTGATCTCAACTGTACTTTGCTTCCGATATTTTTTCATGTTCATGTTGGAAAGTTTGCAGTCTACAGTATTCAGTGATCTGGTTTAATTTGAACAGATTTAGCATCACGTTAGAGAGACTGTGACGGAGGGACATGCTTCATGTCGTAAAAGATCTGCATTTAACTCTTTCACATATGCATTCTTTTAACTAGAAACATGTATTGGGAAGTCTAAATGTAACTTGTCGTTGCACCCTGTCTTGTGACCTAGCAGTAGAGCAAAATGCATAAAATACTGTTCAAAGTCATGACAGTTAATTATAACACAAAGCAACAGCTGGGAGATTCACAATAAACATATATAGGAACAGGGGGAGTCAGCCATTCAGCCCCTCCAGCCTGTTCTGCCATTCTGTCAGATCATGGCTGATCTGTATCTGAACTCTATTTACCCACCTTTGATCCATATCCCTGATGCTCTTACCTAACAAAAATCTATTGATCTCAGTTTTTGAAAATTTCAGTTGACCCAGCATCCACAGCCTTCTGGAGGAGAGTCCCAGATTTCAAACTACCCTTTGTGTGAAAAAATGCTTCTTGATTTTACAATGATTCACTTTGGGATGTTGAGAGCCGAGCTTTTAATAACCAAGTTGAGTGTTGGATGATTCATATTCTTAGCTGTCTGATAAGAAATAAATTGATCAATAACACGTTTACAGGCCTAGTCTGAAAGGATTGGGCTGATTGGGGGATTTTTCAAAGACAGCCCCTCCACTTTGAAGGAAGGGGAAGTAGGAGTATATCTGGACAGCAGTCCTAGGTTTTACAGTTCACTGACTTCAACCATATGCTTCCATATCATGGCAGTAAGACAGAATTAGTAGGGCAGGGGTTTACTCCAGGTTAAAGAGCATCAATAAACTCAGTTCAGAATGTCAGACGTAGTAGCTCCAAGATTCTGGAACACTTTGTTATTTTCAAGTCCAGAAATAAATTGTGTGTAAGTTAAGTGCTGTTCTGTTGCATCTACTTTGCTTCTGTGTAAATTTATTTCTAGTAATGAAGTGGATTAGCCTGAACTATAAAGTATTACAATGTGGTGTTTTCCCAACTATCAAAGAGGTCAGATATGCATAGTTGGTATCTCATGCAAAATAACTTGGTAAAATGGTGAATGTTAATACTCAGGCACACTAAACTTATTCACTCCACTCAACGCTATAAGTTTGGAATCATAGGAGGAATGGCTCTGCCTGTGGAAACAATCTTTTGCTGTGAATATGAGTGTGGGGATAAGCTCAGATTATAACAGGGGCCTGCCTCATTCCACCCAGTTATGGGTGGAGCCATGGGGTCACATTCAAAATCAACCACTCATTGACTCAATGGACCACTGTACTATGTATGCTGTACATGACAAGGTTTCCTCCCAAAGGACAACTACAATTAAATAAGAGAAGACTGCAATACACACCTCAAACAGGTCAGCATCAGCTGCAGTCAGGAGAACTTTCTTACGTATTCTTAATAATGTGTGTCAAACTTATCCTCTAAGGAGAACCGCAGTCTTCA